>NC_140769.1:113021502-114447965 GCF_044657685.1 Stegodyphus dumicola | reverse complement strand
TTAGGTTGAAATAAAAATAAACATTTTAAGATTTCTTATATCAGTCACCAAGTATTCGATGGATCTACGGGATAAATTATATGTACTTTTTGATGCATTCATTTCCTTGCATTTAAACTTAAAGCGCAGAATTATTCCAGCTTAATTAAACAATCCCTCAAGACAAGTTGAAAATGACAACAAAAGCTGCAAATTTTGAAATTAAATATTCCTGTCAATTTTGTCGTACGGCGTACTTCTCATAATTTTGCTCTTTCGTAGCGAATATAAAACTTTCCCAAATATAAGTATAGGAACCGGAAGATCACATTACAAGTTAGATTTCGTTATTTATTCAAAATTATTTTTTAAAAATTTTAAAATTTGACGTTGCCAAAATATGAATATTTTAGTCATTTAAAACAGTTCTCTAATTTGAAGTATAAGGCTACGACCAACAAGGATGAAAATAAAGGCTCTGTAAGGGCTTTTCATCCGGGTAAGGAGGTGGGTATACACGTATATATATGTGTATGTGTGCGATATATATAAATTTATATATAATATAGGTATGGTCTGACGATTGCAATAAAAAAGTTATGTTTTATGTATATATAGAGAGAGATATAAAACACTTTAAAAAAAAAAAACAAAATATAAAGATTTCTAGTATTTTCGCGCATTAAGCTGCTGAAAAATTATCTGTAAAGACATAAAGAAATTTACAACTAATTTTTCACAAGGACCAAAACTTGAAATTCATAATTAATAAATTTTAAATAATCCTATAAATGCAACAAAGAATTTAACAAATGTTAAAACCAAAACTTTTAAACAAGCAACATCCCAATTAAAAAAATAATGAAATTTAATGAAAAAAGAACATAACAGAAGAGGAATTCAATAAACTTCAATGTCACTTCGTCAGGGGGGAGAAACATTGCAATCAATCGAAATCTCTTTTCTAAAAAAAAAAAAAAACGTTCTTGCTTTTCTGTATCCAGAATTAGCTGATGAACCATCTCAATATATTTTAATTATAATAGTTCACCCGAAAATTCTGGCCCTTCCCCCAAGCAAGAATATATATATATATACATATATAAGAGTTATTTACTATTTTAAATTAAAATAAAACAGGCAAAGTACGATGGAAAGTTGAAAAAATTTAAAAATTTTAATTTATGGGAATCTATAACATTAATTTGAACTGAGATGGTAAAATAAAACAAAAAAAAAATAAAGCACACAAATGAATACAAAAAGGGAAAAAACATTGTAATAGTCACACTCAAATATATGTAAAATCGGCGTCTATTTCTACGCTGACGACACACATTTAGGTGACTAAGTATTTATTTAGTTATTGATGGAGATACAGTGATGAGTATTTACAAATGAAAAAAAGAGTTATAATTGAGAAGTTAACAGGTTCGCTATCTATTAATACGTCTTAGTCGAAAACATGACTGTTCTCTTTCGTTTCCCTCGTCCATCTCTCGTCTCACTGCAATGCCGTTCGTTGTGTTGAGTTGTTGCACTCCTGCTACTCATACTCGGGTATCCTGATACGACAGGGCCTCCTGGCGATGATGGAGTTACAACAAAATCTGAAAAGAGTAATTAAAAAAAAAAAAAAAAAAAAAGAAAGAAAAAATAAAAAAAAAGGTCGTTTGGATGGGAACCATCTTGGAATGTCTTGAGGAAAAAAAAAAGAAACGTCATTTGCTTGGAATGTCAATAGATCATCCTGGAACATCTTGAGGGAAAAAAAAATGTTATTTCTCCAGACAGTCTTAAATGCTCAAGCGTCTTTAGGAGCATATCTGGGACATCTTGGCAAGGGGAAAAAAAAAAAAAAAAAAAAAAAAAAAAAAGAACATCTTAATAAATCTTGTATATATAAAAATTCTTTGTAGAGAGGGAAAAAAACTTTTCAACTGATTAAAAAAATAATGAAGAGGAAAAATTAAAGATAGCAAATACTAAAGGCACATTCTAAATTCAGAACATTAAGAATCGAAATTAGATCAGCCAGAGTGAAAATATTTAATAAACGTTCCTTAACTTCGGCAGTGTGAAAAGAGTTATCTAGTACTGTGAATTCACGAAGTCGTTTGCGATTTGCACGGTCGCCTTCTTGACCAAACACAAATTTATGTAGTAGCTTAATTGCTTTCGTGGGAGCTGATTTTAAGGATTTAGCAATATGTGGTATATCATTTAGAGTTGACATTGTCACAACTTAACTATTTCGTAGAACACAAGTGAGAAACAAGTTAATACAATAAAATGAAAATTGAGTTTCGATTTCGAAAGGAAAAGTTCTGGTTTTTCATACAATACGTTCTAATGGTAAAAATATAGTTTCAGTTCATCAAAATTGAATTCAAAATATTTGTTATTTGATTCTTAAAGAACAGCTTACCTTGACTGAAGAAGAACCGGTCGAAGCGCCCATGTAAACTCGGCGTCTAGGGCATTTCTACGCTGACGAGACACATTTAGGCGACTAAGTATTTATTTAGTTATTGATGGAGGTACAGTGATGAGTATTTACAAATGAAAAAAAGAGTTATAATTGAGAAGTTAACAGGTTCGCCATCTATTATACGTCTTAGTCGAAAACATGACTGTTTTTTTTCGCTTCCCTCGTCCATCTCTCGTCTCACTGCAATGCCGTTCGTTGTGTTGAGTTGTTGCACTTTTGCTACTCACACACGCACATATATATATATATATAAAGTAAAATGGAAATCCTTCATGGTATTGCTGTAAAGCAAATGTGGTACTGTGGTTCCCGTGTTTCTTTTGAACATATTGATTAAAATCGACGATACTCATATAGAGCATACGCTTGGTGCAGTAGACTAGAATTGGATTTAATTTTATTTTTAGGCCTTGAATTTCGAAATACGAAACTGCTTCTCTTTCCAGACTGCGAAATTTATGCAACGATAAGTTTTAAGAGCGTTAAATGAAAAATATTGAATGAACCTTTACCTTTGCATAAAAGATATGGAAATTTTATCAAGGATTTATGATTTTAATATCATATGCGATCGAACCTCGCTAGAATGAATTTTAAGGGACCAAAAATTTGGTTCTGCGCATTCTTTCACTATAATATATCTCATAAGAAAAAAATGAAACATCTTATAAAACAATGTAAAAAAAACTGATTGATGATTTAGGAAATTTTCATATCTTGAAAAAAAAAAAAAAAAAAAAAAAAAAAGTGAATAACAACTCGAATTAAAAATAATTTTAAGGGTTAATTGCAATAATTATTTTATGCAGATACTAAATTTCATTTTCGTTATTTTGCAATTTCACCATACGTTAATAATTTTTTACTATAAATTACTAATATAAAAAACATAATTTAGATCTCTTCCTCCAGTTACACATATCTATCTGAAACATTTATAATTGTGAATAAGAATTTTATCCATAAAAGTTTAAAAACTATAAAGCTAAGTAACAAGATATTGATGAATTTACCTTTGACTTTTTCTTATTTTGCAATTAACTTACCTTTTAGTCGTAATGTTATGCGGGTGGGATGTAAATTATTAGAAAAATTTATCTCCATTTTTTTCTCTTTTCTCCATCTTACTCTGAAACTTTCAGTTAATGTTGTTGTATTCTGACTTATATCACTTGTCTGACAGTATCATTAGAACAAGCCCACGAAATTCATCGTAGCAAGCTGAGTAAGATTGCGTTCGCAAGAGCCTCGAGACTTGAAAATATGACTCAGTTCCGTCCCAATTTTGATCGAGAACACCCCGAGTCCGAGGGTCTCCAACCCTTCTTCCCCTGACGTCAGCCTCTGGAGAGAACTCTCGATATTGCTCGTAGCATATTTAGAGTGCCCCCATGCGGCATTGATACTAAACATTTACTAACATCCATGCTTTCTCCGGCATTCAAACCTGGGCTCTTGCGTACCGCAGTAGACTCCCCTATCCACTAAACCGTTTGGGCAGCACTTTCAGTTAATAAAATACTTTATTACATTTCAAAATTAGTAAAAATTTCAGAATTCAATAAAAATGCTTAAACTTTAAAAGCTGTTCAACTTGATGTTCTAGTTTGCGAAAATCTTTAAGGAAAGAAAGTATATATTATATTTTTTCAGTTAAAGACTGCAAGGAAATGGAATGTTTGGAACACTAGGGAAAGAATACATTTCACTTATCTCCTGTGCTACTTATAATATATTGCGATTGTCAAATAATGTGCTTAAAGTACATCATAGTCAGATGAATAATTTAGGAAATTATAAAACATTTTCAAAGATAATTTCACCGAAGGATCAATATTTGTTGTAAATAAGGCCATAAATCTTTAGAGAATTTTTCTTTGCATAAATTCTTTCATAAATCAATATGCAAATAAAAGTTTGCATGGTATTAGTAATTACTCCTTCAAGGAGCAAAATTTATTCCTAAAAACGTCGCGTGTATACTAACAGCTATCGAAGCATAATATGTTCAAACATTTTTACTCACCAATAAAGTTCTGAAGCTGTCACGGATTTCTCGCACGCGAGCAGCAAATACACAACTCAGTTGAGGTGCTGTCAAATAAGCCTGAAATATGGTTCACTACGCAGTTCAGCTCTGTGGCATGAAATATCCTTCTAAATATTTTAAAGAAACTTTTGTGCTAGAATATTTAATAAAATATTTAGCTAAATATTTTGAGGCGTAGAATATTTTAAACCACCTTTCTTTTGAATATCAGGTCTTCACTCTGCAAGCTTATTGGCATCTAATATAACGAAATCATTTACTTTTGACATTCAACAAGTTTTGATGATATCATTTGTACACAGACGCGGATAAAATGGGATACAATTTTCTCTTTATTTTTATCATAATTTAACTGGGTGAAAGGAAAAAGTAAAGGATCGAAATATCGTAATTTCATTACTTAATCAGCCTTCTGTTAATTTTACAGTTACCATTACCTTAGTGAAGCAATCTGTGATGTTATTTTTTGCACATAAAAGACTTTTACATAGAGTATGCAAAATGAATTTATCAATACGCACTTGGTTGTAGCCAATTACATCTTTTGCACATTATGTTTTTGTATCTGTTTAATATATGAAACAGTAATTTTCTACTCATATCAAGTATATATTCTTGTAAATACTATAACATAATGTGTGATGTGTTCTTTGTAAAGTAACAGCTTACTCTCAAAGTTTTGATTATAGCATCTCAAGTGAATCATATAATCTTGAATGTGAATATCAAATATGTTGTACTTAGTTCTGCCAAAATAGATAATAACATGTCTGATGACTGCATCAAGAAGAATGATTTTCGGCATATGTACTTGTCTTCAAATTCATCATCATGTATCATGTTACTGTATCTGTTCCTGTATAACCTGTATTATTGTAAACATCGGTCACATGGGAACCTACTTATTTTTAAAATAAAACAATTCGTATTAATTATTATAATACATAAACGGACCCTACGCATTGTATTATCACATAGTGAAAATCCTTTTCTCATCTGTCCCATACCACTTTTATTTTGGTTATTATTATTATTATTATTATTATTATTTTAAATTTTATGAGTCTGTAAGAGACCTATACAAAAACATAAATATATAAATTCACGTGTTCATTGTTATTTTATTATTGTATGCATCAATTTATTTTGATCTTTATCAATCGGTTGTCAATCAATGCGATTAATACGCATACCTGTTAGTACTCTCAAACTTTAAACGAGATATGTTTCGACTGTAGTCATATTTACATCATTAAAGTATGCATTCAACTAAACAACGGTAAAGATATTATATCGTTTAATATATGTTTACATCATACATAGTAGAATTTATATGTTCACATGTAGTAGTACTTACTTAATGTTACTTAGTTTTGTCACAGAAATATAACTTAGTATGTTATATTTGTCAGTATTGTATCAATCAGTTAATAATCTACGTAATTACTATATCTACAACTGCTTACACGATAACTGTCTTTTCTGTATTTTATGTAATGATCAACCTTAGTGTTATAAATATATATTGTCTGAACCTTGCATCACATGTAGTGATTAGTTGTCGTCTTCTGTATATATTTGCATGTGTTGTTATTAGCGTTGTAATTAATCTTATTTATTTTATATACTAGATGTGATGCAGCTAGTAATTTTGCTGAAAATCTAATTGACGTTCTTGGTCACACAAATATAAATCACTCTTTATCGATTTGCAGCATTTGCATGTCCATGTATAGTATTATTTAATGCAACTCAATCATGTTGTAGAATTCAATGTAATTTAGTAGTGACCAGTGTTTACTTGTACATATGTTGTATATATTAGCTAAAAATGATGGTAGCGAAATATCTTCAATAGTCTGCAGCCAGATTTGAATCCTGAAGAAAGCTTGGATATTCGTAAGTATATAGTGTCTTCTCAGCATGGATTACTTAAAATAATGTGGAGCCGAAAGACCCCTTGCGAGGTGAGCGGTAAAAAGGAATGAAGGGCGAGAAGACATTTGGATCCGTCTGCATAGAGATTCTGTGTCAAAACTTGGAAAATTGGGCATATTTGTAGTGACAACTATAAGACGCCTAAATCTTAAGCCACGACAAGATAAACTCCTGCGTTGGCATCGATAAAATTCGTCCATCCTATATGGCTATAAGTTCATATGAGAAGGGTTGGAAGCAATAATAAGTAACTAATATTAATGCTACAAAAAATAATAATAGTAATAAAAAAAGAAAATCTGAAAGGTTTCAGATTTTAAATTACGTTTAAAAGAGCGCTTTTTTAACATTTTGTGTGTTACCTTTATTTATTAAATATCATGTTCTTAAATCATACCATTCAGTTCAAGAACAATATCGCAAAATAATTTTAAATTGAGCATATCTTTAGAATTTCCGATACATAGTCTCACTCGCTGGAGATAAAAATGTTTTTTTTTCTGTACAGCGTTGCCATGCCTCGCTTTGAAATCCTTGAGTTTGTTAATCGAAAATTCGTTAAAGTTTTACAAAATATGAAATCGATAATAAAACAAATTCCAAATTTCAAATTCAGGCTTCCAGATGCCCGTTTTCGCAGTAGGATTATGTCATTCAAAATTGGATGGCTGTAGTGACCGTTGTTTTATCACAATGCGAGAAACATACATGAATTTATGCAGATTTTTCATTATTTAATTTCTTTGAATAAAATACAGGGCGATAATATTTGTGGTCACAGTTTGGAAAGTGAAACGGACATTCAGATTGATTCAGCGCAAAATCACAAAACAAAAAAAATTGTCCCCAATAATCCGTCAGAGACAAAACTCCTTTGGACTAATAGAACGAATGTGTAACAAATGTAAGTATTGTATACTTTGAAAAAAAAAAAAAAAGAGGGCAGATAGAGAGAGACTGTTTTATATCTCTCGTTCTTCTCTTCTAAGCCGTTATGCGAAATTTTACCTGTGTTCTTCATGTTTCGAAAGCTCGACATAGAACATATATTAGATTTATATATAGCATTGTTCTAACATAGGTATTTGAACGCAAAATTGGATTTTTACTCAAAAGACAAACCAATTTTTTTCCAAATTTTGAATCTACAACTGAACTTATGCCCAAATATTAAATTTTGTAAAATTTTCTGAGAAATTTACCAAGCAGTTCAGTTATGTATCTTGGTGCACATTTTTCAGTCTTTGCCAAGAATAATTCACTTGGAGACATTTTAAATTTATAGCAACCTGTTTCCTTTCCCTTTTCTTACTGTGCTCGAGTGAAAAAAAATGTGCGTTATTCATGCTTTCAAATAATTTTAACAAAGTGCATAAAGCACATTTGGCGTTATTATCTCTTATAAAAAGTATGCCAAATTTCAAAACCCACCAATATATAAATTCACGTACATCTCTAGAAATTTTGAATAAAAAACTCCAAATTTTTCGCAGGTATGCCAAGAAACATATTTACTTTAAGGTGGTGACAAAGATGTTATAGGTTATAATTCAAAAATGTTTTAGAAAAATTTATAAAAAATACAATAAATCAAAAAATTTCTTCGGATTTTATTTGGATTGAGCCTAAATTTCTAGCTGTGCAAGAAGGAAAGAAGTTTAAAAAAGAAACAGATATTAATAAATATGTAGCAAATTCAATTAGCATTGAGGAGCTAAAACTTTGAAAGCTAATTTTTTAAAAACTACTTGTGCGATTTTTACAAAAACTTGGCACTTTGACATAATTTGAGTCATGAAATCGAAACATAGAAAAAAATCGTTGTGTCATTTCAGAAAAAGTCTGATTTTGTTTCAGAATACCTGCGTTAGAAGAATGTTATATACAAATCTAATATATACTTTAAGTCGAGTTTTCATCGATCAGCACATTAGAGCGGGAGATATAGAACTGTGAAAATTTTTTTGTGCAAGGTGTACTTCATTAAGCACGAAAAAAGAAGTTATACTCATTAGAGACCTCCGATTATGCTAGGTTTATTCATGTCTGTAACTGTTTTATACGGAGGTTATATATGAGACTATATCTGATAAAATGAAACAATAGCTTAACAATAGCTTATTAAGAATTCAATAATTTCGTATTGTGACACGTCTCCATTCTCTTTAAGTTACTCTTCATTTTTTCTAACATTTATTGGAATAAAGTTATCCTCTAGCTTGCTCAGTATTGAAGCTTTCAGAGCATTTGCTGATGCAATTGCATCAAATACAAGTGCAGTTTGATTTTCAATTGTTGTAATAACTTTATGAAATATTGAAGTTTCAATAAAAGTAGCCAAGCTTCTGCCACTTTATTTTCAAAGAATTTAAAAATAAGTATGGGGCACTTTTCTTGAGACTGAGAATAAGCCTTCAGTGGCGAAAACATTTGAAGGACCTTTTCAAATTATCAAATGGTTTAATAAATTAGTCCGTGTCATATAGCGAGAAGTAATGCTAACCATCTTGCTTGTGAATACCCAAGTATCATTGAAAAATCAGTTTCTACAAAGTTGCAGAAATTTTTCAATGTTTCTACTCTAACAATATAAGATTTTAATATAAGTATGCCTTAGAAATAATCATTTTTATATCAACTGTCAAAACATCCGCTTATTTCTTATAGTATTGTTGCGTTTTTCTTCTCTGACACCAGTTGTTACGATATTTTCTTCCTTCACGTTCGTACGGGGTTCGTAGATTTGGAGTGAATAACGACGACACTGGATGAAGTATCGAAACACACTTTATTTAACAATATTAATCAGGACAGCTCCAAAACACTTTTACAGTCGTCGAAGATCTACTATAAACACGCTGGAACAATCAGAGACATAGCCTTCAGGCTATCAGGTTATCACGGTGAAGGCAGCTTCACTGCAAAGCGCCAGAGTACAGCTTCCAACTCTGCTTGGTCGTTCTCGGAACTCCACGTACTCTCAAGACTCTCCACGCGATGCACTCGACGATACGCAAGAGTATAGCTCTCGTTTCAGCCCAGTCTAAGACAAAACTCGACGATGCACTAATTCGCGGTGCACTAAAAAACTCTCTCGATGCACTCGACGACCACCTCGGCGCTAGACTTCGAGACACTCACTCAATGACTCACTATCAGCTAGCTAGACGAGACACACACACACACTAACTGACTGCGGACCAGCAGGGTTTATATAGCTTTCGGCTTGTGTTCGAGAACATTCTGTGCTAAACCGGTAAGACTTCGTTCTAGAAGGTTCTCCATCCGTCCATGGTATATCGCCCATTTTGTCGCCAAATGGGCGAGCCGCGCCTGTACATTTCGTAACAGTATTATGGATAATATGTTTCGTACATTTGACTTTCATTAAACCATGGTTAAAGTTTCATTTCAGTTTGATAAGCACATTATTTTCTTCACATCTATAAGCGCCTCTAAAGTTAGAATTCATATGTTTGTCACAAAGATCAATAACTTTTTCTTTTAAAGTATTTTTTTGAAAACAGGTAGTTAAATAGTCGCTGACAATATTGGATGTTTCAACCAGGTAAGGATTTAAATTCTAAAACTTTGACTCTAACTCCATAACTTCACTCTATAAATCTAACAAGTATTGAAAAAAAAATTATTTCCTTATGATTGGACGCATCAGTTAAGATTGAAACAGAAGAACATTTTTCCCAATCAATGTGCAAAGCTCTTAAAGCGTAAAGCATGAAAACATTTAGTATTATAAGCTTCGGCCGTGGTTCGTGCACATGCATATTTAGGCTCAAATACCACTTGAAGCAGCTTGGATGGACAATCCTAAAGACTAAAGCTATGGTTGCGGCAAACAGCATGGTATGCAAACGCAACTTCTACTGTAGCTAATTCTTGTTCCTTATCACCCATTTTCTCCTGTTCGAAGAAATTCTTTAATAGCGAGCTAGATGCAGCAGCAGAGTTTGATATTTTATGTTTATTACTATTTATATGAAGTTTAATATTTGTATGTCCAATCATGGCTTATTGAAAGTTTTGAAGAACACATATTGCACCGTATATCGGAATCACTTAAAGTTTTGCTAATAAACGGGTTTTCCTTTTGTAAGTCTTCATAGATGTGCACTTACATTTTCTTGAAACCATTACTAAGAAAATCAATGGTAAAAATTAATAATAAATTAAGTTAAACTGCAATAAAACATACCCTTAGCACGTTTGTGATGAATCGTTGATAAATAAAAAAATATATGTCGTTGCCAAACGGGAAACGTCGTTACACGTCATCGGTTCGGCAGATTTTTTAAAAATTTTTAACCCTTACACAAAATCTTGATGACGATGGAGTAAAAATTTTATGATCTAAACGTGATAAAAGAAAGATGATTTGAAATGGATATATCTACAATGAAATTTCAGTAAATGGCAAAAGAATTATTTTTAGTTGCCGTGTAATAAAGTGTAAGAGGATTTCTTCATCCCCTTACACTTTATTAACTCTACACTTTACACCTCTTACACTTTACACTTTATTATTACACATTACATACGTACCCAAAGTATGTAATGTACCCCCGCTGATAATTAAAAAAATCTATATATATTATAAATTCAAATCGCAGTTTCACTAATATATCAATTAAAAATTGCAGTGCTGTCTAAAAGTCTGAACTACAGCTGTGAGCAAAAATCGCGTGTAATGTTTGGGGGCTAAGAAGAGAAATATAGGAATGAGAAATAGAACACCCCACACAACAATTTTTCTGATGTAAATTTTTCTAGATGAAAATACAATTTTTCTAGATGGGAAATTCCCTGTTTACGCCGCCGGTATGGGGTAGGGCTCTTAACTTGCGCTTGTATTCTCAGTTTGCAATCTACTCTACTTAAATATATATGTAAGACAAAATATATGAAAGCAAACTTCTAAATTTAATTCACTATAACCTTTTTTTTTATTTATTTGGAAACTTCATCGCTGTCCTAAAATAGCGCTGTAAATCTAAACTGCGCCATTCAAATTAATCATGCGATCTTACGTAACTTTAATGCAGATGCTTATTGACCAATCACCAAATTATAAACCAAAACTAAAAACTGAAACTTTTCACTCCCTCCCTTCTTTCTATGAACTGATGCATCCCTTTTTATTGTGCTTTCCTCTTGGCCAGACGCTTTTCTTCAGTCATGTGTATGCTGCTATATTTGCTTCTATTCCAATAATATCAAAATTGTAAATGTTCTTTAGGCATAGTGCCAAGCGAATTGTGGCCACAAAATGAGAATTTAAATAAATAAAAGGATTAATCCGGCTGGACTGCTGCTTCTTCAAAATGAATGGACGCTTTAAGCATCAAGTATCTACGCAGTGAGTATTTCTACGCATCTACCTCTCAGCGTTCGTATTTCAATGCCTCCAAAATTGTTCTGTCATTACATTCTTTGGCCAGTTCTAATTATGAAGAAATCTACACAGGTTTGTTATTCCATGTTCCCAGTGAATTATGGGAAAAGTCCAGTTTCACCGAAAATTTTAATGCAAGTTTGTGCCTCATTCATAATCAAATCTTTCATGTCGTGTTATCGAACCAGTTTCATTACATATATATGCATTTTAACTTCTACGTTCTCACATTTTTTTTTCGGGACTATTCGGGACCAAAAAAAAAAACGAGTTATAAAAAATAATCATAGGGACTAAAAATTCGGGACTATCCCGTGAAGTTCGGCATGTACAGTCACCTTATCTTCAGTGAAATCTTCTGTGTAGTTTTCTGCAAGTATTACATAAGTTCTTTCACTATACTTAAAAGTAAAAAGTAATGCAGAATGAATCTGAATAGTGGACAGAACTTTAGGGGGTGATAGAAGGCTGCCATACGAGCAATATTTGTCATAGAATGTATGGTCCAAAAGGAAGCGGTGAGGAATTAAAGGGTAGTTTTCACCTGCCACATTTAAAGAGATAATACAAGAATGAGAGCAGAGACTACAGAAAAGTACTTTTTATTAACAGAAAATGCTCACAGAAACTGCTCAAAAGATCTTCTTCCGGCTGTCATGCAGGCTTCACACCTGCGAGATAGGGATTGACGCACATTTGCAAAGACACCAGGCTTTTCCCGCCGGCGATTCTGGCGACTAGATCCATAATGGTTTTAGTGAGGGTTCTCGTAGATTAGGTTTTTCATATGGCTCTACAGAAAAAAGTCGAAAAATGAGAGATCCGGCGATCTTGGTGGCCAAGCTATGGGACCACCTCAACCAATCCAACTTCCTGGAAATTTCGCTTTTCGTAAACCAGCGATCCTCTTGGCAATGCACGGTAGAAATTGCCGTTAAATGCGAGGACCGACTCTTTTTATACCATTTATTTACAATGCCACTCAGCGGCTCTCAGTTTGCGTTCCGGCCATACATTGTATGACGAATACTGCTCGCATAACTGCCTTCTATCATCCCCTAAAGTTTTGTTCACTTGTTCAGATTCACTGTTTACTTGTTCAGACAAAGCATGTAAATATACACGTTAGTACACACAATAAAACAGGCAAAAATACATGATGCTATGATTATGCGTACTATTATCTTCATCATAGCATCATGTATTTTTGCCTGTTTTATTATGTGTACTAACGTGTATATTTACATGCTTTGTCATGCGTATTTTTTCATCATTGCACCATGTACTTCTGTTATTACACTGCATATATATTCGTTTGCTTCATCATTGCATCAAGCATTATTGTCAATACACTGCACTACTTCTACCAGGTATATGTCGTAGTAGATTATAACTATACAGGTTTTGCATGCATATCTTAATGTTCCTTTATGTGTATTTAGTGTGCTTCTTGTGTTTCTGTATGTGCCTTATAGGTGTTCTGTGTTTTTGTAGTATTTAGTTCTGTGTATTTTACCGTGTCTTAGTGTACCTTTTTGCGTTTTTAGTGTGCTTTATGTGTTTATGCTTCTTTTTATATGTTTCCATTTATGTTTTATGTTTATGTCTTATTTTGTTCTACCCTTCAGTTGTCTCACGTTCTTACAATGTACTACATGTAGTCTAGCCCTTGTATGGCCATGTTAACTTTTGTTTTTAAGATCTTAATAAACTCCCAGGGCGGCCTCATGGGGCTCCAGGGAGTTGTTGCTTCTAGACAGTGGAAGACGCGGGGCATATGCCTGTTTATCTATGTTAGACACCAGGTGCCCCCGTCCTCCGTCACCTCTCACCTGTTCAGATTCGCTCTGTATATTTGCTCGGGTCAGAAAAGTAAATTTATATCGTAGAATAATAATGGAAGAGTTCAACAGCAAATCTTATTTTTTTCCAAGTGGAAATTTGTTTAATGAATGTAATTTGTTGTATGGTTATTTAATTTCAGTCTTAAATAAATTTATGAGCTCAGCTTTATGTGACAGCACTACTGTGAATTCTTTCTCTGAGTTTTCTAAAAGTGTTTATTAGCCAACGGAATGCGACCCTAACCTGCTGTTTGAATGAAAACAAAGATATTATTTGGGACAATTAAAAAAAAATCTGAAATGGAAAATCTTTATCGAATTAATTATATCTAACCGTCAGATTACGTATGAATCATAATCCCCTTTTTAACGTATTCTCATGAAATGAGTGAATGAGATTTTAACCTTAATATGATAGATTTATTAACTTTTCCAAGTACTGTGAACAAAAAATCTAGAATCAATTCCATTATTGAACTATGTGGTGGAAACATATGTTACGATCTGCTCCACTGCATTCAAGAAGAAAAGTCCATCGCAGATAAATCACGAAAATATTTTCATGGAACCAGACGAATAACGGAAAGCAAATAAAATGCCTGAACGCATCCTCCAACTAATCTTGTCTTACCGTCTTCGCAACATTCCCTCAGAGGATCTGAGAAACGGCAGAATGCGTGTCTAGCAAACGGCAGTAATGCGAAAGATCCGTTTTATTGGAATATTGCTGAAGAGGAAGAAAGCAGGAAAATTAAAAAATAAATCCTGAAAGAAGGAACTCCTTCAAGAATAAAAAGCTTGTTTCTTTTACGGAAATTATGTTTTTGCGAAAGATATTGGCAACAGTTCTTGAAGTAAAAAAGGAAAAAAGGCCTTACTGTTGGATGAAATATTATTTTGTGTTTATCGGTAAAAACAGGAATTGCGGTTGATAAGAGGGGGGGGGCGTCAAGCAAAACCATTTAGTAGGAAGACATAGTAAAAAAATTAAACTAACAAAACTGGATTTAAGAACTCTTTCTTCTTGTACTCTATCCTTCAAGTGGTTAGAGCTTACAAAATGCTGGTTAAATGAAATTATTTGCTTATGTTTAAGAACTCGAGAAGTATCTGCCTCGTGGAGGACTAGTTAAGGGAAACAGTTTATCATTTATATTGGCAATGATTGAAAAAAATATATACCATCAGCCTATTTAATTACAAGGAAACGTAGCCTTAACGAATTGCTAGTGTTCAGTTTCTTACCTATACAGACAAAACACTAATATTCCCATTTTAGGCTTAAGCTTTATTTTCTATTGAGAAGAAATTCCAATTTGATGGGTGGGACGTTGTTTAAAAATGAGCAGTTTTGTTAGTATACAACCTTGCATGATAGTCTTGCAGAACTACGTTTTGCAATAAATTACTGCTAGCTTAAAAAATAAAAATAAATTGTTAAATAAGTCCTCATTCCGTTTTTTGTTTAAAAATGAAAAAAGTTTATTGACATTAATTGCATTAGTTTTTGAATATGAAAAATCTTTAGTTTTTTAATGGCTCTCTCTGTTTGGAAAAAGCATGTACTTGTAACGGGAGAAAAGTTATTTTACATCGACATTAACTAAATGTGCAAACTTGGTTTCCATGTACACCAACAAACTTTATAAGTTTTATATACATCTGAAAAGAAAATGTACAAAAACCTTTCAGTATGAATGAATTTAGTTCAGTCTTTCCAAGCAACAACCGATTCGTAAATAATTCTTTTTGTTGCCAAACCAGTAAACAGAAACTTTTGATACTTCAGATTAATATGTATACGTATGACGTCATGATTTAAAATTAGTCTAATATAAAAACGTTTTCTCAATAACAGTAAAATAATAGACGTGGCAATAACATGTCGTGTCAGTGATCCTAACCTGAAATAAAAAGAAGTTCCTAACAGCAGCTGTTTATTCAAAATGCTGACTTTAACGGAACATTTGCGACGTACAATGACGTCACATGCATTTGTGTGTTTTCTTCAGCGTCAGAATACAACCTTATATAATATGTTTAATGTTTGGCAATGCTATTTCCATTTTATATTTTGTAAAACTTGCAAATATTTTATTAAACCCTACGATTTGAAAGCGAGCAGTAGCAACACTTTTCAAAATAAAGCAGATTTTTAGCTCTAGCGTGAGAGACTGTTAACACGCGAAACACTGAGAGCGAAAATTAGTGTTTTCAGAGTTTTCAATTAATATCTCGGCTGATTAAAGTCGTACGAAGATGAGAATGGTCGAAATGGCTTCTCACGAATTTTTGGAATTCGGTGGTATCTCTCCCGAAACTGAACTCCCCACCGTTCCGGAGAAGATAATGCCCCAAACAAACAAAGAGACAGACGTGCGCAGATTTGAATAGTGTAGATTCCTTACAATTGTATTGCTTAGTGTTTAAACACTTGTTCTTTCCACAGATATATAAATTAGCAGTTAATGGTTAGAATAGGAGAAGAATGAAATACTGGATTGCTACACTTATTGATGAGAAATACTGAGGTATTCACTGCTGCAGGTTTCACTCCATTCTGTATTTGTATGTTCCTAAAATCATGACTAATTAGAGAGTAACTTGTAAGCTATAGCTTGAAGTTTAATTAAAATTTAGTTAGCGAAAGTCTGTCTAGAAAGGCTTGAATCTCAGAAGAATGAAATCTTTTCTAGCGTTGCAGCCATATGAAGCCTGGAATGTTTGGAAGGTTATATCAATGCAGGAACATGAAAAATGTGACTTCCCTCATCGGGATTCGAGCCCCAAAACTCCAGAACACACATTGAGCGTGCTTTCAGCTACACCAGGAAGGCATGCGTAAAGCAGAGAGAAAAAATACCTTATATACTACCCTTTTAAAGGGGGGTTGGGGATTAAGAGAAACAGTTGTCAGATCCTGGTAATGACGAATTATTGTCTGCCCCCCTTTTTTGAATCGGACGCCACTTATAGAATCATTATGTTATATCGATGCTGGAACATGAAAATTGTGCAGTACCCTAGCCAGGATTCGAATTCCCCGCTTCCCGAATATGCATCGAGCGCGCTTGCAGTTACACCACGAATGCAAGGTAAAAGGAGCGAGAAAATAGCGTAAAAAGTTTTAAACTGTGTTTTGATTTTACATAAATCTAAGCGAAATTTTAATAAACCTAAAGATAGTTTTACACAGATTTGCCTTTATTAACTGATTAATTTATTTGCCTGAACTTATAAATCTTGCCATTATTCGAACCCAGATGAATTTAGCAATGTATATGCCTCCTTTAATTGGCATATCCGAAAACTGATAATTGATCAGAAATGATTTGACTCTGGCTAGAGGTTTAGTAGAGTAGGAAGTTGAAAGAAATAAAAAGCAAGAATGAAGTAATGGTATTAGAAACGTTTTAAAATATTTCTCTCGCTTTCCTACCATGCCTTCGTGGTGTAGTGGTCAGCACACTGGGCCGGTATCCAGAGGTCCGCGGTTTGATTCCCGGCGAAGGCGTTGCCAATTTTTCATCTCTGTTGCTTCCCCCCCCCAAAAAAAATCCTAATGTCTCTACAGGGTCGCCCGAACTAAAAGGGTTGTGGATGATGATTCTCCGCACTCAGGATTTGGCGACTAGTTCCCCTAAAACCCTAATCGCCCTTTAAAAAAGGGAGTATATAAGGTATTTCTCCCGCTTTCCTCTCGTGCCTTCGTGGTGTAGTGGGCAGCACACTAAGCCGGAATTTCAGAGGTCCGTGGTTCGATTCCCGGCGAAGGCAGTTGCTAATTTTTCATCTGCCTGCTTCCAAAAATCCTAATGTCTTTACAACGTGTATAAAATTTTGTAAAAAAAAATATCTTACTATTACAATCAAAAACAAATTAATAAATTTTTAAGCTCTCCACGAAGCCCTCTCTTCTCTTTGTCATAATCTAAATTCTTAATGTTCATACGTAAATTCTTAAAGCTTAAATAAATAAAGACAGTAGCAAAATCATTGAAAGGAAAATTACCGCCTCAATCTTCAGATTTGGAATTAAACGTTAGAACCGTACTTCATTTCTTTCTGCATTCCTTATAATATTTAATTTTATATTCTACGTAGCTCAAGTGAATTTTATTCATAATGTATTATCATTTTTATTTCAAGCTGATTATCGGTTATAGATATTTCTGTTAGACATATCGTTTTTTGCAGGTTTCTCAAAGCATTTCTTGAGTTTTTCTGTTTGTTTTCGTTGTTGTTCTGTGCCCGTCATACCTAAATGCTAATAAGCATTCTATGCTACATGTTTAGACAGAGAACTGTAAATATGTTTTTAGTTTGCAGCTTAGAGGCCAACTTGATACTTCTTGCCAACTCGCAGACAGATCTTACAGTTTTTGCCAAATTAAAGTTTTAGATAGCAACTGAAATCTAGTTTAAATATTACAAAAATTTAAATAAAAAGATTTTTTAAAGTTTGCATAAATGGTTTTGACTTGATGAAGTGAAATTAGATGCAGGATAAAAAATAAATCACATTAAATTTTTTTCTCAGAAGTTTTTTAGACAGACAAAAGCGTATCATATGAAATCACAGCTATTGGATAATTTGTCACGTAAGCTAATGAACAAGAACCTAGATTCTCAAGATATTTCTACTATCATAATACCAAGACTAGGTCTACATTTTTCATCAAGGTGCGTGCGTCTTCGGATCGTATAGCCACCTGCGGATGACAGATTGGTCTTTCTTTACCGAACTGAAATATTGCTCTCCAAATATAAATTACGACAAAGGACAGACTAGAAGAGAAACACGCTAATGTGACAATCAAAATCGTAAAAACAACCTTGTATTTAGCGTAATAATATTGAAACACTCAATCGATTTCGAGGGCAGCTAAAGGTCCCTCCTCATCAGGAGAAAGAAATACATAGAAAGAAGAAAAATAAAGGGGAAGAAGCCTCAGAAACACGTGGTCCTTATCAGCACTGCACGTGGTTATAACCGGATTTTTAATCAGAGTTACAATGGCCGCCTACTTTACTGAGCCAGGCTATCTGATCAAACATGTAAAACAAAGGAGAAGAAAAATTAGCGAAGTTAAAATTAGGGAGCGAGGGGCAACTGCTCCTTCACGCTCAAAATCTGAACTTCGAATAAGGATGTCGGGGACAATACGACAAAGGATGTCGGGGATTTAACGCTTACATATCTTCGCTTACAAATGAACAGCAAAAATAGGTGGTCCATTTCTGCAGGCTCAATGGAAATCTGTGAGTGAAATTTGCATTCATATGGACTATTATGTAATTAACACCTTGAAAATATTTATAGACACCAACTTTTTGATTTGGCTGAAGAGGTTCAATCCTTTTCCCTCAGCTGGCTATATAACTTCGAAATCAGCATTTAAAAAATACAGTATACAAAAACTGGTACCTTAATTGCACCACTTTAAGCTGCAACGAAAGAATTGTCTCAATTGTTACAGAATGAATTCAGAATAACTAAAACAACTATTTTATGTACTAGAATGAAAACAAATTTAGCTACTGTGTACGATGACTCTATGCGAGCCATTATACACATCGTATGCGAGCCATCGTACATTATAACTTGAAGAGCTTTTACTGCGTAGTTAGAAAGTTGTCATTGTAGCCGTAAATTTCACACATAATTTTATTCTTGGATCATGAATTCTTAGGATGCATATTCTTTTTCATTTCACATCATCATAGTTTCATACAGATTATACTTTTAGAACAATGGACATTAGCTGACAAAGGCTAAGCGAGCAAAGTAGCGTCTTAGCGGCAACAGAGGTAGAAACAAAGGTGCGCAATCAGCCAGTATGAAAGCTCATAAAGAGAAGATTTTTGTTTAGGTTGCTTATTAAGACAAAGGTTTCAGTTTTCGAAATTTTGAGTTCAGATTTCAAATTAGATATCATCAGCGTTACGCAAGCCATGTGACATAGACTGATCTAGGAATTAAGCAGTGCAGAAAAATTATTACTATTTTTAGAATAAAAAGAGAGAATTAAGGACTATTGCTAGTTTAAAATATAGTTTTAAGATTTACACGTTTTATTGAGAATTTACGTTTTTTAAATCTTACATATGTTGTTATTATGTACTATTTTAAATTAAAACTAACAAGCAAAATAAGATAGGAATTTAAAATATATTGAAGTTATAAAAATAATAAAAGTTAGTGGAATTTATTACATAAACATAGACAGAGTTGAAAATGTAATTTCTAAAGAAATATAAAATACACAATAATAAATACAAAAAGGAAAAAGTAGTTTTATCCTCGTTTCAAAAAGTTTTCAAGATAAGGAAGAGCCCTTCAACGATAATACCTCTTTTTTTATTGGCAAAAACAGTTATATTTCTGCTGTTTCAAATTAGCTGAGACATTAAAACTATACATATATATTATACTTCTCGATTTCCCCTTATTTTAACAGAAACGTAGCTGCTACTTAAAAGATTAGTAACAGAAAAAAAATCTGAAAGGTTTCAAATTTTAAATTACGTCCAAAGGGGCGTTTTTTTAACGTTTTGTGTGTTACTTTTATTTATTTATTATCATGTTCTTCGCATTTAAACAATAAAATTCACTTCAATAGTAATGTCGCAAAATAATTTTAAAATGAGCCTATCTTTAGAATTTCCGATTGCCGCTGGGCGCTGGAAATAAAAAGGTTTCTCCCCCTCCCCGTAGATTGCTGCCATTGCTCGCTTTCAAATCGTTGAGTTTGTTACTCAAAAATTCGTTTTTACAAAATACGAAATCGATAATAAAACAAATACCAAATTTCAAATTTGGGCTTCCACATGCCCATATTCGTAGGAGGATTACGTCATTCAAAATTCGATGGCTCTATGTACCGTTGTTTTATCACAATGCGAGAAATAGATATACATTTATGCAGATTTTTTTCATTTTTAATTTCTTCAAATATAATGCAGGACTCTAACATTGGGTGGCAACAGTTTGAAAAGTGAAACGGACATTTATAGTGATTCAACGCAAGATGAAAACAATAGTCCTTCAGGGACAAAGCACCTTTGGACTAAAAACTTGTCTGAGCTACATACACAACATCCAGGACTTGATTACTGAACAGGCTCAGAAGGCTCTGCGGCTTCTGTTTTTAAAAGGCTCCAAAATCTTCCTGTAATACTTTACAAACCTGATTCTTCTTTGTGGAAACGGAATAGTTGCGCCTTTGACTCCAATCCATTTGAATCGGGATCTGATTAAATTGAGAAGTGAAAATAAAACCTCGATAGTCTTAAGGGAAAATTTTAAATGAAAGTAACAGATTTAAAGCGACGAATCGACAAAGTTTTTCCTGTGTTAAATTATCAACAGTTACAACCGCAGAATTAAATAGTTTCGAAGAGCAGACAGAAATGCTTAATAGATGTTCATTCTGTTGAATCAAGTAGTCAATATTCATGAAACATTCATGTGTTCTATAACTGTTATTTATATACGAGTAGTTTTAAAGCTAGAGAATGAAGGCAGGCTGGGAGGAAGCAAAAAAAGGGTATAGTTTGTCGCAAAATAAAAATTTTAATGATTATATTTGGTCGAAATACATTACTGGGTCAAATTTCCCTAGAAAAATAAATAAAATAAAATAAATGTTTTGATGTCATGATACAATTACGAATTTGGGTTAGAGAAGATGAAAGAATGACTTTAGTTTTATAATGAATAATGTATTGAAATATAAATAATTTTGAAGTATCCAATCATTAGCTCACCAGTAATGTGTCACCGATCACACTATGAAAATCCCAGTAGACAGAAAAGCATTTGTTGTGTATCCTTCTCTATCTTATGCTGTCACTCATGACAGAGCTGGTCTTGACTCTCATAAAAAGAAATTCCCGACATCTATTATGTTTCCTTCAACGGACAGGTACTCAATATTTTGGTTGTGTTATATTACGTGGCTTTTGTCTATCTCCGTCATTACTCTTTCCGAGACACTGGGGAAAACTGCTGGAAAAAGTATAAATATCAGTGACGAAGACAATACACATATTCAGCATTATCATTCTCAGTCATGAATGGCTGAATCTAGTTCGCAGGATTAATCTGTGGCAATAAGGAATTAGTTTCGCGGTATTCCACTTGTCTTACTCTGGAAGATAAATAAGAGAAGTATTAACCTATACGTGTTCGTTTTTGCTATTTTATTGATTCGCAATAAGCAATAATACAAGCCCTTAATAGTATAAACGTTTGCGTAATGCAATTTATTTATCATTAGCCCAAAAGATGCTAGCTCAGAAGGGTTATTAATTTCGTTTTGACATTTTGCTTCGAATCAATATGAACGGCGAATCACTTTTCAAATTGTTGCCACCAAATTTTACACAGCTCTGTATTATATATAAAGAAATTAAATAATGAAGAATATGCATGAATGTATGTATTTTTCTCGTTCTGTGAAAAAAAAAACGGTACCTAGAGACATCAAATTCTGAATAACGTAATCCTCCACCCGAATATGGGCATCTAGAAGCCAAAATTTTTAATTCTCAATTTCTTTTTTTTTATCTGTTTCCTATTATGTAAAACTTTAGCGAATTTTTGATTAACAAACTCAACGATTCCAAAGCGAGCAAAGGCAGCAGAGTACGAAAAAAAAAGTTATCTAATGGCGAGACTGTGTATCGGAAATTCTAAAGATGTGCTCTTTTTAAATTATTTTGTGGTATTGCTGTTCAATTGAATTTCATGGTTTAAAAGCGAAGAAAATGATATTTAATAAGTAAAGGTAACACACAAAACGTTAAAAAAAAACCTCTTTAGACGTAATATAAAATCTGAAAACTTTCAGACTTTTTTTTTTTTAATCTTCAGTACCACAAATAGTTTTTAGAAAGTAAGGAAGATTAAAGTTTTCCAATTACTAGAAATCGAAGGTGATTCGTTATCAAGAAACGAATACAAATAAAAGAGTTATATTTCAATATATATCTTATTTCAAAATTTTCAAGACTATAAATACTTCAAAGATGACTCCCAAGAAATACTATCATACGAATAATCATTCACACAGGTATGAATTTGTGTTGTTGTTGTGAATCCTCTCACTTGTCTGATAACATCAGAACAAGACCACGAAATTCATTGTGGAAAAGAGTGCACGATTACGCCTGTTTTTGGTAATAGCCTTGAGCACAGTACAGGTCACAGTACTATTTTGCTCAGTTCCGCGTCCCCCAATTTTGAAGGAGAGCATCCCGGCCGGCCGGATCGGACGGTCTCACAAACGTCTTCTCCGACCATCAATCTCTCGACAGGACTTTTGACTTGCCGCATATTCAGAGTGCCCCATTCCACACAGACATTGCACATTTACAAACATGCATGCCTTCTCCGAGATTCGAGCCCGGGTACTTAGGTACAGTAGTTAGCGTTGCTAACCATTATCCTGGCTGGGAGACGGTATAAATTTAAATATAAGAAAGCCTATTTGATGGTAAGGTTTTTGGTTGCCTAAAACTGAACAGTCGAAGAAACAAAAAAATTACTTTTAAAAATTGTTTTTAAAAATCGCGGATAAAATTGCTTGAGTAAAAATACGTAATGGCAGAAAAATTAGTTCATGAACCTATTTAGAGAATCTGTTAAAAATGAAACATATATATAAATTTTTCGCGAAAAAGCGCTATTTTTTGTTCTCTAAATTTTCAGTACTTTATTTTTCAAATTTTGAAACGATCTCTTGGCTGTCCGAACTAAAACGTAAAGCAATAAATAAATATATTTTTGACCATTCTTAATTTTCATTCATCTATTTATTCATTGACATCTATTTATGTGCCATTCATATACGCAGGAATATTAACCTGTTTATTATCAGTTATGTTTGCTTACATTTTTTATGCTCATGCAAGATAAATATATTCATATTGTCAGAGCATGCGAATTTAAGGGAGAAAATGAAAGATTATATGGAATAGAGGAAATGTTAAATCTTTGGAAACTCGAGTTTTCAAAATGCAATTCATGGAATCAGGATAATCTTACTGATAGATTACTTCTGTTATTAAAATCATAATCAATTAATACAAACAGCGCATGCTGCATGTGGTAACCAGTTAAAGGATTATAGATTTAATGCATGATACTGGTGAAGTGCAGCAAAATCATTACTAGAGAACTAACATACTGTTGCGATTTTTTTTTCTTTTTCTGACACCAGTTGTTACATTATTTTCTTCCCTCACGTTCGTACGGGGTTCGTGAGAAATTTGGAGTGAATAAGTGAATAATGACAATACTACTTGATGAAGTATCGAAACACACTTTATTGACCAGTATTGTCAGGACAGCTCCAAAACACGTTTTTACATTCATCGATGAACTACTATAAACACGCTGATCAGCGACACAACCTCCAGGTTATCAGGCTATCACGATGGATACAGCTTTACGGCCAAGCACTAGAGTAGAGCTCCCGACTCTGCTTGGTCGTTCTCGGAACTCCACGTACTCTTGAGACTCTCCACGCTACAACTCGCGATGCACTCGACAGCACACAGAGCACGGCTCCCGACTCTTCGGTTCAGTCGTTCCCGGAGCTCAACACTCTCTCTCGACGAAGTACTAACCACGATACACTACGAGACTCTTTCCGTGCACTCGACGACCCACTAGTAGCCCGGCACTAGTTGCCCGGCTGTCAACTCGATCGCCTTCGCAGGGATTGACTCGCTAGACGAGACACCAACTCGATACTAACTCTCTCTCCGCGTACCAGCAGGGTTTATATAGCTTTTGGTTGGTGTTCGAGAACATTCTCGGCTAAACCGGAAAGAATTCGTTCCAGAAGGTTCTCCATCAGTCTATGGCATATCGCCAATTTTGTCGCCAAATGTCACCAAATGGGCAATTTCTCGCGAATTGTGCCAACCCTACCTTCCCTTTCCATTTTATGACAACCCTGAAACTGCTTTGCGGGGAACCCATCTCACAGCGCCTTGACTTTTCGTAAGAATACTTTACATACGGGCTATATTTACCAAAGCTTTAAATGAAAACTTCCAAAGGAAAGTAAATTGCATCGAAAACGTAAATTGAATTTCAATAGAAAGTTGCATTATATTGTATGTAAAAGCCATAAATAAATAATTAGTAACTTGAACAAAACATTGAATATTTGGTTAACACTGATTATAAATGAAATTTAAATAACGTCATTAATATTGGTTTGGCTAGAAAGTAATTAAGGTTTATACAAATAGATAGCGTTATGTTTGCTTTGTTATTATTCTGTTAATTTTTTTCTTTTGCTATTTGGCATCTAACACTTTTAGGTTGCCAAAGAAACAAATTCCGTGCATTTTTGTTTACAACTTATAAGGTACTTCTCCCGCCTTCGTGATGTAGTGGTTCTGCACACTGGGCCGGTATTTCAGAGGTCCGTGGTTCGATTCCCGGCGAAGGCGGTTGCTAATTTTTCATCTCTCCTGCTTCTCCCCCCCAAAAAAAAATCCTAAAGTCTCTACAGTAGCGCCCGAACTAAAAGGGTGTTGGATGAGGATTCTCCACACCTTTGGATTTGGCGACTGGGTCCCCTAAAAACCCCAGTCGCCCTTTAAGAAGGGGAGTATATAAGGTATTTCTCTCTCTTGCTCCCAAAAAATTCTAATGTCTCTAAGGTGGCACCTGAAATAAAAGGGTGTTGGATGATGATTTTCCTCACTCAGATTTGGCGATTGGGTCCCCTAAAAACCCCGGTCGCCCTTTAAAAGGGGGAGTATATAAGGTATTTCTCCGCCTTTCTAGCATGCCTTCGCGATGTAGTGGTTCTGCACGTTGGGCCGATATCCAGACGTCTGTGGTTCGATTCCCGGCGAAGGCGATTGCTCATTTTTCATCTCTCCGGCTTTAAAAAAATATGCCTAATGTCTCTACAAACCGTCAATTTTAATATGAATTGCAAAAGTAAACATTTTCGACATATTTTATTTATTTTTTTTTAATTTTCGTAACGTCTCAAAGCGTCTGAGTATCACAGAGAGATATGTGGAATTTATGGTGTTGATTACTTAATAGAAAGCAATGAGTCAGAATTGGTTTAAAAAATTCCGTTCTGGAGATTTTTCACTTGGAGATGACCAACATTCTGGCCAATCTTCTGAAGTTGATGGTGACAAACTAAAAGCTATAAATAAATCGAATCGTCATATAACGGTGGGAAAGATCGCAAAAAGGTTAATTGTATCACACACAACAATTGCAAATCACATAAAATGTGTTGAACTCGTTAAGAAGCTCGATATTTAAGCTCCTCATGAATTGAACGAAATTCACTTAGCAGAACGAAGGCACTTTAGACAATGCAGTTGACCTCTTTTTGAACGAATTATCACTGTTGATGAAAAAAGGTTCGTCAACAATAACATTAATTGTAAACGAACGTGGCCTAAGCACGATGAATCAAGGCAAATCAAATCGAAAGCTAAATTGCGTCAGAAAAAGATCACGATGTCCATTTGGTGGGATTATACAGTGTAGTTTGGAGCTGCTTCCAAGAAACCAAACGATCAAATGAGATGTTTATTGCCAACAACTTAGGAGACCAGTGCAAGCATTTAGAGAGGAAAGGCCAGAATTGGCAAATCGTAAAGAAAACGTGTTCTACCGCGACAATGCAAAGCCTGACACATCATTGGCAAACACGTATAAAATTACTGGAGCTTAATATTGCGAAGTGATGCCGCATCCCTCATATAGCCCTGATCTTGCATCATCGAATTATCATTTATTTCGAAATTTACAAGCTTCTTAAATGGTAAAAATTTTAGTAATAACAAGAACCTCAAATCAGACTTGGTTGAGGGTTTTGCTTACGAATGTACAGGGATGTGTTCGTCGAAGAATTTCTGAAGGTAACTGGTTAATATTCACGTTACAAATTGGAAAACGGCGAAAAACACTCATACAAACAGCTCATTCACCTAGTTTGGAATCCGGGTAAAATTACACGATTCAGTTATCACAACCATTTGGTTACTGCATGCGGAAGCACCTTACTTAAATCACTCACATATTTATATATAATATAATCTTTTTCTGTATAAAAATGTTCTACTTCCTAAGAGAATTTTTGCTAAGAAACTTCGACTAAATTTCATTATAAATGAAATGCATTGTTTATTTACAGAATTCGAAATTCTTTTAAGCATTTTGATATCTAATCAAATATTAATCTAATTAAATATTAATTACTTATATCTAATTAATATTAATGTTTAAGTTTATTATTACTGTGCCTTCATTGTCTGTTCTATCTACAATATTTAGTTTATTCAAAGCGTTAACAGCGACAATTGGTTTATTCAAAACGTAGCAGAATTTAAGTATTTAGAGCGCAAAGGTATATTTAGAGTCAAGTAATTAATTTCAGAAGTTTGGCAGGACAGAGCAACTGCATTTCTTTTAACTTTCTCAAAGTGTCATCAGTTGTGTGGAAGTTCTGTTATAATTGTCTGTTTCCTGTTAAGGTAAGTGATTGCTCTTCTTCCGCCAGTTGTGTTGTATCCCGTCTTACAGATTTAGAAAAAGAAAACATTTTGTTATATCTTTTTGACAAATGTCTTTACTTGGAGAATTTAGGTAGTTTAGGTTACGCATATGACTAAGAAAATGCCACGATATTTTAGTAGACAATAAATAAATGATTAAATAAATAAAAATGAATCCTAATATTTAGAATAAATGTATACCAAGTATTTTAAAATCTTAGAAGTTTACATTTACTTATTTCTAATTTCACATAATAATCTATTTTGCAATAATTGAAAATGCTTCATATTTTAACCTTTCGAAAGCATCCACCTCCTTAAAAATTAAATACATAATGCAGTATTTAATTTTATCTGTAGTTAACAAAATATACCTAATGAATGATTTTTTAGTAAATGAATATTTGGTACTTTTCCATTTCGCCGGTGCAAATCTTGCCAAGCAGAATTTATTAGCGACAACACACAGTATACACATAAAAAATGTTAACAAATGTTAGTTCTAAGAATTTTTTATTTTGAAGGCATAAACATTTTGATATCTTTTAAAATTTTGTAAAAAGACATTTATTTAAGAATTTAAATGGTTCAACATCCTGATTCGCCGGTTCATATCACGTGACCCCAAGTGATCTCATCTCACGTAAACTACGCTACAAAAATCTAATTACCTCAGTAATTATTTAAATTAATGTCAAGTTAAATCTTAATTCGGAATACAAGTTTAAATGTAAGAATTATGCAACGTAACGTTTAAATGCAAATTCGTACGAATAGCTTACTCAGAAATTATGTAAAACCGCAGTGCTTTACTTCACTGGTGCATTCTCATTAGAATTGATGAGTTTAACCCTTTTCTATATTTTCACCTTCGGGTGAGCGGTGTGATTGCATCCTAATTGACTTAATTACCGCGAATGACCTTGTAAGGATCCTAAGTTTTACTAACGTTTATTTTATTTTAAATCTTTACTATCACTTCTTATTTTCTACTTCCGGCCAGAATTAAAAGCTCTTAACTTATTTATGCAAATTTGTCTTGCTAACGCCAACTACTTAAGTTGTGGCTTTTTGCCAAGCAAGAGAGAGGAAGGAGTTATTAGAAGCAGGCCGCTTGCCATAGTAGTTTTACTCGGTTGCTGGTTGCCTTCAAGGCCAGAGGTTTAATCCTCGTGATAATTTTAAACGTATCGTAGTTTTAGCAGCTCTCTGTACTACATACGGCTTTTTGTTAATTAACGGCCAATCTTGGAGTTAGGCACTTGTTTATTAATCCAAAGTTAGTTTAGTTAGAGTTTTAGTTAATATTTTTATATTCTTACGTTCAGACCACAAGTGGTTGGTCTCTGTATTCCGAAGTCCGGAAATCTCTGTAAAGATAGAAAAAATAAAGGGTTTCGTATACCCTTCCTGTGTGTATTGTCTACTTCACAATTTATTGAACATAGCTTTAGTAAGCTCCCTGTTCCGAGTCAGGACAGTTAATTTTTCCAAAGCAAGTAAAGAGGAATACCAGTCCTGATAACCTTAGGGCATAAAATTTAACTATCTGGTAAAAATTCTATGTAATTGTATGCCAGTATTGAAAGAAACAATCAATCTGATAAGAAATGGCTGCGACTTGTTTTGAAAATGAGGCGTAAAAGGTTACCAGCGAGGATATTCCGTTTGGCATCAGTTGTACCATTATTGGCGACAGTAGAGGTAAAACGACAGTTCTGGATCGGGAACTTAGGGATCTGGAGTTGAGGGAGATCCCGAGAAGGAAGGGTTAGCCGTGGGAGGGAGGCTAATCTGAAAATGGGGACAGGGAGCCTTATCAGAAAGTGGATGCGAGTAGAGTAGTTGCTACGTCACAGAAAAAGGACGTGTGCTTAGATTATTTTCTTTTTTAATTTGGTGATTTAGCCATTGAGTAGTTATATGATAATGTGTACTTATTTATATTAAATTCTTGAAAGCATATATCATGTAGGTGTTTTAAGTGACTGATATAGTTCATTTCCTTAAACAGATATAAAATGAAATGTTTCCTTCACATTATAACCTCTTCCGAAGATAATTATTTTCTTACTTGTATTTATCTTATGACTGAATATCTGCAAAACTGCTACATGTAATCACAATTTAATAAGAGATTATATTTTACTGATTTATCGGAGGTGATTTCCCTTCGTTAATAAATTTTTAGCCTTTGTGTTTTTTCTTTGTATTCCAACTGTTTTACTACTTATATGATGATTATCTCCTAGTTACCCTGAATGAGGATTATTTTCGAATTTAAAGATTGAGTGATCTTATACACTCAGAATTTTACCTTATTTCTTAACTCTTCTGGTCATAATATCACATATACTTTCCGTAATCTTCATTACATTGCTCATTTTTATTCTTAAATTCATTTTACCCAGAGTTTTTTCAGACTTGTTAGGCAATACTTTTAACTTATTCGTTATATTTTATGAGTGTAATTACTAAAACACGCATTTTCGTGTATTATATTTGTTCTATTAAACTTAATATGTTTCACAAACAATAATCAATCAAAAAATGGACTGTATTCCTACACTTTTATTAAATTACACTTGTCAGCGATGCAAAATAATTGATACAAAATAAGCGAGCCATTCTACATGGCTGTCACAAACACAATTCTCTCAGTCAATAATCTTGTTGCCACACATAAAGTTCAAAACTAAAAGAAGAAAAACAAAAGGAATTTACGCTGTTTGCAACAATAAAATGAAGCAAACGATACTCACATAAACATCCTGGCCCTCGTTGAAATCCCAGGGGATTTCAACAGTTGGAGCATTTTGAAACTTCTTAGTCTGTAATAAAGATAAACATAAGAAAAATAATACAAAATATTATATGCAAAGCAGTTCATAGTTTTTTAGTCTGAATAGAAAGAGGACACAATTTCACGACTGGTCGTTTAATGACACCATGACCAGTTTTAATACTAGCAACTTTGACTCTTTGATCTGAGCCCGGATGAACAGCAATTATTCTCCCTAACCTCCATTTAAGAGGCGGAAGGTTGTCTTCCTTGATGAGGACTAAGTCATTGACTTCTAAATTGTTTTGACATTTTTGCCATTTAGGTCTTTGCTGAAGCTGAGACAGGTATTCTCGACTCCATCTTTTCCAGAAGTGCTGAAAAATAAACTGTCTCACATGCCATCTGTCAATGTGATTGAAGGAACTATAATTTAGGTCTGGTTCAGGTATGGCAGTTAAAGACGTTCCTATTAGGAAATGACCAGGTGTTAATGCAGTTAAATCATTTGGATCAGCCGAAGTTGGACACAATGGCCTAGAGTTGAGACAAGCCTCAACCTGCGCTATCAAGGTCTGAAATTCCGGATAGGTCAGCACAGTATCACCAACAGTCCTTTTTAGATGTAATTTCATTGACTTTACTGCCGATTCCCATAGTCCACCAAAATGGGGAGATGATGGCGGGTTGAATATCCATTTTATTTCCTCTAAAGACAAAAATTTGTGAATTTCTTGATTTTGCTTACATTGCAAAAAACATTTTCTGATTTCTTTGTCTGCACCTTTAAAGTTAGTACCGCAGTCACTATAAATCTCAAATGGTTTCCCTCTTCTTGCAATAAATCGTTAATGCACTTAAAAATGCCTTTGTTGACAAATCTTCTACCACTTCAAGATGTACTGCCTTGATTATAAAACACACAAATAAGCATACGTAATATTTAAATGATTTTTGTCCACGTCCTTCACGATGTTTAATCATGAACGGTCCAGAAAAATCTATTCCAGTTCGATGAAATGGTCGTGATTGTGTTACTCTAGATTCCGGTAGATCAGCCATTATTTGACTTGCAGTTTTAGCTCTAAGTTTGCAACACGTGATACAAGATTTTACTACTTTTCGGATAGCAGATCTAGCAGCTATGATCCAAAATTGCTGTCTAATTAAAGATAGAAGAAGTTCCGGTGCTGCATGCAGATATTTGACATGAAAGTGTCTAATTATGATTTCTGTCAGATTGTGTTTTGAAGGTAATAAGATTGGATGTTTTTCATTTTCTGATAGTTGCGCATTTTTCAGTCTTCCTCCTACACGTAACACTTTGTTGTCATCTAAAATTGGACACAAGCTAAGGAGGTTGCTGTTTGTAGGTAAGTCCTTTCCCAACTCCAAACATTGAATTTCTTTAAAAAAGTGAAATCGCTGTATTATTCGGACAATACAGAAAGTTGCAGCTCGAATTTCATTACTAGATAAAAAAGATGTATTTCTTTCTAGATATGCTACTTTAAAATTCGATATGAATCTTAATATCCAAGCAAATATGCGTTGTAACTTTGGAAATGAAGATATATTTGATATAATAGCAAGTTCCTGTACAGGTTCAGAAACTACAAATGAGACTGTTTTACGTGCATCTGGTAATGCCTCTTCATCTATAAGAATATTTTTAGATAAGGCAATCTCACTGCACTTTAACCAAGAAGGACCATTCCACCACAACTGATGAGATAATAGTTCTGCAGGAAATAATCCACGTGAAGCACATTCAGCTGGATTTTCCTTTCCATCAACATGACTCCAGTTCTCAGGTGGTAAGATGGATTGTATTTCAGAAACTCTATTGGATACGAATACTTGCCATTTTTTAGGATCTGACCTTAGCCATGACAACACGATTTGTGAATCACTCCAAGCTTGCACTAAATCAAAATTTATAACTAATGCAGCTTTTACAGACTGAATCAAGCGTGCCAATAACACTGCTGAACATAATTCCAGTCTTGGAATCGTAATAGATTTTAATGGTGATACACGAGTTTTAGCTGTTACGAGTTTAACATTAATGTCAGAGTTATTGCAAGTTTTGATATAAATAACTGCTGCATAACCTCTTTCAGACGCATCACAAAATCCGTGAAGTTCACATCGAAAATAATCAGGTAGCAGAATTTTCCTAGGTATATTTATAGAATTCAAAAGTTTAACTTCTCTACATAGATTTCTCCAATTTCGATCAATCTCTTCTGTTACAGGATCATCCCATGATAACTGTAATTTCCACAATTGCTAAAGGATCATTTTAGCGAGAATTACAAACGGAACTATCCACCCCAATGGATCGAATAGTTTTGCTACGAATGACAAAATAATTCTTTTAGTCGGAACACTTTGATACTCTATTACACCGACATTACATTTGAATTCATCATTGTCCGGATGCCATTCCAATCCCAGAACTTTCAATGGTTTGTCTTCTATTACACGATGAATATTGTCACTATCTGTGTTTGTTAAGCCAGAGGTTTTTAACAATGACGGTTCACTTGTCGACCATTTGTGAAGCTCAAAGCCACCACTTTTTAGCAGATGTTGCAATTCGTCTATCAATGCAATACCTTCCGAACTATCTTTTACACCAGTTAACATATCATCAACATAAAAATCTCTTAAAACTATATTCTTTGACTTTGGAAAGTTCAATCCTTCATCAATCGCTAACTGCCTCAAAACTTTGGTTGCAAGATATGGAGCAGCTGCAGTTCCATATGTAACTGTTTTCAAACGACAAACTTGTATTTGCTTATATGGGCTATCTCTCCATAATATTCTCTGAAAATCTCTATCTTTTTCATGAACCTTTATCTGTCTGTACATCATTTTAATATCAGCGGTTATTGCAATGTTATGAAGTCTAAATCTTAGTAAAATACAAATTAATTCATCTTGTATTTTTGGGCCTATCATTAGTGTATCATTTAAAGAAACACCTGTGGTTGTTTTAGCGCTCGCATCGAAAACAACTCTCAATTTTGTTGTTAAGCTAGAGTCCTTCAACACAAAGTGATGTGGGATATAATAGTGTTTATTCTCTAATTCATAATCTGTGTCTGGCACTAATTCTACGTGTTCTAGTGAAAAGTACTCTTTCATAAACTGAATATACTGGTTGTAAATTTCTTTCATAGATAACAGCCTCTTCTCCAAGTATTGAAAACTTCTGTACCCCATTTCACGGGAGTCACCTAGAATATCTCTATTATGTTTGAATGGTAATGCAACTGAATAGCGACCTGATGTGTCTCTAAAATGCGAGTTTTTAAAATGTTCTTCACAAAGTTTTTCTTCATTTGTTAAAGGTTGTACATTTGGAAACTTTTCTAACTCCCAGAAAGAATTTACTAACTCATCTGTGTTTGTATTCAAATGATTTACATATACTGGCTCAAAATTTGTAGATTCAAAATTTGTAGTACCCGAAATTATCCATCCCAACCTCGAATTTAGAGCAAATGGTAGATCAGGACCACGTTTGACAATTTCTCCCGTCATTAAATGCAGAAATACATTTACTCCAAATAAAATGTCAACTGGTTGTGACTTGTAAAATAAAGGATCAGCTAATTGTAAATCACTGAAGTTATCGAAGATGATTGATGGCAAAGATACATAGGGAATGTTATCTGTCACCTTGTCCAGTACAAACGCTGATGTTGATACACGAATATCACTTTTAAAATGAGAAGTGAATACTAAATCGACTTCCCCATTACTTATAGTATTAAATTCTCCTAAACATGATACAGAAATGGAATTATCTTTCACTCGTAATCCTAATTTCTTCACACAATCCCTTGAAATAAATGATCTCTGAGATCCAGTGTCACATAAACATCTACACTTCACAAATTGTTGCTTAGAATTTTGAACTTTTATTAAAGCAGTACACAATAAAATGTGACTGGTTTGATTACCTTTTGCATTCGAATCATAATGAGAGGCACAAACTGTGGCTGAAACGTCCTTAGGACTCGTTAATTCATCTCTTTTAGGGATAGATTGCGTAGGCGGAGATATACTGTTTAACTGAGTTTTATTCTTTGAATTATTTACAATGTGCAAAATACTGTGATGCTTCTTAAAGCAATGTTGACATGTATTTAAACTCTTGCATTTTTTGAGCAAGTGCATATTAGATAAACAATTAAAACAGTAACGATTAGATTTTACAAATTCTATCCTTTGCTGAACCGATAAATTTAGAAATTTCGAACATTTGGCTAAACTATGATCTTCTTTACAATAACCACAACCCAAAGTAGCAACCATAACATTATTCTTATTTTGAAACACAGATTTAGGTACCTTATTACTTGTTGATTTGCTATTTTGAAGTGTTCTTGCATAGTTTTTTAGGAATTCAATTAAAGTCGTAAGTTTTGGAATTTCATTAGATTTTAACTGACGTTCCCACCATAATTTTGTAGCAGGGTCTAATTTTTGCAAAATTAAATAAGTCATTAATGTGTCACCAAAATTATCAATGGTTTGATTCAATACTTCTAAAGAACGAATTACTTCATTAATATTGTCAACTAAATTTAAAATAGCAAATGCTGATTCATTTTGAATAGTTGGTAAACTTAAAAAACGTTTAATATATGCAAAAATTTGTTCTCTCTTATTTGAATATCTTTCGTCTAACAGATTCCATGCTATTTCAAAATTACAATCCGAAATTTGAATGGTTTGAATAATGCGATATGCTTCACCTTTCAACGAAGCCTTCAAATACTGCAATTTTTGAGCATTAGATAAATTTGTATTATTTCTTACACAAGCACTGAAAAGATCTTTAAAAGCTATCCATTCTGTAATATTACCACCAAAAGTCGGTAATGTTAACTTGGGTAATTTAATATTGTCAAGAACCTGTTCTGAAATTACACTATTAGAATTATTTTTATTATTTTGACTTTTTAATATTTTTTCACCTTTAAATTTCCACAAATAAATTTTATCTGTGTACTCCTGAACATTATCTATTTCGTTTTCTAATTCTTTAGTATCTGTAATTAAACTTTCGATTTCAGAATCAAGCTTCCTTAACTCAGTTTCTTTTTGTTTCAATAATTCGACACATTCCTCTAGTTCTATTAAATTAATTTCATCTGCAGTTAAAATAGTTTCAATTTTCTTTACATAATTAGTAACACTCCTGCGTAAGACCGCTCTTTTTGTTTTAAAAGTTATAAGTTCACTCATAATTGATCAATTCAAAAACAGAAATTGTTCTTAAATCACTTAACACTATTATTAAAATGAAATCGAATTCTATGTTGTATTACAACACTGTTCTTAAAATTTAACAACAAATTAAACGAATTTTTGTTCAAAATCCACTTACTTCACAAAGTGCATAATTTTCACAAACCATCTGCATATTTGTGTTGTTAGAATACATTTAGAACAGTCACTATCTTCACTAGCTCTCCGGCTAGACTTTTGACCAACAATATGTTCTATTAAACTTAATATGTTTCACAAACAATAATCAATCAAAAAATGGACTGTATTCCTACACTTTTATTAAATTACACTTGTCAGCGATGCAAAATAATTGATACAAAATAAGCGAGCCATTCTACATGGCTGTCACAAACACAATTCTCTCAGTCAATAATCTTGTTGCCACACATAAAGTTCAAAACTAAAAGAAGAAAAACAAAAGGAATTTACGCTGTTTGCAACAATAAAATGAAGCAAACGATACTCACATAAACAATATTATTCAATGTTAGATGTAATTTTTAACCTTTTTCTTTCTTTTCAACGTTAGCGATCATCAACATATTCTGTATTTTAACTTATTTCATACATTTTCTGATCATATAGATGACTTGTATTTAATTTTAGATGTAACATTTCTAGCTTGTTTTGTACATTTTAACCTTCACACTATTTAATATACTCAAATTTTTAACCAGTTTATATTTTCACACTATATACATGACTTTTACTTGATTTCTCGCATACATTTTAACCTCCATGATTTCCAATATAGTCCTAATTTTAACATAATTCCTGCATTTTCATATCATATACCTGACGTTTATTTAATTTTCCGTGTAAATTTTAACTTATTCTCTATTTTTTAACGTTTTTAGTTTCCAACATACTCTGAGTTTTAAAAAGTTTGCTATATTTTCACACTACGTACACGACTTTTACTTCATTTCTCTTATACATTTTAACCTTCATAATTTCTAATATAGTCCTAATTTTAACATAATTGCTATATTTTCACATGATATACATGAGTTTTATTTAATTTTAGTTGTAAATTTTAACTTCTTTTATATATTTTAACGTTTTTAGTTTCCAATATACTCTGAATTTTAACTAATTTGCTATATTTTCACACTATGTACATGACTTTCATTTAATTTATAATTATTTCATACGTTTTAACCTTCGTAATTTAAGAAAATATTTTTAACTTTAGTTTAATTCCTATATTTTCTGACCATATATATGAATTTTATTTAATTTTAGATGTAAGTTTTAACTTGTTTCGTACATTTTAAACCTTCTTAATTTTTAAAGTACTCTAATTTTGAACTTGCTTATTACATTTTCCTACCATATACCTGATTAATTTAATTCTAGATGTAGATTTTAACTCATTTTCTAATTTTTATCGCTTTTAACTTTCAACATACTAAGAAATTTAACTAATTTGTTATATTTTCACATGACTTTCCTTTAATTTGTAACGACTTTCATACGTTTTAACCTTCCTAATTTCAAACAGGCTCTTAATTTTATCTTAATTCCTCTATTTGCTTACCATGTATATGAGCTTTATTTAATTTTAGATGTTATTTTTAACTTGTTTACATTTTATACCTTCGTAGATTTTACAGTACTTTAGTTTTGAACTTGTTTATTACATTTTCCTACCATACGCATGAACTTTAGTTAGTTTTAGATGTAATTTTTATACTTTTCTGGCACTGGGTTTCTTTCTAGTTTCCAACATACTCTAAATTTTAACTCTGTTTTATAATTTTTGATTGTAATTACGCTTTTGATTTTACTAAGTTAACATTTAAGCTAAGTTAACATGCTTAAATTTCTTAAACATAGAGATAGACTTCAATTAAGCATTTTATTTTACAACCTTTAACTGTTCTTCATATCCCATTCGTTGAATACTTAGTCCATAATTTATTGTACTATTTTAATTTAGCAATTCTACAATTTATCATTCTGTAGTACGTTTACCATTACTTATCCTACTATTTTATTTCATTATTAACTTCATTCGCATTTTCAAACTTTAACATTTCCTACGTATTCTGGTATTTCCTTTTAATTCTTAATACCCTTTATATCTGAATATATGTTTTTGAACTCTTCAATGTTACCAGTGTTCAGTTTTTCAATCTTGATTCTCATTAAGCTAGTTTGATAGATTCCGAATTTTTAGAATAAAATCTCAACTTTCATCCATAATTTTAGAACCATATTCATTCTTTCATGTACTCATACAAAATTCTTATTATTTTGAACGCTCAGTACCTTTTAATTCAGTAATTTGTACTAATTGAATGCATTCTACGTCACTTTAAATGTCTCGACTATGAAAATTTTCACTTTATTACCTTTTCCTACACTAAGTACGGATATTTCTGCCTTCAGGAATGGCTTTCATGTGAAATTGACGAAATTTGACGTTACATGTATAAAAGAAATTTCTAAGATAAACATTTCCACTATCGAATAAGAGATGAATGACCATCGATTTTACCCATATGTTACAATTTCATCTCTTGGAAGTTTGTTTTATTGATAGGCATTTATTTATAACACATAATGTTAACACATTTTTTTAACTTAGTCCAGTTCCAACTTAATTCACTAGACAATTTCATACATACTCTATTTTTTAATTTCTTAAACTAAAATATTCTTTTCGCAAATGTCAGTTTGCATTAATTTATTTACTAATTTATTTTCTTATGAACGAAATCTTGTGAATTATTTTACACAACATATATCATTACCAATATACCTATACTTACAGAAGGAACCAAAGAGTAAGAGACATTTTACCCAAATCTCCACTATAATTTCGAATATTTTAAACTTCTTCATCACAAATACAGAAATTTCTTCGCACAATACTCAGCATTTAAATATCCCTTACTAATACACAATTAATAAGGAATAACTCATTTTCAATAAAAAATTACACCCAAATAAGTATTACGTTTTCTTATAATTGTACATATATTTTTGCATTACAGGAACTTTCTGTGCATTTTCGAGAACTGTAATTTGCTAAATATTACCTTTTTTCGAGAGAAAAACTAGAAAGACCATCGAAATCATTCATCTTTTCCTGCAGTATTTCCACAGTACAGAATAACTATCTTAGAACTATTTTCTTAGTATTAAGAACTACATATGAAATAAGCATTTTTCACTGTAGAATAGTTAATACATCTCTTGATACGTTAAAGTTTGGAATGTAACGGATACAAACTGACTAATCAGAAACCATCCGGTCTTCTTAGAACGTCAGTTTATGACCAAAGGTGGGAAACACTGGCTATTGATTTTTTGGACTTCTCCCAGAGACCTCGTCCGTAAGAAATGGATTTTTATCGTAAAAGATACGGCCAATGTGGACGTCTAGCACACTCAAAAGCAGAATAGCCCTTGATAAAATAGAGAAAATCTCAAGACACTGCCTAAACAGAAACAATCATGGATAATATTATGTTTCAAATGTTCAGAACTTAAAGCAGATAACGAGAATAACGCTCAGTGCCTTGCAGTTTGTTATTAGAATGTAATATTCAACCTTGTTACTTTGGAGTCTTCCCCGCCGTGATGGTATATAATTCCGTTTGGTTCATCTCCGTGGTCGGAAGCCATCATAGCGGTGCACTCACTCACTCACTCCTCTGTACTATCCCTAAAGAAACTCATCTGAGCGTAAGAATAGGAATCTAAAACCCTCTAATCTCTAAACTGGTGGGAGATGAATACGGCTCCTGGGAAGAGAAACTGCCACTGATTCGTGTTTCAGTGAACACTACTAAGTGTGAAACCACTAAATACACAACAGCTTTTTGCAATTTTGTAGAGAATTAGGAACAGCAGATGATGTTAGCCACGGCATACGATCACTAATCGACAATGATAACTTCGTGACTGAGATAACTCAAAAGATTTACTTATTTAACAGCAGATATTAAAGGCCCATCGACCAGAAGCAAGACAAACAAAAGACATACTATGATCATCGACTACAAAAGGCTTCCTATAAACAAGGTGAAAGAGTATGAATGACGCTACATCCTAGTAGCAGCTCACAAAATTTTAAAAAGTCGAAAATTCATGCTCAAACGCGAATGCCTTAAATAGTGAGTACCCGTCATTCACCAGATTCATATGACCTGACCGAGCTAACTCAGATGAAGCCCTTGAGACTTAACAACAGCGAAGTCCTACATTTACAGTTGAACTGCCCGTTTCAAGAGATTGTGATATTGTAGCACCTATTCACAGATGACGCAGATCAAAGAAACATATTCCTGGCTCTTCTCTGAGACTTCATACTAGACAGAGGGGAAGTCTATAACCACACGGCTCTCAAACGCGCCACCTATCAGTCGTCGGAGGGGGGGGGATGACGGTCTAAGAGACTACAGCTTTTCAGTCTATGTGTTGAAATAAAGGAATTATACATGATGTTCTGCAAATAAAGTCACTTTGTAACTTGAATGCTTAAATATTATTACCTTAAATGTACTCTTCATATAAGTTTTATGTCCCTAACTGCAATAGCCTTAATTGTGTTTCATAATAATTAAGTAATTAAATCTGAAGAGGAGTTCCTTTGTACACGTAGTACTCCTTTTTAATTAGCTATTCATCCTAACAGAATTATGGCGTCCAGGTTACAATCGTACATATGTTCCTCGGTCTACAAAATTTAAACTGGAGCTTGCATATCCTTTTCCTCTGGAGGACATCATGGATAATAGTTTCTGTAACTTAAAATCGACTTAACACGTACAATGTTCATTATATATGGTTGGACTACTACATTTCTTATTTCTTATGCTACTATCACTTAAGACGAGATATTCAGAGTTTTCTCATCTAATGTATTGTACCTACTACTAATGACTGTATGAACTATTTTGAACATTTGCAGAGATGACTAATGACTGTATGAACTAATGACTAATGACTGTATGAACCTACTACTAATGACTGTATGAACCTACTACTAATGACTGTATGACCTACTACTAATGACTGTATGAACTATTTTGAACATTGTCACGCCATAGTTCATGTCATGAACTATGGCGTGACTTTCGGTCACTATGAAACAGGCCTCTAGTTTAGTAACTGGGATTTTTTTTTCACAATAAGACAAAGTCAAAAAATTGTTTATAAAGTGCATATACCTGGCTTTGGGTTAAATGCGAGTTTCCCGTATATGAGTTTGTGGGATCGAATCCCAGCCTTTAAAAATTCATGGAAAAGGAAATGTTATGAATAATGACGTTAATAATGAAATGAATTATTAAATAATGAGCTGCTCAGTTAAAAATATTGACAGATTAACTTATTAAAAATAATTGTAGATTAAACAATTAATTCTAATGACAAATTAAATTTTTAAAAATAATATCATATAAAATATTTCAAATAATAAAGGAAAACTTATGTCATCCAAAACAGGTGGTTCAAGGATTCGTTTCCAGAAAACAAAAAGAATTCGTCATTGCTACCAAAACAAACGAAACTTTGTAAAAATATTGTCGTTGCCTTAAAAATTAAAACAATCATGTATGACATCATTCAAACATGTTTATGTCACGTTCCGGTATCATATGTTTCAAAATGGCAGTGGTCACAGCCCTTTTCTCTGATGTTACTTCCATCACCTGCTTTCTGGTGTTTACTACTTAGTTGCCTAAAATCAATGATTAAAAAAATACAGCATCTAAGCGCATTTTTCAAATATCCTGCGCTTTGAAAGTTTTCAGATTTTATATTAAGCCTAAACCGGCGTTTTGTTTTAACGTTTTGTGTGTTACCTTTATTTATTTAATATCATGTTCTTCTCACTTAAACCACATAAAACTCAATTCAACAGCAATATCACAAAATATTTAAAAGCAACATATCTTTAGAATTTCCGACACACGGTCTCGCTTGCTGGTAATGAAACGGATTTTTTCGTAGTGTTAATTCAAAATCAATTCAACAGCAATATCACAAAATTCAACAGCAATTCAACAGCAATATCACAAAATATTTAAAAGCAATATATTATCAATATCTTTAGAATTTCCGACACACGGTCTCGCTTGCTGGAAATGAAACGGATTTTTTCGTAGTGTTGCCATTTTAGCTTTGAAATAGTTGATTTATTTAATTAAAAATTCGTTAAAGTTTTACAAAATTTGAAATAAATAATAAACCAAATTCGAGACGCAAAATTTGGGCGTCTAAGTGCCCATGCGCGGTTGGAGGACGACGCTATTCAAAATTGGATGGTTCTAGGTACCGTTGTTTTTTCACAATGCGAGAAACATTCATGAAGTTTCTTCATTATTTAGTTTCTTAAATATAATACATGGCGATAGTATTTGGTGGCAACAGTTTGAAAAGTGAAACGACTCAAAATACCGTTTTGAAACTAATACCCCTTTGAACTAAAAAGATTTAAAAAGTTATTTAAGCTTTCCGATAATTCTAAGTACCTACTACTTTAGGCATGAATAAACATTATGCATGTTAAGATTTAAAAATAACTTAATTTATTCAAAATCTGTTTTGTGATTTAAAATATACTTTGTATGAAAAAGAGTAGTTAGGAAGTAAGAACGATGAATTTCATGACAGTGATAAATAGGCTTCTTAACACAATTTTTTTCATTGTCGACTAATGAATATCATTAAAACTCAATGACTATGAAAATCATTAAAACTCAATGACTTTCACGGTTATTTTGCCACCAGTTCTAACTGCCGCTATTTCTCGTTAGTTGTTTTAAAAGCTTTTGATTTTTTAGTTATCGTATATTTGCTAACAAAGATGGATATTTAAATAAAAAGATTTAATCCTTTAGTATCCTTATGATTTTAGAGATGAGATCGGATCTGAAAATGAGAAATGTTAAATGAGTTGAATGTCATATTAACTATTGAATAGATCGAAAGACCTCGAAAATGGATGATGTCGGGCGTGTTACTTTCATACAGTGATTTTTAAATAATATACTTTTAATCCAAATAATTTAACTTTTTCATTTCGAAATGGCACACTAAAAAGTAAAATGTTTACAAATTTTAAGTATATCGGTTTTAGCTAAAAGTAAAAACATACTTTATTAGCTATTGAAAACTATTTAATTAAATATACTGTGACTGAGAGTAAAAACTTAGGTAGTTCATACACGAATTATTACTAGAATATTTACAGCGTTTCAAAATACAGCAGAGTAAAAGTATAAAACTGACGTGCATATGAATGCGTCCGTTCAATTTCTCTTTGGCAATTTCAATTCAAGATCCTCAGTTGTTAGCATCACAGTTTTATTTTTTATGTGTTTCGTTCCAACTGGAGCATTGTTCAATAAATAAAACTAGGTATTCTAATTCGATAACATACAATTTTCTGAATCAGAAATGTGCTCGAGAAAGAAGGAACACCTTTTTCTTCATTTCAATTCATTTTGTAGTAGATTGATAGGACTATAAATTTTCCTCCTGCAGTCACACCTCTTTCTCATCTATTCCACAGACCCCAAAGCTGCAAGTGACAGATTCCCGAGTCGATTTTCTTTGAAAGGTACAAATTTTTACACCTTCCCCTTCCAGGAATAAATGGTTTCTCTTTCGATGACATTCACCAATTCGTCCTTCCTGATTTAGTTTGGCAATCCACCCACTCTTCACTTTCGTCGCCGTGAAATGGTATTGGAAAGAGACGTCGGGAAAGACACACAATCTGATTCGTTGCACCTTAACAATATAGGAAAGGACAAATGAAGGCGCAAGCGGGTGAAAAGGCTTCAATTTCAGCTGTGTTTTCTTAACAAACCTCTTTGTTGTGCTGCCGACTGTACTAAAGCTGATGCAAGTACCTGTTCCAATTGTAAAATTTCTTGATTTAATTTTAAACTGTTTGTAGAATTTCAAATGCGTTATTTTTCAAACAATGGTTTCAAATAAATTAAAAATTAGAAATTAGAACTGAATGCGCAAGAACATTCGCTTAATCTACCAATGAAAAATATTTTCTGTTAGAAGATATTATTAATGAAAAATATATCATTTCCTCCGGTATAGTTGTTAGGTCGCTGACTGCCGTGTCGAAGGACCCGTGTTCGAATCACGGAGAAGGCATGAATGTTTGTAAATGTACAGTGTCGGTGCGGCATGACGACACTGTAAATATGAGGCGAACCGAAAGTCCTCTCGTGGGGTTTGGTAGAAGGGGAGAGGAGTGGAAGACCCTTGAACCCGTTCCTCAAGGGTGCTCTCCATCAAAATTGGGGGGGGGCGGAACTGTCACCTAAATGGTGCTCAAGGTTGCTGCCAACGGCAGGTGTAATCTATCGCTCCTTGCCACGAAAGGGTACTCCTTGCCAGCTTGGGCTGACTTTGTCAGACAAATGATCATAAGTAACGACAACAACAACATATCATTTCTTATATATTTTCCACCAGAATTTAAATTCAGTCAGAATCTAACAGAGACTGGCTTTATTAGTTCTCAGATTGTGTGTGAATCGTAATAGAGAGAGTCTTAAATAAGGTGAAATGGGTATTTTATTGTATAGCTCTAATCATAATATGAATGGAAATTTTTGTAATTACTGCATTAGCAGTTTGTAAAACTATTATTGACACTAACTACTTAATGTATGGCTCGTTTTCCCACAGAGTAGCAAAGTACGGGGAATTTAGCAAAGGGTCGACAATGTGTAAGATCAACTACCTCTCCAGCGGCACAAAATCGACACTGTAGCTGAAAAACAAGTTAATATTTTATACTGGTGTCGATTCTGTGTAGAATGTGAATCAAAAAGTAAACGAAAAATAATAATTTAATCAAAATCATTTATTATGCGTTGTTGTTAATTAAAAGCCTTTTCTATGCTGTGGCAATGACGATGTTATTCGGTGTCGATTCTGTGGAACGTATGCCTGTGACAGCTCCATACAAGTGACAAATGTGCATTAATTTTCTAATTTGCTATTATAACACAATCAAGATCTACTTTTTATCGTGTCGATATTGTGTTGGTGTTAATTTCACGCCATGTAGATACCATGAAGTGTCAATAATAGGTAAGCTGAACACTATGCAGTGTCGATTCTACTACACCGATCCTATGAATATAATTCAAAATACGTGGGAAAACTGAGCAGATAATAAGAAAATTCCCATACCCAACTGTTATCCCTCCAGGAAGCATAATGCTCATAGCTATACTTATCCATTTATGAGATTTTTAAATGGCTTGAAAGCAAAAGTAAAGAGGCAATTTTGGTTTATACGAGTCTTCTGCATACTAATCCTAATTTCTCCTCTATACAATATTTTTGCACACGGTGTTTTCTAATTGGTGCTTCTATTGTTTATCCCTGTGAATTATGCAAAGTGCATCCCCCCAATGCGCCTTTTCTGTATGTTGACCCTGGACCTCTACAATGCTCTTCTTTACAAATGTTTTAAGCTGATAATTTTCGTGGTACGTGTATTGTTCCAACGCTATTTATGTTTTATCAATGCGCTGATCAACTTGCGCAGGAAAAAAAATTGCGTGTTGCATTCAAAAATTTCGAAAACTTTTCCTTGTAAACGTAACCGTGAGAGCTCAGTTTTTTTTTACTTCCTTGTACGAAGTAAAATGGAAGTACTGTAATCGCGAAAAGTTTCAGGCATTATAGTTAAACGAAAATACCCATTTTGACCGCTATCGAATGCAATTGAACGATGTTTTTGGGTGACATCTGTACGTAAGGACAAAATAAAAGACTCTTTTCCCCCCCAAAAAAAATTATAAAACTGATTTAAAATGAATTCTGAAGAGAATTTTTCGTGGCGTCTGTACGTACGTATGTATCTCGCATAACTCAAAATTGAGTATCCTCAAAACGTTGAAATTTTGTATATAGGGCTGCTATAACATGTAGATGTGCACCTCGTATTTTGGTTGCAATCGGCAGCACCAAAAGTATAGAAATATATAAAAGTATAAAAGTATAAAGTATATATCCACTATGTTACTCGGCTCAGTGATTTCAGTTTTATTATTCTTATATGTTTGTAAATTGTGCATTTTTTGCTTTAAAAATTATTTAATTATGTTGTTCTTACCTTCCGGTTAAGGTTTTTATGCCTTTAGTAAATCTGTGCGCAATATTTGTAGAATTATCCACAATTTCAAAGCTGCTTAGGTGCGATTAAGCTTAATTTTTAAATAATATGACGGACATGTTTGTTTACATATGAAACAGCAGAGTAGTAGATTTGTAGCCCATCCAGAGAAACTAAGCTTCGCCACAACAAAGATAACGCCTTCATTTATTATTGCGTATTAAATCATGCTTAATCCTTTCTGGAATTTTTTCGAGCAAGTAAGTGTTTAAGATTTACTTCGCAATTTTAATATAGATATTTTGAATTTTTGTGTATTTTTTCCTTGTCGCGAAGTGAGAACTGAATTAATTCAATGAGAAATACACAATCGTCTGTGAAAAACTGTTTCTTTTTTGTTTTGTTTGCTTAATTTCTTTTATACATCGTTCTAGATTTATTATAGTATTTGAAGAGAACACGGGGCAACGATTACATAATTCTTCAAATGATATAAATTTTGTGCATTCTGAGTTATAATATGAACGAAATGTAACGCTGTTAAGTGAACTTAGCTCCAGCGCGTCGCTATAGTAAACAAATATAGTAAATTTTAAAGAGTGCTTTTATTCTATTGTGGTTTATGCACTATCGACGAAGCAGATTTAATTCAATCCAATAATTTTAAATGAAATGCAAGAAAAAAGGCGTATTATTTAATATTCCGCACAAGGAAGTCATGAGGTGTACACATCAGATTTCTTTAATTTGATAATATCGATCGTATACCTTCAAAAAGCAATATATGAAAGTTCATTTTGATTGATTAATGGACATAACGCTAAGGAGAAATCTTTTATGACTATTGCGTATTATTTATGCATGCTTAGTGAAATTTATAAAATTAACTGACATTTGAAAATGAACATCTTAATACAGTAATGTATTCTTGAAATTATATTTATAGTTGAAATATAAAATTACTACTATGCTTGCTCAGACATTTTCTCCGTGATTTGTTTCAAGAGAGCTCAGCAGGCTGGCATCACAAATCTTTTATGGTTTTCCTCAAGGGTTTAATCAAATTTGATGGAGTTTAATTTATAAAAGAACAGTATGGGAAGACGTTCTATACCTTTCTCGTAGATAGTTTTGTGTATTTTAACTTAACTGATTAATCATACGATTCCTTTTTTACTTCCATACACGAATGCAGTTTTACCACTCAAAAAGGTAGAAAAAGGCTATAAAAATGCAAACATTATTTATATTTTATTTTATTCAAAATTAACTTAATATTTTAATAAATTTGCATGTCAAATGTCATTAATTTCACTGAGAAAAGAAAAGTTTGCTTATGTTTTGTTGCCGGTGATTCCCCCTCCACAAGCAGCCTTTTAATGACTTTCGAGTGGGTATGAAATATTGGGCGTTACAATTACTTTATATGATTTGCAGTTACGCCGCTATTGCTCATAAAATTTATCACTGAGATTTATTGCACGTTCTCAAAACGTACTATATTCCATACATTAAGCTGTTAGAAACATGTATTTTTACGAAATGCCCATCTGCGGTAAGATAACTTCCTCGCAAACGAGTTTCGGGTTGTCAGAAAGTAGCAAGAAAAGGGAGGATTGCCAGATTTGGCGCGAAATCGTGCAACTGGCGCCAAAATTTGGGATATGCCGTAGAAGGAGCACGAACATTCTAAAACGAATTCTTACCGTTTTTCCCCAGAATGTTCTCGAAGGCATTCGAAAAGCTATATATGCACTGCCTGTACGCGGAGTAGAATGCGAGAAATTTCGGGTAATTTTCGCATTTCTACATTCATTTGTGGAAAGAGGGTATGCTTTAATTTATACTAAATTCTTTTTTAAAAACTTGCTTTTAAGCTTTCCCTGTTTTTAAAAAGAAATATGAAAAGAAATTTCACTCTAAGTATCTCGCTTGTTTTATATAATAACTGAAGAAATATGTGATTTTAAATATAACGCTAAGAAGAAATCTTTTATGACTATTCTGTATTATTCGTACACGCTTAGTGAAATTTATAAAATTAAGTGACATTTGAAAAAGAACATCTTAATACAGTAATGTATTCTTGAAATTATATTTATAGTTCAAATATAGAATTACTACTATGCTTTCTCAGAGATTTTCTCCGTGATTTGTTTCAAGAGAGCTCAGCAGGCTGGCATCACAAATCTTTTATGGTTTCCCTCAAGGGTTTAATCAAATTTGATCGAGTTTAATTTATAAAAGAACGGTATGTGAAGACGTCCTATACCTTTTTCGTAGACAGTTTTGTGTATTTTAACTTAACTGATTAATCATACGATTCCTTTTTTACTTCCATACACGAAGGCTGTTTTACCACTCAAAAAGGTAGGAAAAAAAGCTATAAAAATTCAAACGTATAAGTCTGAGATTGTCGGGCAAGATCTAATGATCTGCCCACAAAAGAAGTGTATAATAAAGTATTGTTGCGTGCGTACGGATTCGTTACGAAATGAATGCACAAGTCCGATGAAAAATGAACAAAAATGTATTATTATCAGAACAAAAATGTTTAAATTTTCTCAAATTATCATGCAGTATTACAATATCTCACAGTAGTTATCTTTTAACTACTCAAATGTCCAATAGAACGTAATTCAAAACAGCTAAAGAACGCTAATCCGCGAATTCCCTACAATCAACAAGAGCAGTTTTCTAAACAACAACAAACTAAGCAACTACAACTAACTGAGATGTTTTCTTCCTTTTATAAGATTTTAAAATCACGCGCTAGAATTTTCCAGTACTTTCTCGAAATCAAAAAGAGATATTTTTTTATTTAATGCAGGCGCTCTTGTATTTTCAATTTTCCGGCTTAGCTTTCTTTTAATATTCGTCACGCGCTGCACTGCATGAGAAATAAAACCATTTAATTTATAAATGAACTAACATTAGCTTTTTAAATACCAAATTCGTAACACTGCCCCCTTCCCAAGGACTGCACGTCCCGGGAAGCCAAACTTACAACTGTGGCGTAAATGCATTAATAAGCATTACATTACAATAATAAACAACATGAAAAATAAATGCAATAGATAGCTTAAACAAATGCTATCAAATACAAATCAAATACTAAATGCAAATCAAATACTAAATACTAAATACAAATCAAATCAAATACACATTTAAAAACAAAAAGGACCATGGTCTTACATTATTTACAATTATTTACATTATGTACTATGGCCATAAGTAATGAGCTAACCTGCCGTAATGAACGACTTTAGGTTTAGAGTTCGAAGACTTACGAATTCGAACCACGACGTCATTCAGCCTGTTTAGGACTGTGTACGGGCCATCCCAAGGTGACTGTAATTTCGGACAGAGTCCTTTCCGTCGAGTCGGATTCCACAACCACACCTTGTCTCCTTCGTGGAATTGATGTTCAGTAGCTCTTGTGTCGTATCGGGTCTTCATCTTCTCCGTCGCCAAGTTGACTCGCTCTCGTGCAAAGTTGTGCATCACTTCAAACCGGGCCTGGAGATCTTGAATATATTCCTCAGACGATGAAGGAGCATCCGGAGGGCGGCCAAACAATAGATCACAAGGCAGACGAAGATCACGACCGAAGAGCATTTGTGATGGAGAATAGCCGGTAGTCTCGTGGACAGAACTGTGGTAAGCCGGTAAAAACAGCGATAATTTCTTGTCCCAGTCCTGCTGGTTTCTGGAAACCACTAATGAGAGATTATTAAGGATGGTTTGATTGAATCTCTCTACCATGCCGTCCGACTGGGGGTGTAATTTTGTCGTTTGGTTTTTGTCAATGCCGAGTGGTTTGCATAGTTCTTTGATTACTACCGAGGTAAAATGCCTTCCCTGTTCGAAATGTAACTGAAGGCGCACTCCGAACCTGGAAATCCAGTGCTGTATCATCACCTCAGCTACTGTAACAGCCTCTTGATCAGGAATAGGATACGCTTCAGGCCACTTGGTGAAGTAATCAATGACAACGAGTATGTATTTGTTGCCATCAGCAGTTCGTGGCAGAGGTCCTAAGATGTCAAAGGCAATACGTTCAAAAGGCGCCCCTACGTTGTAACGTTGCAGCTTGCCTCGGCTGCGTCTCTTCGGTCCTTTCCGACCTGCACAGGCATCGCAGGATCGGCACCACTTTGCACGTCATCCTTTGCATTACTCCAGTAAAAGCGCTCACGAACTCTCTGTAAGGTCTTCATTATTCCAAAGCGAGCTCCCGTAGGGCTGTTATGTAGTTCTTTAAGGACATCAGGAATACGGGATCTTGGAAGTATCAGCTGCCATCGATTGCCATCTTGGAAGTATCAGCTGTCTTCCCATCATCCGATTCGAATTTCCGGTATAAGACGCCGTTTCGAATGTGAAGTGAATCCCAGAGTGCCCAACACTGTTTGGTTGTAGGACTACAGATAGAAATGTCCTGCCAGGTAGGTTTTCTGGTTGATGACTCCATTAAATCAATTATGGGTTTAATGTCGCTGTCTTCCAGCTGGTCTTTCCTGACTTCATCATCACTCCACGGTTCTCGATCAGCCGATGTTGATGTTGTAATTTGTCTTGCGACAGGAGTCAGCAGCTCGTATTTCGCTTCCGTCCTGGAACAAAATCGGCAGCTTTCTTGGCAAGGTCTTCTAGACAGGGCGTCGGCGTTTCCGTGTGATGATCCCTTACGATGACGGATAGTGATGTCATATTCTTGGAGTCTCTGTATCCACCTGGCTATTTGACCCTCAGGATTCTTGAAATTTAAAAGCCAGGTCAATGATGCATGATCAGTGCGGAGCAGGAATTTTCTGCCGTATGGCTAGTGATGGAACTGTTCTACAGCTTTGACTATGGCGAGCAACTCTTTCCTGGTGACACAATAATTCCTCTCCGGTTTAGACAGGCACTTGCTCCAGTACGCCACTACACGTTCTTGGCCGTCTATTTCTTGGGACAAAACAGCACCGACACTTTCATTGCTCGCATCGGTGTCGAGAATAAATGGTCGATCGAACTGAGGATACGTCAGGATTGGAGCAGATGTTAAAGCCTCCTTTAAGTTGTTATATGCATCCTCGCATTCTTTTGTCCACATGAATCTTTGCTTGCTCTCTGTCAGCTTGTGAAGGGGTCTTGCTATGGAAGAAAAGTCCTTCACGAATCTCCTATAGTAGGTGCAAAGCCCTAGGAAGCTTTTCAGCTGATGGACATTTTCGGGACGTTTCCAGGATTTAACCGCTGATACCTTTTCAGGATCCGTGCGCACACCTTCTGCAGAGATGACATGTCCCAGGTAAGTCACTTCCTTTTGGAACAATTTGCATTTACCGGGACTCAGCTTCAGATTGGCTTCTTTCAGTTTCTGAAGCACTTTCCTAAGATTTTCTACATGTTCTTCAAAACTCTTTACGACGATGATGATGTCGTTCAGGTATATCAAGCAGGCTTCGTAGGAAAGGCCTTTCAAAACAGTCTCCATAAGACGTTCGAATGTTGCCGGCGCATTACACAGTCCAAACGGCATCACCTTGAATTGCCAAAGCCCTTGTCCCGTAGTAAATGCCGTCTTTTCTCGGTCTTCAGGCTGCATTTCTACCTGCCAATACCCACTCTTTAAATCAAGTGTTGAGAACCACTTGCTTCCAGAAAGAGTGTCTAGAATGTCGTCAATTCTAGGAAGAGGGTAACTGTCTTTCTTCGTAACCTCATTCAAACGGCGATAGTCGACGCAAAATCTTGTTGAGCCGTCTTTCTTTCTGACTAGGACGATGGGAGATTCCCATGGACTTACTGAAGGCTCGATGATATCGCCTTCTTCTATATCTTTTAACAGTTTTCGCACCTCTTCCTGTTTAGCAAACGGTAGACGTCTTGGATGTTGTGCCAAACTAGTTCGACCCACGTCAGAAGACGACCGGTAGAAAACAACTTGAAGATCTTTAATGACGCGATCGGCAGCATTCCTCTCTTTATTGTTTAATTACGCATTCTGCAATAACTCCGAAGTAATGCTCTCTGAGGACACGGATTCTTGGATGTTACTCTTTCTTTCAACGCTGGTTACTGGAGTACATGCCGCAACCACTTCACCTTTCTTAATAATTCTCCCCTTCTCAGTTACATTGGCGACTCTCACCGGGATAACCGTTCTGGATATGTCGACGAGTGTTGAGGCTACTAGTACTCCTTTTGGGCTATTTCAGTTATTGGGATATTCTATGATGCTGTAGCGGAAATTTCTGTTTTCGGCAATGGATCCAGGAAGTAAAATTTCTGTTCTTGCCGGTATTGTGATATTGTCTTGTGCTATGATTTTATGAACATATTTAACTTCTTCATCATTAACTCCAAATAACGCTATGTCCTCAGATGTAGAATGCAATTCATTATTTTTAAAGTCCAAGGAAAAATTGTATTTCCTTAGAAAGTCCAATTCGAGTATGCAAGAATCAGTGATCTCTGCTACATATGCCGTGAGATGGTAAGCGGCACTTCCAAACGTGATGTTAACATTTACTTTTCCATCGATGTCGATCTTCTCACCGGACACAGTCTGTAGTGTAATGCAGGGCGGCGTCCAGATAAGTTTGCTTCCCAGTTGTTCAGCCAAATCTTTTCGGATAATGGTAACGTTGGCTCCTGTATCTATCGTCATATTGCAAGGAACTCTATTAATATGTCCTATTATGAAAAGTCCATTACTGCCGCCTCTCACTGCAGAAATCTGAAGCGCTTTAAACTGGGGCTTTTCATTATCTGGCAACCTCCGCCCCGCGAGATGGCCACTAATTAGTTTCCCTGCTGTTTGTTAGGAGCGGTTTTAACATCCGTATCCTGGGGTGTTCTTCAGTTTCGTCGTATGTGTCCTTCAGCACCGCAGTTCCAGCACTTTACGGTCGGTTTCGTTTCACCAATATTCCGTCTCAAGGCGTTCAGTTGTCTAGTTAAATCGTCTAGACGAGCAGTGACTTGATCCCCTGGCTCCTGGACTTGAGCAGCTCTGACTGGATGGCGGTCTCGACGGGTGGCTTGCTGGGCTGCCTCGAGTTTCATGGCGTACACTAAAGCTCTTTTCAGATCTTTAACATCCGCCATTTGCAGTGCTTTCTGTATTTCAGGGTCCCGGATGTCATCGATGAAATATTGCAGGGACAGGATTTCCCTTGTTTCTGTTGGGCACTCCGAAAAGGAGTGATGTGACAGCCTTTCAACATCCGTGGCGAGCTCCTGAAGTGTTTCGGTGAGCTTCTGTTGACGGGATTTTAATTGAAGCCTGCTGTAGTCTTTTAAACATTTCTCCCCGAAGCGCAGCTCCAAGGCGCCGGACAGAGCTTCGAAATCTAACCTTTTGTTTTCGGTAAGAGTCTGAAGGATATCCGCTGCGTCGGCTCTTAAAGAAGCAGCGAGATGACAGGCCTTAGCTTCGGAATCCCATCTATTCGCATCCGCCACAATAGAAAATTGTGTCTTATACACCTGCCAGGAGGTCTTCCCATCATATGTCGATATCTTCAGAGAGGGACGAGCAGGCATGGGTAGAAATTTTAAAACATCCGAAGTGCTCCCTGCCGTCGCTACGAATTTCTTTAAAAAGTCAACTTCTTTGGCGACGACAGGAGAAATTCTGTCTTCGATTTGTTGTTCAATATGTCCTTGGACGGCAAAAACTCTATCTTCGATTTGTTGTTCAATATGTCCTTGGACGGCAGAAACTCTTTCTTCAATTTGTTGTTGTAAGGCCGAAACTCTTCCTTCGACTCGTCGCTCCACAGGCGACACTCTATCTTCTATTTCATCTTTGACAGAAGAACTCTTTTTTCTATTTCTTCTTTCACCGAAAAAACTCGACAAAGCTTCGAGAGAGTGAAGGTTGTATTTTTTGAGCTCCGCCGATTCAGTCTAAAATTACGGAAATAATTATCCTGCAGTCTTAAAAGTAGTTGATTTAGATAACAGAAGCAGCAAGGATTACGGTGATACAAGATTTTCGACTGTATGACAATTAGGCATTTAATTACGGAATTTTCAAGATTTTACTAATTGTGTTAGCATTACAGTGCCATTTTGACCGTCCTGACCAGCTTTGTGGACCGCTACCAAACAACTGCAAGTCGGATCAGGTCATTTTTAATACCATTGAATAGCCCAGGTTTTTCACTTTAATTTGGAAGAAGTTTAACGTCATTTGGTTAAGTAGTAATTTAAATATGAATTAATTACTGTTTTCAAATAGTGTATTTGAAGCAGGTTCAACTCTAGCGACCGTTAGAATACCGTTGGGTGATTCACCACCCAAAGGAATTCGCATCCGGCTGAAAAAGTAGGTAGTGGCCTAATTACCACCATCTGCCTAATTAGACTCCTAATTACTGAATCAACTTAATTCCAACAGCAAACATCCTTTCTACTAACAAGAAGTAAAAGTTTCAAATTTCATAAAATTCGACCAATTAGAACCAAAGTTACTAATTTGCGGCATTAATTATTGGACTTTCAAAAATTGAAGAAGTTAGTATGAAAAACTGAAGAAGATAAGCGTCTAATATAAACACAGAAGATAAGCGTCCAAGTGCAGTGTGAGTTGTGTTTGTGCAAGTGCTATTCTGGTTCATTAGTGCTAATTGGATTACTGTTCCTGCTCTACAGATGAAAAACAGAGAAGATAGCAGCCAAGGTAGAACAGCCTGACATTATAATTAATTTATTAATCGCAGATTAACCAACAGATTGGCTTCAGCCAATACTTGACACTATTTACTACTCAAAATAGGTGTCTAGTATCTTCAGGTTTTACACCGGAAACTCGATTAATTTTAAAAGTGTTTACGTAAATATGTGTTAATTAATGATGTATTGTTATTCACATGCTGATTAATTACCGCTAAATTTTTCATAACTTCGCACAAATTGTGCGATTTTAATAATTCTCAAATTGCCTAGAAGTCTCTTGTTACCCATCCCATTGACTTGATTGTGTATTCAAGTATAGTGCTAAATTAGTAATTGGGTTAATTACCGGTATAGTCTTATTGCACTTATTTGTATTTTATAATTTATAGGCTTCTTTATAGACAGCGGCACTTTAATTGTACTCTAGGTCCCCGGCACCTTTGAACAATGCTAATTGCAATTAATCTAATTACCATATTATAAGTCTTTAATTATTGATTTAATTAAGTTATTTATAATTTGTATACATTTCACTGCTAATTTGATTAATGTGCTTTATACAACTTAAAAGCCTTCTTCAAATGTTTATTAGTAAGTGTAAATTAGTGTGCAAAGTAGTGCTAGTGGTGACTGTGTTCCATTCAGTGATCAGCGAATTGTGCAAAATAGTGTAACGCGAACTTTTTAGTTTTTATTTTAACGAATTTCTAGTACCACTGAATAGACTCTTTACAATAACTGCCATCACGGTGCTCCCTTCAAATCATGCCACGTCCTTCGGCCCTTACAACTGACGAAGAATCATCTGACACACAAAGTATCTTAGACGCTTCTAAGAAATTGGCTTCAGATCTGCCTTACGTAGAAAAGATTTCCATTTTTTACGAAGACATCCGACAGGTAACGATCACTAAAAGAAACGCCGAATTCCTCTTACCAACTGAACTCCGTGCTCGCCTCCTAGACTCTCTGGCCGCATTACAAACGCTAGCCATAAAAGGACCAGACTTTAAACCAAAAACTGCCAAAGTCGATACCGGAGTCAATAACTCGACCGTGCTTTGTTGCGAATTAGCACATTCTCAGCAACATCCGACTTCGGAACAGCATTCTCAACAGGCCTCATAGCAACCACCAACTGCCACCTGACCGACATTTGCTGAAAGCCTTTTCATACGGCCGAAATCCGACATTACAGAAGCGGAACTAAGAACGCAGCTCAACGCCAAAGTACCCCTCACGAAGATTCAGGTTGGAATAGACAAAATTATCAGAAGTAACAAAGGCGGCATTGAAGTAATCTGTAACACCAGCGACGATGCCACAGCTCTCGAGCAGCACATCAAGCAAAAAGAAATCCCGGCGGAAATCAGTAGACCTCAGAAGCGCAAGCCAAGATGTGCAATTCACGACCTGCCAGAGTCTACAAAACCCGAGGAAGTGCTTGAGGAAATCAGTGCTGTTACAAACATGCCCAATAACACCTTCAAGCCCTCCACCGTCTCAGAGAACGACGTAAAGGAAAAGTCAAGTGGGTATTCGAATGTGAGCCCACAAGCTTTAGTGCCATCATGCAGCAAAGGAAGATCTTCTTGGGATGGCAGGCCCAAAAAGTCACAGAATACTCTGGCATCAAGAGATGCTACAGGTGTCAGCAGTACGGGCATACGCAGGCAGACTGCAGAAGCCAAAAGCAATACTGTTCATTCTGCGCTGGAGAACATGGGGTTTGGGAATGCGATGCACGTCAACCGCAGTGCATTAACTGCGGGGACGCAAACTCACGCTATGGATCAAGACATAATTTTACCCACCCAGTCTACCACCCCGACTGTCCGCAGTACCAGCGAAGAGTGCAGACCATCAGAGACAGCATAGAAGCCTGCCAGCGCCTTTAATGCGCTCAACAGCAACCTCACGTCCCGACGAAAGTTTCCAAAAAATAAATACGGCTAATATAGCACAGAGCCCAATCGCATTCCTACAGATAAATTTACAGAGGGCACAAGCAGCGACAAATAGAGCAGTAGCATTTGCCATCGAGCACAGCATCGACTTCATTCTAGCACAAGAATCGTACACACGAAATGGCCAAGCAGTGGGATTCCCACTTAAATGGACGATATATCAGCAGCAAGAGAAGGCGCTACCGCCCCGCGCTATCCTAGTATGTTGTCAACCTAACTGGACTCCTCTGATTATTGAGCAGCAAAGAGACTTAAGTGCAGTCCTTCTTCAAGCCAGCAACTTCTCCCTTCTACTCATTTCACAATATGCTTCCCCAGCCGAGGATTTAGAAACCACGATTGAACTAGCACAGTCAGTTCTCCAACGAACCAAGCTGTCAAACGTCATCATAGCTGGAGATTACAACGCTCATCATACCAACTGGGGCTACAACAGTACCGACACCAGAGGAAGACAACTTGAGGATTTCATATCAACACATAATCTCATTCTCCATAATTCCATAGATTCTCCACCAATCTTTGACAGAATTTTTGCAGTTGGCTGGCCGGATTTGACCCTCTCTATGGTGCCGATAGCACAGCATGTGCAGGACTGGAAGGTAGAAGAAGCTGATAGCTTATCAGACTACAAATTTATCACCTTCAAAATCAATAGCCTACCACAAATAGAAATTATTAAACGTTATAACATGCCATCAAATAAGAAGCGACAGTTCTCTCGGAAAATTGATCAAAGATTAAGCAATCTAACCCTAATCCTAAAAAATGCCAATACACAAAGTGATATGGAATCGCTAACCGACGAAATCATGAAAACCCTTCATAACACCTGCGAAGAGCTCTTACCAACAAGATCCAAAAAGAAATTAAACGCCACTAACTGGTGGAACACAGAGCTCACCATCCAACGGAAAAAACGCCGTGCGCTCAGACGCAGATTAAAGCACGAACGGCGTAATGAAATCCAGAGCACTACCCTACCTATCTTTCAAAGAGAGCGAGTATTATATAAACGACAAATAATCAAGGCCAAGATCCATTCCTGGCAAAAATTCTGTACTGAAACGGAAGGAATTTACGGGCTGCACCACAAAATAGCCACTAACAAGCTCTTTAAACCCGTGCGTCTTCAATTCATACCACCAGAGCAATCACTAATTACGGAAGAATCCACCAAAAATACGCTAGAAAATATCCTGGACCATGTCTTTAGTCAAGATGACAATTCTGACGACTCGGAATATCATAATCTACTCCGTCTATTGCAGACGATCCAGACTTCACCATGCAGGAAGTTTTACAAGTCCTGAAACTCCTTCCCAATAACAAGGCACCGGGACCAGACGGGATAAGCTATCGAATCATCAAAACAGCAATAAGAGCATCTTTGCCACTTTTTATAGCCTTCTTTAATAAGCTGCTACAAACAGGTACGTTCCGAAAAGCATTCAAGGTCGGCCAGGTCGTATTATTCCTAAAAAAGGATCGCGACCCTTCAGATCCATCCTCGTACCGACCGATCTGCTTACTTTCGGCTCTCGGAAAAGTATATGAGAAGCTTCTAATGAATCGCTTACGACACCACTTAGAAAGAGGCCAATATCTACACCCCAAGCAATATGGATTTCGAACAGGGTCATCAACACTGCATGCACTCCACGATATACATTCAGCTATACACGATAATCTCAACCACGGTTATCATACTGCACTAATCAGTAAGACCTGAAAAGTGCATTTGATATGCTGTGGTTGCCCTCAATTTTAGAAGCACTCAGAACAGTTCAATGTCCACGCAATATTTTCCTTACTTTGCGACATTACCTAACGGACAGTTGCCTTCTAATAGTGCACGACAGTGGGATTATCAAGCGTACCCAAACCAGAGGATGTCTACAGGGGTCCTGTGCAGGCCCCCATTTGTGGAACACAACCTTCAACTCAGTCCTAAATTTCACACTGCCAATGCATTCCTCCATATTCGCATATGCAGACGATGTTGCTCTACTTGTCCGAGGACGTACTAGAGCACAATTGGAGGCCAACTCAAAGGAAGTTTGCAATCTATTCTACCAGCAATGCAACAGACAAAAACTCCAAGTAGCAGAGCACAAATGTCAAATTCTACTAATCGCAAAGAAGGAAGGATCACTGACTAGAAGACCGACAATCCGCATCAAAAATCGTCGAATTAAAATTGTCCGTGTTTTGAGATACCTCGGCCTATACATAGATGAAAAACTGACATGGATGCCGCACATACATAATTTAAGGAAGCGTACAGAAACCATAGCACAGCATTTCAGAATGCAACGCGGATTTCATTGGGGGATTAATTCTCACATACAAAAAGCGTTATATCTTACTGTCGTCGAGAAGATGGTGTCCTATGGAGCGGCCATTTGGCCTTCCCTATGCAGGGAGGCAAAATCCGGCACCTGTCTTCACTACAGAGGCCCTTCCTTCTCTCAATTACAAGGGCCTTCAGGACAACATCTACTGATGCACTAAACATCTTGGCAGGAGTCCTACCACTTCATCTACGCATAGAAGAAGAAGCGCTGACACAACAGGTTCAGCAGTTAAGACTCTCACTTACTTATGATTACGTTACCTTCTCTCAAGAACAGTTTGAGAATAAGACCTCACAACTTCATATACACCCAGCAATCAAGGGTATTGGAATTCATCTCACGAAGAACCCAGCATATGTGGCATCATCCGGCTACATCTCCATCTACACAGATGGTTCTCGTATTGACGAAAAGGTAGGCAGCGCCTTTGTCGTGCTCAGTGAACAACAACAACCCCTTCACCAATGGCAGATGCAGCTCAGCACTGAAAACAGCGTTTTCCAGAATGAAGCACTCGCCATTCACGAGGCCATACGCTATCTAACGAATAATAAAATCTCCAAAGCCTTAATACATACAGATAGCCTGTCTTCTATGCAAGCAATTGCCAATTCAGAACATACCTCCTCGCAAATAACAGGCATTCAAAATAGTCTACGTGAAAATGCTCACATTCATTACGTCATAAAATGGATTAAAGCGCACACAGGTATTTATGGCAATGAACTTGCAGACGGCCTGGCAAAAGACGCCGCCACTGGGAACAACATTACTACAGTACAGATCCCATGGCCTACCTCATATCTTAAAAAGACCTTACGACAAATTGTTTGCAATAAATGACAGCAGGAGTGGACGAGCAGCTTGACCGGCAGAAGAACTTTTTACTTCAAGCCAAAAGTAGATTTACAAAGACTTATCGCCAGTCCCCTCTTGGTACGTTACATATCCGGTCATGGCCCCTTCCCACAGTACTATCATCGACACGCTATTACTAGCACTGACGAATGCATCTGTGGTGAAGAGGGCACAGGAGACCATTACATCACTGCATGTCCCCTTACAGAGGACCACCATATTGCCATTCCTATAACGGATAGGCAGGCCTTCTGCAGGTTCCTCGTTAAGCATAAGCCAACAATACACCAAATCACTGCCGTCATGTCAAAGCTAATGACACTTGGCACAGAATTGTGTCAAACTGCTTAATGTAACTTATGGTGTCAAGCAGCATAATGAATACTACATAGGAATCACAAATTTATACATGTACTATGCCTATTTTTCACATCAGACTATTTATATACAGACTGCAACCCAATCTGCAGATTACCTTTCCTTGTGCAATTAGTAATGTTACAATATTTCAACATAGTGACTTTTTCTGCATGTATATTACATGCAAATTAATATAACCTGCATTATATAATGTGTGTAGTATGTGAAATGCAGGTTTGTAATATGCACTATGTAAAACGTGGCATAGAATTGTAAGAAACTGCTTAATGTATCTTATGGTGTCAAGCAGCATAATGACTACTGCATATGAATCACAAACTTATGCATATAGTATGCCTATTAATCACATATCTGAACTATTTATATTTCTTCAATTTCTCAGTAATTGTAAACTGTACTATTTAATGTGTGTAATATGTACTATGCTAATATTGTAGTAATATGTACCATGCTAATATTATTATAATATGTACCACGCTAATATACTAAGTAATTGTAAACTGTAAATACGTGTAATATGTACCATGCTAATACTCTAAGAAATTGTAATCTGTAAATGTGTGTAATATGTACCATGTCTCAGTAATTGTGTGTAATATGTACCATGTCTCAGTAATTGTGTGTAATATGTACCATGCTAACTCTCTCAGTACTTAAACTTAAGCACTATTCAATCTCTCATTAAATGTTAAATGTACTATGAAATGTGTGTAATATGTACTATGCAAGTATTAATTAATATTATTAACTATTAATGAACTTATTAGTAAATGTAATCAGTATTATGTAATGTATGTACTATCTATCATGCAAGTCTGTAAATAATAATGAATGCATAATGTTAACCTAAGTACCTAATTAAGTATGATTACGTAAACATGAACTCAACGGATGCAACGTACCTTAAACATAAGTTATATTCAATTTCCAGGTAAACGCAATATGTAGTATGTAATGTGTAAAATATATATCATGCAATATGAATGTTTATGTATCATACAAGCCTGGATTTGCAAGTCTGAACGTATTAAGTACTTTAAAGAAAAGTATTCATCAATCTCTCAATAAATGTAAACTGTACTATAATAAGCAAGTAATATGCACCATGCAAGTATTAATTAATATCATTAACTATTAATTAACTTCTTAGTAAATGTAATCAATATTATGTAATGTGTGTACTATGTACCATGCAAGTCTGTAAACAATAATGAATGCATAATTATGTTTAATTAATATCAAAATATTGAACCTTGCGGATGCAACGTACCTTAAACATAAGTAAACACAATTTCTGAGTAAATGCAATATATAGTATGTAACGTGTGAGAATATGTACCATGCAATATGAATGTATATGCATCAAGCAAGTTTGAATAGGGTATAGAACATATAATAGTCATGCAAGTCAGAATATGGTAATAGGTACCATGCAAGTCTGAACATAACGAAAATAAGTACTATTAAATTTCTCAGTAATTGTAATCTGTACTATTTAATGTGTGCAACATGTGCCATGCTAATATTATTGTAATATGTAACATGCTAATATTCTCAGCAATTGTATTTTTTTTTTTTTTGTAACTGTACATTGTAAATGTGTGTAATATGTACCATGCAAATATACCCCATGTCTCAGTAATTGTGTGTAATATGTACCATGTCAATATTCACAGTACTATTTAATGTGTATAATATGTACCATGCTAATTAATTAGCATGCACTATTTAATGTGTGTAATATGTACCAATGTGTGTAATATGTACTATGCAAACTGCAAATAATAATTAATGAGTAAAGCCAACCTATATGTTAACCTAAGCACCCAACTATACATACTTATAGTAAGAATTGAATAAAACAGGTGTAAAGTACCTTAAACATAAATATTAAGTACCCTAAACAAAAGTATTAATCAATCTGGTCAGTAAATGTAAACTGCACTATGAAATGTGTATGATATGTACCATGCAAGTATTAATTAATATTATTAATTAATAATTAAATTCTTAGAAATGTAATCTATATTATGTAATGCGTGAACTATGTACAATGCATGTCTTCTCAGTAAATATAAGCTGTACTATGTAATGTGTATGATATGCACCATGCAAACCTGTAAACAATAATGAATGCGTAGTGTTAAACTATGTGTTAACCTAAATACCTAAGATGTGAAGTACCTTTAACATAAGTATTAATCAATCTCTCTGTGTGTAATATGTACCATGCAAGTCTGTAAATAATAATGAATGCATAGAGTCTAATCGTGTATAATTAACGTAAATATTGAACCTTACGGATGCAAAGAACCTTAAACATAAGTCATATTCAATTTCCCAGTAAATGTAATGTGTAATATGAAATGTGTGAAATATGTACCATGCAATATGAATGTAAATGCACCATGCAAGTATGAATAAGCAAGTCCGAATATGGTACGGCATGTGTAATAGTCGTACAAGTCAGAGTATGCAAGTCTGAATGGGTAGCGATAACCTAAGTACCTAATTATGTCATTCTAGATAAGGGCGGGCGTGGTGCTCATACCAATTAACCGTAACGGTAGAGGGATGGTGCCCACGTCCTCCGTCACTCACTCACTCTTCTTTCACCGAAGAAACTCTTTCTTCAATTTGATCTTTTACGAAAGAAACTTTTTCTTCAATTTGTCCAACTTTATTTTCAACTGTGTCAATTCTGCCTTCCATAGCTTCAAATTTATTTTCTATTATGCAGGTAATTTCTCTTTTCATTTCTTCTTGACATGCTTCAATCTTTTCTTGACCAGCTTGAACGGCTTTCATTTCTTCCTTAACAGATTCCTGGCCCAATTTCATTTCCTCTTTAATTTCTTCTTTAAATGAGGCAAAGGCTGATATTAACTGCCTTAATTGCTCTTCCATCGCTCTTGTTATTGGCATTGAAATCCCACTCCTGAGACCAAAAATTGTTGCGTCCGTACGGATTCGTTACGAAATGAATGCACAAGTCCGATGAAAAATGAACAAAAATTTATTATTATCACAACAAAAATGCTTAAATTTTCTCAAATTATCATGCAGTATTACAATATCTCACAGTAGTTATCTTTTAACTACTCAAATGTCCAATAGAACGTAATTCAAAACAGCTAAAGAACGCTAATCCACGAATTCACTACAATCAACAAGAGCAGTTTTCTAAACAACAACAAACTAAGCAACAACTACGAACTGAGATGTTTTCCTCCTTTTATAAGATTTTAAAAATCACGCGCTAGAATTTTCTGGTACTTTCTCGAAATCAAAAAGACATATTTATTTATTTAATGCACGCGCTCTTGTATTTTCAATTTTCCGGCTTAGCTTTCTTTTAATATTCGTCACGCGCTGCAGTGCGCGAGAAATAAAACCATTTAATTTATAATTGAACTAACATTAGCTTTTTAAATACCAAATTCGTAACAGTATGTATATATCAGTTTAGGAAAACAAGTAAACTATTGTATTTCAAGCCTTCCATATCAGCCAAATATAAACAAAATATAAACTTTCATGTTCGGGACAGTGTAAGCAAACAACACACATTCGTATTAGTCCTGAGGATAAAAAAGAATTCACTTTAGTTTTTTATGTCTCTCATACTAAATTCATCCAAATATATTTTTATCAATGCCAAAACTTGCAAGCCTTTCCTTCTTGAAACAGGCCCACCAGCAGCCGAGCGGTAAAGTCGCTGAACACTGGTAGTTCGGTCCGAGGTTCGAATCCCGCGAACGGGTTGGCTGCATGGGTGTTTTTGTTGTTTTCCTCATGTGTAACGTGTATACGAGCCAGTTACCCTTAGAAAGTCCTCCACGAAGGCATCCCTCCCTTTAGGCAGATAGCCCTAGTGTGCTTTGCCATAATTAAATACACCACCACACCACCTTCTTGAAACAGGTTTCTTCAGCTGTTTCTCCAAAGTCATTCAAGGACTGAAAAAAAAAAAGTGCAAATCCGTACAAGAAACAGAAAATTTTCCAACACAGGATACTATATATAGATGGATTGTAAGAAGAGAGGTAAAGTATTTTACGCTAATTAGCCAATTACTATATTATTTGAACTTTAATGTAACTACTCCTTTCCATAGTAGAATAGCACCAAAATGCAAATTAGCTATTTCAGTAATTAAGTCGAAAGTTTTGAATGTTTTAATATTAGAACTTTCCGTAGCCTTGCTTGAAGTTTTCATCTCATTGCCAGCTCTGAAAGAGATTATTCCGACTTCAGCCGCTTTCGCTGGCCGATGTTAAGGCGCGCTTATAAAATACTTGAGCTATCTTAAGCAGACTATTTTATATAGTCTTACCTACGTTACTTAAAGCTAAATTTCAGCTTATGTTATCTTGTATGCCCACAAATGACGTAGTTTAGTTTTTTAAGCACAAGTGACGCCTTCTGTTGAATTTAAAGATTTAGTAAAATGATTGTTTTAGCATTCGCAAGACTTTGTTACAAATATTCAGACTAACTGTTTGTCAGTCTAATAGGTTCTGAGGGATCTTGATTTAAATTTCTACGCAATTATAATTCTACAGAGACTGTCTGGAATAAAATAAAACTCAGAAGAGAAAAAAAAAATTAGACTTTATATGCAATAGTTAAAGTGCTTTAGATTTTAAATGTTCTTCGGATTTGCCTTTTATCCTGTCCTCATGACCATTATGTGTTCTAAAAGAAACATAGTCATTGTAACAACTCGTAGATACGAAATTTTATTTGCCATTTTGTTCATTACTCTGATGATTGGATTGGTGACTATCTGCACGAACTCTATCCGAAGTTATCGATCGATGGAAGGACATTCAGTGGAATCCGAGTGCCTCTTAGCTCGGTAACACAACCCCTTGAGATGGATTCAGCTCGATGGATTGAATGTGCCATATGTCACGCACGCACACACACACACACAAAACAATCATTTTAATCTAGAAATCGGATAATTTCATTAAATGAGCGGAAAGCAAGGTTAGATAGATTTAAATGCAGAGTAAGAACACATAGAAGAAAGAAAGGTCCTAGAAAAAAGATTCGCTGTTTCTAGGGGGGAAGCATTACGCCAGCTATTATAAATAAAAAGGAAATAGTTTCAATCCTAAGATTTGTTTCAGCCCAAAAGGAATATTAGTCTCGAAATGTGATTTTGCGTCTCATCACTATAAATGTGCCGTTTCACTTTTCGTTCGAGTCTGTTGCCATTCGGCAGAATGCAAGATATTTATCGTTTAAATTGGATTTGTGTTCTGTGGATTAACAAACTAAGCTATTTGCAAGCATCAGTGCAGTTCTTAAGAATATGGTTTCTGACTTTTAAATCGGATTAATTTAAATAATAAAAATGCATTTAATTCGTGATCCAACAAATTAAAAATATTCAATAGTTTACAGAACAATGTTATATATTTTTATTATTTATTACCTAGCTCGTAAAAATTTAATGAATTTTTGAGTAACAAGCTCAGCAGTATGAAAGTGATTTTTTATTCACAGTCTGCAAGCTGCCTATCGGAAATTCTAAAGATATCCTGTTTTTAAATATTTTGTGATTTTGTTGTTAAATAGAATTTTACGTAAATGCAAAGAACGTAATAAATAAAGTTAACACACAAAACGTTAATAATAAAAAGACAAAAAATGTTTTGTAAGCCATCTTGCTAAGAAAATTGAACATTGATATGATGAACCGAGAAAAACAGAAAAGCGTATGCCAACACTTATATTATTGCATCCGGTATACTTATATTATTGCACCCGCATTGCATCCGGAATTCTAAACATATACTGCTGTTAAAATATGTGTGATTTTGCTGTTTAATTGCATGTGGCGTTAAGCGCGAAGGGGTGGCAGGGGGTGAGTCGCCAGTCTAATCCCCCTAAAAATTAAAATGTAGGCTAATCAAGGCCCCAATCCGAGGGAACAGACTGTAAGTTTCTCTAAAGCCGCTACTACCTCCTGGGTGCGCTGGGTCACCATTTCCGATTCCTATGTTTCACAGTGATGAGGAACATGGACGCCTGGAGATATGACTGGTCGTCTAAAATGCCAACCGTCAGTACTACGGGCTACCCGTCACATCAGGACATTACCTAGCAAACTCGGTGTCGTCCCAACACCACGATCGTCCCGCACCGAGCTACAGAACCATCAGTTCTAGGACTTACGTTAATCACCCAAGGTCAAACCGCATAGGCCAGGGGTTCTCAACCGGTGGTACTCAAGAGAAAAATAGCTTGGTACGCAAAGAAGCAAAGTATTTTTAACTATTAAATTCAAAAATTAAAACCCAACATCCTAATTGAGTTTATTCTCTAATACTCGTAAGTTTATACGATCTGAGCTTTGTTCAATAGTGGTGGTGGTACTAAAGGTTTTCAATATTTGTTTAGGTATTACGCGTTAGTCAAAAGGTTGAGAATCGCTGGTATAGGCGATCTAACCCCGAGTTCTGAAACCGCCAGGTTCATGAATTTTATACCCCCGTGGCCGAGACTAGATACAGATCCTAGCCAGTAGCTTCACAGAGTTCTCTGCGTCGAGCCCTCCGCGGAATTACTAAAGGTTAAGCCCAGTTTCACATCAACATATACACCTTAGTTTTTACCAGCAGTACCTACTGCAGATTTCTGTTAAGGTCATTCCACAAATTTTATAACTCGAATATAATTGGTTTGGAATTACATTAATTTTTACGTGTAATGCTATGTTACTTTTGTGGTTTCATACTTACCAAATGATTTAGAATCTAAACCTTTAAATTGTCTAAAGCCATATTAAGTATGCACGCTTCATATCATCTTGGTATGATATCCAGAATCCATTTTCTAGCTTTCTATAAACTATTTTACTCCTAGATGACATAAACTGTTATTCAGTGCAATAATCATAGTTTAAGTTGGTTTTGGGAAAAAAAGACTAGCATTTTTTAATAGCTCGAGAAAACGCTCAGCAAGCCAAAGTGCTTGAGAGCATACAAATAACATTATATTTTTTTCAAGAATACCTCTAATGGCTAAACAATCACAGCTAAGCACCAAAGCTCTGACTTGATGGAAGAGCTGCTTATTATATTCAAAGACTCTTTCAGCATTTTAAAACTTTCTGCAGCATATATTCCATCGGAAAAAATAAATTATTGTGTGACCTTTTTTCAACTGTATCCACTGTTTCGGAAAATCCCTAAATGTAACATTCTTTATTCATTAAAATGAATTTATTTGTAAAGTATAAACAGGAATGAAATACATATTAATGCGGAATGACGATGAACTTCCTTCCTTCCTTGATAGCGACGTCTTGCATATACTCATTTTAAATAAATAGTTCCAGGTAAGAAAACGTAGCTATCTGAAACCTTCAGAGCACAGTTTAACACCTCAAAGAATTTATCATTTAAGTTTCAGCTAAAAAACAATTTTTTAAAGTAAAATATATTAATTTTAATTTTTTAATTAAAAAGTATAAAGTACACAGATTTCATTTTAACAGCTGAAGTAGTTTTAAGTCTCGAACTTATACTAGGCTTACAATTTAAGAATTCGTCCACCGAAATTAAGGATGAAAGACTCAAAATGGCAAAACCAAATGGTCAGTTAAGTTAGACTGAGAGTAATGCATCTAACAACCGAGAGAACCATACCGCTGCAATTTTTCTGTAATAACGACGCAAAAAATACGATTCATACTCATTTCAGTCTGATGATTTTTCAGTATGATGAGATATGGAACCCACATAAAAAATTTCGATCTAATTCTCTCTCATTATATCAGCAACAATGGTATGCAGTTTTGAATGATTTTCTTCTTTCTAACCAAATGGTCGTAAAAGCTCAAGTTCCATCCAGTATTTTACTTATATTCAATTTCAGTCAGTTAAATGTGGCAAAATGTTGATCATAATTGAACAGAAATCAATAACACGAACAAACAAACAGCCACACAAACAGATATTCTTTTTTATAGGTATAGAGTTTGTAAAACAATTTTTGATTAACAAACTCTGAGATTTGAAAGCGAGCAGTAGCAACGCTTTTCGAAATAAAGCATTTTTATCTTCAACTCGCGAGACTTTTGGCACTCGGAAAAATGAGTCCGAAAATTAGCGCTTTCAGAGTTTTTAATTAATATTTCGGCTGATTAAAGTAGCACGAAGATGATAATAGTCGGAATGACTTCCCACGAATTTTTGGAATCGGGTATAATGCATTTAATATTTGGCAATGCTATTTTTATTCCATCGTAAAACATAGAAATTTTTTATTAACAAACTCTAGGATTCGAAAGCGAGCCGTCGCAACAACGTTCGAAATAAAGCAGATTTTCATTTCCAGCTTGCGAGACAGTTGCCACTCGGAAAACTTAGGGCTAAAGTTAGCGTTTTTTCGAGTTTTTTTAATTAATATCTCTAATTTCAGTTAATTCGTTTTGGAAAAAAAGTGAATGTCGACATTTTCCAGTACCCAGAAAAGAATTGTAGAAAGTTTGGTGACGTTAGCTGTAGTAGTTACTGAGTTATTAGAGAACAAACACACATATTTTCTTCTTTACATATATATAGATATACGTAATTAGCAAATGCTAGCAGAAAGAGCTAACCACAAAATGCAATTTCATTTTCGTATTAGCCTATCTAGAAATGCGTGAAACGGAACTCTATTTTTAATGCAATTTACTGGAAATAAACACAGTTCGCGATGAAGCGTATATGAATATATTTTTAATAAAGTATATTATTAATAACCCTGTATTAATTCTAAAAGAAGGAAAAGGTTTATACGTTGATAGATTAGATTTAATTTTAGATTTCTATTCTAAAATATACAAAAATTATATGAACTGACGGGATTCAGTATGGCCAGAATTAATAGATGTCTACTATACAAGTTTCTAACAGTAAATATATGCGTGTATGTTTACAGTAAACAGTACTAGTTAGACCTCAATTTCATTTTAATGCAAAGGTATGCTTAAATTATCCCTCAGAGTATATGTACTTTCATCTGAGGAGTTTTACGGTTCCCGATGTAAAGCTGTCCATTCGAATTCTATCTTCTAAATATCAGCAATTCTTATTATCTACATTTCCTGCGGGATGCTATCAGCATATCTAAGACTTTAATAGAATTCCCTTCGATTGCCTGTCATCTCCAGGGAGTTTCGGTGCGGAAGTCAATGCAGCCAGCTTTCGGCACTTCTTTTCGGAAAGCTTTTCGCACTTCAGTGGCAATCGTCAAGACAGTGTCACATTCCAGCAATAGTCCCAAGAGATCTCTATTTCGAAATCTGTGGAATGGAGCAGAAGCAGTAGAGAGTTATCCCCATGACAGTCAATTTTCAGCTTTCCGATGGTTCATTTATAGCTTAAAAGGGTACAGTTTTGACAAACAGGACAAAAGTTTTTCTCCTAACGTTTTTCTTAACAGAGTAAAGATTTTTCTACGTAATTTGCCACGTATAGGCTAGAACCATTACCATGCATATGTAAACTACTTTCTTTCTCTCTTTCTCTCTCTCTCTATATATAGTAGAAATAAAATATCTGGCGAGGACTAACTAGAACTAAGTCTATTCGGATTAATGATTTTTTAACCCAAAAGAATCTCGAAATTGGATTTTACTTCTAATGATTATAAATGCGTCGTTTCACTTTTCATTTGAGTATGTTGCCATTCGGTAGAATGTGAAATATTCATCTTTCAAACTGAATTTGTCTGTTGTGAGTTAACAAATTGAGAAATGTGAAAGCAATAGTTGCAGTTCTTAATATTCCTTTCGTACTACTTTTGAATTTGATAGATTTAAATATTAAAATTTTAATTCGGTATCTATCTAATTAAAAATATTGAATATTTGCATAGAATGACGTTATATATTTTTATTATCTATTTCATATTTTGTAAAACTTGAATGAGTTTTATATCAACAAACTCAACGATTTGAAAGCGAGCAGTAGCAATAATCTGCGGAAATAAACATTTTTGTCTCCAGCGCGCGAGATTATTTGTCGGAATGCCAAAGATACTACTGTTTTTAATATTTTGTGATTTGGCTGTTGGATTTCATCTGGCGTAAGTGAGAAGAACGTGATATTTAATAAATAAAGTTACCACATAAATAATACCACATAAGAAGCTAATAATGCAAAGACAAAACAATTTTTTGTAAGTCATCATACTAAGAAAAGTGAACATTGATCCGATGAATTCAAAAAAGACAGAAAAATGTAGAAAAATGTTAGAAAACACTTAAACTTCATCTAAAATTCTAAGAATATGCTGTTATGCTGCTTTGAAAATTTTTGTGATTTTGCGATTGAAATGTATATGGCGTAAGTACGAAGAAAACGATGCTTAATAATAAAGCACATACCCCCCCCCCCAAAAAAAAATGGTTAGCTTGAATGAGCGCAGCAGTAAACTGGTAGATTGTAAGCTGAAGTGACTGTGAGACTAAGAGTGGAAAAAAAAAAAACCTTTTTAGGGCGACCGATCTGAAACCTTTCAGTTTTGTTTGATGGGAAATTACACCTTTACTGCAATTTAAATGAAGACATACCATTTTTTTTCTTTGTTGTATTTCATTTCAACAAAGATTTTACTGTTTAAAAGCGTTCAATATTTTAGCTTCTTTGAAAGGGAGCAAAGAACATCTTTTATCGAACAAATTAAACCAAAATTGATTTTCTTTCACGTAGGCCGTAACATTAAACATGTAAACTCAATTAATTTTTACTAGGCATAAAGTGACAAAGACATTATTATTATTATTACTTTGCGTAAAGCAAAACTAATGAGCTATTTATATTCAACTAAAATTTAACTTTAATTGCAATTTTTTGTACAAGATACAAGGAATCATAAGAAATAGAGATGTCTTATTCGACATTATAATATCAATATTACTATATATTCAGATTGGAATTTAGGTTTCTTTTAAATAAAAAGTATTTTGATAGTTACTAGATTGAAGTATAGGCGACACCTGTTAGTCACCACGGGCAAAGCCCCCTGAAGACGGAAGACCATCCAACCAAATTGTGAAGTCGCGGAAGTTATAGAAACCGTTAGTTGCATTCCAATGACTCAGCATGGTCAGTGTGATTGAAATGCTTGGGCAATCGTCCAATATTTCCTTCCAGTGCGTATTTTAGTTTTCTGGCAGTTGTTTTTTACCAACAACCTGATAATTCTTTTAGATTATTTTAGCCAAAAATGTTGAATACGTGCAGTATTTCCAACTGTAAGTGTAATTATTCAAATCGTCCAGTTGTATGCATGTTTAGCTTACCAAAATGCTGAAAGGGGCTTTTTCAGCTGTCTTCGGGGGGTTTCGCCGTGGGTCACTGGTTAACGTCACATACTAGAAACCTAGCGAAAACGATAACTACATTGAAACATACGCACCCGCACCGGTAGGTCACTAGGCAAAGCCATCCACTCGTTCTAGTTAAACCATTCTGTGGTAAACCGAATAACGCAACCTTTAGATGGAATCCAAGCTAATCATTTACTTATGGTATTTCCTAAATTTGGCATAAGTTACACAATTTGGTGTATTTGTTTGCATAAAATATTCTGCAAAAATTGACTTCCATGTTAATAATTATTTGAACATATTCAGTTATGTGATGACTCAGTAATATACATGTAAAGTTCATTCCATAAATTATATTGCAAAATATAAATCACATATTAATTATTACATGGCATAGAACTAATCTCGTTTTAGTCAAGTATTGTTACCCATCATTTGATAGTCGCCAGCAGTTTATCACCGAGTACATTCATTTCTTATGTTCTTACTGTAATTGTATCCTACGGAAATTAAATTATTAGCATAATTTTCCTCTCTCCGACTTCATATGATTTAAAAAGTGTAAAAACGGGGGAGAAATACGCGAATAAATACGATTTTCAATAAATCTACCCACAGATTAATGTAGTTACTTTTGGATTAGCATGTTAATGTATGTTGTTCTGCCACAGTTAGCATCCGAATGCTTTTTGTTGCAAATTTCAATATATTTATTTTTGTTAGTTTACGTTAGTTTAATCCAGTTAGATTTCACTGGTTTTAATTTAGCTTTCTTTTAGGTCTAAAATAAGTATGGAGGAAGAAGATAAAAATAAACAAGTGATGATGCCGAGCTTCGCCGAGATTTACGAAGTTTTACGGAAATTAAAACGTTCTCTTGCTCGCAAAATGGAAACCACTCATACCGTAAAAACATTTTAAGTATCCGGAAGTCATTTGTTTAGTTGAAGGAAAATTCAAAGCGGCCGGAACAATCATATATCACTTTTCTTAACGTAATATACTTTTTTACTAAGCAGTCGTTTTATTTTAAGGTAGTTTATAAAATAGTATATTTTATTTTTCATTTATGATGTATCATATTGCTTTCTTGTTCATAACTCTCTAGAAAATTATCAACACCTGACAACAAAAGTATCACCTGCGCAGAAATCCCTTTCAGCGTGAATTTCACTAGAATATTGGCGGTTATATGGCAGCTCACACTGAAAGAAATTAAATATTATTTGCATAAAATATGCTATTTATTTACAATGTACACTATTCCGCATCTTCAGTATTTTTTCCCTATAATTATTTTTTCTCTTAATCCTACTGGAAACCTAGATCTAGATTGATCTGTACTTTCATTTTAACTTCATTTATTTTATCTAAGATATAATGAAAAGCTTCCCATATTGCTAATAAACTAAACTATTATTACAAACAAAATATTCTATGAAATAATGAGTTCAGAAGGATGTATAGATTCTTTCTTATAGCTCAGACTTCAGTATTTATCTGAAAATGTCCTTTCGGTTTTGCTTCGGCTGATGACAGACATTTCCTGTTTGAGATGAGATACTAATTGGAAGCTGAAAGTTTCCTTATATTGAGGCTCAACTCTTGTTGTCAAAGATCTTTTAGAGATTAGTTTTAATGTTGCTGTGAGTTATTAATAATGATACTCACTAGAATAGAACTTCTCTGCTCGCGAACAAACGAATTTCTGTAAATTATCCCCTATTTTTTTTAACTCAGTTTTTCTCAAAGAAGATCGGGTAATTTTATAATTCTGTAGAGGTATTTTCTTACACTGTTTTAATTACTTTAAGTAAAAAATAAATTATTCTAATTTAGTGTTATGCTCTAATCGAATTTTATTTAGCTATTTTAATTAGGAATTAGTATGTTTGTAGAGACATTAGGTATTTTGGAAGCAAGAAAGATGAAAAATTAACAACGCCATCGCCGGGAATCGAACCGCGTATTTCTGGAATACCGGCCCAGTGTGCAGACCACCACACGACGAAGGGACGACAAGAAGTTGGCAGAAATACCTTATATACTACCTCTTTTAAAGGGCGATTGGGGTTTTTAGGGGACCCAGGCGCCGAATCCTCGGTAGGGAGAAATCATCATCCACCACCCTTTCAGTTCGGGCGCCACTGTAGAGACATTGGGTATTTTTGGGAAGCAGGAGAATTGAAAAATTAGCAAACGGCTTCGCCGGGAATCGAACCGCGGACCTCTGGAATACCGGTCGAGTGTGCGGACCAACACACCACGAAGGCACACCAAGAAGGTGGGAGAAATACCTTATAATTTATTAGTGAAAAGCAACTTTGAGCTTACTAAGTAATAATGTAAGCAAGAAAGTATGACTTTGAACTCTTCAACACAGCAGCAGTTTAACGTACTAATAATTTTGAATATGTAATACTCTTTTATATTGTAGGTTATTATGCTTCTTAAATTACAATTTCATCAGCGATTTCTTCACTTATAAATAATTAAATTCTTGCTGTACGCTGATAACCCATACCGTAGCATTTTGAAGTACTAGTAAATCAAGAAATGCCAGAGAAAAACTTGATTTTATTTAATGAATGTCATAATCATGTTGAATGCTGGGCAATGATAGACCTTGATTAGAAGCAATGATAGGCTCAATTTTAAATAGTTCAAATGTTGAAAATGCAAAAAGATATTGATATTGTGAATATTGCATTGATGATATTGCAAGAAGAAATTGTATGAGCAAAATCTCTTTATAAGGCTACATTTTCCGCAAGATTGGTGACTGCCTTTAATTAAATGGAAAGAATGGCAAAGCCACGATTTGATGTAGAATGTTAACTCAAATTCTTTTCAAATATATGAGAAAACAGGTTATGGAAGCTAATTGCAGCTTAAAATATCAGCACATTCTCAACGTAAAACTTGTAAAAACTTGTAAAAGATTAATATATTGTTATTTTTCTCTATCTTGACATTGCGAGATTCTACATTCACTCAGATAAATAAAAGCAACATTATTCTGAATGTAAACGTATATTATTGAGAATATAAATGAGTAATACAATTATAACTTTAAAAAATGTGGAAATTAGTTGCACAGATATAACTGCTTGAAAGTCGGGAAACATCAAAAGGTTGCTAATTAAAAAGTAATATATTAAAATTATTAGATAATGTTTTCTATGATGCACCTTCAAATATTTACATTCTTTACATACCTTCACAAAATTGTAATATTTTCTGTTAAATTATTGCCAAAATTATTAAAGCATTAATCACCTTTAGAAAAGGTTCGCACTTTTTTTAACATAAAAGCTAGATACATTTTTCAGTTCCTGATTTCTTTTTATCCCAGATATAAATAATGAACAAAGGCCCTGAAATTTGGAAGATAAATTGAAAAGAGATCACAAAGGAAGGGGAAAACAATTTAATTTATGGAGTTCTTTGGAAGAAAACCATCAAATGTTCTTTGGGGATCTTAGTTCTTTTCCCGTACTTTTTCCTGCCTCCCCTTTTCTTATTTAGTTTGCAAAGAAGAAAGGAAATGTTTTTAAAAGAAAGGTTGGAATCTAAAGTATAGACTTAGATATTTGTTCAAGGGGGTGAAAAAACAGTTCCTCGTATGAAGTTAATCGACAATGGACGAAGAACACAGACTAAGATAAATTACTTTAGGAAATATTTTTTTCTTTCTTTTTAAGACTGAGGAGGATTCTAATTGCTAATGATTAGTTTAGGAAAGAAATTTTATTCCGACACAGAGTTAGAAAGTCAGTTTTAGTTTATTAATGTTGTCGATTGTGATAAATAATTATTTATACCATATTAAATGCTTATTTAATCTATTTTGTTTCTAAATATTTCTTTTCTTTAAATTAAAAAAAAGAATCGATTTATCCAGGCTTACAGTGACTGCGATTATGCTTTCTTTTATGATAAAATTAATAGACAAATAATTTTTCCTATTTTTTAAAAACTCTTATAGTGGTGACTATTGCTTTCAGTTCGAAATTTTTGTATTCTGGCAAAATAAAAATTTTTTCCACTTGAATAAAATGTTTCTTACAAGCTTCGTGCCCAAAAGATCCACTGAAATAAATGAACAGCTACATTTTGAATAATTGAAACTTTTCTTTAATAAACAGGCTCGTAGTTTTCCATGTGGCATTTGATTTACGAGAAACTAACATCAGAGCAAGTATTTTTCTACCATTTTGACTCTTTCATCTTTAATTTCGGTGGACGAATTCTTAAATTGTAAGCCTAGTATAAGTTCGAGACTTAAAACTACTTCAGCTGTTAAAATGAAATCTGAGTACTTTATACTTTTTAATTAAAAAATTAAAATTAATATATTTTACTTAAAAAAATTGTTTTTTAGCTGAAACTTAAATGATAAATTCTTTGAGGTGTTAAACTGTGCTCTGAAAGTTTCAGATAGCTACGTTTTCTTACCTGGAATTATTTATTTAAAATGAGTATATGCAAGACGTCGCTATCAAGGAAGGAAGGAAGTTCATCGTCATTCCGCATTAATATGTATTTCATTCCTGTTTATACTTTACAAATAAATTCATTTTAATGAATAAAGAATGTTACATTTAGGGATTTTCCGAAACAGTGGATACAGTTGAAAAAAGGTCACACAATAATTTATTTTTTCCGATGGAATATATGCTGCAGAAAGTTTTAAAATGCTGAAAGAGTCTTTGAATATAATAAGCAGCTCTTCCATCAAGTCAGAGCTTTGGTGCTTAGCTGTGATTGTTTAGCCATTAGAGGTATTCTTGAAAAAAATATAATGTTATTTGTATGCTCTCAAGCACTTTGGCTTGCTGAGCGTTTTCTCGAGCTATTAAAAAATGCTAGTCTTTTTTTCCCAAAACCAACTTAAACTATGATTATTGCACTGAATAACAGTTTATGTCATCTAGGAGTAAAATAGTTTATAGAAAGCTAGAAAATGGATTCTGGATATCATACCAAGATGATATGAAGCGTGCATACTTAATATGGCTTTAGACAATTTAAAGGTTTAGATTCTAAATCATTTGGTAAGTATGAAACCACAAAAGTAACATAGCATTACACGTAAAAATTAATGTAATTCCAAACCAATTATATTCGAGTTATAAAATTTGTGGAATGACCTTAACAGAAATCTGCAGTAGGTACTGCTGGTAAAAACTAAGGTGTATATGTTGATGTGAAACTGGGCTTAACCTTTAGTAATTCCGCGGAGGGCTCGACGCAGAGAACTCTGTGAAGCTACTGGCTAGGATCTGTATCTAGTCTCGGCCACGGGGGTATAAAATTCATGAACCTGGCGGTTTCAGAACTCGGGGTTAGATCTCCTATACCAGCGATTCTCAACCTTTTGACTAACGCGTAATACCTAAACAAATATTGAAAACCTTTAGTACCACCACCACTATTGAACAAAGCTCAGATCGTATAAACTTACGAGTATTAGAGAATAAACTCAATTAGGATGTTGGGTTTTAATTTTTGAATTTAATAGTTAAAAATACTTTGCTTCTTTGCGTACCAAGCTATTTTTCTCTTGAGTACCACCGGTTGAGAACCCCTGGCCTATGCGGTTTGACCTTGGGTGATTAACGTAAGTCCTAGAACTGATGGTTCTGTAGCTCGGTGCGGGACGATCGTGGTGTTGGGACGACACCGAGTTTGCTAGGTAATGTCCTGATGTGACGGGTAGCCCGTAGTACTGACGGTTGGCATTTTAGACGACCAGTCATATCTCCAGGCGTCCATGTTCCTCATCACTGTGAAACATAGGAATCGGAAATGGTGACCCAGCGCACCCAGGAGGTAGTAGCGGCTTTAGAGAAACTTACAGTCTGTTCCCTCGGATTGGGGCCTTGATTAGCCTACATTTTAATTTTTAGGGGGATTAGACTGGCGACTCACCCCCTGCCACCCCTTCGCGCTTAACGCCACATGCAATTAAACAGCAAAATCACACATATTTTAACAGCAGTATATGTTTAGAATTCCGGATGCAATGCGGGTGCAATAATATAAGTATACCGGATGCAATAATATAAGTGTTGGCATACGCTTTTCTGTTTTTCTCGGTTCATCATATCAATGTTCAATTTTCTTAGCAAGATGGCTTACAAAACATTTTTTGTCTTTTTATTATTAACGTTTTGTGTGTTAACTTTATTTATTACGTTCTTTGCATTTACGTAAAATTCTATTTAACAACAAAATCACAAAATATTTAAAAACAGGATATCTTTAGAATTTCCGATAGGCAGCTTGCAGACTGTGAATAAAAAATCACTTTCATACTGCTGAGCTTGTTACTCAAAAATTCATTAAATTTTTACGAGCTAGGTAATAAATAATAAAAATATATAACATTGTTCTGTAAACTATTGAATATTTTTAATTTGTTGGATCACGAATTAAATGCATTTTTATTATTTAAATTAATCCGATTTAAAAGTCAGAAACCATATTCTTAAGAACTGCACTGATGCTTGCAAATAGCTTAGTTTGTTAATCCACAGAACACAAATCCAATTTAAACGATAAATATCTTGCATTCTGCCGAATGGCAACAGACTCGAACGAAAAGTGAAACGGCACATTTATAGTGATGAGACGCAAAATCACATTTCGAGACTAATATTCCTTTTGGGCTGAAACAAATCTTAGGATTGAAACTATTTCCTTTTTATTTATAATAGCTGGCGTAATGCTTCCCCCCTAGAAACAGCGAATCTTTTTTCTAGGACCTTTCTTTCTTCTATGTGTTCTTACTCTGCATTTAAATCTATCTAACCTTGCTTTCCGCTCATTTAATGAAATTATCCGATTTCTAGATTAAAATGATTGTTTTGTGTGTGTGTGTGTGCGTGCGTGACATATGGCACATTCAATCCATCGAGCTGAATCCATCTCAAGGGGTTGTGTTACCGAGCTAAGAGGCACTCGGATTCCACTGAATGTCCTTCCATCGATCGATAACTTCGGATAGAGTTCGTGCAGATAGTCACCAATCCAATCATCAGAGTAATGAACAAAATGGCAAATAAAATTTCGTATCTACGAGTTGTTACAATGACTATGTTTCTTTTAGAACACATAATGGTCATGAGGACAGGATAAAAGGCAAATCCGAAGAACATTTAAAATCTAAAGCACTTTAACTATTGCATATAAAGTCTAATTTTTTTTTTCTCTTCTGAGTTTTATTTTATTCCAGACAGTCTCTGTAGAATTATAATTGCGTAGAAATTTAAATCAAGATCCCTCAGAACCTATTAGACTGACAAACAGTTAGTCTGAATATTTGTAACAAAGTCTTGCGAATGCTAAAACAATCATTTTACTAAATCTTTAAATTCAACAGAAGGCGTCACTTGTGCTTAAAAAACTAAACTACGTCATTTGTGGGCATACAAGATAACATAAGCTGAAATTTAGCTTTAAGTAACGTAGGTAAGACTATATAAAATAGTCTGCTTAAGATAGCTCAAGTATTTTATAAGCGCGCCTTAACATCGGCCAGCGAAAGCGGCTGAAGTCGGAATAATCTCTTTCAGAGCTGGCAATGAGATGAAAACTTCAAGCAAGGCTACGGAAAGTTCTAATATTAAAACATTCAAAACTTTCGACTTAATTACTGAAATAGCTAATTTGCATTTTGGTGCTATTCTACTATGGAAAGGAGTAGTTACATTAAAGTTCAAATAATATAGTAATTGGCTAATTAGCGTAAAATACTTTACCTCTCTTCTTACAATCCATCTATATATAGTATCCTGTGTTGGAAAATTTTCTGTTTCTTGTACGGATTTGCACTTTTTTTTTTCAGTCCTTGAATGACTTTGGAGAAACAGCTGAAGAAACCTGTTTCAAGAAGGTGGTGTGGTGGTGTATTTAATTATGGCAAAGCACACTAGGGCTATCTGCCTAAAGGGAGGGATGCCTTCGTGGAGGACTTTCTAAGGGTAACTGGCTCGTATACACGTTACACATGAGGAAAACAACAAAAACACCCATGCAGCCAACCCGTTCGCGGGATTCGAACCTCGGACCGAACTACCAGTGTTCAGCGACTTTACCGCTCGGCTGCTGGTGGGCCTGTTTCAAGAAGGAAAGGCTTGCAAGTTTTGGCATTGATAAAAATATATTTGGATGAATTTAGTATGAGAGACATAAAAAACTAAAGTGAATTCTTTTTTATCCTCAGGACTAATACGAATGTGTGTTGTTTGCTTACACTGTCCCGAACATGAAAGTTTATATTTTGTTTATATTTGGCTGATATGGAAGGCTTGAAATACAATAGTTTACTTGTTTTCCTAAACTGATATATACATACTGTTACGAATTTGGTATTTAAAAAGCTAATGTTAGTTCAATTATAAATTAAATGGTTTTATTTCTCGCGCACTGCAGCGCGTGACGAATATTAAAAGAAAGCTAAGCCGGAAAATTGAAAATACAAGAGCGCGTGCATTAAATAAATAAATATGTCTTTTTGATTTCGAGAAAGTACCAGAAAATTCTAGCGCGTGATTTTTAAAATCTTATAAAAGGAGGAAAACATCTCAGTTCGTAGTTGTTGCTTAGTTTGTTGTTGTTTAGAAAACTGCTCTTGTTGATTGTAGTGAATTCGTGGATTAGCGTTCTTTAGCTGTTTTGAATTACGTTCTATTGGACATTTGAGTAGTTAAAAGATAACTACTGTGAGATATTGTAATACTGCATGATAATTTGAGAAAATTTAAGCATTTTTGTTGTGATAATAATAAATTTTTGTTCATTTTTCATCGGACTTGTGCATTCATTTCGTAACGAATCCGTACGGACGCAACAATTTTTGGTCTCAGGAGTGGGATTTCAATGCCAATAACAAGAGCGATGGAAGAGCAATTAAGGCAGTTAATATCAGCCTTTGCCTCATTTAAAGAAGAAATTAAAGAGGAAATGAAATTGGGCCAGGAATCTGTTAAGGAAGAAATGAAAGCCGTTCAAGCTGGTCAAGAAAAGATTGAAGCATGTCAAGAAGAAATGAAAAGAGAAATTACCTGCATAATAGAAAATAAATTTGAAGCTATGGAAGGCAGAATTGACACAGTTGAAAATAAAGTTGGACAAATTGAAGAAAAAGTTTCTTTCGTAAAAGATCAAATTGAAGAAAGAGTTTCTTCGGTGAAAGAAGAGTGAGTGAGTGACGGAGGACGTGGGCACCATCCCTCTACCGTTACGGTTAATTGGTATGAGCACCACGCCCGCCCTTATCTAGAATGACATAATTAGGTACTTAGGTTATCGCTACCCATTCAGACTTGCATACTCTGACTTGTACGACTATTACACATGCCGTACCATATTCGGACTTGCTTATTCATACTTGCATGGTGCATTTACATTCATATTGCATGGTACATATTTCACACATTTCATATTACACATTACATTTACTGGGAAATTGAATATGACTTATGTTTAAGGTTCTTTGCATCCGTAAGGTTCAATATTTACGTTAATTATACACGATTAGACTCTATGCATTCATTATTATTTACAGACTTGCATGGTACATATTACACACAGAGAGATTGATTAATACTTATGTTAAAGGTACTTCACATCTTAGGTATTTAGGTTAACACATAGTTTAACACTACGCATTCATTATTGTTTACAGGTTTGCATGGTGCATATCATACACATTACATAGTACAGCTTATATTTACTGAGAAGACATGCATTGTACATAGTTCACGCATTACATAATATAGATTACATTTCTAAGAATTTAATTATTAATTAATAATATTAATTAATACTTGCATGGTACATATCATACACATTTCATAGTGCAGTTTACATTTACTGACCAGATTGATTAATACTTTTGTTTAGGGTACTTAATATTTATGTTTAAGGTACTTTACACCTGTTTTATTCAATTCTTACTATAAGTATGTATAGTTGGGTGCTTAGGTTAACATATAGGTTGGCTTTACTCATTAATTATTATTTGCAGTTTGCATAGTACATATTACACACATTGGTACATATTACACACATTAAATAGTGCATGCTAATTAATTAGCATGGTACATATTATACACATTAAATAGTACTGTGAATATTGACATGGTACATATTACACACAATTACTGAGACATGGGGTATATTTGCATGGTACATATTACACACATTTACAATGTACAGTTACAAAAAAAAAAAAAATACAATTGCTGAGAATATTAGCATGTTACATATTACAATAATATTAGCATGGCACATGTTGCACACATTAAATAGTACAGATTACAATTACTGAGAAATTTAATAGTACTTATTTTCGTTATGTTCAGACTTGCATGGTACCTATTACCATATTCTGACTTGCATGACTATTATATGTTCTATACCCTATTCAAACTTGCTTGATGCATATACATTCATATTGCATGGTACATATTCTCACACGTTACATACTATATATTGCATTTACTCAGAAATTGTGTTTACTTATGTTTAAGGTACGTTGCATCCGCAAGGTTCAATATTTTGATATTAATTAAACATAATTATGCATTCATTATTGTTTACAGACTTGCATGGTACATAGTACACACATTACATAATATTGATTACATTTACTAAGAAGTTAATTAATAGTTAATGATATTAATTAATACTTGCATGGTGCATATTACTTGCTTATTATAGTACAGTTTACATTTATTGAGAGATTGATGAATACTTTTCTTTAAAGTACTTAATACGTTCAGACTTGCAAATCCAGGCTTGTATGATACATAAACATTCATATTGCATGATATATATTTTACACATTACATACTACATATTGCGTTTACCTGGAAATTGAATATAACTTATGTTTAAGGTACGTTGCATCCGTTGAGTTCATGTTTACGTAATCATACTTAATTAGGTACTTAGGTTAACATTATGCATTCATTATTATTTACAGACTTGCATGATAGATAGTACATACATTACATAATACTGATTACATTTACTAATAAGTTCATTAATAGTTAATAATATTAATTAATACTTGCATAGTACATATTACACACATTTCATAGTACATTTAACATTTAATGAGAGATTGAATAGTGCTTAAGTTTAAGTACTGAGAGAGTTAGCATGGTACATATTACACACAATTACTGAGACATGGTACATATTACACACAATTACTGAGACATGGTACATATTACACACATTTACAGATTACAATTTCTTAGAGTATTAGCATGGTACATATTACACGTATTTACAGTTTACAATTACTTAGTATATTAGCGTGGTACATATTATAATAATATTAGCATGGTACATATTACTACAATATTAGCATAGTACATATTACACACATTAAATAGTACAGTTTACAATTACTGAGAAATTGAAGAAATATAAATAGTTCAGATATGTGATTAATAGGCATACTATATGCATAAGTTTGTGATTCATATGCAGTAGTCATTATGCTGCTTGACACCATAAGATACATTAAGCAGTTTCTTACAATTCTATGCCACGTTTTACATAGTGCATATTACAAACCTGCATTTCACATACTACACACATTATATAATGCAGGTTATATTAATTTGCATGTAATATACATGCAGAAAAAGTCACTATGTTGAAATATTGTAACATTACTAATTGCACAAGGAAAGGTAATCTGCAGATTGGGTTGCAGTCTGTATATAAATAGTCTGATGTGAAAAATAGGCATAGTACATGTATAAATTTGTGATTCCTATGTAGTATTCATTATGCTGCTTGACACCATAAGTTACATTAAGCAGTTTGACACAATTCTGTGCCAAGTGTCATTAGCTTTGACATGACGGCAGTGATTTGGTGTATTGTTGGCTTATGCTTAACGAGGAACCTGCAGAAGGCCTGCCTATCCGTTATAGGAATGGCAATATGGTGGTCCTCTGTAAGGGGACATGCAGTGATGTAATGGTCTCCTGTGCCCTCTTCACCACAGATGCATTCGTCAGTGCTAGTAATAGCGTGTCGATGATAGTACTGTGGGAAGGGGCCATGACCGGATATGTAACGTACCAAGAGGGGACTGGCGATAAGTCTTTGTAAATCTACTTTTGGCTTGAAGTAAAAAGTTCTTCTGCCGGTCAAGCTGCTCGTCCACTCCTGCTGTCATTTATTGCAAACAATTTGTCGTAAGGTCTTTTTAAGATATGAGGTAGGCCATGGGATCTGTACTGTAGTAATGTTGTTCCCAGTGGCGGCGTCTTTTGCCAGGCCGTCTGCAAGTTCATTGCCATAAATACCTGTGTGCGCTTTAATCCATTTTATGACGTAATGAATGTGAGCATTTTCACGTAGACTATTTTGAATGCCTGTTATTTGCGAGGAGGTATGTTCTGAATTGGCAATTGCTTGCATAGAAGACAGGCTATCTGTATGTATTAAGGCTTTGGAGATTTTATTATTCGTTAGATAGCGTATGGCCTCGTGAATGGCGAGTGCTTCATTCTGGAAAACGCTGTTTTCAGTGCTGAGCTGCATCTGCCATTGGTGAAGGGGTTGTTGTTGTTCACTGAGCACGACAAAGGCGCTGCCTACCTTTTCGTCAATACGAGAACCATCTGTGTAGATGGAGATGTAGCCGGATGATGCCACATATGCTGGGTTCTTCGTGAGATGAATTCCGATACCCTTGATTGCTGGGTGTATATGAAGTTGTGAGGTCTTATTCTCAAACTGTTCTTGAGAGAAGGTAACGTAATCATAAGTAAGTGAGAGTCTTAACTGCTGAACCTGTTGTGTCAGCGCTTCTTCTTCTATGCGTAGATGAAGTGGTAGGACTCCTGCCAAGATGTTTAGTGCATCAGTAGATGTTGTCCTGAAGGCCCTTGTAATTGAGAGAAGGAAGGGCCTCTGTAGTGAAGACAGGTGCCGGATTTTGCCTCCCTGCATAGGGAAGGCCCAAATGGCCGCTCCATAGGACACCATCTTCTCGACGACAGTAAGATATAACGCTTTTTGTATGTGAGAATTAATCCCCCAATGAAATCCGCGTTGCATTCTGAAATGCTGTGCTATGGTTTCTGTACGCTTCCTTAAATTATGTATGTGCGGCATCCATGTCAGTTTTTCATCTATGTATAGGCCGAGGTATCTCAAAACACGGACAATTTTAATTCGACGATTTTTGATGCGGATTGTCGGTCTTCTAGTCAGTGATCCTTCCTTCTTTGCGATTAGTAGAATTTGACATTTGTGCTCTGCTACTTGGAGTTTTTGTCTGTTGCATTGCTGGTAGAATAGATTGCAAACTTCCTTTGAGTTGGCCTCCAATTGTGCTCTAGTACGTCCTCGGACAAGTAGAGCAACATCGTCTGCATATGCGAATATGGAGGAATGCATTGGCAGTGTGAAATTTAGGACTGAGTTGAAGGTTGTGTTCCACAAATGGGGGCCTGCACAGGACCCCTGTAGACATCCTCTGGTTTGGGTACGCTTGATAATCCCACTGTCGTGCACTATTAGAAGGCAACTGTCCGTTAGGTAATGTCGCAAAGTAAGGAAAATATTGCGTGGACATTGAACTGTTCTGAGTGCTTCTAAAATTGAGGGCAACCACAGCATATCAAATGCACTTTTCAGGTCTTACTGATTAGTGCAGTATGATAACCGTGGTTGAGATTATCGTGTATAGCTGAATGTATATCGTGGAGTGCATGCAGTGTTGATGACCCTGTTCGAAATCCATATTGCTTGGGGTGTAGATATTGGCCTCTTTCTAAGTGGTGTCGTAAGCGATTCATTAGAAGCTTCTCATATACTTTTCCGAGAGCCGAAAGTAAGCAGATCGGTCGGTACGAGGATGGATCTGAAGGGTCGCGATCCTTTTTTAGGAATAATACGACCTGGCCGACCTTGAATGCTTTTCGGAACGTACCTGTTTGTAGCAGCTTATTAAAGAAGGCTATAAAAAGTGGCAAAGATGCTCTTATTGCTGTTTTGATGATTCGATAGCTTATCCCGTCTGGTCCCGGTGCCTTGTTATTGGGAAGGAGTTTCAGGACTTGTAAAACTTCCTGCATGGTGAAGTCTGGATCGTCTGCAATAGACGGAGTAGATTATGATATTACGAGTCGTCAGAATTGTCATCTTGACTAAAGACATGGTCCAGGATATTTTCTAGCGTATTTTTGGTGGATTCTTCCGTAATTAGTGATTGCTCTGGTGGTATGAATTGAAGACGCACGGGTTTAAAGAGCTTGTTAGTGGCTATTTTGTGGTGCAGCCCGTAAATTCCTTCCGTTTCAGTACAGAATTTTTGCCAGGAATGGATCTTGGCCTTGATTATTAGTTGTTTATATAATGCTCGCTCTCTTTGAAAGATAGGTAGGGTAGTGCTCTGGATTTCATTACGCCGTTCGTGCTTTAATCTGCGTCTGAGCGCACGGCATTTTTTCCGTTGGATGGTGAGCTCTGTGTTCCACCAGTTAGTGGCGTTTAATTTCTTTTTGGATCTTGTTGGTAAGAGCTCTTCGCAGGTGTCATGAAGGGTTTTTATGATGTCGTCGGTTAGCGATTCCATATCACTTTGTGTATTGGAATTTTTTAGGATTGGGGTTAGATTGCTTAATCTTTGATCAATTTTCCGAGAGAACTGTCGCTTCTTATTTGATGGCATGTTATAACGTTTAATAATTTCTATTTGTGGTAGGCTATTGATTTTGAAGGTGATAAATTTGTAGTCTGATAAGCTATCAGCTTCTTCTACCTTCCAGTCCTGCACATGCTGTGCTATCGGCACCATAGAGAGGGTCAAATCCGGCCAGCCAACAGGAAAAATTCTGTCAAAGGTTGGTGGAGAATATATGGAATTATGGAGAATGAGATTATGTGTTGATATGAAATCCTCAAGTTGTCTTCCTCTGGTGTCGGTACTGTTGTAGCCCCAGTTGGTATGATGAGCGTTGTAATCTCCAGCTATGATGACGTCTGACAGCTTGGTTCGTTGGAGAACTGACTGTGCTAGTTCAATCGTGGTTTCTAAATCCTCGGCTGGGGAAGCATATTGTGAAATGAGTAGAAGGGAGAAGTTGCTGGCTTGAAGAAGGACTGCACTTAACTCTTTTTGCTGCTCAATAATCAGAGGAGTCCAGTTAGGTTGACAACATACTAGGATAGCGAGGGCCGGTTGCGTCTTCTCTTGCTGCTGATATATCGTCCATTTAAGTGGGAATCCCACTGCTTGGCCATTTCGTGTGTACGGTTCTTGTGCTAGAATGAAGTCGATACTGTGCTCGATGGCAAATGCTACTGCTCTATTTGTCGCTGCTTGTGCCCTCTGTAAATTTATCTGTAGGAATGCAATTGGGCTCTGTGCTATATTAGCCGTATTTATTTTTTGGAAACTTTCGTCGGGACGTGAGGTTGCTGTTGAGCGCATTAAAGGCGCTGGCAGGCTTCTATGCTGTCTCTGATGGTCTGCACTCTTCGCTGGTACTGCGGACAGTCGGGGTGGTAGACTGGGTGGGTAAAATTATGTCTTGATCCATAGCGTGAGTTTGCGTCCCCGCAGTTAATGCACTGCGGTTGATGTGCATCGCATTCCCAAACCCCATGTTCTCCAGCGCAGAATGAACAGTATTGCTTTTGGCTTCTGCAGTCTGCCTGCGTATGCCCGTACTGCTGACACCTGTAGCATCTCTTGATGCCAGAGTACTCTGTGACTTTGTGGGCCTGCCATCCCAAGAAGATCTTCCTTTGCTGCATGATGGCACTAAAGTTTGTGGGCTCACATTCGAATACCCACTTGACTTTTCCTTTACGTCGTTCTCTGAGACGGTGGAGGGCTTGAAGGTGTTATTGGGCATGTTTGTAACAGCACTGATTTCCTCAAGCACTTCCTCGGGTTTTGTAGACTCTGGCAGGTCGTGAATTGCACATCTTGGCTTGCGCTTCTGAGGTCTACTGATTTCCGCCGGGATTTCTTTTTGCTTGATGTGCTGCTCGAGAGCTGTGGCATCGTCGCTGGTGTTACAGATTACTTCAATGCCGCCTTTGTTACTTCTGATAATCTTGTCTATTCCAACCTGAATCTTCGTGAGGGGTACTTTGGCGTTGAGCTGCGTTCTTAGTTCCGCTTCTGTAATGTCGGATTTCGGCCCTATGAAAAGGCTTTGTGTCTTTGTTTTCCAGACGATCTCAGCAAATGTCGGTCGGGTGACAGTTGGTGGTGGTGTTGAGACCTGTTAAGAATGCTGTTCGGAAGTCGGATGTTGCTGAGAATGTGCTAATTCGCAACAAAGCACAGTTGAGTTATTGACTCCGGTATCGACTTTGGCAGTTTTTGGTATAAAGTCTGGTCCTTTTATGGCTAGCGTTTGTAATGCGGCCAGAGAGTCTAGGAGGCGAGCACGGAGTTCAGTTGGTAAGAGGAATTCAGCGTTTCTTTTAGTGATCGTTACCTGTCGGATGTCTTCGTAAAAAATGGAAATATTTTCTACGTAAGGCAGATCTGAAGCCAATTTCTTAGAAGCGTCTAAGATGCTTTGTGTGTTAAATGATTCTTCGTCAGTTGTAAGGGCCGAAGGACGTGGCATGATTTGAAGGGAGCACCGTGATGGCAGTTATTGTAAAGAGTCTATTCAGTGGTACTAGAAATTCGTTACAATAAAAACTAAAAAGTTCGCGTTACACTATTTTGCACAATTCGCTGATCACTGAATGGAACACAGTCACCACTAGCACTACTTTGCACACTAATTTACACTTACTAATAAACATTTGAAGAAGCCTTTTAAGTTGTATAAAGGACATTAATCAAATTAGCAGTGAAATGTATACAAATTATAAATAACTTAATTAAATCAATAATTAAAGACTTATAATATGGTAATTAGATTAATTGCAATTAGCATTGTTCAAAGGTGCCGGGGACCTAGAGTACAATTAAAGTGCCGCTGTCTATAAAGAAGCCTATAAATTATAAGATACAAATAAGTGCAATAAGACTATACCGGTAATTAACCCAATTACTAATTTAGCACTATACTTAAATACACAATCAAATCAATGGGATGGGTAACAAGAGCCTTCTAGGCAATTTGAGAATTATTAAAATCGCACAATTTGTGCGAAGTTATGAAAAATTTAGCGGTAATTAATCAGCATGTGAATAACAATACATCATTAATTAACACATATTTACGTAAACACTTTTATAATTAATCGAGTTTCCGGTGTAAAACCTGAGGATACTAGACACCTATTTTGAGTAGTAAATAGTGTCAAGTATTGGCTGAAGCCAATCTGTTGGTTAATCTGCGATTAATAAATTAATTATAATGTCAGGCTGTTCTACCTTGGCTGCTATCTTCTCTGTTTTTCATCTGTAGAGCAGGAACAGTAATCCAATTAGCACTAGTGAACCAGAATAGCGCTTGCACAAACACAACTCACACTGCACTTGGACGCTTATCTTCTGTGTTTATATTAGACGCTTATCTTCTTCAGTTTTTCATACTAACTTCTTGAATTTTTGAAAGTCCAATAATTAATGTCGCAAATTAGTAACTTTGGTTCTAATTGGTCGAATTTTATGAAATTTGAAACTTTTACTTCTTGTTAGTAGAAAGGATGTTTGCTGTTGGAATTAAGTTGATTCAGTAATTAGGAGTCTAATTAGGCAGATGGTGGTAATTAGGCCACTACCTACTTTTTCAGCCGGATGCGAATTCCTTTGGGTGGTGAATCACCCAACGGTATTCTAACGGTCGCTAGAGTTGAAGCTGCTTCAAATACACTATTTGAAAACAGTAATTAATTCATATTTAAATTACTACTTAACCAAATGACGTTAAACTTCTTCCAAATTAAAGTGAAAAACCTGGGCTATTCAATGGTATTAAAAATGACCTGATCCGACTTGCAGTTGTTTGGTAGCGGTCCACAAAGCTGGTCAGGACGGTCAAAATGGCACTGTAATGCTAACACAATTAGTAAAATCTTGAAAATTCCGTAATTAAATGCCTAATTGTCATACAGTCGAAAATCTTGTATCACCGTTATCCTTGCTGCTTCTGTTATCTAAATCAACTACTTTTAAGACTGCAGGATAATTATTTCCGTAGTTATAGACTGAATCGGCGGAGCTCAAAAAATACAACCTTCACTCTCTCGAAGCTTTGTCGAGTTTTTTCGGTGAAAGAAGAAATAGAAAAAAGAGTTCTTCTGTCAAAGATGAAATAGAAGATAGAGTGTCGCCTGTGGAGCGACGAGTCGAAGGAAGAGTTTCGGCCTTACAACAACAAATTGAAGAAAGAGTTTCTGCCGTCCAAGGACATATTGAACAACAAATCGAAGACAGAGTTTTTGCCGTCCAAGGACATATTGAACAACAAATCGAAGACAGAATTTCTGCTGTCGTCGCCAAAGAAGTTGACACTTTAAAGAAATTCGTAGCGACGGCAGGAGCACTTCGGATGTTTTAAAATTTCTACCCATGCTTGCTCGTCCCTCTCTGAAGATATCGACATATGATGGGAAGACCTCCTGGCAGGTGTATAAGACACAATTTTCTATTTTGGCGGATGCGAATAGATGGGATTCCGAAGCTAAGGCCTGTCATCTCGCTGCTTCTTTAAGAGCCGACGCAGCGGATATCCTTCAGACTCTTACCGAAAACAAAAGGTTAGATTTCGAAGCTCTGTCCGGCGCCTTGGAGCTGCGCTTCGGGAAGAAATGTTTAAAAGACTACAGCAGGCTTCAATTAAAATCCCGTCAACAGAAGCTCACCGAAACACTTCAGGAGCTCGCCACGGATGTTGAAAGGCTGTCACATCACTCCTTTTCGGAGTGCCCAACAGAAACAAGGGAAATCCTGTCCCTGCAATATTTCATCGATGGCATCCGGGACCCTGAAATACAGAAAGCACTGCAAATGGCGGATGTTAAAGATCTGAAAAGAGCTTTAGTGTACGCCATGAAACTCGAGGCAGCCCAGCAAGCCACCCGTCGAGACCGCCATCCAGTCAGAGCTGCTCGAGTCCAGGAGCCAGGGGATCAAGTCACTGCTCGTCTAGACGATTTAACTAGACAACTGAACGCCTTGAGACGGAATATTGGTGAAACGAAACCGACCGTAAAGTGCTGGAACTGCGGTGCTGAAGGACACATACGACGAAACTGAAGAACACCCCAGGATACGGATGTTAAAACCGCTCCTAACAAACAGCAGGGAAACTAATTAGTGGCCATCTCGCGGGGCGGAGGTTGCCAGATAATGAAAAGCCCCAGTTTAAAGCGCTTCAGATTTCTGCAGTGAGAGGCGGCAGTAATGGACTTTTCATAATAGGACATATTAATAGAGTTCCTTGCAATATGACGATAGATACAGGAGCCAACGTTACCATTATCCGAAAAGATTTGGCTGAACAACTGGGAAACAAACTTATCTGGACGCCGCCCTGCATTACACTACAGACTGTGTCCGGTGAGAAGATCGACATCGATGGAAAAGTAAATGTTAACATCACGTTTGGAAGTGCCGCTTACCATCACACGGCATATGTAGCAGAGATCACTGATTCTTGCATACTCGAATTGGACTTTCTAAGGAAATACAATTTTTCCTTGGACTTTAAAAATAATGAATTGCATTCTACATCTGAGGACATAGCGTTATTTGGAGTTAATGATGAAGAAGTTAAATATGTTCATAAAATCATAGCACAAGACAATATCACAATACCGGCAAGAACAGAAATTTTACTTCCTGGATCCATTGCCGAAAACAGAAATTTCCGCTACAGCATCATAGAATATCCCAATAACTGAAATAGCCCAAAAGGAGTACTAGTAGCCTCAACACTCGTCGACATATCCAGAACGGTTAGCCCGGTGAGAGTCGCCAATGTAACTGAGAAGGGGAGAATTATTAAGAAAGGTGAAGTGGTTGCAGCATGTACTCCAGTAACCAGCGTTGAAAGAAAGAGTAACATCCAAGAATCCGTGTCCTCAGAGAGCATTACTTCGGAGTTATTGCAGAATGCGTAATTAAACAATAAAGAGAGGAATGCTGCCGATCGCGTCATTAAAGAGCTTCAAGTTGTTTTCTCCCGCTCGTCTTCTGACATGGGTCGAACTAGTTTGGCAACCCATAGAATAGATACCGGCGATCATTCCCCGATCAAGCAACATCCAAGACGTCTACCGTTTGCTAAACAGGAAGAGGTGCGAAAACTGTTAAAAGATATAGAAGAAGGCGATATCATCGAGCCTTCAGTAAGTCCATGGGCATCTCCCATCGTCCTAGTCAGAAAGAAAGACGGCTCAACAAGATTTTGCGTCGACTATCGCCGTTTGAATGAGGTTACGAAGAAAGAGAGTTACCCTCTTCCTAGAATTGACGACATTCTAGACACTCTTTCTGGAAGCAAGTGGTTCTCAACACTTGATTTAAAGAGTGGGTATTGGCAGGTAGAAATACAGCCTGAAGACCGAGAAAAGACGGCATTTACTACGGGACAAGGGCTTTGGCAATTCAAGGTGATGCCGTTTGGACTGTGTAATGCGCCGGCAACATTCGAACGTCTTATGGAGACTGTTTTGAAAGGCCTTTCCTACGAAGCCTGCTTGATATACCTGAACGACATCATCATCGTCGTAAAGAGTTTTGAAGAACATGTAGAAAATCTTAGGAAAGTGCTTCAGAAACTGAAAGAAGCCAATCTGAAGCTGAGTCCCGGTAAATGCAAATTGTTCCAAAAGGAAGTGACTTACCTGGGACATGTCATCTCTGCAGAAGGTGTGCGCACGGATCCTGAAAAGGTATCAGCGGTTAAATCCTGGAAACGTCCCGAAAATGTCCATCAGCTGAAAAGCTTCCTAGGGCTTTGCACCTACTATAGGAGATTCGTGAAGGACTTTTCTTCCATAGCAAGACCCCTTCACAAGCTGACAGAGAGCAAGCAAAGATTCATGTGGACAAAAGAATGCGAGGATGCATATAACAACTTAAAGGAGGCTTTAACATCTGCTCCAATCCTGACGTATCCTCAGTTCGATCGACCATTTATTCTCGACACCGACGCGAGCAATGAAAATGTCGGTGCTGTTTTGTCCCAAGAAATAGACGGCCAAGAACGTGTAGTGGCGTACTGGAGCAAGTGCCTGTCTAAACCGGAGAGGAATTATTGTGTCACCAGGAAAGAGTTGCTCGCCATAGTCAAAGCTGTAGAACAGTTCCATCACTATCCATACGGCAGAAAATTCCTGCTCCGCACTGATCATGCATCATTGACCTGGCTTTTAAATTTCAAGAATCCTGAGGGTCAAATAGCCAGGTGGATACAGAGACTCCAAGAATATGACATCACTATCCGTCATCGTAAGGGATCATCACACGGAAACGCCGACGCCCTGTCTAGAAGACCTTGCTAAGAAAGCTGCCGATATTGTTCCAGGACGGAAGCGAAATACGAGCTGCTGACTCCTGTCGCAAGACAAATTACAACATCAACATCGGCTGATCGAGAACCGTGGAGTGATGATGAAGTCAGGAAAGACCAGCTGGAAGACCGCGACATTAAACCGATAATTGATTTAATGGAGTCATCAACCAGAAAACCTACCTGGCAGGACATTTCTATCTGTAGTCCTACAACCAAATAGTATTGGGCACTCTGGGATTCACTTCACATTCGAAACGGCGTCTTATACCGGAAATTCGAATCGGATGATGGGAAGACGTTCCGATGGCAGCTGATACTTCCAAGATCCCGTATTCCTGATGTCCTTAAAGAACTACATAACAGCCCTACGGGAGCTCGCTTTGGAATAATGAAGACCTTACAGAGAGTTCCTGAGCGCTTTTACTGGAATAATGCAAAGGATGACGTGCAAAGTGGTGCCGATCCTGCGATGCCTGTGCAGGTCGGAAAGGACCGAAGAGACGCAGCCGAGGCAAGCTGCAACGTTACAACGTAGGGGCGCCTTTTGAACGTATTGCCTTTGACATCTTAGGACCTCTGCCACGAACTGCTGATGGCAACAAATACATACTCGTTGTCATTGATTACTTCACCAAGTGGCCTGAAGCGTATCCTATTCCTGATCAAGAGGCTGTTACAGTAGCTGAGGTGATGATACAGCACTGGATTTCCAGGTTCGGAGTGCGCCTTCAGTTACATTTCGAACAGGGAAGGCATTTTACCTCGGTAGTAATCAAAGAACTATGCAAACCACTCGGCATTGACAAAAACCAAACGACAAAATTACACCCCCAGTCGGACGGCATGGTAGAGAGATTCAATCAAACCATCCTTAATAACCTCTCATTAGTGGTTTCCAGAAACCAGCAGGACTGGGACAAGAAATTATCGCTGTTTTTACCGGCTTACCACAGTTCTGTCCACGAGACTACCGGCTATTCTCCATCACAAATGCTCTTCGGTCGTGATCTTCGTCTGCCTTGTGATCTATTGTTTGGCCGCCCTCCGGATGCTCCTTCATCGTCTGAGGAATATATTCAAGATCTCCAGGCCCGGTTTGAAGTGATGCACAACTTTGCACGAGAGCGAGTCAACTTGGCGACGGAGAAGATGAAGACCCGATACGACACAAGAGCTACTGAACATCAATTCCACGAAGGAGACAAGGTGTGGTTGTGGAATCCGACTCGACGGAAAGGACTCTGTCCGAAATTACAGTCACCTTGGGATGGCCCGTACACAGTCCTAAACAGGCTGAATGACGTCGTGGTTCGAATTCGTAAGTCTTCGAACTCTAAACCTAAAGTCGTTCATTACGGCAGGTTAGCTCATTACTTATGGCCATAGTACATAATGTAAATAATTGTAAATAATGTAAGACCATGGTCCTTTTTGTTTTTAAATGTGTATTTGATTTGATTTGTATTTAGTATTTAGTATTTGATTTGCATTTAGTATTTGATTTGTATTTGATAGCATTTGTTTAAGCTATCTATTGCATTTATTTTTCATGTTGTTTATTATTGTAATGTAATGCTTATTAATGCATTTACGCCACAGTTGTAAGTTTGGCTTCCCGGGACGTGCAGTCCTTGGGAAGGGGGCAGTGTTACGAATTTGGTATTTAAAAAGCTAATGTTAGTTCATTTATAAATTAAATGGTTTTATTTCTCATGCAGTGCAGCGCGTGACGAATATTAAAAGAAAGCTAAGCCGGAAAATTGAAAATACAAGAGCGCCTGCATTAAATAAAAAAATATCTCTTTTTGATTTCGAGAAAGTACTGGAAAATTCTAGCGCGTGATTTTAAAATCTTATAAAAGGAAGAAAACATCTCAGTTAGTTGTAGTTGCTTAGTTTGTTGTTGTTTAGAAAACTGCTCTTGTTGATTGTAGGGAATTCGCGGATTAGCGTTCTTTAGCTGTTTTGAATTACGTTCTATTGGACATTTGAGTAGTTAAAAGATAACTACTGTGAGATATTGTAATACTGCATGATAATTTGAGAAAATTTAAACATTTTTGTTCTGATAATAATACATTTTTGTTCATTTTTCATCGGACTTGTGCATTCATTTCGTAACGAATCCGTACGCACGCAACAATACTTTATTATACACTTCTTTTGTGGGCAGATCATTAGATCTTGCCCGACAATCTCAGACTTATACGTTTGAATTTTTATAGCTTTTTTTCCTACCTTTTTGAGTGGTAAAACAGCCTTCGTGTATGGAAGTAAAAAAGGAATCGTATGATTAATCAGTTAAGTTAAAATACACAAAACTGTCTACGAAAAAGGTATAGGACGTCTTCACATACCGTTCTTTTATAAATTAAACTCGATCAAATTTGATTAAACCCTTGAGGGAAACCATAAAAGATTTGTGATGCCAGCCTGCTGAGCTCTCTTGAAACAAATCACGGAGAAAATCTCTGAGAAAGCATAGTGTAATTCTATATTTGAACTATAAATATAATTTCAAGAATACATTACTGTATTAAGATGTTCTTTTTCAAATGTCAGTTAATTTTATAAATTTCACTAAGCGTGTACGAATAATACAGAATAGTCATAAAAGATTTCTCCTTAGCGTTATATTTAAAATCACATATTTCTTCAGTTATTATATAAAACAAGCGAGATACTTAGAGTGAAATTTCTTTTCATATTTCTTTTTAAAAAAAGGGAAAGCATAAAAGCAAGTTTTTAAAAAAGAATTTAGTATAAATTAAAGCATACCCTCTTTCCACAAATGAATGTAGAAATGCGAAAATTACCCGAAATTTTTCGCATCTGGGGAAAAACGGTAAGAATTCGTTTTAGAATGTTCGTGCTCCTTCTACGGCATATCCCAAATTTTGGCGCCAGTTGCACGATTTCGCGCCAAATCTGGCAATCCTCCCTTTTCTTGCTACTTTCTGACAACCCCAAACTCGCTTTGCGAGGAAGGTATCTTACCGCAGATGGGCATTTCGTAAAAATACATGTTTCTAACAGCTTAATGTATGGAATATAGTACGTTTTGAGAACGTGCAATAAATCTCAGTGATAAATTTTATGAGCAATAGCGGCGTAACTGCAAATCATATAAAGTAATTGTAACGCCCAAAATTTCATACCCACTCGAAAGTCATTAAAAGGCTGCTTGTGGAGGGGGAATCACCGGCAACAAAACATAAGCAAACTTTTCTTTTCTCAGTGAAATTAATGACATTTGACATGCAAATTTATTAAAATATTAAGTTAATTTTGAATAAAATAAAATATAAATAATGTTTGCATTTTTATAGCCTTTTTCTACCTTTTTGAGTGGTAAAACTGCATTCGTGTATGGAAGTAAAAAAGGAATCGTATGATTAATCAGTTAAGTTAAAATACACAAAACTATCTACGAGAAAGGTATAGGACGTCTTCCCATACTGTTCTTTTATAAATTAAACTCCATCAAATTTGATTAAACCCTTGAGGAAAACCATAAAAGATTTGTGATGCCAGCCTGCTGAGCTCTCTTGAAACAAATCACGGAGAAAATGTCTGAGCAAGCATAGTAGTAATTTTATATTTCAACTATAAATATAATTTCAAGAATACATTACTGTATTAAGATGTTCATTTTCAAATGTCAGTTAATTTTATAAATTTCACTAAGCGTGCACAAATAATACGCAATAGTCATAAAAGATTTAATTTAACATAATCCATTAATCAATCAAAATGAACTTTCATGTATTGCTTTTTGAAGGTATACGATCGATATTATCAAATTAAAAAAATCTGATGTGTACACCTCATGACTTCCTTGTGCGGAATATTAAATAATACGCCTTTTTTCTTGCATTTCATTTAAAATTATTGGATTGAATTAAATCTGCTTCGTCGATAGTGCATAAACCACAATAGAATAAAAGCACTCTTTAAAATTTACTATATTTGTTTACTATAGCGACGCGCTGGCGCTAAGTTCACTTAACAGCGTTACATTTCGTTCATATTATAACTCAGAATGCACACAATTTATATCATTTGAAGAATTATGTAATCGTTGCCCCGTGTTCTCTTCAAATACTATAATAAATCTAGAACGATGTATAAAAGAAATTAAGCAAACAAAACAAATAAGAAGCAGTTTTTCACAGACGATTGAGTATTTCTCATTGAATTAATTCAGTTCTCACTTCGCGACAAGGAAAAAATACATAAAAATTCAAAATATCTATATTAAAATTGCGAAGTAAATCTTAAACACTTACTTGCTCGAAAAAATTCCAGAAAGGATTAAGCATGATTTAATACGCAATAATAAATGAAGGCGTTATCTTTGTTGTGGCGAAGCTTAGTTTCTCTGGATGGGCTACAAATCTACTACTCTGCTGTTTCAAATGTAAACAAACATGTCCGTCATATTATTTAAAAATTAAGCTTAATCGCACCTAAGCAGCTTTGAAATTGTGGATAATTCTACAAATATTGCGCACAGATTTACTAAAGGCATAAAAACCTTAACCGGAAGGTAAGAACAACATAATTAAATAATTTTTAAAGCAAAAAATGCACAATTTACAAACATATAAGAATAATAAAACTGAAATCACTGAGCCGAGTAACATAGTGGATATATACTTTATACTTTTATACTTTTATATATTTATATACTTTTGGTGCTGCCGATTGCAACTAAAATACGACGTGCACATCTACATGTTATAGCAGCCCTATATACAAAATTTCAACGTTTTGAGGATACTCAATTTTGAGTTATGCAAGACACATACGTACGTACAGACGCCACGAAAAATTCTCTTCAGAATTCATTTTAAATCAGTTTTATAATTTTTTTTGGGGGGAAAAGAGTCTTTTATTTTGTCCTTACGTACATATGTCACGCAAAAACATCGTTCAATTGCATTCGATAGCGGTCAAAATGGGTATTTTCGTTGAACTATAATGCCTGAAACTTTTCGCGATTACAGTACTTCCATTTTACTTCGTACAAGGAAGTAAAAAAAACTGAGCTCTCACGGTTACGTTTACAAGGAAAAGTTTTCGAAATTTTTGAATGCAACACGCAATTTTTTTTTCCTGCGCAAGTTGATCAGCGCATTGATAAAACATAAATAGCGTTGGAACGATACACGTACCACGAAAATTATCAGCTTAAAACATTTGTAAAGAAGAGCATTGTAGAGGTCCAGGGTCAACATACAGAAAAGGCGCATTGGGGGGATGCACTTTGCATAATTCACAGGGATAAACAATAGAAGCACCAATTAGAAAACACCGTGTGCAAAAATATTGTATAGAGGAGAAATTAGGATTAGTATGCAGAAGACTCGTATAAACCAAAATTGCCTCTTTACTTTTGCTTTCAAGACATTTAAAAATCTCATAAATGGATAAGTATAGCTATGAGCATTATGCTTCCTGGAGGGATAACAGTTGGGTATGGGAATTTTCTTATTATCTGCTCAGTTTTCCCACGTATTTTGAATTACATTCATAGGATCGGTGTAGTAGAATCGACACTGCATAGTGTTCAGCTTACCTATTATTGACACTTCATGGTATCTACATGGCGTGAAATTAACACCAACACAATATCGACACGATAAAAAGTAGATCTTGATTGTGTTATAATAGCAAATTAGAAAATTAATGCACATTTGTCACTTGTATGGAGCTGTCACAGGCATACGTTCCACAGAATCGACACCGAATAACATCGTCATTGCCACAGCATAGAAAAGGCTTTTAATTAACAACAACGCATAATAAATGATTTTGATTAAATTATTATTTTTCGTTTACTTTTTGATTCACATTCTACACAGAATCGACACCAGTATAAAATATTAACTTGTTTTTCAGCTACAGTGTCGATTTTGTGCCGCTGGAGAGGTAGTTGATCTTACACATTGTCGACCCTTTGCTAAATTCCCCGTACTTTGCTACTCTGTGGGAAAATGAGCCATACATTAAGTAGTTAGTGTCAATAATAGTTTTACAAACTGCTAATGCAGTAATTACAAAAATTTCCATTCATATTACGATTAGAGCTATACAATAAAATACCCATTTCACCTTATTTAAGACTCTCTCTATTACGATTCACACAAAATATGAGAACTAATAAAGCCAGTCTCTGTTAGATTCTGACTGAATTTAAATTCTGGTGGAAAATATATAAGAAATGATATGTTGTTGTTGTCGTTACTTATGATCATTTGTCTGACATAGTCAGCCCAAGCTGGCAAGGAGTACCCTTTCGTGGCAAGGAGCGATAGATTACACCTGCCGTTGGCAGCAACCTTGAGCACCATTTAGGTGACAGTTCCGCCCCCCCCCATTTTGATGGAGAGCACCTTTGAGGAACGGGTTCAAGGGTCTTCCACTCCTCTCCCCTTCTACCAAACCGCACGAGAGGACTTTCGGTTCGCCTCATATTTACAGTGTCGTCATGCCGCACCGACACTGTACATTTACAAACATTCATGCCTTCTCCGTGATTCGAACCCGGGTCCTTCGACACGGCAGTCAGCGACGTAACAACTATACCGGAGGAAATGATATATTTTTCATTAATAATATCTTCTAACAGAAAATATTTTTCATTGGTAGATTAAGCGAATGTTCTTGCGCATTCAGGTCTAATTTCTAATTTTTAATTTATTTGAAACCATTGTTTGAAAAATAACGCATTTGAAATTCTACAAACAGTTTAAAATTAAATCAAGAAATTTTACAATTGGAACAGGTACTTGCATCAGCTTTAGAACAGTCGGCAGCACAACAAAGAGGTTTCTTAAGAAAACACAGCTGAAATTGAAGCCTTTTCACCCTCTTGCGCCTTCATTTGTCCTTTCCTATATTGTTAAGGTGCAACGAATCAGATTGTGTGTCTTTCCCGACGTCTCTTTCCAATACCATTTCACGGCGACGAAAGTGAAGAGTGGGTGGATTGCCAAACTAAATCAGGAAGGACGAATTGGTGAATGTCATCGAAAGAGAAACCATTTATTCCTGGAAGGGGAGGGTGTAAAAATTTGTACCTTTCAAAGAAAATCGACTCGGGAATCTGTCACTTGCAGCTTTGGGGTCTGTGGAATAGATGAGAAAGAGGTGTGACTGCAGGAGGAAAATTTATAGTCCTATCAATCTACTACAATAGAGAATTGAAATGAAGAAAAAGTTGTTCCTTCTTTCTCGAGCACATTTCTGATTCAGAAAATTGTATGTTATCGAATTAGAATACCTAGTTTTATTTATTGAACAATGCTCCAGTTGGAACGAAACACATAAAAAATAAAACTGTGATGCTAACAACTGAGGATCTTGAATTGAAATTGCCAAAGAGAAATTGAACGGACGCATTCATATGCACGTCAGTTTTATACTTTTACTCTGCTGTATTTTGAAACGCTGTAAATATTCTAGTAATAATTCGTGTATGAACTACCTAAGTTTTCACTCTCAGTCACAGTATATTTAATTAAATAGTTTTCAATAGCTAATAAAGTATTTTTTTACTTTTAGCTAAAACCGATATTCTTAAAATTTGTAAACATTTTACTTTTTAGTGTGCCATTTCGAAATGAAAAAGTTAAATTATTTGGATTAAAAGTATATTATTTAAAAATCACTGTATGAAAGTAACACGCCCGACATCATCCATTTTCGAGGTCTTTCGATCTATTCAATAGTTAATATGACATTCAACTCATTTAACATTTCTCATTTTCAGATCCGATCTCATCTCTAAAATCATAAGGATACTAAAGGATTAAATCTTTTTATTTAAATATCCATCTTTGTTAGCAAATATACGATAACTAAAAAATCAAAAGCTTTTAAAACGACTAACGAGAAATAGCGGCAGTTAGAACTGGTGGCAAAATAACCGTGAAAGTCATTGAGTTTTAATGATTTTCATAGTCATTGAGTTTTAATGATATTCATTAGTCGACAATGAAAAAAATTGTGTTAAGAAGCCTATTTATCACTGTCATGAAATTCATCGTTCTTACTTCCTAACTACTCTTTTTCATACAAAGTATATTTTAAATCACAAAACAGATTTTGAATAAATTAAGTTATTTTTAAATCTTAACATGCATAATGTTTATTCATGCCTAAAGTAGTAGGTACTTAGAATTATCGGAAAGCTTAAATAACTTTTTAAATCTTTTTAGTTCAAAGGGGTATTAGTTTCAAAACGGTATTTTGAGTCGTTTCACTTTTCAAACTGTTGCCACCAAATATTATCGCCATGTATTATATTTAAGAAACTAAATAATGAAGAAACTTCATGAATGTTTCTCGCATTGTGAAAAAACAACGGTACCTAGAACCATCCAATTTTGAATAGCGTCGTCCTCCAACCGCGCATGGGCACTTAGACGCCCAAATTTTGCGTCTCGAATTTGGTTTATTATTTATTTCAAATTTTGTAAAACTTTAACGAATTTTTAATTAAATAAATCAACTATTTCAAAGCTAAAATGGCAACACTACGAAAAAATCCGTTTCATTTCCAGCAAGCGAGACCGTGTGTCGGAAATTCTAAAGATATTGATAATATATTGCTTTTAAATATTTTGTGATATTGCTGTTGAATTGCTGTTGAATTTTGTGATATTGCTGTTGAATTGATTTTGAATTAACACTACGAAAAAATCCGTTTCATTACCAGCAAGCGAGACCGTGTGTCGGAAATTCTAAAGATATGTTGCTTTTAAATATTTTGTGATATTGCTGTTGAATTGAGTTTTATGTGGTTTAAGTGAGAAGAACATGATATTAAATAAATAAAGGTAACACACAAAACGTTAAAACAAAACGCCGGTTTAGGCTTAATATAAAATCTGAAAACTTTCAAAGCGCAGGATATTTGAAAAATGCGCTTAGATGCTGTATTTTTTTAATCATTGATTTTAGGCAACTAAGTAGTAAACACCAGAAAGCAGGTGATGGAAGTAACATCAGAGAAAAGGGCTGTGACCACTGCCATTTTGAAACATATGATACCGGAACATGACATAAACATGTTTGAATGATGTCATACATGATTGTTTTAATTTTTAAGGCAACGACAATATTTTTACAAAGTTTCGTTTGTTTTGGTAGCAATGACGAATTCTTTTTGTTTTCTGGAAACGAATCCTTGAACCACCTGTTTTGGATGACATAAGTTTTCCTTTATTATTTGAAATATTTTATATGATATTATTTTTAAAAATTTAATTTGTCATTAGAATTAATTGTTTAATCTACAATTATTTTTAATAAGTTAATCTGTCAATATTTTTAACTGAGCAGCTCATTATTTAATAATTCATTTCATTATTAACGTCATTATTCATAACATTTCCTTTTCCATGAATTTTTAAAGGCTGGGATTCGATCCCACAAACTCATATACGGGAAACTCGAATTTAACCCAAAGCCAGGTATATGCACTTTATAAACAATTTTTTGACTTTGTCTTATTGTGAAAAAAAAATCCCAGTTACTAAACTAGAGGCCTGTTTCATAGTGACCGAAAGTCACGCCATAGTTCATGACATGAACTATGGCGTGACAATGTTCAAAATAGTTCATACAGTCATTAGTAGTAGGTCATACAGTCATTAGTAGTAGGTTCATACAGTCATTAGTAGTAGGTTCATACAGTCATTAGTCATTAGTTCATACAGTCATTAGTCATCTCTGCAAATGTTCAAAATAGTTCATACAGTCATTAGTAGTAGGTACAATACATTAGATGAGAAAACTCTGAATATCTCGTCTTAAGTGATAGTAGCATAAGAAATAAGAAATGTAGTAGTCCAACCATATATAATGAACATTGTACGTGTTAAGTCGATTTTAAGTTACAGAAACTATTATCCATGATGTCCTCCAGAGGGAAAGGATATGCAAGCTCCAGTTTAAATTTTGTAGACCGAGGAACATATGTACGATTGTAACCTGGACGCCATAATTCTGTTAGGATGAATAGCTAATTAAAAAGGAGTACTACGTGTACAAAGGAACTCCTCTTCAGATTTAATTACTTAATTATTATGAAACACAATTAAGGCTATTGCAGTTAGGGACATAAAACTTATATGAAGAGTACATTTAAGGTAATAATATTTAAGCATTCAAGTTACAAAGTGACTTTATTTGCAGAACATCATGTATAATTCCTTTATTTCAACACATAGACTGAAAAGCTGTAGTCTCTTAGACCGTCATCCCCCCCCTCCGACGACTGATAGGTGGCGCGTTTGAGAGCCGTGTGGTTATAGACTTCCCCTCTGTCTAGTATGAAGTCTCAGAGAAGAGCCAGGAATATGTTTCTTTGATCTGCGTCATCTGTGAATAGGTGCTACAATATCACAATCTCTTGAAACGGGCAGTTCAACTGTAAATGTAGGACTTCGCTGTTGTTAAGTCTCAAGGGCTTCATCTGAGTTAGCTCGGTCAGGTCATATGAATCTGGTGAATGACGGGTACTCACTATGTAAGGCATTCGCGTTTGAGCATGAATTTTCGACTTTTTAAAATTTTGTGAGCTGCTACTAGGATGTAGCGTCATTCATACTCTTTCACCTTGTTTATAGGAAGCCTTTTGTAGTCGATGATCATAGTATGTCTTTTGTTTGTCTTGCTTCTGGTCGATGGGCCTTTAATATCTGCTGTTAAATAAGTAAATCTTTTGAGTTATCTCAGTCACGAAGTTATCATTGTCGATTAGTGATCGTATGCCGTGGCTAACATCATCTGCTGTTCCTAATTCTCTACAAAATTGCAAAAAGCTGTTGTGTATTTAGTGGTTTCACACTTAGTAGTGTTCACTGAAACACGAATCAGTGGCAGTTTCTCTTCCCAGGAGCCGTATTCATCTCCCACCAGTTTAGAGATTAGAGGGTTTTAGATTCCTATTCTTACGCTCAGATGAGTTTCTTTAGGGATAGTACAGAGGAGTGAGTGAGTGAGTGCACCGCTATGATGGCTTCCGACCACGGAGATGAACCAAACGGAATTATATACCATCACGGCGGGGAAGACTCCAAAGTAACAAGGTTGAATATTACATTCTAATAACAAACTGCAAGGCACTGAGCGTTATTCTCGTTATCTGCTTTAAGTTCTGAACATTTGAAACATAATATTATCCATGATTGTTTCTGTTTAGGCAGTGTCTTGAGATTTTCTCTATTTTATCAAGGGCTATTCTGCTTTTGAGTGTGCTAGACGTCCACATTGGCCGTATCTTTTACGATAAAAATCCATTTCTTACGGACGAGGTCTCTGGGAGAAGTCCAAAAAATCAATAGCCAGTGTTTCCCACCTTTGGTCATAAACTGACGTTCTAAGAAGACCGGATGGTTTCTGATTAGTCAGTTTGTATCCGTTACATTCCAAACTTTAACGTATCAAGAGATGTATTTGCGCATCCTTGGAAAATTGTATCTAGAGGCAACTTTATTGTAAATTTTTCAACCCCATAATGTCCAACGTTTGCAGCATCATGGTGATGTTCTATTTCCTGGATAGGAACTATACTATTAGCCAGGAAAGAATATAATTCTTTTTTTAGCAATTCTCGGTTTGAAGGATTCATTATATAGTTTGATTTTGCAACTGATGGACTGTTGTTGTTGTGTTGTGTTGAGACTTAACCGCTTGTCTGATAGAAACATCAGAACAAGCCCATGAAATTTATCGTGACAACAAGTAGAACAAGATTGGGACTATCATTGGCTAGAGCCTTGAGCATCATACAGGTGACAGTAAGGCCCAATTTTGATATACGGATCCCCGGGGAGGATGGGTCCGAAGGCCTCCCTCCCCTCTTACTTTACTCCCAATCTGTCTAGAGGAGTTTCGGGTTACCATGTATTTAGAGAGTCGCATGCCGCAAAGTGTTTACAAACATGTATGCCACTCCGGGAATCGAACCAGAGCCCTTCTGCATCTGAATAGGTTCCCCTAACCACTATATCATTTGGGCGGCCTGGACTGTTTCCAGTATTAATACTATGTTCACGATATGGTATTGGCTCTCTACATGGTTCGAAGCAACTCTTGAGTTTTTGCAATTAGCGGCTTAGTTGAGTACGTTGTTTTGTATTTAAATGTTTACCTTCGTCACTTTAAAGATTCACTAATGAAGATGTTTCCAAAGCTCTAGCTGAATTGGAAATTTATGATTTTTTTTTTTTTTTTACATCCATTTCTGAGAGTCAGAAATGGATGTAAAATTTTCAGTCTTGAAATTCACCTAATAGAAAGTGTGCTGGGAAAGGCCACCTTATAGAAAGTGTTAAATAATTAAAATTGCTACATACGAATAATTAAAAATAATAAAGGAAAACCTGTGTCATCCAAAACAAACAGCTCAAGAGGTTGTTACCACAAAACAATGAATTTCATCATTGAACCCAAAACAAAAAAACTTTGGAAAAATGTTGTTTAAAAAAAATACATTAACACACACACACACACACACACAAAAAAAAAAAAAACTATCATGCATGACGTTATTGAAAGTTATTGTTATATCATGCATGACGTCTGTGTCACTTCCGAGTTCAAATGATTCAAGACATATACAGCCACGCCCCTTTTATGTGACGTCACTTCCGTCATCTATTTACCAGCACTAACTACTCATACGTCGGGGGATTAATGATTAAAAAAATAAAGCTTCCACAAGCGTTTTACAAATACCCCGTGCGTTTACTTCCTTTATGCTCTAAAATTAAAAAAAAATATTTAACATATTTTGTTTTACTGTAATTCTATATATTTGAAGTATAAATGAACATGTTATTCCAAACACAGGATTCAAAAGGTGCTGCCACCCCCTCCCCCCCGAAAAAAAGAGTTCTTTGTCACAAAAAAGGGAAAACTTTGAAAAAAATATTATCGCTGTAATAAAAATTTAAATTATCATGCACGATGTCATTCAGAGAATTCTACATCTTTTTCATGATCGAATATCGCGCTGATGATATCATTTTCGCCTGCCAGTGGTTTCTGGCTAACGTTGACGATATTTTTAAAAATAAGAAATTTCGTAAAGTAAGGAAGAACTTTTTATAAAGAGCAAGTTGTGTTAAACATTATACTTCTATGCTCCAAAAGCTTGAAAAAAATTTATATTATGTGCTAGAAAACAGCAGTATTTGAAGGTGGATGTTAAACGACTTTAGCGTATTCTAAATAAAAGCAATGTATGAACATATACAGAACAATATAGTTCGTGTTGCAGAGTAAACGAAATTGAAGTACGTTTTAAACATTGAATGATTTTGCCTTTTATAATTACTGTATTTTCCTGATTTCAAGAAGACCGTAATCATTCTGAAGAAAAAGTTCAAAAAGTTCGCTTTAACATTTTTTAAATGTTAATTTTAATAATATGTCGCTCTTTACCTGAACGGAAAAAACACATTGATAAAAAATATTATTGACATTTGAATGTTGCATATTTGCATCTTATTTTTTTCCAATTTCTTACTAAATCTTTAAAATACTTTTCCGAGACTTGACATCTGCGTTTTATTCAATGCATGAACACACGTCGTCAGACTGCAAACGTCAAATTTAAATAAGTAACTACGCCAAGGAAAGTCCCCAACATTGTAAACTAATTCAACACTGCTGCCAACTGTATACTACTCTATTGCTGAGAAAGAGGTTATTGATTCTGACGTTCAAATCAAGCTTTTGCTGTTCATAGCTTTGGGAGCTAAGTAAATGACATTTGAACTTCAACTCAACTCAACTCTGCTCCAATATTTGTTTTCTTCGTTGCAACCTTATACGCATTTAGCCATATCTGGCTCACAGAATGGCTTATTTCTGGGAAAGACGATGCTAAGCATCTTCAGAAGAAATTTGTTTTGCTTCGAAAAACGAGAAAGAAAAGGAAATACCTTCCGCGCGAAATAAGATAAAAGACTGAAGTAAATTTCTTCCGGCATTGCGTTTCTGAAAAGGTGAAATTGCTATTTTCTCCGCTTTTTGGCTGATATTATTAAATTCAGGGCATCGTGAAGAAAGAAGAAATATTTGATCAGATAGCCATTTTCAGTTCTGAAAGAATAAGGGTTTTTCGGCTGCGAAGTCAGAAATACGTACAACAAGTTTTCGGTGCAGAAATGCGGTACTTTACGTCGTTTGTGAACTGGATAAAAAACTTCTTGCAAAAAAATTTTAAATTAGATAAAATGTGAAGGCATTGTTCAATTATTACTCATGAAATGTTTGAATTCAGTGATTTTTTTTCACATTTTTGTATTTTTGAGCATTACTTTACAGTACGTAGAGCATGTGAAATAAACTAATGTTAAAAAATGTCCAGTGAATTAAAAAATTCAGTAAATATTTAGGGAAAAATTATTATTTTAACTAGATGATTACGTCCCAGAATAAAAATAATATTTATTTAACAGTTTAAAATAAACTTTCACTCAAAATTAAGCGGCCTATGGCATGCTACATAGTAATTCGTTATTTCACTTGAAGAAGTTAAGAAATATAAAAGGCTGAAACCTGAACTTAGATAAAATAACATGAACTACGTATTAGAATACAAAAAGGAGAAAAAAACCTGACAAGCACTTATGGTAGAAATTTGTCAGCAAGTGATTTAATTTTAAGTTTTATGACAATCCTATAGGTAGCTCTCTAACATAAATAAGCCTAAGCTGTAGGTCACACAGTCACGATGTGGAACAGTCTCGTCGACAACAAGAAGTAGCAGAGAACTCAGCCCTAGAAATAATATCCTGGGTAAAACTTATCATATTTGATTTATTGCAAATGAATAGTTATCAGAAAACAGAATTTGCTAAATAGTTCATGATGTCTCATTAATTACTGCCCTGGAAGGATGTCTAGATTTCTTAATGGTCAGAGAAGTATCTCTATATCTTACCAGGATTACCTGTTGATGTTAGTTGCATGCGACTGAATATTATTATGCTTTTAAAAGGGACATTTGGCATACTGATTATACAGAAAGAAGTTTCACCATATCACTTCAATTTACTTGACAAATTTATTCCCCCCAGGGGGTCGACATAGAGAACCCTGCGAAGCCACTGGCTACGATTTGTACCTAGGCAGTCTCCATGGGGGTATGCAAATTATCAATTTAGTGGTTAAACCTAAAGGCCCCGCAAAGAGCACTTACTGGTCGGCCAGTGGTTTGACAAGTCTTAGAACTCAAGGCTGCAGTAGCCCAGGGTGGCAGTCCCGGGGTACTTCCTGGGGGTGGCGCCCCGCGTTTTCTGGGTAATGTCCTTGTGCGATGAGCAGCCCGTGTGACTGGCAGGTAGCAATCATCAACTAACATCAACAGATCAGTGTCGCAAAAGCGATGCCTCTCTCTCCAAGGTGCGAGGGTAGGGTTTGAATCCCTGTGCCTGGTTCGGCGGGGCGAGAGAACTCTGGGCCGTTCCCACTGGGGTTTATCTGAGCTAACGAACACAACTAACGTAGTCGACCTATCTCCAAAACCAACTTTCCCCCATAGGGCAGCAAGTTGAAAAATTTGAACTGCAGGCACAGCGGAGCTAGTCGACACATGGAACCGAGTCCGTTAGCTCAGATAAACCCCAGTGGGAATGGGTCTCTAGTGTCATTTGGTTAACGGAAAGAGGGATGTCCACAGTTTAGTTTATTTTGACAGATCTGCATGATATAACTGTAGTCATTATGCGTAACAAAGGTGATCAGCTGCTTATGTTGAAGGAACACCAAATAAAGCTTACTTTGTAAAGAGCTTTGTTTCGGAAAAGAATAAAAAGAGAACAAATCATGTGTGCCTGTTACCTGCAGACTCTTCGAATCATTGAAGCTCGGATGATAACGTGAATCACCACTAGAAGGTGTTTCTAGCCGCTAAGTAAGGTGGTTCTGCAATGTTTTACAATAACGTAGTAGCCATTTAGATAATGGAGTACCCCAATCTTCCTGTGGATTAAGTTGACTGGCAGTTATGAATTAAACGTGTGATATCGGGAGCTGCAAACATTCTGCTGTTCATTGTATTCTTCCTTCTTGGGATGATGTTTTTTGGCATAGAAAAGTGTTTTAGATTCATCCAATCAGGCGTACGAAGATTTTTTCCCTTTTATAGATGATGGAATTTTCAGACATTGTAGAAATATGTAATCCATCTATTTGATGCATCTAGCGATTATGTTTAAGTACAGTTTACTCTTCTTCTCTATTTTTGCTTCTCTAAACATTTATGAGTTCGGCTATTTCATTAGTAGCACTCTGATTAATAAAACTCTAAGGATTATTACTTTGTTTGTTATTTAGTTGGAGATTTTTACTGCAATATATGCTTTAATTAAACAAATTCATTTATTGTAAAGATCATTTTAACTGTTTAATGCGGCACTACTCAATTGTTCTCAAGATCATGCGGATAACTTGAAATGAAGTATGATTTGATGGAATTTTCAGAAATTCTTATGGTCAGATTTTTAAAATATCGAAATCTGAGCACTTTATAGCGTTTATGTTAAATTGGAATGCGGTAATTTAAATTTGGATATTACTTAATGAATTAAAAAGTCAGATTCCTAAATCGTCTTATTTGGAAATGGTGTGGATTTTCTTTATCAAGCCGGATGCATATTCGAGGTTGCTTGCTTATCTGTTTACTATTTGATGTAAAGTATGAAAGAAGAGAAAATCTGAAATCCTCTTCTCACTTCTTCTGTTTATTTATTTTTGTTTTAGTGGGAAAATGGCAGATTTGAATCGAAAAGAAATCGCTGTCGATAAATACAGAAAAAAACGTCAGGTGTTTTATTATCTGTGATTAAATTATGACATATGGCATCAGTGTCAAAAAAGTATTTCAACATCCCATTTGAAAATTGAGATTATACGTTTAAAAAGAAAAGATTTGTTTCCTTTCGGTGGAAGAGCTATAAAGTGTATTTAACGAAAATCAAAATGCAGTTTACGCTCTAGTGAAGCATGTTAATTCTTATATCTTGCAGCATTTATTTCTGTGCCCTTCTTAAATCTATTGAAGGTAAACATAGATATGAATTAAATTAATATCAAATCAATAAAATCTGAAAGTTTTCAGATTTTAAATTACGTCCAAAGGGGCGTTTTTTTAACGTTTTGTGTGTGACCTTTATTTACTAAATATCATGTTCTTTACATTTAAACCATAAAATTCAGTTCAATAGCATTGTCGCAAAATAATTTTAAAATGAGCATATCTTTAGAATTTCTGGATACACAGTCTCTCGCGCTGGAGATAAAATTGTGTTTCTTCCCCCCTTTCGTACGGTGTTGGCATGGTTCGCTTTGAAATCATTGAGATTCTTAATCAAAAATTCGTTAAAGTTTTACAAAATAGGAAATAGATAATAAAACAAATTCCAAATTTGGGCTTCCACATGCTCATACGTACTTTTGGAGTTACTGATTGCAATTAAAAAAGGAGGTACATAGCTAAATATTGTAGCCGTCCAATATACAAAATTTCAGAGCTGTACGGTCGACTGTTTTTGATTTATACGAGATACGTAGTACATACGTAAGTATGTACGTGTTATGAAATTGTTATGCATTATTTTTGTTGTGTATATTTATTACGTATTATTTTACTGTGAATAGGGAATTCTTAGTGATTATATTAATTTACTGTGAATAAAGAATTTGTACTGCTCTTATTTAAGAATTAATGTTTAATGTTTAATATTTAGTATTGTTTAAACTTTTTGTTCGATAACGGCAAAGCTCTTTTAAGTTTAGCTAAAGAGTTTGATACAGCTAAAGGGCGGATTTTTTTTACTTCCTTTCTCATGAAGGGGTCGTCGGATTGCGGCTAGCTGCGTTTCCTTCATCTTTTATTGCGAGGGTTCAACACGGGTTTTGCTCGTTCGGAGGCGAATAGTTCTAAAGGGCAGCGATATTTGACAGACTTATGGGTTGGAAAATAACTTTCTGGTTTGCGCGCGAAAGGGTATGTCATCTTGAAAGAGAGGACTAATTTTCTTCGAATTCTGGGGGCTATTTGTTACCTCTGCTCTAGTTGGCTAGCAGGAGTTCTAGTTTTTGTTTAGGACTGGTTAATTTTAATTTTCTTAATGTTTGAGCCAATGGTGAATTTAGAGGCTTTACGTTTTGAGCGTCAACTGAGGTTTTTTAAGCCGTTGCACGAGAGGCAGGAGCAAATTTTGTTTAGCAGATTTTCCAGAGCCTTAGCTGTTTGGAACCTTCGACGGCAGCCCCTTTGGGGCCGGCTGCGGTCAGCGATGACCAGTTACCACCTTTCTCCGTGGTTTGCCTGCTGCGGGACCGAACCGTGTGCGATGCGGGTTTGTTGGCGTGATGCAGGCCGGCGAGAAATTTCCCGTTACTCGGACTTGTTGTCTTTCTTAAAATAATTTAGTTGCCTTGACTCGGAAATTTTGTACTTTGCGGACGATGCTCATACGGCGAAGGTCCAGATTGTCATCTCCAATTGTCTGTTTGCCTGTCGTTATCCACTTAGTCAGAACGAACATTTCTAATTTGTGTGAACATCGTAAGGGCGATTATTTCGAGGAATGGGAACTTCGTAAGAACGATCTCCAATTTTCTTGAAGGTGTGGCTTCACCCGTTATGATGCCGCTGAAGAAAGGAAAGAACAAGTATTTCTCCTACTTGTTACCTTATTAGTCTCGAGGTTTAAATGATCGGTCAAAGCGATCGTTTCGAGGACTATTATATGCTGATCGGGAAAACTTCCGTGCTGAGCGGGCGAGATGCTTATAAGGACCCTTGGTTTCGAAATCTGTGAGTGGTTTTACTTTTGCTTTTCCTTTAATAATTAATCTTTAGGATTTTGGAATGTTTTATCTTAAAGCTTGAGCTATCATTTTTGTGTAGATGAAAATTTGAATATTTGTTGTTACTTAATTTATAGCTGAGAAAGTGATTTTTATATTAATGTTTAGTTGTCAGGAGTTATAATTTGAATAAATTAGAGGGAAAATAAATATTTCTGAAACGAAAGTTTCATTTAAGTAATGTTATTTTGTATTATATCAAATAATTTAATGGTTTACTAAATGTCAAAAGATAAATTGTTCCATATTCTAAATATGAATTATTAATTAATGATTAGTAGTATTCATACTCTTAATGAGAGATATGCGATCAGATAAGAAATTTTGAGTAAAATTTGTAGATTATGTTGTGTAGGGGTAGTTTGACCAGCTATTTTAATTATAATATTTGAAATATTTAATAAATGTGTTTATTGATTTAATTATTGTATGTTTTATTTGAGTTTTATTTGTGGTCTTCTGTAGGTCACCCATGTGATCCTTTCGGAAAACATGGTACTTTCAATTCGAAACTGGGTAATCTTATTGCGGTAGTAAAAAAAATTGAGTGTTTTGCGACTATGCGATAGGCTTAGGTTATTTTTTTGAACTGGTGTTTAGACTTCTTTTGTGTGAGATTTATCTTTCCCTGGTGTTTTGAAGAGTTCTGTGTTGTATTTAAATGTAAAGTGTTCTAGAGCTGTCTCTAGAATTTTATTGAAATTTATGGGTTTTTCAGGTTCAAGATCTGAAATAGTTTTATTTTAGTGAAAGATAGCAGATTGATGATATTGTTGCAGAAATGCATTTTCCCTTTTTGTTTTGATAATAATCTTTAATTCTACCGAAACACCAGGGAGGATATTTTCTTTTCATTCTTTGACATAAGGAGTTCAGAGTTGATAAGTTAACCTTTATTTTTCTGAGTTAATGGTTTTATGAAAATTTTTTGTTAGCTTGAAGAAATTTTGTATTCAAAAAACTTAATGAGTAATATAAGATTTTGATTACCATGAGAGAGTTTAGTTTTTTTTTTGTTTGTTTTCTTTGTTGCGGCACCAGAAAGAGCTGGTTAAGTAGATATTAATTTAAAAGTAAAATGTATCCTTAACTTCAGTTTTTCTACGTAACATACGTACGTATAGTCTTTATGAAAAAAAAAAAAAAAAAAAAAAAAAAAAAACTCTTTTGAATGCTTTTTAAATCGATCCCAATACTTTTTTTTTAAAGAAATACTTTATTCTGCGCGTAGGTATAGACTTCACACAAAAAAATCGTCGAAATGGCTTCGGGAATAGTCAAAATGGGTACTTCCGTTGAAACATGATATCCGAAATTTTTCGCAATTACAGTATGTCCTTTACTTCGTACAAGAAAGTGAAAAGAGAGTGAACATCTGTGCTTGAAAATTATTTGAAGAAGGCAGTCTCATATAAATCTCAGCTTACGAATTTAATTTTCTGTTTTGAAACAGTGAGTGCTGTCCTTTTTTGATAACTGCTTACTGATGCAAATCTTCTGCAGTTAAATTGATGCACAAGAAGGTCCCTCTGAATTACTCGACCTTTGTTTCAATAAAACATTTGCCGTAAGGTAGTATCTTTAATGCAAAATTCTTTCTATTTTATAACTATTATTCAACATTATTTCATTTCACTTCTCTTTTCGGGTCAAATCCTGTAATTAAATTTCAGCTCCTTCATACCTTCACAGTTTAAAAAAAATCAGGCGTACATATTTGCAATGGTAATTCACCTTTCAACAGGAATTTTTCCGAAATTTGATAAAGAAAATAATTTGTTTAGTAATGAATTGTTTTCATATATATTTAACTAGAAAACATGGCGGTCATACGAAATAACCGCTGTTCTAGATATAAATTGTAATTAAAATAATTTGTGAAAAGGTGTCTGCTAATTTAAACTGAATTACCCAGGGCAGGCGGCGAGGACACCTCTTTGCTTACTGCCCCACAGAGTTTCCCCCTTTCACTTGCTTAATTGCTTAAATTGGAGTACAATGAAGGAAACCACTGGTGGTACATTTCTTAAGAGCGATCGCTAGCTCAATAAATAAAGGTGATTTAAATAATGAAATGTTAAAAAGATCTCTTTGTACACAACATTTCTTGTGTAGATCTTTCCATCATTTTTAAGCTCGCCTTGCAGAGGACCATTCATTATTTTTAATTTTACGTCCGTTTTTTTCACGAATTCTTCAGCAGGCAACATAAAGTCGACCATGTCCAAATGCAGGCTCATGTAAAAAAATACCAATACGCTTAAGCGTTTGGCCCTGAGACTTATGGATGGTCATAGCAAAGGCAAGTTTTACAGGGAATTGTCTACGTTTCAATTGAAACGGCATCACTGTGCCGTGGCAACTTCACCCCATTGGCTAGTACAGTTACGCAGGCACCCAATAAACTATCGGCGACAAACAGACACTTAAGCCGCATATATATATTGGGTGAAGTAACATCATCTCCTCCGAAACGGCTGGCTCCCGGGCTTAGCGAAGCACACTTTGGATTCCGCAGGTCCGTGGCACGCCATTTTAACCATTCGCGTCTTCTTGGGACTTTAATTAGCCGAGATATTAATAGAAAACTAATTTTCCCCTACGTTGTCCCTACGTTTTATGCTTTCTTTCTTAGGTTTTCCCTATTGACGGGATTTGGCTACGTGACAAATTCTTTTTCCTGGAATATCTACGGAACGGCGCCGTGTTGAAATTCGAGACGCGTATCCTCGGATTCCAAAAAATTTCCCAAATCCATCGATACCGTTCTCATCTTCATTCGACTTTAATCGGTTGAGATATTAATTAAAAACTGCGGAAACGTTAATTTCCGCGCTCATTTTTCCGAGTGGCAACAGTAAACTATCCGCGACACACACTTTAGCCGCTTATATATATAAAGAAAAGAAGATCACAAGATATTCATTGAAAACTCGTTAGTAGTTAATGACCAGAAAAATATAAGTCATAAGTAAAGATTTTCATCTTTACACATTCAGTTAGATTAAAAGGTGTAATTCTCTAAATGAAGGATTTTGAAATTTTTAGTATAATATTACGATTTTTATTGATTTCTCAAACATCATTCGATTTTTCAGCTACCATCTAACTGTTGACTATAACGGAGTTTTAAATCAAAAGATTATGTACTTCATTGTTAGTAGACGTATCACTCTAAATAATGAATAAGTTTAATTTCTAAATCAAACTTCTGCATGGGATAAACTGAAAAATTTTTGAAAAAATGCTTACATCCCACGTATCTTGTCGCCTTACTGATAAGAAGAAATCATTTTTCTACGCGGAAATGATTTTTTTATTAATTTTCAGCATACTATATATTATAGAATATAACATACATTTCGTAAAGTTATGCTGATTTAGTTAAGTGCATTAACAGTAAAAATAAATTTTTAACTGCCATGACATTTTCGTTAGTATAAGACGAAAGATAAAGTCGTGTAGCTGCTATATATGCTCTTTATATATGAATGCTAACAGAATTTCAAAAAACAGGGACAGGGAAAAGTGGAAGGAGCACCAGAACTTCGTCAGTGACTTTTACAGGTGTTGCTCCGCCGCACTACTGTACCCCGCCGGGCATTTAGTTGGCCCGCATCGGATGCTAGCCTACCAAGACATTTACATAGTAATTTTACATTAATACTAGACTTACGTATTGAATATGCAATTACAAAGACACAGTATACAATTATTACAAAGAAATTGACCTATTAACAAAAGTTAGATTATGGCGCAGAAGCTACATGTATAAGAATGATTGCATTCAGTTTGCTAATTCTTTTCAGTTTTGATTCAAAATCCACCATTATAATTAGTCGCGTGATTGCATCTTTTAATTCGAAGCAGATAGTCCAGTGGTTAGGGAAGACGATTTCGATACCAAAGGGCCCGATTACGAATCCTGGAGAAGACATGGATGTAAATTGTGTGTCCCCTGGTAGGAGGTAATGGTGGACGCCTTATTGGATTCCTCCATAGTAAAATGATCACCGCTTCTTGCCTTAGTAGCGGGAAAGCCTAAAAATGGCTAGTACCCTCCAGGAATATTATGGTATTTAAAAGGTTTTTTTAAAGTTTTTAGTGCACTTAATTAAAATTATAGCTTAAATGTGTAAGTTTTCTGCCCATATATTTTGCATTTGATAATTGCCTAAATCTAGATGCAAACGGTTTGCTAATTATTTTTTAATGGCGAGCATCTGAATGATGGGGAATGTAAGAACATAATCTTGCAGGAATTTCTCATAAGTTGGCCCTCAATGATTCGATATGATGAATTCATCGGATTTTTTTCACTATACGTGACCGAAAAGTTTCATTGTTTTCAAAAGTCTTTAGAATTCATGTGACGTGTTGTCATCTTTCTATTTCATTAATTGGAAATGTGAGTTTTACCTTCCCCTCACATTTGTTCAAAGCCTCGATTGCTTCTCCTATCGCATGCTCCATATGAATCTCATCTCTACGCGACTGCAAAAAAGAACTCTTCCTTTCCGCTTTTACAAGTTCGTGTACACACTTTATTCATCGCTGAGATTAATGCTATTCTAACGCTGTGTACATATTTTGATTTATTAAAAGAATTTTTTTTTTTATAAATCGGTGTTTAGCAGTTACAAAGACTCCCAAAGAAACATGTTTGTTTCAGGTTCCTTCTGCTGCAACGAAAGATGGCACTCCTGTATCCTCGACGGTTTTATATGCACTAATGGAAAATAGCTTCAAATTCAAAGCTTCAAAATTTCAAAATTCTTCACTCTCTCAAAAACAACTTCAAAACCGCTTCAAATTTAAATCTACTTCAAGGTATTTTCCCGATTGAAATAGTTTATGACAATAACGAGAAGTCTCTCTAATTGAGTCATCTTTATTATCATCCATATTCACTATTTTTATAATACTCTAGATTCATTTTTGTTCAAAATATTGAGCTAGAAATACCAAAGGAAATCAACTAAAGATTTTTTCTTCTACCAATTTTAAGCTCTGCTATATTGTATTTTATGCTATGTGTTACGGAATTGTTAGAGTTCCGTTACGGCAATAGGCAAACCTTATGGCTTCATTCCGAATAAAGAGTTTTGTGACAAAAAGTATGATGGAGTTATCAGATGTAGTGCTGCATCTTTCCTTTGGAGTCATTGGTTATTTTAATTAACAATATCGTTATGCCAAATTCGTCATTCTTTTCGTGCGGATAAGCACTGCCTACAGATTGTAACCACCATGATGATAATTCTGGATGTTAATTTCATTTGCGAATATAAAACTACCAAGGGTATGCATTATGTGGAAACATGTATTCAGTAGATCGATCTATGCGCATTTATTTGTTTAATCAAGATTCTATAGTTATACTAAATTGATCAATAAAACTGATGATATATTTGTCATCACTGTAATACAAACAAAAGGTAAAACTAAGTGTTTTAGTAAACGTATGCAATGTTTAATTTTAGGGTATAGTAAGCTTCAAATGTACTATCTCGAATTTATATCATGATATTCGTTAGAATATACGACTTTTGGATCATGAAGCCTTGGGGAGCACAGGGGGCGATGTCTACCATGGCTCTCACAAACGACTTCTGTGACGCCTTAGTGACTGTGATGTCCTCGCGGATTGCAACAAGCGGCGCCACTCACGTGGTTTATTGAAGTGTTTGGAAAGGGATCTATGCCATTATGAATGTCACACCCGATTTCAATCTGCGGTTACTCGCTTCTTCCAAAACATTCAACTTTCGCTAAAAGGAAGCAGTCTACACATGTTGTGACTGGTTGTTGCAGAAGCCGACAAAGTGTGATTGACGCTGGGCCATGTTTCATTATTTCTTCTTATGTCTGTGATTGATATTAAGAGTATTTTAATTTTTATCTTCCTCTTATTATTTTGATATTCACATACTTTGGTCTTTTAATTATTTAACGATAAAATGGTTAAAGTATGTGAAGTGTTAATTTTATTCACGACACACCACTAGATGATAAATTATTTTACATTGAAATTTTATATTTACTGGGTATCTGCTAGTTCTGGATGACTATATACGTAATTCTGAAACCACGGAACAGTTCTATTTAAAGAGAGTAGAAGCAGACAATACTAAAATGTTGGTTTCCCAAAATAGTAACGAATCGTAGCATAATCGGCATAAATATTTCTTCCGAGCGCGGTATCTGACTATCGACTTGTAGCAGTACATCATATGCAAATGCCTACCTAAAATACATGTCTGGGTACTTTAATGTACGGTTCTAAACATGAAGCAGGTTATAGTAGCAAAAATCTGTATTCAGTGTTACCCTGGAATTGGCATAGATTAAATTTATTTTTAAATTGGGCTTTCATATCAACATGTATGGTTCTATGAGAGAAGAATATGTAACTTTCGAGTTTTTATTTCTTGATTTATTATTTTACATTTTCTCTCTAAAGATCTATTATATAGCGACGTACTGGATAGCTTTAAGGGAATGAACGTAAAGTAGATATAAGCAGCCAAAACTGAAGTGGTTTTGAAAGAATATCGTCACGGTTATTGATACAAGTAGCATGCCAAACAGTCCAGTTTTTAAACCAAAGTGTTATTTTATAGAATATAACAATATTAGCCTTCTGTAAAACATACTAATGTCAGGAGTGGGGAAAGTAAACTCAACCGTGCGAAAATATTTCCCATATGTCTTAAAACAACACATAAATTTGTACTATTTATTGCGTTTTCTGAAAAGTTGCTTATTTTGCAAACAAAATATTGAAGCAATAAAGTTAATGACTTTCTCATATCAAGCACTTCATATATCGAAAGCACACTTTCATTATGTTGCATCAAGCACGCTTTCGAAAGTATTTTCACACAAGTAATTTGTAAGTTTACAAAGCTAAAATTACACCAATCACATTAACATATAATTTATTATTTTAGTGTTATTATTTAAAAGCTTCTCAAAAATTATTGGAATAGAAATACTTTTCATTTTTAATGTATACAAATAATTTTACGAGTTCCCTATGTGCCAATACATGCAGCTTGTCACTGGTTTCTAGAATACGAATTCTACAATATTCTGTGAATAAGATTTTTATTTTGAAATAATTATTGAAAACTGAAAAAATACTTTTGTAAAAATTTGAAAAATTGCGTTGATTAAAAGTTTTTACGACAGTCTCCATATTTTTATATTAAATTAAATATTTATACTTTTAAAACTCTTTCACGACAATCTTAATCTATTAATATTAGAAGAATTTTCCTAAATTGATGTTCTATTTTTAATGGCAATCATAAATAAATATTTCGTCCTTTAATTTGAATTTGAATTTTCAGAAATCATAACCTCAGAACCATTAAATTAACTCTTAAATAATATGCCTGTCAGATTTTGGCTTATGGTAAGCAGACTTTCTTGTTTGTTTTTTTACATTGAGATACTAAGTAGGTAGGTAGGTGACGGAAGACGGGACGCCTGGTGGCTATCAGAGATAAACAGGCATGTGTCCCTCGCCTTCCACTATCTAATGGCAACAACTCCCTGTGGCCTCAAGAGACCACACCGGGAGCTTATTTACATGGCCAAGCAGGGGCGACTTATTGATATTGCTTGTCTAATTACATAATTACAGGTATGAGACTTGTGGAACGGATTTACAGATGAGGGTCTCAGAGCTAAGTACTAAATGTATGAAAACACAAAAACATAAAAATGTACAGAAAACACACACACACAGAGGGAAAAAAATCGAAAAAAAGGGGGGGAGAGTTATGCACTTGATGAACACTGAAAACTATGACACATAAAACACACTTAAAAATAATAATAAACATATACCACATGTCAAATACATATATTGTACATTGTGAGGTGTGTTTACAGACGAGGGGCCATAATATGGGATTAACATGTGAATGGATTAACATTGATATGGGGGACACGGAGAGGTCCTGGCGAATATATGTTTATGGAGCGCATAGGTTGCTGAGTGTATGAGCACGCCGAGCGCGGTGACATGTTCGCAGCACAGGGTGATGTGCATGTTGACTTCTGTTAGTGGCGGACGTTGTGGGATTATGCAGCGTCACATATACGAGTATCTTGGCCAATAGCTGCGAGCTGGTCAATGACCTTACAGATTTTATTGATTGCAGGTTTGTTTTTAATAATGAACCGTTGAAAGGCGTCTGTAGGAGGAGTGGGATGCTTAATGTAGTTGTCTGCTGTGAGTGGGGCAAGAGTAGATATAGTGTTCTGGTGATCCAAGTTGGCCGCACACACAAGCATCTGTAGTGGAGATGTTGTGCCTATAATAATACGCTGGATAGGGGACATGTCCCGTTATGAACCGGGTGAGTTGGGGTATAGCTATGAGGCGTGATAGAGAGACTTTTGGTAGGAGATTGTAGGTTCGCCGTCCGGTGTCACACGCGTTCCATTCCTCTTGCCATTTTTTGAGTAGGTCTTCTTTGAGAAGCCTCTTTAGATGCGATGGTGGTGCACGGATACGGATTTGCTGAACTTCAGAACTGATGGCGGCTTCTTTTCTATCTGGTGCGACCCTGGATTAGGAACGCAACGTCATCTGCATAGGCAACTAGTTGTGCATGCTGTGGCCAGTTGGTGGAGATGATGCTGTTGAAAGTCAGATTCCACAGCACTGGTCCGGCGCAAGATCTTTGCGGACATCCTATCTCCTGCTGTTTGATGGTTGTAATTCAGGAGGTAGCGTACGTACTAGTTACACGCTTTCCACGACGCTCTGTCTTTTGTCTTAATAACTGTGGAAATATTGCGATTTATATTTCAAAAGTAGTTGCTCTGTATAGCCAAAATCCCAAAGAATGCGGATATAGCAAATTTGTGATTCTAAGTGCCTTAGTAAATTAATTACGAGTTAATTACGTTTTCTACACCGAGGATTACAGTGTAAACCTATCTACGCGACTACAAGTGCCCTCCCAGCAGCCGCTGCTTGCCGACGTGCCTTGTGTCTTATACCATTGGATGAGTAATATCTTCACGAGTAATTTGTTACCAGTTACAGTTACAAGTTTGTAGCTAAATTTGAAGTCGAGGTATTAATTTTTAAACATATTTCGTGTGTAATTCCGTGAACTTTGACCTTTCTGCAATATCAACGATCGACCGGATGAAATCTACCCCCCGTAGCTTTCGATTCCCATTCTACTAACAAAGGGTGAATACTGGCAAGTGGAGCATTGTTTCTTCGGTGATTGCGCGGGAAATAATTAAGCCACGACTTCAGTTCCAGCATCATTGTTCTAGTCACTAAAAGAGTGACATAAGTTCCAAAATTTGGACAATTAGTTCAGAAGACATTATTTTTATTTGCAATTTTTCGGACTTGGTAAATTTCGTGATGAGTGACAGCTATGTATGCAGCGCATAGTGAATGAATTTGCATATTTCCATACATATATTTACTTTTGTCCGATTACTTCAATAGTGTAAGCTACATTAATTGCCTGAGAGATTCGCGCCTCAACTACTAGTGTTTATATTATTCAGTGCTCCCAATGTTTCTTCGTACAGTGTAATTAGTGAAGCTCTGTAATTAGTGTGTTATTCTTCAGCTATTGTGCCTTTTGGATTACCATGATGTTTTTCACAGATGAAAAACAGATGAAGTTATAGTGCTCAAGTACTGCTATCTTGATAATATTCCTTGTATTACTGAACTGTGCAATCAACTGCATTTTCAAACACAATTGAATACCTCTCTATCATATTCGTGAATGTTAAGAATCAGTGTTGTGTGACGTCAATTTTGAATAGTGTTGCAATATTGAATAGTGCTTCTTGCCATGCAACGAAAATCTGCAGTACCGGCTGAAGAAGACCATACCCCTATCAATGGCATATTAAACCCTTTTTCCTTACTTTCTTCAGATCGGACGCACGCAGAGAAAATTGTAGCATTAGCAGAAGATATCAGACAGGCCTCGGTGACATCCAGAAGGAAGAAGTACCTCTTGCCGAACGACGTAAGGATACGCATACAAAAGTCGTTAGAAGTTCTACAAGGGCTAGTTCTAGAAGGCCCGGAATACACACTGGAGCCTGAGACAATTGAAATTGGGGTCAACACATCCACCTTCGTCTGTTGCGAAGCAGTACACGCACAGATTTCTACAACCTCGAGCGATCTTTCAGCACTGAGTGCATCAGTTTCTGACGCAGCAACATCAGCAGTTATAAAGGAGCCACCCCCACGCTCTTTTGCAGAAGTAGTGAAACTAACACAGAGGCCTAGTTTAATAATAAAGCCTAGTGGTAAGAATAGAGAAGCACAACTCAGGAAGGAGCTCCAAGAAAAAGCACCGATTAGCAGCCTACAAATGGCGGTGGAGCATATCTCCTCATCATCGAAAGGAGAAGTAGAGGTCTTTTGAAAATCAACTAAAGACATAGATCAATTAGAAGAGAAATTACAAAATGCCAACCTTGACATTGATCTGCAAAGACGGCAAAGAAGAAAGCCACGCTGCACAGTTCATAACGTCCCGTATAACATCATGCCCGAGGAACTCATCGGGGGAAATCGCTGCAACAGCAGAAATCCCATCCAAAGTCATCAAAGCGCTCTTCAGACTCCGAGAACGGAACCCAAAGCGAGTCAAATGGGTCCTGGAGTGCCAACCGTCCATCCTCCCGGCAGTCCTTAGGGCAAGACGAATTTTCACAGGCTGGCACGTACACGCAATCACAGAGTACCTGGTCACCCGTAGCTGCTACAAGTGCCAGCAGCTCGGACATACCCACCGCTAATTAGCTACCGCAAATTCACATCGTAAATCACTTCAAACTCTTCAGAATATACATCTCCGTATCCTATCCGACTCCCCCTGGTTTGTTCGGAACACAGTCATTCAGAATAGTTTCAAAATCAACTCTATCAAGGAAGAAATTCAGAAAATTGCTACCAAGTTTCACCAGCAATGCGATCCCCACCCCAACAATATCATCAAAACTCTTGGAAACTATGATCACAGAATCATTCAATCAATCAAAAGACCTCGTACCATATTTTACAACAACAACTGGAGATAATTGACTGTCAATAACACCACGTGACCTGCAAATTCAATGGATTATTCTTCCTAATCGCTCCCATGCGATTTCAATGTTTTGGGACTTGAACATATTTTTTCCTTCAGGTACGCGACTATTTACTCAAGATTTCTTCATTCAAATTGTATTCCCATGTATATGTACTCGTACCAATATTACTCTGTTACGAAACACAGGTTCTACCTTCAAAGTTTCACATCACGTGACCTGCAAAAAGTGCTATCTTATCGTTCTCTTGCGATTTAAAATAATTTGAGACTTGTAAATATTATTTCTTTACGTACGTGTCTATTTAATCAAGTTCACCTTTATTTTCTACTTATATTTACTTGTTTATGTACCAAAATTGCTCTGTAAAGTAATGCAGATTCGATCTTGAAAGTTTCACGTCCTTGGATAAATTTTACTCTCATCATCACACCGCTTCGATGCATTACTCACTCTCACTTACGTAACAATTTCACATTCATCCTCATAATTATTTTTTCAATTATGTCCGTCCAGTTTTTTACAAAACTCAAGACGTTATTAATCCTACAGCAAATAGATGGCGACACACTCGCCTTCCTCTGCACCTAAAGAAGAAACAAGCACCTTTTTTAAGGAACATTTATGCGTACTATGACTGCCCCAGTAGGGGAAATAATGTAGGAGTAAAGACCCTCGGGTCGAATACTCGTCATCACCGAAATTCATGGCAATTCATTCATGGCAATTCATGCCCAGAATAAATGCGCATGAAGAAGAACTTCTGTGCCTACTGCGCCGAACCGCACAATGTCAAAAACTACAAAGCAGAACTACCATAATATATTAATTGCCGTGACGCAAACGATAGACATGGAACCATGCACGACTGTAGGCACCCAGCCTACGCAACTGAATACGCAGAATACCAGCAAGCAGCTGCCTACATCCGCAGCATCACCCAATATTAATAACAACACACCACGTAATTGCGAAAGTCAACAAGCACAAAACGTTCAGATAAACACAGTGTTTAACTCAAACGAAGAACCCATCAGATTTTTACAAATCAATATGCAGCGAGCCAGGGCTGCGGTCGCTCAGACAGTTCAATACGCAATTGATAATAAAATAGACTTTATCATTGGTCAAGAGCCATATACCCGCTATGGCGCGGCAGCAGGTTTTCCATTGCAATGGACAGTATTTCAAAGTTCCAATCACGACCATCCACCAAGAGCTATAATAATAAGCTGTAATCCGGACTGGTCTCCAACATCTATCTACAAGATCATGTATCAGTGCTCCTAGAAGAACATTCCTTCGCTTTTATCTTAGCGTCGATCTATTCTCCTCCAACAGCGGATATTGGCCCGACGACAAGATTCATCCAAAGTATCATACATCCATGTAAAATCCCAAATATGATCTTCGCAGACAATTACAACTCATATAATACGGCCTGGGGATATCGAACTACAGACCGGAAAGGGAGAGAACTAGAGGACTTCATATCCTAAAGTAATCTAATAGTCCAGAACACAGCAGATGCACCGCCATCCTTCGACAGGGTCGCCAGGTTCGCAGGGATGGCCAGACCTCACCCTGACCACTCTGCACATAGCACCTCTTTTGCAGGACTGGAAAGTCGAAGAGGAAGAGAGCCTCAGTGATCACAAGTTTATTATTTTCTCTATATCGCAGACCACCTCCGTGTCCAAGATCAAACGCTATAACATTCCTGGCCGGAAATTAACAACATTTACGAAGAAAATTAAAGTGCAGCTAATGTGCCTCGAACCTTTGCTCCAACTAGCTAACACGGCAGCAGAATTAGAAGACTTCTCCGTAACATTACAAGAAACAAAGCAAGCCATATGTAATGAAAGCCTCCCTCTTAGAAAACCTAAGAGACTCCAAGGCATTAACTGGTGGTCGAGTGCGCTCCGAATGCAGCAACGAAAGTGCAGAGCACTGCAAAGAAAACTCAAAAGCGAAAGACTGTTGGGGATAGAGTCCAACACCCTCACCATATTTCAACGGGAGCGAGCGCGGTACAAAAAGATGATTACTTCCTGGATTTCCAGGCTAAGATTACTTCCTGGAGGGAATTCTGCACCTAAGCAAAAAAGACGTATGGTATTCACCACAAAATAGCTACCGGTAAAACTTTTAAACCTTCGCAGCTACAGATCTCTCTCTCAATCACCAACAGTCAGGAGTACACGGCAGACACCCTACGTACGCTCCTAAACGCAGTTTTCTGCAAAGACGATGTACTGCAGGACACAGCAGAACAAGTTCTCCTCAGGACAGTAACAACCACACTGGACACCCCAACAGACCCGGATATTACAATTAATGAACTTCAAAAAGTTCTTGAAACTCTGCCGCGCAAGAAAGCCCCTGGGCCCGATGGGAGGCACTATGCTATCACCAAAGCAACGATTAAAACTCACCCTAAATTCTTTGTTGACTATTTCAACAAGCTTCTGGCAGCAGGTATATTCCCCAAACCCTACAAGATAGGGCAAGTTATTTTTATTTCTGAAAAAGAACCGGAACCCAGCCGAGGCCACATCCTTTCGTTCCTATCTGTCTTTTATCGGCAATGGGTAAGGTACTAGAAAGGATTATCATGAACAGGCTACGGTACCATTTACACACGTAAGGATGCTTAAGCTCGAGACAATACGAGTTTAGGACGGGCACTTCTACAGTCCACGAACTCTTCGACATTAGAGAAGCAATTTTAGAGAATCGACGTAGCGGCCACCATACTGCCATGATAAGTATAGATCTCAAGAACGCTTTTGATACATTATGGTGGCCGGCTATCAAACAGGCTCTGCGGAAGGCAAAATGTCCGAGCAACCTGTATAAGATGCTAAGCAACTATCTACAGGATAGAAGACTAGCAGTTCACAACTCAGGCATAATAGAACAGGAGCAGACGATAGGCTGTCCACAAGGGTCGTGCGCTGGTCCACACCTGTGGAATCTAACTTTCAACGAAGTTTTAACAGCTACATGGCCAGCGCACACCCAGATCTACGCCTACGCTGACGACACAGCGCTAATAGTGAAAGGTCGAACCCGAAGATAATTAGAGACTCACTGTAACGAAGTGTGCCAACAATTCTACGCCCTATGTGACAACCTTAAGCTGAAAATTGCAGAAAACAAATCCAAAGTGTTACTAATACCTAAAAAGGGAGGTTCTCTTTCAAGAAGACCAACCATAAAGATCAACAATCAGAGGATACAAATAGTCAATCAACTAAAATATCTGGGCCTTACGTTCGACCACAAGATGACCTGGATACCACACATCCAAGACATCAAAATTAGAACAGCGACAATAGCGAAGCAAATGCGATTATTTCATGGCCACAAATGGGGCCTCAACCTCATATTCAGAAGGTCCTCTTCACCACAGTGGTGGAAAAGATAGTCACTTATGGAGCAGCAGTATGGGCTCACCCAATGCAAAGCAGGAAAATTAAACACCTTTCTACCATTCAAAGACCCTTTGCATTGGGTATCACCAGAGCCTACCGCACGACGTCTTCAGATGCGATCAACGTGCTGGCTGGCCTCCTTCCCCTACACATCCGTGTCGAAGAGGAGGCAGCAAGACAAATCGTTCTGCAGCTTAAAAGACCTGTCACCTTTGACGAAGAATATTTTAATCCAAAGGACTAGGAAGCTAAATGCTGCCCTCTGAAAATACATCCAGCAGACAAAGGCCCCGGAATAAGCATAATTACCAATCCAACTACGGCCCACCGTCCAGCACAGATTACTATCTTCACTGACGGGTCGAAGATAGACGAAAACATGGGCGCTAGAATAAAGACTATACGCAATAGGAAACCCTGACCACCCATCCGATATTATTCAGGGAATACAGGAAGATCTGCGAAAAAATTCCCAACTCCACACAAGACTTGAATGGATCAAAGCGCATGCCGGCCACTACGGCAATGAGTTGGCTGACTATCTAGCCAAAGAAGCTGCCACAGGAGCAAAATCTCAACAAATCAACATCCCATGGCCAGTGTCTTACCTGAAAAGAACATTGGGCTTAAAGGCAATCGGGAAATGGCAGCAGACATGGGATAACAGCGATACCGGCCGACGGACTTATTACCATGTCAGCTACGTGGACACTACCAAAAGTTTTGCAAACATGCCCAATTGGTAAGATACATTACGGGTGACGGACCATTTCTCGAGTACTTTAACAAACGCGGTATAAGTAACACTATCCAGTGCGCCTGTGGACAGACTGGCTCTCCGGAGCATTATCTGACCTCCTGTCCCCTTACAGAAGGGCTACACATCAACCTTCCGTCGACCAATAGACAAGCTTTCTGTAAGTTTTTGATAAAACAGAGACACTTGGTTAGAAAAATAGGGCTTTTTAATGGATAAACTGACCGACCTTGTCACAGACCTGTGCCATACTTAGTCAGCCATATAGACGAATAGTAATTCAGTGTCTAGCACCAACTACCAACACCACAAAATAACTGTGAATTATCGTAAGGAGTATCCAACACTCCTAGTAATATAGCAAGAATCAACTATTTAATCAATTTGCATTATGCCAACCAAACGAATTATGTCTATTATCTGTACCGCACTATGTAAATAAGGACCATCTGTACCTGTTTATAATTGTATCTTAAGTACCATCACCATGTAGTCATGATTTATGTATGTATATGTATAATGCACCCAATGCTTCTATACTCAATGCAATTATGCGCCTTGTATTTGTATATATATGTTCTAGTATAAATGTTACTGTATTGATCATTAACTGTATTAATCATAGCTGCATTATTGTATTAATATTATTTAGCATCATCAAATTAATAGCACCAATTGAACCTTATTACCTACTTTCAAGTCTACGAGACTAAGGTACTATGTGCATTAAGATTGTGAGCCCAATGATTACTATACTATGTATATATATCCTCGTATGTATGATAATGTAACCATGCATCCGAATATAACATCACGCAACATGACACTTTACCGCATAGTGTTAATCTAAAGTCTTAATTCTAAAATATCCATTGCATTAACTAACTTCTATAGCATTATTATATATATATATATATATATATTTGTTTATATATTATGTATCGTCTGTATATGTACCATGTATATAATGCTTATAAATCCAATGATTACTGCGTGCCTAATAATTGTGTATACGTGTTTTAGTATGTATATAACTGAATCCATGGCTCCGCGCATATCATCCTGTAGCATGGCACTGTACCACACAACGTTAAACTAGGATCTTACACTAAAACTAACAGCACCAATGAATTGTTCCAGCATTGTACTAATCTTATGTATTATGTACGTATATGTATAGTGCATCGAATAATTATGTATCCTATGTTAATTATGCACCTAATATTTGTATATTTTTATATATATAGTATTAATAAGTAGAAATATTACTGTATTCATGCGTCAGTATTTAACACTGTTTAATATGAAGCCGTTTCGCATAGTGTTAAACTAGAATCTTACTATAAAATTAACTGCATTTATTACTTTCTATAGCACTGTATTATGAACCATCTGTTTATATATGTATACCATGTACTTAATGTCTGAGAATCTAGTGATTATTATGTGCCTAAAAGTTGTGTATATGTATATTAGTATATATATTAGTTTATCCATCCAATCGCCTACAGCATCATGTTACAAGAAAAAATAACAGCACCAATTACTTGCCCTAGTATAGTATTAAGAAACTAATATATGAATATGTATATGTATATGCGCCTAATGTATATGTACCCAATGATAATTATGCACCTTATAATTGCGTATAAATGCATTATTTTTAAAATACTATAAAATTAATTGCATCAATTATCCTCAACGGCACTCTACAATGTACCATCTGCTCATGTATATAAATGTGCCATGTACCTATTGATTATGAAATGGAATGATATAAGCATTGTAAATAGGTGTAGCATTGTACATAAGAAGCTGTACCCCTGCACCCGCATACATTTCAACATAACGTGACACAGTAAGGCAAAATATCAACCTAGTGTCCTATTATGAAATTAATAAGCACCTATTACTAGTTATAACATTATTTTATGGATCTAGAGTTTAAGTATATGAAGTAAGTATCAAATGTTTATGTCACCAATGACTACTATGTACCAAATATAAGCGTATATACGCTTTTGTCTATATGCAATTGTGTATGTCATTGTTTATATGTAATTGTACACATGTATCTACTAGTGTCATCACATATCTTGGCACTGTATAGTTAATATACATCTATTACGCACTGAATAATCCTGTACCTAATGTGTCTGTACACAAAATGTCTGTATATATGTATATGAATTTATGTTCCGTATATATGATAATGTAACTACGCATCTGCACATTTTATCCTGTAACACGGCACCGTATCTCAAAGAACTAACTAGAGCCCCACTCTAAAATTAATTGCACCAATTATCTGTTCAGCATTGCATTAAGTACCTATTGTTAATGTATGTTAAAGTAGCACTTACCTAACGCTTGGGTATCCACTAATTACTGTGTACCTAATACACGTGTTTTAATATCTTTGTACATTGGTTAATGTACTTAGGAAACAGTACAAATAATTCAGTAGCAAGACATTGTACCACACAGTACTAATCTAGGGACTAACTTTTAATTCACTGTACTAATTACTTATTCCAGCATAACATTGCGCACCTAATATTTCAGTATGTACATGTCTTCTGTAATCTAATGATAATGCTTCAAAGGATCATAGTGTACTCAACATATGAGTACACATTATGTATATATGCTATCGTATCCATGCTTTTGCATACACCTTGTAACATGGCAATGTATTATCCAGTGTTTAACATTAATTAGCTTTAACGCCATTGTATGAAGTACCAAATTTGTATGTATGTTTATGTATTAGTATATTAGCACAATGAATACGTATGGTTATCTAGATAAAGGTGGACGTGGCGCTATACCGATTAACCGTATTGGTAGAGGGTTGGTGCCCACGTCCTCTGTCGCATGTCGCATGTTTGATGGTTGTCCCGTTGTTGTGTGGGACCAGGAGGAAACGATTCTGGAGGTAACTGTCAAATATGCCATAGATGTTACGGGGGCATCGAGATGAGCGGAGAGCTTGTTTAAAGGCAGGCCACCAGAGGCTGTCAAAGGCACTCTGAAGGTCAACTGAGACAAAGGCCATGTGAAGCTGTTGTTCTTTGTTGTGGTGGATTATCCGTCGAACTTCCTCCAGAGCATGCAGTGTGGAGAGGCCAGAGCGGAAGCCGAACTGCCTACTGCTTAGGATGCGGTTGTCTAGCAGATGAAAGATGAGTCTTTGTACTATTAGTTTTTCGTAGACTTTCCCTAGAGCCGGCAACAGGCAGATCGGTCATAGAGAGCTTGGGTTTTGATGATCTTTGTTCTTTTTAGTGAAAAAGACTACATGACCAGTTTTAAAGGCGCTTGGGAAGAGCTCATGTTTCAGTAGGGTGTTGCAGAAGTGAAGAAAGGAGATGGGATGTGATTTGTAGGCGACCTTGAGGATGCTATAGTCTAGGCCGTCACGGCCTGGTGCTTTCTTCTTGGGCAGGGTAAGTTAGATAGGTACTAAGTATAACTAAGGATAGGAAGACTGTATAATATTTACATTATCTAATTTTACAAAAAATGAATTTTTTAAAAATTTTAAAATCTCCAAAACCTGAATGAAGGCTTATGTGTAACAATTTTCGTAACTAGAAATAGAACGTGAATGCGTGTATGAATACGTGAATGCGTATCATGAATACGTGTTATGAAAATTACAAAATGCCTATTAAGATCCTTACGTAAGGATCTTCCTTACGTAAGGTCCTAAGATCCTTACGTAAGGATCTTAATAGGCATCTTGTATACACTAAAATTAAGAAACATCAGTCTGATAAGTTTATAACATGAAAAATAATTTTAATTATTGAAATGAAATATTATTTTTTGTATTTGTGACCATTTGTATTACTTACTATTACAGTAATACAAATGGTTCTGTTTTGAATTACTGTTACAGAAGTAAAGAACTGATGATCAGTAATTGTTTACATATATCCAACTGATATGTGCTGATTGTAGGAAAAGACATGAACAAAACAGGTCACATTCTTGCTAGTGACAGTTAATCAAATAAACGAAACAAACCATAGTTGGTCAGCTATCCTGCTGACGGAATACGGTCAAAGAAATTGATTGATTCAGTAGATTTTCTGGCATACCATTACAAAAAGGACACGCAATGTGTATCTAAATACATAGAGATAGAGAGCATAATTTTAAAATCCTTTATTTTATTCCAAAAAATCTATACAAAAAAGAAATGCATGAAAAAATCAGTTAAGCGGTTTCATTCAAACTCCTCTGAATAGACTCTTGTAATAGAATAGAACTCAAAAAGACTGCAATAGAAGTTCTAAAATTAGCAGTTGTACATCTTCTTAACCCGAGTGATATCAGATTTGGTCATTCCTTGTTTATAATAAGGATCAAGAAGTCTTTGCCCATTTTTGGCTACCATTGTATCCGATCTGCCGTCTTTAGAGAAAGCTTTGTTTCCGTAGATCATCACAGAGTCGTAATCGAATGGGGTGAGCAGTAAGTTTTGCGCATAGGAGAGCTTCACGAAATTTGACTCCATTCCTGGCAAAGGAAATGTATATACTGTTAAGAATTTTGTATATATGTAAACAATTTTAGTGAAATTACAAGTGAAATTGTAGTACCTTTTATATAATATAACATGAAAAGTCTGAAGAAACGAAGCTTTGCTGGAAAAGTAAAAGTATAGAGGCAAGTCTATTTAACATCGAGGTAAATAGCTATCTCGGTAAACTATTGAGATAGTGCCACGCTGGCGATAAGTTGCCAAACTTGGAGACCACTTCTCGACAGTTCAGTCCGGTTCCTGTATAACTGTAGCTGAACTGTAATTGATCCCTATTTGTAATTGAAACTGCATCCGGCCCCCATATGTAACTTTAAACGTATATGCCTTTCAGTAATTTCGAGAAATGGAAGGTACTATAGATTTCTGGACGGCTGAAGGAAAACTATATAACATCGGACATAACATCATTCCACAATTGTTAAGAGTATTGAGGCATCTGTAAGAGCTTCGCCTTGTTAGATGTGTTTTGCATTCCGATTTGCTAACCGTTATTAGTTATTTGAAGTATAACTACTGATTGTGCACCTTGATACTGAGATGATCTGTATCAAGGTGCTTTTGTGGAACTTTCCAGAACTATAAAGTGTTCCTTGAACGGAATGATCTGATGAACGTCAAAATGACATGAAAGGAAGAAGAACTTGGGATACGGAAATGATTAGTGTTTCAGTTCATTTAAGACGACACAGGAGGGAGAAACGACATAAAAGAAAAGTTAAAAAGTAGTAAATTTCTCATTCAGAATGTACTTTGTAAGGTTGGAGTTTGCTCAGAATATCGTGTTATGCCTCGAATAATGCTTACCAGCAAGTTTCAAAACTAGATAGAGGTAGGATAGTTGCCTATCGAAAGTGTAGATTATCGTTCCGTGATATTGCCGGTAGCACTAGTCGACACCCAACCATTGTCATTTGAATACGGAATCAATGGATTGCTGAGGGTCATGCTGAACGGTATGCAGGATCACAACGTCCTCTCTGATTAACGTCAGATATACATTGCGAGGTCTGCTCTGCAAAACCGTACGACCGCATCATGTCCATTAGTCAAGAAATGGGTATGTTTGCAGCACGCCGAGTATCAGCTCGTAAGGTGCGTCGACGTTTTCAGTCGACAATCAGTAGGATGACCATTACTTCGGCTTCCCTTAACAATGCAGTATAGAGAGATAGAGAGAGACGGTGACTCTGGTGCGCCAAACGATAAAGCTGGGTACAGGAATGTCACAATGTCGCCTTTTCAAACGAGTCACGGTTCTACGTGCAGTATTCTGATCCCCGTATACATGTCTGGAGTGTCCGATGAGACCGCACGTTGCCTGCTTGAATTCTATATTTGCATAGATAGCTATTGAGTACACGACGCCCACATCTCTAGTTCGGATGAACGGTCATTTGAACGCAGATGGGTACATTTCAGACATCTTACGTCCAGTGGTTGTGTCCTATCTTCGAGTCTCCCAAACGCCCTGTTCCAACAGGATAATGCAAGACCACATATTGTACGTCGTGTTCTGGCCTTTCTCGATCCACAGGTTATTCGACTGCTGCCCTGGCATGCGCGGTCTGCAGATCTGTCATCTATTGAAAACATCTGGTCATGAGTTGCTGAGAGACTGGCCCATCACCCCTTTCGAGCTAATAGGTTTGATGAAGTGTGGCATGGACTTGAAGCAGCATGGAATGAGTTGCCCATTCCTGTCATCCAAGCCCAGTTTTGCTCCATGCCTAATGGTGTAAGGGCCGTTTTAGCTGCCAGGATGTTTTAGCTGTTTCTACTAATTTCGCATCCCTGTTGCTTACAAATTTAATCATACTGTTTACATGCAATAAATATCTTTTTTTTATTTGCTTTCTTTCATGGTGTTGCAATTTTAATGGCCAACAGTGTAGTTTTATCGAGCTAGCATCGTTTCTGTGTGCTTTTAACCCATTAAGAATCCATACGAAGGCGGCAATATTATGTTACGTGTAACAGAATCTATATTTTATAGTTTAATATGGAAGTAAAAGATTAAAACATATAATTATAGTTTACCTCTTCGGACATTTTCCAAATATATTACAAGGAACTGATCTCTGTCTGATCTGTTCTGTTCATGGTAAAATCCTAAAGCATGGGCTAATTCGTGGACTACTGTTCCTACATAATGACAACCAACACCCAAAGACACTGGTTGCTGACCACCAATTTTTCCAACGTTAGAGTAGCACCTGTTGGATAAAAATCTTATGTATAATCAATAACAAAAAAATGCACATTTGTTTACATAAGACTTCATACCAATAAGGGTAATTTCAATTATATGAATCAACAACAAGCGTACTTTCCATTTATTCTAACTAATAGTAACTACCTAATAGTGTCTAAAAGTATCTAGAAATACTGGAAGTATTCTAACTAATACAATCTAAAGGACTAGAAAAATATTAAATCTACTAAACTTTGTTAGCAAAAAAGTCATTGTAAATTTAAGAAGGTACTGGGATTAGCATTCAGTAAGAAATAATAGCATAAAAAAAAAGACAAATTAGAGTCGGAAATTTTAATATCGGTAAATTGTGAAAACTAGCCTTTTTTAATGAAAAGTTAACATTTTATTTCCGATAATTTAATAAATTACGTATAACAATATAATGGTGAATGCGTTACTGCTTAAATTCTACCCGAAAAGTCTCACAGATTTAAAGCAAATTTTACACCCAGTGAACTTATACACTGACTACCAATAAGTATTTGGACACCTATGCAAGTGACGATATCTGTGGTCCTAAGGTACGTTACGGACTCCGCCGGTATATATAGTGTAGGAAACAGCATCGGCTTTAGTCGCATGCAAGATGCCTTGTAGTTCGGAGCTCTTTGATTTCGAGAAAGGTATAATTATCGAGTATCACAAATGTGGCCAATCCTTAAGGGGCATATCTAGCGATCTGAAGTATCCAAAATCGACAGGGGCCTATGTGATTAAGAAGTGGAAGGTGAGCGGTGATTGTCGGAATGTGCCCCGAGTCTGCAGACCAGCGAAACTGGGAGATAGAGACCGACGAGTGCTGTCCAGAGAAATTCGGAAGAACCGCACCCAACCGATGGCCCTCATCCGCGAGGAGTTTCAAAGGCATCCGGGAGTATTGTTTCAATGAATACCCTCCGTAAGGAAGCACATCTGCTTGGTTTTCATGGTCATGCTGCTGCCCTTAAGCCTTTGATCACAAAGTCCAACCGCGCTGCTCGTTTAATGTGGTGCAAAGCACATCGAAATTGGACCGTAGATCAGTGGAAACGGGTTCTTGGGAGTGACGAATCAAGGTTCACCCTTTACCGTTCGGATGGCAGAGTCTGGGTCTGGCGTCTACCTGGAGAACGTCTTCTGCCAGAATGCATTGTGCCAACAGTCAAGTTCGACGTTAACCAAGGTATGGTGCCAATGGAGTTCATCGAATGGACTGGCCTGCCCAGAGTCCAGACCTGAACCCTATCGATAACCTCTGGGACGAGTTGTATCGCCGAATTCAGGGGTGCACTACCCGTGCAAAATCGGTGAAGGAACTTCTATGTCTTCTCCAAGCCGAGTGGAAATAAATACCACTAGCTGTCATACAAAGACTTGCGGAAAGTATGCCCCGGAGGTAACGCTGTAATTACCTCTCGTGTGCCCCCACGCTGTAATTACCTCTCGTGGAGGCTCTACCAACTATTGATTTTGAATATAGTTAGTTTTTCTTTTCTATCACAGGTGTCCAAATACTTATTGGTAGTCAGTGTATCTAGTAACTGACAGGATATTTGCATTATGACAAATTAAATGTGCTGTCGGAGCATTGTATTATGAAAACATTATATATAGCTTGAGTTAATTTTAAGTAGCGAACCTATGAATGTTTTCATGAGTAATATAAAAGAAAGAAGAATTGCTTATTTTGAAATTCTCGTATCGTTTTTAGTTTCATGAGTGTTTTTAATCAAAATCTGATATAGCAAAGATTATGAAACTTTTAAAAAACCAGTAAAATTTTAATTACTAAGAGAATGGCGAAACTAACTGAACCTACATGCAAGAAAAAGAAGATGCTACCGGAATGCGAGAAGTAATAAGTGACTCTGATTCCAAAATTTTCTATAAACCAGTTACTTTTATATCTTTTATTACATAATTTTTGAAAGGGAGAAATGTCTTTCCTAATAAAGAAGAATCCCATAAAAATTAACTCTGAAAGAGAGTCAAGGCATCAAAAAGAACTGGGATATTTCGAATAGGAAAACGTAAGGGAAAATATATTCGAATAGCATATAATTTTTTAATGACTACCAGAGAGAGAAGAATTAAATGTAAGCAAAATTTTTCAGTGCCTTGCAGTTTTTTAATGCAAAAATTAGACCACAACTCCACACCTTCAGATCTCACTTAGACCAGAGTTTACATAAATTATGTTTTTTGCTCACTTAATTTCTAAAAAGAGCTAATAAATAGAAAAAAAATAGTTACATACGTAAAGGGCGACTTTTTTTCATTGTTTTCATAATCAAGAGACTTACAGATATAACAATTTGTTAACTAACTATTTTGAATTACTTACTGTTTTTAAACTGCATGGGTTTTGCATTTTATATTCAAAAATACAGTTTATTTTTATGCATTTTAACCCTTTCTAAGATTGTTAGTGTCTAAGTTATAGATTGGCTGCTTTCGTCTTACTTGCTTTCGAGTTTTCAATAAAACTTTTGAAAAGAAAAAATACCAGGAAACTGCCACCAAACTGCTTTAATTGGCACTTTTACGGAATTGCTTCTAATTGAAAACGTAGACGAAGTTATAATCTCTATCTACAGTAAACTCGCTGTCTATGATGTTGATCTTTGAAATCACCAGTACTTTTGAGAGGATAAACAAACATTAATATGGAATATTGTGATACTTTTAATTCTTATCCTCATGGCAAAATGATTGTTTTACTAAAAACAAAAGTAATTATTTCTCGATGTTAAGTTTATCATGCACACTTGATTCGGCGACTACGATTTAACATTTTTGAAATGATTCATCACATTCGGAAGCTAAGGTTTTTCTTTCGTCACGCTCCCAATATTTTGGCTCCACCAAGAGATCGCTTTTGTTCGTCTGATTTTAAAATCGATTCAGTCTATCTAAAGCACTTTAGTATTGATATTCGAATTTTATTTTACAAACATTTTGATCTTGAAGTGTTATCAAAGACGTTTTGAAGAAGAACGCTCTGCGTTTTCAACATTTTTTTAACATATTTCAAGAACTTTAAATGAGATAATTTATCATGACTACCGATTTGTATCCATCATCTGCTAGAGGACCAATTTAACAAATTAACAAAATTCCTTTAGACTCTATATTGTATATTGTCATTAAAACAATAATCCGAACGACGCTAGTGTATTTCGGGAAGTCTCTATGCCAGCGATTCTCAATTTTTATTACTCTATTCTTCTCCTTTACATAAAATGCCAGTATATCATTACCTCCAGATCTTTGACATTTTTTATGAGGTGTTTTTCAGATAGTAAATATGCAGAGTTTCCCTTCATTTGAATTACCAATTATTTTAATTTTGGTACCTTTCCTGAACTTCTTATTTCCCCTTGCATTGAGTATACTCCTTGAGTATTTAAACAGCTGAAGCGAGAAGATTAGACGGAGTGTGATTTCGCTAGTATAGCTCACGTCAGCTACGTTTTCCTGCAGCTGTTATTCTTAGTTGAGGCTACGCATTCTAGCCGTTTATAAAATTTATCGTCGGTGTAAGTGGCTGAGTCAGCCTTAAAGCGTCAGCCTTGAGTAGAATTGTCTTCGACCATACCGGCTTCGAACTGAGCTACGATGACCTGAGAAGGCATGTCTGTCTGGGATGTCCGAGGGAATGGTGGGATATTGATCTGGTTGTTTCCCGTCTCACAGCCCGATAGCAGGGTGTTATATCTCGGGTGTCATTCAGTTTTATAGGTGGACCCATTTGCTTGTCATCTCTGACACATTTAAAGTACGGCGACACATGCTTGATATTATACGTAGCATCACGTTGCTTTTCTTTTGAAAGACGGCGGGTTTACATTTCAAGAAGTAATGTCTTACCAAACACAGCACTCATTCTACAGATTGTTTTCATTACTTGTCCTGGCCATCTGAGTAGCCAGATCTCTTCCCAGTAGAGTTTGTTTTAGATCTGATGAGAAATCTTCATATACCATCCCAAGATGTCACCGATCCATCTCGATAGGTGTAGAGAGTTTAGAAAGAAATCCAGCACGAGGTCTTCTATTAACTCTATGAGTTAGTGTCAAGCCGGAAAAGTATGCCTAATATTCAGAGGTGAGCCAACACCTTACTGATTTATTAAGCTGTTCAGTTTCCTGAATAAAGTATTCTGTTATTTTGAAATTTAAATCACTTCTTTTTTTTTTTTTTTTGAGTATGCATTTATCAATAATTATCGAATCCTTTGCATTCAGATTAATTTTTCTTGGTGCATCTTTTATTTGTTTATATATTTATTTTCGTCTTAGAGTATATACTAACCAAATTTGACTTTGGTCCACAAGAAAAAATAGAATTTGAGTCCTTAATTAATTTCTTTGAAAAGGAAATCTAATTTGAATCCAGAAAATTGCTGTTCAATAAATTTCAGTTTTCTAAATTATAATTTAATGTTTAGTAAATAAAATTATGTAGCAAAGAGTTTCTTAATTTTAATATAGTATCCTATATACATAAAAGCGTCGCGCAGCAGCACCACAGGTCTGGGGATCGATCCTCGGGCTGAGCAAGATTGACTCAGACTTTCATCCCTTGAGTGGGTTGATGAATTGGGTACCAAGTTTGCTTTGGGACTAAACACCGGGGCTTCTGCGACACGCTGACCACTTGTCCAGGCAAGGTGCACAAGCATCCCGGAGCCCACGGTCCAGAGAGCAGATATCAGGGCACTGCCGGCCATGACTCTCTAAGGGCTGTTTGTGCAGCGGAGTTTTGCTTTTTTATATACATAACTTATAATATCATAATTTTGCTAAAAATATCATTATGTTTTCAAATATTCCGTACCCATGCAGCCCTCACATATAGCGAAATTCCGTACAATTCCTGCTTCGTTAAACTACATTAAACTGTAAACTGTATGTAACAAGAATATAGATACATTTTACATTCTGTTCTCTTTCTCCTCAAATGGGAAAAAAAAGATGCAAATTGCAACTAATAAAAAGTAAAACGCAAAATGTGTCAAGAATCGATTATATCAGGATATCACGCTCCCTTTGTAGAAATTATTGCCAAATGTAAATCCGAAGCTTAAATAGTTTATCTTTTCCGCTAGAGCATTATGTATGAGTTTTTGTATTGCCAGTTTGTCTCAATATCTTTTAGTTATAATATTTATTATAACGATATTCCTCACACACATTGTTGAAAAGTGAAAATCTTCCAATCAATTCAGTGCTATATTTCCACTAAAATAGTTTTTATTTTTGTGCTAACTTGCTTCTTTCAGTTATATGGGAATCCCAAAAACTATTGAATGCTACTTTCAACAAAAGATGATAAGTTAGTTGCTAGCTATTTTGTGAGGCAACATAATGATTTTTGTGATTGATGCCATTCATACGAAACGTCATTTGAAATGTAATTTTTAATTACCCTTGTCCCGAGAAGATTCTGATGTAGTCCTTTTCAACGGTCCTGGGAACGAATTTGACGCATGTTTTATCATGGTAGTTTTTCATTCCTCTCAAGATGAGATCTGTCTTTGTAGCTGTTAAAGGGTAAAAATGAGATGATTAATATCAAGAAAAAAGTTTTATTACAGTATTATTACCCATTTTTCCTATGTTTTATGTTTTAAATCACTTTCGTAATAAAAAGGAATTTTGTAAATGTATATATGCCATGTGACAATTAGGTTTAAACTGCTGACAAATTATAGCGATTCCACAAAGAAGACAGGGTAGCGTTTCCTCCTTACTGAATTTCTAGACCATATGTAGATAATATACAGAATAAATATTCCTTTGTTCTGCAGATGCAGATTCAACTTAGATAGTTCACCAACAGCTGGAAACATCTGAGATCAAAGGATTTAACGATTTCCTTTTACGAGTAACTTTTCTCGTAAAAGGAAATCCGTTTTTTCTGTCCCTCTCTTAACCCCCCCCTCCGGGGGTTGACTCAGGCGAACGCCTTAGTCCTGGTTAGGATCTGTACCTAGGCACTCTCAATCACGAGGGCATAATAACAGACTTCACAGAAGGGCTCTCGGGCCCTTCTGTGAAGAAGGGCACTAAGAAGGCACTAAGGGCTCTCGGGACAGAGCAAGGCTCGGCAGGGACCATACTGGTACTGCCTTGTCTTCTCTTGCTCTGTGGGGTCGCAACAGGGTTGATTGATCAAGGGCGGGACGGCTCTTAATTCCGATAGGCGCCATTAAGGTCGCATTAGGACGGAAGCCGTCTCGTTCCATCAGCGTTGTCTCTCTCTTACATTACTATGTCCTTTTCCTCGCTCGCTCGAGGTTGCTCAGAGTTTCTACGACTTACTGACTTGTTACTAGGGCTGTGGCTACAGAGCATTGCTCGATAAGTTACTAAATTTGTCGGCGACTCTAATGTTTATAGGGGATTGGGGGAAATTGCCTTGAGAATTCCCACGCTCCAACTTAGAACGCGGTCCATTGCCATCTACAGAAAGTTTTGGAGACAGGTGGCTGATACACATTATTAAACTGGCAATTTAATGCATGGGAGCTACCTTGGGGGGGGGGAACAATCTCATGCTCACAAGCGGCCGTTCGAATTTGTTCTGGTCTTTCGGATCACCATGGTTATGAAGTGAAAATCCTGAAAGTTTTAGTTACATTTTGGTTAAACAGCTGTATACATTACAGCTATTACGATTTAGAAAGCTTACTTTCAATTCAACAATTTACATGCCGTTAGTTATTTTCCTGCCTGTGTTGCCATTAGCAACAAGCTAACAGAGTTTGGTAGATGAGAGTTGAATTTTATCTAAAATAGGTAGGAAAGCTTATATCCAGAACTATATTTGAGTTACCAAAAATTTAATTTAATTTTTTATTTGCTTTATGTAATTTTATTGCCATTTTTTCATGAAAGTGTTGTGTGTTTTAATATAATAGTGCATGGTAGTGCTGTGTGTTTTAATTTAATTAGGTTTAGCCTTTGATTTAAATGGCAAAATAAAGTTTCGTTATTATTTGATGAATTTATGAGAGCCAATGCTGCAGAAAACAATGTGATGTAGCGAAACTACATCCGAAAGTTAGTGAGGTAAAGGCCAGTATGATTACTGAACACGAGCTATGGGAACATAGGCTACTGAATCGCTATAACAGAAACAAAAGTAAACTGATTTATCCAGTTAAAAAGATATTACTGCTATCGAGATCTACATCCCATCCTTTTATTGAAAGCCTTTCTATAATCCTTTTTTAATACGTTGCTGAAATAACGTTTGCATTCGCTATAATGTCTAGGAAATGTACGTATTAAGTTAAAATTTTCGGATATTTTATTTTTTGACACCAAAGACCAGACATTTTACAGAATGACTGGTTTTCATTCATTGCCTGCAGCACAAATACGTCAATAATAGAATTCGAAACATACTATTAAATAACAAAATAATCTGTAAAAAAGTTCGAAATATCCAAAGATTTCCTACAGTCCAGAGAATTTATCGTACTGTAAGTAAATAAATTCTGTTCCTTATTTGAGATTATTATTGACATAACGATATCATTTTCGTTTAATCAATTTCTGAAAATGCCTGAACTTGATCAAAAGACTTAATATACACCAGCTATTTGAGTTTCCCTAAATTTTTGCAGGTTACACATTTTACAAAATTTATAGATCAATATTCATGTGTTGTATAGATTCCTCTAAATTTTAATAACTTCTAAAATTATACTTTTTATAACATTCAAATGAAAAAAAAGTTAAGGAATCAATAACAAGCTACGGATGAATGGAGTTCTATCGTAAAAAGGAAAAAATACTTAAGTATTAATAAAATGCCTGTCTAATAAAGAAATAACTTGTTCTTAGATCTAAAAACTTACATAAGGAAGAATCGATGACGTAAGGAACTTTAGCTCCAGGCCATCGGTATCTTGTCTGTGGAATGGCATTTCTTTCTGGATCCTGAAATATACGTTTTGATTAGTAGATTGGTATCAAAAATGTTTCTTGTCAGTCAGTGCTTATACCAAATAGTATTGAAAAGTTAACCAAAAAATTTTGGGGTTCTTTAGTAATGAAATAGAGGATTCATGAAGTCTGGGAAGTGCGTTTTATATGAAAATGATTGAAAACGCTTTTATTTAATTCAGGCATTTTATAAGATGCAGAGAAAAATTTAATAAGTTTCAAAGTTATACCATTAATGGCATAACACAGGTCATAATGATATTCATTTTCTACTCATTTCAGTCCATATTTTGGGAAGAATCTCTGATGTAATGCGTGCAGTTGCCTGTATGATTTACTCTTTGATGTGGGTAAGATTATTATATTTTTTATGCTAACTACTTTTTTATACTTAGTTAGTTGAGATACTGTTTCGAAGCTTTGTATATTTCGTTTTAGGATAATGTTCGCCCAGGTACCTGAGTGTCTTAAATACCGTTCCACAAAAGAAGCAGTGATTCTTGGATTGCCAAGAAAGGATCTTCTGTTCTTTACAAAATCCTTGGAAAATTGCGATCCCATTCTGCTAAACTGAAAATACATAGGATTTCTAGTTGCTTTCTTCATGATGCAACTTTGCATCTTTCGAATGGCAGACCTTGGAATGTATTTTTTTCTAGATAACTTGTTCTTGATTCACATCGTGCGGCTGCAGTTGCAAATTTTAGGATGCTGATTGAGCACGATCGACTCCGAGCTCATGTTCTTTGTTTTAACATTGTGGACTGTCCTAGGTGTTCTCTTTGTATGAGCGAGCAAGATATGGCTGCTCTACATTTGGACGAAAGTCCTGCAGTATCTGCTTTTAATTGCCGAGAAAAGCCCGTTGTCTAATGGCTTAGTAGCCAAACGAAAGCATTTGATAAATAAAAAAAATATTTGAAGTGAATGAGATATTTTAAAACGGCACTTACATTTGGACCATCAATTCCGGCCATGTCACCTCCGAACAAGTCGGGATTCTGCATTGCAATGCGGCTGAGCTCTGAAACATAATATCACAGCTGCGTTAATTTCGAATATGTTATTCTGCTATTATCAGCATTACAGAACTTTTCACGAATCATACTTACATAAATTTTGTTCTACAAGTGATCAGAAAGAAAATCTGATAAATTCTTTTAAACAAACAGCAGTAAAATGTGCTGAAAAGGTCTTTAATTTAGAGCTGAAATCACAATGGATATTTTCCAGATGCTATTGTGATTTTAAATACCTAGATATTTGAAACACATTGAAGAGATTAGTACTGAAAACGTATGATTTCCTTGATGTCTAATCACCTATAAGTTTACTTCTGGCGACCGGTTCCAATAAAGATGAAGTAAACTACTCTTTAGCATTTTCAACAGCATGGGTTAGGTTAAATGAAAAAGCATTTGAGGGCTATCTGCCTGCCGGTTTTAAGATATTAGATTGAAATGAATGCAATCAATATCTTCTCTATCTACACAGAAAATATTTTTTTTTACTCATTTATTACGTGCGTCGATATTAGGCACTACACGGAAAGGGACGGATACCACATGGAGGACGTTTTAAGGGAAACTGGCTTGTGTCCACGTTACACATGCAGGAAAACTACCAAAACATTCACGAAGCCAACCTATTCAACGGGACTCAAACTGCGGACAGAACTGCGAGTGTTCAACAGTTTTCGAACTCAGTTGCTGGTGGGTCTTTGAAATGATACTGAGTTCTAAGTTTAAGATTTTTCATTTTATTCAGGAAGTTTTATTTAAAATTTAGAGTGAAGACTGACATAAATTTATTTGAATAGTTTCTCAATTTATTAGACGATATATTATTTATTAGAAGTGAGATAATAAGAAAATGTTCACTTAATGCTTAGATGTCATCGTTTTACCCTTAACATGCTTTTTTTAAAGGTAAATACCGAATTCTCTACTCATGATGAGCTATCATAGACAAAATGTTTCAACTGAAATTTTTTTTCAGGTCACTTGATTAGCCTCTTTTACTAAGAATAGTTATAGTGTTCTGAAACTATTGTAGTCTGAAGCTTCATTTATACGTATGAAAAAACACCGACCAGTTTTTCCACGAATCTGAGTAAAACAGAACGTTGAAAGCTGATTACAGAAATTGAGAAACTTATAATGGTAAGATTAGAGCTATTAATGATGTATATTTTAAGTAAAATACGGTTACCTTCCTAAATTCAAACCTTTTAAAGCATGTAATAGCATTATGTCCAATCTCATATAATATTTCTTCAATTGTAAAGTGAATCATTTTCCTCCAAACAATTGTCATTGAGAAGAAGTGGCTTCTTACAATCGATAGCGTCTTAAAGTAACAGATTTTTTTCGACTTTGTTAATTATTCCAAAATAATTTTTTAAATGCTAATTTAATTAAATATTCTGTTGTTGTTAAAAAATCAAAGTTGATTCCTAAACAAATATTTATACATGTGTAAGGTTTCTGTTTATTAACTCATTATCTTATCTATACTGCCACATCTACTTGCGTTAGCTCCGACCAGAACACAAATTCATTACTTGAATATAAAATTCCTCAAAGTTAAAAAGGAGAACTTTTTCAGTGAAGTGGATCTTCCTAGCCCTGAGATTTCTTCTCCTAGCTCTGAGAATTACTTTAGGTGCATTAATCTTTTGGTAGCTGAGTTTGCTCGAGATTGTAGAACCAATTTTATTAAGTCAAAGTTTGATAGAAATATATTTTGTGAATTTATGTGCTAAATACTTTGATTTTTGCGCTTTTATGCTAGCTTAGTAGATTTTAGACCAGCAAGTAGCAGAGATTAAATTGTAAACACTCATTATATTGTTTGGAGTAATAGCATGAAATTTCACTCGCATTACACAGAATTTCGAACTTACCTTTAGTCAAAAATAGCTAATTATTTATTCAGAAGCCATGAATGAAGTTCAAATCAGTGAAAGAAACAGAAATAAGCAGCAAATATTATTAGGAGTTTTAAATCACAGGAATCTTGAAATTCTTTTTACAAAATCGTCATGAAGTAAGGGTAGTTTTAGTGTTAATTTAATCAAATGAATCTGGTTTCGTATTTCTTTGCATGAGAGGTATTTAAATCTTTTCTGTTCTAAAAATTATCTAGTAAATAATTTTTACTGAATAATTAATCTTACATGAATCTTAAAGAAAAGAAAATGTCCTTTTCTTAAAAAACCCCTCTGTTCCGTCTTTTTGGTAGATAGGTGGCGCTCTTGATGCGCGCCGATGAAAAATATTCCACTTGACGCTTGAACATGAAGAATGACGCATGTCATATTTATTTGATGCTTGATTATGTTTCATGGCCGCTATAGGCGGAAGTAATATAAGTAATATAAGTTTATCGTTAATAAATGTTATTTCTATATTCCGTGAACTCTTGAAATTTTGATTTGAAATTCTAATGCTCTCCCAACCTTGACTCCTGAAACAAAACGATCTTCGAATTTATGACTCATGAAGAGAGACAACACACACACATTTTCTGGTGTCTGAAACCCGCGACAAGGGGAATTACCTTTTGAAAGGTAAGAAATTTGATTTATTTGTTCTTGGTATCTATCTTTGAAAACGAAACATAATGGATGATTTAGCAAAAGAGAAAAAGAAACGTGCTATTGTACGTAGTAAAGTTACTACACTTCTAAATAAACTTGAGAAATTATTATCGGAAGAATTAAGTAAAGAACATGTAGAAGATTTAAATTCATCATATGAATTGTTAATTGAATACCATGAGAAACTTAAAACTCTTGACTCAAAGATCGATGCTCTCATAATTGATGAAAAAGAATATGATAACGAACTACTTGTATGTGAAGAGTATGATGAAAAAATTATAACGTTTAAAGCTAAGAATGTTAGTAAAGTAAAGAAAATTAACAGTAATGAAGTTGTTGAAAGAAGTATAATTACAACTAGTAATGGTATTAGTAGTACTCTGAGTGGTAATAATGTTGTTACAAGTAGTGCTTCAGTAAAGTTACCTAAATTAAATATTGAAAAATTTGCTGGTGATCCCAGTAAATGGCTCGAATTCTTTAATTCGTATGATAATGCTATTCATTCTAATCCAAGTTTATCTAAAATAGATAAGTTTACATATTTGAAAAGTTTATTATCTGGTTCAGCATATAATTGTGTTTCTGGTTATGCTTTATCTGAAGAAAATTATGATCTATGTATTAAAAGTTTAGAAGAGAGGTTTGGTCGTAAAGATGTTATTATATCAAAATTCATCCAGATGTTGTTACAGTTAGAACCAGTTAAAAGTTCTTCAAATGTTTTTGAGTTAAGAAAACTCTATGATCAGTTACAAATCTGCGTTAGAAATTTAAGTAGTTTAGATGTTACTAGCGGTTCATACGGAGAGTTATTGAACCCAATAATTCTTAAATTGTTACCTGAAGATTTAGCTCTTGAATTCCATAGAAAAAGAACATCTAACCAAAATATAGAAGTAAGTGAATTAATAGAGTTCATTAAAATAGAAACTGAATGCCGAGAAGCAAGCATTTTGATTAATAGCTCTAAAGGTAATAAATACACAGGGGTTAATCCTAAACAAGGGTTCAAAAATTATAAAGTCAAATCACAAGCTTCTGCTTTTAATTCATCGGTAAAAATGTTTTGCATATTCTGCAAATCAAACGAACATACATCTGCCGGATGTTTGAAATTTTCCGACGAACAAAAACGAAACAAATTGAAACATGAAGGTTGCTGTTATAGATGCTTTCTGAGATCACATTTGCGGGCGTTTTGTCGATCAAAAATACAACCATGCGAAAATTGTAACGACAAAAATCATAATAAACTTTTCTGCCGTTTGAAATCGAAAGAAATGGGAGATGTTAACTCCGCAGATACGCAAAATAAAACTTTAGTATCTACTTCCCACTGTAACACTCTAAAACCTGAAAATAGTGTGCTTTTACAGACATGTTCTGTTATTGCTCAAAGCAAAAATAAATCGAGAATCGTAAGATTATTAATTGATTCAGGTAGTGAACGAAACTTCATCACCCACAAGTTAGCGCGCGATTTGGAATTACAAGTCATTAGAAAAGAATTTCTAACAATTTATTCGTTTGGAAATCAGCGCGGTAACTCGCAAGAATTTGATGTATATAGTCTAAAAATAAAAAATAAAAACGATGATCGCTGCCTTGTTGTAGAAGCTATCGGGATAGAATTAATATCATCAATAAACTTCCAGGCACCATCAACATGTCAAAACATTAAAGAATTTATGACTAAAAAGGGCTTGGAACTTTCGGATACAAGTCCCGTTAATGAGAACATAAATATTCTGCTTGGCGCGGAGCATTTCTGGTATATACAAACAGGAAGTAATTCAATGATAAATGATGGTTTGTTTATAGTACCGACCATATTTGGATACACAGTGATGGGTAAAGTAAAAAATAATAATACTCGAATTAACGCGTTGTTTTTATCTACCGTTGAAGGAAACACATTTGATTTGCAGTCATTTTGGAAATTGGATTTGCTAGGAATTGAAAATGAAAACAAAACATTTTCGGAAACTGATTTGGATACTATTAAGCATTTTAACGACAGTTTAAAATTTAATAACGGCAGATACGAAACAAAACTCTTTTGGAAGGACAATAAATCACAACTCGCTGATAATTTTTTCGTTGCTAAACAACGATTTCTAGGACTTAAGCATAAATTAAAGGGAAATGATTTCCTATATAATGAATATGATAATATAATTAGAGAACAAGTTGAAAGGGGGATTGTTGAACAATGTAAGTTTGTTGAAAATGAACCTAACTGTTATTATATGCCTCATAGGCCCGTTATACGTGAAGGAAAAGTAACAACAAGAATAAGAATAGTTTATGATGCCTCTTCTAAGTCTGAAGGAGCTAAATCGTTAAATGAATGTTTGATATCAGGCCCTAATTTAAATCCTAACTTGCTGGATATAATTTTAAAATTTCGCGTACATAAAGTTGCATTTTGTGCAGACATAGAGAAGGCTTTTCACCAAATTCAAATTGATAGTGAAGATAGAAATTTTTTAAGGTTCTTATGGTTTGATCATTCTTACGACAATAGTGACAATAGTTTAGGCTTTAAGGTTTTCCGAATGTGCCGAGTGCCGTTTGGAATGACAACAAGTCCGTTTATTTTGTCCGCCACTATCAAACATCATATTAAGGGTTATGAAAAGAAATATAGCAAAGCTGTTGACATGTTAAATAAGTCCCTATATGTTGATGATCTTATCCATGGAGCAGACTCCGTTGAAGAAGTTTTCTCATTATCAACTGATGCAGTTAAAATTCTTCAAGACGCTGGTATGAACTTAAGAAAATTTGAATCAAATTCCGTATCTTTAAAAAATCAGTGGCAAGATATTGGTTTAATTAATAAGGAAGATAATTTGGATAAGAAAACGTTAAAGGTGCTGGGAATAATTTGGGATTTGGATGAGGACACATTAAAATTAGATGTACAAGAACTTTTACAACCAGTTGACTGGAAACACGTTACAAAGCGAAAGGTATTACAGATTGTGGCAAAAATTTATGACCCAGTTGGATTCATTGCACCCTTTGTTATCAGAATAAAATTCTTATTACAAGAGTTATGGGAATTGGGTATTGAATGGGACACAATTTTGCCCAGCTATTTGAGTGAAAAATTTAAAACTTGGTACTTTGAAATTGAAGTTATTCTCAACTTGTGTATTCCTAGAAAATACATATTAAATGATGAATGTGTAAATTTCGATAAAATAGAGCTTTTTGTCTTTTGTGACGCCAGCCTCAAGGGATATGGAGCTGTTGCATATTTTCGTGATCCTGATTCTTGCTGTACGTCTTTTGTTCTTTCAAAGAGCCGTGTATCCCCACTTAAAAAATTAACCTTGCCTCGTTTAGAACTTATGGGAGCCATTATTGCCGCAAGAATAGTTAAATATTTAAGGGAATTATTTAATATCCAAGAAGATAATGTATTTTGTTTTAGTGACTCTAAAATTGTTCTTCACTGGATCAGGAGTACCGCTGATAAATGGAAACCCTTTGTTGCTAATCGTGTACGTGAAATACAAGATGTTGTATCACTTTCGCAATGGAAATACTGTAAGGGAAATGACAATCCGGCTGACATAGTTTCACGTGGATTAAGAGCTTCTGATCTAGTGGAAAATAAACTTTGGTTCAATGGACCAGTGTGGTTAAAAGAGAAAAATGTACCATCATCATCTTTTGATCCTTTGATCGAGCCTATGGTGGAAGAGGTACAGGTAGAACAGCGTCAAACTACTGTATGTTCTGTTATTAGCCAAGAGGCTGAATTTGAATTGACATCCAGGTTTTCATCCTGGAAAAAATTGAAACGCGTAACTGCATGGTGTTTAAGATTCTGCCTCAATATTAAACCTACATCTTTAAAACTCAAGGGTTTTTTAACAGTTCAAGAATTGGATAAGGCAAGCAATTTGATTTTTAAAATCATGCAAAATTCCGAATTTAGAGAAGAAATTAGACTTTTGAAAGCAGGGAAGAAATTGAATCTCAGCAGTAAAATCCTGAAATTAAATCCTTTTCTTGATAGAGAAGAAATCCTTAGAGTCGGTGGTAGACTCTGTAACTCGAATCTTTCAGAAAACACAAAGTATCCAATCATTCTTCCCAAAAGTCACCAAGTTACTGAATTGATAGTCAAACACTTTCACGAAGTGAACCTTCACGGAGGAGCCACATTAACATTATCTGCTCTGCGACAGAAATATTGGATCATTAATGGCCGAGAAATTGTAAGAAAAATAATTTGGAAATGTATAAAATGTTTTAAAAATCGAACAAGCACATCCAGTCAGATAATGGGCGACCTACCTGCTTCTCGCGTATTGCCGGATAGAACATTCTCGAATACAGGACTAGATTTTGCAGGCCCCTTTTTAATTAAAGCTAGGAAAGGAAGAGGAGGAACGAGATATAAATGTTATGTTTGCCTTTACATATATTTCACCACAAAGGCCATTCACATAGAAGTGGTCAGTGATCTAACAACCGAAGCATTCCTAGCATCTCTGAAAAGATTTGTGTCACGCAGAGGAAAACCCAAGAAAATCTTTTCCGATAGAGGAACCAACTTTGTTGGGGCTGATCGAGAATTAAGAAGATACATAGCTACACTTTCCTCTGACGAAGCATTTCAAAACTACCTGAGCGGTGAAAATATTCAATGGATCTTCAATCCTCCTGCTGCCCCTCACTTTGGAGGCCTTTGGGAGGCTGGAGTGAAACAAATGAAGATTCACTTAACCCTTTGAAGGGCACCGGTATATAATATATACCGTTTGTTTGTCAATTTTTTAACCTCCGAAAAAATGCTAATTTTTCTACACCTAAAGCTATAATCGTAAGTTTCTAGTGTTTCCTTTGAATTCTAAATGGTAGCATCACCCTATGAATGCTCAATATTTTGCAGTTATGAAATTAATATACCTCTTTGCAAGGTATCATGTTGGAAGATTGATAAATTCTATTGGAGGGAAAGAAAAGATTCAAAACCTGCAAATATATGACGTACACATGCTGAATCTTATATATTTACTTCATTTTTGTCAGAAATGATAATTAACAGAAGATTATTTATACGATTTTAAAACCGGTATATAATATATACCGGCGCCCACACTGAGGGTACCACGCCAATAGATGGCAGCACCATTCTTCTCCTTTTATAATCTGTGACATGACAGAATTTCTTTATTATTACAACAGTTTATGATGAAATATGATTAATTTATAAGTCGTTTAGGATTCAGTATTATGTTCATGGAGGAATGGGGAGTTTATTGACTCTGCGCTAGGACTGAATACAAGTATATTAGTTTCATTTATTCTTTGTGTACTCAGCTCGAGTTTCATTCGTCTGTGTTTAGCTAAAATTTTTATTTCAGCACTTATCTCTTTTCCAAGAGAAAGACTCATCGATTTCAAATTTGCCATCTGGGGTCAAAACTTTACACAATTGTGGGGGTTAAATGTGGCATGTTAGCCCCCAAAAGACACCCGTTGCTAAGTGTTTTCCAAAATTCTAGAATGCAAGGAAAATGAAAAAGGTGATTGACAACCAATTTGTCATTCGGGAGTCACGCCTTCTTCCCTTTGTGAGGTATGATAAGATCACACAAAGGGAAAGCTCACTTAAAATGGAAATGTACTTAAGGTCCATCTCACCCGAAGTCGCGAGCTCTCTGTCGCTCTTCCTTCACAAAAACTGCTGGTTTGAAAGCATGCTTTTATTCTTTAGGGAAATTCTTTGTTAATTTCAGATGAAAGACTAGAGAACACAAGAGAAATCTGCGCTCTCGTTGATAGAAATAGGTTGTTTCCAAAATAAATTCTCACAGTTGGTGAAAGGAGGAAAAATATTTCTAAGACCCGTTTTAGATGCAAACTCAAATTTATCCAAAAGTTGAAAAGAAGCCCCTATGCAGCCAAAGGGGTTGAAAATCAGAATAAGAGCTTTGAGGTGTATCAAATAATAAAATTGTTTAACGGCGTTTCTTCCTGAACAAAATGATACATTACAACCTATATTTACAAAAAATAAAAAAGGGACCCTTACGGTCCTTGATGATCTAAAGTGTGTGTGCGTGGAGGGGGGGGGGTGCGATTCTTCGTATCATAGTATGAAGCATGGTTGTTTTTTCACATATTATCTAAAGTATAAAATACAACTTCAAAAATGCAACATACTTTCTCAGCTGAGTCGGTCGTAGTGCTTCACTTTTCAATTTTTTTAATTTTCGGCTGAGTTACATCTGCTTGTACTATTATACTAGTTCAGTTACAGCATGATACGATTTACACATGAAGTGTTATATTTGCTAAATTTTTTTATAAAATAATATTGAATTTAAATCAAGTTGAAAAGCTTTTTACCCATATTTTACATAAGTATGTTCAGCTGGGTTGCGTCATCAAAATGCATAAAAAAACATAAATTTTATTTTTAAAATTTTAAATTTCTGTCAAAATTTAAAAAAAATTGTCTTTAGACTTACATAACTATATTCAAGAACTCATCACTACAGACGCACATCAAAATTACCCACAATTAATTTTAAAAACAAAGATTAATAGTTGGCAGCTACCTGGAAAAAAATGTCCTAGAGGGGCGCCGGTATAAAATATATACCGGCTCTCAAAATTCAGGATTTCGCTCTAGATTTTTTTTAAGTCTCAATTTTGTATCCTTAGGGTCCATAAGTTATAGTTCATGCAAAATTTTACCACAGTTTAAATTATTTTATATACCGCCCCTCAAAGGGTTAAAGCGGACTATTGGGACCCAGGTTCTGACATACGAAGAATTTCACACCTTAATTACACAGATCGAGGCGTATTTGAATTCAAGGCCAATAGTTTCCATCTCATCTGACCCTGAAGATTTTAATCCTTTAACACCTGGACATTTCCTAATTGGGACTACATTAACCGCAATTCCTGAACCTGATTTTACAAATAATAAGCTAACACCTGCTGAAAGATGGAAATTGACACAGCAAATTTTCCAGAGCTTTTGGAAACGTTGGTCTAGAGATTATCTTTCACAATTACAAGGGCGTACCAAATGGTTGAGGGATAAACCAAATTTAGCCCTCAATGACTTAGTCTTGATAAAGGACGAAAATTTGCCTCCATTAAAGTGGCGACTTGGACGAGTAATTGAACTATATCCTGGTGCTGATGAAAAAGTTCGTGTTGTGAAACTAAAAACTTTATTGGGCGAAATGAAGCGTTCTATACATAAACTTTCCCGCTTACCATTGAGTGAATAAGACTCTAAAAAAAACCATTAATTGTATATTCATAATTTGTGTCTTTATTATTATTATTAATTCAATTATGTTTCAGATTCAGAGAATGGACCACAATTGTGGATTATGGTAATTTAGCAGTTTCATTATTTTGTTTTCCTTCTAGAGATTGTAAGTATGTTTTATTTGTAAAATTTTGTGCTAAATTTAATGTTGTTATTCAATTTAAATTTGTCATTATGCATTTTTATTTTATATGATATACTGTTGAACTTGGAAAACTTGTTTGAATCTAAAATTGAAGATTTTTATAACGATGTTGTAATGAACCAATGTTCATCGGGGCGGAGTATGTTCCGTCTTTTTGGTAGATAGGTGGCGCTCTTGATGCGCGCCGATGAAAAATATTCCACTTGACGCTTGAACATGAAGAATGACGCATGTCATATTTATTTGATGCTTGATTATGTTTCATGGCCGCTATAGGCGGAAGTAATATAAGTAATATAAGTTTATCGTTAATAAATGTTATTTCTATGTTCCGTGAACTCTTGAAATTTTGATTTGAAATTCTAATGCTCTCCCAACCTTGACTCCTGAAACGAAACGATCTTTGAATTTATGACTCATGAAGAGAGACAACACACACACACCCTCTGATTAATAGATTCATAGCTCAGTCGGTTAAAATCTTCTGCTTTATCTGAAGATTGAGTTATAAAACTATATATATATTTATGCGAACAGAATTTAAGATTTTTGGCAGATTCGCAGATGGTATGAAACTTATACTTAAGAAGGTATTTGATTATGGCAAAGCACTTGAAGGTTAGCTCGCTTTAACGGAGGGATGCCTTCGTGAAGAAAGATTTAAGGGAAACTGGTTTATTTATTCGGACCAGCCTGTTCGACTATTAAAAGCACGAAAACGCCCATGCAACCAGCGTATTCGAGGGATTCGAACGTCGAACCGAACTACCAGTGGTCAGCAACTTGACTGCTCGGCAATTGGTGGGTTATACTTAAAAAATAAACATTTGCAAAGGAATTTACTAATGTTTTTCAGATTTTTGACAATTAGCAGCTCTGATACGCATAAGTGCATTAGTATTGAGATCTTTGTAAGAAAGACTAATGGGAAAACAAGTAAAACTATAAACTAAAAAGGCCAATTTAAATGCTGATGACCTGGCAGAAAAATACAAATAGATCTTTTGCGTTATGAAGAGAATTTAAAGTTGAAAGAAGGGAGCCCTTCGGGACTTAATCTCTTACAGCATTCTCTTTGTTCTCAAATGACTTCCTTAAAATGGTATTTTAGATGCACCAGGACAAATCTGAAATCATAGTTAACAGTAAACAGATGCAAGATTTCGAACTACTGAAGAGTCAAGAAATATTTTCTAAGGATTTAAAGTTTAGAAATTACCAATCTACTACTGAAGCTAAGATGTCATCTCCAATCAATATAATAAACTGTGATATAAGATTTCTAAAAGTAAGTTAACTAAAATTATGTTAAATTATGTTATTTGCAGTTATACACCATGTCCGCAAAAGTCCTTAGCCTGGCCTTTATTTTCGTAATCATCGTTGGTCATTGGTTCCAGGTACAAAAGTATTTTAAATGTGCACAGAATAATGTGTTCTTATTTTTTAACTTAAAGTTATTTATTTTATTAAAAATAAGAAATCTTACATTTTGTACATTACTCCAGTCCCTATACTTACATTTAAGAAAATGTTGTACTCATTATAAAAAATAAAACACGAAAGGTTTGACTCGTGTACGGCAAAAAATTAGCCTACTGTGTCTACTGGTCTCTGTGAATCTGGAAATCTACTTGGACCAAGCCATGAAACTACCGGGGTATGTATGGTGTGATTTGTTTTATCGTGGCTTCTCTGGACCGTTCTTCATTGACCGCACAGTTACCGATGAGGAGTATTTGCAGAAGCCAGAGATATTGCCTTCCATTAAAGATCTCTAGGCAAAGAACATTTTTGTCTCCAAGAAGATGGGAACCCAGCGTACGACCATCCTCTTTTCAGGATGTTTCTTAATAAAAAGCTAGGTTGAAGAGGGTTTGTCGACTATCCTCCATATTTCTCAGATCTCACGCCTCTAGCGTTTACGTATGGGGACTCCATAAATCATTCACTCACAAAAACCTTCTTCAGCGCATAGCTGATCATAGCAAACACAATACAGTAGAAAACATTAAAATATGAAGCTACCAAAAGTGGGATTTTCCTTCTATTCGTTTGTAGGGTTTTCCTTATTTTGCATAACAAATTTATTTAAAGTTGTTTTGAAGTGCATTCTTGCACTCGTTTATTTTTCAGATTTAATTTGTATTATAATCTACGTTTAGTTACCACCGCAAGTGAACGGTGTTTTGTAACGCACAAAGTCCGTGCTTTTCTATTAAATTAGTTTGATTTAATAAAGGGTTATTTTGCTCCTTTCTTCTGTGTTGGTATTTAATTCACTCCTGTGCGAGAATTCTCCAAGTTCACTCTAGGATCTATGTTAGTGTATGTGGAGTAGAGATAGGTCTTACACGTTTAACAATTATTCCCAATTAAATAGTGTATACAGTTTTTGAGCCACTCTATGTATTAAAAGTTAAAACATGTTTTTTATATTTAGATTTATCAAAAATTATTACCGAAAAGAATACCAATTTATGAAAAAAGTAATGAAAATACTTTTAATAATGAAATTTAAATGAATAAAATATTAAATTGATCACCTTCATCATCGACCTCCGCAAGGACCACAGTGGCCAGAGCAAAAGCAAGTACCACGAACAGCTTCATATTGACCCTTGAGAAACAAACTAAACTGTGAGTGACTTCGGTTCGTCCGTTTGTCTTTTGAAATACCACTCTTATCTCCAAGCTATCTCAATCTGAAAAAAATGCACCTGTGTTTCTCACTTCTTATAAAATACGGAATGTCTGATTAAAAAAAAATGGTGTCAATTCGAGTTTGACGTAATAGATACCATATCCTATAGCAATACATTATTTCAATCTGAGAAATCTGAATGCGCGTGGAAAAATGAACAGCTGAAAATCTCGCAAAATGCCGTAATCTGAAGATTTATTTTATCAGCAGGCGAGACGTGTGATAGCAGTTTCCTGTTGATAGTTTTTAATTTTTCCTCTTACGCAAAATAACATTAAAATTAAATGAATTATTTTTATGGTCCTTTCATCCATAGCGTGATATTTTTCAACCGACAGTAAATAAATATGGCTCTGAAGAACAAATTTAATTTTTTTTTGCAAAACAAATATCACATATCTTGATATCAAGGGATACTTAATTATTTCATTGGGAAACTTCATCACAATGAAAAGTTTTAAACAGTTAAACTTATATATTTCGCACATATCAATCATAGCTTATATATAGAGCATCCGTAAGGTCATGATGCACTTTTGATCGGTCACAGGAAAGCAACAAAGCCAGATAGAAATGTGAAATCTTCACCAAACAAAAGGAAAATTCTCCAAGTTTTCGTAGTATGATGTGCAAGCATGTGCGCACACAGGTGATAACTTCGCGAATTGGGAAGCAGATCATCAGTCCATCCACGCGCACGCCAGTCGAGATGTGGACGTAGAGAAGAAAGTTCAGTGTGTTCTGCTGCTTGCCAAATTCGAAACAGAGACCAAAACTCAACGTGAATATCGTCGCGTGTACAACGAACCGCCACCACATAGGAATAACATTAATCGGTGGGATAAGCAGTTGAAGGATACCGGCAGCTTGTTGGACAAACCTCGTTTTGGTAAGCCATCGGTCAGCGACGAGTCTGTAGAGGCTATACGGAAGAGTTAAACTGCACTGAATTGGTACGAAACTTCAAGAGGTTTTCTTTTGTTTGGTGAAGATTTCCCATTTCTATCTTGTTTTGTGGCTTTCTTGTGACCGATCAAAAGTGCACCTTGACTTTATGGACTCACTATATAATATTTTTCATTTCATATATTGATTATAGTTCATAAACAATGTTTTAAATAAACAATGAGCAGCGTAATTTTTTATTCTTAGTTACAAGCTCATGATTTTAAATAGTCAGTTATTATAATTTTGATCTGTGCTATAGTTTAATTTTTCTGTAATCCTCATGTGGTGTTGTTGGCGTGATCGCCTAAAAGTAACGATACTAAGAGTATCAAATAAAAATTAATTCCGCGCAAATAATTAAACTAAAATTTAGTGGTTAGTACATTGCATGATCTTTACTAATAAGAATAAAATGACTTACCCAATAAGGCATGCATGAGTCGGTAACTCTCTTTTTCTAATCTCACATTTATTTTATCAAACACATTTTTTGGATTAAATATGGAACATTTATCACACACATATAAAATATCATAACTTAGATACACAAAACGTGATAAATTAAAATGGAATGGTCGGTGAATGCCGAAACGTGACTACTCGTAGATAAACTGCAATCCTGTCTCATCAAATAAATAGGCAGTCGAAATTTTCTCATATTCATTTCGTATTGTCGCGCAGTCTTATTACACACATGCAAGCTCTTCCTTTTTCACACTCACATTTTTTTAACACACTTATCATCACGTGGTGACCCATCGCTGGTCAAGCACATCTTGGAGTCGAACACCTATTGATAATCTGCTTGAACGTTTTTTTTACGTTATTCACGGCAGCAGGACGTAGGGAGTCTCAAAACAATTATTTTCCTCTGGATATTACATCTCTTACTTCTGCTTCTTTCTATGCAAAATACGACGACATTCCACGTGAGAATATGCAGGAACGATGACGAGAGCTGAGTGTGTGGCCCGAAGGCTCACACACTCGTTAACACGACGTAAGGCAGAAAGAGAGGGAGACAATGCCAATGCCAATGATTTAATAATTTCGGAGTTCCTATGGTTCAAAACCATCTACCTCCACATCAGAATTATTAAAAGCGAGCAGAAATAAGAAAAATTTGGCATAAGTGATTTACTTGATGCACACTAGAGGGAGCCACAGGCTCTAGAAAGTTTAGGGATAGAGATGAGTAAAATAAAAACTTAAGTTTCATAATTTTTTTATAAGTTTTTAGGTTTTTAAATTTTTTTTTGTATTTTATATTTTATACTTTTTTTGGTTTTTTATAATTTTTTATACACAGTATAAACACTAAAGCAAAAAGTGGATAGGAAAGATTTTACGATTAATAGGCTCAGTGGCATGTGGCTTGTGTTAGGGAGTGCAAATAATTATTGAGATCGCGATGAAAATATTCATAGGCAGATTTGAAATCTGCGGGAGATGTGATTCTTAAGTAAACAGATTGATAACTTTGCTTGAAGATCTTGATAGTAGTAGCAGAGGATGAAATAAGCAATTATATGGCAGCTCGCTGAAGAGACGTCCTTCCTTCATGGCGCGGGAGCTGGAACTGATGTTGAGAGGGCGTGTCTTGCCCTTTTGGATGGAGGGTAGATGCCGAACTCTCGGCCAATCACGGCTCTTGGTCTCTTCTGTGAGCTGCGAATAGCAGGATCATATGCTGGAATCTGCTGAAGTGCTCGGTTATCAATCTGTTCAATTTTGAGGAATAAATTTTGACTAAGCTTTTTAATATGATAATCTACAGGTTTAATATTTAGGTCCGAATGAATCACATCTGTACGGACGTACCAGGCTGCATTCAGGGCCATACTTAAGGTTTTACTTTGAAAAGATTGAAGTTTTTTCACATGAGTTTTTGCAGCAGTACCCCAGATTGTACATGCATACATAAAGACAGGTCTTATAATGGATGTATAGAGAAGGATTTTGTTTTTAATTGACAGATTGCTCTTTCGAGCTAAAAATGGGTAAAGTTGGGCTCTAGCACCTTTCGCTTTGTTGAGAACATTTTCAATGTGAAGGCGCCAGGTTAATTTTGAATCAAGTACAACTCCTAGGTACTTGTAAGAATTTGACCAGGGAACATAGTCATCAAAGAATTTAATATTAATGGAAGGGTACGGGAGGGGGCTACGTTTGAATATCATAGCAGCACATTTAGCAACATTAATTTTTATTTTCCAAGTGATGAGCCAGTGCTCAAAGCTAGAGAGATATCTCTGAATGATTTGGACCAAGCTTTCAAGGCGTGTGTGTTGAGCTAGGATGGCCGTATCATCTGCATAAAGTGCAAGAGTGATACTAGGTGATTTTGGTATGTCATTTATGAAAATGTTGAACAAAATTGGGCCTAAAAGTGACCCTTGGGGGACGCCGCTTAGAATAGGACGGGGTGCCGAAATGAAAGAATTAACTCGTACAGAAAAAGATCTATTAGTGAGGTACGAATTAATTATATGAATTAAATGGGCCGAAACGTCAAGTCGTATGAGATTGATAATAATTCCTATATGCCAAGTCCTATCAAATGCTTTGGCTATGTCAAGAAATAAAGCGCCAGTAAGCATTTTGTTACGAAACCCTTCGTGAATGAACTCCACTGTCCTCAGCAACTGGTGCGTGGTGCAGTGTTTTGCTCGAAATCCAAATTGTTCATCAATCAGAACGTTGTGATTTCGGAGAAAATCATTCAGGCGTTTAAGTAACACAAACTCGTATATCTTAGATAACGAGGATAGGAGGCTGATAGGTCTATAATTTTGAGGATTAGAAAGGCTTTGGCCTGGTTTTGGAATAGGCACAATAAGTGCTTGTTTCCAGCTTTGAGGAAAATAGCAATGCTGTATCATATAATTTATAAGCATTACTAAGAAAAATAGATAGTTGGTGGGTAGATTTTTAATCATACGATTAGAAATAGAGTCCATACCAGGGGCTTTTTTGGGTTTGAGCTTGGTAATGTATTCACTTATCTCGCTCATGGATGTATAGTGTATATCTCTCGCGAAAGGCGAGGAGAGGAAACGTTCAACATCTTGTGGGAAAGAACTTGCGCTGTTCGCAAAAATTCCTTCATTATGTGGTGTAAATTGAGTTTGAAGAGAATCCGCAATTAGTTCGGTTTTCTCAGCGTCTGTGTGAGCCACCACTGCGTCCGTAGCTAAGGACGGAATGTTAGATTTGTGTTTGCGTAGGCGGGCTGATGCGCGCCAAAGACTGTTATCATTGGTCGTTAGGGACTGAATGTAATTCGTGTATTGTGATTGGAAGAACTGGTCACATGATGCCTTGATCTCATTTTGGAGAGCACGGAGTTGAATTTTTAGACCTGGATTCCTATTTCTTTGCCAAAGTCTCCGTACTTTATTCTTTTCTTTAATTTTGAGTTTAATTTCTTGGGGTAATTTACGAAAATTGGGTCTAAGGGTGGGTTTTGATACTTCCTTATAAGTATCTGTTAGAATGGTCGTTAAGTGATCAACTGCCGAGTCAATATCATGGCTGGATTTAATTTCAAGGGAGGGCAAATCTTTACTTTTAAGTTTGAAACCAAAATTGTCTCAGTTTGTAGAGACGAGTGCCGGAGAATTTTGATTAAAAGTAGTACAGTTAAGGTCTATGATTACGGGGTTGTGATCTGAAGATAAACAGTTTTCAACAGTCACGTGATATCCAAAAGGGATGTTTCGAAAGAGTGCCAAATCTATGAATGAAGGGGCACCCCGTGAACCATATCTAGTAGGGGAATCCGGCGCAATAATTTTAATTTGGGCGCACTGAGCTCATTTTAGAAGGCCACGACCAGCAGGGTTTGATCTATGACAACGCCAATGCTGATGGTGACAATTTAAATCACCAGCTATGATAAGATTATTTGAAAAATTGAGCAGTTTATTGAAATCTACCACAGGAAAATTTCCACCTGGTGGGAGATAGGCAGTTATCATAACTAGGGATGGTGAATTTTGAATAAAAATTTCGATGATTGTTGCTTCAAGTTTGCTCATATTTGGTGTCTCAATTCTACGATGCGGATAGAGTTTTTTATGTAAATACAAGTGCCACCATGATAGACATCACGTGTATTCGAAGCTTGTCTGTCATTTTTATATAGTGCATAATCTACAAGCTTGGGAGCTCTCCCTGGCTGGAGTTTGGTCTCTTGGACAAAAATGATATCAAAATCCTTTTCTTCTACATAGTCTCTAAACTCATGGAATTTGGAAAGAATGCCATTTGCATTCCAGGTGCATAGTTTAAGATTTTTCAACCCTTTCAAAGTATTGAATTTTAATGAATGTGGGAATCAGAGAATTGGAGAGTAATATAACTCTCAAAGATATAGTAGGCCGCGTCAGCACCAGATGGAGCCACTCTGAGCTGCGGTAAGGCGTTTTTGAATGCCAGAAGTAATTTGCTCTGGTCAATGCCAGGCTGATTAGAAATTTGGATTATAGCCAAAAGGATCTCGGTACAATTTTGAGTCGAATTTGCTCCTATGGGGACCGATAGATTTGGAAGAATTTGGGGTGCAGTCTGTTGCATACCCGTAAGGGCAGCAGAGTATGATACTCCAGGGCGAGTATTATTTGCACTGGGAGTGAGTGCAGCCGGCAGAACTGGAAATGTATTATGTTGTAGGTTAAATTTGTTTGTGTTGTCAACGGTCTGACTGGGTTTGGTGCTTGGCTTTAAAGGTTGTCTGTTTTTGGAGCCTGGGAACTTCGGGCAGGAACGCCAGTTAGCAGCATGGTTTCCCGAACAATTTGCACATTTGTTCGGCTCTTCAAAGGGTTTAGTGCATTCTTTGGCTTGATGCGGCCCAGCGCATCTGACGCATCGTCTTGGTAAGGTGCAAACTTCAGATGAATGAAAAAATCCCTGACAACGCCAGCATTGGGAGGGACCCTTCTGACCTTTGAAGTGTTCCATGGATACCTCAGTTCCAAGGAGTTCAGTTATCGAGTAGATTTCTTCGGCTTTGAGGCTGTTGAAGATTTGTAAATAAAAGAGAGCATTGGCATTTTGGTCTTCCATTTCTTTAGTTGAGAGATCTTGTGAATTTTGAAGCCAAGCACTTCAACCGCAGTCTGCACATCGTTGAGCGGTGTATTTGAGGGTAATCCCCTAATTACCACTTTAAGTGGTCTATCTGATTTGAGTGTGTGGGACTTGAATTCAATATTATTGTCTGTGAGGAATCTAACAACTGTTCTATAGTCAGTCTCATTAGTGGTAGTGAGTTTAAGAAAATCAATGTTTTGTTTGGAAAGAACAGTTGGTGCATGTCGGCGTAGCTGATTGAGGAGAAAGAACCAATCAGCTCGCGGTTTTATGAAAATTGGAGGTGGTGCTTGAATTTTTGGTGTTTGAGTGACAGCCGGCTGCTGCGTCGAGTGTTCAGTGTTATCAGAGTTTTGTATGTTTGTGAAAGAATTGGATGTTGTGATGTTTTCATTACTATTAGTGTTGGGAAGTGGTTTTTTGGCAATTAAATGTTTTGGAGGAACTACAAATCCTTCACTGTCTGTGGGTCTGGTTCGTTTTTTAGAATCATTTTTGAGATTTTCTTTTGGAGGATTTTGATTGGTTGAGGATGAGGGTGGATTAGTGTTTTGGGTTTTAGCGTTAGAATTTTGAGTTTTGGAGTCCGAATCAGGGGTTTTAGAAGTCTTTTTGAATTCGGTGAAGAACTCCTCTTCAGTAGCAGGGAGGGTAAATAAATTTATGCCGAATTTAGAGCAGAGGGTATGTAAGGAAAATAAAACTTTCTCACCCTCATCCTGTAACTGTTTGACCATCAGTTCCTTATTAGGTGTCTCAGCTCGCTGAAGACGCTGGATGTCAAAAAGGAGGTCTGTGTGCCGATTCTTAAGTGAGTATATCTGGATTGCGCTCTTAGATAACTCAAGTGCTGAAGGAGAGGCAGGCGGAGTATTTGCTGTTACTTCCATTTCGGTTTGTATCAGTAAAGGTGGAGGAGAAGAGGGTTGATTGCCCGCTGGCGGCGCCGTATTCAGGATACCATTTGCATTGACATTACGGAGCTCAGAGCTCGTACGTCCGTCACTGTTAGCAGCCATCGCTGTTCTCATGTAGAGGGAGACAAACCAGTCCTTTCAGTTTTTATATACTGCGACGCACGTGGTAGCGTGCGATAACGATACAAGAATCGATAATGCCATACTGTTCACTGTGAGAATTCTGCGTTCTCACATTCCCTCCGGCCGAAGAAAAAATTTGTCCCATCACTGGACAAATGAAATCCCTCTCTGCTGGATACATTTGAACTTTCGTCTGCATTACATACACATTTCACACCAATCTTTACATCACTTGCAAAGGCACTGCACTTTATCATTCCGTTCGCACTATATATACATTCCACATTACTTGAACACAGTTGAGCTTTCGTATGCACTATACACACATATTTCACATTAATATTTCACATTGCTTGAAAAAACACAGCACTTTAAACATTTTGTGATACACATTTTTTACATTCCTAAATTAGTATTATTCTTTTACGTTGTAAAGTTGCGCGCCTCCAACCTGCACGCAACAAAGTGGTGACTACTGAAATTGGAAATTAGACAGAGTCTTGAGAAGGGTTTAAGTCCCTTTTTATTCAACTTTAGAAATTACAAATACGTGCTCTTGACGCTCACAAACTACGCCGACCCGGCGGTTAAAATAAAAATAAGAAACTAAAAAGAGATGCTAACAAGTCACTAACTACGAGGCTCTCTAAACGTAACTAACCTCACCGCGTTCTACAATACCGCTGATACTTCAGCAAACTCTGAATATTACGTTGAAAGATTAACAATTTGCCGAGGCAAGCACACAGGCCGAAACGCGTGGTTCTTCAATTTCTAACTAGCCACCTCCACACTCGTGAAGCAAGAAAGCACATCTTCGAACTCGTTTCCTTTCTATTTAACTCATGAGTACTTCCGCTGATAATTTGAATCCTTGCGCGTTCTACTAAAATTTACATACTCTGGCATTGGTAGTTCCAAGGAAAAGTAACGCTTGACAGGAAAGATAGTTTAAACTTAAAATAAATGTTAGTTAAAATAAATATAAACCCTACATTTGCCGCTGCCAGAATTTGGAAAACTTGGAAGCAGGTCCTACAAACGACCTGTTGTAAGTTTATCTAATTCTGAACTAACTTTTAAGAGCCTCGTTTACATAAAAAAATCTTATCTCACAAAAGGTATACTAAATTTCTGTAGATACTTATTTAAATCTCTCTTCTTACAGCAACTTTTCCTGGACTTCAGCAATCAATGTTGTTCTTTTCCTTCCAGCATCTGAAAGGAATAAGTATCAGTATCTTTTTAAATACATTATAATTTACACTTTCTTGACACTGAATAAATTTTTGTTTTTAAACGATTTATTTTCCTTAGTTACTGCTTAATTCACATTCATTCAAGTATTCAAACATTAATTTAACTTTACCCTGGCTCTCCACCATGTGTGGTGTCAAACGGGAATATTCGTGTTTTAGTATTACAACACTTCCCCTAACCACCATGATTTGTTAGAATTCAACGACCAAATAGACACACCTTACTCGACATTCTACAACTCGATGAGCTACTTTAACATTCTTAAAATTCAAGTGTCAACCCTACAAAACACATTCATTCTAACTTTTCCCTCATTCATCTTTAGACATGCAGGCTTTCGCTCTAAAGCATGATTTTATCTACAGTTTAATACTTAAATTTGAATTCATTACTTTTAAGCATTTACTTTTAGCATCTCAAATTTTATGCTTCTAGACTAAATTCTACTTTTACATAACTTTCAAGTATTTACGTATATTTAAAAAATTCTAATACATATGATTTTTTACAATTTACCATAAAATGAATAAGAGAAAAATAAATTTTTACTTTACTCATTCTTCGCCAAGCTGGCGGCACTGAAACTAAAGTTCTTATTAATACAAGAATACGAAGTTATTTTAACTTCGGCCAAATTTTGGCTTTAACATAACAGAATTAGTCTTTCGACCAACAGAAACTGCTTGTTCTTAGATTTTATACTGAAAGAAAATAATACTTTTGCCTTAGCTAAATAAGTAAAACAAAACTAAGTCTCAACCGAGACCCATTGACTTTCGTCAAAACATAGAACTTCGTATTAACGCATAACATTTTGGAACAAAAGAAAAAAATATATAGAAGATTTTAACTTTGAGTTTTCGATGATTGAAACTCCGTCATTCTTTTCTGGCAGAACTGTTCCCACGTTATAGGTTTCATGGACGTCAATCTTCTCCTTACTGACCTCCGAGTGTCGTCCACATTAGTTTTTCTTTTTCGTCCTCTGCATGCTGGCCTCTTGGAGTAGTAGTCATCGGGTTGCTGTCTTTTTCGTTTTTTCCCTGGACGGCTGGTCTGGGCGTCCTCCGGTCTGTAGTCATTCTTGAATTTCTTCTGTTGTTGCTGGTCTTTTCGTTCCTCCTGCTGTCTTTTTATTTTCCGGAACGGCGGCCTTGTTTGCACCTGACTCTCTGGCCCTGGGAGCGTTCTACTTGATGTATAATTTCTACTGCGATACGTTGTAGGTGGTGTTTTCCTCTTTACCAAGGTTTCGTTACGCGGTGGCTTTGCATTCTTGTTTTTCTTAAAAGCTGGAGTCTGAACGTTTTCATTTTTTTTTTCGGTACCGTCGCCTGGGTTGTAGAAGAGCTAGGTCCCTCTTCAGTTCTCTGCTTCTTGGGTGGTGGAACGGGTGACGTTATTTATGGACCTTCTACTTCTTTTACGCTTGAGTTCTGCAAGAAACATTTAAGGATTTCAAAATCATTTTGATTATAGTATTTTTTCACCTGGTCGGGACTTGCTTTACAGATTTCCCCTCTCTCGTTCTTAAGGTACAATACGACTCCTTTGATTTCCTGAATTACATAGGGGCCTTCAAATTTTGGAGCTAACTTTGCAGTAAAATTGTCTGGGGCACTTGCTAAAGAAAATTTCCGCTTCAATACTTTATCCCCAACTTAAAAAATCTGCTTCACGGCGTTTTCAATCGTAATATATTTTTTGCTTATTTCCTGCCGTATCCGAGCTCTTAAGCGCCTGGTCAATAAGTTTTTGCACATCTTTCTGTTTAAATTCTTGCGCTCTTTGTTGCACAAAGAATAATTTATCTAAATTCGTAATTAACTTTCGACCTAAAAATAATTCTGCTGGGGTTTTTCCCGTAGTATCGTGATTTGCCGTTCTTAAAGCATAAGCTAACTCATTTATGTAGCCTCCCAGCGCTTGTGATGTGTGCTAACGTAACTGCGAATTATTTTTACAATGTTTTTATTAACTCTTTCTGCTATGTTAGCTTGTGGTCTATACGGAACCATTTTGATATGGCGTATGCCAAGTCCAGTGCATATGTTTTCAAATATTTGACTAATGAATTGTTTACCGTTATCGCTAATGACTTTTATCGGTGCATCGTATTTTAAAATATATCTGTGTAAGAATGCATCTGCGACTGTTTTGGCTGACGCGCGTTTAAGTGGAACAATTTCTGTCCATTTTGAAAAATGATCTACAATTACTAAAAGAAAACGATTTTTATTTAACTCACTCTGGGGGAAAGGACCAAGAAGATCTATGCCTAAAATTTCATTCGGAAATGTAGCGCGAATGCTATTTAAGTACCCGACCGGGCTGTAATTAATATCATTTATTAACTGACATTGATTGCAGGACCTGACATACGCAGTTACTATTTTGTATAATTGCGGGAAATATACCGCCTCGCGTACCCTTTTTAAAGTCTTTCTGACCCCTAAATGACCCGCTGTTTTCGCGTCGTGTAATTCCTTCAAAATGCTTAATCGAAGCGAGGCTGGGATGACTGGTTTGTACTCGAGATTTTCGTTTGTTGTTTTCGTATAAAATAATAAATTATCTATTATTTCATAGTTTTCTGTTCTATTTCTTATCGCATCGATATCTGTATGTTCAAAGCTTTCGGGGTCTTTCAAATATGCATAGATACTTCCAAATTCAGGATCAGCTTTCAGTTCAGCGATAATTGTATCTCTAGAATCTAAAATTTTTGAAGTCAACACAGCGCATTTAAGTTCATTACCTTCATCGTCCAGTTTTATACGAGAAAGTGCGTCAACTACATTGTTTTCCTTACCCGGTTTATATTTTATTATTAGATTATATTCTTGGAGTTTTAAAGCCCATCTTATTAACCTGGGCGTTAGGTTTTTACCCGAGTAAAGTCTACCAACAGCCGCATGATCCGAAAAGACTGTTACTGGCGCTTTGCCGAAATAAACTCGAAATTTTTGTACAGCTATTAATACGGCTAATGTTTCTCTCTCTGTAGCTGTATAATTCCTTTGTATATGATTCAACGTTTTACTAAAAAATGCCAGAGGATGGCAATTTTGCATAAGAAACTCACCCACCGCATAGTCCGACGCATCTGCCGCAATTTCCAGGTTTTCGTCCCCCTCCGGGAATTTCAAAACAGGGGCATTGATGAGGGCTTCTTTTAATCTTTCAAATGCGGTATTTGCTTCCGCTGTCCATGTGAATTTACTTTTCTTTCTTTTAATTACTAACAGGGGTTCAACAATATTAGCGAAATCTTTTATGAATGACCGATAGTAAGAACATAATCCAAGGAAAGAAGACAGTTTCTTGGCGGTGTTGGGAGGTGGGAAATTCTTGATGGCTTTTATTTTTGAATCTTGAGTTTCTATACCCTTTTGCGAAATTTTATAACCCAGATATTAAAGTTCTTTAGTTGCGAACTTACATTTTGAGGCGTTAATTGTAAGACCGGCCTCTTTTAATAATTTAAAAACTTCTAGATCTTTAATATGTTGTTCCAACGTACTACTCGTCATAATTATATCATCTAGATAGATTAAAGTCGATTTTCCTAGGACAGGCTTTAGAACAATGTCCATAGCTCTCTGGAATGTTGATGTGGCCCTACACAACCCAAAGGGCATGCGTAAAAATGCATAAGTGCCCGATTTTGTTATAAACGCGGTTTTATGTATGTCTTCGGGTCTCATAGCTATTTGATAGTAGCCAGACGTTAAGTCCAAAGTAGTCATGTATCTTGTAGATTTAATCTTTCTAATAATTTCCTCTATAACCGGCAAAGGGTAAACTGGGAATTTAGTAATACTATTCAGTTTTCTGTAATCGATAGCAAACCTCCAAGCCCTTTTATCCGAAGGAGGAAACTCGTTCTTTTTCCTACATAGTACGACTGGACTCGCGTACTCACTATTTATGGGCGTTATTATTTTGTTCTTTGACATTTCCTGAATATGTTCTTCTATGATTAGCTCTTTCTGTTTATCATAGCGATAAGGTTTAGTCCTACAGGGTTTGTCGGCAGTTAACTGTATCTCATGCGTAACTATTTGACAGCTACCAGGCCGTTCTGAAAACAAGTTTGAAAAAGTACTCACCACTTGCTGGATGGCTTGACTTTCATGGTCATTCAAATGGCTAAGGTCAACTTGCGGTTGTTCCACAGGTTCCACCACCCTCTGGTCCATCTCCAGCACAATAGAACTGTCCTGAAAATTCAATTTGGCCCTCGCGGCCCTTAAAAACTCCATACCTAAAATAAGAGGATTTTCAAATGTTTTACTACAAAAATTAATACTTTGAGGCTTTCCTCTTTTACCTGTAAGTTTAATGATAATTTCCCGATGCAGAGACAGGTTTTTCCTTGCGCAGCTATAATTTCTGTGTTTTTGTTTTTAAATAATCGTAACCTATAAAAATTCTTTTTGAAAAATGTCTCACTCATAAAATTACCTTCTGCTCCTGTATCGATGAGGGCTTCTACTGGTAATCGCCAACCAGGACTTGTATAATTGGTAGATGTGAGTTTTTTACGATGACCGTATTTAAATGTCTTTTTGAGAGTTTTTTTAAAACTTCCGGGGTCTGTACCCTCGCTTTCACAGGCCCCTCTACTCGTTTTAAGCTTTCCTTTCAACTTCTGCCTTCTGGGTACGCGGACGTTTGTTTTCGAATTTCCTTTTTGGGCCTTGACCTTCGAGGTTCGATGAGTTAGCTCGATAGCTCTTTCCCCCATAAGAGCGGTTTGCATTTGTGGTCTGCTCATTTGAAGATTGTCTTCGGGTACTTTGAGAATACGATGCCCCTCTAGCTTTTTCTGCTATTTTGCGATTTTGAAACTTAACCGCCAATTCGAAGAGCTCCTGCAATGTGCTTGGGTTTCTAATTTCAAAGTAATCTTGAACAGCAGGTAACAATCTTGGTAAGATTATTTCAATAATCTCCGCGTCGGTTTTCTTCCCATACAGCATATCCGTCAGTTTAATTTTTCGCAGAATAAAGTCCGTTAACTCTTCTATATGCCGTTGATAGAAACTATATAGTTCGGCTTCTAGCCTTGCTCGATCTTTCACTATGGGGAAGGCCTTTAAAAACGATTTTTTGAAATTTTCAAATGTATATGTCTGGCCTCCGAATTCCCCTAATAAAAATTTGCCTATATTCTTCCATCATAGCGCGGCCTGTCCTCTTAGTGCAGATGTGGCGATGACAACTTTTTGTCTTTCAGGCACAGGGTAGGGTTGAAAGTGATTGTCTAGGCTTTCTAGAAATATCGCCACCGAATGTTTTCCGTCGAAATTGACGTTTGGCTTGATTGACGCTTTCAACGTCTGGACCAGGTATCCAAATCCTTCCAATTGGCTTGCCATTTCTTGTTGTTGTCCCGCGGCTTCCATCCGATTTTCGGCCATTTCAGTTCGACAAGTGTTCGGGCGCCAATGTAAAGTTGCGCGCCTCCAACCTGCACGCAGCAGAGTGGTGACTGCTGAAACTGGAAATTAGACAGAGTCTTGAGAAGGATTTAAGTCCCTTTTTATTCAACTTTAGAAATTAGAAATGCGTGCTCTTGACGCTCACAAACTACGCCGACCCGGCGGTTAAAATAAAAATAAGAAACTAAAAAGAGATACTAACAAGTCACTAACTACGAAGCTCTCTAAACGTAACTAACCTCACCGCGTTCTTCAATACCGCTGATACTTCAGCAAACTCTTAATATTACGTTGAAAGATTAACAATTTGCCGAGGCAAGCACACAGGCCGAAACGCGTGGTTCTTCAATTTCTAACTAGCCACCTCCACAGTCGTGAAGCAAGAAAGCACACCTTCGAACTCGTTTCCTTTCTATTTAACTCATGAGTACTTCCGCTGATAATTTGAATCCTTGCGCGTTCTACTAAAATTTACATATTCTGGCATTGGCAGTTCCAGGGGAAAGTAAGGCTCGACAGGAAAGATAGTTTAAACTTAAAATAAATGTTAGTTAAAATAAATATAAACCCTAGAACGTACTCATGCATGTCTACTCTCACCTAAAATATCACTACAGATGCGATTTCAGACAATAAAAATTTTGCACTTACTACACCTAATTTACAATTCACATATGATTAAATATCCAATTAATCACTTAAACTAATAACATTTGCATTATCAATTTTGATGGTACTCCTCTTAACCATTGTTTACCTTTGTTTACATTATCTCATTCTTTATATTTTAGAATCACATTCACTATTCCATTACTTAGCTACTTTTATCATTTGATCATATTCATTTCACATATAAATTTCATATACCAATATGTCATGACATTGTTACAAGCTACATTTGTATTAGATCCACTACTAAATTACATACCTTCAATTTGATTCAGCAGTAAGACAAGGAGATTTGAACCAACGTTTTCTTTCTTTTTTAATCTGCTACCTAGTAATCAATGAAACCCCGCATAGTACAATTCAATTCTGGTATATGGACAAGCCAACTCTACCCAAATCGTGCAATTAGCGCTTTATTACACTAAATTGACCCATACCACACATGATCATCATTCATTATCTAGCTTGTACACATGCTACATTAATATCATAACCACAACTTCTTTACACATTTTTTTTTTTATTTGCTGATCTACAATTTACAATTGTGTTACACTCCTAATCCTCCTTTTGTGCTGAATCTATTCTTGAAGGCTTTTGTAAAACAAATTTACTTACGTGAACTTTAGTGGTTTTATTATCTAATTAAATTAATTGTATTATATAATTATCATTTCGTAGCTTTTTAGTGATGTCATATGACCCCTTGTATTTTGGATGTAACACCCTTCTATCAGTAAATTCCTGCATAAAAACTTTATCCCCTGATTTCAATTCTGGAATTTTTCTCCCTTTCAAATATTTTTTTTTTGCACAATTAAAGTATTCATCCTCATTTAAGTTTACTTGTTGCTTATCTCTACTCAATTGTTTCTTTAGTCTTTTGGAATATTCTTGGAAATCTTCTGCTAATTGAAGAAGATCATTGCTATCTATGGGAGTATTTTATGTTCTACCAAAAAATAGTTCTGCTGGTGAAAATTGAGTTACAGAATGTTTAGCGTTATTATAATACAGTTTAAACATCAGTACTTTTTGTGGCCATTCAAATATTTTGTTTGATATTGCTGCAATCAATTTTTTCATTACCCTGTGAACTCTTTCAATCAACCCATTGGACTGTGGATAATAAATTGAACTTTTTCTGTGTTCTATTATAAGCGATTTTAAAAATTGATTAAATTCTTTGGAACGAAAATAGGAACCGTTGTCTGATAGCAAAATTTTTGGAATGCCAAATCTGGCAAAATAACCATTTAAAGATTTTATGATGGATTGAGAAGTGCAGTTTTTAACGGAACTGTTTCCAGATATCTGGAATAATGATCAATGATAGTGAGTACATAAAACTTTATGGATCTTGGTAGTTTACCAACTATGTCTATAGCTATCATCTCTCCAGGAGCAAGATCTTTCTTAGGACTTAGATGTGGCAGAGTGTTGTGAAGTCTAGACTTATTTTGTAAGCAATCTGAACAATTTTCTACAAAACTTTTAGTATCGCTGTACATACCTTTCTAATAATACTTTGCCTTTACAAACTCATATGTCTTTTGAATACCAAAGTGAGGCGCATGAACTGTCTGTAATAAATCTTTAATTAATGCCTTAGGAATTAGAATTTTATTCTGGATACTTCTGTCTTTCTTTCTACCATTTACAGGTTTTAATTTTATCATTACTACATCTATATGACTATCAATAAAATATTGTTCTACACTTTCTTTGTGGTTATCCTGTAATTTTTGTATAATTAATTTTACGTATGGATCACTTTGCTGTTTACTAATTATGTTTTGAATAGACAAATTATCATTCGTCCTAAATATATTTACATTGTTTACCACTACACCCTTTGAAACTCTTGACAAGTAATCTGCTGGGTTTTTTAAGTCAGGAATATGCTCCACTGTGTATTAAAATTCCTGTAGATATAACAACCAGCATGCTACAATATCTGGCTGTTTGTCAAGATTAATATGGAAAGTCAGAGGTTTAATATCCATTAATATTATAAATTTTTTATTGTGGGTTTTTCTAAAATTAATTCTTGTATTTTATCTAACGCATTTTGGCATCTCTCGTTCCACACGAATGGTATATTCTTTCTTGTTAAATTTACTATTGGCTTGACAATTTCTGCATAATTAAAAATTAAGTGTCGAAAATAATTTACCGTGCCTATGATGTCGAAAATAATTTACCATGTCGAAAATAATTTACCATACCTCTTTCACATTTCGTGGCCTAGGAAATTTGGCTACTTTCTGAATATTCTCCTCTGAAGGAGCAAAACCATTCTTATTAACAGAAAAACCTAAATACGTAATCTCTTGTTTACATAACTGCAATTTGGCTGGGTCTAACATTAAATTAAATTTTTTAACTTGTCAAACACCTTTTGTAAAATAATTACTAGTTCCTTTATACTGTTAGCTGCAACAATTATGTCATCTAGAAAATATTGTAAATTTGGACCCTGCAATTCACCTAAACATTTTGATATTAGAGTATGGAAATAAGCAGATGAATTTTTTGCACCAAAAGGTAATCGAGTTGGTTGAAAATTGCTAAGTTCCGTGCAAAAGGCAAATTTTTCTTTATCCTTCTGATCTAATTTTATTTGAAAAAATGCTGACTTAAGATCTAGCACAGAATAATAATTTTTACCTGCTATATTATGCAAAATATCTGAAATCTTAGGTAGACATATTAGATATGATTCAGTTATGCAATTTAGCAATCTATAATCTACTGCTATTCTAAATTTTAATTTACTAGGATCAGTATTAGGTGGTGCTTTCTTTTTGACAAAAATTACTGGAAAACTGTAACTCGATGTCGATGGCTCTATAATACCTGCTTCTAACAATTTGGCTATCTCTTCTTGGGCATATTTCTTAGCAATGCGAGGAATAGTGTATGGTCTAGTTTGAATCGGAAAGTTATGTAACAAATTAAATTGTGCACGATTGCATCAGTCTCACGCAGAGTGGTGTAAGATTTTGAAAACACAGCTGAATTTTTCATGAGCATTTCAATCATCTTATTTTTTTTGTTCTGCTTCTAAATGACTTAAATCAAAATCATCTGGGCTTAATTCCTCCTTTCTTAATTTTTTCATTTCTTTTAAAGTTATATGGTTAATCTGCAACTTTTGTTGCTCCTAGGTTTTTCAAATTGTTTTTCTTCTACTTTATATACCTTACCAATCTTTTCACCCTTTCTTAAAATAATTGTGGAATTGGAATTGTTTTCGATTATGGTGAATATACACTGGTGTGCAAAAATTAAGGACGAGACGGTTTTTTCAATATAACTTTGTACAAAAGCTTTCCAAATCAACACATTTAATACCGTAAGATCCCCAATACGTAAGGACATGAGTAATGTAAGCAACACTTACTAAAAGAGAAATCAGAGGGATAAAAAGAAGCTTTATTGAAAAAGTAGCATGGAGCGCAATGCGACTGAAGGCCGAAATATCCCTGTGATGGGTGTCCAGCAAGAAACATCCGGTCTTTAATAGGGATTTGATCTTCTCTGACTGCTAGGCAGGTTTCACAGCGTCTGCCCATGGTGAGAATGAGGGTGTCAATGAGTTGTTGAGGCGTTGTTGCCCATTCGTCTTGCAGAGCCAATCGAAGCTCCGGAATCGTTACTGGTGGTAAGGTACGAGCTGCCAAGCGTCTGCCTAGAAAATTCCATACATGCTCGATGGGATTGAGATCCGGAGATCGTGCCGAGCAATCCATACGTTCAATATCCTCACTCTCTAAGAGCTGTTCAGCAGCTACTGTGCGACGACATGGTGCATTGTCGTCCATGAAAAGGAACTGCGGACCCATAGCGCTTCTAAAAAGACGCGCATATGGAAGAAGAATCTCGTTACAATAACGGGTCCCGTTGAATGAACCTGCGTCGAAGATGTGAAGGTCTGTACGACTACCAAGCATGATGCCTCCCCAAACGAGAACACCACCACCTCCATACCTGTCCCTTTCAATGATGTTCGAGGGATGATTGCGGCTTCCCCGCTCTCTCCAGATGAATATGCGATGAGAATCGCTACTCAGACTGAATCTGCTCTCATCTGTAAAGAGTACTCGTCCCCATTCATTGTCTCTCCAATTCCGGTGTTCCCGGCACCACAGAGAACGCCTTCTCCGATGGGCAGGCGTTAGAGGTACACACCGTACAGGGCGTCATGCAAACAGACCACCACCGTGCAGTCTTCTGGCCACGGTAAAACGCGATATCGGTCGTCCAGTCGCCTGTGTCGTGTGTCTACCGATTTCTCCCGCTGTCTGCCGTCTGTTTCTTCTGGCCTGTAAGGCAATATACCGGTCATCTGCGGGTGTGGTTCCTCGTGGACGACCACTACTAAACCCCCGGATAGCTGTTTCTGTAGTTTAAAATTGTCTCCAAAGTCGTGAAACGATGCTGTGAGCAATTCCGAACTCTGCAGCCACACTTGTCCCACTGCGGCCTTCCTCCAACTTCCCAATGATTCGACCTCGGGTAAAAGCATCCAGATGTCGTCTAACAGATTGATTATTCGCCATTTCTCGCTGAGGTAGCAACTCGGTGTGATTTTAACTGCTATACGGCGTGCAATCTCTTTGCCAGAAATACTGATCTTACACCGACAACATGCTTTATACTACTCAGACACTCCTGCATTACGTCTACCTGCATATCTGCGCATGTGCTACCGTACATCACCTTACTTATTCTCCTGATTGGTCTTTCTGTCCGCTCTGCCTCTTCGTTCAGCTGATGTGCTAATTTTTCGACTTCGTCCTTAATTTTTGCACACCAGTGTATATTGCCTGTCACTTATCTCATGAATTGAGTCAATCATACCTATCTTGCCCACTTTTCGACTATCTGGTGAGAACATTATTTGCTTTTCTTTCTGCATATTAATTGGAATGCTTAAGTTTACTGTCTCTGCTGTTTATTTGGCGAAATTCTGGTATTTAATACTACTCTTACAATACCCGATTCCTCTGGTCTACTACACTTGTTTACCTTTTTTGCATCAATGTTAGTACAATTTTTTCTTTTGTCTAGGAGATCAAAATATGTGCTATAAATGATTAACTGACTTTTATTTGCATCTATAAGTATCTTATTTTTTTGATTGAAATCATACCCTAAAATCATTTGATAATTTGTGTTCCAATTATGTTGTGTAACAAAAAATTGGTTGGCAAGCCATTTATTTCCTAAACGAAATTTATATGTGTAATAGCAAAATCAGTGTAAACTGGTTAAAAAGCAGTGCAAAATATCAGTTTTATATGTTTATGTTGTTAGGACTTGTACCTTTTTTGATTTGTTTCGGGAACATTGTGTGTCCTGAATAGGAACTGGGAGCTTACTCAAGCTATGTTCAAATATGTGTGGAATGGACGACACAAGCAGAAAGGGTTAACTTTACCATTTATTGTCCATGATATTACAGGTGCTCTCGCACTTCGTGATAAACTACTGACTAAATAAAAATAAAAGTTAACTTCGAGTGCTTTACACAATTGACTAATGCTAAGACTGGCCTTTTAAATTATTACGTATGTAGTACGCAAACTGCCAAAACTACAATACGTTTTAAATATCAAGACTAAAACTCTGGCCTTAAAGGCGGACAGCAGCTGATTGAAAACTCGTGCGGAATGCAGTAGAAAGGCGACTTACTTTCCATCTCTAACTCTTGGCAAAAAGCCACAACTTAAATACTTGGGCGTTCGCAAGTACAATTTGCGTAAAAAAGTTAACGCATTTAATTCTGGAAGTGGAAACTAAGACATACTAGTATACTAGTATAGATACTAGTATAGTAAAGCTTTAAAATCAAATAAACGTTAGTAGAACTTAAGATTCTTACAATGTAAATACAACAGTGTAAAATAGACGTTGTCGTATCATAACACGTTATATATCCCTATATAATTATACAATACGTTATATATCAGTATATAGTTTGTGTGTATTTTTTTGCATGCATAAATAGAGTTTTAATATATCAGGTAAAATATCAGTGCAAAATGTTCATGTATACACAGCAGTTGTAAAAGAGACGTTTTGGTATAAGCGCATGTGAGATGGGACTGCATCCGGGTAATTTATGTTTAAGTATATGCATCAGCATAGAAATTGCATGCATATCAGAGTAAAATCAGTATTAAATGTTAAAATATCAGTATAAAATGTTTTTGTATATTTTACTATGTACGTATCAATGTATCCTCAGTATCTAAACCCCTGCGCAGAAAAATGAACTGATCTTACACTGACAACATGCTTTATACTACTCAGACCAATATTTAGGCCAATATTTGTTTTCTATGTGCATCGGTGTAAAATTTGTGTGCATCCCACCGTAAGATCGGAGCAAAATGTTTAAATATCAATCTAAAATATTAGTGTAAATGCTTATGTACACACAGCAATGTACTCACCAACACCAAACAGACTTAATGACAGAAAAATTGCGTGTAAATGTATTCAGAGTGTCTAAACCTAAGTGTCGATAAAATGCACTAAAATTATATATGTTTAATTACCACCCAGACGGTAGAGTGGTTAGGGGAGCCTGGCTATGATAACAAAGGGCCCGAGTTCGAATCCCGGAAAGGCATGGATGTAAAATTGTCTGTCCCTTTCATAGGAGGCATTAGTAGCCGCCTATTAGCTACCTCCACAATAAAATGGCCACTTCTTCTGGCCGTAGTAGTGGCCAATGCTGTTATAAGCAATTGCTTGCCATTGGGAAAATTATATATATATATATGATTAATTATACGTACCAGTGAGGAATTTTTATGTGTATTGTAATACTTTTTGTATAAAAAGTGTAAATGTCATGGTAAAAATCTATGTAATATGATTATGTAAGTGCAACGAAGTATACATTAGTGCAAATTAGAGGTTTTGTATTAGTGTATTCTCAATGTTTAAACCCATGTGCGCATAAAATGCACCAGGGCAATTTATGTTTATAAATGTGCAACAGTGAGTAATTTATATGTCTCAGAGTAAAATCAATATGAAATATCTAAATATCAGTGTAAAACTTTTAAAAATTATAACAGTGTGTAGAGTTATTAGGTCTTTTTTTTTAAACTAGAGACATGAAAAATGTGCATTGCCCTAGCCGGAACTCGAAACAGGATTTCTAGCACGCGCTGAGTGTGCTACCATTACACTACGAAAGCATGCAGAAAGGAAGGAGAAAATACTTATTTTATTTAAGTACTATTTTATTTAATTATTAACTCCTGTATCAAGAAACAAAAACCAATACTTTTGTTATCCCTAAACAAAGCAAAATCTCAGGGGATCTAGCCAGTTAAAGGCTTATTAACTATGTTTCTTCAGCAGGGAAAATTTTGAAAATAATCCTGAACATAGTAGTGACATGAAGAATTCAAAATCTCATGAATAAATGAATCCAGTGCCGACCGTTTGATTTCTGAAAAGGAGTTGAGAATCATAATCATTAGCTTAATGAAAAAATAGCATACGTTTTCAGGAAACAATATTCTTTATTTAACAATTAGAAAACTCCTCAGTTTGCTTATGAAAGTTAATAATAATTTCAGAAGCACCTGGTGTTAGACATTAAGACACACCTTCTGAAATAACACAACGCCAGGCTGTTTTCTATTGCAAATATCTGTGAAGTCATTGTCTATGCTAGGAACTGAACTATAGTTTACCTTATTAAATTTACGAAAGAATTTCCTTGCGAGTTTGGCGATAAACAGAGTTTATGAATTAAAATTGAAAGATTCTATCTTTGGCGTTTCCGTGTGATGATCCCTTCCGATGACGGATAATGATGTCATATTCCTGGAGTCTTTGTATCCACCTGGTTATTTGACCTTCAGGACTATTGAAATTTAAAAGCCAGGAGAATGATGCATGATACGTGCGAAGCAGGAATTTTCTGCCGTACAGATAATCATGGAAATATTCTATGGCTTTGAATATGGCAAGCAACTCTTTCCTAGTGACACACTAATTCCTCTCCGGTTTGGACAGGCACTTGCTCCAGTGAGCCATTATACGTTCTTGACTGTCTATTTCTTGGGACAAAACAGCACCGAAACTTTCATTGTTCGCGTCCGTGTCGAGAATAAATGGTCTGTTGAGCTGAGGATACCTCAGGATTGGAGCAGATGTTAAAGCTTCGTTTAAGTTGTTATTCTTTTGTTGTTATTCTTTTCCTCGTATTCTTTTGTCCACAAGAACGTTTGCTTGCTTTCTGTCAGCTTGTGAAGGGGTCTTGCGATGAAAGAAGAGTCCTTTACCAATCTCCTGTAGTAGGTGCAAAGCCTTAAGAAGCTACTCAGCTGATGAACATTTTCGAGACGTTTCCAGGCTTTAACCGCTGACACATTTTCAGGATCCGTGCACACACCTTCTGCAGAGATGACATCACTTCCTGTCTGAATAATTTACATTTAGCGGGACTCAACTTTAAATTGGGTTCTTTTAGTTTTTGAAGCAGCTTTCTAAGATTTTCTACATGTTCTTCAACTCTTTCCGACGATGATGATGTCATCCAGGTATATCAGACAGGATTTGTAAGAAAGACGTTTCAAAACAGTGTCCCTTAGGCTTTCAAATGTAGCCGGCGCATTGCAGAACTCAAATGGCATCACCTTGAACTGCCAAAATCCTTGTGCCGTACTAAATGCCGTCTTTTCTTGGTCATCAGGGTGTGTTTCTGCCTGCCAATACCCACACTTTAAATTAAATGTTGAGAACCACTTGCTTCCAGAAAGAGTATCCAAAATGTCGTCAGTTCTAAGAAGAGGGTAACTGTCTTTCTTCGTAACCTCATTCAACCAGCGATAGTCAACGCAAAATCTTGTTGAGCCGTCTTTCTTTCTGACGAGGACGATGGGAGATGCCCATGGACTTGCTGAAGGCTCGATGAGATCGCCTGCTTCCATATCCTTTAAAAGTGTTCGTACCTCTTTCTGTTTAGCAATCGGTAGACGCCTTGGATGTTGTTTGATTGGTGGATGATCACCGGATTCTTTAACGGATTCTTAGCCTGCTTTCATCTCTCCTTTAAATGAAGCAGAGGCTGCAATCAGCTGTCTTAACTGTTCTTCCATCGCTCTTGTGACTGACATTCAAATCCCCCATCTGACACCAAAACGTTTTGCGTGCATACGGGCTCGCAATAAATTGAATGCACAAGTTCGATTAAAAGTAAATGAAATTTATTCTTATCACAAAAAATGAAACAAAATGCTGAAATTTCTTCAGAGATATCTGTACAACATCGTAATATCTTACAGTAGTTATATCTTAAACTACCAAAACGTTTTACAGAACACAACTCAAAGTAGAGAATCCGATCTCACCGTGAATTCGTTACAGTCAACAACAGCAGTTTTCTTAAAACAACAACTGAACTGACATGTTTTCAGCCAGCTTTTATAAGCTGTTTAAATTTAAAAGCTGTTGTTGTTAAGAGAATATTCTGGTATTTTCGCAATTTTTTCCGGAGAGCAAAAGAGTACAATTACGAGATCTCTATTTATTAAATGCGCGTGGTCCTGTATTTTTAATTTTTCCGGACTAGCTTTTTCTTCAAATAAGTTTCGTGCCGCATTGCACGCGATACAAAACAATTTAATAACAATTCTACTAAAAATTAGCAAGTTAAATACAAAGTCCGTAGCAATATATATCTGTCTGTGTTTGTGTGCGTGATAATTTGGGAATGATGCAGATTTTGAAACGCACATAATGAAGAATTTGATGATTGGTAATGAATAATAAACTTGGAAGTCGTATAGATGCAGTAAGACGAAGTCATAGCAGGTTTAAACCCTATTTCGTTTACTGCAGTTAAACATTTTACGGCTACAAACATATTGGCACACTAAACGTGCCTGTTCGAGAACATGTATGATTTTGATATAATTTTTTTAAAGGAGCAGCAGCAAGTAGAAGTCTAGATAGGTCGAGATACAGAAAGCAAGTGCCTAGTTATTCAATATAGAAGCTTAGTTAAGAGAAAATTTTGGTTCTGGAAATTTAGTGTTCCAAATTAGCTATGTTATAATCGTTGTGTAAAAGCCATACGATATGGAATAAACGGAAATCACGCAGTCTAGTAACTGCTTTAATACAGTAAGGAGAAAGACAGAAATGGAAAAAAAAAAAAAACAATTAAAGGTCTATTGTTAATTTAGGTTATAATTTTGTGATACTTAACATTTTTTTAACTCATGCTCATCCAAAAAGATTCCGTGTTTCCGGTTTGCACTTAGCCTCTCTACATCTTCATATTACTTTGATATTTTCTACCAAATGATGTATCCAAACATTCTGAGGGGGGGGGAACCTCATACTGATGGGATGAAGTTTCTCTACATTGTCACATGATTTCAGCAAACCTAAATGAGGCGCTATAATAGCTGTTCAAGTTTTTTGTGTGAAAAGTGCTTGCATGGCAACTATATTTGAAAGTAGAAAACTGGCACGTATTCATCGGAATATAACTTCTTGCTTCAGCGCTCTGGTTATTCCTGGAAGCTATGTAAGAATCTTTCTTTTGATATTTCTCTTAAATAATCTGATATCGATCAAAGAAATCCAAACTTCATTTCTCAGATACTCTTTACTTACGAGTAAATGTAACATCACGCTGAACGATCAGAAAAGTTTTAACTTCGTTTACATTACAACATGAACTCTGCTATTCGAAGTGATATCACTGTTAGAAAAATCTAGAGAAAGTATATTTAATCTTTTGGCTTTTATAATCGTTTGCAGAAGAGCATACGAGGGCTGTATGCTGATATTTGATCTTTTAAGTATTTACTTCATTTTTAAATTTTTACTTCCTATATGATTCATTAGTATTTTCGAAAAATGTTTGTATAAAGTTCAAATTAAAACCTTTTTTTATGAGACATGACCTTGTTGCAACTAAGCTTGGCAATGTTTCATAATTTGAATCGGTTACTCAAGGCAGAAGAAGAGCAATCACGTTTTCTAATTTTGCTTCATACAATGGCCGAAATCCACTTCTATTTTAACACAGTTTTAAAATGCTGTATTTGAATAAGCATACAATAACGTGGTTTTCAAGTTTACTTCTGTACTTAGATAACTGACGTAGATTAATCTATTGAAAGAAAAGCGCAAAGCATAAAAATCATATTTTTAAAGAATTTCATGTAACTTAAATGCAGTTAACATTTTTGTCCCAAAATATTGGTAAAATATCGGTATTAGATAGAGTTTACAATCTTGAGCATATGTTAAATAAGGGAAAATATGAACATATGTCTACAAGATGAATAGGGAAGAAAGATATGAAAGTGTACAAATAAGTTACTTATTATAGCTTAATATTGAATATTATTTTATTAGTGACAATACGTAGTTATCTTGCTTCAGATAGTGAGTACATTAGCTATTTAATTTATGTACACAAGAATATTACTTTAAATTTTACTTTACAAAGTATTCTAACAGTTGTACATTTTCTTAACTCGTTCAATATCTGAACTGGTCATTCCATTCTTGGAATAAGGATTGGTAAGAGGTGTTCCATCTTTAGCTTCCATTGTGTTTGATTGGCCATCTTTAGAGAAAGCTGTGTTTCCGTAGATCATAATGGATCCGTAATCAAAAGAAGTCAGCAATAAATTCTGAGACGGGGATAATTTAGCAAAATTGTACTCTAAGCCTGAAAAAAAAAAAAAAAAAAAAAAAAAAAAAAAAAAAAAAAAAAGGATAAAATGGAATTATAGTTTATTCATATATTTATTGAGATTTGACAACAAAAAGCAAAGTTTTGACAATATCTTCTTACCTTGATGGACATTTTCGAGATAGACATTGATATAATCGTCTCTGTCCGATCTATTCTGTTCGTGGTAAAATCCCAGTGCATGCCCCAATTCATGTACAACAGTCCCTGTGAACATGCAGCCATCACCTAGAGACACTGGTTGTCCGCCACCAATCTTTCCGACATGAGAATAACACCTGTTGTAAGTAATAAATATTTCTGAATTAAAATAAGTTGAACTGAGCCCAAACATGTATAATTTTCGTTTCAGAAGAAAATATTCTTAACCAGCGTTTCCCAAAATGAAAGTCCCAAACCAGTAAAAGTAAACCCAACCAGTAGTCATTTCTTTGATGCTCCCATAGAGACCGACCTAAAGCACGCACAACCTTCTTTCTGTTAGTGTGAGATACCAGTTGCAGCAGTTCTATCATTTTGGCGGAAATCATAGTTACAGAATCATACACACTAATAAGCCGGTTTAAGCTCTTAATGCCGGAAAAAAAGGATCGTTAAGCGGATCGAACAAAAAAATATCATACGAAATATTATGAAAAAGCACACTAATAGCATAAGTTAAAAACAGTATTTAACAGTGAAGTACTCAGACAGAAGAGAAACACTCCCAAGTAAAACATAAAGTTAACTAGCACAACAACCTTGTGTTTGGCGTACATTTTACTCAAGGCTGTATTTATTTAGACGGCCAACAGATACAGATCTCTCTTCGTCAAGAGAAAAGAAATCTGCAACACAGCAATAGCCCCAGTAGTATTTATACCCAAAAGGAGTAAAACTAACGAGAATATAGTGTCATCTGTCGGCAGAAAGAACAATAAAATTGAAAAATTAAGTTAATAGAATTTTAATTGCGTTAGATTGAATTAGAATTAAAGTTATCAACTAAAAAGACAAATCTTTGTCAATGTGAAAAGCGTCAAGAAAATTCAGTTTATCAATGAGAGAAACTTCTTGTATAACTTTTACAGATCCAATTAAGGAAGATAGATTAAGTCAAAACTCTGAAAAAAATTTCCAACTACCTGCTGAAGATATTTTAATTTCGACATATTTGATATAAAATTCATGTTCCTTGATGTTATATTTTAATGCTTTTTTATTTGACGGATATATCCTAAACCCCACTGAAAAGATATGTGATAAATTCACCAAGAAGTAAAGTCAGAAATAGAAACTTTAAGAGCAGAACCATGCAACAGGAAAGCAAATGACTTGAAAATGGAAGTTTCTGAGAGTTCTGTTACTGACAGAAAGATGAAATGGAAGCGTGATAAGCACAATTTTTTAAAGCATCTCCATTTTTCGCTTAAATACATCAGAATATTATTTCCAAATGTATACAAGTCCATTGTTATCTCAAGTTTCCTATTAACATTTAGAAAGTTTTGCATTAATTCAAATAGTCACTTCTTCGCCACATTATAAACAACACGCGCAAACGTCTCTCTCAAACTGAATGTGAGTTAAATTACTTTCATTAAAAAAATGCCAGTTCTATTTAAAATTTTCTCTCAATTGGTCAATCTTGGTCTAGAACCGAAAGCGCTTGTCAATGTTATAAAAACGTCATTTCTAGTTCTCAAATTCGAGAAACTCACTCCGCAGTCGGCTGCTTCTGCCCATACTGTTAATCATCTCATTGTAAATACTAATTTAATTTTTCATATCTATAATGTTAATTAGTCGGAGGATTAGATGAGAGTATAAAAATATAACGTTAATTTTTCAAAGCCATCAAAACTTCAGCTTAATTGTAGTTCTAACGTTATAATTTCCAAAGCTGATAAAGGTGGACAGATCGTTGTTCTGGGCAAACACATATACGTTGATGAAGTCAGAAAAATGATAAATAAAGGCCCATACTCAGTCGTCTCTAAAGACCCTTCAGCTTCTGACTTCACGAAAGTTAGCTGTTTAAGCACCTCTTGTACTATCAACTCTCTTAGCATAGGAGCCTTCACGTTTATCATAAAACTCTTCCTTAATTGTATCGCATTGTCATTAGTAGGTGCATGTACACTGATAATACTAATATTTTGAGGAAAACCTCGAATCCGCCCTTTACAAATCCTTTCATTTATAGATTTGAAGTCTATGATTCTATCTCGTAATTTCCTAGTTACTACAAATCCTGCAGCAAAGCAGAGCTGCTTACCTTGAGAGCTATATACAACACTGCATCTTCTTTTATCCAAAATTCCTTGGCCGAGCCATCTAATCTCCTGAATGGCTAAAATTTACAATTCTCAAACATATCACTCTTATAGAGTGGACATAATACGCACATCTAGTTGATATGTACTATGTCCACTCTAGTTGATATCTAGTTGACTAAAACATCTAGTTGATGTTTTAGTCAACTAGATATCAACTAAAACTATCTAGACTAAAATCTATATCTAGACTAAAACTATATCTAGACTAAAACATCTAGTTGATATGTTTGATCATATCACTCTTATAGAGTGGATCTATATCACTCTTATAGAGTGGACATAGTACGCACATTCCAATACGCAAGTCCATTGTCGTTACACGTCGTGTGAGTGGTATCCGTCCATGATTTAGCCCTAGAGATTTCTGAACCGTAATTTTTTTACAGGGTGGGATAGTTAGCCCATGGAGGTCGGAAGTAACTTTACAAATCCTTTCTTTCCTCCATGAGTTAGCCCACGCCCAACCCCAACCTACAAGACCTCTGCACTAATATAATCCGCAGGGGCAGATTTCCCGGCTAAACCTCCGGACGGTGAGTACTTATTTCAGTCACCTCATGCGACATGCATGAGCTACACTGAGACTATTCATTCTGGTGGTCAGACACTATCCCGTGCAAAAATCAACAGCTATTTAAAAAGATTATGGTATCATGTACCAATTTATTAAACAGTAACAGATATCATATGAATTAACATTTGCTTGGTTTTTTCCCTTCTCAGTTACAATAATGTTTAGGTTCGTTTAAATTATATATACTTTCTAAATTTGAACTATATTTAACCCATTTTTTTCCATAGAAAGTTAATATTGCGGAACGCAGTTACGCCATATGCACAATGTGTTTATTTATCTAACCGCTGCGTTCGGCGACTGCGTTTAAGATATTTCAGAAGTTAATCTTGTTACGTTATTTTGAGAATGTTATCCTTTCGAGCAGCTTTTATGTGTCTTAATAAAAAAATATGATCAATGTATTTTGGGGAAATTCAGTAATATTTCTAGATGTCTTCATATTACTGCTTATATTTCTGGTACTTTTCATTTATAGCCTTCATAACATTTTATACCGAATAATAACTTACGAAAGCTGATGTGGAGAAGTAATATCTTATGTTGTGTTAAATAGGAGACATATGCAGCTAGAGATGGGATAAATCAAGTGTATTATGAAAGAATTGCTAAATGAAGGGCCATGCAGTATTTTTGCTGCATTATCTTATTAGAAAATTGCATTTCGCATGGCGTATAAAAGTGGTTAGAGCAAAAATCATGCTATAATTTTATTTTTCATCACACAAGTTTGCGATCGTATTGTTTTCTGTTATAAACAGACACTAAAAAGAGAAATAAAAATTAGAATGTCGCGAGAAAACGATGTGTAATGTTTCTGAAATTACATTAGATTGTCGCTAACAGAAGCCTTGTTTCATATATTTCCTTGGTACTAAGATGGAAAGAAGAGATTTCAGCTTTATTTTCTGATCGAAATATTTGTCATGCTGTTTAAGGTTCTAAGCACGGGTTTCAGGTTCTTTTACTGGTAAAATATAAAAGGGGCTCAAAGCCCACTTACACCTTCAAACTTGCAACGGCCGAGGTTGCTCTTCCTCGCTCTTCTTTCTTTCAATGATTAAAGAAAAGGTGAAAAAAAATCTCTCTGCCTCTCGGGAAAGAATTTTTAAAACCTCGGCTTCTCAAAAATGAAGACCGCTCCAAATTCAGCGTGGGTTTAAATTAGTTATAATTTTTATCCATTCATATTCTTTTTTAAATTATTTTAAGCCAACCAGAAAAGGGTGATAACTGAAGCCGTTTTTCCAAGAACAAGTATAACCCCCTCCAAATGATGACAAACCCTATTTTTTTTTAAGCACGACTCTGAGGAATATTTTCAACTTCTCCCCAAGAAAGAAACCCGTATTCAGTAGTAAAAGTTGAGGAGAAATCCGCAGCTGTAGTCCCCGAACTTTGAATCTAAAAGTGAATATCAGTCTGGGAAAAGAATTCCACGTTATCAGCCATACTACACCTTTCACCAGCCCTCCAAGAGCTTAACGCATTCAAGAGAATGTTTAAATTACAATACATTAAATTCATTAAGAATTAGTACAAAAATTATTAAATTCATTATAACCTAATAAACAGCTATTCCTATATTCTATATTAAGTTTATTATATACTATGAATTAGTACTAATATGCCTCAGACTTTCCTAAAATATGAGAAATGTTTACTTGATTGGAAAGACAGTATTATAACTTGTGTATTTTAAGCATTTACTGTGTAAATTTATGTTTTTATTTTAAACATTTACTATGCAAACTATGCAATTTTATGTATACATGTACAAGAGAAATTCATAAAATATTTATAATTACCCTTGTCCACGGAAGATTCTGATATAATCCTGCTGATTAGTCCTGGGAACGAAGCGGACACAGGTGTTATCGTGATAGTCCTGCATTCCTTTTAGAATGACGCTGGTGAAAAAAGCTATCGAAGAGTGAAATAAAAATAGGTATGAGCACTATGTAATAAACTTAAATATTAAAACATAATATGTTTCACATTTTCATTATATTTTTATATTAGGAGCTGTGTTCTTTTAGTTACAAATGCATGATTATTTAAAAAATGGAAATCTAATACTTTATCATTCTATTTCGAGATTAGTACAACTATATATTTTTCTTAATGCTTTCTTTTTAGAAGTATTGCGTTCTTAGCTAATCATTAAGATGTATAACGTGTTGGATCATGATGCACCACACAGGGTTAGAGTAGATGGAGCTATAAAATGTTATAAAAATGTAATGAACAAGCTGGGATCGAAAACTCCTCTAAATTGCCATCAAGTCTAAACGAATAATGCAGAGAAGAAGCACAGTAATTTTAGTTTAATAATAAAAATCAATTCGTACTCTTTTAAAATTTGCACAATGTTAAAAGCACTTTATTCTGGGTTAAAATATAACGGTATCAATTAAAAGTTTACAATAAAAGCCTCTATCTTTAAAAAATAAAGATTAAAATGAGGATTGATTCCAATTAATTGAAATAGAGATGGATCCTTCAGCTAAAATATTTCATTCTAAAATATTTAAGATTTGTATAGCTTGGGATATTATCTGCTTTTATCATTCGCCGATGGGTAATCTGGCAGTGATCAATCCGTAAGCGTGTAAAAAGGACTTCTTTTCGATATTTACTCGTGATACAATACACGATTTCAGGCTTCACATGGCGTGGCTTATTATTTATTTATGTCCTCTTGTGCTTTTGCCATTTTTGAAAAACTTGCTGCTTTACATATTTTATAATGCATGTCTAAGAGGTGTCAACTACATAGACTGCATCAGCAGAATTGGTAGCAATGGATCTGCAAGCTCATTTCCTTTTAGACCTGTGTGACAAGGAATCCAACAATATCAAATATCGGTGTTAAGATCCTTAAGATCTACATAGGGATTAGTAACCTCGGTTAACAAAGAATTTCCTGAATGACTTGAAATAAGTAGAAGTGCTTATTAAATAGAAAACATTTTTGCAGAAAGCACGGAGCAAATTTTGTGAAATCGAAAACCCTCAGTGATACTACCACAAGCAAATGGCGATCCAGCATGATCATTAAACCTTGATCCATCAGTAAATAAAGGAATATAATCTTTGTAAATATTTTTGTGCTCATACAAGATTTGTCTGTATTCAATTTCACTAGTGTAACTTTTGTCCGAAGATGGGAAAAATATTAATTTTAAAATCATTCAATACATACTTTTCAAGAAATGAGAAATTGCGCAAAAAAGAAGGTAAAATACAAGATGACCTTGCATGGTACAAAGAAAGATAAAATCATTCTATAGATGGATGTGAGCAGGATGACATAAGTGAGGCATGACCTTAAAATAGTAATTTACATATAAATGACAACGCCTTCGTTTTCATGCTGGTTCAATATATTCTGTATACAAGCTTTGAGCAGGGAAATCTTGAACTGATCTGTAAAAGCTTAAACAGATCCGTAAAGCTTGGTGTTGTACAGGGTCATGCCTTGCCAACACAAAAGGCCATGCTGCATCAGCCGTGCTAGATGGAAAAACCATAGTCCAAATTACACCTAATTAATGCCTTGTAGATATAGGTGCTGCATTGTAAAAGTGATCTGTATTCCAAGAAGTACTAGAAAACACATTAAACATGTTCAGAAGTTTTAAACATTTGTTCTTTCAGAAATGCAATGTAAAGGAGGAAAGTTAGCTTCATGTTATGGACCAAGAAATGTTGCTTCTGATAGCACTGGAATTAAACGTCATTCCAGGCGAGTTCGGGATCAGGATGTTAGTTTCGTTTACGAGAAAAATGCACACAGACACAAATGGTCTTCTGGTTAGAAAAACTTAAAATCCTCTGTATTTGCGCAGTTAATATTCCTGTTCAAAAAGATCTGCAATTGTCTTTCCATACAATGGATATCAGCGCCTTGACAGCTTATCTGGAGATCATTAACGTATAACGTTTCAATTAATGTTGAGGAGAGTTCTTTTAAAATGAAATTAATTTTGAACACCTCGCAGGCATTCAACATATTATAAATCTCGTATTATGCCATAAGTCAAGGTGATCTTTATTTCTGGTAGATTTACTTTCAGTTTTCCTCAAATTCATTCTTAATAAAAATGTACATCCAGTCTAACAATAAATTAAAAAGATCAGGAAACATTAATCGAAGAACCTATTATTTCTTGGGATTTGTTTTCAGCAGTAGAATGGGATTTGCTTGGCAATATTTGTGCAGCAGAGAACATCCGCTCAACAGCATACACTTTTCTCTCTTGCTTTCTAATTTTAAGAAAAAATATTTTACCATTTCTATTAGTTCAAAAGACGGAAATTTGATGAATAAAGATTGCCTGACAGTGTCTTTCTACAAACTAGTTTGAAATCTTGCTCATAAAGAGTACCTTCCCGTATCCCAATCCCACGAAGACGTTGATCAACTATAGAGTTATATTGTCACGATAAACCAGACGGCCGTTCGAAACGTATCCTCAATATTGGATCGACAGAGGTGGTAAAGTTTATTGGCCAGCAAGATCGTCAGACCTCACTTGCATTGTCTACTTTCTCTGAGGGTACGTCAAGACATTGGTGTACGAAACCCCGGTAGAAGTGCTGAGGAACTTGTTGCCCGCATCTTGGTAGCTGCTGGGGAAGTCCGGGACATGCACGGCCGGCATTTTCAAGAACATTAAATCTTCCGCGTGCCGGAGTTGTGAGGCTTGAATCAGGGTGCGGGATCGAACACCTTCTTTGAAGATGATCGTTGTCTATTTCTGTTCTTATTTATTGATTTTTGGTGTACTAAGCATGTTAAACATGTTTCCTCACCCTGTTCATGTTCTTCCTTTCTTGTGTTTTGTGTTGTTACCATTGCATCAGGAAAGCCTTTTCGACCTAGATGGCTAATATCTGCCTATTATTAACTGCAGACATATTATCTGCTTTTATTATCTGCCTGCATTATTTTGTTATTTTCAATCGTCTAGATCAATATTTCTTAACCGACGGTCCGCAAGAAATATTTGCCGGTCTGCGAAATATCCAGCTATCTGTCCAAAACCCAAAGTGTCATCGGCCGACAACCGATATTACAACAGAACCTACATTACAATAACAATAGTTTACTAGTTTAGAAAGTAATATGATCGATGATGAAAAATATATTAAACTGGCAACTATGTACCTAATCGCCTTTCATAAATTGCCGTGCCTTACACTTAACACCAGTTAGTGCGCCCCTATCTGCCTTGAGTATCGCTGATTACTTGAACGTTGAATATCTATCGTAGTGTTTAAGGCGTCTTAGGTTAGGTTTCCCTTGTTATTCTGCTTACATTCTTCTGCACGCTTTTAATAACTGTTTTTAATAACTTCTGAATTTAATACTGAGTTATAACTACTATTTCCTTAACTTTAAGTAGATTAAAAATCAATAACCAGGATGAGTAAGAAGGAAACGAAAGGCACATTACTAAATTTCGTGCAAAGAAAGGATTGTCCAAAACCAAGTACGTCGTCCGCACCTTCGAATACAGATGAAGGTGAATATAGCCCACAATCTGCCAAAAAAAGAAAAAGCTTTGTGAGGCACTATATAGCAGATGGTTTAGTCCTTTGGCCACAATCAGAAGAAAATTGTTCAATTGTTATAATGAATTCCGATTATTTCAATTGTTGCCACTTGAGGACGAGAAGAGGTTGACAAGTGGCGTTCCAGGTATGGTATACCATACCTGAAGCGCCCTATAGGGATCCTCATTCTATTGTCCAGGGACCGTCACTGATACTTTTATATTCAAGGGTTTTTGTGATTATTTTTTAAAATATTGTGTGATTTTTCTCAAAGGTTTATTTACTTATATATGATAACTATACTGATATGTAATAATTACGATATTTACTTATCTTTATATTTAAATATGATTGTAGGCAAATAAAAATAAGAATATTACAATTAACTTATGTAGTAATTCCTGAATACCTTGTAGAGGTTTTTTTTTGGGGGGGGGGGGAAACCACCGGTCCGCGACATTTTTTCGTAAGTTTTACCGGTCCGGGGACCAAAAAAGGTTGAGAAGCACTGATCTAGATTACTCTATCTCTCCTAAACGTTTGTAACCAATTTGCTGCGACATCCTATGTATATATATATGTAAAATAAAAAAAAATATGTAAATCAAAATTATAATTTAAACTAACTGTAAAACGTAAATTGTCCCTCTTTATTCTAAAAATCGTAATAACTTCTCTGCATTGCGTCATTTCTAGATCATTCTATGCCCAGCGCAGCGCTAATGACGTAATAATTGGGAACTGAAACTACCATTTTAAACCAAAACTTTTCCTCTTCGCGTGCTTTCATCTTGCATAACTACGCACTTCAGCTTCTGACTGTGCTGTGCTTGGACACAATTTCGCTATGCTGCTTCCTATTGCAATAATATCAATAATGTAAATGCTCTTGAACAGGCACAACTAGTGTGCCAAGTGATCTGTGGCCACATATGTCAATTGGAAATAAAAATGGAATTAAAACCGCCTTGACCGCCAAGCTTTCTTTACGAAGTCAACAAATTAGCTTACGACGCAATCAGAATACTGCCTCTTCGGAAAAAGTCGGAACACTGTTGATAACTACGCATCAACAGTGTTCCGACTTTTTCCTTGCTTTTATTATAACATATATAGTCATTCATTAGTTAGAAAGGTTCATTATTTAATTACACCATCAGTAGACACAATTACGTAATGTAAAACGTAAAGAATACATTTCTTTAATCACAGAAAAAAATGCTCTATTAATAACGAAACATACCCACAGAAGAATCTATTACGTAAGGAACTACAGCTCCAGGCCATCTATAGTTTTCACCTGGAATAGCATTTCTTTCAGCATCCTGAAAAAAAAATCTGATTTCTGTTACTCGTATTAGGATTTGGTTTGATTAACGACGTCTACACTATTAACAAATGACGACTTTACTTATTGAATTTAATTCAATAAGAATCATTTATGTTAAATTATAATTTATAATTTAACATATAAATATTTCCTTAACTTTAAGTAGATTAAAAATCAATAACCAGGATGAGTAAGAAGGAAACGAAAGGCACATTACTAAATTTCGTGCAAAGAAAGGATTCTCCAAAACCAAGTACGTCGTCCGCACCTTCGAATACAGATGAAGGTGAATATAGTCCACAATCTGCCAAAAAAAGAAAAAGCTTTGTGAGGTACTATATAGCAGATGGTTTAGTCCTTTGGCCACAATCAGAAGAAAATTGTTCAATTGTTATTATGAATTCCGATTATTTCAATTGTTGCCACTTGAGGACGAGAAGAGGTTGACAAGTGGCGTTCCAGGTATGGTATACCATATGAAAACATACATAAGGAAACATTTATATGTTAAATTATAATGAAGTACAGCGTAATTTCTTCGTGTTAGTAACAAATATCTTTACGTTAATAACAGCCGTGATTTCTCTTTTTATTGTATAAAATATACTGTAACATTCATCATAATTTCTTCAACAGTAATAGTCCATTTTAAGCATAATCAATGAATTCAATTGATAGTTTAGGATACAAATTTGAGGTTTAGAACTGTATGCTTTGATTTTGTTCAAGTTCAAGTTTGCCGCAGAAAAATATATAAAGTAGTAAAAAGCAAAGATCATTTTAATAAACGATATAAATTAGCTCGAAGAAGAGCTTGGGGGCAGTTATAATACAGAACATGTTCGCAGTAACTGAAAATGGAATGATTAAATTCACATTTCCGTGATTTACTTCACTGCTGGGCTTCATTAAGGTCAAATTTTAAGGAAAATAAAGGCACTAAATAGTAATCTCCAAAGCTTTACTAACTATTTTACTTTTCAAGCAGTGTAATAACTTCAGGTGCCTATATCAAGTAAATTTGATTTGCTGCATTAGAGCTTCGTTCATAAAGATTTTTAAGAAATGCATTTAACATGCTAAGAAAATTCATTCTAAGCATCTTTAATTCACTCTATACTTAATAACAATGCTCAAATACGGATGTTACTTAAATATTTAATCAAATAACACATGTGTAATCAAATAATTGTAATTTAAACTATTAAACTAAACTCAGTGGCGTAACAGCCCTAATGGGCCAAAGCCTGCTGTGCCCGAAATCTGCTTTCTTAACCGTGGGTCCCAGGGTGCGTAAGCATATGCCCTGAACAAGCGCTCAGCTTGTTGCAGGACTAACTATTAAAACTAAACTATTAAAATAACTAAGCTAAACTATTAAAATATTTTAATTAATTGCTAACCGATAACCCTCTAAATTGAGATATAACTTCATTAACCTTTAGCCTAATAACTTAAAATTATAAGGTGTTTGTCCCGCCTTCTTAGCGAGCCTTCGTGGTGTAGTGGTCTGCAAGCTCAGCGCGTAATTGAGAGGTCCGCTGTTCGATTCCCAGCGAAGGCTTTGCTAATTTTTCATCTTTCCTGCTCCGAAATAACCTAATGTCACTACAGTGGCGCCTGAACTAAAAGAGTATTGGATGATGATTTTCCTCACCCAGGATTTGGTGATTGGGTTCCCTAAAAATCCCAGTCGCTTTTTAAAAGGAGAAGTATATAAGATATTTCTCCCGCCTTCTTTGCGTGCCTTAGGGGTGTGGTGGTCTGCACGCTTAGGGAGTAATTGAGAGGTCTGTGGTTCGATTCCCGGTAAAGGCCTTGCATATTTTTATCTTTTCTGCTCCGAAATAACCTAATGTCACTACGGTGGCGCCGGAACTAAAAGGGTGTTCAATGATGATTGTCCTCACCCAGGATTAGGCAATTGGGAGTCCTTAAAACCCCAGGTGCCCTTTAAAAGAGGGAGTATATAAGGTATTTTTCCCGCCTTCTTAGCGAGCATTCGTGGTGTAGCGGTCTGCACGCTCAGCGCGTAATTGAGAAGTCCGCGGTTCGATTCCCAGCGAAAACGTTGCTAATTTTTCATCTTGCCTGCTTCCAAAAAAGATACCTAATGTCTCTACAAAATGATAAATAATTTACTCATTAAAGAGGGCTATAACAAGATAAATAACTTTATTTTTTTTTAAATATAATGTTGCACTATCCTTAGGTTTATGGATGCACGAAAGTGAAAAATGTGCAGTGCCTTCCCTGGGATCTGAACTCCGGACCTCCCGAAATACGCGTTCAGCGTGTTTCTAGTTGCACCACGAAGGCATTCGGAAATGTAGGAGAAAATACGTTATATACTCCCTCTTTTAAAGGGGTACTGCAGATGAAGAGAAACAATCGCCAAATCTTGGTGCTGACGAATTATCGTCCATCATATGTTTAATTCGAAAGCTACTTGTAGGGTATTTTAGAACTTTTTTGAACTCAAGAAACTGACGAAATCCCCATTGCCTTCCCCGGATTCGAAGTCCTGCCTCCCTAATACTCGTGGAGTGTGCTTCCGGTCACATCACGAAAGCATGTGGAAATGTGGAAAGGAGGGAGAAAATACTCTATAATGTAATAAAATGACTTCTGTACGACTGTTTTGGTGTAAATGTTTGAGTATGATAAGTTTTATTTTAGGTTTCATTGAAATTATTGTTTAAAAGTATTTAATGCTTTGTAATATAAAATTTAAATAATAAATGCAAGGGCCTTTGAAAATTGTATTTGCTGCACATAATACTTAAATATAAAGAAAATATAAAAAATAAGCTTTTAAAAATTAATGAAAGAAAGTACAAAATTATTATGCAATATTCTCAAATAATTATTTAATATTAGACTGCATAGCCTGAATTCTCATTTTAAATATTTGTTGTGTTAGCTCTATTTTTAGGTTAATAAGGTGCTTGCCATAACATGATGGAAAAGTAGCAAAATTTTTCTGTAATTCTTTGACTCATATTAACTCAAGTTCATATTCAACTGTTTTGCTTGTTAAAAAGCTCTCTTCTACGACTTATCATCTATTTTTCTATAGTTCCATACTTCCTAATCGAACAAAAATTTCTCGTAATTTGATGTTTTGCTTCTAACTATGTAACTCATTATATTCTTTCAAAAGTATAATTATTTCGGAAACATTCATTTTTAAACTTCGAAATATGTTTAAGTTTTACCTAAAATATATAAAATATTTTACATACTTTTTAAAAATCAATTTACAATGAAGATATTAATAAAAATGCATGTGATTTCTATTTATCACATTTAAATCATGCTGATAGTTTGCTCAAATAAATGTCATGCTCGGAAAGTCTACATGTGCTTTATACTAATAGCATAAAATAGCAAAAAATAACAAAATACAGATTGACCTGCTTAGTTCAGGTACTGTTTGCAGTATACACATTTAAGTCTGTGACATAATCTCAAAATACACTTCGTCACTACGTCTAGTATAATAAACCTATATTATTATCTACATAAATCTATATTATTAGTTTTATTTTAAGGCTTTGACTACGAATTTAAAAAAAGTCATACCCCGTTTTCTATTCAAGTGAACAAAATATGTCATAGATAAGGTAAATTTAGCATTTGAGAATTTTTTGACAAGCGGTTTTGAAGCCAAAAGCTGGGACATGTCCCAGCCGTAATTAATGGTGAGATACATATGTCCCACACTTAGCGATCAAGGGGTTAAAAGTAGAAGAAAAGTAATTTTTAACAAATAACATTTAAATATTTTGTTATTTTTATGTTAATGTTATGTTAATAAAAAAAAGTTTTATGTACAAATGTTAAATAATGTATGAATGTTTAAAAAGCATTCATACATTTAACAGTGAAAACGGTATAAACATTTTCGTGGTGTAACGACGAATAGTTTGAATCAAGGAAAGGGCATTGCGGATTTCTTTTCTTGGAGATTTACCTGACATCGAAAAATTTTTGAATTAATTCTAAAATTCAAAGCTCAAAAATAAAATATTTCTCTTTCCTAATTTTGTAAAATTATCATTAAGTGGGAACATAAACATCAGTCAGGATCACAAACATCAATTTGCCATGCACTGTATGTAGAACATTTTTTTTCATTTGCAGTTCTTTTGCATTCTTATTAAACATAAAAGTACCATAAGCTACCATTTAAGTTAAAATTATTATGCTACTGAAGAAAAAAGAGTCTACAGTAGAGTCGTTTCAAATTTATGGGCCCGTTAAGTTATGTTACATGCATCATAGGTATTGCCCACGCTACTTAACGTATGCCGTCTTTGCACGAGACATAAAATCTTTTAACATATTTCGCAGGCTGACAAATAACCATTCCAAATGGCTAAGAACTTTAGCTTATATATCAGACTCTAACAGCTTAATAAAATGAATATTAATGAAATAAAGACATTTTTAAAATAATAAGAAAACTATACTCACAAACGGGCCATCAATTCCTGCCATGTCGCCTCCAAACAAATCAGGATTCTCAATAGCCTTCCGTTGGGCAGCTGCAATGAGAGTTAAAGCTTTATTAATAATATTTCCTTCTATGTCGATAACCTTACCAACAGAATATATTTATATATTTTAATTTCTGAACATTACCTTATTTTGATGTCAGAAATTCTGCTACTGCATTCAGCTAAAATTTGTTTTGAATAGAAAGTGCATGCCTCACTCGGTGAGTTATTTTCTCCTTCCTTACAGCGTTATTTTGTAGTGTAATTGGAAACATGTCCCGCTAGAACTCAGGAAATCCGAAGTTCTAATCCAGGCGAGGACTCTGCACATTTTTCACTTCTCTTACTCCAATATAAAATCTCTAACAGTCTCTAAAACTCCTTCTAGTGTCTAATTGGTGACCACAACAACACTTAAATGTTTTAATAGAAACAATGATTAACTCTTTCGCATCTATAGAGGCCAAAATCTGTTCCTTTTAGGCATCTGAAACACCCAAGTATACGAATCTCTGTTGAAATGGATTTTCTTTGCCCCTGTCAAGTAGAATCTAGAGCGTTAATAATGACTTACTTAAGCAAAGCGATTACTTCTTTCTTGGGGATCTTCGTGCGGCAACACCTATTGTGTTCATTTTCCCCTTAGGACTTGCAACTGCGAGCATCAATAGATAAACATTGAGACTAAAAGGAGATGGAAGGTCAAATAAGAGAATCATTCAAATAATACAGCTACTTTAGTCGCTTCAAAAGAAAGATTGGCATTTCATTTAACAAGGCCAGAAGCCAATGAACAATGGATTGAAATGATGGGGGAAGCCACAGGTAAAAAAAAAAAAATAGACGCAGGCATTAGGGTGACTTGCCGATGTTTGAATGCACGGCCGGTATCGGAGACTTCGCTGTGGAAGGTTTAAACAGATTGTGCAAAATTCTACTACTGTCTTATTGGTAACTCTATTACAGGAAGACAATGTGGCAAGATTGTCGCTGTTACAACAATCAGCTGTACGATAAAAATGCCCATTTTAAAGTTAATTAACTGTTAATTAACTGCGGGACATGTTTCCAATAATACTTTATTTTCAAAAGAAAATAAAAGATTCTTAAATATTTTAAATTTGTTACAAGTAGTAGGAGAGACCGAGCATGAATATGAAAATGCGATAATATTTACATATTTCTATGACTTTTATAAGTACTCAGCTTTTATAAGTACTTCCTATAACTTCTAAGTTTATTATTCTAAACTAACCAGTTATTGTGATGTGGATCTGTATTTTAACTTCTCCTTTCATATTCCTCATCAGAATGCAAACGAGATAGCTAGTATTTAAACTGAGGTTTTGGGATTTTAAGATACAGTGTGTTTCTGGCTACACATGCACGCTTTATGTGAGTTCCTGCCAGCTGGTTTAGTTATAATTATTTCGTTTTGCGTTTTTTCTCTGCCGAATCTTTGGTTTTGACCCTCCGGGTAGAATTTCTTAACGAGCTTGAAGTAAAATATAATTCTGTAGTCTTAAATTATTGTTGAACATTAACTTGAATTTGACTGTTCTGTTTAGTTACATCACCGTGAGCTGTGGCTGATATTGTTTTGTTTAAACCTTTCCACGATTTGGCGGTTATTCCAGACATAGCAATGCTTAGCTTTACGTCTGTTGGGGCAACAAATTGGCAGCAAATCTTCTGGTAAGTTTTAAATGTAAACAAACATGGACGGCATAGCAATCAGAAATTAGGTTTAGCCGCACTTAAAAAACTTTTAAATTGTTGATAATTTCACAATTATTGCATGTAGGTTAACTAAAGGCATAAAAACCTTAACTGGAAGGTAAGAACAACATAATTCAATCATTTTTCAATTCATCAATATTAAAAGTTTTTGAAAGCAAAAAATGCACCATTTATACATATATAAGAATAAAGAAACTGAGATCACTGAGCCGACTAACAGGTTGGATATAAATATACTTTTGTTGCGGCTGATTGCAACCAAAATACGAGGTGCACATCTACATGTTATAGCAGTCCTATATAGTACAAAATTTCAACGTTCTGAGCTTACTTGTTTTTGAGTCATGCGAGATACGCACATACGTACATACGTACAGACGCCACGAAAAATTCTCTTCAGAATTCATTTTAAATCAGTTTTATAATTTTTTTTGGGGAAAGAGTCCTTTATTTTGTCCTTACAACACTTCCTTTTTACTTCATACAAGGAAGTAAAAAGGGAGGAAGATGCCTCATATTCAGAATTCTATGTTGCCATCTAATAGGTAATATTTTCAGGCGAAACCCTTATGCGTATAACCATACATCTGAATTTCCACGTAAAACAATCATTTAATGTTTACTAATTTTTGGACCATTGTCTATTAATTGTAGTTTTAGGAATTGTAGAAATTTATTTTTTATTATTAGTGAACATAACTTCCATTCAAATGATATTTTAGAGATTGATTCATCCTATATTACACTTTAAAGAACATTGAAATAAAATCATTCCTTCTTTAAAAAAATATTCTTAAAACTTTTCTGTAATTATAAAACGATTAAATTTGTTACCATCATTGGTCGGCAGTCCAAGGACCCCTGAGATCACAGCAAAACCGAATATCAAGCGCAACTGCATGTTCATCGTGTGAAACGGACTCCAAGAATGTATCAATATTGGGTAGGCAATTACCATTTGAAATGAAACCTTGGTACGCTATCGCATTCTGAAAATTCACATCTGTTCACAAAATAAGATAATATATCGAATGTTTTCTATTGAGTAAAGATAATTTAGGAGCAATAGAGGAAAGAAATATTAACTTTGAAGAAAAACAAGAATGTAAATCTAAAAATATAATCCTCTGAAATATAATTCTCCAGCTGAGGGCTTTTTAAATTAAAATACAATATTCGTTTCTTTGGGTCAAAATCATTTAAACTTTTGTAGAATTTCTCACCTTATTTAAAGCAGCATAAATTAGATTTGGTAACCCCTTTTGTTTAAGTTTTTTTGAAAGGTACTTTTTTGTAGTTAATACTTGGCGACCCTTTTTTAGCCCAAAGGGGTAGTATCCCAGAAGGGTTATTAGTTTCGAAACTGCATTTTGCGTTCTTTCACTATAAATGTTCGTTTCACTTTTTAAATTATTCCGAGCAAATATTATCGCTCTGTATTATATTTGAAGAAATTAAATAATGAAGAATCTGCATAAATATATGCATGTTTCTCGGATTATGATAAGACGACCCTACCTAAAGCCATCAAATTTTAAATTACGTAATCGTCCACCCGATCATGTCTCGAAATTGTTTTATTATCTGTTTCATATTTTATTAAATTTTATCGAATTTTTGATAAACAAATCTAACTATTTCAAAGCCAGTAATGGCAATACTGTATGTAAAAAAACATTTTTATTTTCAACGCGCGAGACTGTTTATCAGAAATTCTAAAGATATGCTGTTTTCAAATATTTTGTGATATTTTTGTTGAATTGAATTTTATATGGTTTAAATGCGAAGATTTAATAAATTATGGTTAACACCCAAAACGTAAAAAAATGCCCCTTTGGGCGTAATATAAAATCTGAAGGCTTTCAGATTTAAAAAAAAAATTATTTATTTTAACAAGTTTTGCATTTTTGTGTTGGAAAGCTACTATATATGCATTAATAGATCTAAACGTTTACGAAGGTATATTATATGTAACCAATTAGTCATAAGGAAAAATTGCTATCATAATTGAAAACTTAGTGAAATTTCTAGAAGGAACTCAGGTATAATTGTTGACTACTGTTTTCTTCCGTCGACACTTTTGAAAACTATTAAGTTTTGGTTACATCTATTTCAATTCAATTCATTGAATGCTGCCAACAAATGATATGATATAATTTTTAATACATACTTCAGAAAATTATACATAACTAACACATATTGATTTCCATTTCGCAAGGAATTAAAAATAATTTTTATTGCTATGCTTGAAAACAGCTTGCTCTTTTGTATGATTAAACTAAATTCAGATAAATCTCTAGCTTAGTAATTTTAATTTCAGTGAGAAGTTGGCAAATATGAGGATTTAATTAACTTCTAAAAGGTTTGAATTTAAAAACAGGAGTGAAGAGCAAAGGAGTTCAGATATAAGAATGGAATGAAAAAAAGAAATTAAGGCTATTCACAAGATTTCTCGTTCAGAAATGGTTGTTTCGGTGAACATAATTAGCACTTTTATTTAAATAATGTCTAATAATAAGTTGTTCTGTTTCCAATATTTCGAAATTATTGCGGTGTTTCTTTACATCATGAGAATGGGTATAGGCAATCAGAAACTGAAGTAATTGTAACCGATTATCGTGATAAATTTAAGATAGCCGGATAATTATTGAAAGTTAAATATTTTAATGAACTAATGTAATAAATATATCACATTTGATATGCTTAAAGGAAAAGAAAAAAAAAAAAAAAAAAACAGAGAAGATACGTATTTGCTTGGGATTGTTGATCACTTTTCAAAGTGGGCAGATATAACTTCTGCAAAATATGCTGCAAAATCGTTTTTAAATAAACTTATATTAAAACATGGGGCTCAATGAAAGCAATTTCAGGCAATGATCCGCTGTTCATAAATCATATTTTTGAGGTAATGTGCACGGTTCTTGATATAAAACATTTCAAGATCGTCCCTTATTGACCGCAGACACGGTAACTTTCGGCTCTCCTCATATTTAGAGCGATCCCTTACTGCAGAGACACTATACATTTACAAACATCATGTGTTCTCCGAGATTCAAATCCGGGCTCTTCTGTACAGTAGTCGGCGTCACTAACCACTCTCCCGGTTGAGCGGCTCAAGGAAATGTTCCAACAGAAACGTCCGCATCACCAAAGTACGACGAAGTTCGAAAGAAATAAAGCAGGATGATATAGCTGAAATATATGAGTAATAGCGCAGGAAAAAATACTCAAAGTTATCACTTTGTCAGTTTTAGCCAAAACCTAATATATTGCTCCTACTGATTTGAGTTTTAAGTAATAAGATTAAAAATTCTTGGCATATATTTAATACAGTTTTCCGTCAAAAACTGTATTACGGGCTTCAAGTTAAGTAACATTTACACTTGTGTATCAAAAACTGTTAGGGGCTACAATTAAAGAACCACTTCAGGTTGTCCAATTTTACTGCAAATTTAGTCAATTATTTCTATAAATACAAATTGTCAATTGCAAGTAGTAGAGGCCGAAGAAAAGGCGAATTCGTTATTAAGTTAGTAGAAACTGAGAGTGAAATTAAATCAATAAGCAGCGGTGTTCAACTCTCTAAAAATGTACTATGTGATGCTGAGAAAGGAGAAGCTGATATTTTAGAATTAGTGCAGAATCCTTGGCAGTTAAAGAAGATGAAGGGGTGCGCAAGAGAAAATGTTGTCGGTTTTTAATCTAGTGCTTGATCTCATAAAATTTACAGACCCTGTTACATTATGCTTTAAAATTTTATTATTATTATAATATCCATAGTTCCATATATATTATAATATCCATAGTTAACTAAGACTTACCACATTTAGCCAATATAAAGGTACCCAGATGATTTGATGGAAACGGTGATATTAAACTTATGATTTACGATATTTGCATACCTTCTGTGATGCAAGACTAAGACTAAGCTGCTAACGAGAGTAGTATTTATAAGATGTGGAACAAAACAATGGTGGGGGATTGTGGAATAAATGTTCTTAAGCAAATTCTAAAGAAAGTTCTTGGCAAAGCATTGATGGATTTCGAAGACTTGAAAACAGCCCTTTGTGACTATGGTACAATGATCAGCTCTTGATCTCTAACGTGCGTACTCAAAGATTCAGGCAAACTAGTTCCTTTTGAGTCATAATGTGAAGACGTTGGAATGCTTGATTCAGACTTGATGAAAGCTCCATCACTCGAATAGATCTCCTCGCAGGCTACGACAGTAAAGTTACAACTGTACGCGTTATGGCAGCATCAAGTATACTAATATGAATTATTAATTTTCAATGGTTAGGTCAAAGAATCTAATCATGGGAAATTGTTTAATATTAAAAAGTGTGGCTGAATCAATAGAAGACTCAACTCAGTTCATAAGTGATCAAAAGAAAAAAGGCAACAGAAAAGGTAAAAGATATTTGTGAGGCTTTTCCAAAATCATATGCAAGTGGTCGTGAGATTAAAATTCCTAAGAGACTGAACTTGCAAAATTTGTACTTGTAAAGAGATGCAGTTATGCAATTTTAGCGTGTCCATGTCATGCTGTGTTTAAGTATTAGTTTTTTTGTTCGGAAATAGAGATTTTAAAGTTAAAATTTATGTTAAGTTGTCTTCTTTGAATTCTATTAAGATGGAAGAATATTGCTTATTGATTGTCATTTAATGACAATATTTAATTTGAGCAATTTAGAAACAATATGCGTTCATTATTCAAGTTCAGCGGTATGTGAAACCGAAATGCTTTTGAATCTACAATGCTGTGGAAATAAACTGATGTTTCTCTCGTAAATAACTTATGCTTTGTTGTAAAAAACGAATGTTTATTTTCTTGCCAAGCCGCATGTAAAGGATTCAGCAAAATTCGTTCAGCGAATGATCGGATTTCAAAGAGACAGGAAAGTATGTAAGCATTTGAAAAACGTTTGCATTTCATGGTTAGACTTAAATAAATTGAAAAATCAACTGAAAGAATTCATTACGTAATGATCTTTATATCAACATTCTATTAATTCGTCTAAAAGCACATCTTTATTAATAATATACATTTGTTTAATAATATTTTGATCTGATGCCTTAATTTTACATAATCTGAGTGATTTCTTTTTGTTAAAGTAGATTTATGTTAGCATATTTTTATTTCCACAATTTACATTCTCATTTCTCTTCTAAATTTCTAAAACTCATTGCAAGAAAAGTTTGGAAAATCTAACACTTGTACAAAATTTTAACTCTCTGGATATTGGATTTTTTGCTTGGTGTCATTTCTTGCTTGGTGTATGGGTTGAAGAGTGGCGTTCCATCCTTCGCCTCCATAGTGTACGATTTGCCATCTTTAGAAAAAGCCGTGTTTCCATAGATCATGATGGATCCGTAGTCAAAAGGTGTTAACAAAAGGTTTTGTGATGGTGCCAATAAAGCGAAGTTAAGTGCCATACCTACCAAAAGGAAGTAATATTCGTGATATGTCTGCCAATTAAAACATACATGTATTTTTGAAAATTTCAAGAAGTAATTTTGTAATTGCAAATTTTTACGTACCTCGCCTAATATTCTTATAATATATTATCAGGTATTTATCTCTATCTGATCTATTCTGCTCATGGTAAAATCCTAAAGCATGTCCTATTTCGTGAATAACCGTTCCCACATACATACAACCCATACCTAAAGATATTGGTTGTTCACTTCCTACTCTTCCGACGTAGGAGTAACACCTGTTGGATATAAAAATTACATAAATATAGTTAAGTAGTAAACACAGATATAAAGATAAATTTATTGAGATGGATGTTGTTTCTGACATTTGTACAGTGGTAATATAAATTCTATATGTGGTCCGCTAGGGATTCATATTTTATATAGAAAACTAGGCCAAGTGTGCATGATGTCATGTGAGCTACAGCCGTTAGTTTTCTGAGCGTTTGTTTACAGCGGTGACAGCGATAATTTGAAAGGATTTTTGAAGTAATTTGTACCATCAACTTGAGTTACTGTTACTTACTTCAGTTACTGTGTTATAAATGGCAAATTCTGCTGTAGCATAGCATCAGAATTCTCTCTGATCTGGAAACAATTCCATATTTACCAAGGATGATGAATTGGATAATAATTGTACGTTTCCATTGCACGTTCTTCCGACCCATTTGCTCTTTCGCGTGTGATGGCTGTAATACATTTGTTTGTGTATGTCTTTGCTTTATTGTTTACAGTGTGGTCTAGCAATGCCACAGCAAGCTCTTGGATCAATTTCACGTCATTTTTTCTTGTATCAGTTTTAATCAACCAAATAGTTTCTGTTTGCCGCGTTTAGACTTTATGGCTTATTTTTGGGGAGGTGTGTATTTTTCATATTCTCTGTATTATTTTTAAATAAGTATGTAACATATTATTATCATAATATTTGGCGGCAATATTTGAAAAGCAATTCGGACAAAAATTGAGGTTTGATACAAAAGCACCTCTAGTGCTAATGAAAGTTTGTGCATTTAAATTTCTGTGTTGTTATTCAGTCATGCAAACAGATTGTGCACATTTTGTTTTGAAATGAAGCCATAGGCTAAGGAAACTCCACAATTTTTAAAGAACTCTAAGCATATTCTAGTTTTTTGTGTTAAGACATTATCTTCTTTGGCGCTGTTATAGTGCCAGGATAAAGTGTATTTGTACTTTGAAAAATGAAAATTAGTGCAGTATGCTATATATATTCTGACCAACGTATATTTATGAAAGAACATAGTATTCTTAGAATGAATGACTTTTAATGCGTCTTTAATCTTAAATGCAAATGCTATTACAATATTTCTTCATTACTCTGTATTTTTTAGCCGCTGCTAATGCATTTTCTCAAAGATTTTTATGGAAAGTGTAAGTCAGCTATACAAACAAAATGCAATTTATAAATGACTTAATTAAGAAAACATAAAATTCAGAGTTTCGAAAGCTTCTGAAAGTAGCAAATTACTTCGGAGTATAAAACTGGATATAGCTGAGCGAAAGGCAAAGAAATTTAGGCGATTTTTCTTACGGCAAGAAAAATTGCTTTTATTGCAGTGTAGCCCCACCAGCTGCCAAGCGATAACGTCGCTGAATCCTGGTAATTCGGTCGGAGGTTCGAATCCCCTCGAACGGGCTGTCTACATGGCTGTTTTCGTGGTTTTTCCCATGTGTAACGTGTATACGAGCAACTTTCCCTTAAAACGTCCTCCACGAAGGCATCCCTCCCTTAATGCAGATAGCTCTCGAGTGCTTTGCCGTAATTTAATAAACCAAACCTTTATTTCAGTGTACTAAATTGAGGTTTGGCTAAGTCCATCAACATTGCGAACTCATCACTTTTGGTCATAATAAAAAAATAATGGTGCAAATAAAAAAAGGAATATTATGCTATCAAGTATAAAAATAATTAACCGAAATTACAAGTGCTATTCACAATCTGAACAGAAAGAAGCACAGCTGGACAATGGCTTCTTATAAATATGAGAAAAATAATGATTTTTCAATAAAATATGCCCGCATCATTATAGAAGGTTATCAATATCCATATATATATGTATCCTTATATATAAACTAAACTTAAAACATTCAAAATTAAAATTAAATTGGAATCAAAACAAGGTAATTCCTTAATAATATTAATAATTGCAACATTGGATAAAAGGTACATAATCAAAATTAATATAAGAACTCATCAGTAGAATAAACCCGAAAACTAAAAATGCAAAGTGGTAATAAAAATAAAAATTTATATCCTTTGTCTGAAGCCTAATTCAGAATTTACCAGGGGAAAATTAATTTATTTCAGAAAAGTTGATTAATGTGTTTCGAATACATGTTTCGTTCTTCTGAATTATTTCACACCAAAAACAGATAAAAGATTCAATTAAATTTTCAATAAAACATTAAAATTCAATTAAAACCAAAAGATCGAATCTCAAATGTATTCAGAATTGATATTTCGGTTTTAATCGAAACATTAATCGGTTTTTCATCTCAAATGATTCAGAAGAACGAAATGGGTATTCGAAACACATTAATCGACTTTTATGAAACTTTAATTCATTTTCCCCTGATGAGTTCTGAATTAAGGTTTCAGACATAGGAGATTAATTTTTATTTCTATTACCAATTTACATTTTTATATTTCGCGTTTATTCTACTGATGAATTCTTACATTAATTTTGATTATGTTTAGCTGCAATGGCTCTACCTTTTATCCAAGGTGGCAATTATTAATATTGTTAGGGAATTGCCTTGTTTTGATTCCAATTTAATTTTAGTTTTGAATGCTTTAAATTTAATTTACTTCAATTCTGCAGCTATAGTGCACAAGACTGACTAAATTTTTCTTTTTATTTTTGGCATATTAATATGTTTCTCTTTGTATCCTCTTATATATATAACTTTTCTAAACTTGACTTTTGCCTAACTTTAAATTTCAGGCATACTTTTCCTTCACATATAAATGCATTCCTTCACATATAAATACAAATGTATAGAAATATATTTCTTCACATATAAATACAAATATTCCTTCACATAGAAATACAAAATGCAAACTCCTGGATGTTAAGAATTTTCTTTACCATGAGCAGTAAAAATTTCATTTTAGAAGATTATTCTTCAAACATGGATTAATTGTACAGTAATATTTACTTATGACTTTATTCAAATGCATTTGAATAGTTATATTTATTTATGCTTTTATTCCACTGCATTTTACGCACAGAAAACCTTAAAGGTTATAGAAACCCTTACATGCATTCACGTGCTTGTGTTGATTGTTTTGCTCCTCTCGCAGCTCTTTACAAATTGAGTTCTTTTTTTCCTTTTTTTAAATATTTAAGTCTACTGGTGCGCAAGGGTTCAAAATCAAAAATACAAATTTTTCCACTGCAAAAGTATTTGATAAATTATACTTAAATTAATAGTAGTTTATTAAATTTTGAATACCTTTTTATGCCGAAAACGATTCTAATGTTCAGAGTTTAAAAATCGTTTTAGTTTACAGTGGAGCGTATCACGTTACAGTGCAACGTAATCAACACGTTGATAACATCATTGCTTTCGTCTCTGAAGCATCTTGGCTAGTTTCAGTCTTAAGGAGAAAATATTTCATTACTGATTTTACCAGTGATACCTCACTGATCTTCCAATAAATTTGACGAATCCATGTTAATTTAAGGTCTCCCGTGCGCGTCGGAGCTCAACATGATGCAAGAATGCTCATAAAAAGAAGCTAAGCTAACACATGTAAAATTCACTTAAGGCTGGAAACGAATGATATCACAGAGGCCCCAACTGCTAGCAGCGTTATCGTTGATTACAAGCTGCTGTTTTAATCGCTTGCTTATAACACAGTGTTTTAATGACTGACCCTGAGAATCATCCTTACCTCTAATATCTCTAATATAATCGACATCAGAACAAAAGTATATGTATCTCAGAACGATACTTTTTTCGGATGCCAGAAATGAAATTGATTTTCACCGCAAACTCTTAAAGAACAATAATAATAAAAATAATTACTCATAAAAAGAAAACAAATTACCCTCTTCCGGAAAAGAATCTAACGTAATCTTTTTCTTCACGCCTGGGAACGAAACGAACGCAGGTGTTATCATGATAGTGTTTCATAGCCTTTTTTATGAGTTTTGTATTTCTCTCTGAGGCTGTAAAAAATAAAAAAAAAATTGGTAAATAATATGAATGAGAGAGACAAAAAATAGAGTCATGATCTTCTATATAAATCACTTTCCTATGTTATGTTGCGGAAACGTAACACCATGTTCGTAAAACTGGCAGTTACTGCTTTAATAGACGCCAAAAAATATTAGCATACTTTGTATCGGCCAGTCTTCGTGCAAGTAGTGAAAAGTTGAAGTACTCTTTTCTTATTGTCTAATTATAATTAGTAAATATACATGTATGTGTATATGTGTACCTAAGAATCATTAATATGCAAACGTCATAATTTAAAATATTTTCAAAAATTGTTAATACATTTATACCAATTCAGTTTGCTTAGGCATTCGTTCTAAAAGTTGAAAATTTTTAAAAGTTTAAATCACCTTAAAATTCTGTTAATTGTTAAATATTTTTTCTTAAGACATTTTCCGGATAATATAGATTTTTCAAAAAAAAAAAAAAAAAAAAAACTTTAATCTTTTATCTCTCTCTCTCTATCTATATATGTGTCTAATTATCCAAATATAAAGATACAAGGAAAAATTGATTACCAAATTAAAACATAAAGAACAGTTTAATACCAAATTACAACTGAATTTAGCAGATTGACAATAATCCTTTAAATTACGAACTTTCAATTAAAACACAATCCTTTTAAGGCATCTGAGATTTCCCTGAAGTGTCCACATTGCTGTAAACGCTTGCCCAATCTTTATCCAGAATTAAAACCAAAAATTTCCAAGCTTATATATAGTTCTAACAACTAACTACACATCCTCTTTTGCTGCCTACACTTGCTAGTTAAAGGACGTCTCTTTTTTGGACGTCTTTAGTCTTCTGTTCGTTGTCAAAATTATAATAGGCCATAATCAAAACTGGGAGGGCACACTGTACCCGTTGCGATGTGCATGCCATTTAGCCATCAACAGGTAATAAAGATATGTTTGGATTGTCAAGTGATTTTGTAATTCTTGAAAAGTTCCCAGCATCTTCTATTACGTAATCAATATTCCACTGATCTTCTAAATTCAATCTCCTCGCGAGTGCAGAATGATTGGTCTCTTCCCTAATCAAGCACTCATCTTATATCAAATTATCTGCAAGAAACAATATTATCATCAAATACACATATGTGTATGTGTAATGGTTTTGAGCGATGACATGGGAAGGGGATGACAGAGTAATGGTGCGTAGAGATGTTAGCAGTCGTAGTGATCGATTGGCTGTTTGCAAATTTCAATACTTTTATTGGCTGAAGTATTGTATACACTGAAGAGCCAAAACATTATGAACACCTATTCAATAACGTGTTGTGCGATTTCTGGTCTGCAAAACAGCTGCAACTCATCTTGGTTTGGATATCGCAAGTTCTTGGTAGATGACTAGAGACAGGTTGTACCAAATGTCTAAGCAGCGGTCACACGAAGTCGATATATACCAACATGGTGGTGTTTGAGCTTTCACCTGCTGCTCCAAGACATCCCAAATTTGCTTTATCGGGTTTGGCATGTTAAGTGGCCAGGGAATAAGTAGAATTCATTCTTATGCTCCTCGAACCACTCGAACATTCGACCCTTGTAACATGGGGCGTTGTCCTGCTGGAGTATTCTATTTCTAGTTGGGAAGACAGACGCAACATAAGGATGAAACTAACCTTTTTCCGCAGCTTTTATGGTATGTTCTGCCATAATTAAGGGTCAAAGAGCCGTCCACGAGAACGTTCACTAAAGCATAATACCGCCAACACGAGTCTGCATATAAGGGGGGGGCAGTTGTTGCCCTGGAAGACGAAAAACCTTGACACTCTCATCGATGTGATGAATGAAAAATCGTCATTCATCCGGCCTGGCAACTGTCTTCGACTTACCCATGGTTCAGTCTCGATGTTCCCGGACCCACTGTAGCCGTAGTTGCCAATGACCCTCTGTCAACAGAGGCACACGAGGAGGACATCTATTGCGCAATCCCATATCTAACAGTATCCACTGAACTGTGTGTTTCGAAGTACTTGCACTTGGACCTGCACTGTATTGGGCTGTCAGCTGAGTCATTGTCTGGCGCCGATTTTGCTGTACCAAGCGGGACAGTTTCCGAAGACTTTTATCTTTGATGATGAGTGAGCATCAACATCTTGGATCTACTGCTTCTTAACATCTTGTCTACTGCTTCTTAACATTCTTATTAAACATCTTTACGTCTACTGATGATTTCACTGTCATGTATCCACTTTGCATAAGTGCTAACAATCACAGATCGTAAAATACCTACCAGTCCTTCAGTTTCGTTCCGAGTCTTTGGGCCATTACAATCTGTCCTCTGTCAATTTTGCTTAGACCGGAAACATTTCCCATCACTCGTAAAAGTAAGAGGAAGAATAATTCTTCATCTTCTCCAGCAACAGTTAAATACCATTCCCACTTAATCACGTGCCCTCCACGTCATCCAGACAAGTACATTGAAAAAATGTGTTGATAGTCATAATTCTTTGGTTCGTTAGTGTAAGTATATGCGCTATTAGTATTACCTTAAACTCATGTAAGTAGGAACAATTTTGAAATGATGCAGTTTAGAGAAAGTTTGTTATTAGCAGTTACTATTTTCTAGACAGAAAGGGGAAATATCAAATTTAGAAGGAGAATTAAGATACTACTGAAAAGTAAAGTTAGAAATTTATCTTACCTATTTTTTTAATCTTACACAAGCATACGTAAGTACATATAATATATACACAATAGTAAGAAATTTAGAACCAAAACCCCAAAAACATGAAAGAAAGGAAATTTAAAACCAGTAAAAATCCTAAATCTCAAAATAAAAGATGTAAAAATTAAAACATCAACTCAGTTTTTTAACCAAAAGAAATCCTGAAAATGAAAAAAAAAAAAAAAAAAAAAAAAAAAAAAAAAAATTAAAAATACATATAAAAGAAAAAGAATGCAATTAAACTCTCATTCAACGTTATTAAGAGGAGGTAGATTAGATTCAATTGAATTCCAGTTCCTAGAAAAACCACTTCTTCCATTCCCCTAAAATTAGTTGATGAACTATTTAAATTGATTTAATTATAATAGTTTATTCGGAAATTCTTCTCTACAAGCGCCAAACAGGCAACCATTAACGTCATTTTTTCCTTTTGAATTACTGCCTTTTGTTCTTCCGATAGTAAGTTCAAACTTTTATTAATTTTATAAAAAAATTTGTTCTTAGTTAATAATAAATATATTTTGTAAATTATTACGTTTTAATGTGAATTTATTTTTAATAAATAGTATATGCTTTACTTTTGCTTTATTATCAATTGAATTTATTTAATTTAAATTTGTTTTTGTGTATTTTTATTTCATATGAAAGCAAAGCGACTGTGTAGAGAAAACATTCAGAATTTTCGGATGAACTATTACAATTAAATAATTTAAAATGGTTCATCAGCTAGTTTTAGGAGAACAGAAACATAGTGTTTTTCCTAGGAAGTGGTAGTTAAATTGAATCTAGCTTCTTTTGATAACGTTAAGTCAGGATTTAATTGTATTGCTTTCCTTTTTAATTTTTTTTTTTTTCATTTCGGCTGTTTTCGCGATTTCTTATGGTTTAAAAACACTGAATTGCTTGGTTTTTTTTTTTTTTTTTTTTTTTTTTTTTTAAATTTTTTCATTGGAAGATTTAGGTTTTTACTGGTTTTAAATTATATTCCTTTCATGTTTTTGTGGTTTTGGTTCTAATTTTCTTACTAATTTGTCTATAATTGGTTAATTTTTCAGCAGGATTTTGCATAGAAATAATATCGGGATATTTTTGTTATAAAAAGTTTCTCTAAATATGATCAAAATTAAGAGAATAAACAACATTTTTGTCAAAATTTACAAAGCACAAGACAATATGTGATGAAATTTGGTACGGACGCTGAGCATCATAAGTTACAAATTTATACTGTTCAACAACGAAAATATCTACTCATAATCATGAGCAATGTTCACGACAGCAGGTGTATCCAAAACTAATGTTGAAAAATATAGCCTAAAATACTGCTAATAAAGCGTACAGTCATGTCTAACAACAGTAGTCGTCATCATCGTCATTTTCTTTATGAGACAGTTGATGAGACTCGGGCAATCACTTTTGTCCTAACGCAGTTCTTAAATCTGAATTGATTCTCGGAGACAATTGAAGAATTTTGCAGTTGTCCTCGCAAGTGCATTCCAGAAATGTTCAGCCAGTTTCAGGTCTGGAAATATGGTTAATAAACCCTTCCTTTGAATATTTTCATTTTGAAGATATTCGTTTACAGGTTGATCTTTACGTGGACGTCATATTACAATGCGCAAGCCAACTGCGCTGAAGAATCATACTTTAGGGCTCTAAGATCTGCTTTCAGTACTTCTGAGTGATTAGAGAGCAACTAGCAAGCGTATGGAGTGTCGTAGGTCCATACAACTTGATACTTACCCGCCGCCATAGTAATCTCCATCTCTAATACTGGAGCAAAGGTGTCTGGTTCTAAGTCTTCCCCGATGAATTTATGTCGACATGTTTTTGAAAATATAGGCATTTTATCTCAGTTCTACTTATTTTTGTTTCCGGGGTTGGTCACTCAAGCTCCAATTGAAGTAATGGATGAAACTTAATTTCCCTTTCGATTGGTAGTCCATGATAGTAAGACGATTATTAGGCATGAAATCTATACCATTATATGGAACCAGAAAAAAACATTTATCATGTAATTATAAATTCTAAAATGCGTGAATAAAATCAGTTATATAAAGCATTAAAAGTTCAAGCAATAGCTAAGGACTATTACTGGTATTTTTAATGATTCGTAAAATCAATTTGTATAGATGATGCTTTGTGCAGCTGATTCAAGCCTAAGGTGCATAAAACTTGGAGCACAATTAATGGAATTTATTTTGTCAGTTTCCTTCTCCGTATCTTAATAAGAATAAATACATATATATATATATATATATATACTTAAAAATTTGTATATAATACAAATTCATAATTATGTATACATATACTGTGATAGGTATAAACAGATTGCGTATGCCTGCATTGGATAGGCATACACAAATAAATACATACATATATGTATATATACACTTAGTTATTTTATTTTGCATTATATATATAATGCAAAATAAAATAAAAAATGTTTTTATAATTTATTTCATATTCAGTTTGAAATAAATCACATGCAAATACCTAAAAACAGAATCACAGTGGCAGACTTCAAGAAATAGGGTGGCAAAACATGTCAAAACCAAAAAATGAAAAATTATATTTACATCTTTCTCTGCATCGTCATCAGAGGTTTGGTGCAAAGAAAGAAGTAAGTAAATATATTAGCCTGTTTCTTAACTGACAAGGGCACAAATTAAAAACATAAAAATAACATTAGAAAAGCAATAACCAGAGTATATCCGTATGCAGAATTTGTAGCATAAAAATAGACAAATTCAAAAAAATTACGAAGTAATAGACAAATTTCAAAAATATTTTGAGTAAGTCTAGCCCAAAAACAAAACTTGGAAAAATAATAATTCAACACTTTGAAAAACAAGACCATGCCCAAATATTTTTATTTAAAATTGGAAAAGAACGAAAGTAAATGCAAATATTGAAAACACATAGGCCGGCTTAAAAATGTAAGAGCATAACTCATAAACAAACAAAAATGCTTAAAAATCTAATGAAAATTTTCAATGTGAGTAGACAGAGTCCAAAAGCATATACAGTTGAAGTAATTAAACCTATGCAAACATAAAAGAAAAACGAAAATTTGATCTAAAAAATATAAAATACGTACTAAAAATAATAAAAATAGGAGTTAATTCTTAAAATCTGTAATATAAGAGCAACAAAAGTTTTGAAATGAAAAGAATATATATACTCTTGCATAGAAGCAAAGCCTAAAAATATTTTAAGATAAACTACGAATTTAAAACTGATTAGTATTAATAAAAATAATTTGAAAAACTTTTACTGTAAAAAAGAAAATGAATAGTTTCATAATGAACATCGAATTACATGGATTATAAATCTCAAAAACCACCAGCTTATAATATTTATTCCTTTTTATTTCTATACATACATATAGTTAGACATTAGTTAAAAAATTTAAATATAGAATAATTTTAATGATTTAAACTAATTAAATCGCGATTCGAAAAATAATAAAGAGAAAAAGTTAAGACTATGATAGTAATTTTTAATGTAACGATATTAAAATAGAGAACTAGAAATTGGAAAAAATTGAAAACAAAAATTGTGAAAAACTGAAAACGATAATAGAGAAAACTGCGAAATTGAAAACAAAAATTGAGAAAATTGAAAAACTGAAAACAAAAATTGAGAAAACTGAAAAACTGAGCACACGAATATTAAGAAATACACATAATGTTCACGTGATTACAATTTCTTACCCCTGGTTAAGTGCACGTAAGCGAGCTTAAGAGCACGTAAACGTTTAATAGTAAAAAAACTTACATAAGGAAGCATCTATGACGTAAGGAACGATCCCGTTTGGCCACCGGAACCTTTCCCCTGGAATTGCATTTCGTTCAGTATCCTGAAAGAGAAATTAAATTTTATCAGTGGCTCTATTTTGAACTATTAAATATAATGTAGTACCGCTGTTTAATACTTCAGCAAATTTTCGTTTTTGCTAATTCACTTATCCTTCTACTTAAACTCTATACATCTATATGAGCAGTTCCCTAAAATAAAGGCTGAATACGCACGCCACTGAGCCTGGATTCGAGCCCGAGGTAGCGTATTGTTGCATAAAGTTTGCAGAAAGGACGTACTTAAAATCTATAAATGCGAAACTGAGCGTTAGATAAAGGAAACGTCTTCTTATATTTAGACCGATACTCCCTAGTATCATTTGTCTAAATGAACTGAACAAACTCAATCTCTTCATGCTGCGCAAGATCATTAGAATCGGCAGCTATTATTAGAATTAAGTGATTTATGCTGAAAATGATAAAATATTTTCCAAGTTTTAATATATCGTTAGCAAAGTATTAATGATATAGGTTAGAAATTCGGTATGATAGTGCATTTCACATGCAGTGTCAGAAAAAAAATTCTGATTCACTTTCATGTGGAGTTTTAATCTATATTTCACATATTTTACTCAATACTTTGACTTTTTTAAAACAAGAAGATGAAGATCTGCAATTCGAAATATTTTTTTTTTCAAAATTCAATTTAGATTCTTTTTATTTATTGTCTATCATATTAAACGTCATTTGCATTCAAATACACACAACGTACCTTTTGTCCGCATGGTCCTTATGTATATAATTATTACCATAATTAGTTTGTAATCGTAACTATGCCGATGCCAGTTAAGTTAGATTGAGGGTAATGCATCTAACAACAGAAAGAATGATGCGGCTTATCATTCTCTAATAACGATGAAAAAAATATGATTCATAGTCATACATTTTTCAGTCTGGTGGGATATGGAACCCACATGAAAAATTTCGATAGAAAAATAAGCTAATTCTCTCTCATTATATCAACAATGATTTAATGTTTTTCGTCTTTCTCATCAAATGAACGTAAAAGCTCGAGTGCAATCCAATATTTCACCTATATTCAATTTCAGTCGATTAAGTGTGGCAAAAAAAGGATCATAATTGATCAGAAATCAATAACGCGAACAAACAAATAAACACATAAGCAGACATTCTTCTTTATATGCATAGATTTTGTAAAACTCACAAAAGTGAGTGCAAAAATTAGAGCTTTCAGAGTTTGTAATTAATACAAGGTGTGACACAAAAAAATGAGACTGGTCCAATAAATCAGTGTACTTACAGAATAAGTTCTCCGTGACATTATCACCTTCAAATTAGTTCCCTTCAGCATTCACACACTTCTGCATTCGGAGTTGCCATTGTTGGTAACAGTTCTGGAACGAAGGTTTTTGAAGGCCCTTCAGGAGATTGTCCGTTTTTGCTTGAACGTCTTCAGCTGAGGTAAAATGGGTACTGTTTAAGTCAGATTAAACTTTAGGAAATAAAAAAATGTCGCATAGAGCCAAACCAGGTGAATAAGGAGGATGCCCCATCACCGTAATGTTTTTGCTGGTCAGAAACCGTTTATTGACAGATAGGGCTGTGTGAGCGGGCGCATTGTCCTGGTGCAACAGCCATCCGTCACTCTACAACTATCGCCTTTGTTTTCCTAATTTTTTCAAGAAGTCTTTTTATTACTTCAATGTAGTAGTGTTGAAACACAGTCTGACCACTGGGAACCCATTCAATCATGATGAACTTGCTGAGCGAGCCCTTCCATACTGTCCCTTTCCACTGAAAACCCTTTATGCCATTCAAACACACGTGCATGAGACAAAGTTTCATCTCCAATAAGCATCGGTTAATATTTGAAATATTTCCTCCGTGGCGTATTTCTTAAGTTTCACGTTAAATTTGACGTTGATTCACTGTTCGGGTTTTTCCATTAAACAGTTTTCTGGCTGAATGCAGTTGCACGTGTTCACACAATAATAGAGTACTCCCCACTGGCTTGGTCGGCTAAGTCGAAACTGGCCGCATGGATAGAGGAGGTGTGTGTGGCGTGATGTCATCAAAACAGTTGTTGCCAACTCCAGTCTGTTTTCAAGCTACACACTTAGTCTCTTTTTTGTGTGTGTCACACCTCGTATTTCGGCTGATTAAGGTCGTACGAAGATGGAAATAGTCGAAATGGCTTCTCAAGAATTTTTGGAATCGGTAATAATGTATTTAATGTTTGGTAATGCTATTTTTATTTCATCGTAAAACTTAGAAATATTTTATTAACATATTAACTCTAGGATTTGAAAGCGAGCAGTGGCAACAACTTTTGAAATAAAGCAGATTTTTATCTCCAGCTTGCGAGACTGCTGCCATTCGGGTATATCAGGGAAAAACTATTGTTTTTCCCAGTTTTTAATTAATATCTCTGATTTTAGCTGCTTTTTTGTTTTTGAAAAATGTGGACGTCGACTTTTCTCAGGTCCCAGAAAAGAATCGTAGAACCTTTGGTGACGATAGCTGTAGTAGTGACTAAGTTATTAGCGAACAAACAAACACACAGACTTTCTTCTTTATATATATATATATACATAATACTATAATATATATACTATATTGATTATGTATTATTATTAGAATTAACTAAGCTATTACAATAAATGTATTTTTACATTTATAAAAACAGATACAAATACTATCTTGTCTTTTACAAATATATTACGGAACACTTATGATACTTTAATCAATTAAAAAAATAATAGCGGTCAAAGACCGCAACTGTGGTGCTCAGTATGTTAAACGATATTTTGTCTTTCTTGCAAATATCTGGAATATTTTAACCTGGAAGTCTTAAAAATTTTTATTTAATGTAATTAGAATGGTGGTCTTTCGGATGTAATATAAGTTATATAGCACACTTAAATTTTTTGAACATTTCATCTATCCTATAGTATAATAATTTTACTATACAAGTACTATAACTAACTTAGTTCAGCTGCTTGAAGAGATAACTTACTAAGCAATCATGTTACATTATTATACTTGCTTGTTTGTATTCGATTTTGAAACTAATGCGATGCATTTTGAAGTAAGATAGAAAATTTTAATAAATTATAAGGTATTTCTTGCACTTTTCTAGCGTGACTTCATGGTGTAGTGGTCTGCACGCTGGACCGGTATTCCGGAGGTCCGTGGTTCGATTCTCGGCGAAGGCGTTGCTAATTTATCATCTTGCATGCTTCCAAAAATACCTAATGTCTACAAAATAAATTTATAATTATAAAAATGTTATAATTTTGAATTAAGAAGAAAGTGGTTATGAATAGAGGAGCCTACTACCAAACGATCGGGTTTCGAATCCCGGAGAGGGCATGGATGTTTCTAAATTTAGAGTATCTTTACAATATGGGGGGCACTTTAAATATATATGGTGAGCCAAAAGACTTCTCAACAGGTTGCTGGTAGGAGAAGAGGGGTGGGAGACTCTAGGACCCGTTCCCCCCCGGCGTGCTCTCCGTGAAAACTGTGGACGAAACTGAGCGAAGTGTTACTGTGACCTCTATGGTGCTCAAGGTTCTTGCCAACGACATGCACAATCTTGCTCTCCTTGCCAAAATAATTTTCCTGGGCTTCTTCTGATGTTGTTGTTGGGCAATTGAGGTAGGTCGCAACCACAACAAGTGCAATTTTAGAAAAATACAAAAATCTAATTTTTAATGTGGACTCCTGTTTCCTATACTTATATCTAGAAAGGTTTTATATTTGTTATAAAAAATAAAATTGTAAGAAGTTTGACTCCTGTAGAAGAAACATTCACAGGGCTATTTAAAGTTTCCAGTTTTTGATGCCATTTTCAACTTGCTTTGAGGGATCGGTAATTCAATTTAGAATAATTCGAGGAAATAAGTTTCAAAGAAGTGCAGCAAAAGATGTGTGTAATTTAATAGGTCGTACAAGAAAAATGTGTGGTGTTCACACGAGAGTTTTTATCTGTAGTTAAAGGTGTGGATTAAATTGCATAGTAAACATTTTTCTTCGAACTCAGTTGCTGTATGGGTCACTGATTTATGGAACTGCACTACAAGATATCAAAGTAAGCCAAGTAAAAACTTCGCTTCCAAATTCCTTTCCCTATATGAAGTTTATCCATCCTAAAGCCTTAGATCCATTTTTAATGCATGTGCTGATTAATCACAACTAGTTGTTATGTAAAAATCATAAAAACAATCTTGTATTTAGCGTAAGAATATTGAAACATTCAATCGATTTCGAGGGCAGCTAAAGGTCCTTCCTCATCAGCAGAAAGAAAGAAAAATAAAGGGGAAGGAGTCTCAGAAACACGTGGTCCTTATCAGCACTGCACCTGGTTATAAACGGATTTTTAATCAGATTTACACTGGCCGCCTACTTTTACTGAGCCAGGCTATCTGCTCAAACATATAACACAAAGGACAAGAAAAATTAGCGAAGTTAAAAATAGGAAGCGAGGGGCAAATGCATCTTCACGCTCAAAATCTGAACTTCGAATAATGGAAAGCAACCACTGAACGGATTTTTATACCCTCTGGTAGTACCAAACGCGAGGAGGTAACGCCATCTATTGGCAAAAATCACTGAATTAAGATAGTAGAATTTTAAAGGCATTAGGAAGGACTGGATTGGACTTCAAATAATTAACTAAACATGCTAAATCTTTGTGAATATGAAAAGCCTCAAGAAAATCCAATTCACCTATGGAAGAAGCCTTTTGGATAATTTTTGCAGCCCCAAAGTCAAAACTATGGTTAAATGTCCAACTATGATACGCTATTGAAGACTTGTTGATTTCGCCTTTTCTGACATAAGATTCATGTTCCTTGATACGAAACTTCAACGCTCTTTTTGTTTGGCCAATATATCTAAACCACACTGAGATGATATACTATAAATTCCCCAAGAATTCAAAACAGAAACGCAATCTTTTAGAATCGAAGGATGAATTTTATTAATAGGGGAGAAACCGACTTGAAAATTGAATTTCTGGAGAATCCGCGCAATTTTATAGCTAACAGAAGTCTAAAATGGAAGCACGACAAGGTCATTAATATTATTTCTAACAGTGGACATGCAATATTAATGACCTTGTCTAGCAATATTAATGACCTTGTCGTGCTTCCATTTTATCCTTCTGTTAGCTATAAAATTGCACGGATTTTCCAGAAATTCAATTTTCAAGTCGGTTTCTGCCCTATTAATAAAATTCATCCTTCGATTCTAATAGATTGCGTTTCTGTCTTGAATTCTTGGGGAATTTATAGTATATCGTGTCAGTGTGGCTTAAGATACAGGGGTTGGACAAAAATATGGAAACACCTTTAAAAAAACATGTTTCTTTGCTTAATATGGTGTAGGAAACCCGTTGGCATCCAAAACAGCTTGCAGTCTTCTCGGAATGGATAAATACAGTTCCTGTATGTTTGCCAAGGGAATATTATACCATTCTTCCTGCAAAACGGTGGCAAGTTCAGATAACGATGTTGGCGGTGGATAACGAGAACGCACTTTCCGTTCCAATGTAGACCACAAAGGTTCGATAATATTCAGGTCTGGTGACTGTGGTGGGCAAGGGAGATGGGACAACTCATCCTCGTGCTCAGAAAACCAGTCCTGGACAATGTGAGCTGTGTGAACAGAGGATGTGTCGTCTCGGAAGACACCATCATCATCGGGGAACAAAGTTTGTACCATGGGATGAACTTGATCGGCCAAAATGTTCACATAAGTCTTGGCAGTCATGTGCCCTGACACAGTTATCATGGGGCTAGCAGAGAACCACGATATGGCTGCCCAAACCATAACAGAACCCCCGCCATGTTTCACTCTTGGCAACAAGCAGTCTGCATTATAGGCTTGAGATGGCGTTCTCCAGACGTAAACTCGGCCAGAAGTGGGAAACAATGTGAAAGAAGACTCGTCAGACCATATTACTCGCTTCCACTACTCTATAGTTCAGGCTTTATGACTTTGTAACGTTGCGCGCCTCCAACTTGCACGCAACCAAGAGGTCACTGTGGAAACTGGATAAAACACCGAGTCTTGTGAAGGGTTTAAGTCCCTTTTTATTCAACGTAATAAATTACAATTGCGTGCTCTTGACGCTTACAGACGGCGCCAACTCGGCGGTCAAATAAAAATAATAACCTGAAAAGAAACTAAAGACAAGACTCTAACTACGAGGCTCTCTAAAATAACTACCTCACCGCGTTTTACAATACCGCTGCTAATTCAGCAGACTTGAAGCTCACTTGGACGATTAACACTACTTCCCGCCAAGCACATAGGCCGAAACGTGGGGTTCTTCAATTTCTCGCTAACTACCTCCGCGCTCGTGAAGTAAGAATATCACACACCGAACTCGTTTCCTCTCTATTTAAATCATAATACTTCCGCTGATAATTTGAATCCTTGCGCGTTCTACTAAAATTTACATATTCTGGCATTGGCAGTTCCAGGGGAAAGTAAGGCTTGACAGGAAAGATAGTTTAAACTTAAAATAAATGTTAGTAAAAATAAATATAAACCCTACATTTGCCGCTGCCAGAATTTGGAAAACTTGGAAGCAGGTCCTACAAACGACCTGTTGTAAGTTTCTCTAATTCTGAACTAACTGGCGAGAACCTCGTTTACACAAAAAAAAAAATCTTATGTAACAAATTGTATACTAAAATTCTGTTGCTCGTTATAAAGCTCTCTTCTTGCAGCAACTTTTCCTGGACTTCATCAATCAATCTTGGTCTTTCCTTCCAGCATCTGGAAGGAATAAGTATCAGTATCTTTCTAAATACATTATAATTCACACTTTCTTGACACAATTTTTGTTTTTAAACGATTCGTTTTTCTTAGTTATTGCTTACTTCACATTCATTGAATTTTTCAAGCATTAATTTAACTTTACCCTGGCTCTCCACCGTGTGTGGTGTCAAACGGGAATATTCGTGTTTTAGTCTTACAACACTTCCCCTAACCACCATGATTTGTTAGAATTCAACGACCAAATAGACACACCTTACTCGACATTCTACAACTCAATGAGCTACTTTAATATTCTTAAAATTTCAAATGTAGGTGGAGAACCCTGCAAAACACATTCATTCTAACTTCCCCCTCATTCATCTTTAAACATGCAGGCTTTCGCTCTACAGCATGACTTTATCTACAATTTAATACTTAAATTTTGACTTCATTGCTTTTAAGCATTCACTTTTAGCATCTACAATTTTATGCTTCTAGACTAAATTCTACTTTTACATAACATTCAAGTATTTACATACATTTACAAAATTTTAATACATATGGTTTTTACAATTTACCATAAAATGAATAAGAGAAAATAAATTTTTACTTTACTCATTCTTCGCCAAGCTGGCGGCACTGAAACTAAAATTCTTATTAATACAAGACTACGAAGTTATTTTTATCTTCGGCCAAATTTTGGCTTTAACATAACAGAATTAGTTTTTCGACAAACAGAAAATGCTTGTTTTTAGCTTTTACACTTAAAGAAAATGATACTTTTGCCTTAGCTAAATAAAGTAAAACAAAACTAAGTCTCAACCGAGACATATTGACTTTCGTCAAAACATAGAACTTCGTACTTATGCATAACATTTCGGAACAAAAGAGAAAAAAATTTATAGAAGGTTTTAACTTATCTTTGAGTTTTCGATGCTTGAAACTCCGTCATTCGTTTTTGGCAAAATTGGTCCCAAGTTAGAGGTTTCATGGATGTTAACCTTCTCCTTACTGCCCTCCGAGTGTCGTCCACATTACTTTTTCTCTTGCGTCCTCTACATGCTGGCCTCTTGGCGGAGTAATCGTCTGGTTGTTGACATTTCCGTTTTTCCCTGGGACGGCTGGTCTTGACGTCCTCCGGTCTGGAGTCCTTCTTGAATTTCTTCTGTTCGTCGTATTTTTGTGCCTCTTGTTGCCGTTTCAGTTTCCGGAACGGCGGCCTTGCTGGCACCTGACTCTGTGGCCGTGTGCGCGTTCTCCTTGATGTGTAATTTCTCCTGCTATCCTTTGTAGGTGGTGTTTTTCTCTTTACCACGGTTTCTTTAGCCGGTTCATCTGTATTCTTGTTTTTCTTAAACGCTGGAGTTTGAAAATTATTTTTTCTTTTTGATACCGACGTCCGGGTTGTAGAAGGGCTAGGTCTCTTTTCAGTTCTCTGTTTCTTGGGTGGTGGAATAGTTGTTTTAGTCTCTGGACCTTCTACTTCGTTTAGACTTGAGTCCTGCAAGAAACTTTTAAGGATTTCAAAATCATTTGGATTATAGTATTTTTTCACCTGGTCGGGACTTGCTTTACAGATTTCCCCTCTCTCGTTCTTAAGATATAAGACTACTCCTTTGATTTCCTGAATTACATAGGGGCCTTCAAACTTTGGAGCTAGCTTTGCCGTAAAATTGTCTGGGGCACTTGATAAACAAAATTTCCGCTTCAATACTTTATCCCCAACTTTAAAATCTGCTTCACGGCGTTTTCTATCATAATATATTTTCTGCCTATTTCTTGCCGTATCCGAGGTTTTAAGCGCCTGATCAATCAACTTTTGTACATCTTTTTGTTTAAACTCCTGCTCTCTTTGTTGCACAAAGAATAATTTATCTAAAGGCGTAATTAACTTTCTGCCTAAAAATAATTCTGCTGGAGTTTTTCCCGTAGTATCATGATGTGCCGTTCTTGAAGCATAAGCTAATTCATTTATGTAGCCATCCCAGCGCTTGTGATGTGTGCTCACGTAACTGCGAATTATTTTTACTATATTTTTATTAACTCTTTCTGCTATGTTAGCTTGTGGTCTATACGGAACCATTTTGATATGGCGTATGCCAAGTCCATTGCATATGTTTTCAAATATTTGACTAATGAATTGTTTTCCGTTATCGCTAATGACTTTTATCGGTGCACCGTATTTTAAAACGTATCTGTGTAAGAATGCATCTGCGACTGTTTTGGCTGACGCGCGTTTAAGTGGAACAATTTCTGTCCATTTTGAAAAATGATCTACTATTACTAAAAGAAAACGATTTTTATTTAACTCGCTCTGGGGGAAGGGACCAAGAAGATCTATGCCTAAAATTTCATTCGGAAATGTAGCGCGAATGCTATTTAAGTACCCGGCCGGGCTGTAATTAATATCATTTATTAACTGACATTGATTGCAGGACCTGACATACGCCATTACTATTTTGTATAATTGCGGGAAATATACCGCCTCGCGTACCCTTTTTAAAGTCTTTCTGACCCCTAGGTGGCCCGCTGTTTTTGCTTCGTGTAACTCCTTCAAAATGCTTAATCGAAGCGAGGCTGGGATGACTGGTTTATACTTAAGATTTTCGTTTGTTGTTTTCGTATAGAATAATAAATTATCTATTATTTCATAGTTTTTTGCTCTATTTCTTATCGCATCGATATCTGTATGCTCAAAGCTTTCGGGGTCTTTCAAATAAGCATAGATATTTCCAAATTCAGGATCAGCTTTCAGTTCAGTAATAACCGTATCTCTAGAATCTAAAATTTTTGAAGTCAACACAGCGCATTTAAGTTCATTGCCTTCATCGTCCAGTTTTATACGAGAAAGTGCGTCAGCTACATTGTTTTCCTTACCCGGTTTATATTTTATTGTGATATTATATTCTTGGAGTTTTAAAGCCCATCTTATTAACCTGGGCGTTAGGTTTTTCCCGAGTAAAGTCTACCAACAGCCGCATGATCCGTGTTTTGCACAGGCACTACACTATAATTCAATAAACTCAGAAACAATGGACTGTATTATATCTCACTTTAATTCTCATTAATTTACATAGTTCAGGGCCACTCGAAGCCACGAATTCTCTCACCCGCTCTTAGCTCACAATCTCATGTCACAAAACTCTAAGAGCTCAAGGAGCATGCGCCGACGTTAGTAATGAAATGAGCGCGCAGGCGCAACATACCGCCCGCCTTGACATGATGTAATCATTCAAAATTAGATCTTACAATAAAAAATTACACAGAGTGACAATACGAAATACAGGTAAATAATTGTAAATATCAAATAATAACATCAAGAAATCAAACTACTATAATAAGAAAATACAATAATTAATTACAAACATACATTTTGTTTAATTTGGCATAGGTAAAAGACAAATTTTATTAATTGATCTTTTAAAAATGCCTCCTTTCGTTTTCACTGAAACTACTCTAACCTTATTGTCTTTACCTAAGAATATCTCTACGATTCTGCCAAGAGGCCAGTTACATACAGGAACATTATCAGTCTTTAAAATTACCATAGTTCCAACCTTGACATTGTCTTTTTCAAAGAACCATTTAGTTCTTCCTTGCATTGCACTCAAATAGTTATTTCTTCAATACTTCCAAATTTTTTGCACTATTTTAGTCAATTTTTGCCAGCTCTTTAATCTATTATCGTTAACGTTTAAAATATTAGGTTCTGCAATAGCCGTGATAGGTCTGCCTATCAGGAAGTGGCCTGGTGTCAAGATATCAAAATCCTCTGGTTCGGATGATAAAGGTTGCAAGGGCCTAGAATTCAAAATGCCTTCAATTTGAGCAATTACTGTAAGAAACTCCTCATAGGTTAGTTTCAAATTGCCTACTACGCGTTTGAAATGAAACTTAACAGATTTGACACCTGCCTCCCAAAGACCTCCATGATTGGGAGCTCTAGGGGGAATGAACGACCAATCAATACTCTCACTCGATAAATAATTACCTAATTCATCATCTGGTTTGCTGACTAGCCTATTCAGTTTCTTTAATTCTGCGTTACTACCAACAAAATTGGTTGCGTTATCTGAAAATATGCGAGCACACTTGCCTCTCCTGCTGAAAAAACGCTTTAAGGTTGCAATAAATGCTTGACTAGACAGGTGTGTTACCAACTCAAGATGACAAGCTTTGGTAACAAAACAAACGAAAATGCACACATACACCTTGTTAAGGCGACCTTTTCTCTGATGTGGGTATTTTATAAAATAAGGACCAAAAAAATCAACTCCAACACAATTGAATGGAAAATTCGGGCTGACTCTTTCTTGAGGGAGTTGACCCATAAATTGTTGACAGGGCACTGGTTTTGCTTTGAAACATACGACACACTCATGTACTATTTTTCTACAAGTGTTGCGCCCGTTTAAGGGCCAAAACCCTTGTCTAACAACAGACAGTAAGCCTTGTGGACCAATATGCATGTATTTCTTATGAAACATCACAATAATTAGATTAGTCAACTTATGATTCTTTGGTAAGATTATAGGAAATTTTATATCAAAATTCAACTTACAATTAGCTAATCTGCCTCCAACTCTTAAAATTCCATATTGATCTAAAAATGGAAAAACATTTCTTACCTTGCTATCTGAAGGTACCTTACCCTCCTTTTCAAGGCTTGAGATTTCTTTTTTAAATTCACTATCTTGAATTAGCTTAATCAGTTTAAGTTCAGCTAATTTTAATTCTGAGCTCTGAAGAGGACCTGAAACCTTATCCTTTCCCTTGCAGTTGTTTACAAACCTAAAAATAAAACTTAAAACACGAATAATTTTAGTGTAATTGTTACTTAAATTTAAGAAATCCTCAATGAAAGGGTTAGCTTTCACATTAAGAAAAATATTAGAGTCACTAAGGATTTAAAGTTCGTCTGGAAAGTCCTTCACAATGACTTCCACCGGAATCTCTCTATTTGGGTAGTCGTCGTATCTCAGGAACAGAGGTCCTTTCCACCACATATCATTTTGTAGAAGTTTACTGGGATCCAAACCTCGGGATATAAGGTCACTCGGATTCTCCTTTGATGACACATGACGCCATTGATGACCATTAGTCAACTCTTGAATTGTTGCCACTCGATTTGCAACAAATGTCTTCAACTGGTAAGGCTCCTCTTTTATCCATGAAAGCACGATCATGGAGTCACTCCACAGATAAACGTTGTTCACAGAAATCTCTAATGCAGATATTACTCTAACCATCAACCTTGCAAGTGGGACTGCCGCACAAAGCTCCAGTCTCGGAATAGTAACTCGTTTAATAGGCGAGACTCTGGATTTACTCGTCACTAGCCCTGTCTTCACTTCTCCATCTCTCGAACGGCACTTGCAATATATGGTTGCTCCGTATGCTACCTCAGAGGCATCTGCAAATCCATGAAGTTCCACATAGTCTACTTCTGCAATAAGAATAAACCTTTCAATTTCTATTTTACTTAAAACTTCCAGTTCAGTAGAGAACTTCTTCCATTCATCAGCTTCCTTTTTTGGTAGTGCTTCATCCCAATTCAGCTTTAACAACCACAACCGTTGGAGGAATATTTTGGCTTTACTTATGATTGGCCCTAGTAAACCAATCGGGTCAAACAAAACAATGCAATTGTGGACAATATTTGTCGTTTGGTAACAACTATGTCATTATCGAGTTTCACTCTAAAACAGAAACAGTCTCTTCTAGACCTCCAAGACACTCCAAGTGTTGTAGATTCTGCTTCATTAGAAAAGGAGTAGGAGTGATCTTCCGCAAGTTCAGCATGATTACTGCACCACTTGTGCAGTGCACTCTTGTGCAGTGCACCACTTGTGCAGTGCACTGTGCAGTGCAATACTGAAGAGTGCATTCTTGCACTCTTCAATATTGCAGTTAACTGAGATTTAAGCTCCTTAGCTGTACTCAAAGATTCCGCTCCACTAAGCACATCATCCATATAAAAGTTTTTAAGTAAGACTGGCGCAGCTAATGGAAATTTTGGACCTTCATCAATCGACAATTGTTTAAGAGTTCTCATAGCTAAGTATGGCGCACTAACTGTACCGTAAGTCACAGTATTAAGCTCGTAGATTTTCACAGGTGCATCACTTTCTTTTTTCCACAGGATTCGCTGCAAGCACCTCTGTTCAGGGTTAATTTTAATCATTCTATACATTCTTCTAAAATCCGCCGTAAATGCGAATGGGTACTTTCTAAATCTAAGCATGATTGAAAAGAGATCATCTTGAATAACCCCTCCATTACGTTGTAAAGAATTTAGCGAAATTCCATTTGATGTTAAACATGATGCATTAAACACTGTTCTCAATTTAGTTGTTGTTTTTTGAGGTCGGTATATCCCATGATGTGGCATATAGTACACTACCCTAGGCTCATTTTTCTCTTTAACCTCAGTCATATGCCCTAGCTCTTCATATTCCTTTAAAAAATCCTGATACAGACTCAAATATTCAGGGTTTTTAACTAATCTTTTCCATAGGGAATTTAATCTCTCAAGCGCAACATCCTTTGAATTTCCTAAGCAAATAGGATCTTCCTTTAATGGCATTGTTACAATGTATCTCCCTTTTTCATCCCGCTTATGAGTTTGCACATAATGTTCTTCACATATTGCTGTTTCTTTATTTTTTGGAATGGCTATTTCAACATTCTCTATTTCCCAAAATTTTCTCATTGTTTGTTCTAAGTCATTAGATGTTTTCATTAACCCACAATGTACGCGGCTCTGTTCTTCTGATGTAACGCTTCCCGACACTATAAACCCGAACACGCTGTTTTGTAAAAAACGACTCGAGTTTTCATAGCGAATTTGTTCATATTTTAATATATCAAAGAAAACCTCAGCTCCTAAAAGCATCTCTATACGTTCTGGAACATTAAAATTCTCATCAGCTAATTTTATGTTACAAAAATCCTGCATTTTAATATCAATTTTCCTTGAAGGAATCAAGTCTTGCGAGATTTTTGGTACTACTAATAAGTCTAAATGTCTCACGTAACTTTTATCTTTATTGCTAATGCATGCCGAAACTTTTTTCCGAATTGTAAACAAGGAATCATTTAATCCGGAAATCGCAATGTTTACCTTCTCATAATCAAAGTTGAATTTATTCGCACAGTCTCTGCTTATAAACGATGAAGTACTGCCGCCATCAAGTAATGTTTTGACTGGATGTAGCTTACCCATACTATCACTAATAAAGCAAATAGCCGTGCTCAGAAGAACACTTTTTTTTGGATCTGTTTACACTAGTCGCTGTAAGTAGAGTATTACCGCTGTTAGGCAGAAAGTCTGGCGCTAGGGGGGAAAGCACACTGGAACTACTCGCTGTTTCGTTTTTATTTTTTTCCCTCTCTTTCGATGATTTATTTTCTACTGGAAAATGCAATGTCATGTGGTGTCTTTTCCCACAAACGGAACACGAAAACTTTGATTTGCAGTTTTTGACGGAATGGTTTAATGTTAGGCAATTAAAGCATAATTTATGACTTTTGATGATTTCAACCCGATCATTCACCGGCTGTTTCAAGAAATTTGGGCATTTTGCCAAAAAATGATTTTCCTCACAAAGAACACACTTTAAACCTTTTGCATCGGCAAGGAATACCTTCGAAACATTTTTCGACGTTTTGCAATTGCTGCGAGATTTTTGAAAACTGTGCACATTTGCGGCAAGGGACTTTCCGCGAGATGTGAAAAATAAATCTGCTTCCTTAGCCATTTGCTGAGGCGGAAACCAACTTTCAGCTTGCCTTATAGAAATATGGGCTGATGTTTCTCGATCTAATGTTTCAAACAATTTGTCTGATATTATTAACTGCTTCAGAGTTTCAAAATCAGACACTTTCCTCAATTTTAAGTAATATTCGAAATTTGTGGTTAATCGCGACACGAACTGCACATGGGACTCATTTAGGCGTTGAGCCTTTTTAAAATTTTCTAAAACAATTTGTGGTGTAGGTTCGAATTCTTTTAGAATAATAGCTTTTACTTTTTCATAGTCACTTAGCTCCTCATCTCTAATATACACGATAATTTTCGAAGCCCGTTCTCCTAACAAGTTTAACAATATTTCCGCTTTAGATTTCTCAGGCACATTTTTTGTCGCGAAAGCTCTTTCTAAAGACGAGAAAAAATAACTCCAGTTTTCAGGTTTACTCGGAACCTTCAATGTTAGTGTTCTTATACTTTTAATAAGAGAATCTAAGGAATCGGAACTTTCTCCTTTATTTTCGTTTTGATCGTTATTAACACTTTTGGTTTCAGCTCGCAATCGAGCAATTTCCAGTTCTGTTTTAGATCTCTCTAATTTGTTCTAACTGTAATACTTTAGCTTCTTCAGATTTACGATGCTCTACTATGGAATTACCCAACTCTATTACCGAATTTGGATCGGATTTAAAAGCTTCACTACTTTTAATCGCTAAATTTAAATCTGTAACAGTTATCTTTTCACTTAACTCTATATTCAGTTCTAAAGCCAATAGCTTTAAATCCTCTTTAAGTGCACCTTTTATCAACATTATACTCTTAATGAAATAACACAAGATAATAAGTAATTCTTCTCAATTACTTAAACACAGTATATAAATACTATAAATTTTCTCAAAACTCTTACACAGTATCTCAAAATAACAAAATGGCACTTTATTCTTAAATCGAAACTGCTGACTTACTTGTATATAACTCATAATCCATAGATCTCTGGCCCATGACGGACCACGATGTTTTGCACAGGCACTACACTATAATTCAATAAACTCAGGAACAATGGACTGTATTATATCTCACTTTAATTCTCATTAATTTACATAGTTCATGGCCACTCGAAGCCACGAATTCTCTCACCCGCTCTTAGCTCACAATCTCATGTCACAAAACTCTAAGAGCTCAAGGAGCATGCGCCGACGTTAGTAATGAAATGAGCGCGCAGGCGCAACAATCCGAAAAGACTGTTACTGGAGATTTGCCGAAATAAACTCGAAATTTGTGTACAGCCATTAATACGGCTAATGTTTCTCTTTCTGTAGCTGTATAATTCCTTTGTGTCTGATTCAACGTTTTACTAAAAAATGCCAGAGGATGGTTATTTTGCATAAGAACCGCACCCACCGCATAGTCTGACGCATCTGCTGCAATTTCCAGGTTTTCGTCCCCCTCCGGGAATTTTAAAACAGGGGCATTAATAAGCGCTTCTTTTAATCTTTCAAAAGCTGTGTTAGCTTCCGCTGTCCACGTAAATTTACTCTTTTTTCTTTTGATTACTAAGAGTGGTTCAACAATATTAGCGAAATCTTTTATGAAAGATCAATAGTAAGAACATAACCCAAGGAAAGACGAAAGTTTCTTGGCGGTGTTGGGCGGTGGGAAATTCTTAATAGCTTTTATTTTTGAATCTTGCGTTTCTATACCCTTTTGCGAAATTTTATAACCGAGATATTTAAGTTCTTTAGTTGCGAACTTGCATTTTGAGGCGTTAATTGTAAGACCGGCCTCTTTTAATAATTTAAAAACTTGTTCTAGATCATTAATGTGTTGTTCCAACGTACTACTCGTTATAATTATATCATCTAGATAAATTAAAGTTGACTTTCCTAGGACAGGCTTTAGAACAATGTCCATAGCTCTCTGGAATGTTGATGGGGCCCCACACAACCCAAAAGGCATGCGTAAAAATGCATAAGTGCCCGATTTTGTTGTAAACGCGGTTTTATGTATATCTTCGGGTCTCATAGCTATTTGATAGTAGCCAGACGTTAAGTCCAAAGTAGACATATATCTTGTCGATTTGATCTGTCTAATGATCTCGTCTATAACCGGCAAAGGGTAAACAGGAAATTTGGTAATACTATTTAGTTTTCTGTAATCAATAGCAAACCTCCAAGCCCTTTTATCCGAAGGAGGAAACTCGTTTTTTTTCCTACATAGTACGACTGGACTCGCGTACTCACTATTTATGGGCGTTATTATTTCATTCTTTAACATCTCCTGAATATGTTCTTCGATGATTACGTCTTTCTGTTTGTCATACCGATAAGGTTTAGTCCTACAAGGTTTTTCGGCATTTAATTGAATCTTGTGCGTAACTATTTGGCAGTTCCCTGGTTTTTCTGAAAACAAATGAGAAAAATTACTCACCACTTGCTGTATTGCTTTACTTTCATGGTCATTCAGATGGCTAAGGTCCAATTGCGGTGTCTCCACAGGTTCCACCACCCTCTGGTCCATCTCCAACACCACGGAACTATCTTGAAAATTTAATTTGGCCCTCGCAGCCCTTAAAAACTCCATACCTAAAATAAGAGAATGTTGCAGATCTTTCACCACAAAAATTAATACTTTGAGACTTTCCTCTTTTACCTGTAAGTTTAATGATAATTTCCCGATGCAGTGACATGTTTTTCCTTGTGCCGCTATAATTTCCGTATTTTTGGTTTTAAATAATCGTACCCTATAAAAATTCTTTTTGAAGAAATTTTCACTCATAAAATTTCCTTCTGCTCCTGTATCGATGAGGGCTTCTACTGGTACATCGCCAACCAGGACTTGTATAATTGGTAGCTGTGAGTTTTTTACGATGACCGTATTTAAATGTCTATTTAAGGGTTTTTTTTAAACTTCCGGGGTCTGGACCCTCCCTTTCACAGGCCCCTCTACTCGTTTAAAGCTTTCCTTTCAATCTGTGTCTTCTGGGTACGCGGATGCTTATTTTCAAATTTTCTTTTTGGGCCTTGACCTTCGAGTTTCGATGCGTTAGCTTGATAGCTTTTTCCCCCATAAGAGCGATTTCCATTTCTGGTTTCCTCCTTTGAAGATTTCCTTCGGGTAGTTTGAGAATATGTTTCCCCTCTCGCTTTTTCCGCTACTCTGCGATTTTGAAACTTCACCGCCAATTCGAAGAGTTCCTGCAATGTGCTTGGGTTTCTAATTTCAAAGTAGTCTTGAACAGCGGGTAACAATCTTGGTAATATTATTTCAACAATCTCCGCATCGGGTTTCTTTCCATACAGCATATCCGTTAGCTTGATTTTTCGTAGAATAAAGTCCGTCAATTCTGCTGTATCCCGTTGATAGAAACTATATAGTTCGGCTTCCAGCCGTGCGCGATCTTTCACTATGGGGAAGGCCTTTACTAACGATTTTTTGAAATTTTCAAATGTATATGTCTGGCTTCCAAATTCCCCTAATAAAAATTTGCCTATGTTTTTCCACCATAGCGCGGCCTGTCCTCTTAGTGCTGATGTGGCGATGGCAACCTTTTGTCTTTCAGGAACAGGGTAGAGCTGAAAGTGGTTTTCTAGACCTTCTAGAAATACCGCCACCGAATTTTTTCCGTCGAAATGGACGTTTGGCTTGATTGACGCTCTCAAAGTCTGGACCAGGTATCCAAATCCTTTTAACTGAGTTGTCATTTCTTGGTGTTGTCCAGCGGCTTCCTTCCAATTTTCGGCCATTTCAGTTCGATAATTGTTCGGGCGCCAATGTAACGTTGCGCGCCTCCAACTTGCACGCAACCAAGAGGTGACTGTGGAAACTGAATAAAACACCGAATCTTGCGAAGGGTTTAAGTCCCTTTTTATTCAACGTAATAAATTACAATTGCGTGCTCTTGACGCTTACAGACGGCGCCAACTCGGCGGTCAAATAAAAATAATAACCTGAAAAGAAACTAAAGACAAGACTCTAACCACGAGGCTCTCTAAAATAACTAACTCACCGCGTTTTACAATACCGCTGCTAATTCAGCAGACTTGAAGCTCACTTGGACGATTAACACTACTTCCCGCCAAGCACATAGGCCGAAACGCGGGGTTCTTCAATTTCTCGCTAACTACCTCCGCGCTCGTGAAGTAAGAATATCACACACCGAACTCGTTTCCTCTCTATTTAAATCATAATACTTCCGCTGATAATTTGAATCCTTTGCGTTCTACTAAAATTTACATATTCTGGCATTGGCAGTTCCAGGGGAAAGTAAGGCTTGACAGGAAAGATAGTTTAAACTTAAAATAAATGTTAGTAAAAATAAATATAAACCCTACAACTTAAACACCACCTTTTCCTGTTACGGGCATTAGCATCACTGATGACTGGCTTCTGAATTGCAGCACGGCCAGCAATTCCCTGTTTATGAAGCTCCCTTCTAATTGTTTTGGTACTCACAGGGTTCGGTAACACAACATTCATTTCAGCAGTAACTTTTGCAGCTGTGGTCTTCTTATTTTTCGTCACAATTGCCCTTAACGATCGTCTGTCACGATCACTCAGGACACACTTTCGTCCGCGCTGTGATTTAGCAGATGATGTTTTTCCGCTTTTCAAATATGCGGAATAAATCTTCGATACAGTACCTCTTGAAACACTAAACATCTCGGCTACCTTGCTTACGGAAGCACCTACCATACGTGCTCCAACAATTTGCCGACGTTCGAAGTCTGTTAACTCTGACATAATGCAACGGCAACATCACATAACAGTACTCCGACAACAACTGAATTGTTTAGCACATTTACGAAGTTGTATAGGTGGCGTCAGTAGTGAAAAACGCCAGCGCCACCTACATATTTCATTAAAATCAATCTTTCTTTTCAAGCATGCATTTCACAAGGTGTTTCCATATTTTTGTCCATCCACTGTATATTGGCCAAACAAAATGAGCGTTGAAGTTTCGTATCAAGGAACATGAATCTTATGTCAGAAAAGGCGAAATCAACAAGTCTTCAATAGCGTATCATAGTTGGACATTTAACCATAATTTTGACTTTGGGTCTGCAAAAATTATCCAAAAGGCTTCTTGCATAGGTGAATTGGATTTTCTTGAGGCTTTTCATATTCACAAAGATTTAGCATGTTTAGTTAATTATTTGAAGTCCAATCCAGTCCTTCCTAATGCCTTTAAAATTCTACTATCTTAATTCAGTTATTTTTGCCAATAGATGGCGTTACCTCCTCGCGTTTGGTACTACCAGAGGGAATAAAAATCCGTTCAGTGGTTGCTTTCCATTATTCGAAGTTCAGATTTTGAGGGTGAAGGTGCATTTGCCCCTCACTCGCTATTTTTAACTTCGCTAATTTTTCTTGTCCTTTGTGTTATATGTTTGATCAGATAGCCTGGCTCAGTAAAAGTAGGCGGCCAGTGTAACTCTGATTAAAAATCCGTTTATAACCTCGTGCAGTGCTGATAAGCACCACGTGTTTCTGAGACTCCTTCCCCTTTATTTTTCTTTCTTTCTCCTGATGAGGAGGGGACCTTTAGCTGCACTCGAAATGGATTGAGTGTTTCAATATTCTTACGCTAAATACAGGGTTGTTTTTACGATTTTGATTGTCACATTAGCGTGTTTCTCTTCTTGTCTAGTTGTTATGTATTTTAAGCAAAGAATATCAATTGAACACTCTGACGTTCCCTAGAATAACTTAAGCTCTATAACTTTCCCTAGAATACGTGACTCAATATTCAGGATACATAACTTATTTGATTAGGTATATACTGTACGATGTACAACAATAATTAGCTCTAGAAAGTAATTTTGTTAATGCACTTGTTATATTAGCAGTGAAATGGTTAATGTTCTATAAAACTATAATTCCATTTCTTGATATTTCCTACGACTTCATGTTGCTCTTGTTCTCGGTAGTTAAAAATCTCTGACACTTTTTGAGAACATCAAATTGCTTCATATTTATATTTTATGTAGCTAAGTGAAATATGAAATATTCTCGGAAGAAGAAGGCAAATTGTTATCACAGTTTGCAATTACTCAAGCGAAGGTAAACATGATGCCTATCAATAACAAATGAAAATGTTAATGATGATGATTCTCCTCACCGAGGATTTGGATTGCATCCCCTAAAAACCCCAGTCGTCCTTTAAAATGGGGAGTATATAAGGTATTTCTCCCGCTTTCCTAGAGTGCCATCATGGTGTAGTGATCAGCACACTGAGCCGGTATTTCAGAGGTTCGTTGTTCCATTCCAGGGAAAGACGATTGCTAATTTTTCAATCTCTCTTGCTTCCAAATAATCCTGATATCTCTACAATGTTATCATAGCTAACTATAAGTAGACCTCTGAACAGATTTCCTACATCTTAAAAAAGGAAGTTTACTTCATCGCAATCGGTTTATAACATAGATTTTCTTAATACAGTGCTACTGGGTTTCTGAAAGAGATTTTCTGAAAATTAACAGAAAGGCAGAACTTGTGTATTTAAGTAAAAGCAGAATACTCCGAAGGTACTCTCATTATTAGTCGACTTTATTATTTAGTCGTATTGTTATAGTCGTATTTACTTTATTATAGTGTACTACATATTTATTATTAGTTACATTGTGCGAAAGAATATCTGTGACTTCAAAATCAATGGAATAGAACGTATGCTATTAAGACGTAAATTTACTTCTGTTGATGGCCAGAGAGACCGCTCCAATTCGGATAACACCTCTCCAGTATTGCGATAAACTCTCACAAGCCTTCATCTAATTTGGCAAAGAGATCGTAGTTATAAGGGCTCATACCTGGTGTGGATGGCCATCACTCCCGAGAGAAGGGTTTGTATGATTAAAGTCCTAAAACCTTCCATTTCTACTGTACCAGTGGATATACGACAACTTTCGCATTATAGAACCATGCGGTGTTATGGAAGAGGATGGGGCTTGTTACAATGTGCACTATTACTCAGGAGAAAACCACGACAGTTATTGGTAACGAATTGTTTTATCCTCCATGATATCGTATAACGTCAAAATTTGAGACTTGTGGCAAATCAGCTTCGATAATGACGCTACCTTCTCTCGTCATTATCGAAGCTGACATGTGACCCTGTAATTATGACCTCCTCTCTACAATAAAAGATCCACTGCGATGATTCCATTGCCACCGTAAAAAAAAAGGTTCATGCATACCTTAGGGCAGTCACTGGGAGTCATTAACAAAATTGAACGTGTTGGATGGTGTATAGAGCCTTTAAGTTATTTGGCAGAAGATAGTAGACATGATAAGCGATTATATGGAGGAATTGTACATATTTTGATAATTATGGAAATATTTTCAGAGCTATCGAAGTAATGCCACTATTTTTTTACCATTGTATATGTGTTTCCTTAAATATTTATGGATATTAGAATCTAATTCAATCACATCCATTACTTTAACTTCTAACCTTATTTGATGAATTATGGTTATTAGAAAACTGTCTTGAGCAATGTTTAGATGATAATTTCTGCTTCTTTGGATGCTTCCGAAATGGCTAACCAACCATGATGTTAATAAAAATTTGTTATTAAAAAACTATTGGGAATATTTGTTCAGCTTCTCCTGAAAAACTAACTATAAACAAAGAAAAATCAAATTCATTAATTCTATGCTACATAAGAGTATAACATATTGTGCCACAAAACAAAATTCTTGCATGTTAAAAAATAAACTGTTAGTGAAAGAGTTAAAACTGTTTGCTGCTCCGATTAGTTAGAAATAACATAAACTGCTGATTGTGAGAAGTTTTTAAATAGTGTTTGGTGGTTAGAACGAGAAATAAACAGATTCCTAGAAATAGATGTTACTTTTTAAAGACAGCGGTTCACAACCTTTCGCTTACCTCTTATTAAAATTTTGTAAGATGGAGTATCCCTAATGTCCACTTTCAAAAATATGACTCTATACCTCACTTCTTTATGGTGTTCTTGCAATACATTCTACTACCGTTTTATTTTAATAACACAAATTGAATAGACTGCAAAGAATCAAGTGGGAAAAATATAACAAAATAAACATAACTACATTATTTTAAGTCAAATAAATACAATAGTAAGACATACGTTAGTCGAAATCAGAGCGTCATTAATATACGGAATTATTTTGAATATCAGTTATTTTAAAATGGGAAAGGAAATAAAATATGATGTGGACAACTACATGACTTCATTCTATGCATATTAAATTATGCACCTTTTGCGCTGTACTTTATTTATTCTTATGATTTATTTAACTTCTTTCCTAGAATTGCTCTAATTTAATGAATTATTCTAATTTAGTTTAATATCTCATAGAAGGGTGAAAAGGATATCGAAAATTACAAAGTTTGAAATTAAATATCCAAAGTTTTTATCGAACGGCAGTCAAACACCTTGTATTTTTATTTTTTCATAACGAATGTAAAACTTTTCCAAATATAAATATAGGAACCAGGAGACGGCATTGAAAATTAGATTTCGTTATTGGCCAAAAATTAATTTTTCTTAAATTTGAGATTGCAAAAACATGAGAATTTTCATCAATTGACACACTTCTGTAATTGGAAATATATGTTCACGACCAACGACTGCGAAAATAAAGGCAAGGTAAGGATCTTTATGCCGGGTGAAAAACAAGGGTTTATATATGTTTACTTTTGATACTGCCTATTGGCAATAAAAAAGAAAGTTGCATAACTGGATACGAGGATGAATCAAATATAAAGGAATTTTTTTTATCAAAATGTATTTTATAGGGAACATCTACATTTCTGCAAATTATTTTTAAAATAATCTCTTCCTTTTATAACACATTCCTCCCAACGCTTTGGTAATTTTTTTCATTCCGTTTTCATAAAATGAATTTGGACGGATATATAACCATCTGCGCACGAATTTTTAAACATGATCTTTGGTCTCCAATCGCTTGCCTCCAAGTTCTGTCTTCTTTGAGTGGTCAAAACATGTGAAAATCGTATGGCAATAAGTTTTCCTTGTAATAAGTCTTGAATTCTAAGATGGATGATCAAGCGTTTTCCAGTGCACTTGCACTAGTTGCTGCTGCATTACATCTGCCTAGCGTTGTAGTAGAGAATCGACACCACGCGGATGGAGCAATCTTGTCTTTTGCGTCGATACTGAAGCCTTATTTAATAAAAGAGGACACAATACGAGATTGCATCAGTGAAAGAAATCCACCAGAAGGACCCTCCTCCAGTAACAAACATGGCGAAAATTTTCCCAATCGAGTTTTGGCTTTTTGGAATTCACAGGTTTTCCTTCACCACTCCATGCTTGCACGCTATGATTGGGGAGTGTAATGATGCACCCACGTCTCGTGACAGGTGAAAATTGTATCCCAAAACGCTTCCCATTCTTCTTCAAACTGGGATCGAATTTTTCAGTTGCTTCAAACCAGTTTGAAGCAACTGAAAAATTCGATCCCTTCAGCTTTTTTATCATCACCGGAATCTAACGCACTGAGATTTCTCTGAAGCCGAATTAATTTCTGATGACTGATTGGACACTTCCATAGCTGACACTAAGTTCTTCCGAAATTTGAAGCACTGTGCAGCATCGATCGCATTTGATAAACTCACGAACACGTGTAATGTTTCCATTAGTCGCACTTGTGCGAGGGCGACAGGGATGACCTTGATTTGCAACACGTTCACGGCCTTGCTTGAACTGGTTGCACCAAAGCTTTACTCTTGAAAACAGCAGCGAAGGTTTTAGCCTTCCATTTGATAAAAGTTTCTTTACGTATTACATAAAAAGATTTGGGGTTGTCCTTATCACTTGTACAAGGGACAAGTCTGTAGTCTTGTAGTCTGCGGTAAATTTCGGCTGATTTTACGTTTTTAGGAACTAGGAATTTTATAACTATGCGCTGCTCAATGAAGATGGGCATATTGCTCTCATTCATCGTTAGGGCTACTAAATAATGCACGGGACAATCTGGCTGGTGTGGTTACCTTACTCTAGGCAACTCCGCCTAACACCTTCAACTGCGCAAACACATACAAATACTCAACCAATAAAGGCTCGTTCATATTTGATCGCCCTACATATTATATCAGTCCCATGTACAAAATTTCAAAAAATTTACGACTAATCTTTTTTTTAATAATGTCAGATTCATAGGTCATTCATTATATCTGCATAGTTGTCACTAAAAAATCAGTTCTGAATCATTTTAAATTTGCAATCCGATATGGAATAAAGAGTCATATATATTGTCAGTACGCACAAATAACACGGGTAAAATAGTCAAAAGGGATTCGGGAAGAGGAGAAATATACCTGAAACCTGAAATTTTTCGCCATTCCAAACTACCTCTACTTCTTAAGGCCCGTCCACACGAGGACGCTCCCGACGTAGTTGACGCAACTTTTTTGATGCCGGCGTAAATTCGCATGACGCAGAAGACGTAAAACTGAGTACGCTCCTGTTCAGCTTTTTCGCCCGCGACGCGCACGTTTGTCCAATAGCCGACCGAGTTCTTATCACGTGTCATAATCAGAAAACCTTCTTGCTTACCCGTTTCAATATGGCGTCAGAACCACACAGAGATGAGTTTTTGCTTAGAAATGTGTATACAGCAATAAAATAATCACTCCATCTTCAGATTTCTCAAACCGTATATAATGGTATAAATTTAAAATTCTCATTAAAGGGAAAAACTGTATATTTATAAAGCAATGATCCGACCACTATATGCTTCACCTATTTATAACACCGTAAGTAATAGGAACCTAAATAAATTACAGTTTCTACGAAATCAAAGTTTCTGCCTTACAAAATTATCCTTAATTATTATAAATATTGGCTATATCATGTGTAATAAAAAGCTCTATAAATATCCCAATATTAAATACACCAAAAACTAACTTCAGCAATATAACATCTTCTAAAATAAAGCAGTTGACTGTGAAAGAGTATTCAATAAAATACAATTACGAAATTTTGGAGGAAAGTTACAACTTGTGCCATACAGCAATCATTTATTGAAAATTAATTAAATTACCTTTGCAGCGACTTCTACTTGTTACATTATTTTTAGCAAGCACTGCTATCACAGATAGCTGAGTGGTCAGCGCGCTGCTTTGCGGAGCGAAAGGTTGCGAGTTCGAACCTCACTCGTAGCCAATACATAAGTATAGTAGTTTTTCTCATTTTGAAACGTGTTTCTCATATTTAATCATGAAACATTATATTCTTATTTTACCTATTATTATTGTTTTCATTTCTTATTTTATTCATTATTATTATTGTTTTTAATTTAGTTTAAAAATGAGCATTTCAAATAGAAATCCTTATATAATAATATATCTGCATCTCTTTATCATATATCATCTATAAATTCTCTTTATTTTTACTTTATTGCATATTTTATCATGCACATAATTTCTCATAAACTGTACAAAGTTTGAACCTCATTCTAAATTCAAAAATAAATAAAAAGAAAAACAAAAGGCCAATCGAGGGGGAGTTAAAAAAATATAAAGTTGGTTTTATTATATGGTGGATGGTGTATATAAAGAGAATTAAGTAATTTAATTCTCTTTATATACTGTATTCCAAACCAATTTTATAAATCCTAATTTTCATATAATATAGAATCTGCAAGTCTGTCAAACTGGTCGATACTCATCCTGAAGTAATTAAAAAACAAGTAATATTAAAAAAACAAAATAAGTTAATTCCTACTTAGGTCCACAAAGAAAAATTTAAAAAATACAAATAAATAAATAAATAAAAAAAAAATCTGAAATGTTTCAGATTTTAAATTACGTCCAAAGGGGCGTTTTTTAACATTTTGTGTGTTACCTTTCTTTATTAAATATCATGTTCCTCGCACTTAAACCATAAGATCCAGTGCAACAGCAATATCGCAAAACAGTTTTAAAAGGAGCATATCTTTAGAATTTCCGATACAGAGACTCACGCGCTGGAGATAAAAATGTTTTTTCTGCACAACGTTGCCATTGCTCGCTTTGAAATCCTTGAGTTTGTTAATCAAAAATTCGTCAAAGTTTTAAAAAATAGGAAATCGATCATAAAACAAATTTCAAATTTCAAATTTGGTCTTCCACATGCTCATATTCGTTGGAGGATTACGTTATTCAAAATTCGATGACTCTATGTACCGTTGTTTTATCACAATACGAGAAATATACACACATTTATGCAGATTTTTTATTATTTAATTTCTTCAAATATAATGCAGGACTCTAACATTTTGTGGCAACAGTTTGAAAAGTGAACCGACATTTATGAGTCCGACGCAAAATGCCAAAACGAAACTAATAGTCCTTCGGGATTCAAATCCCTTTGGACTAATAAGTAAAAATACAAACAGAATGTTTTAAAATTAAAAATTAAAAAAATTTTAATATGTGAAAAAGCTGTATTAACATCAAGTGTCCTTCACTACAAGTTTAAAAAATTGTATTTGAACTTGATGAATAAAAAGCATTTTATGTACTGAAAATTTGAACAAGATATAGGGAGAGTGTGAGATAATAGTAGGAATTTAATAATTCCGGATATTCCTTTCGTAATCGAGGCAGTAAAAAATAAAATCTAAAATCTCTTTGAACATAAATAAATCTTTCGGACCCATTCTTGCCATTTTTTTGCGGTTTTGCCTCTGCTTAATAATTGCACTTAATAGTAAAATTTCAGCTATTAAAAAAAATCATCTGATTCGGACAACTTGCCGCAAACATACAGAAGCACGCGAAGTAATAAGATACAGTTCTGTTGACGCTATATTACAGCGTCACGTGATTTTTGCGCAGAATAATTCTATTGGTTAAACGCACTCTTCGCAAGCGTTCTCGTTTGGACGCTTTTACGCTGGTAACGTAAAAGCGCGTTCGTCAGCTACGTTTCGAGCGTACTCGTGTGGACGGGCCTTTAGAAGGAAGTAAAAAATGACTGAATTAATGAAATTATTGACTATTGATGAGGTCTAGACCTATACTGCAACACTAATCATTCCTGAAAGTGTCGTATTGCAATTAAATATGAAACATGGAATTATTTATAATAATAATAAATATATAATTTCGTGTATACTAAATTTGAAACAAGAATTTAACCTCGATCTCGGAAGGTTCTACACACTGCTGCTTTTATCAAAGGAATAGAAAAGGAACTGAAAAAATATACTTTCAATTTCTCTTGATTAATAAATAATCTGATACGTCATTGATTCTCCAAGAAATTGTTTTGTTTCAGAAGAGAATTCTGTTAATATTCAGAATACGTTCTTCTCCAAACTTTAGACAGTCGCTGAAAAAAATGATTAATATTTGTTTGTAATTAGGGTGCTTGGTTTTCTAAATGAAACAACAGCAGCGAAGGTTTTATACTTCTATTTGATAAAAGTTTCGTACGTATTACAATTAAAGATTTGGGGTTGCCCTTTTCCTTTGTACAAGGACAGCCCCAAGAACAATGAAACAATGTACTTAGACTTGTAAAATGAAACCGGACAATGTACTTGGACTTGCATTTTGGCAATGTGTTTGGATTTCAAATTCATACAAAAAGTCACCAGAATCCTTTCTTTTCTTCTAAGAATGGCTGCTGTTTGGAATTTTCTTAGTATTAATCAGGCTAGTTTTTACGACAGTATTGGTTACGTCCTGCATCTCACCTTGTTATTTGAAATTTCTTTGTACAAACGCTAAATTAGAATTATAATTCATCATAACCCTGCTTCATTGAGCAGGTCTGTGAAAAAATTTATTATTAACCACTTAACCACTTTCATTTAAACAATATTAACTTTTAACAATACTAAAAGACCAAACATTAATGTAAAATAAATTCGAACTGAAACAAATTGAAAGAACTAGGGCTGTTAAAGAAAGACAGCTGAATAGCTCATTTGATGATTTATATTTAAAAATTTAATTTTCTGCTAATCGTTTCATGATTCGCTACACCAAAGCGGGTAAGTGGGTGGTGGTTGCAAACGACGGATAAGGAATCGGAGCAGTATAAATGGTGTGGGTAGTTACAACTAATCATCTTTCTTTCATGCACATTTTGGTCAGCAGCTGTAACATTCGAATTCCTCGCAGTTACTTTCTTTCCCCTTTATTCAAATTTAAACTTTCTGAACGTACTATTATTTTTATCACTATTCATTGTAATACTTTATAGTTTTCAACAAATACTGCTAATTCTTTCGCGTACTCCTGATTAAGCGTTCGTGTACCCCTAGGGGTACGCGTACCCCAAGTTGGGAAACGCAACGTTTTAAGTTTATGCAGGGAAATGTTACGAGTTTTGTCATACAAAATCAAACAAGGTCTTTCGACTTTAAGGTAATGAATGAGATAATTATCGCAAACGTATGAACTTCTCAATAATATTCTAACTATCTCTAAAAAAATTGGGTGTTGCGTTCAGATAATATTGTTACCAAACGTACAGGTGCGGTGAGATAGCTTCCCCGCAAAGCAGGTTTAAGGTTGCCATAAAATCGCAAGGGAAGGCAGGGTTGCCCCATTTGTCGAGAAATTGTTGCCCATTTTGCGGCAAAATTGGCGATATGTCATGGACGGATGAAGAACCTTCTGGAACAAATTCTTAACGGTTTAGCCCAGAATGTTCTCGAACACAAGCTATATAAACCCTGCTGGTCTGCAGTCAGTTAGTGAGTGTCTCAAAATCTAGCGCCGAGTTGGTCATCGAGTGCATCGAAGTGTCTCTTAGTTTATCGCAGTTAGTGCATTGTCGAGAGAGTGTGTTAAGCTCCGGGAACGACTGAACCGAAGAGTCGGGAGCTGTGCTCTGCGTGTCGTAGAGTGCATTGTGAGTTGTAGCGTGGAGAGTCTCGAGAGTACGTGAAGTTCCGAGAACGACTGAGCAGAGTCTGGAACTGTACCCTGGTGCTCTGCAGTGAAGCTGTCTCCACCGTTATTGCCTGACAATGTGAAAGCTGTGTCGCTGATTGTTTCAGCGTGTTTATAGTAGATCTTCGACGGTTGTAAAAAGTGACTTTGGAGCTGTCCTGATTAATATTGGCTAAATAAAGTGTGTTTCCATTCTTCATCAAGTGTCGTGGTTATTCACTTCAAATCTACGAACCTCGTACGTAATATGGAGAAGAAAGAAAATAACGTAACAACTGGTGTCAGAGAAAAACGCAACAATATGTTGTTATATTCAAGATGAATGTCAGCGTGGGTTTTATAATATGAATGTCAGTGTAGGTCTCCTTTAACTATTAAATAAGCCATAAACAAAAACTACAGCATTTGGGACTATTGAGACATAAGCATTCTACCAATGCATGATTTGTTTTTAAATTCTTTTCGTCCCTGACACCGTCGTTCAGGAACGTAATCCTACATTAAAAATCTAACAATATTTACAATCTTTATGGTTTAATATTAATTATAAAAGTAACTCATTTTATAATTATTCAACGCTCTTTAAAATAGAAAATCATTACCATAAAATTAAGATCTAAATGAATACGTACAAATTGGTACCTATATAGAACATATATGCATACTCAAGTACACTGTGCTGAAAAAAGAAAAAAAGAGAGACATTTCTGTATCACACGTTCTACTAGGTCGATTGACGAAATTTAAGTTCCGTTTTTCATGTATTGAAAGCTTGACTTAGGTTATATTGTAAGGATCTTAAGTTTTACTAACGTTTATTTTATTTTAAATCTTTACTATCACTTCTTATTTTCTACTTCCGGCCAGAATTATAAGCGTTAACGTATTTATGCAAAGTTTGTCTGGCGAGCGCCAAGTATTTAAGTTGTGGCTTTTTGCCAAGCGAGAGAGAGGAAGCAGTTAGTCGAAGCAGGCCGCTTACCTTAGAAGTTTTACTCAGTTGCTGGTTGCCTTCCAGGCTGGAGGTTTAATCCTCTTGATAACTTTAGACGTATTGTAGTGTTCACAGTTCCCTGTACTACATACGGCTTCCTGTTAATATAAGGCCAATCTTCCACGTTTATTATTTTAAAGTTAAATTAGAGTTTAGTTTTATTTTTATATTTTTACGTTTAGACCACAAGTAGTGGGTCTTTGTATTCCGAAGTACGGAAGTTATTGTAAATAGAGAAAAATAAAGGGTTTTGTATACCCTTCTTGTGTATCCTGTCTACTTCCCACAGTTATTGAACATAGCTTTAGTAAGCTCTCTGTTCCGAGTCAGGTCCTTGCATGATCCCGAAGAAAGTAAGACGGAACATTGAACCTGATAGTGGCGCCCAACGAAGAAGAATAACCATGGCCGAGTTTCAAGAAGAACCTGTGCTGCCTGCAGAAGCGGCTCAGAATCCAGAAATGCCAGCTGCCGCCCTGGAAGGATTTGGTTACATCGTCCAGACCATGCGCGCTTCGATGAAACCAGAAGCAACATTTAATGGAAACTCACCGGTAACCAGTTTTTTGGAAAAATTAGATGACCACTTCATGCTCTACCCCGTGCACGAATTTCAAAAGTTACCTTAGCTACCAGCGCTTTGAGGGGCCAAGCGCTTAATTGGTTCAAATGTATAGGCAGAAGTCTCTTGGGTCAAACAGGAAGTCCCACCTATACTTACAAGAATTTCAAGACTGCCCTAGTAAAAGCCTTCCCTGTTGTAAGGGATCGTGCGAAATTAGAAACGGAACCTTTTAGTATATATCAGCAAAGAATCGAAAATCTCTCAAGCTTTATTTTAAGAAAAATTCACGTCTTCAAACTCTTGTATGGAAACCGTCCGGATCCTGAGATAATTCAAGTGATTTTGCCGAGGTTACTGCCCCAAGTGCAAGACTTTATTGAATTAAGAAATCCGACTACACTGGAAAAGTTATTTGAGCTAGCAATCCAGTTTGAAAGTAGAAGAACGGCGGACATTGAAAGAAGACGCCAATATCAACAGCGAAACCAATTTAGTGCGCCAAGACTACAGCAAACTCAAGCACACGGCTACGGAAGCAAAGCGAATCAGTGGGCAAGGAAACCCGAGCATTCAAAAACAGCCGGCGAACGTCGACAGTTCAATAGCAATCCAGGAAAAAAGTCTCAAGGCCAGTGGAAAAAGAAGGAAAGCACGGAAATGAAAAGTAATTTAAACTAAAACGGATTTCTACTGACGGGAGGGTGCGGAAATCCGAAGGCCACGAAAACCCCTCTTCCTTCAAGTTAAATACAGTAATGGTGAAAAATTTGACTCTTCCGAAGATTGAAGAGTGTTGGTGAATAATATCCCAGCCACCGCACTCCTGGATACAGGCGCGCAGTGTTCCTGTGTGGCAGAAGATTTTTTTAGAAAGTATTTTCGTAAATATCGTTTATATAATTCGGATAAAACGACAGTGTTAGCGGCGCAAGGAGAAAAATGTAAGTGTATAGGTAAATTACCGCTATATGTCCGTATCAAGGACGAACAAGTAAAGGTTATGTTTTTCATAGTAAAGAATCTGCAAGCACATATTATTTTAGGAATAGATTTTCTTTCAGAGGCACAAGCAACGCTGGATTTTAATGAAGCGTCCCTTAAGCTGACGATGAAACCAGTTCGTGGAGAAAAGGCTGAACCGCCGATGTTAAATCTTGACCACCTGCCTAATGACGAGCAACGAAGAATCCGACAAGTGGTAAGTGAATTTGCTTCGTTATTTAGTGATATTCCAGGATTTACTCAGGTTACTAACCATAGTATTGACACCGGAGATTCAATGCCAGTTCACCACAAAGCATACCGGTATGATAAGAATAAGGAAAAAATTATAGAATGGCATATCACCCATATGCTACGTAAAAAGATCATAACGCCCATCTCAAGTAGTTATGCTAGCCCGGTGGTTTTATGTAAGAAAAAAAAATGACTATCCTTTGACACATCCAAAAAGGTGGAGATTCGCAATTGACTACCGTAAATTAAACTCCATAACGAAATATCCGGTATATCCGTTACCGATCATAGAAGAAATTTTAAGGAACATAAAATCAACCAAATTTATGACGACTTTAGACTTAACGACTGGTTATTTTCAAATAGGGTTTAGGCCTGAGGACGTGCCTAAGACTGCTTTTATAACCAAGTCTGGCACTTATGCATTTTTGCGTATGCCGTTTGGCCTTTCAGGGGCACCGGCAACATTTCAGCTATGTATGGACATTGTGTTAAGGCCTGTTCTTGGAAAGTCCACATTTATCTATTTAGACGATATCATTATTACTAGTGATAATCTCGACCAACATGTACAGGATTTAAGACAGGTGTTTTCTTTATTAAATGAGGCCGGTCTAAAAGTTAATGTCGAAAAGTGCAAATTTGAAGCCCCTGAATTAAAATATTTAGGTTACAAAATATCTCAGAAAGGAATTGAGACAGACGAATAAAAAATAATCGCTGTGCAAAAGTATCCGACTCCGAACACGGCAAAGAAGCTCTCTTCTTTTCTAGGACTTTGTTCATATTATAGGTCCTTTATAAAAGATTTTGCAGCTATTGCTGAGCCATTGTTAAAATTAAAAAGGAAAAAGGCGAGATTCTCGTGAACGGCCGAAGCCAATAGTGCTTTCGAAAAATTAAAACAAGCATTATCGCAAGCCCCTGTGTTGAAATTTCCTGAAAAGAATGAGAATTTAGAAATTTCAGCGGATGCTTCGGATTATGCGGTAGGAGCGGTACTTTCGCAAAATCAACAGCCTGTGGCATTTTTTAGCCGAACTTTAAATCAAACACAAAGAAATTATTCCGCGACCGAGAGAGAGGCACTTGCAGTTCTGTTAGCAGTGTAAAAGTTCCGAGTCTATTTTGGAAAGGCGCCAATAACAGTGTACTCTGATCATGCGGCGGTAACTAGATTGTACTCAGGGAAAAACTTATCCCCAAGGTTAATAAGATGGGCACTCAAGCTACAAGAATATAATCTGGTAATCAAGCATACCCCCGGAAAGGAAAATATCGTAGCAGATGCCCTATCCAGAATTAAAATAGATGAAGAAGGTAATACCGTAAAGGTGGCAATGCTCACAGCATGTACAATAAATTCCCGAGAAACTGTAATAACCGAACTGGGTAAGGATCCTGTGTTTGGAAGCATTTATGTGTATTTAAAGGATCCTGAAAATTTTAGCCACCAAGATATTGTGGCGATAAGAAATAGGGGGCCCATTACGAACTAATACATGGTCTATTATGCTATACAAAAACTACGAATTCCAACAACGAATTTCGACCTGTTATCCCAGCTAGTCTTAGATTAAATATCCTGCAGCAGCTCCATGACAGCCCTTTACCTACTCATGCTGGTATTCGAAAAACTATCCAACCCGTACGCGAGGCAGTCTATTTTCCTGAACTGCAAAAGTTAACAAGGGCGTATGTCCAGTCCTGCCCAACATGTCAAGTAGTTAATTATATTAATTTCCGCCCGGCCGGGTTTCTAAATAGTATTAAATCCGAATTTCCAAATGAAATAATTGGCATCGATTTATTGGGCCCTTTCCCAAAAAGTCAGTTAAATAAAAGTCGCTATCTCCTTGTTATGGTTGATCATTTTAGTAAGTGGACCGAAATTGTTCCCTTAAAACGAACCTCCGCGAAATTAGTTACTGATTCTATTTTAAATAAATATATTTTAAAATACGGGGCGCCCCTAAAAGTTATATCGGATAATGGTCCTCAATTTGTAAGTAATGTATTTGAAGACATGTGCAAAAAACTGGGCATACGTCATTTAAAAATGGTCCCGTATCGGCCGCAATCAAATATAGCGGAACGGGTCAATAGAAATATAGTGAAAATTATCCGTAGTTATGTTAAAAATTTTCATAAAAGCTGGGATAACTATGTCAATGAATTTGCTTTCGCCCTTAGGACCGCAAAACATGATACAACGGGCAAAACTCCTGCTGAGTTATTTTTAGGCAGAAAGATTATAACGCCGTTAGATAAATTATTTTATGTGCAACAAAGAGCACAGAATTTAAAATGGGTGATATAGAAAAACTAATTAAAGAAGCAAAAAAGAATACGGAAGTAGCACAGAGAAAAGAAAAGCTATATTACGACTTGAAACGACGGGGAGTAACTTAAAAAGTAGGGGATGAAGTATTAAAAATTAAGCATTCACTTTCTTCAGCACCAGAAGATAAAACTGCCAAATTTTTTCCACGATTTGAAGGACCATGTGTCATAGAAAAAAAAACTCACGCTGTAGTAGTGTTAAAAGCCAGGAATGGGGAAACCTGCTCCGCAAACATTGATCAAATCAAACCCTACTATGATCGTAATAAAATGCAAATTTTCAAAGATCTTTTGCAGGATCCGGCACGGCAGACACCGCAGGCACAAGCTCCAGAGGTGGAACAACGACAAGTACAAGGGCAAGCCATTAAGAGGCAGGAGCAAGTGAAAAGAAAGTTTCCCCGCGGGAAAATTGAAGGTAGCAAGAAAAAGAAGCCGTTCCGCCGTCCAGAAAAGAGAGCTCACGAACACCCCCAGAATGAAGAAGGGAGAAGGACGACGTATGCAAAGAGAGCCAGGAGAAATGACGGCAACTATAACCCGGCTCTAAAACGGAAGATCTACTCATCCGACAGGACTCTCCGCAGCAAATGTCACCGAACTGCGGAAGGGCCACCAGCGGCGGAGGAAAAGTTACAAGGAAAATTTGAACGGCCAGCAACGAGGTCCAAGCAGGAACACGAAAGAAGTTTCCCGGTTCCGCCAAGACCAGCTGCCATCAAACCGCCAAGACCACAGGCAGAGGCGAAAAAGAAGGTATTCAAGGGTGACCGAACTGGAAAAAAAAGAAAGCTTCTAGAGGAAGGCACTGAAGGGCGAGCCCGCACACGAAGGAGGATAAATCAAACAAGAATCTACGCTACTTTCCAGGACTGGGCTCAGAAAAGAATGTCCGAATATCACAAAGATAAGTAAAATTTTATGTTACTTTGCAAACTTAAGTTAAGCTTGCATTCTTACTGCAAGTGGCAGATTTCAAGAAGTTTTACATCATGCGAGGTCTACCTTTATCGCCAAAAGGGCGAGAAATGAGTTGTTACCGATTTTGGTATTATGTTTTTCAATTACTCGCGTGTAAAACTAAAGTTGATGTATAATAGCGATGTGTAAAGACTTAAATATTGTAAAAGTTATTGTATAAATTTTATTTAAAACTTTCTGGCAAGAAAGAAGTTTTAGTCTGAAAGACTTTTGAAATGTAGTATTTCAATGTAGAAGAATTGGCACTTGCTTGGAAAAGAATAGAAGTTAACAATTTACTACTAATGTATGTTTTAAAATGCGTAAAATTAACGGCATGTTAATATGTCCTGATATACAATGTGAACTGTTATTTTAAACGTTAAGAAATACTGTGATATGTTAAAAGTGAAAGTAATGCCAAAAATTTTAACTTATTCACGTGACTGTAAAAAGAGCAAATTATTGTGAATATGTGTTAAAGGTTAAATGAATGTAGTTAGGCTCTCTGATGCTACACTTCAAAATTAGCCACTTTCAGAATAGTACCTCAGGGTTTAGAGATGAATATAAGGTGTGTTACGAGGTCTTGGTATGTTGAATTTTTAACACGTTAGTGCTTTGATTGTAGGAGGAAGTGTTGAACACGTAGACATAAACACATTCGTGTTTGGGGTTCTTTTACAACACATGTCAGAGAGCACGGGGAGAGATAATTAAAATAGTCATGAATGAAATAAGAATGTTAAGAGAAATATAATTATACATGTTACTTGCCATTTCATTTTTTAACATTTCATTAAACTAGTTTTCCTTCCAGATCTCTGGAAGGAACCAGATTTGAATAAAAGCTCCTGTTTAGATGCAGTACAGATGAAACAACTGCGTGTCCTGGGAGCTGCTATTGTAAAAACAAATTTCTTTCTTTAAAATTTCTAGTTTCTAGCGAAAAATGTTTGTAAAAGTTTGGCCTCGCGTTAGATTCTAGAGCTAAAAGTTTCAACAAGGTCGTTTTAGACCTCAGTTTCAAACTAATTAACTCTGGCGGGAAGTATGTAAGGATCTTAAGTTTTACTAACGTTTATTTTATTTTAAATCTTTACTATCACTTCTTATTTTCTACTTCCGGCCAGAATTATAAGCGTTAACGTATTTATGCAAAGTTTGTCTGGCGAGCGCCAAGTATTTAAGTTGTGGCTTTTTGCCAAGCGAGAGAGAGGAAGCAGTTAGTCGAAGCAGGCCGCTTACCTTAGGAGTTTTACTCAGTTGCTGGTTGGCTTCCAGGCCAGAGGTTTAATCCTCTTGATAACTTTAAACGTATTGTAGTGTTCACAGTTCTCTGTACTACATACGGCTTCCTGTTAATATAAGGCCAATCTTCCACGTTTATTATTTTAAAGTTAAATTAGAGTTTAGTTTTATTTTTATATTTTTACGTTTAGACCACAAGTAGTGGGTCTTTGTATTCCGAAGTACGGAAGTTATTGTAAATAGAGAAAAATAAAGGGTTTTGTATACCCTTCTTGTGTATCCTGTCTACTTCCCACAGTTATTGAACATAGCTTTAGTAAGCTCTCTGTTCCGAGTCAGGTCCTTGCATGTTCCCGAAGAAAGTAAGACGGAACATTGAACCTGATAATATATATATCAGATTTATATATAGCATTATTAAAATATAGGTACTTTGGTCCCAAATCAGACATTTTCTGAAACGATATATCGATTTCTTTTTCATATTTTGATTCTACGACTCAAGTTAAGCTAAAAAAATTGCACGAGTAGTTTTTAAAAATTAGCTTTCAAAATTTTAGCTCCTCAGTGTTATTTGAATTTGGTGTATATTTAGTAACATCTCTTTTTTATTGAACTTACTTGATTTCTTCTTTTACAGTTCAAAAATAAAATTGAAGCCAAGTCAAATTCGCAAATATTTTCAAATATATTTTTAAAACTTGTATTTTTTTGTTGTTTTTCCAGGTTTTCGAAAACTTCTGTAAGTTTATAAATTTTTTTATCATCCATTTAAAATACACATGTTTCTTGGCATACCTACAAAACACTAGATTTTTTTATTCAAAATTTCCCAAGATACATATGAATTTATTTATTGGCACGTTCTGAAATGTGGCGTGTTTTTGATAAGCGATAATAACCCAGATATGGTTTACGCACTTTGTTAAAACTATTTGAAGAATGAATGGAGCACTTTTTTCCCGCTCGTGTGCAGTGAAAGGGAAAGGAAAATAGGTTACCATAATTTAAGAATGGAAATTATTCTTGGAGAAGACTTAAAAACGAGGGCCAAGATATGTTTTTTAATTTCTGGGTAAGAGTCTCGCCAAATTTTACCAAATTAAATATTTAGAAATAATTTGAATCGTAGAATTGAATATGGAAAAAATAGACACGTCATTTCAGAAAAAGTCCGAATTTGTGTTAAAAAATACTTCGGCTAGAGCAGTGCTATGTATAAATATTATAAAGTCACCCTTTTGAGACCCACAAAAAAAGAAAGTTTCTAAATAGGTCTTGACATGTAGTGAAAGGGGGAAAGAAAAACTTCTTAAGCCAGTTTCAGAGGAAAAATGTTATCTTTGGAAGAAAACTAAGAAGCAAACGTTTAAGTGTATTAAGACGGTGAAATGGTATACTCGTAAGCTGATTGATATGGGATCACAGAAATCATGTACTTTAAAGTCTTGAGCTTAAAATATGAATTGCTGTCCATTTAAAAAAGAAATTGTATAAGATTCTTAATTTCGAAGGAAAGTATAAAAAATGAATCTAAACATTAGTTTTACATGATTTATTTATGCAGTTTTGATACTAAGTATATTTGCAATCTGGAAGTGTTAGATCAAAAAGTGATTTATGGTGACAGCTCTTCAATACAGTTATGGACCCTGGATTTGGAAACTTCTACTATTATTACAAGTTACATGCAGAATGACACAGGTTTTTTTGAAATATTAATCTTATCAGACGTTATAGGAAAGCATTTTACACGTGTAAGAAAAAGAACTAAAAATAAGTCATAATTCACATGAAATCTAAATTAGGCTGGACATTAGCAAAAAAATTTCCTAGACGTCAGAGAAAAAGAAATGTAAATATATTTGCCACTTAAATAATAATATGAGAAATATAAATACGAATATCTTAAATATGTGGGTTTAAGATGTGATAAGTACTATAGACTCTGCAGAGCAGAAACGTGATGGGATTAAACCATTTAATACACTGCATGATTTTCAAGACTCTATGTATTAAGTACCATGGAAGATATGTAGATCGTATGGATAGTAAAGCAGCTCAGAAAGTGATGGGAAGTAACTTGGAGATTCTCACTTGCCGATAGTAGAGATCCAAAAAAGAAAGAATGCGGCATTTGAATTAGTAGAAACTGACAGTGAATTTAAATCAGTAAGTAAAAGTGTTGATCGATCTGAAAACTTATGCGATATCGAGAAGGAAGAAGTCGATATTTTGGAAATTAGTGCAGAAAAATATAACATATAAGGAAGATAAAGTGGTGAGTAGGAGAAAACTTTCGACTTTCTAGTCCAGGGGTCTCCAAACTACGGCCCGAGGGCCACATCCGGCCCGCGGAGAGCTAGCATACTTGAAAACTCCTTTTAGAGAACATATTTTTTATAGCAAATTAAATTTAGTTTACTGAAGTATTCTAATTTTATGTTGAATAATTATTAATATGACATCTACATTGATATGGTCATGGGCTAACTACTCATAACATTGTTGTAGGCTTATTGTTATTGTTTTTGTGATAAGTTGGATAAAGAAACACAGAATTGTAATGAGTAAAGACATGTATAATATGCAGAAAATTTAACTTCAGTATATAATAACTAACAAATTATTGAAATGAATCCAACTAACATTTTATGCATTTTAAATAAAAACATAACTTATAACAAGCATAATGACATATGAAATACTAATGAGATTTATGTAATTGAGATTTTCCACTGACAATAGTTTGTAGTTGTGGACTAATTTTACTTGTACCAATTATTAAAAGAGATTTAAGATGCTCATCAGTTAATTTAGATCTGTAAACATTTCTTTGTGTACTTCATTTTGGAGAAGGTCTTCTCACACAAATAAGTAGTACCAAAAACAGAAAACAGCCCACGACCAAATTTATGTAAATTATAAAATTGTGTCAGTGGAAGACTCTTATAAAATTCCAACAAAGATGAGTTTTGATATTTGTTCTTAATTATATCACTGCACTGTAGATCAATCATTTCCATTTGAAGTTCCGGGGCTAGGGTTTCAATGTCAGTATCAAAAGGATTCTGAAAAATCTTAATTTGATTCGCAATGGCATCAAAGTCCGAGAAACGAGTATCAAAATTTATTTTCAAAGCACTCAAAGTTTCGATTGCAAAATCGATAGGAAACTCAGTCTCAGTGGTGTGGCTGAATATTTCACATGTTTTAAAATGTGAAAAACATTTACTTCGTAGTTGTGATTGAAACAGTATCAATTTATTCTGGAATGATTTGATATTAGTGTATAAATCAGGAAGATGCTGGTTTTCTCCTTGAAATCTCAAATTCAGTTCGTTCACATGTTTTGTCAAATCAACATAGAATGCTAACTTCCACAGCTATGCGTTGTTTTGTAATGCAGTAAGAGGGCGATGCTTTTCATTCAAAAAAATTTCGATCACTGCTCGAAGTTCAAAAAAGCGCTGAAGGACTTTCCCACCACTAAGCCAACGTACGGCAGTATGATAAGGTAAGTCTCCAATCTCTTCAATAAATTGTCGGAATTGTCGGTGATTCAGCCCAAAAGATCTGATAAAATTAACAGTTGATATGACTGGTTTCAGAACTTCAGACATATCCAAACATTTTCCGCACAAAGACTGTTGATGAATGATACAATGTAAGACTAATGGTTTTGAACCACCGTCATTTTCTACAGCCTTTGACCCAAGAGCGACCACTCCTTTATCTTTCCCACTCATGTTTTTGCTTCCATCAGTTGTAATACATTTCAAGTTTTTCCATCGAAGGTTCTTTTGATTAATGGCCATTTCAGCTCCTTTAAAAATATCTGTACCAGTAGTTGTGCTATGAATACTATACATAACAAGAAGTTCTTCATGCACTTCATAGCTTTTATCTACTCCTCGAATATAAATCAACACCTGAGCAGTATCTGACACATCCGTTGACTCATCCAAGGCCAAAGAAAACCACTCAACATGTCCATTTTTGTCGAACAGTTGAGAGGATATATTTTCAGCGATGTTTTCTACCTTTCGAACCACAGTGTTTGCTGACATACTGACAGTTTTTAATAAATTTACCTTTTCAGGGCATATTTCTTCGGCTACTGCAATTATGCATTCTTTGATCATTTCTCCATCGGTGAATGGTTTTCCACGTTTTGCAATTTCAAGAGCCACACGAAAGCTGGCACGAGTTGCAGCCTCTTGTTCAGTTTTGAGTTTTGTAAATGAAGATTGCTGCGATTTCAATCCGCGCTTCGTAGCTTCGAATTTTTCTGTCCGCAAACTTCCTGTATATTTTGAGTAATTTTGAAAATTTTTTGTTTCATAATGACGTTTAATGTTATATTCTTTGAGAACGGCTATGCTTTCATTGCAAATCGAACATAGCGCCTTGTTACTGGACTCAATTACGAAATACTGAATGTTCCACTGATCTTTGAATTTTCTGCATTCACTATCAATTTTTCGCTTCTTTTCCATACTACTAAATCACACACAAAAGCAACAATTCAAATCAAAATACTGTTACAAAGATGTCTTAAACTTAAACACGCACAAACACGTTTTAAGGAGGTACGCACTATTTTATTTCACAACAGTGTCATAGGAACTGACTTCTGTACGTGCTATTAGCGCCATCTGTTAGCGATAGAAGGTACTACCTATTTCCGCTTGTGTCCACCAGATGTCGTGTCACGTTTCTCCTCATGGCTCGTACTCTACGACTAATCTAGAAATTACAGATAATGACAGGAAAATTAATAATATGCAATGTTGCCGTTTTGCGGACTTTAGTCCGATTTGCAGCCTTTTTTAAACGTTGCGTACTTTTTCGGACTTTTTTTTTCATCAGTGGACTATTTAACTTTTTACCACCGGCAACAATGATAATATGGTTTTGGCCCTCGGAACTTACTGGAGTAATCAGTATGGCCCTAAGGCTGGAAAGTTTGGAGACCCCTGTTCTAGTCGAAAGTTTTCTCCTACTCACCACTGATCCCATAAGATTTACATGCCCTATAACATTATGATTTTAATTTATTCTAGTCTACTTAGAAGGCAAAGGAAGACTTAAGATGCTGAAGAAATAATGGTGTAAAAAAAGAACTTTTTAAAGTGGCCGAAAAGCTTACAAAATTTAAACAATGTAAAGGTATCCAGGGATTTGGTGGGAACAGTGATATCAATTAAATTTGGATATTTTCTGTTACGCAAGTCAGTTAGATTATGGTGCTGAAGTACTCATAATATGTGGAACGAAACACTGGCTAAAATGCTGATGGTGGAAGAAAAAGATAACTATTCTTAAGCAGGTACAAAGAAAAGCTTTTCGGCAAAGCATTGATGGATTTCGGAGCCTTGCAAAATCGGCTCTTGACCTCTAACGGGCATCCCCAAATATCCAGTTAATCCAATTCATATGATTCATCTTGTGTTCCTGAATGATCTAGCAGTGCCTGATCTAGACATGATCGAAACTCTATTGTTTGAACAAAGCTCATTCCAGGACACGACAGTAAAATTATAACTGTTCGTGTCAAGGCAGCATCGGTCATACTAATACGACCAGTTCAAAGAATCTAATTGTAGGAAATTATTGAATATCTAAAAATGTTGCTGAATGAGTAGAAGACTCAGTTTATAAATGATGAAAAACAAGAAGGCAATATAAAAGGTGAACTATATTTGCGAAACGTTTCCAAAACGATATGCATGAGATTAAAATTACTGAGATTGAACCTACAAAATGATTAATTCAGAAGTCAAACAACAAAAATCAGCGTTAATTTACAAAATTTTCACAGGACTAGTTTCGATGGTTTTACCGAACCATCATCTTCAGCTGCAAAACCGCAAATGAACAAGATAGGAAATAATGTTTAGATAAGATAAGAAAGCCTGGACAAGAATAAGCAAGTGGCGCCATCTGTTGGCGAAACCAGAACTAAAACATAATTTCTCTAAAAGCCGAAGGCAAATTTGGATTGGAATTAGGATCGTTAACTAGAACAGAAAGATTTTTATGAATGTGAAATGCCTCTAGAAAATCCAGTTCTCCAATGGAAGATGTTTTTTGAATAATTTTGGCAGCAGAAAAATTGAAAGTGTGATTTTCGGACCAACAATGTTGAGCAACAGAAGACTTCTGTGTTTCCTTTTTTCTAACATATGCCTCATGTTCTTTGACGCGAAATTTTAAGGCTCTCTTAGTTTGGCCAATGTAAATTAAACCGCACTGGCAAGGAATCCTATAAATACCCCAGGAATTCATATCCGGAATGGGGTTCTTGAGTATAGAAGTTGGAATTTTATTGATGGGAGAGTAAACAACCCGAAAGTTAAATTTCTGCAAAATATGTGCAACTTTATAGCTAATTGATGGAAAGAAGGGAATGACAACAGAATTTTTACAATCTCCAAAAACAAGAGTGTGGCCCTTAGTGCGTCGAGATGAGAACTTTCCAACTGCCCGACCAATAATGTTGGGTGAAAAGCCCCTGTCAATAGCTATTGCTTTTAAATAATTTAGTTCTTCATCAAGGGCTAGTTTGGAGGAGCAAACTTGAAGAGCACGGAAAACATAGGAATAAAATGAAGCTAACTTTTGTTTAATCGGATGACATGATTTAAAGTGTGGTGGAAAGCAAACCGATGAAGGTTTACGCTAAACTGTAGTACTGAAGTTGGATGTGTTACGTGTGACCAGAATGTCGAGAAACGGAAGAGAATTGCAAGTCTCAAGTTCAAAAGTGAACTGAATAGCAGGATCAATAGAATTAATTGTTGAAAGAACTCTATTTAAATCATCTTTATTACCTTCAAACAGGGTAAAAGTATCGTCTACGTAGCGGAACCATGCCGGGAAGTTTAAAGTTTCAAACAATTTTGATTCATAATAATGCATGTAGATATCAGCCAGGATGGGACTGAGGGGGCTTCCAATGGCTAATCCCTCAGTTTGCTTGTAATATTTATTTTGGAAAACAAAATGTGTTTGTTTCAAACAGAGTTGAGTGAGAGAAATTAGCTCATCAATTTCGATGCAAGAGAAATGAAATTCGCGAAGTCTGGTTTCTAGACATCTTAATGCACCCTCCACTGGGACATTGGTGAATAATGATTTTACATCAAAAGAAACCATGAGTAAATTACGAGGAGAAATGTTTTTAACCTTTTTTACAAACTCTATTGAATTTTTTATGGTGTAAATGTTATTGTCTAATAGAGTGGAAAATCTAGAAACTAAATATTTAGCTAATGGATACGAGGCAGTACCTAAATTTGATACAATAGGGCGGAAAGGAATACCACTTTTATGAATTTTGGGAAGAGCATATAATCTGGCACAATTCGCAACAGATGGGATAAGCGAATGTTTTAAGTTGCTTGAAATGATTTGCGAAGATTTGATCGCAGTTTTTATTTTGGATAAGTCCGAAGGTGAAGGATCTTTAGGGATCGGATTATATGGTCCTTCGTTTAAGAGTTTAGTGACACCATCGATATAAGTGTTCTTATCCATGACGACTATCTGGCCACCTTTGTCGGCCTTTGAAATGACAATATCCGGGTTAGAATGAATCTCGCGCATTGTAGCTCTTTCTCTCGCAGTTAGATTTGGTTTCAAAGGTTTATTATTGAATTTCACATTATGAGCGATAAGATGCCTAATCATTTCTTTCTGTGAATCTGAAACTTTACTGAACTTGAAAGCTTTTTCGATAGGAGCCAAAATCTTTGGAATCGAGGGTTTACAGGTTTGTGAGAAGTTAAAATTATATTTTAGAATTCTCTCTTGTTCTTCTGAAAGACTAACATTAGAAATATTAACTATTGGCTTGATGTTTACAATGGGAAGATTTTTTTGAACTACTTGAACTGGAAGACTGTAAAAGAAGTTTTTGGAATTTAACTGCAAGGGTGTTTTTATGACGGTTAACTGCATTCTCCGTTCTAGACCAAGACCTCTGTTCAAGGGCAGTGAATTTTGGATATGTTTTAGCGAGTTCCAGATGAAGCTTATAGAGTTCATGTCCAATTTTGGACAATTGTTGACGTGTATCCCTTATCACGGACCGAAGTAAGGCAAGTTTGCAATTTAACAGAATTCTTGAAACGCGACTCGAAGGTTTTTGATTAGATTTGATTTGAATAAAATTGGGGATCAAATTTTTACATTTACATTTAAGTAAAAAGTCAAGATGATTCAGGAATTTTTGCCGTTTCAGGCGTAATTTAGTGAAACGATTAACGGATGAAGGCATGATAAACAATGCAGAAAATCAAACTAAATTAACTGAGCAATAATAAAGTACACACAAAATAGCAGAAAAATCCCTCACTGAAATGAATAGAAAACAAAATGTTTGTAAGTAAAATGCATGAAATCAGACAAGCAAAGCACAATATCCAAATGTACAAAACATAAACATAACTTGAAAATTGCAAAAATGTACTCACCGAAACTCCTACAATCACAAAATGGCGGCCACACCACGTGCAAAAAAAGAAAGCAAAAAAGAAAGCAATTTTATTCAAATCAAATCTAATCAAAAACCTTCGAGTCGCGTTTCAAGAATTCTGTTAAATTGCAAACTTGCCTTACTTCGGTCCGTGATAAGGGATACACGTCAACAATTGTCCAAAATTGAACATGAACTCTATAAGCTTCATCTGGAACTCGCTAAAACATATCCAAAATTCACTGCCCTTGAACAGAGGTCTTGGTCTAGAACGGAGAATGCAGTTAACCGTCATAAAAACACCCTTGCAGTTAAATTCGAAAAACTTCTTTTACAGTCTTCCAGTTCAAGTAGTTCAAAAAAATCTTCCCATTGTAAACATCAAGCCAATAGTTAATATTTCTAATGTTAGTCTTTCAGAAGAACAAGAGAGAATTCTAAAATATAATTTTAACTTCTCACAAACCTGTAAACCCTCGATTCCAAAGATTTTGGCTCCTATCGAAAAAGCTTTCAAGTTCAGTAAAGTTTCAGATTCACAGAAAGAAATGATTAGGCATCTTATCGCTCATAATGTGAAATTCAATAATAAACCTTTGAAACCAAATCTAACTGCGAGAGAAAGAGCTACAATGCGCGAGATTCATTCTAACCCGGATATTGTCATTTCAAAGGCCGACAAAGGTGGCCAGATAGTCGTCATGGATAAGAACACTTATATCGATGGTGTCACTAAACTCTTAAACGAAGGACCATATAATCCGATCCCTAAAGATCCTTCACCTTCGGACTTATCCAAAATAAAAACTGCGATCAAATCTTCGCAAATCATTTCAAGCAACTTAAAACATTCGCTTATCCCATCTGTTGCGAATTGTGCCAGATTATATGCTCTTCCCAAAATTCATAAAAGTGGTATTCCTTTCCGCCCTATTGTATCAAATTTAGGTACTGCCTCGTATCCATTAGCTAAATATTTAGTTTCTAGATTTTCCACTCTATTAGACAATAACATTTACACCATAAAAAATTCAATAGAGTTTGTAAAAAAGGTTAAAAACATTTCTCCTCGTAATTTACTCATGGTTTCTTTTGATGTAAAATCATTATTCACCAATGTCCCAGTGGAGGGTGCATTAAGATGTCTAGAAACCAGACTTCGCGAATTTCATTTCTCTTGCATCGAAATTGATGAGCTAATTTCTCTCACTCAACTCTGTTTGAAACAAACACATTTTGTTTTCCAAAATAAATATTACAAGCAAACTGAGGGATTAGCCATTGGAAGCCCCCTCAGTCCCATCCTGGCTGATATCTACATGCATTATTATGAATCAAAATTGTTTGAAACTTTAAACTTCCCGGCATGGTTCCGCTACGTAGACGATACTTTTACCCTGTTTGAAGGTAATAAAGATGATTTAAATAGAGTTCTTTCAACAATTAATTCTATTGATCCTGCTATTCAGTTCACTTTTGAACTTGAGACTTGCAATTCTCTTCCGTTTCTCGACATTCTGGTCACACGTAACACATCCAACTTCAGTACTACAGTTTAGCGTAAACCTTCATCGGTTTGCTTTCCACCACACTTTAAATCATGTCATCCGATTAAACAAAAGTTAGCTTCATTTTATTCCTATGTTTTCCGTGCTCTTCAAGTTTGCTCCTCCAAACTAGCCCTTGATGAAGAACTAAATTATTTAAAAGCAATAGCTATTGACAGGGGCTTTTCACCCAACATTATTGGTCGGGCAGTTGGAAAGTTCTCATCTCGACGCACTAAGGGCCACACTCTTGTTTTTGGAGATTGTAAAAATTCTGTTGTCATTCCCTTCTTTCCATCAATTAGCTATAAAGTTGCACATATTTTGCAGAAATTTAACTTTCGGGTTGTTTACTCTCCCATCAATAAAATTCCAACTTCTATACTCAAGAACCCCATTCCGGATATGAATTCCTGGGGTATTTATAGGATTCCTTGCCAGTGCGGTTTAATTTACATTGGCCAAACTAAGAGAGCCTTAAAATTTCGCGTCAAAGAACATGAGGCATATGTTAGAAAAAAGGAAACACAGAAGTCTTCTGTTGCTCAACATTGTTGGTCCGAAAATCACACTTTCAATTTTTCTGCTGCCAAAATTATTCAAAAAACATCTTCCATTGGAGAACTGGATTTTCTAGAGGCATTTCACATTCATAAAAATCTTTCTGTTCTAGTTAACGATCCTAATTCCAATCCAAATTTGCCTTCGGCTTTTAGAGAAATTATGTTTTAGTTCTGGTTTCGCCAACAGATGGCGCCACTTGCTTATTCTTGTCCAGGCTTTCTTATCTTATCTAAACATTATTTCCTATCTTGTTCATTTGCGGTTTTGCAGCTGAAGATGATGGTTCGGTAAAACCATCGAAACTAGTCCTGTGAAAATTTTGTAAATTAACGCTGATTTTTGTTGTTTGACTTCTGAATTAATCATTTTGTAGGTTCAATCTCAGTAATTTTAATCTCATGCATATCGTTTTGGAAACGTTTCGCAAATATAGTTCACCTTTTATATTGCCTTCTTGTTTTTCATCATTTATAAACTGAGTCTTCTACTCATTCAGCAACATTTTTAGATATTCAATAATTTCCTACAATTAGATTCTTTGAACTGGTCGTATTAGTATGACCGATGCTGCCTTGACACGAACAGTTATAATTTTACTGTCGTGTCCTGGAATGAGCTTTGTTCAAACAATAGAGTTTCGATCATGTCTAGATCAGGCACTGCTAGATCATTCAGGAACACAAGATGAATCATATGAATTGGATTAACTGGATATTTGGGGATGCCCGTTAGAGGTCAAGAGCCGATTTTGCAAGGCTCCGAAATCCATCAATGCTTTGCCGAAAAGCTTTTCTTTGTACCTGCTTAAGAATAGTTATCTTTTTCTTCCACCATCAGCATTTTAGCCAGTGTTTCGTTCCACATATTATGAGTACTTCAGCACCATAATCTAACTGACTTGCGTAACAGAAAATATCCAAATTTAATTGATATCACTGTTCCCACCAAATCCCTGGATACCTTTACATTGTTTAAATTTTGTAAGCTTTTCGGCCACTTTAAAAAGTTCTTTTTTTACACCATTATTTCTTCAGCATCTTAAGTCTTCCTTTGCCTTCTAAGTAGACTAGAATAAATTAAAATCATAATGTTATAGGGCATGTAAATCTTATGGGATCAGTGGTGAGTAGGAGAAAACTTTCGACTAGAACAGGGGTCTCCAAACTTTCCAGCCTTAGGGCCATACTGATTACTCCAGTAAGTTCCGAGGGCCAAAACCATATTATCATTGTTGCCGGTGGTAAAAAGTTAAATAGTCCACTGATGAAAAAAAAAGTCCGAAAAAGTACGCAACGTTTAAAAAAGGCTGCAAATCGGACTAAAGTCCGCAAAACGGCAACATTGCATATTATTAATTTTCCTGTCATTATCTGTAATTTCTAGATTAGTCGTAGAGTACGAGCCATGAGGAGAAACGTGACACGACATCTGGTGGACACAAGCGGAAATAGGTAGTACCTTCTATCGCTAACAGATGGCGCTAATAGCACGTACAGAAGTCAGTTCCTATGACACTGTTGTGAAATAAAATAGTGCGTACCTCCTTAAAACGTGTTTGTGCGTGTTTAAGTTTAAGACATCTTTGTAACAGTATTTTGATTTGAATTGTTGCTTTTGTGTGTGATTTAGTAGTATGGAAAAGAAGCGAAAAATTGATAGTGAATGCAGAAAATTCAAAGATCAGTGGAACATTCAGTATTTCGTAATTGAGTCCAGTAACAAGGCGCTATGTTCGATTTGCAATGAAAGCATAGCCGTTCTCAAAGAATATAACATTAAACGTCATTATGAAACAAAAAATTTTCAAAATTACTCAAAATATACAGGAAGTTTGCGGACAGAAAAATTCGAAGCTACGAAGCGCGGATTGAAATCGCAGCAATCTTCATTTACAAAACTCAAAACTGAACAAGAGGCTGCAACTCGTGCCAGCTTTCGTGTGGCTCTTGAAATTGCAAAACGTGGAAAACCATTCACCGATGGAGAAATGATCAAAGAATGCATAATTGCAGTAGCCGAAGAAATATGCCCTGAAAAGGTAAATTTATTAAAAACTGTCAGTATGTCAGCAAACACTGTGGTTCGAAAGGTAGAAAACATCGCTGAAAATATATCCTCTCAACTGTTCGACAAAAATGGACATGTTGAGTGGTTTTCTTTGGCCTTGGATGAGTCAACGGATGTGTCAGATACTGCTCAGGTGTTGATTTATATTCGAGGAGTAGATAAAAGCTATGAAGTGCATGAAGAACTTCTTGTTATGTATAGTATTCATAGCACAACTACTGGTACAGATATTTTTAAAGGAGCTGAAATGGCCATTAATCAAAAGAACCTTCGATGGAAAAACTTGAAATGTATTACAACTGATGGAAGCAAAAACATGAGTGGGAAAGATAAAGGAGTGGTCGCTCTTGGGTCAAAGGCTGTAGAAAATGACGGTGGTTCAAAACCATTAGTCTTACATTGTATCATTCATCAACAGTCTTTGTGCGGAAAATGTTTGGATATGTCTGAAGTTCTGAAACCAGTCATATCAACTGTTAATTTTATCAGATCTTTTGGGCTGAATCACCGACAATTCCGACAATTTATTGAAGAGATTGGAGACTTACCTTATCATACTGCCGTACGTTGGCTTAGTGGTGGGAAAGTCCTTCAGCGCTTTTTTGAACTTCGAGCAGTGATCGAAATTTTTTTGAATGAAAAGCATCGCCCTCTTACTGCATTACAAAACAACGCATAGCTGTGGAAGTTAGCATTCTATGTTGATTTGACAAAACATGTGAACGAACTGAATTTGAGATTTCAAGGAGAAAACCAGCATCTTCCTGATTTATACACTAATATCAAATCATTCCAGAATAAATTGATACTGTTTCAATCACAACTACGAAGTAAATGTTTTTCACATTTTAAAACATGTGAAATATTCAGCCACACCACTGAGACTGAGTTTCCTATCGATTTTGCAATCGAAACTTTGAGTGCTTTGAAAATAAATTTTGATACTCGTTTCTCGGACTTTGATGCCATTGCGAATCAAATTAAGATTTTTCAGAATCCTTTTGATACTGACATTGAAACCCTAGCCCCGGAACTTCAAATGGAAATGATTGATCTACAGTGCAGTGATATAATTAAGAACAAATATCAAAACTCATCTTTGTTGGAATTTTATAAGAGTCTTCCACTGACACAATTTTATAATTTACATAAATTTGGTCGTGGGCTGTTTTCTGTTTTTGGTACTACTTATTTGTGTGAGAAGACCTTCTCCAAAATGAAGTACACAAAGAAATGTTTACAGATCTAAATTAACTGATGAGCATCTTAAATCTCTTTTAATAATTGGTACAAGTAAAATTAGTCCACAACTACAAACTATTGTCAGTGGAAAATCTCAATTACATAAATCTCATTAGTATTTCATATGTCATTATGCTTGTTATAAGTTATGTTTTTATTTAAAATGCATAAAATGTTAGTTGGATTCATTTCAATAATTTGTTAGTTATTATATACTGAAGTTAAATTTTCTGCATATTATACATGTCTTTACTCATTACAATTCTGTGTTTCTTTATCCAACTTATCACAAAAACAATAACAATAAGCCTACAACAATGTTATGAGTAGTTAGCCCATGACCATATCAATGTAGATGTCATATTAATAATTATTCAACATAAAATTAGAATACTTCAGTAAACTAAATTTAATTTGCTATAAAAAATATGTTCTCTAAAAGGAGTTTTCAAGTATGCTAGCTCTCCGCGGGCCGGATGTGGCCCTCGGGCCGTAGTTTGGAGACCCCTGGACTAGAAAGTCGAAAGTTTTCTCCTACTCACCACTTTATCTTCCTTATATGTTATATTTTTCTGCACTAATTTCCAAAATATCGACTTCTTCCTTCTCGATATCGCATAAGTTTTCAGATCGATCAACACTTTTACTTACTGATTTAAATTCACTGTCAGTTTCTACTAATTCAAATGCCGCATTCTTTCTTTTTTGGATCTCTACTATCGGCAAGTGAGAATCTCCAAGTTACTTCCCATCACTTTCTGAGCTGCTTTACTATCCATACGATCTACATATCTTCCATGGTACTTAATACATAGAGTCTTGAAAATCATGCAGTGTATTAAATGGTTTAATCCCATCACGTTTCTGCTCTGCAGAGTCTATAGTACTTATCACATCTTAAACCCACATATTTAAGATATTCGTATTTATATTTCTCATATTATTATTTAAGTGGCAAATATATTTACATTTCTTTTTCTCTGACGTCTAGGAAATTTTTTTGCTAATGTCCAGCCTAATTTAGATTTCATGTGAATTATGACTTATTTTTAGTTCTTTTTCTTACACGTGTAAAATGCTTTCCTATAACGTCTGATAAGATTAATATTTCAAAAAAACCTGTGTCATTCTGCATGTAACTTGTAATAATAGTAGAAGTTTCCAAATCCAGGGTCCATAACTGTATTGAAGAGCTGTCACCATAAATCACTTTTTGATCTAACACTTCCAGATTGCAAATATACTTAGTATCAAAACTGCATAAATAAATCATGTAAAACTAATGTTTAGATTCATTTTTTATACTTTCCTTCGAAATTAAGAATCTTATACAATTTCTTTTTTAAATGGACAGCAATTCATATTTTAAGCTCAAGACTTTAAAGTACATGATTTCTGTGATCCCATATCAATCAGCTTACGAGTATACCATTTCACCGTCTTAATACACTTAAACGTTTGCTTCTTAGTTTTCTTCCAAAGATAACATTTTTCCTCTGAAACTGGCTTAAGAAGTTTTTCTTTCCCCCTTTCACTACATGTCAAGACCTATTTAGAAACTTTCTTTTTTTGTGGGTCTCAAAAGGGTGACTTTATAATATTTATACATAGCACTGCTCTAGCCGAAGTATTTTTTAACACAAATTCGGACTTTTTCTGAAATGACGTGTCTATTTTTTCCATATTCAATTCTACGATTCAAATTATTTCTAAATATTTAATTTGGTAAAATTTGGCGAGACTCTTACCCAGAAATTAAAAAACATATCTTGGCCCTCGTTTTTAAGTCTTCTCCAAGAATAATTTCCATTCTTAAATTATGGTAACCTATTTTCCTTTCCCTTTCACTGCACACGAGCGGGAAAAAAGTGCTCCATTCATTCTTCAAATAGTTTTAACAAAGTGCGTAAACCATATCTGGGTTATTATCGCTTATCAAAAACACGCCACATTTCAGAACGTGCCAATAAATAAATTCATATGTATCTTGGGAAATTTTGAATAAAAAAATCTAGTGTTTTGTAGGTATGCCAAGAAACATGTGTATTTTAAATGGATGATAAAAAAATTTATAAACTTACAGAAGTTTTCGAAAACCTGGAAAAACAACAAAAAAATACAAGTTTTAAAAATATATTTGAAAATATTTGCGAATTTGACTTGGCTTCAATTTTATTTTTGAGCTGTAAAAGAAGAAATCAAGTAAGTTCAATAAAAAAGAGATGTTACTAAATATACACCAAATTCAAATAACACTGAGGAGCTAAAATTTTGAAAGCTAATTTTTAAAAACTACTCGTGCAATTTTTTTAGCTTAACTTGAGTCGTAGAATCAAAATATGAAAAAGAAATCGATATATCGTTTCAGAAAATGTCTGATTTGGGACCAAAGTACCTATATTTTAATAATGCTATATATAAATCTGATATATATATTATCAGGTTCAATGTTCCGTCTAACGTTTTTGAATTAACTTAAGGTATGAGAATGCTGGCTATTCATAAGATGCCTCATGTGTTATGTAGTGAAATTCGAGAATTTGCTGGCGAGAGGGTTAGTATCTTAATTAAAATTATTAGGAAACTAGAATTATTCTAGTGTAATTTTGTTTCTTTATTATTTGATTTAATAGGGGTTTTATTTCATTAAATACTTATCTGAAAACCAGTGCTTCAGTATTACTTTTTGTTAATTTCTTATTAAAAAATAATGATAAAAAAAAGTTTTTTTTTTTTTTTTTTTTTCAAAAGAAATCGGGGGAGCTTAGCAATTACCTGCGCCATTTCGTGTTCTCGGGATCTTGAAATGTTCGAGAACATTCCGTATTGTCTTATCTTGCTGTGGGGGGAAATTGAACAAAAGTCAAGGGTTAACGCTAGGTTACGCGGGAAGGTGAACGAGGTGAGATAGCTGTGTCCAGTTTTGGCTTCCTGGTTTACTGGCCGCGCCTGCGCAAGGGCTGGTTTTTGACTGATTTTGTGGAAAAATGGTATTAGTCGTGTTTAGGGGCTGTGGAATTCTGGTATCCTGGTGAAGTCTGCTTTCGTACCTTTTTCGAGAAGTGTCTACCGAGCTAAGTATATATTAAGTATTAATATTCTTTCTATCTTGTTCTGAGTCTGCCTAACGGATTGATTTTTGATGGACAGCTAATTTGTTGAGTTTTCCTGATTTATGAATGTAACCCTCTAAACATTTCCTAAGGACTCATTTGAATTAATATTGAAATGTCAAAAGTGTTAACCATGGTTTAAACTTATATAATAAATCGAAATAGTAAGAGCAGAGTTGAGTGTGTTAACTGTTTATTTTCTTTTTATTTATTATGTGTTCTCATGATTGCAACTGGTTCATTTATTTAATGGTTACATGTTATTACTTCAGCATGTTTAGCTTAACGTTTAAGTATTTTACTTTAATTAAGTGTATGGTCATTAAGCTAGAATTCAACCCGAACAAAAATCAATCACAACGCAATAGCCCACATTCTCGGTTTAATTAAAATTGTATGATAGATTTCGTTATAGTATTTAGAACTATCAATATTAATACTTATTTTAAGTGTTTGCTCATTTCAAGTACCCTTATTTTTCCAATGGTATCTTTATTATTTAAAATATTCAACCAATTTGTGAGGAGTTTAACATATTTAGCACCGTGTCAAGTTCTAAGCAAGACAAAAATGGGCCCGTTAAGAGTAATATCTAACAAAATATGATGTCGTGAAAGCCCCATTTAACATATGACAATATTTAGCTACAGACAGATTGGAAACAGTGCGTGCGTGTTCAAACCAAAATTCTTTTGAACCTGCATTACTATGTAAATAAACCGATGTTTCTCTTTCAAATAAATTACGTTTTGTAATGTTTACTTTCTTCCCACATTTCGGCAAAATTCGTTTAATGTATGATCGGATTTCAAAGAGACGGTAGATGTTTGAAAGGCTTTTGCATTTCATAATTAGACTTTAATAAATGAAATGGAAGAATTCGAAAAATTCTGATCTTCATATCAGTATTTGATTCTAAATGCAAATCTTTATTAAGATATATCTGTTAGTAATATTTTGATCTGATACCTAACTTTTACATCTGCATGAATTTGGTTTCTGGTATAGTAGATTATTTTTGCACATTTTTCTTTCCATAATTTACATTGTAACATTTCCTAAATTTCACAAAACAATATAATATTATATGCTCATCAAAGATTCAAATGTATAATAACCGAATCCATTCTAGTTGAAGCACAATGTTGAGCTAAAACTCGTCGCAAGAGAAGTTCAGAAAATCTAACAGTTGTATAACATTTTAACAACACGCTGGATATCGGATAGAGCCATCTTGTGCTTCCTGTGTGGGCCGTAGAGTGGCGTTCCATTCCTTGCCACCATAGTGTTTTTTTTTTTGCCATCTATAGAAAAATATTTATTTCCATAGATCATGATGGATTTATAGTCGAAAGGTGTCAACAGACGGCTTACCTTTGGTGACAGTAAAGCAAAATTCCTCTGCGTACCTACCAGAAAAAGAAGTATTATCAATGATATATTTGCCCATTAACGCATATATGTATTTTTGAAAATTTCAAAAATTAATTCTGTAATTGCAGACTTTTGCATACCTTTCTCAATATTATTATGATATATTATCAGGTATTTATCTCTATCTGATCTATTATGCTCATGGTAAAATCCTAAAGTATATCCTATTTCGTGAATGATCGTTCCCATCTTCATGCAACCTCTACCTAAAGATATTTGTTGCTGACGTTCTATTCTGCCGATGAAGGAAAAACATCTATTGGATGCAAAATTTACAAAATTATAATAAAAATATTATAGGCATAAAACATGCATCATATTAGATGTTATGCTATGCGGCAAACAATTTTTATGTTACCGACGTTTATAATATGTGGCTTTAGAAGTGACTTTTATTATTCAAATTAATGATTTCTATGAAAGGTATTTATTCGGTAATGAAAATACTCTTAAAAATTATTAATTTACTTTTGTTATAAATTATAGCTGTTATACAGAAACTTTGATATAAAGATTAATTTATTGAGATGATATTGTTGAGCTTTAGAAAATGGTAGTATAAATCCTATGGCTCCATTTATAGTAATAATGGATAATCATTTGATGAATAGTTGCCTTTCACATTTTAAGCCAAAATGAGCAGTTCCCAAACGGAATAGCAAATTTTGCATCCCGGAATGAAACTGAATGATTTGAACTTTATCAACTGCATGAAACCGTGAAATTTGAATTTTCAGTTATATTACAAACGCTGATTTCAAATAATGAGAGTAATAAGCCATAAATAGAAGAGACGTATTTGAGCGCAAAAGAGGATAACGTATTTCAGCTCATCTGACTGGCAAGTCATGTTGACCTTTCCAGTCCCCCAGTATCCAGAATCATGTCTGTGTATCTAGAAAGAATATCATTCAATCGGAGTAGATGCAGCTGAAAAAGGCAGCTATCTGTGAAAGGTGTTAAATATTAAAAAGTACTGTAGGAAAAAAAAATTAAACCGTGTAAACATCTTCTGTTTAAATTTTACTAACAGCTAGCTTTATGTTTATTTCTAGCCTATATTTCTTGTTTCGTAACGATACTCCCTCAGACCAGAGGTTTATACGAACAGTACGACAAGCGCCATAAACAGAAGCTAGAATGTGATCTTCACCGTGAATGAATTGAAACTAATTCCATAACGCTGCTGTAAAGCTCTTGAAGAGTAGAAATAGAGCTGCTGCAAAAAGTTCCGTAAATGTTAAGACATCAGTTAGTTTTCCGTTCTGACTCAAGGAGTGCTGTGAATTTAGGTAAGCGCTGTTTTTATACTCACATTCCAATTTTAGCATGTTGTAGCAATTTTAGCAATTATGCCAAACTACCAAATTTTGTTAAAATCGCACGAATAGTTTTTTAAAAATTTGCTCCCAAAATTTTAGTTCCTCAATGCTAATTGAATTTGATATATATTTATTAATATCTGTTTTTTTCCTTCTTCCAGAATTCGAAATTTTAGGTTTAATTCAAATATAATTCGCAAATTTTTTATGATTTATTTAAAAATTTGTATTTTTAAATATTTTTTATAAATTTTTCGAAAACATTTTTGTATTATAACTTATAAAGATTTTCGAATCATCTTAAAGTAGATGTATTTCTATGCATATCTGCAAATTATTGGAGTTTTTATTCAAAATTTCCTAAGATATACGTGAATTTACATTTTAGCTCGTTTTAATATTTCGCGTATTTAATATAAGCGATAATGACGGAAATGTGCTTTACGCACTTTGTTAAAGTTATTTGAAAGAACGAACGACGGACCTTTTTTCTTCTCGCACATCAATGAAAAATAAGGAAAGTAAGTAGGTTACTATAAATTAAGAATTCCGTCAAGTGAATTACTCTTGGCGCAAAGTGAAAAAAATCCACCAAATTAAATTTTTGAATTTCTCACGAAAAATTTCCAAATTTAATATCTAGGCATAATTTGAGTCGTAGAATCGAAATATGAAAAAAAAAATTATATGTTATTTCAGGAAAAGTCCTATTTTGTGTCAAAATACCTATGTTAAAACAAAGCTATATATAAATCTAATATACAGGGTGATTATAATTAAAGTTTAAGTTTCAAAACGCTATAAAAAAAGAACCATTCATGAAAATGACGTCAAATTTGAAAGGAATGTTATTGAAGAAGGCGGAAAGCGTATGGCAGAAGAAAAAATTTAGTTTCAAAAGTTACCAACAGATGACGCTGCAAGCGGAAGAAGACGTAAATTAAAATGTTAGTTAAATTTCAGTGTTATAAAGCCGCCAGGTACCAGGCTGTTCCTCATTTCGCGACTCAGGCATTCGCCATGGGTGTTTCACTGCAGGACCGCGCTCTGCTGGTAAAGCTGTATTACAAGAATGATGATTGTGCAAGAGTAGCTCTGCAAAAATTCAGGACACTGAAGGGTATAAAAGAAGGCGTTGGTCCAATGAGTGTCGTAGGTCTAAAGAAAATGATGCAAAAATTCGAAACGACAGGTACGAAACATCCTGCAATGCTATCCGTACAAAATTGGCCATGTGCAGGAGTTGCTTCCTTCTGACCTGACAGCTAGGGAGACGTTGGAAATTTTCCACGGCCATTCATTATCCACTTTCCATATGACCATATGACCATAAGCCCATTTCCATGTTCATTTCTTGCCAGAATGAAATTTCTGTTTCACGTGATATGCAACGTAGGGTAGAAATATATTATTTAAGCTGGTGTCTGGATTTCTTCAGATTGAGTGTGTTCTGTCCTTCGACCACGTTGTTTAGCTGATTTAGGCTTGCCATTTTAGGACCGTACATATTAATTGCTGGTTTGTGTACGTCGGTGGTAGGGTTAAGAGCCAACTCGCGTTAATTATCTCTGTGCAGCTTTGGTGGATTATTTAACTTGGTTTTAAATATTATAATTCTATTTTGAGTTGGAGTCAAAACCAGCATTAGCTCAGTTTGTAAGCATCAGAAGTGCCGTCTGTAAACTCCTTCTTCATTTGAATAAAAGGATTTTTTCACCCTTTTTCTAGTCATTGATACAGTTTTACCTTTAGACTGTGTTGTTACCTTTAGACTAATAGCAAGTATCATTTTGAAAACAAACATTTAGTTTTAACTTAACCAGCTTTATTTAGTTACTTATCTTCTTTATTTTCCGTCATGTTCATTTCTTGCCAGAATGAAATTTCTGTTTCACGTGATATGCAACGTAGGGTAGAAATATATTATTTAAGCTGGTGTCTGGATTTCTTCAGATTGAGTGTGTTCTGTCCTTCGACCACGTTGTTTAGCTGATTTAGGCTTGCCATTTTAGGACCGTACATATTAATTGCTGGTTTGTGTACGTCGGTGGTAGGGTTAAGAGCCAACTCGCGTTAATTATCTCTGTGCAGCTTTGGTGGATTATTTAACTTGGTTTTAAATATTATAATTCTATTTTGAATTGGAGTCAAAACCAGCATTAGCTCAGTTTGTAAGCATCAGAAGTGCCGTCTGTAAACTCCTTCTTCATTTGAATAAAAGGATTTTTTCACCCTTTTTCTAGTCATTGATACAGTTTTAAGAGAGCGAGTAATGGCTTTAGAGTTCAAGTAAAGATCTAGACAGCAAAGTAAAGGTAGCATAGATATGATCTTAAAATTTGCCTAAATGAAATGATCAAATTCAATCTTTTCCTGCTGCTCAACATCTTAAAAAGTATCAGCAATTATTAGAATTAAGTAATTTACATTATAAGTCATAAAATGTTTTCCAACTTTTAATATATTGTTAGCGACATATTGGTGATAATTTAATTTTTTAGAGTACTATTTACTGTAGCAAAAATATTATTGCACTGAAAATTTGGTAATGCATTTCACAATTTGTTAATGCCAAATTGGTAATGCTTTGTCTGTGTATATGAGTAATGTAAAGAGGAATAGGTCCAGAACTAAAAAACATCTGGAACGTATATTGTCCGGAAGATTAAGTTGTGCAAGTCGTAGCAATGGGTGTTTACAAAGCTCAATTTAGATTTCTTTTATTTAATGTTTAGCACATTAAATTTCGCTCATTGCATTTGTATTCAAAAGCATACAATATATATTTTGTCCTTATGGACTTTATGTGTGAATAATGAATACAAGCTAATTATGGTCCAAACACAGGTATAAAAACTATATTATATTTTACAAATATATCTAAATATAGTATTTATACCTGTGTATATGTATAATAGTTATTCATATGTATAATAGTATTTATAATAGTATTTATACCTGTGTACCATGATATTAGGTAACATGTATGATACTTAATAAAAAAAATAATAGTGCTCAAAAATAGTAATATTTTTTATATGGTGGCGCTTAGTATGTTATACGATATTTTGTTGATTTCTCTCAAATATTATTGTTTTAACCTGAAAATTTAAAAAAACATTTTATTTATTATAATTAGAATGAGAATCAAACTGATGATCCTTCGAAAATTAAATTTTACCCTTAAATTTTCTGAAGATTTCATTTACCGTATATGCTGTATTATCATAACTACACTGGTGTGCAAAAATTAAGGACGAGACGGTTTTTTCAATATAACTTAAAAAAGCTACAAAGTACAAAAGCTTTCCAAATCAACACATTTAATACCGTAATATCCCCAATACGTAAGGACATGAGTAATGTAAGCAACACTTACTAAAAGAGAAATCAGAGGGATAAAAAGAAGTTTTATTGAAAAAGTAGCATGGAGCGCAATGCGACTGAAGGCCGAAATATCCCTGTGATGGGTGTCCAGCAAGAAACATCCGGTCTTTAATAGGGGATATGATCTTCCCTGACTGCTAGGCAGGTTTCACAGCGTCTGCCCATGCTGAGAATGAGGGTGTCAATGAGTTGTTGAGGCATTGCTGCCCATTCGTCTTGCAGCGCCAATCGAAGCTCCGGAATCGTTACTGGTGGTAAGGTACGAGCTGCCAAGCGTCTGCCTAGAAAATCCCATACATGCTTGATGGGATTGAGATCCGGAGATCGTGCCGGCCAATCCATACGTTCAATATCCTCACTCTCTAAGAGCTGTTCGGCAGCTACTGTGCGATGACATGGTGCATTGTCGTCCATGAAAAGGAACTGCGGACCCATAGCGCCTCTAAAAAGACGCACATACGGAAGAAGAATCGCGTTACAATAACGGGTCCCGTTGACTGAACCTGCGTCGAAGATGTGAAGGTCTGTACGACTACCAAGCATGATGCCTCCCCAAACGAGAACACTGCCACCTCCATACCTGTCCCTTTTAATGATGTTCGAGGGATGATTGCGGCTTCCCCGCTCTCTCCAGATGAATATGCGATGAGAATCGCTACTCAGACTGAATCTGCTCTCATCTGTAAAGAGTACTCGTCCCCATTCATTGTCTCTCCAATTCCGGTGTTCCCGGCACCACAGAGAACGCCTTCTCCGATGGGCAGGCGTTAGAGGTACACACCGTACAGGGCGTCGTGCAAACAGACCACCACCGTGCAGTCTTCTGGTCACGGTAAAACGCGATATCGGTCGTCCAGTCGCCTGTGTCTAGCGATTTCTCCCGCTGTCTGCCGCCTGCTTCTTCTGGCCTGTAAGGCAATATATCGGTCATCTGCGGGTGTGGTTCCTCGTGGACGACCACTACTAAACCTCCGGATAGCTGTTCCTGTAGTTTGAAATTGTCTCCAAAGTCGTGAAACGATGCTGTGAGCAATTCCGAACTCTGCAGCCACACTTGTCACACTGCGGCCTTCCTCCAACTTCCCAATGATTCGACCTCGGGTAAAAGCATCCAGATGTCGTCTAACAGATTGATTATTCGCCATTTCTCGCTGAGGCAGCAACTCGGTGTGATTTTAACTGCTATACGGCGTGCAATCTCTTTGCCAGAAATACTGATCTTACACCGACAACATGCTTTATACTACTCAGGCACTCCCCCATTACGTCTACCTGCATATCTGCGCATGTGCTACCGTAGATCACCTTACTTAATCTCCTGACTGGTCTTTCTGTCTGCTCTGCCTCTTCGTTCAGCTGATATGCTAATTTTTCGACTTCGTCCTTAATTTTTGCACACCAGTGTATACTATACAAATACAATAACTAAGTTCAGCTGGATGAAGAAATAACTTACTTAACGATCATGTTACATTAATGTACTTGCATGCTCGTATTCGATTTTAAAACGGATGCAATGATTTTTTAACCCATTAGCGCTCAGTGTCCTCATTTGAGGACGCTGTAAAAAATTGTTAATCCCTGCATTAAATTAAAAAATTTTTTTTATATGTACAATTTGGTCCGATAGATGACATCACCATACAATGGGAGATGTGCAATTATTTTGGAACTAAGTAAAATTGCGCGGGAAAGATAAAGTATAATTTACCCGTTTTTTGGTAATCGCGTTGTTTATTTTATGTTCCACTGTATGGCACTGAATTTATGAGGTAAATTCTTTCAATTTGTTATAAATATAATCTAGATAGCCCATATTGTGTCATTAGCATGTTTGTTAATATTTATTGCTGTAAATATATCCGTAATAAACAGGAAAACATATCCGTCCTCGTTTGAGGACACTGGGCGTTTGGGTATAGTTTTTATGCAGTATTCAGATTTATTTTTTAAGTGTTTGTTACTTTTGTTGCAGAAAAACTATAAATAAATTTTGAAAAATGAGTAGAAATAAAATATTTAAAAGCTTAGAAGAGGCGACTGCTTATCTTTTTTTCTGAAGAAATAGAAGCAGATATTATATCGATGCCTCCGGATGTGGATGAGCTAACAGATGAAGAGCAATTCGATGATGATAATTTGGGTACTCCAGTTGTATCAGATGTTGCAGGTACATTAGAAATTACAATGCCAGATGATAATGATAACCCTATTATTTCGGATAAGAAAAAGGAAAACAATTCCCGTAAACGTAAAAGAGAGTCAATTGTATGGACGAATGAAAGCCCGGCTTACACATTTGGGAATTTGGAAAATTTGTCCAAGAGAAATTCTGATATATTGACAGCGCAAACTAATAATATGAGTCCAGTTGAGCTGTTTGAAGAATTCTTTACTGAAAGTGTTTATGATATGATCGTAGAGGAAACTAATCGATATGCTCACGAAATGAAAAATAAATTGAATTATAATGTGACTAAAGATGAAATAAAAACATTTATAGGATTTCTGATACTTTCGGGCTATCATACTTTACCCAGTGAACGGGACTACTGGGCAGAAGCAGATGATTTAGGAGTGACAATAGTGAAGAATGCTATGACTAGAAATTTCTACTTAGAGCTCAAAAGATTATTGCATTTCCAAGATAATAAATTACATCAATATAACAAGAATGATAAATCGTTTAAAATACGTTCTTGTTAGAAATGCTTTCCAAGAATTTTCAAAAATGGGGCATTTTCCATGAAAATTTGTCTGTTGATGAAATGATCGTCCGGTATTATGGTCATCATACACTGAAACAGTTTATAAAATCTAAACCTATTAGATTTGGGTATAAACTCTGGGCTCTGTGTGGCAACGATGGATACTGTTATAACTTTGCACTGTGTTGTGGAAAGGAAACAAATACTTCCGAATCTGACAAACTGCCTTTAGGTACAAAAGTGGTGCTAAATCTACTATCTATTGTAGAAGATCCGAAGAGCCATTGTGTTTATTTTGATAATTTTTTTTACCAGTCATGCGTTACTAAAAAAACTGAAAGAACTGAAGTATGAACTGAAGTCATGAAAATGAGTAAGAAAGAGAGAGGGTTTTCGATAGTAAATTTGACACAACAAATGAAATTCTTGTTGTCAAATGGAAAGACAATAAGTGTGTTTCATTGGCCACTAATTTTGACACAATAATGCCGCTATCTTCAGTACAAAGATGGAGTGTAGAGAAAAAAGAAAAGGTGAAAGTAAATCAGCCTCATGCTATAAGTTCCTATACCTCATTTATGGGGGGTGTCGACCTTCATGATTGGCTTCTTGAGAAACATTCTATAGCCATACGAGGAAAGAAATGGTATTTTTGTCTTATTACTAGGATGATAGATATGGCTGTTGTAAATGCCTATCTCATTTATAAAAGGATCCATCGTTCAATGTCAATCAAAGATTTTAGGAGATACATTGCAGTAACCTATTTGAAAAAAGGAGCCGACTCAAAAGAAATCCTAGGAAGAACAGTACAAAGGAGGATAACATGCAGATCGAACGTGCTTCCTGACATAAAATTTGACAAAATACAGCATGTTATTGGTAAAAGAGATAAACAAAGGCGTTGCCAATATGACAATTGTGCCTCAAAGCCAAGAACATATTGCATGAAATGCAATGTAACATTGTGCATTCAATGCTTTCCTCTTTTCCATAAAAAAAATCTATCTTAAAAATGTAAAAAAAAAAAAGTTTTCTTACACGTCTTAAAATAAATTTTGATTTTTAACATTATTTTGTCTATTAGTTTGTTTATATATTAAAACTAAATCATTTTATGTAAAAAATTTTGATTTTTAAAAATTTTACATTTTTATATACAAACGCCCAGTGTCCTCAAATGAGGACGGCTTAAAAAATATGGTTGCAGTTAAAATTTTTCAAAATGCTTTTGAAATACTTTTAATTTATGCATTTCTAACAATGTCTATCAATTTCAAGGCAAAATTTCAAGAATTGTTAATTTGGGCGTTAATGGGTTAAGTAAGTTAGAAAATTTCAATAAATAAATTTATAATTATAAAAATATTATTATTTTTAATTTACAGGAAAGTGATTATCAAATGTCGGAACTGGTATGCATTATGGTCTTCCTTTATTTAGATTTTAAAATGAATAGACCAGCATATTAAGTCTATTCTGAAATGGTGGCAAATGGTCAAAACTTCAGTTAAAACGTTTATTCTGAGTGCGCTATTAATTACTAATAAACAAAAGAACACTTTTTGGAAAAATTTGACTCAGTGAAACTTAATTTTGGCAGTAATTCTGTCAATTAATAAGGCATGTGCCACCCAGACGTTATAGTGGTTAGGGAAGTCTGACTGCGATACCGAAGGACCCAGGCTCGAATCCCGGAGAAGGCAAAGGATGTAAAATGCTCTGTCCTTTTAATAGGAGGTAACGGTGACTGCCTATTAGGTGCCTTCGCAACAAAATGGCCACCATTTCTGGCCTTAGGTTTGTCTAATGCCGTTATAGGTAAGTGCCCGTTATTGGAAAAAATAAGGCACGGAATAAATGCGTTTTCTTCAAGTCAGATATGGTATGAGTAATATTTAAAAATAGGATTTTAAGTAATATGTTCTCAATTTCAGAAGCCTTATGAATGGTAAACTGTTATTAATACATGAAATAGGATCTTCGTATTTTCGGAATATCAATTTTGCAAATTGTTGGCAATTTTTCCTACGCATTTTAAAATTTTCTTGGCAAAGAGAATTTTACGTTTATAAATTATGGTAATTTAAATACAATAAAATACGGAAATAGAAAAACTTTTAAAAACTATATTATTTCATCACACCTTCAAAAATTTTAATTTTTACGTTTTTTGATAAGAAGCAGTAAAACGGCTAAGTTTTAAAAAATATAAATAATAATTCAAGGAAAATTTTATTTAATACATATTTATGGAATATTCCTTATAAAATTAACTTTGTAATACTTTTAAAGTCATATTTTTTTTTCTCTTTTGGAGAAAGAGAAATGCCTTCGCGGGGACTCTAACCTGGATCTCTCGAATATGCATCGAGTGTGCTGCCGTTACACCACGAGAGCGTGCTAAAATGAGGGAGGATGTACCTTATAATATATTTTAATATCTTATGCAGTTAAAATATATATAAGTGATACTTACATCTGGGCTGTCAATCCCAGCAATATCTTCACCAAATAAATTAGGATTCTCTAAAGCAGTGCGCTCGATCTCTGTAACAGGATAATAATGTCCTGCATTAAATTGTGAAATCTATTGCATTTCATACGAGTAACGGAATAAAGCATAAAATGTATTGCACATTATTGTATACAAGTGACTCCTTAGTTTTAAAACAGTAGTAAGCAGAACAGGAAAAAAATATGTTAAATACATTTTATCTGTTGCTGAAACTCTGCAAAAGAAAAATGCGCATTTTTTAACAAAACTTTGCTATTTTTCATTGGCAAAAGATTTTATTAGAATTTGTATCATTAGAATAATTCATAAAATACATTTCTTGAGGCGTGCGAAAATAAATCCCGTGTAAGATTTTCGCTAGTGCAATTCTCAATTACTGTAGAAAGTGACGAATCTTAAGAAATAGTTATCGAACAATCGCTTAAGTTCGTGTGGCAAGAAACAACAAGATGGAAATGTAACTAACCCTTTATTATTCCAATAAGATTTAAGAAAACTCCGTCTTGGAGTGTACAATCAAAGCCGACACTTGGGCTTGAATTTAAGAGACTGAGAATTAAACTAAAACTAAGATTAATTAAAGAAATATAGCCGAAGCTATCAAGTTTCTAATGCAGTTGGCCTCTTAAACACCAGATGATTGCGAAGCTATCAGTAACAGCTTTGAGAGAGAGAGTGGCCAAAAGGCAGACACGCGTAAATCAGAAACTCTGATTCTCTCTCTCTCTAAGACCAAAGAACTTCGCGGTTAAATACCGCTCTTCCTCATTATGTATTCAGACGTAATTCTGAAACTACGTTCTGGTCGGAAGCAGTAAGTTGAAGTTAAGAATTTGACAGGAAAGGAACTTAAAATTTAACTGTTAATAAAATTAACATAATCCTTACACCCGTTATCGTAAGTGCATACGTTTTTCTCAAAGAGATGTCTATATTTTTATAATTATCGAAATAAAACTCAATTGTGGTATTTCTAATTGCGTAGCCTTCTTACGGATGCAAATACTTACATACTTCTTTCTTTATAAAAAAAATAACTAAAACTTCTTACATTAGGTAGCTCGATTTGGTAAATAATACATTGTGTCCACAAAAATCCTTTTTCGGCCTTTTCTCTCTCAAGCGTTAGACGTAGACATACATTTTCATTTGCAAAAACCTTTTAAATTTCGTAAACATTCATACTTTGTTATTTTTAAATGTAAGTGATGAACTTCATAAAAATAGAAAAAGAGTCGCTTAAGTCATAAATCAATGAAGTAAAGAAGCTTCAGTAGAACAATAATGAATCGATACCTCAGCTGGTTATTACTATAATGTATAAAACCTCCTGATAGAAATGGAGATAAAATACTTAAACATAGGATGGATAGAATTTTGTACAATAATACAATACATGATAGCATTCGTAAATGCTACAGTTACGAACGACCTTAAAATAAAGACGAATATATTATGTATGAATACAGTTCTTGTTTACTCTTTCTAAACATATGATCATAAAAGATGCCTCTAAAAATATTAAACTATTTGTATCTGGTACTCTTATTTGGATGTTTGACTGATAACTCCTGATGTTCTCGCTCTCAACTTTTACATAACAAAAGAATTTCCGAAAAGTATCCTTAAATACATCTATTAATTTCTTTTCATTAAAAATTTTGAAATGTTTTAATAACAATTCTTAGTATAAAATAGAATTCTTTCCACCATTTGTATCAGAAGTACTATTGCATATTTATTGAATCTGGTAAGGCTTTTTTCTGTGAGTTTTCAAAATGTCCCACGATTCTGTGGTAAGTATAGATCTTGTTCAGACTTTAAAAATCAAACCTGGGCTATAAAATGTTTACTGGCATTAAATAATGTTAAAAACTTTAAAATTTAAGTATTGAAGCATACTACAAGGTAAACCAGTTATACATATATATATATATGTATATATATATATATATATATATATATGTATGTGTGTGCGTTATGTGTATATTTTTTATTGCAAAGGCACTTCATTATACATCAGAGGTTCAAGAGACTGGAGCATGAAAGAAAACAAAAATAGAATACAGAAAGACAAAACAGTAATTAATCTAATTAAAATAACAATAACTGCATCAAAACTGGAAAATGGAATAACACATGATTGCATTAAGCGTAGGTTTTTAGTCCAAAGAGACAATTTGCCCAGAAGGACTATTAATTTCGTTTTCGCATTTTTTGTTGATTCACTACAAGCGTTGTTTCACTTTTCAAATTGTTGGCATCAAATATTATCGACCTTTATTATATTTAAAGAGATTAAATATTGAATAATCTGCATAAATGTATGTATGTTTCTCTCATTGTGATAAAACAACGGTACCTAGAGACATCCAATTTTGAATGACGTAATCTCACTGCGAATATGGGCATCTGGAAGCCCAAATTTGAAATTCGGAATTTGATTTATTATCGATTTCATATTTTGTAAAACTAATAAATTTCTGATTAACAAACTCAAGGATTTCGAAGCGAGTAATGACGACATTGTACAGAAAAAATCATTTTTATCTCCAGCTCGTAAGACTGTGTATCGGAAATTCTAAAGATATGCCCAATTTAAAATTATTTTGCGATATTACTCTTAAACTGAATTTTATAGTTTAAGTGCGAAGAACATGATATTTAATAAATAAAGGTAACACACAATGTTAAAAAAAGCCCCTTTGGGAGTAATTTAAAATCTGAAACCTTTCAAATTTTCTTTTTTTTTCCTTTTATTTAGTCGCTTGTTATCAACTGCACCAACTCTTTAGCCACCCAATGTGGAATGTATATAGACTAAGGATCTTTTTAAAGATGTTAATAAATAAAATGCAATATAAATGTTTTACAACATTACTTGTACGAATGTTGCTTACATTTAATTATCCAACATGAAGCTATGTTTTAACCTAATCATCAGATTTAGCTTCAACAAAATGCCAATTCTCCACTAAATGAAAATTTAATTTTTCAAGATGCCAGTGTAAATATTTAAAAAATTAAAAGCCTTATCTTAAAATTTAAGTATTTATTTTATTCTTCTTAAACAGAAGGTAATGCTGTAACAGACATTAAATAAATATTTTTAATAAAATTAGTTTCGTCAAAAGACTCTAGATTCTGTACTTCTTCTAAAATATGGCTGAGAAATTTTCAAGAGACTTCCTAGAGGTTTTGAAACTTAAAAAAAATATGCAATTATATAGGAAACTACTATAATATCATTCGAAATTTTTAACTTAAGTATAATAAATTATAGAAAAATTATAACAATGGAAGTAAAACTTAGTGACACTTTACTGAATGCTTTAGTCTATTTTCAGGTAATGCGTGTGTGCTCTTGAAAGTTCTTCAAAAACGCCTTCTTCCTTTTATACAGATAAGACCTCGTGTGCTTTGCCAGATTAAAAATAAACGAACTCTTAGTATTTGTCTTTGCGTCATTTCAACAAAAACTACAAGTTATTTTATAGCAACTGAACGCTTACAAAAGTCATACCATACAACGCCAAAATTTTAAACTACATAAAATGTAAAAATTTATATTTTTCCAGACAGCTGAAAATCCAGAGAAACTGAGTAACGGTTCTTAGACAGGATTAAAGACAAACCAAATTAACGTTCCTTTTCAGAAAGAAAACAACAGGCATTACGGACAAAAGCTTTTTAGTATTTAGAAAACAACAGATGAGCTTAGACACTTTTCAAGGACTTACATGTCTTAATATGTTGATTAATTAGAGAATATAGCAAATTGTCTTTTAATACAATTCACTTAACGCACAAGACAGGACATATCATAGAATATCTAAATCATTTTACCATCATCCAGAGTTGCAAACACTGCCGAGATCAGGCTAAAAGCAAACACCAAGTGAAACTTCATACTTAGTTTAAGAAACAGTGTTCTAAAACGTAATTCGAAACCTATCTTCTACTGCTTATGAAATACTAAAACTTATCTGCATACAATACCTCAAAATCAGAACAGGCAGATATTTGATTAGTTTGCTCAATTAGATCTAATCATCGAAGTTCATAGTTTGGTTTAAAAATCAGCAGTGATTGCAAGTTTCCAAACGGTAAACAACAATTCAAAGAAACACAGAGCCTGCTGAGTCTGGAGGAGGAGCGTGGAAATTTAAACAGCTGAGAACAAAAATGTGAAAAGAATTCAGAAGGCCTTGAATAAAAAGTAATAAAAGCTAAAGGTTTGATTCTTGCAAGTTGCATTCTTGCATGTCTCAAAATGTATCTAAGTAAAGGTGCTGAATAAGATGAAATTCAAGCAACATTCTGCAGCAAATTGATAAATATCTGTGGAGATAAAAATGACAGCACCTTAAGATAAAAATGATTACCTTCAAAAGATTAACCTTTTACAATTTTTTCTAAGAAGAAACAAAAATATTCATAAATTGCTAAATACAGGAATTATAAATGTAGCACATAATATAATTTTTAATTTGTTAAATTTAAAAATGGTCTACTTAGTTTTATTAAAGCTAAATTCATCAAATACAAATTTAAGAAAATCTCGGAGTTTAATTTTAACCACCAGAGATGATAATTAAGAAGAATTAATGACACCGACTAAGAAAATTTTAAAGGAATATTAAAATTTTTTGCAAGTTATTTCCTTCTGTCAAGATGCAAGTGAATTAAAATAACTTAAATTCAAGCTTGATTGCATCGAAGGATTATCTCAATACCCTGAAATGAAAGTTAGTTTGTGTTCTAAAAAGATAAATAGATACAGTTAGTCAATAAAGTCTGCGTACATCAAGAAAAGTAATATCAAATCCAAATTTTAAGGTGCGAAAAGGGTAGTTTCTTAAAGTTTTATTTTTTAAATATTTAGTTTCAATAAGGGACTTTGAAATTATTTAACTGTAATAATTTCATATCTAATAATTTATGCACACTAATTTTTAAAAGATAAGTGGCCAGAAATCAAAGCCAATAAAGTTTGCGTACAACGCGAAGGAGGCGAGGGATTTCTTATCTAACTTTTAAAGTTCAAATTTGAGAATGCAAAGATTGTTACACTTTCAAGTCATTGACTTCCGAAGCAAATTTCACGTTGATTGGAAGTTGCTATTTCTATTTTCTTTGACGAAAATGACAAACAATAAAGAAATTCCTTTAGTTACGAGACAACTAGTTATCAAATTGAGAGATGAAGGTAAAACTCTTCGTTATATTGATAAAACCATTGGAAAACCATTTCCTAGTGTGCAAAGAGTTATTCAAAACTATCTTGACACTGTCTGGTAGTCTTGCTGTAAAACCAAGATGTGGGAGACAGAAGAAGCTAACGCTGAGAGAAGAAAGAAAAATTCTTTTTACGAATTAAACAAAATTTTAAACTTTCTGCTGCAAGCATTGCAAAAGACATTTTTTTAACTAGCAACAAGGAAATTTCTCCTGAAACTGTACGAAAAGTGCTGCGAAAGTCCTATTATCATGGACGCAAACCTAGGTCTAAGCCATACATTTCCGAGACAAATAGAAAGAAAAGAATTGCTTTTGCCAAAACATATTTAAACTCTTCGCAGCAATTCTGGAACGATGTAATTTGGTCAGATGAAAGTAAATTAACAATATTTAAAGTTAATGGCCACCCTATTGTATGGAGAAAACCAGGAACAGAACTGAATCTGAGAAATTTAAATCCAACTTTCAAACATGGAGTTGGCGGTGTGATGGTATGGGGGTGTATGTCGTCGAAAGGAGTTGGAAATTTTCACATTATTGATAAAGTCATGGATAAGTATGTTTATTTGGATATTCTGAAGAAAAATCTACGAGACAGTGCCCGAAATTTAAATCTTTCTAATACCTTTATTTTCCAACAAGAAGACGACCCGAAACATTGTTATGTAGAGAAATTATCTGATAGCGTTATAAAAATTAGGTGAATGATTTTATGATTTATGGAAATTTAAATTTTATTTTGATTCTGAATTATTTATTTTAAGGCTTTAATTTTGGGGAAAAACAGATGCTTCTGGAAATATTATTTAGTTTAAATGAATATTATTTATTTTCTTTTATTTGCAAATCTTGTACAAACTTTTATTCATTGTGAAAGAAGCAGGGAAAGGGAGGCAATTTTTGCCAAGTCATGATTTCGCGCGCTTTGTCCTTTAGAATGTTCGAGAAAGAATTTTCATTGTTAGTTGACCTTAAGAGAGGAAAGTACGTGACAGAAAGGTCAAAGGTTGCTACTTGTCTTTCAATGTAAATCATTCAGGTTTTTGGCGATTGAGGGTCCGGTTGTTGGCTAAGTGAAGAAAGGCGCGCATGCGGGATCACCCTTATTTCCGCATTCAGGGATTGAAAACGAAGATTTTGCAAAAATTAAGGGGGCGATAAGTGAAGCCATAGTGGGAGCCCGTGTTTGTGAAGGAGACGAAGGAAATTCGAGTTGGATTCACTCTCTGTCTCACTGATTTTTGGGCTGGCTGGACTAGTGGACGTTGCTCTTGAAAACTGGCTTGAAGGAGATAAATGTAATTGACTACGAGAGATGTTTTCCGGCGGGGAGCGGCAAATATGCTCCCCGGCCGCGTTTTGAGTTAAGAGGCGACTCTCTTACGCACTCACTCTTGGACTCGCTGACTTTCGGGCTTGCTGGACTTGTGGACGTTGCTCTTGAAAACTGGCTTGAAGGAAATTCGAGTGGGATTCTCTCTCTTACTGACTGGCGGGTGGAACTTACTTGGGACGTTACTCGTGAAGCTTGCTCTTGGGATGAGTAAGAACAGGCGAGCCGTAATTGCCTAGAAAAAACGTTTCTGACCTGAAGCTGAAAACCCTCTTCCTTGCGGCGTGCTGGTAAAGAGGCGAAATTTGAACGAGTTACCTGCGTGTTGACATAGGACTTTCAGGACCAAGCGGATAGCCGTCCTGGGCAGCAGTGCTCCTGTTTCTGTTCTCCAGTGGGAATTGGCGCGACATTTTTAGAACCAGTGTCAAGATGAGCCCGACCGACATCAACGCTTGATAAGATACGAGTCCTCCACTTCAAGATGTCCCCTCAAGATAAGTTTTATTTTTTTGGTGTGTTTGAACTTTAGGCAAGTTTTTCAAAAACGTCCTTAGCAGTAAAACCAACGTCGAATCTAAAATTTAACTCTCAGGCCTTAAATTGTTTCCCTTTCCTTTCTTTTAAATTACCAGACAAACCTTAAGTTTTTTTATGAATTTAAATGAAAAGACTCTCAGATGAGGTTAAGATTTTTCTTATTGTGATGTAATTGAATAAACTGATATTTAATCTGGAACCTCTTACAGTATGTTTTCTTTATATATTTAATATGTTTTTTTTTTTATATTTCTTGTATATGTTTTTTCTTAGGTTTTCGATCCTCTCACGGCGCGGTCCCGGGATGCATTTTTTTCACAACGCATAAATGCTGTACACGTTTCACTATACGATCACTAAAATTTTGATAGTTGGCAAATTCTTAAGGGTTTAGTTTTCCTCCCTAAGAGGAAGTAGAAACCTTTTCACGGTAAGTAGTTTCATATTTAACATTTAACATATAGGAATTTCAGATATAACATGGTACCTTGAAGTAAAGCTATTTAACCTTGGTGTCGAAACTTTTCTTCATAACATTGGTGCCGTGACCTCTGCTTAGTGAAGGATCGAATCAGTAACTTATTTTTTGAATTTATTTACTTTGTATAACTCACTGTTTTATGAAGGAGTTAAATTTTATGTGCTAGGATTAATTAGAGTTTTTGATTTGTGTTTGCTTATTTGTTAATACGAGAGTGATAAAGTTTGAAAATGTGTGTGAATTGCAGGAATTTTGGACTTTAACGTTAGGCAAACAGAATTGAACTTTAAAATTAGGAAAAATATATTTTTTTAATGTAGCAGAATAGGTACTGTACATTCTTACTGTTGAAAATCCTTGAGTGTTTTCTAGATGTGTATTTTTGATTTTCGACGTACTGATTTATGATACAAGATGGAAAATGAATTATTTCACGATAATCCTATGCTATTTGTATATCCTTGTAACAAGTTTCGAGTGCTTGTTTTTAAAAACTGGACTCATTTTTTGAGCACTTCTAAGAGAAAGAGATTAAAGACTCTAATTATTTTACTGAATGAGACAAGCCATAGCTATGCGTAGCTAGAAATTTTTTTGTGCGTGTTTTTGCTACTTATTTAACCTAGAATCTTGTGAAATGTGTAATTGTGAAGGGTAACGTTAGAGAAATTTTGATTTTTTGACTTAATTGAATAATATTTTGTGAAATGTATGTAATGTTTTCATGATTCTCTATCGTAGTAGATTATTACTTTTTGATTTACAATGTTTTGTTATGATTCCAGTATATTGTGTAATGTGTTAGAAAATTTAAATTAGTATTGAGCAATGAATTTTATAAGTTCTTAAGACATAATGATACAAATGAATGAGTTAAAAAAAATTGTAGATTGTTTTTCAATTGCCAAATTCTGTTTTAAAGTGAACATGGGTTAGATTTGGATTTTTGCCTGAGATCAGCAATAGTGATGTTTGGTTATTTAATTTTTTTTTGGATTGAATTCTTCAGCTTGAGTGAAGTTCTAATTAGTTTAATGAGTCAGAGTAATTGAGATTAGTTATCTTCTGAGGTTTAAGTTTGTGAAGAGTTGTCATGTGAGAATTGTTTAAACAGTAGAAATTTAGTCTTGTGAATTGTAGAAAGTGAAGTTTAATGAGAATTTTGTGACAACGGGAATTTGTTTTGTGAAAATTTTTGAAATAAGTTTGAGAAGATTAGTTACTTTTGCTCTGTACTCATGTGTGGGAATTTTCTGTTGATTTCAAGTAGTTTGTCTTGAATTTGCTAGTGAATCGTAATAGATTTGATTTGAGTTATTGAATTTTCTTTCTTGGTTGGACTTGTTGCTGAATTTGAGGTTAATTCTTGTTTTGGCTTAAGTTTTGTATTTGAATTGGTAGTATCAAGATAGTTGTATCAGGTTTTTGTTTTGTTTTCTGGTGGTTTCTGCCAAGGTCCGTAAAATGTAAGTTCTCTGATGTTTAGTTTCTGTGGAAGAATTGAGATTTCTGTGGTCTTAGGAAAATAGAAGAATTTGAGTTATGGATTTCATTTGTGTGATTTTTAGGGATTTTGAGTTACGAGTTATGAGTATTTTTTTTAGTTTAGCACTTTTGAGAACTTTGCATTTGTTGCTTGCAGTTAGGTCTTGCGTGAAGTTGTAATGTCCTGAAAGCTCGTTTTCTTGTAAATACTTGCACTTCATGGTGTCACTTGACCTCTTACACCGGGAGAAACAGGAACTTGTTATCTGAGAAAACTATTGTTGTATCTTTTTCATTGTGTTGGTTCAGGATTGTAACGTTTCAGTCAGCGCACTTTTCTTTCCGAGGTGTGGTGTGGTGTGGTGTATTTAGTTATGGCAAAGCACACTAGGGCTATCTGCCTAAGGGGAGGGATGCCTTTCGTGGAGGACTTTCTAAGGGAAACTGGCTCGTATACACGTTACACATGGGGAAAACCACGAAAACGCCCATGCAGCCAGCCCCTTTTCTTTCCGAGATAAGAGATCTTATGTTCTCTTTCAACCTGTCTGGGGGTTTGCTTGATACGTAAAGTTTGAGTCTGTCATTCATAATACAGCGCTTTTCTCAGCTTACATGGACGCGGTAAAGAGTTACTTTGTTTCTTTTGTTTGGGTGGAGGTGTTGCTGAAGGCTGCTACTTAGGTTACTATACAACGTTTTGAAAAAGTCTGATGCAGAATAGATCTCAGTTTTCGCCTAAATTGGGGGGTTTGTTTTGAACACTTTTTTGATTTGTGATATTTTATCTAGTGTTCTAGTAACGTGCTTCAGTCCAGCTTTGATTGATTTCTTTGACTAGTTGAAATTTTTTTGTGGACTTAAGGGATTTTTAGAATTACTGAAATTTTTGTTGTCTTACTAAGGGGACTTAAGTCTGGTGTTGTTACTCACTAGTGTTTACTTTGAGGTTTGAAAAATTTTTTAGCGGCACTTCACTCTTGCTGGTTGATTTTTTTGGCTTGATTTGAATTACAGTGAAGTATTTTTGACTTGATATGGTTTAACATATTGACTATTCGTGTATTTGTTGAGGTATAGCAGTTTAAAATTTTTGTTTGTTTAAGTATCAATGATCTCATTGCTCATTGGAATTATGTGCGAAATTTTTACAGTTTAAGTGTATTTTCATTTTATATGTATATGTGTATCTTGGTAGTATTTGTAAATTTTTGGCCAAACAGTATTTTGTATATGCATTAGGTTGTATTATTTTTATTATTATTTTGTGTGTGTCTTGGATAAAATTCTAATTGGTATTTGTACAGCATATTCGTTATGTTCATTCTCGGAATTGATTTTGGTTGGATTGAATTTTTGGACAATCACGTTTTATTTCTTTCTGATTTTTTTTGTGTGGGGTATTTTCGGCTGGTTCCGAGGTTCCTTGTGTTGTAACGTTCTTTTCTTTTCTAATGCTTTGCCCTGATCAGGCCTCTTCTGTTCTTAGACGTGATTGTTTGGGGATTCATTCCTGGAAGTTATTCAATTTCGTAGTACTTAGGGGGGTCTTTACTCTTTATTTGAATACGTTCATGTGACATATTTTATTTGGAATTGTTTGAATTATTAGTGTGTTCTTTTCTCAGGAATGTATTTTATGTATCTGCGGCGCGTTAATTATCTTATTTTTATTTATTTCATTTTTTTTGGTGTGAACAATTGGATTAGATTATTTCTTTCTTCGGGTGTGAGTATCCGAACACATTCAGTGGCTTATCTATCGTAAGGGAAAAATTGAAAGATAAAGTCTTCTTCAACTTTGAAAGAGTGATTGTTCTTCCTTGGTCGAAGGTGAGACGTAGGAGGGTGAAATCTGGTTTCTTCTAAGGTCAAGTTTCTCTACTAAGGAGTATTGTGGTGCTGAGTTCATATTCCGGGGTTGGTTGCTTTCATTTTCTCGCGTTGAAGGCTGCAGGGGGGAGTTGTTAACACAATGATTTCTAACTACAGGGTTTTCCCTCGATTGCATTGACAACTCCGTACTCATTTAATGTACTCCATGATTGTGCTCAGCAGAAATTGTCACAATAGTAGAATGTGCTCGACCTCAGGTGAAATTGTTTACATTAATGGACTGAAAGAGAATGAATAGATAAATAAACGTTCAGGAATGTGGCCACACAGAGACTGCAACACTAGTGTGATGTAATGAACTGAGAAAAAAAAAAGAGAAATTCTTTTTGTCATTATTGATTGATCTTAGACATATTTTGTTTGTGATTAACGCCTTATTTTTATTTTTATTTCTGTATGTGTTCTGAGTATTTCTAAGTTTAATTAATTAAGTGATTTAATTGATGTTTTTGATTAATTGTTTTTGATGATCTTCCTTGAGTATTTTAATTAGTAATTGCTTTGATTAATCTTGTTGTTTTACTTGCACATTTTGGACTTGAAATTTAATGTGTCAGTAACGTCACTGTTACCTAGGAGTCGTGTGAAATATTGTTACAGTATGTTATCCTTTAGCCTTATTGCACAGTATGAGTCATGGTATTTCAAGAAGTGTCTGTCTGCTAAATTTTGGTAAACCAAAATTTAATTCCTTAGGGGAAAGGAATGTTATGTAGAGAAATTATCTGATAGCGTTATAAAAATTAGGTGAATGATTTTATGATTTATGGAAATTTAAATTTTATTTTGATTCTGAATTATTTATTTTAAGGCTTTAATTTTGGGGAAAAACAGATGCTTCTGGAAATATTATTTAGTTTAAATGAATATTATTCATTTTCTTTTATTTGCAAATCTTGTACAAACTTTTATTCATTGTGAAAGAAGCAGGGAAAGGGAGGCAATTTTTGCCAAGTCATGATTTCGCGCGCTTTGTCCTTTAGAATGTTCGAGAAAGAATTTTCATTGTTAGTTGACCTTAAGAGAGGAAAGTACGTGACAGAAAGGTCAAAGGTTGCTACTTGTCATTCAATGTAAGTAATTCAGGTTTTTGGCGATTGAGGGTCCGGTTGTTGGCTAAGTGAAGAAAGGCGTGCATGCGCGATCACCCTTATTTCCGCATTCAGGGATTGAAAACGAAGATTTTGCAAAAATTAAGGGGGCGATAAGTGAAGCCATAGTGGGAGCCCGTGTTTGTGAAGGAGACGAAGGAAATTCGAGTTGGATTCACTCTCTGTCTCACTGATTTTTGGGCTGGCTGGACTAGTGGACGTTGCTCTTGAAAACTGGCTTGAAGGAGATAAATGTAATTGACTACGAGAGATGTTTTCCGGCGGGGAGCGGCAAATATGCTCCCCGGCCGCGTTTTGGGTTAAGAGGCGACTCTCTTACGCACTCACTCTTGGACTCGCTGACTTTCGGGCTTGCTGGACTTGTGGACGTTGCTCTTAAAAACTGGCTTGAAGGAAATTCGAGTGGGATTCTCTCTCTTACTGACTGGCGGGTGGAACTTACTTGGGACGTTACTCGTGAAGCTTGCTCTTGGGATGAGTAAGAACAGGCGAGCCGTAATTGCCTAGAAAAAACGTTTCTGACCTGAAGCTGAAAACCCTCTTCCTTGCGGCGTGCTGGTAAAGAGGCGAAATTTGAACGAGTTACCTGCGTGTTGACATAGTACTTTCAGGACCAAGCGGATAGCCGTCCTGGGCAGCAGTGCTCCTGTTTCTGTTCTCCAGTGGGAATTGGCGCGACATTTTTAGAACCAGTGTCAAGATGAGCCCGGCCGACATCAACGCTTGATAAGATACGAGTCCTCCACTTCAAGATGTCCCCTGAAGATAAGTTTTATTTTTTTGGTGTGTTTGAACTTTAGGCAAGTTTTTCAAAAACGTCCTTAGCAGTAAAAACAACGTCGAATCTAAAATTTAACTCTCAGGCCTTAAATTGTTTCCCTTTCCTTTCTTTTAAATTACCAGACAAACCTTAAGTTTTTTTATGAATTTAAATGAAAAGACTCTCAGATGAGGTTAAGATTTTTCTTATTGTGATGTAATTGAATAAACTGATATTTAATCTGGAACCTCTTACAGTATGTTTTCTTTATATATTTAATATGTTTTTTTTTTATATTTCTTGTATATGTTTTTTCTTAGGTTTTTGATCCTCTCACGGCGCGGTCCCGGGATGCATTTTTTTCACAACGCATAAATGCTGTACACGTTTCACTATACGATCACTAAAATTTTGATAGTTGGCAAATTCTTAAGGGTTTAGTTTTCCTCCCTAAGAGGAAGTAGAAACTTTTTCACGGCAAGTAGTTTCATATTTAACATTTAACATATATGAATTTAAGATATAACATTGGTCAAGGTGTCCTTTAACAGATAATTTTTTTTTTTTTTTTTTTTTTTTTTTTTTTTTTTGTGTGTTTATTCGATCCTCTCACGTGTAGTAAGCTTCTATATAACAACATACAGTTAAAATTGTGAAGGAATATCTCTTCTATCACACTCCAAGACAGTTGCGTACTCCTCCACAGTCACTAGACGTCAATCCAATCGAGCATTTGTGGGCAAAATTAGAGAAACGAATTCGAAAACACAATATTACGTCGCGAAATAAGCTAATTAGTAAATTTCAGGAAGAATGGGCGAAATTTACATCGGATGACACTGAAAAACTAGTTCAGTCAATGCCCAAACGGCTGCAAGCTGTTTTGTAGAATAAAGGATATCCTACAAAGTATTGAAGTAATGTAAAAAACTTATATTTTGCTTTTTTTGGAAGTGTACGCAGACTTATTGGAGGGAATTTCTGAAATTTTTTGACAAAATATATTTTTGAAAAAATGTAAAAAGTATTACACTGGTATTATTTACTTTTTATTTAAGCTTACAATTTTAGCTAATAGAAGAAAAAACTGCAATGATTAAAATACATTTTTCTATGCTTTAAGTGTTTTTTTAATTTAAAATTTAGTCTGTAAGCAGACGTTTGTGACTAATTGTACTTCTTGCGTTGTGGGTTAATATTTGGTTGCTTATTTATTATATTGGGGAGAAAAGAAAATTGTGAGCATTTTACGATGGAGAATATTATAACAGTTATACTCGGAACATTTAATAACCTATTCTTCTCAACCTAAAATCAGGGTACCTTAACCAATTTGTTTGTAAATATACTGCTAAAAATGTTCGGCATTTTAATGTAAAAATATTACAATTTTTATAACAATATTTTGATTTCTGTGCAAAGTTGATAACATTCAAATACGATTTGTTTTCGACATTCTGCACATGTTTAAGGATTTATAAACAAAACTGTGGCAGAAAAAAATAAAAGTCTATTCTGAAAATACATTTTCTTAGAGATAAAGAGTGTATTAAATAGCTCATAATAATATAAATAATATTTCAAGTTAATCTTTTGAAGGCAATCAAGTTGTAAAGTTCATTTTAATTAACCTAATTTTCATATTATTCTAAATTTACTTCCGTACACTCTACCAGCTGTTTCTGTACATTTGTACCAGAATACAATATAGTTAAGTATAACTAAGTAAACCAAGCTTTTAGATTTTAAGATTTTTCAGAGAGTAGTTTCACTTAGGCTGACCGTTACTCTGCTTTAATTTTCTTGCTGTTGCAACTTGTCTTGCCAGCGTAAATTTCTGCTACCGCGATTGTTCACGAGATCTTTGTTAGAGGTAAACTACTTCGTGAGCACTTACCTTAGACGTGCTAATTTTGTATTTGCATTCTGCTTAATTTGAACTTGTGTTTGTTATCTTCAAGCTAGTGGTATATTGTTTCCGTTCAATATCGAGAATGTTTAACCGTCAGGTCGAATTGTTGTGGTAACTAGTTTATATTTAAATTTTTATACTTTGATTTTGATACTTGGAGTTAATTGGTAGTTGATATAAAACTGTTACCATATTAATATTGACAGAATATTAGCGTATTGACTGCCATTGATAATACTCGTGTTTTTCAGTAAACATTTATCACTGCCCCATGGGTATTCTACTTGTTATTCGTGTAGAACTCCATGATATTTTTGTAAGTATGCTTTGTAAAGATATTTCTATAGAATCAAATCCACAAAAACCTAAAAGAAATGAAATTGAAAACCAATAAAATTTCAAATATGGAAATAATCAAACAAAATCAGCAGAATTAAAGAAATATGAAATACAATAACTACAAAAATATATAGGAAGACTAATGCAATTAAATCTGATTCAGCGTTTTCTAGAAGATGTAGATCAGACTCAACTGGAAAACCACTACATTTAAAATTTGTGATAATATTTATATATAGTATCGCATACTATATATATAGATAGATAGATAGAGAGAGAGAGATTCTAAATTGCTTTTACAAATTAAGAGGGGTGATAGCACTCATCCAGAGGAGCAATAATTCCCATAGAACACAGGGTCGCATTCCACTCTGAAAGGCAGAGAAGAAGATTATGAGAATTCCAACCTGAGCTGTGGGGAGAGCGAATGAACGAGATCAAAAGTTGCGCAATCAGTTTAGTGAAAAATTCACAGAGAGTGCACAAAACAGATAAAACCGAAAACTTGGCATTCGAGTGTTAATTCTAGCTCAGACTTTGATGGCAAACATTCAAATGCACATCTTTGGTTCGCAAAGTCTCAACCTCGCAAACGATTGCAACAATCAAAGACTGAATGTTATCAACGAACTACAACTCAAGGTGGGATTGATACTATCAAGGCAGCAGTTCTTTTCCCGTTCGCCATCTTCTATCCTGTCCTGGACACACTGTGCTGCTCTCATTCTATTTGAAGCGCCCTTCTATGGGATACGAAGTTCTGACAGCTAGAACACAGCATAAACTTTTCATTTTAATCTCGACATACAACGGAAGTTGGAGATAGTTGATAATATTCAGCCCTTGATTAAATAATTAACTTGTTGCAATCGTTGGCGAGGTTGAGACGTTGCGAACCAAAGATGTGCATTTGAGTGTTTACCATCAAAGTATGAACTTGAATTAACACTCGAACTCCAAGTTTTCGGTTTTATCCATTTTGTGCACTCTCTGTGAGTTTTTTTACTAAACTGACTGCACAACTTTTCGTCTCGTTCATTGGCTCTCCAAACACTGTTGTAAGTTCAGGTTGGAATTCTCTTTTCTGCCTCTCTGAGCGGAATGCGACCCTATGTTCTATGTTAATTATTGCTCATCTGGATGAGTACTATCACCCCTCTTAATTTGTAAAAGCAATTTAGAATCACCCTGTATAAATATATATACTCTTTTGCAAAAAAATCGAAGCACCATGAAGAAAGTAATTTTTTTATGAAATTAAATATGTGTATAGCTCATACAGAGATAATAAAATGATTAAAAAATCAAGGTCATAGTGACTGTTCACGGCTCACAATCACCCATTGAGTGTTCAAATTAGTAGTTGGTCGAATCCCCCTGGCGGCAATGCATGCTTGAATTCGTCGAGGCAAGGAGTGGTAAAGGTTCCTAATATCATCCTGCAACACATTCTGCTTGTCATTCATCAATTCTCGCTCCAGATCTGCGATATTTAGTGGTGCCCGAATCTGGCGGCCTTGACATGCTCGATTGGTGAAAGATCTGGTGAACGTGCTGGCCAAGGAAGAGTATCAATCGCACAGAGACAGTCCAGAGATATGCGAGCGGTATCTGGCCTGGCATTATCTTGTTGTAAAATGGCCTCAGGATGACGTGCTATGGAGGGTAATGCAACCGGCCGCAGGATATTATCAACATATCGTTGATCTTCTAAAGATGTACGGAGGATGACTAAAGACGACCTTCTGTCATAAGAATTAGCGCCCCACACCTTCACACCAGGGGTTATGCCTGTATGCCTTCATAAAACAAAGGCTGATTGGGACCGCTGGCCCCGTCTTTCCCAGACACGAACACGGTGGTCATCTGCTTCAAGAGAGAAGCGGGATTCATCACTGAATACTATACGATGCCAGTCTGATGACAGACATGATGATCGGCTGCGACACTATTCCAGACGACTCCGCCGATGTTGGGGTGTCAAAGGCAAGCGTCTTAAAGGCCACTGTGAGCGTAACCCCGCCTCAGACAACTTGGTGTGAGATGGTGGACGGTACCACGGGAGGTATACACGTGGCTGTAGTGTAATGAATAGTCAACAATGATATCATTGGGGCGGTTCGGGCCTGGCGAACAATCATCCTATTTTGCCTCGCATTTGTGCTCCGTGACCTTCCAGAGCCTTCATTTAGACGGCAATTTCCTTGTAGCAACCATTGCTGCCAATATCTTTGCAGTGCCTGTGTTACAGTTTATGAAGCAGGCTATGAGAGAGCGCAGCTTTTTATTTTTTTTTTAGCTTGTTATTTTTTTATCGCATTAGCGGATTTGGATATAGATGCAGTGGCAACCAGAGAAACATGATGAACATTCTTCTGTAAGCATACAATTGTTGCACATAGTTTTAAATAAAATTTCTGTGTGAAAACCAAACTGGAAAAGAATTCCACGCGTTCCTGTGGATATTCATCAAGAAAGGTAAGCAAAAAATCACTTATCAAATGTTTTTAAATGTAAAAAATAAGAATAAGAAAATACAAATAAAAAAATAAAGATCATAAATTGCAACATGGTGCCGAAATTCCGATATAAGAGTGATATTTGATTATTGTTTGATTAGTAATTGAATATTGATTATTAAGATGGATAAGTTAAAAGCACTAAAAAAGAAGCGAGGAATGCTAAGAGCATCAGTAACAAGAATGATAGCTAAAATGGAAAAGGAAATAGAATCAGATAATATTAAATTTGATTTATTAGAAGAGGTACTATTCGGTTTTGAGGACCGTAAAATATCGCCAAACTATTGTTGCTGCCAAAAATAATTGCGACAACCCTAACGCAAGAAAGGAAGAATAATAGTAAATAACTATCTAAAGATTATTGTTATAATTTAGATTAAAGGTTAATTTAATATAATACGTTTTTATTATTATAATTCATATAAAAAAGGCTAAACATTACTGAATGGAAGCATAAGAGTAAATAACTATTTCAGATCATTATTATAATTTATATAAAAAGCTAAACATAACTGAATGTATTCCTGAATCACTATTTCGCTACCGTGTTATCGCTAAGCATAATTTCATCTCGTTGGTTGTTCAAACATAATTTTCTATAATGAATGATGCCTTTTCTTTGAGAAAATTCTCGGTAAAAGTGCAGAATCGCCCACTTATTTGTTTGGCGCTTTTTACAAAGGTAAAAACATTTGGATTTTTCTCAATTTCCTTTTACTTTTTAAGTGAAAATAGGTCGATGTGTACATAGATAAAGTCAAGGGTGTGCGCAGTGCCATTTCTGTGCAATTCTGAGATTTTTTTTAAAGTGAAAATAGGTCGATGTGTACATGGATACCGAGTATGTGCAATTCTTAAAAATGCGTTCTTAAACAATTCCCAAGTTGTTAAATCCATAGGATATCAAAAAAGTATTTAAAATCAAAAGAAGATTTAAAAATTAAACTAGTATTTCAATGGCGTCTTAAGAAATATAGAACTATCTAAAATTACGTAATTTGAAATCAGCGCGTACGTTCAGCGCAAAAGTAATCCGCGCGCAAAAGCGCGTTGGCGGTTTTGCGCAAACATTTTCGCTGCAATTTTTTACTGTTCTCAAAACGGAATAGTACCGAAGATGATTTATACATCTTAAATGAAAATGAAATCGAAAACGATATACTAAATACTGAACACTGAAATCGAATCTATCATAACAGATGAAAAAGAGTACGAAACTGAAATACAGGATAACTTGGAATATAAAAATAAAATCACCTTGTGCAAATCGAAGATCAATAGAATATTTAGAAATAGAAAATGTGTTAAATTAAATGAAATGCCATATAATTCTTCTACTATAGATATGTGCTATGAAACTACACTCTCGACTGTCAGTGCATAATAGTAAATGCATAATAGCAATGATTAAGTAACGTGCGTACTCTTTGCAATGTACTCCGCAAGTACGCAACCGAAATAACTCTAAGTCTGATGATAAAGTCTTCCGAATAGTCAATCTGTCGTCATTAGTTTCCATTTTATAAGGTATCCCTCCCGCTTTCCTAGCGTGCCTTCGTGGTGTAATGGTTCTGCACGCTGGGCCTGTATTCCAGAGGTCCGTGGTACGATTCCCGGCGAAGGCGTTTGCTAATTTTTCATCTCTCTAGCTTCCAAAAAATACCTAATGTCTCTACAATGTAATGAAGTTCCTAATAGTTTATTAAACCATTCTTGCTAACATCAAACATTAAATCTTAAAAACGAATTTTCACTGTTTTCTTAGTATTTATTACATTTTCGTGTTTAGATGTAATATTTCTCCACATTGTATTAAAAATTGTTACTTTTGCAATGCTTTATCACCGCTTAAAATTTTAACTATCAATTCTTATTACACTTTGTGTTTTTAGATACAGACGGAAACACCGCTAGAATTTGTGGTGTCGCTGCGTGAATTTAAAACAGGCGACTTTTAATCATTTTTACCATCTTTTAGTCTTTTATCTTTCAGTTATTTTATTAACTTTGAGTATAGTAAAACAGCTTGATTTACTTTACCCTCTTTTAGTTATTTGTACTACAAAAAATTTAGGAAAACTAAAAAATCAAGTAATAAAATTATGCTTAAAGTAGATATACACTTTAAAATTTCATAAAGATTTTTAAAGTATCTAATTCAACACCTAAATAATTTTAAATTGCTAGCCAAGCAAGATAAACAGTTCTTTTATGATAGTAAAACATGCCAAATTCATATATAGAACTTGATTTTTAAATTTTCAATTTTGATTTTGCAAATTGTAATGCAGAAAACTATCATTTATAGTTCACCAACTCTTTTAAATTCGTCTACGTTAAAATAGTATTCCTTCAAAAAAATTTTGTAGGTGCTCCGAACGTAAATACAGCTGTATGCTGTAAAAGTACAACTAGTGCAGTTTCTGAAACATATAGTTGTTGTGTAGTACATTGTTTAGATCGTCATGTCTTCTTTATATATGTTAATTTGTAGTTTACTGAGTGCGAAAAAGCACTTACTCATAAAAATCTGTGAGCAGTAATGCACACGTGAACCTTAGAATGATCTTTCAACCTTGAACTCTCAAATTTTAATATAGAATACATCTATACATCTGTATTTTCAGAAAATTTGAGAGAAAATAAATAAAAAAACATATATATATGTTTATTTAAAAATATATATACTGATAATATGTCAAGAAAATTTGTAGAGACGCAGATAAAATTTTTATTAACGATATTCGGCAATGCAGCATTTTCCCGTGTTTTCCCAAATCTTTAAAATGCTGTTTCAGGAAGTTAACCGATGTTTTATTCTCGAATGAAAATGTAAAACAATATAAAAATAGATATAGGGGAAGCTGAATTTTCGTATGTCTCTTAACTAATAAATTTCCCGCATTTATTACAAGTATTAATTTATGATTATAAAAGTATTTGTAGACAATTTTACAGTAGTTTTTGGAAGAAGATGCGAAAGTTTTTGGCCGTGCCTTAGCCAATGATAAACATGTTCATATGATATTGAAATACAATATGTAATACAATATGTTTCTATATAATAGAAATGCTTATATAGAAATACATGATGTTAAAAAATCAATTTAAAAAATAATTAAATGTTAAGTCAATAACTACCAGCAAAACATAAAAGAAATTGCACCTGCCAGTTTTTTGCGACTTTCTGAAATTTCAAAATTCTGCATTATTTTTGTTTTGTTTCGCAATTTTGCTTTTTAAGTGTATTGAAGCAATTCTATTTATCTTTTTTTTTTTCCAAATCATTCTGAAGTTCGGCACTCAAAGACTTCTTACGGGTAGTCTTGATTCTGACTTTGAAAAAAGTTTTGTTTTAAAACCTGTATTAAATAATCAGCGTGCAGTGTAGAATAATCGAAGTCTTACTGCGTAAAATGTAAATAAAATTTTTAATTTTATCAAACTATTTTAACATTTTTAGATTTTCGTATCTGTTTTCCGAAACCGATAATGAGTATTATTTCTAAAGTACATTGTTGAAATTATGCTAGGGATAACAAATAAAATTATGCGATCTACTAGGCATTATAACCCAGATATATATTAGGCTCAGGTGTTTCAGAAAACAAAAATATATACTTAAGTATTAGTGCTCAGTATACACTTTGACGCAGTTTGGAAAAAATTGTTTCTTTGAATTTTCGGATTGCAACTTATAGTACATAGGGTTACCTAAAGAACTGTTATGCGCATGGTTGTCAGAGTTTGACGACTTCTAATAAGATTGTTTCGATAATACGAAAGTACCAAAACATTCCGAAAATTCATTCCATAAATTAAGGTATAAAATATGAAAAATATATGAAATATTGAAAATATGAAAAACTTATGGCTCAGAAATTTAAATTAATATTTACAAGGGAGCTGAAAATAAGTTAAATTCTCATTTGAAGGAATATAAATTAATATCAGAGTATCTAAACATGTTATCCGCGGTCGCAAAACGGTTATCCGCTGAAGCTCTCATGATTCATCAAAGGTATTTCTAAAAAGGCTATGCATCGTACTTCTTTGCTCCAACATTAACGTCTTAAGATGACTTCTAGGTTAATTGGATAAAATTATAAGAGACCTCATTCCACAAAGTTGTGACAGTCGAATTTTTTGAAGTTCTTTTGCACGCACTTTGACGTTGATATAGTTGTTATAGTTCCTTATATTTTATTCTTCGACTTGTTTGTAGAAGTTTTGGTTATGAAAGAAAAGTCTGTAACGTTATGACAACGAGAATTTTTAGTACATTCTCTTTGTATATATTTGAAGAAAATTTCCCAACAAAAATTCGCCATATTTTCAAATTTTGATTTTAATGACAATGAAGAAATATCTTAACAAAATGTTCGGTAAAGTATCTTAAAAATTTAATGTAAATATATTAATCAAAAACTCAGCATTTGAAAAATCAGAAATTCATCTCAAGTGCTTACATTTTGTGACATAATGTAACTAAACTGCATTCAGCAAATTATAACAAATTTAATTACCAAATATTTTTTCAGTTCAGAAATCTGATTATTTGAATAGGACAATACCACATTTAACATTAAGTAAACTACGTTATGCATACTAGAAAAAAGAGTTGCGCGTTTCATTATAATTAAATACACACATGGTTCTCTTCAAATTTTACTTTTTCTTACTCAACAGAGTGGATTGGCATTTAAAACATTTAAGCAAAAAATACCAAAAAGATATCACGATTTTTTATTTGACTTAAGAATATATATTTTAAATAAAAATTAAAAAATATTCACGTAGTTCTAAGGTTTTATAAATTACTTAGACACCCCTGACATTTAAAGGATTTTTAAATTTCCAGGATTATATGCATCATTTTTCATTTTCATTTTAAAATATGCATGATTTTTCCTTGATATTTGACATGAGTACTTTAACCTAATTTTACTACTTTATTCCATTAATATAAGGCATTATTAATAGGGTGTTTGTTATGTTTCCGAATCAGAACAGTATAATTTAATTATTCCTTTAACAGAAAACAAACCTTTGTCATCTTGGCGATATTTTGCTCATTTGGCGTTATTTCGCTAATTTAGCGAAATAGCCATTTTTTTTCAATGTTAAATATACTTGCTCCTGTATTCTTATTTCTAAGGAGAAGCTTCGATTCTTTAAATTTTCATTTTATTTTTTGCAAAGATAAAGTTTTATATATAATTTCACTAAAATTATTTACATTTATACAAAATCCGTAACAATACTTTTGTTTTACCACAAGCGAGGATATCTAAGTACAGCTTAGAAGTTTTCTTGATGTATTCATCTACTTTAAAAGAATTTTATGCTTTGTGTTAAACACTCGTATATTAATTTTTCTGAGAGACTGTAAAGACTAGATGATTGTGGAGCTAATTCAAGTAAAAATAACAGCAACTACTGCACGCTATGCATAATTAAAACTAAGTAAAGATAATCCTTTAAAGTATAATATCTTGAATGGAATTTAATATCTTGAATTTATTAATAGTATATGTTATAATTTATTAATAGTATATGCATTTAAAAATCTGAAAGAAACATTGCCTGTTCAGTAATTTTTATTCTCATTTCCCGAGGAAAAAACTATGTCTTTAAACTATGAAAAGAATTTCATTTACATAACTGCAAATTTTAGCATAGCCTTTTTTGCATGCTATTGTTGCGCAACCAAATAAGCTAGTATAATTTTTTTGAGTTTTCCTGTTATTTAATTAAAAAGTCCTTACATTTTTGTCATTCAACCTGAATACCATGTGCTGTTAATTATCGCAATCAGACACATAAACCAGAAGTGGTGTGTATTTAATTATGGCAAAGCACACGAAGGCTATCTGCCTAAGGGGAGGGATGCCTTCGTGGAGGACTTTCTAAGGGAAACTGGCTCGTATACACGTTACACATAGGGAAAACCACGAAAACGCCCATGCAGCCAGCCCGTTCGCGGGATTCGAACCTCGGACCGAACTACCAGTATTCAGCGACTTTACCGCTCGGCCGCTGGTGGGCTCATAAACCAGAAGAAATGGCCAAATCTAGCCAAATGCTTTCTTTTGAAAAAGCCTTCCGATTTAAAGATTTAGTATGAAGCATAGTTTTCTATTTAATAGTGTTGAAGTCACAGATACACTAAAATTTTTAAGGCTTATAGATTAAATTACTATATTAAATATTTTTATTTTTCCAAACGCATTCAGAGTTGCTTTGCGATATTAAAATCTCCGTTTCAGATTTAATGTAATCAAACCAGGTACCCTGTCCAAAAAGTAAATTTACTTTAAGATTTCCTTCCTGTTTTTCAATATTATGATTTGTCATGTCATTGTAAAGGATAGGTATGCTATATGAAACAGCACTATAGATTTATTTCCCTTATAATATATCTAAAACATCTGAATTTTCTGAAATGTCTATCAGTTCCTTTTAGCACAAGGTGCAAAAATTTAAATTAACAAATGTTTAGGAATAGCAATGCTACTTCGCAGATTTGTCATAGAGGAGGAAGATTTAATTAAGCTGATAAATTTCTCATGTAAAGAAATACATTTGGTTCTTTTAAAATCCTAACTGTCGAATTAAACACATTTTATACATAGTTTTGTAAATTCTTTATGTAGTACCACAGAGAGATGGAAATATAAAGGAACTCAGTTTTAATGGTACCCGGATTTTGATACTTAATTTTATTATAACAAGAAATTTTATGCTAAATACATAAAATCATGTGTTACATTAGTATTCATTAAATTATTACAAAGCACAGTTAAATTGCATTTTCATTCGCATTACACTACATGAAAATAGCTTATTTACGATTAAGGACACTTGTACATCATCTTGACACGTTCAATGTCGGACTTATTCATCCCACTTTTGTCCCACGCATAAAGCAGCTTCTGACCGTTTCTTGCGACCATCGTTGGCGATTTTCCGTCTTTAGAGAAAGCTGTGTTCCCGTAGATCATAATAGAATCATAGTCGAATTTATTATAGAGTATGTTCTGAGATGGGTGCAGTTTCTGAAAATTAAAATGCATCCCTGCCAAGGAAAAACAGAAGACACAAGAGATCAGAAAATTGTGATTACATAGTTATATAGAGGACAAAAATTCAATAATTGTTTTTTTTACCGTCTTTGACATTATAGAGGTATACTATGAGGTATTCATCTCTATCTGATCTGTTCTGCTCATGGTAAAATCCTAAAGCGTGACCCATCTCGTGAACGATCACTCCTACACTATGGCAACCTCTACCCAAAGACAATACTTGTGGTCCTCCCTGTCTTCCCATGCGAGAGTAGCATCTGTTGGATACAAGAGTATCAATCAAAGATGAAAGATATTTTTAAAAGATCTGAAAAACAAAGGAACTTGATAAAACGAATGTAGTAAAACTAAGAAATTTTCACATTCTGACGCTCATTACTATTATTCAAAATTATGTTTTCTTTAGAATTTCCAATTTAACTAAGAGTAGGTTTCTCAGAATTTCATGTCTTGCATTAATTATGTTTTCTTTAGAATTTCCAATTTAACTAAGAGTAGGTTTCTCAGAATTTCATGTCTTGCATTAATTCGTTTAATTTAAAAATTTATCAAGTAGTAATGCTATAATTGAACTTCATGATAGAAGATGTGGATATACCTCAAGCACACTTTAAATTACGTAACTGTCAAAAATCTTTTTAGGTAATATTAAAGCAATAGCATGGCATTTTTGTTCTCGAAGCTGCTGAGCAAACGAACACGTTATCATTTTACAGATATAAACCTATAGTTGAACATCTTATAAAACTCTGACAAGTTTTATAACAAATTTTGTCATACTTATTTAACCATAAAGCGTTATAGGAGCACAATCAAAAGTGTCGCACGCATAAGGTAAATTGTGGGAGACAGGTTAGGAGCACGTCTACCAGCTATCTACACTACTAAATCCAACTAACACAAGACGTCATAAAATTCCCGACCGGTTACAAAGAGGTCGTGGTAACTTTTAATACGTTTTTACCTCCTATCGAAGAGGCAAAAGATTTGCTGTCGCATAATGGCATTGCTTCGATGACGATGAAATGTCACTAAACAAGCACTTGGAGACGTGACCATTGTTAGGTTCTCCCATAGCTTTTCCTGAGCTAAACTAGAAAAATGAGAAGGCACCAATTTTGTCCTTTCAAGAGTCTGAACTCCCCACAAGATTCAATTTGTGATTTTTTACTAATTTATTTTATCTGAATATAATAATATAAAGTAAATATATTGTTACGGTTTTGTATTTATTTAGTTTGCTATTTTGAATAGAATTCTTATAAAAATTGTTTTATATTCCCGTGTAATGCAGCACGAGACTTGCTTGAAGAGAAAGCTACTCCGGAAAAATTAAAATACAGAGCACGCGTATTTAAAATTTTAATAAATAGATATCTCGCAATTGTACTCTTGCTATCCAGAAAAATCGAGAAAATTTACATTTTAGTTCTTGTTGGTTTACTGTAGCGAATTCGCGGTGAAATCGGATTAGTTTTCTCTGTTTTGAATTAAGATCTGTAAGTTTTAGTACGTTAGGAGATAACTACTGTGAGATATTGCAATATTGTACGAATATCTGAGGAAATTTAAGCATTTTGTTTTATTTATTTTGATGATAAAAAATTTTATTCACTTTTCATTGGGCTTTTGCATTCAATTTATTACGAATCCGTACGCACGCAACAATATCTATAATAAGAGTATAAAGTCAGTATAAATAATTTTAAGTATTAAATTCACTTAACTCTTTGAAGACCAAAACCGGCTCAAACGGCCGAAATTCCGATGGCGTTTTCTTCCCTCTCCTGAGGTATGCAGTAGCAGGGGCAATTTCCCCAAATGGGACATTATATCAGTTTATTGCAGACAGCTTGTCCTAAAAGGATTTATTTGTGGTTTCATATCTTTATTTGTTAGATTGGATTGGCTTATTCAATTAGGGCAAAGCACGCGAGGGCTAACTGCCTAAAGGGAGGGATGCCTTCGTGGAGGACTTTCTAAGGGAAACTGGCTCGTATACACGTTACACATGGGGAAAACCACGAAAACGCCCATGCAGCCAGCCCGTTCGCGGGATTCGAACCTTGGACCGAACTACCAGTGTTCAACGACGTTACCGCTCGGCCGCTCGCGGGCCTTCTTTCGAGACATGAAAAATGCAAGTTGAATTTAGAACGGGAGGTATACAACTGTCCCCCCTCTTTTTTTCGCAATGTACATCAACGAGTTTGTAAAAAAGATGAATTGAAACTCCATATTATTTAAAATAGCTGCTATTGGTATCTACATGTGAGTAAGATAAGCATCAATGATAGTTTAACTGTGGTTTGAATTAGTCGACCTCGTGATTCACCGGACACGTGGTTCCGTTAACGTGCTTTTTTTATGATTTCAAAAAAATAAGCCTAGTTTTCAATTCAACTGGCACTCTTCAAAAATAATTAACGGTTTTGCTGTCTCAGGACCCTTTTTTTTAATAGATTGGCCCAGATTGTCTTGTTTCGATGTATTCTACCGTACTGTATGCGAATTTCGTCGTGTCCTGTCCAAAGGCTATGTTTGCGTTGATCTGGTGAGAATTATGTGTATTCATGGTGCTACTTTGTGCTACTTTGGTAGACGGTTGCAAGGATTTTCAGCGATTTACGTTGGCGCAATTGTTGGCGTGGTTTTTACAATCGTCAGCCATCTTGAAAAATCCTGTTTTTACGTATTTTACGCATAGTAAAGTATTCGAAACTTAAAAAAAAATAATATAGTTAAAAATAATGGATTAATTATTTGTTGATAACGTCGTTTTTCAAGATTGCAGGCAAATGTAAATAAATACATTTACTACGAGCATAAAATATTAAAGTAAGGTTAAATTATTATTTTCATACAGCAAAAAATAGAATATAAACACCGCTATAAAAACATTGCACCAATGTTTAATTGGATTAAATATTACTTAAATTGAATATCGAATTAAAAACAACATACAAACGTTTAAAAGAATTAAAATATTACTTAAATTCAAATACTTTAAAATACGTTTTAAAGGATACAATTCTTTTTAACGCTAAGCAGCTGCCATTTCTGATTACCAAGGTTTTCTCGAAAATTTAAAATAAATTTTCTCTGACTCTTGTAACAATTTATAAATAAATCTGTGATTAGGAAATCCAGGTAGGCCAAAATAAGGTGTCAAAGGACAATTTTTTGATTACGATACCAGTGTTCAGCGTCTTTACCGCTGGGCCGCTGGTGCGCCCTTTATTTGTTAGAAGTAGTAAGGATGTGATTTGAAATCTTATTTGTGCGTTAATGGATGGGGAGGGGAGGGGAGGAAATTGTTGTGAATCTCAAAAACCATTTCGGGCAGTTCGTATTTTAACATACAGGTTAGCGAAGGCTTTGGGTTTTAAAGAGTTAATGCTCAAAAATGCGTATAGAATTGTTAATTAAAACTTTGTTTAAATGAATTAATATTTAAATTTTTTTAATTCGGGAAGAATAACATTTTAAGATTAAAGAAATATAATAGCAATTATTATTAATTTATGCATTTTAGATATTTTAAAACTTCGTATTTTATAAAAATGAATAAAATTAATTCTCTGTAAATCAAAGTTTATTTTGCTAATAATGTATAGTGATGCTTAAAATTCTATAACACATATTTAAAGCCTTGTTAATAAATACTCTGCCAAAAAATTAGATATAATGTTACATCATCAGGATTTTGTGAATTTATCTTGTTGAAGAGTACAAGAGCTTTGGAAAGTGGGGTGCCTTTCAGAAAGCACTTTCTGAAAATTGCATGTTTAATATTTACTTGATTTGCAAGTGTACAAATGTCTGATTAAATTAACAAACTTTAAAAAATTAAGAATTAGAATAACTTAATTTGTATTACCACTTGAAAATGCTTAATAATATCCTTTTTGTTTCATTTTTTTCAAAGAAAAATGAAGCTGCAATTTTTGTAAAAAATCCATGCCAGTGAAAATGTTACATTAGCTATTTCATTACTGGGATAAATAGGCTTCAGAAGAATGCTTATAGAAATGGATTAGCTGTTTTAGTGATATGAGATTATTCTACGCAATTATCAAGATTTTTTAAAAACATTTTATTTTGTTATCTATTTAATAAATCCTTAATGAGCTTTGGGCCCAATTTTAACCATGGAAACAGTAAATATGCAGTACTAATTGATATTTGCATGCTGCATACACTTTAAATTTTTGAAAAACCCCTCTTCCATACGAAAAAATACTACGGTGTAAGGAAAATGAGACATGTCTTCACCAACGATTTGCCTTGAAACTAAATGTTGAACAACAACGGTAATTGTTTGTTACTTAATGGATAAGTGTATGTCCACCATGGCCATGTATGTCAAATTGTGATGTTAGTTACACTAACATTGCGATTTGATAAACTGACATCAAAAGCGTATTATATATACAAGACTGCATCGCATGAAGTGCTGCGTTATTGCTGTGCAATATAAACATGCCAATTTTAAGAGGGTGTGCGAAAATGTATATTTTCAACATATTTTAATTTTTTACTTTCATAAAGGCATGAAAGCGGCTAAGAACTTCTAATGCTAATGTGGACGGAATTAAAGACATAATTGAATCTAATCATTATATAACTGTGCGACAGATGTGAAAAAGTTAAGTGTATCACGCATAACAACTGAAAATCATATAAGATGTCTTGGACTGTTTAAGAACTCGATATTTGGATTTCGCATCAGTTAAAAGAAATTCACTTAACACAACGAATCAATAATTCACAATTCGCATTTCAAATGTAATGCAAACGACCCATTTTGAAACGAATTTTCACTGGTGATGAAAAGCGGAGTGTCTACAATAGCGTTAATCGAAAAAGATCATTGCATCGACACAAATCATGTCGAAATCTAAATTGAATCAGAAGAAGAGCATGCTGTCAGTATGGTGGGATTACAAAGGTGATGTGTATTTTGGGCTTTTTCGAAGCAACCAAAGTAAATATGCAACTCAGTAATATAAAGTATATATGCGATCAGCTCAGCTGCTCAATGCCAATAACTTGTGAAATTGAAGGAAATAATCCGAGAGTAAAGGCCAGAATTGGGGAATCGCTGAGGTTCCACTGAGGCCTCACACACCTTTTAGGAACACGTAAACATTATTGGATCTGGATTAGGAAGTGAGGCCCCATCCACCACACAGCGCAAATCTTCTACTGTCCGATTATAATTTATTTCAAAGTTTACAAAACCTTTTCAATAGTAAAAACATCACTAATAACAATGACTTCAAATCGCATGAAAGGTGTTTGAGACTAAAGTTAATTTTTTGTGCAGAAAACTTTGAGTATTATTTGACACTAATAACCGAAACTATATACTTGCCAACCCGATATATGTTGAGTAATTACGTAACTGTCACCGTTTTTGTAAAACACTTTTAAAAGCTCACAGGCACTCAACACGCAAAGACACTACTTTCCGCTCCTCCATTGTAACTAAACGCTTTTCAGAACATTGAAGCTACAAAGTGGCAGTGACTGATTTTGGCGCCACCACATAACGGTAGTAGAAATAAATGTCTCCAGGTAGCGTCATCTGTTACCTTAGTGGTGAATTACATGATACAACCAACGCTTGGGTTTTGTTTTGTTTCTTTAATGATGATAAAGCACTCGATAGCTGTCTACCTAAGGGGAGGTATGACTTTCTGAGTGAAACGTTCTTTTATACATTTACATATAGGGAGAGCCACGAAAAGGCCCATGCAGCCACCCCGATCGGCAATATTTGAATCCCGGACCGAACTACCAGTGTTCAGCGATTTAACCGCTAGGCCACTGTTGGGTCCGGTAGAGCCGATGTAGAGTAAGAGGTAAAATGACACGAAGACACAATAACGTTATCAAAATGGCCTGATTTGCTGTCGCATCCTTATCTTACTTTAATTAAATTAATTTTCTCTAACTGAGTATAAATGAAACTTTGCATCAAGAACTCTCCTCTTAATCACCGTAAACATAATAAGAATTTAAATAATTTTATAATTTAAAAAGGACTTAATTTTAAGGATTTATAGGTTACTATAGGTTACTCTGAACCTTCGTTATTTATAGTAGATGGCAGCTCAACACAAACCAGTCCATATATTTTAGCCATGTTTGGATTTTTAAGATCCTCATGTTTCAAAGATATCTTCCAGATTTTTTTAGGGTATAAAAGGTATTCTTTGAAAAGAAATTTCTATGTTATTTTTTTGGCTGTATGCTCCTTATTCTATATTAGTTTTACATTTTTACCTTGAAATCTTGCTTAAAATCAAACGGCGAACCCTAGGTGTGCCTAGACCGGGCTCACCGATCATCTAGGACAACTGAGAGTCTGTATTCTTTGTTTCTCCGCATCTCATCTGTCAGTTCATTGACAACAATGCTCGTTTCAGCACTCCTTTCGAAGCTCTATTCAATCAATGTGCCCACTTTGGGCAACCCACAGAATTAAAAGATAAGTGCTATCTTCACAAAATTTTATATTTATACTTCTCTAGGCCTAATTAGACTGCCTACCTTTTCTTTTCTTTTTTTTTTTTTTTTTATCAAAACTCCAACTTTAAAAGGTAGCGCGCCGGAAAGAGTTAAATCAATGGGCCTAAGTTATTAATGAATCCTTCGGGAAAGCGGGTAATTACAAAGTGGACTTCTACGGTAATATATTAAATAGTTCAATAAAGCAATTTTTTAAAATTGCTATATTAGTTCACGAAAATAAAAATTATTAGTTAATTTCAATGTAGCGTAACCTTAAATTTTTTAAAAGTTTATGATTATCAAAAGTATGAAGTTTTAAAATACTCGATGAAAGTGAATAAAATTTATTGAAATAACAATGTCGTGCAATTTTGTAATTAATTTTATGTCATAAATATTCTCTTTAGACTGAATCAATTTGCTGAAATATTGTATTTACCCTTGTCCTTTGAAAAATCTGACGTAGTCCTTTTCTGTTGTCCGAGGGATGAAGCGAACACATGTGGTAGCATGGTAGTGGTTTATTGCCTTTTGAATGACATCCTTATGTTCCTCTGTCCAAAATAAATTAATAAATAAAAAAATATAAATTCCAATCTGATCTTATTTTATAGGTTTCCGTTTAACAGTTTTAAGTTGGGACAATTACAATAGGCTTTTAGTCCCCTTGAAGTTAAAGAAATAGATCATAAAATGTTATATTCAAAATGACCTATTCAAATTAACCAAGCCAAGCAGCAGGGAAACAAAATTGCTATGATATGATATTTCATAGCAAATTTACGCCATGTGGAGATTTATATAGTACTTATTTAATAAAGAAAAGGCTTAAAGTAAATTTAATAAAGAAAGATATCTGTATATATTAAAGCAACACAATTTTTTTGCATGTGCTATTAAGTAACTATCCATTTATTTCACCGGATCACTTGAGGAATCGGTTATTGGCGTTAGAATAATTTGAGGAATTACGTTTGAAGAAGTGCAGCAAAAGATGAGAGTAATATAACAAGTCAATGTAAGAATGTCGTGTGGAATTAGAATTTTCATTAGAATTTTTGTCTTTATTTAAATGTCTGGATTCAACTGCACAATAAACATTTTTCTTCGAACTGATTCACTTGCTATCTGGATCAATCATTTATGGAACTGCAATAAAAGATATCAAAATAAAGCCAAGAAAAACTTCGATTCGTTTTTTGAATGTACAAACTAACATAACTTCATCTTTCCTATATGGGGTTTATCCATGCTTCAACCCTAGATCCAATTTTAGTGCATATGCTGATTAATCACAACTACTTGCTATTCATTTTAAGCAAAGAATATGAATTGAAGAAGCTCTGTAGCTTTCCCTGAAAAAGAAAAACCTAACTTACTATTCACGATACTTGACTTATTTGATTAGGGATATTCTGCATGATGTACAGCGACAAGTAGCTTTGAAAGTTACTTTATTAACACACTTCTTATGTTTAGCTTTAAACTGGTTAAATTTCCATAAAACTGTAATTAAATTTCTTGGGAATTACTACGAGTTTATGTTGTTTCTGTTCTCGGGAATTAAAATTCTCTGACATTTTTTTGAGAATATCAAATTGCTTCATATTTATATTTTATGTAGCTAAATGCAGTATTCTCAGAAGAAGAAAGCAATTTGTTATCGGAGTTATTCAAGCAAAGGTAAACATGATGCCAATCAATCACTAATGAACATGTTAATAATTGTAAAATTGCAAACCCTCCTTTCTAGTTTAATTGTTTCTTCGCAGTAAGATTTATGATCAATCCTCAGTGCATTTTTAAATACGTATGTTAAAAGAAATAGATACAATCTTTTTAAATAATAAATGCACTTTAAATTTTTATGTCTAGTATTCTCTATATTAGATGTAAGAAAAAATGTCATCAGAGCCAACTATAAATAGACGTCTGAACAGTCTTTGGACAAGCCAGTTACACCAATAACTTAGAAATATTGTTGAAAACCAGCTGAAGTAGAAAAAAAGGTGGAGGTTTCAAAACACCGTTAGTTTTACGAAGCACAATTTCAGTTATCCAACAGGTTATCTGAAGCATCGAAATAATATTGGGCATTCTCTATCTGTTGTACTGTCGTCGGTGTAATTTCCTACCTCTTAAAGTAGCAAAGCTACTTCATTGCCATCGGTTTCTATTGATTATAGCATGGAGATTCTTAATATAATGCTAGGTGTTTCTGAAATGTCTTTCTGTAAATTAATAGGAAGTTAGAAGTAGTGTATTCAAGTTTAAGCAGAAGACTTCGAAGGTACTTTATCATTATTATCATGTTATATTTAATACATAAAGTTTGGATAAAACGTAGTGACAATATACCAACAGTTCTGAAAAGGTTTTATTACCATAGCCTGCCATGTATATGGCATTCTTCAAAATCAGTAGAATCCATCAACTCGTATCATTCTGTTGATGACCAGAGAGTCAGCTTTAACTAGGATGAATCGTCTCTGAAAGAACTCTCTCAGGCCTTCTTCTATTTTGGCAAAGAGATTGAAGATATAAGGGCTCATATCAGGTGTGCATAGCCAACATTCCCGAGAGAAAGGTTATTGTTCTAGAATCTTCCACCTTCCATCTTCACCCTACCAGTAGATACACGACAGCTTTCGCATTATATCACCACGCAATATCATGGAAGAGGATGGGACTTGTCAACATCTGCGCCGTTATTCAGGAGAGAGCGACGACACTTATTAGTAACGAATCCATTTATCCTCTATGATAATATATAATTTGAGAGCTGTGGAAAATCATCTTCGACAGTGTCGAGAGAAGATACAGGAACACTCACTATATTCACTTGACATGAGACCGTGTAATTATGATCTCCTTGCCAAATGAAGGATCCGCTGGTATGATTCCATTGCAACGGTAAAAAGGAGGTTAATAAATGCCTTAGAGCAGTCACTGGGGGTCATGAACAGAATTGAACTTGATGTTGTATAGAGCCTTCAAGTAGTTAGCAGAAGATAGTAGACATGATAGACGGTTATGCGGAAGAATTGTACTTATTTTGATAATTATGGCAATCAAGTCTTTTCATAACTATCGAAGTGTTACCACTATTTTTTATGCTCGTGTGTGTGTGTATTTATTTATGGCAAAGCACACTAGGGCTATCTGCCTAAGAGGAGGGATGCCTTTCGTGGAGGACTTTCTAAGGGAAACTGGCTCGTATACATGTTACACATGGGGAAAACCACGAAAACACCCATGCAGCCAGCCCGTTCGCGGGATTCGAACCTCGGACCGAACTACCAGTGTTCAGCGACTTTACCGCTCGGCCGCTGGTGGGCTTTATGCTCGTGTATACGTTGCCTTAAATATTTATAGACATCAAAATCTCATTCAATCACATTCATAACTTTAACTTCTAATGCTATTTTTATGAATTATGGATATTAGAGAACTGTCTTGAGCAGTGTTCAGATGATAATTTTGTAAGGATCTTAAGTTTTACTAACGTTTATTTTATTTTAAATCTTTACTATCACTTCTTATTTTCTACTTCCGGCCAGAATTATAAGCGTTAACGTATTTATGCAAAGTTTCTCTGGCGAACGCCAAGTATTTAAGTTGGGCATTTTGCCAAGCGAGAGAGAGGAAGCAGTTAGTCGAAGCAGGCCGCTTACCTTAGAAGTTTTACTCAGTTGCTGGTTGCCTTCCAGGCCAGAGGTTTAATCCTCTTGATAACTTTAAACGTATTGTAGTGTTCACAGTTCTCTGTACTACATACGGCTTCCTGTTAATATAAGGCCAATCTTCCACGTTTATTATTTTAAAGTTAAATTAGAGTTTAGTTTTATTTTTATATTTTTACGTTTAGACCACAAGTAGTGGGTCTTTGTATTCCGAAGTACGGAAGTTATTGTAAATAGAGAAAAATAAAGGGTTTTGTATACCCTTCTTGTGTATCCTGTCTACTTCCCACAGTTATTGAACATAGCTTTAGTAAGCTCTCTGTTCCGAGTCAGGTCCTTGCATGTTCCCGAAGAAAGTAAGACGGAACATTGAACCTGATAGTGGCGCCCAACGAAGAAGAATAACCATGGCCGAGTTTCAAGAAGTACCTGTGCTGCTTGCAGAAGCGGCTTAGAATCCAGAAATGCCAGCTGCCGCCCTGGAAGGATTTGGTTACATCGTCCAGACCATGCGCGCTTCGATGAAACCAGAAGCAACATTTAATGGAAACTCACCGGTAACCAGTTTTTTGGAAAAATTGGATGACCACTTCATGCTCTACCCCGTGCACGAATTTCAAAAAGTTACCTTAGCTACCAGCGCTTTGAGGTGCCAAGCGCTTAACTGGTTCAATGTATACGCAGAAGTCTCTTGGGTCAAGCAGGAAGTCCCACCTATACTTACGAGAATTTAAAGACTGCCCTAGTAAAAGCCTTCCCTGTTGTAAGGGATCGTGCGAAATTAGAAACGGAACGTTTTAGTATATATCAGCAAAGAATCGAAAATCTCTCAAGCTTTATTTTAAGAAAAATTCACGTCTTCAAACTCTTGTATGGAAACCGTCCGGATCCTGAGATAATTCAAGTGACTTTGCCGAGGTTACTGCCCCAAGTGCAAGACTTTATTGAATTAAGAAACTTTATTGAATTAAGAAATCCGACTACACTGGAAAAGTTATTTGAGCTAGCAATCCAGTTTGAAAGTAGAAGAACGGCGGACATTGAAAGAAGACGCCAATATCAACAGCGAAACCAATTTGGTGCGCCAAGACTACAGCAACCTCAAGCACACGGCTACGGAAGCAAAGCGAATCAGTGGGCAAGGAACCCGAGCATTCAAAAACAGCCGGCGAACGTCGACAGTTCAATAGCAATCCAGGAAAAAAGTCTCAAGGGCAGTGAAAAAAGAAGGAATGCACGGAAATGAAAAATAATTTAAACTAAAACGGATTTCTGCTGACGGGAGGGTGCGGAAATCCGAAGGCCACGAAAACCCTCTTCCTTCAAGTTAAATACAGTAATGGTGAAAAATTTGACTCTTCCGAAGATTGAAGTGTTGGTGAATAATATCCCAGCCACCGCACTCCTGGATACAGGCGCGCAGTGTTCCTGTGTGGCAGAAGATTTTTTTAGGAAGTATTTTCGTAAATATCGTATATATAATTCGGATAATACGACAATGTTAGCGGCGCAAGGAGAAAAATGTAAGTGTATAGGTAAATTACCGCTGTATGTCCGTATCAAGGACGAACAAGTAAAGGTTATGTTTTTCATAGTAAAGAATCTGCAAGCACATATTATTTTAGGAATAGATTTTCTTTCAGAGGCACAAGCAACGCTGGATTTTAATGAAGCGTCCCTTAAGCTGACGATGAAACCAGTTCGTGGAGAAAAGGCTGAACCGCCGTTGTTAAATCTTGACCACCTGCCTAATGACGAGCAACGAAGAATCCGACAAGTGGTAAGTGAATTTGCTTCGTTATTTAGTGATATTCCAGGATTTACTCAGGTTACTAACCATAGTATTGACACCGGAGATTCAATGCCATTTCGCCACAAAGCATACCGGTATGATAAGAATAAGGAAAAAATTATAGAATGGCATATCACCGATATGCTACGTAAAAAGATCATAACGCCCATCTCAAGTAGTTATGCTAGCCCGGTGGTCTTATGTAAGAAAAATAATGACTATCCTTTGACACATCCAAAAAGGTGGAGATTCGCAATTGACTACCGTAAATTAAACTCCATAACTAAATATCCGGTATATCCGTTACCTATTATTGAAGAAATTCTAAGGAACATGACATCCACCAAATATATGACGACTTTAGACTTAACGACTGGTTATTTTCAAATAGGGGTTAGGCCTGAGGACGTGCCTAAGACTGCTTTTATAACCACGTCTGGCACTTATGCATTTTTGCGTATGCCGTTTGGCCTTTCAGGGGCACCGGCAACATTTCAGCGATGTATGGACATTGTGTTAAGACCTGTTCTTGGAATGTCCACATTTATCTATTTAGACGATATCATTATTACTAGTGATAATCTCGACCAACATGTACAGGATTTAAGACAGGTGTTTTCTTTATTAAATGAGGCCGGTCTAAAAGTTAATGTCGAAAATTGCAAATTTGCAGCCCCTGAATTAAAATATTTAGGTTACAAAATATCTCAGAAAGGAATCGAGACAGACGAATCAAAAATAATTGCTGTACAAAAGTATCCGACTCCAACCACGGCGAAGAAGCTCTCTTCTTTTCTAGGACTTTGTTCATATTATAGGTCCTTTATAAAAAATTTTGCAGTTATTGCTGAACCATTGTTAAAATTAAAAAGGAAAAAGGCAAGATTCTCGTGGACGGCCGAAGCCAATAGTGCTTTCGAAAAATTAAAACAAGCATTAACGCAAGCCCCTGGATTGAAATTTCCTGAAAAGGATGAGAATTTAGAAATTTCAGCGGATGCTTCGGATTATGCGGTAGGAGCGGTACTTTCGCAAAATCAGCAGCCCGTGGCATTTTTTAGCCGAACTTTAAATCAAACACAAAGAAACTATTCCGCGACCGAGAGAGAGGCACTTGCAGTTCTGTTAGCAGTGCAAAAGTTCCGAGTCTATTTTGGAAAGGCGCCAATAAAAGTGTACTCTGATCATGCGGCGGTAACTAGATTGTACTCAGGGAAAAACTTATCCCCAAGGTTAATAAGATGGGCACTCAAGCTACAAGAATATAATCTGGTAATCAAGCATACCCCCGGAAAGGAAAATATCGTAGCAGATGCCCTATCCAGAATTAAAATAGATGAAGAAAGTAATACCGTAAAGGTGGCAATGCTCACAGCATGTACAATAAATTCCCGAGAAACTGTAATAACCGAACTTGGTAAGGATCCTGAGTTTGGAAGCATTTATGAGTATTTAAAGGATCTTGAAAATTTTAGCCACCAAGATATTGTGGTGATAAGAAATAGGGCGGCCCATTACGAACTAATAGATGGTCTATTATTCTATACAAAAGCTACGAATTCCAACAACGAATTTCAACCTGTTATCCCAGCTAGTCTTAGATTAAATATCCTGCAGGAGCTCCATGACAGCCCTTTAGCTTCTCATGCTGGTATTCGAAAAACTATTCAACGCGTACGCGAGGCAGTCTACTTTCCTGAACTGCAAAAGTTAACAAGGGCGTATGTCCAGTCCTGCCCAACATTCCAAGCAGTTAATTATATTAATTTCCGCCCGGCCGGGTTTCTAAATAGTATTAAATCCGAATTTCCAAATGAAATAATTGGCATCGATTTATTGGGCCCTTTCCCAAAAAGTCAGTTAAATAAAAGTCGCTATCTCCTTGTTATGGTTGATCATTTTAGTAAGTGGACCGAAATTGTTCCCTTAAAACGAGCCTCCGCGAAATTAGTTACTGATTCTATTTTAAATAAATATATTTTAAAATACGGGGCGCCCCTAAAAGTTATATCGGATAATGGTCCTCAATTTGTAAGTAATGTATTTGAAGACATGTGCCAAAAACTGGGCATACGTCATTTAAAAATGGTCCCGTATCGGACGCAATCAAATATAGGAAAACGGGTCAATAGAAATATAGTGAAAATTATCCGTAGTTATGTTAAAAATTTTCATAAAAGCTGGGATAACTATGTCAATAAATTTGCTTTCGCCCTTAGGACCGCAAAACATGATACAACGGGCAAAACTCCTGCTGAGTTATTTTTAGGCAGAAAGATTATAACGCCGTTAGATAAATTATTTTATGTGCAACAAAGAGCCCCAGAATTTAAAATGGGTGATATAGAAAAACTAATTAAAGAAGCAAAAAAGAATACGGAAGTAGCACAGAGAAAACAAAAGCTGTATTACGACTTGAAACGACGGGGAGTAACTTATAAAGTAGGGGATGAAGTATTAAAAATTAAGCATTCACTTTCTTCAGCACCTGAAGATAAAACTGCCAAATTTTTTCCACGCTTTGAAGGACCATATGTTATAGAAAAAATAACTCACGCTGTTGTAGTGTTAAAAGCCAGAAATGGTGAAACCTGTTCCGCAAACATTGATCAAATCAAAACCTACTATGATCGTAATAAAATGCAAATTTTCAAAGATCTTTTGCAGGATCCGGCACGGCAGACACCGCAGGCACAAGCTCCAGAGGTGGAACAACGACAAGTACAAGGGCAAGGCATTAAGAGGCAGGAGCAAGTGAAAAGAAAGTTTCCCCGCGGGAAAATTAAAGGTAGCAAGAAAAAGAAGCCGTTCCACCGTCCAGAAAAGAGAGCTCACGAACACCCCCAGAATGAAGAAGGGAGAAGGACGACGTATGCAAAGAGAGCCAGGAGAAATGACGGCAACTATAACCCGGCTCTAAAACGGAAAATCTACTCATCCGACAGGACTCTCCGCAGCAAATGTCGCCGAACTTCGGAAGGGCCACCAGCGGCGGAGGAAAAGTTACAAGGAAAATTTGAACGGCTAGCAACGCGGCAAAAGCAGGAACACGAAGGAAGTTTCCCGGTTCCGCCAAGACCAGCTGCCATCAAACGGCCAAGACCACAGGCAGATTCGAAAACGAAGGTATTCAAAGGTGACCGAACTGGAAAAAAAAGAAAGCTTCTAGAGGAAAGCACTGAAGGGCGAGCCTGCTCACGAAGGAGGATAAATCAAACAAGAATCTACGCTACTTTCCAGGACTGGCTCAGAAAAGAATGTCCGAATATCACAAATATAAGTAAAATTTTATGTTACTTTGCAAACTTAAGTTAATTTTTCATTCTTACTGCAAGTGGCAGATTTCAAGAAGTTTTACCTCATGCGAGGTCTACTTTTATCGCCAAAAGGGCGAGAAATGAGTTGTTACCGATTTTGGTATTATGTTTTTCAATTATTCGCGCGTAAAACTAAAGTTGATGTATAATAGCGATGTGTAAATACTTAAATATTGTAAAAGTTATTGTATAAATTTTATTTAAAACTTTCTGGCAAGAAAGAAGTTTTAGTCTGAAAGACTTTTTGAAATGTAGTATTTCATTGTAGAAAGAATTGACACTTGCTTTGAAAAGAATAGAAGTTAACAATGTACTACTAATGTATGTTGTCAAATGCGTAAAATTAACGGCATGTTAATATGTTCTTATATACAATGTGAACTGTTATTTCAAATGTTCAGAAATACCGTGATATGGTAAAAGTGAAAGTAATGTTAAAAATTTGTTATTCGTGTGACTGTAAAAAGACCAAATCATGGTGAATATGTGTTAAAGGTTGAATGAATGTAGTTAGGCTCTCTGACGCTACACTTCAGAGTTAGCTACTTTCAGAATAGTACCTCAGGGTTTAGAGTTGAAGTTAGGGTGTGTTACGAGGTCTTGGCATGTTGAATTTTTAACACGTTAGTGCTTTGATTGTAGGAGGAAGTGTTGAACACGTAGACATAAACACATTCGTGTTTGGTGTTCTTTTACAACACATGTCAGAGAGCCCGGGGAGAGATAATTCAAATAGTCATGAATGAAATAAGAATGTTAAGAATGTTACTTGCCATTTCATTGTGTAACATTTCATTAAACTAGTTTTCCTTCCAGATCTCTGGAAGGAACCAGATTTGAATAAAAGCTCCTGTTTAGATGCAGTACAGATTAAAAAATTGCGTGTCCTGGGAGCTGCTATTGTAAAAACAAATTTCTTTCTTTTAAATTTCTAGTTTCTAGCGAAAAATGTTTGTAAAAGATTGGCCTCGCGTTAGATTCTAGAGCTAAAAGTTTTCAACAAGGTCGTTTTAGACCTCGGCTTCAAACTAATTAACTCTGGCGGGAAGTATGTAAGGATCTTAAGTTTTACTAACGTTTATTTTATTTTAAATCTTTACTATCACTTCTTATTTTCTACTTCCGGCCAGAATTATAAGCGTTAACGTATTTATGCAAAGTTTGTCTGGCGAGCGCCAAGTATTTAAGTTGTGGCTTTTTGCCAAGCGAGAGAGAGGAAGCAGTTAGTTGAAGCAGGCCGCATACCTTAGAAGTTTTACTCAGTTGCTGGTTGCCTTCCAGGCCAGAGGTTTAATCCTCTTGATAACTTTAAACGTATTGTAGTGTTCACAGTTCTCTGTACTACATACGGCTTCCTGTTAATATAAGGCCAATCTTCCACGTTTATTATTTTAAAGTTAAATTAGAGTTTAGTTTTATTTTTATATTTTTACGTTTAGACCACAAGTAGTGGGTCTTTGTATTCCGAAGTACGGAAGTTATTGTAAATAGAGAAAAATAAAGGGTTTTGTATACCCTTCTTGTGTATCCTGTCTACTTCCCACAGTTATTGAACATAGCTTTAGTAAGCTCTCTGTTCCGAGTCAGGTCCTTGCATGTTCCCGAAGAAAGTAAGACGGAACACTGAACCTGATAATTTCAACTTCTCGAATTGCTTCCGAAATGGCTGAAGCCGTTAGTTCTATAACTGTAAATGAATACCTAACCTTTTCACTACGAATAAATTGTATATGTTCCAGAAAGTTCATGGTATGAATTCCCAGAAAAATTACGGTTGGAATATATAGATATATTAATTCAAACGAGCCATGATGTCACTAAAAATATGTTATTAAAAATCTATTGGGAAAAATGAAGTTCCATGGATTCTGTGCTGCTTAAAAATAGAACATATTGGGCCACAAAACATAATTCTCTTATGTTAAAAAATTAATTCGTAGGAAAAGGGTTGAGACTGATTACTGACCAGACTAATTAGAAATCACACACGTTGCTGATTGTGAGAATTTGTAACTAGTATTTATTCAGCATGCTAGGAATCTGACCATTCTTCATTACTTTGTATTATTAGTAATGAAGAATGGACGGATTCTTAGCATGTGATGCAAACAGGCGTCAGAGAAATCTTTGTTTTCGATTACATATGTAAGATATAACAAAATATGATAGCTGCTTTAAAAATAATTGGAGACCTCAAAACTAACACTCTAGATTTAGTTCTCTTCTCCTAAATTCATCTATTCTCCCAAATTCGTGAATCTTCTGTGTTATGTAACAACTTAAAATTAACCGATCACAGATTAGCTCTACTTATGCCTCGCACGTAGTATAAATAAGGGTGGCGAGTTAATTAAGTCATTCTCCCCTTCCTTAACCGCTCCTCTGTCAAAATGGCGTCGTTTTACCTTTGCTTAACTGCATACGTCATTTCTTTTTAAAAGCCAATGTACATAGAAATTTATCATATTTCATTATGATTGAATCATAGGAATGTATCGGATTTCATTATGATTGGATAAATATCTACTGAGATGATTTTACATGCGTAGAAATAAAGATTGGGAATTCGTCTAATTCATTTTTGTGTCGGCGTCATCTGTTTGTCTTCTCAGCCTGCCATTATGACTACGCCTGAAAAATATTACATATGTCTATGCATTATTAAACGTATAATTTTTACATAATATAAATATAAACTAAGCTCACCTAAGGAAGAATCAATTTCGTAAGGAATTTTTCCTTCAGGCCATCTATACCTTTCATCTTTCATACCATTTTTATCTGGATCCTGAAATTTAAGAAATGTTTTGTTACACTTTCTGCTTTAAAAACAAGTATATATTTTTTCGATAATAACTGCACAGTAATGAATGTTCTTTTTGAATTTTTATGTTGTTAAAATATATATAAGTGCCGAATGAATATGCCTGCTGACATTGGCATTTCGAATGAGTTGGGTGTTTGGACCTTTTGGAGGTTTTCCTTTACGTGTAACGTGAATACTAAGCAGCTTCTCTTCGAAAGTCCTCCAGAAAGAATTTCTGCTGTTAGGTAGACAGACAGACTGTGCTTGGAAATTAGAAAATAATGCAATCTATTGTTAATAGACATTTTAATTCTTTTGTTTTATTTTTCTTTTGTTTTATACTATCCATAATTAAGAAAAAGGAATTTAAAAATTCAACATTATTGAATGTTGCAATGATCGGAGATCATAACCTATAAAGCGACAGCTAGTATCGAGTAAAGTTGCTTGTCAACTAATTGATTTAACGGTGATGTGCCTTTTAAGGCAGCGGTTCAGAGTCTTTGGCATACCTCTTCATAAAATTCTATAAGATGGAGAACCCCTAATCTCCCCTTCTAGAAAAATGACTCTATACCTCCCCCTTTATGCTAGTCTTGTAATACATTTTACTACAGTATTATTTTAATAACACAAAATTAATAGAATACAATGAATAAAGTCAAAAAATATAATAAAACAAAGATCATTATAACAAAGATTTTATGTCAGATAAGTACAGTAATAACATATATTTTAGTTCCAAACATAATGCTATTTATGTACATAAATAATTTAAATTATTTTAAAATGCAGAAGAAAAAGAAATCTGGTGTTGTACCACATGACATCCTTGTAACCCTTATTAAATTATACACATTTTATGCTGCACTTCATTTAAACTTATTTCCTCGAATTGTTGTAATTTAAAATTAACTGATCTCTCAAGGAAAGTTGAAAAGGATATAAAAAATTTCGAAGTTTGAAATTACGTATCAAGATCAGTTTTTTTCTTTCGGAAGTCAAACGTCTTGTGTTTTTAGTTTTTATAACGAATATAAAACTTTCTCAAGTATAGTAACCAGGAGACCGCATTGCATTTTCGATTTCCTTATTGGCACAAAATTAATTTTTTTAAAATTTGACATTACCAAAACATGAATATTTTCATCAATTAAAACACTTCTGCAGTTGGAAGTATATGTACGTTTACGTCTAATGACTGCGAAAATAAAAGCTAGAAAGGATTTTTAAGCCGGGTAAAAAGGTAGGTATGTATATATATGTATGCGTTTGCTACTGTCGATTGCGATAAAAAGAGATTTTCACAACTATACATTATATTAGTCCCATACACAAAACACATCAAAAGTTCTACGGCTAATCGTTTTTTAAGTTATGACAGATTCCTTAGCGCATGTCCGTACATATGTCACCAAAAAAGAAATCCATTTTAAATCTATTTTACAATCCGTTTTGGAATAAAGAGTGTATATATTTTGTTAGTCGTATATTCTGAAACCTGAAATATCACGCCACAACTTAAATTAAAAACTGCAGAATTTAGGTATAAGTTTTTTAAATAGTTTATTTATTTTTTTTTTTATATTAAACATTTTTCCTGTCTCCCTCATTTCTATTTTCTGATAGAACGTCAATTTTCTGCCTCGCGTGATTTGAATATCACACGAATATTTAAAGAAAGCTTTTAGAGAGTAGAATCAGAGCGTGTTTTGCCTGCTGAAGGCAACGTTGCTAATTTGGTTCACTAGCTAGTATTCTGTGGCGTTGCGTTATTCTCGCCTTTTGGCTTGTGGCGCCGACCTTAGGTCAGAGCCAACCTGCGCGTTATTATAATTGTGCAGGTGTTAGGCTAATTTACTCCTCTTAGTTTTAGTTAATTCATTGTCTTTGATTGAAGCCATAATTGTTGGCTTCTGTTTACATGAGTGGTGCCACCTGTTATTATTATTTGAATCAAATAAAGGGTTATTTACACTCTTTCCCTGTCTCTATGATACTTGCGAGACATAGTGATTACGCCCTTACGTCTTTTAGAGTTCTCATCTAGTTTATGTTACGAAAGAAGGTTACAACATATAAAGAAAAGAATATTCCGGTTTTAACGATTTTCCTAGCCGATGTTCAAAATGCGCCATAAATTAATTAAGCCAGCTTAAGTAGATAGACCATTTGGTGTAGTCACCGACTATGTTACTCAAATCTGAATTTCAATATACGTTATTTAAATATTCTCAAGTGGCGGAATTTTTATTTGCAAGCCCAAGTGAAACTTTCCATTAAATTTAAAGAGTTAATGAAAAGAATATTTCAACCCTCGTAGGACTTTATCATCTTAATTCGTGTGCCAGACTAGTAAGGGTAGAAAGACTGAATTTAATATTCTGCGCAAGTAAAACCCTACAAAGTTATCCTATAGCTGTTATCCTACAGTTATCTTATAGTATACACAAATAAATGACTCTTGTTGTTAATTTGCATTCAGGAAAGTATGCTTCTGTAATATACACATTTTAAAATTTTCTTTGTTTTCTCTTTCAAGTATAAAAGCTAATATTGCCTTTTGATTTTCGAATTTTCTCCTCTTGACTATATTTATTTATTGTTTTCAATAGAATCAAAAGAAATGATATTAGTATTTAACAATGATTTCAAAAGCGTTCCGCTCAGTGGAAGAATAATACAGTAATTTGAAAAAGAAAATCCGGATTTTTTTTCCTTTCCGTAATCGTATACATGTTCTTCTAGAAAGAATGGAACAAGTCCTGCAGAAAAATGCAAACTATAGAGAAATTGCAATCTATTCTATGAAAAATCTGTGCACGTTTGTCTGTCTGCTTGTATGTTTAGGGTATCATATCCACCGGAACTGCGGCGAGTTTCGAGAAAGATAGACCCTCAGATGCCAATTCGTGGGAAGTCTTCAATCACTCTGATCTTCGTACGACTTTAACAGGTGCGATATTAATCAAAAACGTTGAGAACGCTACTTTTAACTGTCATTTTTTCCGAGTGGCAGCAGTCTTGCATTTTGGAAATAGAAATCTGCTTTATTTTCCTTTCCGTAATCGTATACATGTTCTTCTAGAAAGAATGGAACAAGTCCTGCAGAAAAATGCAAACTATAGAGAAATTGCAATCTATTCTATGAAAAATCTGTGCACGTTTGTCTGTCTGCTTGTTTGTTTAGGGTATCATATCCACCGGAACTGCGGCGAGTTTCGAGAAAGATAGACCCTCAGATGCCAATTCGTGGGAAGTCTTCAATCACTCTGATCTTCGTACGACTTTAACAGGTGCGATATTAATCAAAAACGTTGAGAACGCTACTTTTAACTGTCATTTTTTCCGAGTGGCAGCAGTCTTGCATTTTGGAAATAGAAATCTGCTTTATTTTCCTTTCCGTAATCGTATACATGTTCTTCTAGAAAGAATGGAACAAGTCCTGCAGAAAAATGCAAACTATAGAGAAATTGCAATCTATTCTATGAAAAATCTGTGCACGTTTGTCTGTCTGCTTGTTTGTTTAGGGTATCATATCCACCGGAACTGCGGCGAGTTTCGAGAAAGATAGACCCTCAGATGCCAATTCGTGGGAAGTCTTCAATCACTCTGATCTTCGTACGACTTTAACAGGTGCGATATTAATCAAAAACGTTGAGAACGCTACTTTTAACTGTCATTTTTTCCGAGTGGCAGCAGTCTTGCATTTTGGAAATAGAAATCTGCTTTATTTTCCTTTCCGTAATCGTATACATGTTCTTCTAGAAAGAATGGAACAAGTCCTGCAGAAAAATGCAAACTATAGAGAAATTGCAATCTATTCTATGAAAAATCTGTGCACGTTTGTCTGTCTGCTTGTTTGTTTAGGGTATCATATCCACCGGAACTGCGGCGAGTTTCGAGAAAGATAGACCCTCAGATGCCAATTCGTGGGAAGTCTTCAATCACTCTGATCTTCGTACGACTTTAACAGGTGCGATATTAATCAAAAACGTTGAGAACGCTACTTTTAACTGTCATTTTTTCCGAGTGGCAGCAGTCTTGCATTTTGGAAATAGAAATCTGCTTTATTTTCCTTTCCGTAATCGTATACATGTTCTTCTAGAAAGAATGGAACAAGTCCTGCAGAAAAATGCAAACTATAGAGAAATTGCAATCTATTCTATGAAAAATCTGTGCACGTTTGTCTGTCTGCTTGTTTGTTTAGGGTATCATATCCACCGGAACTGCGGCGAGTTTCGAGAAAGATAGACCCTCAGATGCCAATTCGTGGGAAGTCTTCAATCACTCTGATCTTCGTACGACTTTAACAGGTGCGATATTAATCAAAAACGTTGAGAACGCTACTTTTAACTGTCATTTTTTCCGAGTGGCAGCAGTCTTGCATTTTGGAAATAGAAATCTGCTTTATTTCCACACGTGTTACCACTTCTCGCTTTCAAATCGAAGAGTTTGTTAATAAAAATTTGTAAGTTTTATAAAATAGGAACTAAAAATAGCTTTTTCAAACATTAAATGTGTTATTATTGTATAAGCTAATGTTCTGATATTGAAGAAAGTGTGCGATTTCATGTGACGTCATTGTATATCCTTTCGTTAATGTCAGCATTTTAAATAAATAGCAGCTGTTAGCAGCTTTTTTGTTTCAGATTAAGGCAATTGACACGATATGTTATTGCCACGATAATTCCTTTATTGATATTGAGAAAAGGTTGTTATATTACATTGAATTTAACCCCTGACGACGTACGTATACGTACTAACTTGAGTATCCAAAGTTTTTGTTTTCTAGCTTGGCAACAAAAACCTTTTTATGAATTGGTTGTTATCTGGAAAGAGTCGACTGATTTCGTTCATACTGAAATGTTTTTATGCACTTTCTTTCCAGGTGTACATAGAACTTATTAATTTTGTTTTGGTAGCAGCTAGCAAATTTGCATACAGTACATTAAATTAATACTGTAGCGTCTATATGTTTCCTCTTCATTTTATCATTTATTTCTGTACGTTTTAATTTTCGTAAAATGGCATCACAAAACGACTGTACGAAAGATAAACATTCATTGGAGTTTCATTTTAAAAGAGGTCACTTGATATTTGTTCCAATCCTGTTTTCTCGTTAATAAAATTGTTTAAAGAAGTTCGTTCTTCATATTGTATTAGTAATACTTTAGAGTTTATGCAACACACTTCAATAGTAATAGCATTTAGAATAGTTAATTTTATTTTGAGTTTTTCAGTTCTTAGAAATTATAAATATGGCTTTTGCCATAGCCGGCTTACTATTTGGGATATAAAATGTGCTTAAAAATGAATAGTCATTATACCATTATTTTACATTTCAGTTTCTCGCCCACCGCAAAATTGAGGGCATACGTACAAATATTATATCTGTCTTATATCATAATTTTATCGCATTAAATATATTATTGGATCATTAGGTAATTTTTCATTAATCCTATGCAAGTTATGCCATCTCATCTTGCTATTAGCGCTTTTAGTCAGTTTATTAAGTAAGTGTGAAATATATGGAAAATTTTGAATGTGTTAGATATGTAAATTAAACAAATCAATTTAGATCTCATGTGTGAAGGAAGGCTGAATCAAATTTTCTTTGCAAGCAAAATCAGCAAAAATAATAAACTAGTATTTGAAATAACCAGAACTTACGTATGGATCGACACCGTCCATGTCACCACCGAAGAGGTCAGGGTTTTCCATAGCTTGGCGAGCGATCTCTAAAAATATTAAGCAAAGCATATAATTAACAGAGGCACAGAAAGACATGGAAAAATTTTTAGAACGTATTGAAGAAATCTTAATGAATAATGCATAAACTATCATAGTATTTTGGAATACCTTATACATTCAAGTCATGTCTAATTCAAAAGTCAATAAAAAAGAATTTTTTTATATAATTTATTTTTATTTCCATTCTGATATGTGTTGCATATTTGAAAATGGTAATATCCAGTGCTTTCAGTCGATCATTACTCCCAATTTTCACTCTCACGTTAAATCACTTTTCAGGTGAGTCAGTTCTGGTGTAGGAGAGTCGGTCATATATATGTTTGATATTGTAGTTTTTGCGGAAGATGAAAACTGAAAACTCACCGTTAATCATGGTTGAGAAAAACTGCTGGCTAGATAAGTAGACGGAAAATCACAACAGGCTTGATCGTTAAAACATCATTTTTATTTTGAACAGGAAAATTTCTTCAGAAATACATTTTTACTTTATTTGGTGCCACTCTAACGCACCTACGATTTCTATATAAGGTTTACATTTCAGAAAATACAGAACGAAAGTGAAACGAGGGACTTCGTTTATTCAAGCAGGCGCAGGCGAGGAAAGTGATGCGTAGTAACTGCTGTCGTATTTATAAACCAGAAAGTGACCTTTGTTTCAGTCCTGAACAGCGATTGAAATAAAGATTTTGCACTGTAGATAAATAGACGTATATAACATAATATGCTGCAAAGTGTATATATGTAGAGTATCTCTGTGTTGTGAAATCGGTAATATAATTCATGTTTTTGTAAATTTGTTTAAACTTTTAAATCCTGTCAATCATAACGCAGACGACAATTTAAACTCGCTTTTGTAACTATACTAGCTCACTTTTATAACATTTATAATGCTTATAATTTATCCTCACTTTTCCGTCGAATCACTTTTGCAGCGTATCAGTTTTCCAATAACACTTATAACGAATCTGACTCTTATACTCTATTTTGTTTCAAATATTTTTTGCAGTGTATAACTTATTGCTCCTGCTTGAATAAACGACGTACTAATAAAGCTTATGCCGTTCAAAAATATCATTTTGTCTAAATATCATTTTGTTTATAATAATGGTTGTTCATAATAACAACGCATATAATGCTTGTAATGGATCCTCACTCTCAAGCCAAATCACTTTTACAGTGTATCACTTTTCAAATAACGTTTGGATACTTAGAACACTAAGAATATTGTTGTTATATGTTTGCTTTTCGGACAATAATATATATCGCTTAAAGCTTACTGTTTCCACAATTCCTTCTTATAGACGGATTTTAAAGTTAGATTGCATGAGATCTGAATATTATTACTGTCTTTTAATGCCAGAAATGTGCTAATTAAAATTATAAATATTTGACCAAAAGTAAATACTCTTATTTTAGTGCTAAAATAAAGAAACTTCTTGTTCTTCGTCAATGTTAAATGTAGATAAATACGGGCGTGTCTTTCGGACAAGTCGTTTTCATCTTCTGAGTTTTCTTTGTAGCATCTTCCCAAGCAGCACCGGAACGTTCTGAAAACGTTCAGAGACCGTGTCACACCGCTCTATAACGGTGTTAGGTGTATTTAGAATGTTCATAACAACGTGTTAAAGTGGTTCGTGTAACAACTGTGTTTTTAGTACGTACATTTCGACGTACAACACTGGTGTGTTTTGAAACGTTCCCAGAATGTGTTATAAAATACGTTCGACATAACATGCTAAAGTTGTGCGTGTTAGAACCGTATTCTTAGGACGAATATTTCTACGTTTAATACTGGTACTTTTCTAAGCGTTTTCAACGTGTGCTATAAAATACGTTCTAAACGACGTGCTAGAGCAGTGCGTATTATAACCCTATTCTTAAAATGTACGTTTTAATGTACAATCCTGGTACATTTCGAAACGTTCTAAACTGGTACTATGAAAAGCGTTCTAAACGACGTGCTAAGGCGGTGCGTATTATAACCGTTCTTAGAACGTATATTTTAACGTACAGCACTGGTACGTTTCGAAACGTTCTCAAGATGGTCTATGAAAAACTTTCTAAACGACGTATTAAAAGCGGCGCGTATTATAACCGTGTTCTCAGGACGCATATTTCAACGTACAACACTTATACTTTTTGAAACGTTCTCAACATGTGCTATAAAGTACGTTCTACAGGACATTCTAAATCTGTGCGTATTGTAACTGTGTCCCTAGGACGTACATTTTTAAAGCACAATAATGGTACTTTTCGAAACGTTCCCAGATATGCTATAAAGTACGTTCTGCATGACGTGCTAAAGAGGTGTGTGTTACAACTATGTTCTTGCAACGTACATTTCGACATAGAATACTGGTATTTTTCAAAACGTTCTCAATATGTGCTATAGCCCCCCCCCCAGCGGCCGAGCGGTAAGTCACTGAACACTGGTAGTTCTGTCCGAGGTTCGATTCCTGCGAACGGGCTGGCTGCATGGACGTTTTCATGTTTTTCCCCATGTGTAACGTGTATACGAGCCAGTTTCCTTTAGAAAGACCCCCACGAAGATCTCCCCTTTCGTGTAGTGCCTAAGAGCGGAGCACGTAAATAAAAAAATGTGCTATAAATTACATTATACATGATATTATTTATTATAGATGACGTGCTAAAGCTAATTACATCGTGTTCTTAGGATGTGCTTTCCAGAGAACCCATTGGTAATTTTCGAATCGCTCACAGCATGCTATCAAATGACGTGCGTGTTACACCTGTGTTCTTTTGTACATTTTTAATGTATAACATTGCAGTGTTGTACCATGGTCTTATCAAAACGTTTGGTGTAGTATAAAGTACATGCTACTCAGGTTACAATTCTTTGGCTCCAACTTTAAAAGAAAAAAAAAGCTTGCATACATTTTCTTCATATTTTCTAGTATGGAGTTAGGCACTTTCAAAGTTCTATCATGAAATGTTTGTTACTTTGCTTTTAAAATATACGCTGGGTTCACAAATGCCCTTACCTACCTTTATTTTCCCAACCATTGGTCGTACATGTATACTCCCGGGTACAAAAATGCTTCAAATTACGTTGAGAGTCCTGTGTCCGTATTCTTTAATTTGTAAAAAAATAATTTTCTGTAAAGTACGAAACCTAAGTTTTCAAAAATTTCTCCGGTCTCTATGCTTATCTTTAGGAAAATTTTAAATGTTTGACACCCGTACGACAAAAATCAAGCAAGTTACTTCATAGAGAAATCAAGAATCATATCCAGGTTCAATACACAAGCTGAAGAGCGAAATATTTGCATCTGGAGGTAACTGAACATGAAATATTTCTTAGAAGAATAGTTCTGATGTCAAGGAGACTATATGACGAGCATTTCTATGTAGATTACTGTAAAAAGTATTGACTAATTATTGTCTTTCGAAAAGGGATCTTGTTTACAGAATTAAGAATTAGTGTTGTAATGGTCCGACCTATAATTTACAGCTAAATCTGTGGAGCTTTGAGTACTGGTAAGCGAATAATCGCTTTAGTTCAGTAGACAGAGAACAGAACTCAGAAAGGGTTAAATACTCTTTATTTCTCAAAATAAGAATTGAACAGTTGACTCCTTCTCGGAGTTTACAGCAAAGCCTCCACTTGGGCTTGAACTCAAGATTTACTAAGAAATAAAATTTTAACTAAAAAAGATATAGCCGAAGCTATCAAGATTCTACAAGGGTTGGCCTCTTAACGCTAGCTAAACGGCGAAGCTATCAAGGACCTAAAGTAAAAAGCGCGTAAAAGTAGCTTTGGAGAGAGTATAGCCTAAAGGAGAACGTGCACTTATCAGAATCTCTGGCTCTCTAACGAAATCAGCAGAGCTTCAAAGTTAAATACTTTCTCCTCCTTCATTTGCATTTAACCGCGATTCTAAAACATGTTGTAGCAGGAAATTGTAAGCTGAAATTAGAAGAGATAGGACAGTGGCTTTAACTAAAACTAACTGTTATCAACTTAGAATAAACCTTACAGTGTTCTAGGAAACAGTGGCAAATTTCAGTATTAAAACACAGCCAACTAGCAGTATTATTAGCATTAACTAAAAATGAAAAATATGTACCTTAATGAATTTCTGAAGATTACTAGATCATGATTCTAAAGTAATAAAACTTCATGTCAATATTTATAACTTACATTTAGGCTTGTATGGTTTATATTTATTTTAACTAACATTTATTTTAAGTTATCTTTCCTGTCAAACCTTTACTTTCCCCTAGAATTGCCAATACTAGAGTATGTAAATTGTAGTAGAGCGCGCAGTATATTCAAATTTAGCAGAAGTGAGTTGAGTTTAAATAGAAGGGAAACGAGATTGTAGGTGTGCTTCTTGAATCGCGAACGTGAAGGTTGCTAGGGAGAATTTAAGAACCGCGCGTGTCGGCCTGTGTGCCCATTTCGGCAGATTTTGCTGGATCTCTCAACTGCTTAATTAGTAAGCTCGCTGAATCTCAGCCGTATTTTAGAACGCGGTTAGGTTAGTTTAAGATCTCAGAGCCTCGTGGATAGTGATTTCGTTATTTATTCATCTAGTCATTATTTTTCCGTTTTACAGTCTGTTTCAGTTAAACCGCCGGGTCAGCGTAGTTTGTGAGCGTCAAGTAAACGCAGCTGTTATTTTAAAAGTTGAGTAAAAAGAGCTTTAAACCCTTGTTACGTGTCTGTGTAAATTCACACTTAGTAGCAGTCACTACTACAGTTGCTGACAAGTTGGGGCCACAACGATATTACAGGCTTTGAAAATTTATAAATTTATTGCGTGAAAATTCTTTTGGCATACCAGATATAACAAACTTATAAAAAATAATGTAACGCTAAACAATAATGTAACAAAATTATAAACAAACTAGTAAACTAGAAACAAATATCACCAAATGATACTAGGAAAAGAATTCGGTTTAGAAAGATGCTAATTCGCTTTCAAGCTACCCCTTAAAGCAAATTCAGAGTGACATCAAATTTCGCGAATTTTCAAATTAAATACCCAGGACAATTTTTCTTGTACTGGAGTTAAACTTTTTGTCTTCTATATTTTATAACGAGTACAAAAGTTTCCTAAACAAAAGTACACTGGTGGATAATTGCTAAGCTGGAAGGACAGCAGCGACAGAAACCATAAAATGGAAGGCACGAATATGTGGAAATTAGCAGAAGTGCGGGATACAGTAAGACGTGGCTATGCGTGTGCAAGTTTTTAATTGCCGAAGTTATTCATCACGTGATCAATTCCTAAAAGAGGTAAAGAATTTGACGCGTTGTTGTTGACATTTGTTGTTTAAAAGAAAAATTTAACGGGAAAGAATCAATTGACCATGTTGCACGTTTTTTATGTCTTCCGGCATCACTAAGATGATTTTACGCTTGGCTGTATTATTTACAATACTCAAGAAGGACGAAAAAATAACAAGTTCAGGTGCTAGGGAGTTCGACGTCAACCGCAGTGTTGTTTCAAGGCTTTGGAAATCATTTCAATCAGATAGTGTAGCAAACGTCACGGGAGATGTCATGTTCGCAATGCGACGCCTGCAGGAGAAGATATATAATGCTATGGACAAAACCTACTGGCGCAGTACAGCTATTAAGGTAACAAATAAGTTACTTGCTGCTAATGGCAAGCGAATCTCCCGAAAAAGTGTAGCCAGACATTTGCATCAAGGATAACTATATGCTCGCCGTTCTGTTCTGTGCATTCCATTGTTCAGACAGCAACGTACCGCCATTTTTAATGGTATTGCGAGCATACTTGGCTTGTGTAGTATTGTTAGATGAGAGTAGGTTCAGTATGTTAGCAGATTATAGACAACAACTGATTTGGTGTGAGTATGGTACTGCTATTCGCCCAGAAAATATCCAAGAAAGGACCTGAATCCAAGATGCAGCATCATTGTATGGGCCGGCAGTAGGATCAATTGGCCGCACGCCCCTACATTTGGTTGTAACTGGTACTATGACTGGTACGTCAATGATATTCTGCTGCGTTGTCTTCGCATGCTCCGGGGTGCTGTTTGGTATAAATGTGTTTGCGTGAACAACAAGTAAGATGTAATCGAACAGTCGCTGCCCAGGAGTGTCTAGAGAGCGAGGATATTCAACCCCTCGCATGGCCAGCACATTCTCCACATCTGAATCCAAGTGAAAATTTTGGAATGCTTTGTGGGGGAGTCTTGCTAGTCGGAAGTGCCCTCCTATAAACAAGGACACTCTAATCCAAGCACCGACAGAGGACTGGGATAAATTACCCATCAGCTGTTAGATAATGTTGTGCAAAGTAAGACACGACATGTGGAAACGTACATCGCCCTCCATGCTGACCATATCCCGAACTGACATCTTATGCCAGAATGCCTCCACCAATTGCATTTTTTCACTTTTAATATTCAGAACAATATAACCATTTTGTCCCTTGTATACTTTTCAAAGTCTTTTAGATTTCAGAGCGCAAAAAGTTATCTTTATTGTTATATCCTAGTATTCTAGTCTTTGCATCATTTAAGACGTTTTTGTGCATGGAAGTATATGTGCAAAATGCGATGAATAATTGTGGAAATAAAAGGCGGGTAAAGGTGTATCAAATATACACCGTCTCCACAAAAGGACACGGTGTATATTTGATACAAACCAGAGCTCATTTACTTATTAAGTTTATTCCTTCTTCTATGCTTTTAAAACAAAAATTTTGAAGCTGAAAGTTGTTTTAATCTTCTGAGGTAACTGGGTGTCATTTTCACTAAATCTACTTTATCAGCTTTTCTTTTTGCAGAAATCTTAAATACTTCCGATATTAATTTTCTATTCTTGCAGACCTAGCGTTTTCTTTTAACGTATCTATACTTTTCCCTTTTCCTCCCTTCCTGCTGATTGATAGTATCTTCGTTTGAACCAATATCAGTTTTATATTTTTCGGACATGTAATTAACCTTGATAGCATTCGCTTGAACTGACAAAGATACGATATTAGTACAGTCCAGAATCCATAGTTTCAAAATATCTATGATTTCAATAAATTTTTATATTATCATTTTCCAAATCGCAGAGTAAGTTCCGCGGTTGTTAATGAATTCAGCTGACTTTTCAGAATTTGCCTGGCCGTTAGTAATGATAAAATTATTTTTGTAAAAATTACATGGATTTTTATGTAATCTTGCATTAAAAAATCAGTTTATTGCTCAGAATGTAAAAAATGCATCAACATTTTTGAAGCAAATATTAGTTTATAACAGTAGTTCCCGTTCAGATATGTGCCGTATAGAAATGATACACTTTATGAACTTGAAACTTTCATTATCAGATAACTTTTGTTACGTAAAGTATATTAATTATTACGCTTTCGTTTTTTTTCACTCACGTATGAAGCTGTCACCAACACCAACCATTGTTGCTGCAGCATGATTTCCATTTTCTTTCGCAAATTGAATGTCTTTGCATTTTAAACCAGCACTGAATTTGTTTCGTTTGGCTCTAGCCATGTTTACTACTAAAAGGTAACTAGATCAATTGTATTTCAACTAAAGCAAATGAGATTCAATTGTTTACTTTGATGTTCACTCCAAAATCATGGCTTCAAATTACTATAGAAAGAGAAAACACAATCCCTTCTGTCAAGAATAATTTACTCATTCAAGCTTTTCACTCCCCCTTTCCCATATTTTCCCTCTTATCACTTGCCAATTCAGTATACCATTGTCGAAAGCCTGGGAAAAATCTTCAGTTGAATGATTTCAAAAGATAAGAACATCGTACATGTATCTTTCAGTTTTCTTCGGAAAGAAAAGGGTGCGAATTAGACCTAAACATTAAGAAATATAGTTTGAAATTATAAGTACACGTTAAATTCCGTAATATACGATACTTAATAAACATTTTATTTTCTCTCAAAATAAAAATATTTAATTATCGTCAATATATTTAAGTTCTTAGTTTCACTCCTTCTCTCGTATAGTTATGCTTTAAACTAGAATTTAATCTGGCAGCACTATTCACGTGCGTTTCAGAGCAAACTAAAAATCGGAATGCTAAGCTGCATGGAGTTTTACCAATTTCCTAATCTCAAGGATTTCTTTAATTCTCTAATTACACTTCAGGAATCTCGTGTTATATAGAATTTGCCTATCTACTTAAGGATATAAATTTGAAGTCAGAAAGTATTACGAATTCATTGAGACTTCTTGTACACTAGCTTCTATTTTTTTCCTATTAATTCAATTATTCAGTAAAGGAATTTTAATTATCCGCTAAATTATTTCAATATCCAATGCTATTCAACAGAACAATAAAACATCCCATATTAGCTCAACAAAGTAACGCACAGAGGATTAATTGAAAAACAAAAGTATTTTACCGAATAAAAGTATAGCCTTATTGAACTACAGTTAAAGAAAAAATACCTTAATGTAATAAACATAATTTATATTCCTTACCAACATCGTCCTCTTCTGCCAGAACTGCAGTAGTCAAAGCCAAAACGAGAACCAAGTAGAACTTCATATTGACTTTAGAGTGAACACAACTAAGTTCCGAAAACTGAGCTCAGTACATATTTTAAATTTTCTTTAAAAAAGGTTCGCTTATCATTGAACAGTATCTTAAACTGAAAATTACCACCTGCTTCAAGAGTTAAATCATTTCTTGATAATAACTGTGATTTTAGAGTAGTTTCTCATTAAAAGAGACACCTGTTAGAATTTTTTTATCATTTTCGAAAGCTGTGTATTTACATTTTTCTTTTATAATGTCGAAAAATAAAATATTTTTGTCATTTTATTTATTTTGTTTGGGGAAGGAACGTACCATAGTTATCTACAAATAATATTTCAGTTCTCTGAAACGTGTGATGTTTACAGAGAGAAAATTTTCACTTTTTGCTGTTTAAGAAATTGATAAATAATCTTAAAAGAAAAATAATCAGGTAATAATCTGGTAGTTCTTTAATATTAATTTTACCATTTTTCTTAAATTAATTTCTCTGTATAAATTTCTTTTGTATTTAAATTGTCCAGAATATGTGTAAATAAAAATTAATCAACTTGTAAACATTCAAAAGTATTAATTTAAATCAAACAACAAAAATCAGCAAAAGTCAAACAACAAAAATCAGCGTAATATTTTTCAAATTTTCACAGGACTAGTTTCGATGGTTTTACCGAACTATCATCCTCAGCTGCAAAAGCCCAAATGAACGAGATAAGACATAATGATTATATAAGATAAGAAAGCCAAGTTATTCAAAAAACATCTTCCATTGGTGAAATGGATTTACTAGAGGCATTTCACATTCAAAAAAATTTTTCTGTTCTAGTTAACGACCCTAATTCCAATCCATCTTTTCCTTCAGCCTTGAAACAAATTATGTTTTAGTTCTGGTTTCATCAACAGATGGCTCCAGTAACTTATCTCCTGTCCATGGCTTTCTTATATTATCTAATCATTATATCTTATCTTGTTCATTTGGTCTTTTGCAGCTGAGGATGATGGTTTGGCAAAACCATCGAAATTAGTCCTGTGAAAATTTGAAAAATATTACTCTGATTTTTGTTGTTTGACTTCTAAATTAATATTTGTTCGGCGTGTTATTGTATCTTAATTATTCGAAAGTAATTAAATCTTAGAGATTTGACTGCATAATAAATTAGATTAAGGCAGAGCTGTTTGAAAAAAAAAATGCTCTCCATGCTGCAGAAAATACAAAGGTTACCTTAAAAATTCTGTTTAACTTGTAGATCTGAAACAGATTTGGGGTTGACAAAATACAGCACAATAGAACTGAAGATATTTTCGGCTTCTTATTCAAATCAGTGTTCACATTTAAATGAAGTTAGATTTAATTTGATAATAAAAAATAACAAATATTTAATCAATTTTAACCTTTAAATATTAATAGTAACTAAGACCTGTAAATTTAAACTGATGTGTATAAGTGAAATATCAAATGTACTTGCATGTGAAATAGTGTTGCACGTATTTATCTGAAATAATGACAAACTTAGTAGATGTACTATATAAAAGTAATGAAGAAGGGAAAAAAAGATAGGAACAAATACGAAATCCTATTTAGCAGTTATCAATGAAAAAATAGAAATAGATACTATCAGAAAAATTAAAATTGTCCCACGGTAAACTTTATTACGATTTATTGCCTACTTTTCACACTCTGACTGCAACACTAAATTTCACTGGAGATATTTTTTGTTTAAATACGATTACCAAATAGATCCTAAGAACTTTGGTTTCAACGCTATAACCAGGTCTACTTTTCAACAATCGTTAAAAGACTACTTTCTGCGATGCACCATTTACCCATTCATATTGTGTGGGATTTAGATTGAGAAACTATGCATATTATGTAATAGATATAATATTTACACATTCAATTATTTCCATAGACATACAGGCCGCCTTTAATTCGTTGTGGTGGCTTAACAAATTAAATAAACTATAAAAGATTTCATGCCCCAAAACTCTTTAAAAACTGCTGAAGAAGTTCTTAAGTAACAGTCTTACTTAAGTAACAGTCTTACTTAAGAACAATCTTGCCTTGGGCCACTATTAATGAACGTAGTAGAAGATTCTGGTTTCTGACTATTTGAGTATGACGAACATATAAAAATACTGGTATATGCACATGATTTTCTGCTACTACATCCCAGCATGCAGTGACCTTATTCATAAGATGATAAAAATATCATAAGCTCAGTATATCTGCATCTAAACTTAAAACATGCTCATTAGCTCATTCCCTAAGACATACTTGTCCCCAAGAAAACGTAGACGTTTCTGTAACATTGCAAGCATGTCACACTGTGACGATCACAGCGTTCATAGTGACGCTGTATGTATGTCTTAATTTCCGCATTTTGTGACGTCGTACTACGACGTTTATGTGACGTCACACCGCGACGTTTATGCAAAGTCACTCTGTGACATTATTGTGAACTCATCCTGTGACATTCATGTAATGTCCCACTGAGACTTTGATATAACGTCAGAGAGTGAGAAGAATGTAACATAACAAAGTGGCATGAATGTTATGTCACTGAAGATGTGAATGGTTGTCACGTAACATTGCATTGATTTTTAAATGATTAGTGTAATGTCGCAGTACTCCTATTTTAGACAGTTCCTTCAGTTAAATCGGTAACTATAACGATGTGTTGTTAATCTAATAAGTTATATTCTTCAAGGTACTAAAATATTTCTGTAATATTCGAAGTTTTTAAATTATTAAAAATATTCAATATAATCGTGTGAAGTTTTCTGATCGAACTATGGTCATATCCCATCATATTAATGTTATATAACTGTGTCTCATGTATGATTTCTTTACATATCTGATTAAATCATAATGTACTTGCAAATCAAGAACTTATTATATTTATATGATCCAGAAGTGATCCTATAGTCATTTTCTAAAGCGTGTCACATTGCGAATACTTTTGAGTTTTACCTTTCCAGAAGCAACATAATTTTACTTTTGCCTGTTTTGTTTAGAATTTAAAGTCATTTATATTTTTTCCAAATTTCCAAATTGCATTAAAAATCTGAGTTCTTATTTAAGTTTGTTAAATGGTTAACTATATTTCGAAGTTTAACCCATGTTTTTTTTCTTTCTAAATAGAAATATTTAAAAAGAAATCCATTTGTTTTGTAATATTTGCTTTTGAAAATGTTCGGCTTTTTTTTTAATGCTATTTTTTCTCCTCTGTTTCTATTTTTCGTAATTGCCAGAAAATGAAATGAATTATTAGATGTGACAGTTAACCTTTTTAAAGCAATTTACGAGATTAGTTTCATATATTAAAATATGATGGCATGGCTCTGATGTTGTACAGGTGGACTCTCTTGAAAGTATTCATTTGATTTTCTTTATTAAAATCAGGAATGTAATACATAACAAGACGGGAATTAGGAAATATTTTCTTAGTATATTTTTAATTGAACAGAAATACATTATACGATTTCTTTAACATAAAAATAGTTTTTTTTATTTACTTTTACCATAGTGAATATAAAAGCAAATTTATGTCTTTCATTTTATGATCTACGAAATTAAAACTTTATTTCATTTATTTTAGTTCAAATAGAAATTGGCCTTATTTGAGAAAATAAAACTAATCCACTACTTAAATTTTCTAGGAAAAAGACGTATTTTATATTGTTTTACGGGAGAAAAACTGAATTCATTTTTCAACTATGTAAATTTACAGCTTTTTTAAAATAAAAAAAATAAGGAAAATACAAAACTCTCTATATTATTACTGGTTATATTATAAAAATATGTTTTTATTCTACAGTAAAAGGCAGCGAAATCATCCGGAAATTTTAATGACTTAAACTGACTCGCCAGGAATTTTCTTTCTGTTATAAACAAATATCTGATAGGAATTGATTTGTTTGTTTGAATACGGCAAGGAAATAAGGTCTGCCCCAATAAAAAAAAAAAAAATCCATGAAGTTATATTTTCCCAAGAAATCTGTTTTTCTTCCTCTGGTTCGGGGCAAATATTCACTTAAATGAATATAATATGCAAATTCACGTTATCACAGAGAAATTGCTTAATTCCTCTGTGAAAAACTATCAGCACATTAGACATCCCTCAAGTTTTGTTCCAACTTGTACAGAGTAACAATTATTGAACTATATAAAATAAAACGTGAATTATTTAAAAACTATTGTGTGCACAAACTTTAATGAACATGTAAACGTCACTGCAGATATTAAGATTTAGGTTATGACATGTTCGATATGCCTGCCATCTTTGGCTATGAAGTGGCGCAGACGAATAGCAAAATTCTGCATGACCCGCTGAAGTGTCGGAACATCGATGCTGTCGATGACTTCTTGAATGGCATTTTTCAACTCAGCAATGGATTTTGGGTTATTTCTGTACACATTGTCTTAATTTTACTTGGTATTGTGCTAATATTATAATTGTCTCGTATAGTTAGATGTATGTTCTTGTACTGGTGCACCAGCGTTTTGGTGCATAATAATTTTAACTGCTTAACTAACTTTTTAACTGCCGAGTTTTATCATCTGTTGTACAGTATTATTTTGTTTATATATGTGTAATAGTTTACTACCACGCATCTATTTTCGAATGAGTACATCTGTACATTTGCAACAATATTTTATTTCGATAATCCGTTTCCTAGCATCATTGTACATCATATTTGAATATTCTTGGTTACACGTTGATTTCTATTCAATTAGGAATGTTGCTGATCGACTTAAAAAAACGCCAAAGACATCTTCATAGCTTTTTAAAAATCAGAGACAACAGAAGGTGTTTGAGTTCATTGGCACATTCGATCAACATGAGATAAAGTCCAATGAAATCGTGAGATTAGAAGTAATAAGTTTCGATTATAATTTAACTGTCAGCACATATATGTTTGGAAGTGGATCGGGCAACAAGAGAAAACTACATTTACTGTAGAATGCTATATACTGAAACTCTGACTTTCTGATTATTTAATGTAAAGCCGAATATTTTCTTAGTCATTCTGCAAATTGTTTCATAACCAGTTTGCCCTCAAATATACAAGTTAAATTTCAGCACGTTGAGTTTAAACCACACACTCCACTGCCACCCAAGTCTTTCTCTGAAAGTCAACAGCCTTTCATGACCAGCGCATCAGCATTACCTCTCTTCAATATATTGATGTGTGAGATATAAGGAAAAACCTCTTATAGAATATGCCTGAACTGGCTGGCCAATTGAACGACATTCCGCATATTACAGCCTCTAATTACTATTATTTAACTATGCATAATCCCCCAAAAGCAACCGCTTATTGAGAACTCTTTTACACTAGTATTCGAGATGCGATAGTAAGATTGGTTCTTTTCTTCTTTTCGTATAAGGTTCTGTCAAAAGGTTTCCGTCAAAAGGTAAGCTCTGCTTATCAAAACTACACTATCGTCGTAAGACTGAATATCATCTCTTTCCAAACAGTCACCTTGCGGAGTAATGCACATGACCCAGCGTATGGAATTCTCACTGAAACTGGGCAGTAATATGAAAGCGGTGACCTTTCGGCAGCATCTTCGGGGAAAGGAAGAAGCTAGCAGGAGCCAAATCTGGGTAGTAGAGAAGGTGCGAAAGTGATAACATGTTACGATTAGGAGGAAATTCACGTCCGAGAATTGCTTGGTAACAGACTGTTTTGTCGTCTTGAAGAATCTAGTTCCTGAACTCATTGATTCAGTCGCTTTTGCTAAATGTTTTTTTTTTAACAAACACCGCAGAATTTCATGAGAAAACATTTTAAACTTTCTAATAAGTTGGCCTTGTGGGGCGAGTTAGGCTTCATTAAGCTAAGATTCGTTTTCACCGTCTTTGGGTATGATCGTCTGTACTATTTCGATGACTGCCTTTTGTCTTAGGTTTGTATCATACCCTCAAGACACCTAAGTAGTTATGGTTAGGGCCGTGCTTATCCGCTAAATGGTCACGGATACCTTGGCACGTTGCTAAGCAATTTTTCTTCTATTCAAGGATCAGCAATCATGGAATACGCTTATCAACGACATGCCGCATGTTCAAGATGTTAAATTGACTCACACGACATGATAATAACGTCTGAGTACCATTCATCTTTCTGCAATGTTCTGCATGAAAATTTTCTAAAATTCAATTATATTTTCGAGGATTATGAGTACTTCTCTTGAAAACGAAGACGACTTTCCCCTTTGAAATGCCTTTGCACCTTAAAGCATTGCGTAACGTTCCTGCTGATACATGTCCAATGCCTGTTTAGCCAGTTTGCTAGTTTAGTGCAGAGTTTTTCATCGACTCCTTGCTCCATCTTTCTATCCATGATGCATTAACAGACAGTACTATATATATATATGTGTGTGTGTGTGTGACAATAAAAACGCCATTTTGATAACTCCCAATTCCAGCACACAAATGGTTCATGGCACGCTGCGTCATTGAGGAAGGTTGCTACTAGTGCAGCCCTGTGCTGTCATTTGCAGCTCTTCTGCGGAGCGAATCTAGGAATGTATTTCATGCAACTATGTATAATAATTTAATGAAGTTTGGGTTTCTTTCATGGGGCTGCTTTCTCTCTTTTTCCAAATATTATATATATCAACTTATGTGACGTTTTATCATTTGCATACCTAATATTCAATTCAATAAATATCAATAACATTGCATTACGTTTCTAGTACTCAGTTTACTTAATCAATAATACTTAAAAAACAAAATATTTTTTAATAGGAAACAGTATGTAAATCTCTGATGATATGCATTTGCATTCTATTTATTGTTATAATCTTTCTTAAAAATATAATATAAATATGTATTTTATTTTAAGAAAAGTTTTATTGTTACAATTATTATGAGATTTCGTTCAGCACTTGCATGTTAGCAGAGTACATAATTCTGAATACTTATGCTCTACTGATGTTTTAATTTAATACGCACTGGAACACATTGGAACAGGTCCTTAAGTAGCAGAAAGCAACATTTGTTACGGTGTACCTATTCTTCATCCTTAATGGAGTTTTTTTTTACGTAAGACATTTTCTCCTTCAAGTGTTGAATCTGAATTCAGTGAAGATTTGGTATTTAGTCTTGATCCATTTACTTATGTCAATGAAATATTTAAATTACCTAATTATGTTAATAAATAATAACATAAATCAGTATGTTAACAATATTTCAGCATTTATGGTAAAAAAGAGTTTAAATAATAGATTTTCAGGTGATCCAATGACTGGATGTGTCAAGACCTAATTCTTCTATCCACTTACTTATAATTTCCAATCACTATCCACTAAAATATATGCTGTGCATACTGTTTCAAAAAAATATCTTGTAACAGTGAGGACATCTTTCCGTTACACCCATCCATTTTCAAAATATAATCGATTATTACTTTATATTTTTTATATAATTTAACGATTTGAAGCAAAACATTTATCAGAACTGATTGCATCCGACTTTGCATAATAAATTCATAAATATTTTATCGGGAAATAAATAAATCCAAGAACTGCATTAAATAATGTAATTTCGTTTACGCAATTTATTTGGGACTTCGCTGGCGAAAAATCCAACATTGTAAACCGAGCGAAAGTAATCATTAGTAAAATGAAGCATAAATAACGTATAATTTCAGTTGCAGGAGATTCTTCGTCTTTTCAATTATCGGTTACTGCGTAGAAAGAATTCATCGGAGAAAAGCTTACAACGTTAATTTATATTTTGCCCTAAGAAATCATAAAATTCTACTAGCTCAGTTGTATGTATTCATACGTTAAACGACAAACGACAAATTAGGGTAATTAGCAAACTCATTCAGTTATAGGTGAAAAATATTTGTTAAAGAAATAATAACCTCGATAGAAGATTACTGTTGCAGAGAGATAAATGGCTTTATTTTAAAACACATTCTTTCAAAATAAAGATATTTATGATTTTTAGTTCATGCTTTAAGGTAGATTTCGCTAAAATAATGGTGTTTTGATATCTATTTCAAAAGTTCAGAAAAATCTGAAATAGTAGTCGAGTTTTATTCCTCTTCCATAGACTACTTAGTCTGAGGGCAAAGAGAAATGAAAACCCTGGAATTCTAAATGCTTGCTAAAAAAAGGTAATTGGAAGAATTAAGCATATATAATTAATTTTCTAATTTTGAATATTACTAATGCTACAGTGGATGGACAAAAATAAGGAAACACCTTGTGAAATGCATGTTTGAAAAGAAAGATTGATTTTAATGAAATATGTAGGTGGCGCTGGCGTTTTTGACTACTGACGCCACCTATACAACTTCGTAAATGTGCTAAACAGTTCAGTTGTTGTCGGAGTAGTGTTATGTGAGGTTCTCATTGCATTATGTCAGAGTTAACAGACTTCGAACGTGGGCAAATTGTTGGAGCACGTATGGTAGGTGCTTTCGTAAGCAAGGTAGCCGAGGTGTTTAGTGTTTCAAGAGGTACTGTATCGAAGATTTATTCCGCATATTTGAAAAGCGGAAAAACATCATTTGCTAAATCACAGCGCTGACAAAAGTGTGTCATGAGTGATCGTGACAGACGATCATTAAGGGCAATTGTGACGAAAAATAAGAAGATCACAGCTGCAAAAGTTACTGCTGAAATGAATGTTGTGTTACCGAACCCTGTGAGTACCAAAACAATTAGAAGGGAGCTTCATAAACAGGGAATTGCTGGCCGTGCTGCTATTGAGAAGCCACTCATCAGTGATGCTAATGCCCGTAACAGGAAAAGGTGGTGTTTAAGTCATAAAGCCTGGATTATAGAGCAGTGGAAGCGAGTAATATGGTCTGACGAGTCTTCTTTCACATTTTTTTCCCACTTCTGGCCGAGTTTACGTCTGGAGAACGCCATCTCAAGCCTAAAATACAGACTGCTTGTTGCCAAGAGTGAAACATGGCGGGGGTTCTGTTATGGTTTGGGCAGCCATATCGTGGTTCTCTGCTAGCCCCATGATAACTGTGTTAGGGCACATGACTGTCAAGACTTATGTGAATATTTTGGCCGATCAAGTTTATCCCATGGTACAAACTTTGTTCCCCGATGGTGATGGTGTCTTCCAAGACGACAAAGCCCCTGTTCACACAGCTCACATTGTCCAGGACTGGTTTCCTGAGCACGAGGATGAGTTGTCCCATCTTCCCTGGCCACCACAGTCACCAGATCTGAATATTATCAAACCTTTGTGGTCTACATTGGAACGGAAAGTGCATTCTCGTTATCCACCGCCAACATCGTTATCTGAACTTGCCACCGTTTTGCAGGAAGAATGGTATAATATTTCCTTGGCAAACATACAGGAACTGTATTTATCCATTCCGAGAAGACTGCAAGCTGTTTTGGATGCCAACGGGTTTCCTACACCATATTAAGCAAAGAAACATGTTTTTTTAAAGGTGTTTCCACATTTTTGTCCAATCCCTGTATGTTTAATGTGCTGTGTTATGTGCAAAGACAGAGAAATAAGTGAGCAAGATTTCTTTATTATCGAGTAATTACTGATAAAATTTTATTTAATAAATAATGCAATGGTATTACTCTGTGCACATCGCATTTTGTTAAGTTACGCTGACGCAATGCATAAGTTTATACGTATTAGTTTTATTTAACTAAATTCATTTATTGCTATCTCTTAGAGATGCCCTAATTAATCAGTAGCAAAGTTTCAGATTCCGAAAAAACTAACTAAGAAGAGTTTGCGCTTAGTTTTTAACTAGATATTTTACCTTATACTACTTTCCTATCTTCCTCATTCCCATTTTCATGCCAACATGTATAGTTCTAGTTCACGTGATATTCAAATGAGGTAGAAATAAGAGAGTATATAAAGAAAGCTTTTATAGGGTAGAATCGGAACGTGTTCTGCCTGTTGAAGACCACATTTGCTAATTTGATTTCCTTGCTAGTAGTACCTTTTGGTCTGGCGTTATTCTCGCCATTAGGAATATTACTTCGATATTAGGTCAGAGCCAGATTGCGCTTTATTCTAATTGTGCAGCCGTTAGGCTAACTTGTTTTTCTTAGTTTTAGTGAATCCATTATTTTTGATTTAAACTATAATTGTTGCCTTCACTAGGCACAAGTGCGGCCGTCAGTTAATTTCAGTCAAATAAAAAGAGGCTTTATACACCTTCCCTGTCTCGATTGTACCTACAAGACATTGCGATAATTCGCTTTTAGTTTTAAGAGTTCTCGTACATTTGATTTTACCAAAGAATACGAGACTCTATAACTAACATTAACGTTCTTGAGCAAAAATGCTTATCAGTCCTGGATTAGTTTGCAGCTAAACAGCGGAGGATAATTAAACTAAAAAATCTGATGTGTTTGTTCACCACATAACTTCCTTGTACAGAATATTAAATTATACGTATTTTTTCTTTCATTTTATTTAAACTTATTGGATTGAATTAAATCTGCTTCGTCGATAGCGCATAAACCACAATAGAATAAATGCTCTCTTAAAAATTCACTATATTTGTTTACCGTAGCGACACTCTGACGCTAGATTCACTTAACAGCTTTCTATTTCGTTCATATTATAACTCAAAATGCACAAAATTTATATCATTTGAAGAATTATCTAATCTTTGCCACATGCTCTATTCAAATACTCTAATATATCTAGAACGAGGCATTAAAGAAATTAAGCAAACAAAACAAAAAAGAAACACTTTTTCACAGACGATTAAGTATTTCTCATTCCGTTAATTCAGTTCTCACTTCGCGACAAGGCAAAAATACATAAAAACCCAAAATATCTGTATTAAAAATTACGAAGTAACTCTTAAACACTTATTTCCTCGATAAAATTCCAGAAACGATTAAGCACGATTTAGTTCGTAATAATAAATGAAGGAGTTATCTTTGTTGTGGTGAAGCTTAGTGCCCCTAGATTGCAAACAAATCTACTATTCTGCTATTTCAAATGTAAAGAAATATGTCCGCCATGTTATTTAAAACTTAAGGCTTAACCGCACTTAAACAGCTTTGAAATTGTTGTTAATTGTACAAATATTGCTTGCAGATTTACTAAAGGCATAAAACCCTTAACCGGAAGATAAGAACAACATAATTTAATCATTTTAAAGCAAAAAATGCACAATTTACTAACATATAAGAGTAAAGAAACTGAGATCACTGAGCCTGGTAACAGAGTGTATATATATATATATATATATATATTTATATACGTTTAGTGCGGGCGATTGCAACCAAAATACGAGGTGCACATCAACATGTTATAGCAGACCCTATATGCAAAATTTCAACGTTCCGAGGCTACTCGTTTTTGAGTTATGTGAGATACGTACGTACATACGTTCGTACGCACGTACGTACATACGTCACGAAAAATCCTCTTCAGAATTCATTTTAAAAGAAGTTTTATAATTTTTTTTGAGGAAAAGAGTCTTTTATTCTGTCTTTACGTACAGATGACACACAAAAACATCGTTAAATTGCTTTCGATAGCGGTCAAAACCGATATTGTCATTAAAATATGCTGCCTGAAACTTTTCGCGATTACAATACTTCCTTTTTACTTCGTACAAGGAAGTAAAAACTGGTTAATTTTGCCATATCTCTCAATACCTAGCCCACTAGAAGACGAATGTGTAAAACCGCTAGTAGTTCAACTTGCGTTCGAATCGTGGAGAACAAGCCTCATGGATGTTTTCTTTGTTTTGCGCTTGTGTAACATAAACTATAAGGCATTTTCGCCCTCCTTTCTGCATGCCTTCGTGGTGTAACTGTAGCATACTCGGCGCGTATTCGAAAAGTCCAGGTTCGCGTCCTTTGAGGGCATTGTTCATTTTCCACTTCCCCAGCATCCCAAAACCCCAATGTCTCTGCAAAACAAAAACCGGATTCTCTTAGAATGTTCTTCACGAAAACATCCTTCCGCTTACGAAACTTTCTGCTTCTTGGATTATAAATTCTTCGAGAACCAAATGCCTATTAAGAGTTTCAAGATGTTAGCTGATATATTACCTTTATTGGGAGTTTATGTAGACAATGTGATCAGATGCAATGTGATTCTGCAGGCAATGTGATTACAGCACTATGATCATTTTTGGATTGTTGCTACCAGATGTCGTTCGTTTTTATTCGACTGCGATATTAACTTGCTATACATTACTTCAAAAGCTCTTCAAATACAAAAAATATTTACATATCTATATGAGTAACTTTCCTTTTCAACTGTCAATAACATTTTGAATGTATTTTCATGACTTCATAATTTTTCTTTCGTGACCAATATGTTCTGCATTTACTTATCTTATAATTATGAATCTAAGAAATCACAGCTGCATAAAGATTTTGGAATAGATTTTGGATAGAGTTTGGAATAGATTTTGAATTTTCAAACTGATAATTTTCTTCAACTCTTGTTCTATTATTACAAATAATAAATTAATTTTAGAAATTATTTTGCAGCATACTTTTGATATACAATTACAATAAAAATATAAGAAATAAAATAAGTAGCCTCTACGAGGAAAGATATACTTTTCTTGATTTTTTTATTATAGCCCGTGTATGAAACTTTATTAAAAAAAAACCTTATACTTTTTTTCTGGCAAAGGCCTTCTTTTACATGTGTTACTTTTATTTAATATGATTACGCGATTTTTGTTTCAAAAATTTTCTTATAATTCCCTTGTGTTGTTGTTGTAACTTATCTCACTTGTCTGACAATAACATCAGAACAAGCCTCCGAAATTCATTGGTGCAGGGAGTGCCTGTCGTTGATAAGTGTCATTGAGCACTATACGACTTTATTCAGTTCCGCCTACAATTTTGACGAAGAAGCACCTCGGGAATGGGTCCAAGAGCCAACCATCCCTCTTCCTTTGCCACTAACCTCTCGAGAACCCTTTCGGCTCGCCGCATATTTAGAGTGCCCCCTACCGCCCACATACTATACGTTTACAAACATCCATGCCTTCTCCGGAATTCGAACACCGGGCTCTTCGACACGGCAATCAGAGTCACTAACCACTATCTCAATTGGGCGACTCTTACAGTTCTTTTGTTTCATACATATCCGACGTCCACAAGAATAAATTTGTAACAAATTTTGGATTTAATGAGAAAAACCTAACATCATCTGATTATGCATCTGAAGCGATTTTATAACAAACTCTTCAAAAATATTTTAATTAAATAAATATATGTGAATAAAAAGTCGATAAATACCATTCTTATTTGAGCTTAAAATTAAGTTGCTGATATTCCGTATACTATAAGTACTGTGTATTATTCACTATTTGCTAAATTTTCCTTGTCTGGTCAATCGTCGAGTAAATACACGCAAAAAATTACGTAGCCTGTAGTCTTACAACGAATACTTAAACACCTGGTGAAAAAAGAAAATTTTGAAGGCGATTTTAATCGTGATAATTAAGATAGAACTTACAGTTTTCATTAAATTTATTTAATATCTCCCCCCCCCCACGTAAGAATATTTTTTTAGAGGCATTTTATTTCCTGGTTTCCTTTAACTGAACAGTAGTGTATAGAATTTTATATATGAATACAGATGTGTATAATATTAAAAAAGTTTTTATAATGTTTATTACTGTTTACCTTCCTTCTCCCATCAAATCGTTTCACTCCGTTAAATAAAGCAAACTAAAATAGTTTTCTTTTTATCCTTACGTATTTCGTGCCTTTAAACAATGCTTTCCAATATCATTTAGCTCTCAGAAAATCAATTATTGGAAATCTGTAGATCTTAAAATGAGTTCTCGTCTTTCTATTGCAGATAAAGCTCTTAATAAATTTTCCTGTTAAATTAATTTTAAAAACATTCTCCTGTCATTTACTGTAACCTTGTTGCTATCCCACTTTCACTTTGAATTAGCTGAAAAATTGCTCGAATTTTTGTTGATGTTCAAATTTCTAGTTATTTTCGATCTTACTAAAACATTTCTTGCCAGTCTTTAGATACCTTACTTTGAGCCTTAAGTTTTGAAAAATTTTAGTCCCTGTCAATTGACAAAATCTGATAACACTGAATGTTAAATGTATTAAAGCGATAAAAAAGGGGAGAAATTAATAAGTCCCCTTGTTGATAATTATTATTAGTCCTTTAGATATTCTTTTAGCTTTAATTCCAGTGAAAGAGTTTAAAATGCTTCTTCAGATGGTTGTAGGGTTTATATTTATTTTAATTAACATTTACACTCATGTCCATAAATTAAGGATAATTCGGAGTCCCGCGAAAACCGAACTCTAAAATAAATATATCACCTGTAAAATCATTACGCACATCTTCAAGAATCATATGCAAATTTCAGGAAGTAACCAGATGACACCGATGGTACGTCACAATGACGAGAGTGTAAGAGAGTGATATATAAGCAATACAGGCAAAGAAGTAAAATTGCTCACAGGCGCTTTATAAGCATTTCAGTGCAATAACCGAATAGTTATGACACAAAGGACGCATTTGGATGATTTTTTACATGGTAGAATTATCGGCCGTCTGGAATGTGGGCGTACCCGACTGGAAGTATCAGACGAACTTGCAATTGCCCAGAGTGTCATCTCCAGGCTTTGGCAACGATTCCAAGGTCATGGTAATGTGAGTAGACGTTACAGCATAGGTCGCCCCAGAGTTACAACGCCGAATGAGGACCGGTATTTGGCAGTTACTGCCAAAAAAAACAGGCGGAGCACAGCCTCAGACCTGTCTAGTCAGCTCTCTTCAGCCACTGGTACGACAATTTCAATGCAGACCGTGTACAGACGCTTAGGGCAGATTGGTCTATATGCTCGTAGACCTGTCAGATGCGTTCCACTTACTGCAACTCACTGTCGCCTGCGGTTAACCTGGAGTAGAGAGCATGCATTGTGGACACCGCTTGTGTGACGTTTTCCGACGAGTCCAGGTTTAGCTTGCAGTCTGATTCTCGCCGGACTTTCATATGGAGAGCTCCAGGTACCCGTTATTACCAAGAAAACATCATTGAACGACACCGTTACGGTGGTGCAGGAGCGCTCATTTGGGGTGGAATTATTCTGGGTTCCAGAACTGACCTGCATGTTCAAATTGGAACTATGACAGGCCAAATCTATCGGGACGTCATTCTGGAAGAACATGTACGTTTGTTTCGGGCCGCTATGGGTGCACAATTTGTGTTTATGGATGACAATGCCCGTCCTCACCGTGCAAACATCGTAAGCGAATGCCTTCAATCGGAGGATATCACCCGTATGGACTGGCCAGCATTCTCACCGGACTTGAATCCAGTAGAGCATGTGTGAGACTTGCTTGGCCGACGAGTTGCAGCCCGTCAACCTCCTCCTACATGTCTACCAGAACTTCGGAGAGCATTGCATTTTGAGTGGTGTAATATCCCCCAAGATCAGATCGATAATTTCATACTCAGCATGCCTAGGTGCTGTACGGACTGTATTGCATCATCTGGGAGACATACAATGTATTAACAATCATACCAACCATGTAATATTGGTTTTCTGTAAATAAGTTTTTTTTTTTTTTTTTTTTTTTTGTAATTTGCTCCAGGGAGAAAAAATCGCTAATTTTTTAATAATATCAAACATATAGCATCTTTTTTTGCTCTTTACCTTTTAATAAATAAGCTTTACGAATAAGTCAAATTTGTTTTGCTTCTAACTCTTCCTTTGCCTGATTTTGAATTATCCTTAATTTATGGACATGAATGTTTTTTAAGTTATCTTTCCTGTCAAGCCTTTACTTTCCTCTAGAATTGCCAATGCTAGAGTATGTAAATTGTAGTAGAGCGCGCAGTATATTCAAATTTAGCAGAAGTAAGTTGAGTTTAAATAGAAGGGAAACGACATTGTAGGTGTGCTTCTTGAATTACGAACGTGAATATTGCTCGGTGGAATTTTAGAACAGCGCGTGTCGGCCTGTGTGTCTAGCAGCTCGGCAGATTTTGCTAGATCTCTCAACTGCTTAACCAGTAAGCTCGCTGAATTTCAGCGGTAATTTAGAACGCGCTTAGGTTAGTTTAAGATCTCAGAGCCTCGGGATAGTGATCTCGCTATTTATTCATCCAGTCATTATTTTTCAGTTCTACGTTCTGTTTCAGTTAAACCGCCGGGTCGGCGTAGTTTGTGAGCGTCAAGTGGACACATCTGTTATTTTAAAAGTTGAATAAAAAGGGCTTTAAAACCTTCTTACGTTTCTGTGTAAATTCACACTTAGTAGCAGGCACTACCACAGTTTGCTGACAAGTTGGGGCCTCTAGATATCACTTGGTTAAATTAGATTTTCTAGAAAATTTCTAGATTTCTTCTGCATTCATTAAAATCTGCCGCATTATTATTGTTGCGTGCGTACAGTTTCATAATAGATTGAATGCACAAGTCCGATAATAGGTTAATAAAATTTATTTTTATCATAAGGAAATATTTTCAGAACTCTGGAATTTTCCGCAGAAATATTCGTATACGTGCTCACAGTATCACACAGTATAATCAGTAGATACACTTCAAACTATTAAGAGCGTTAAACATAACGCAATGCAAAGCGCATCTAAAGAGAAAGCGAACTTGAATTTATCTCAGTTCCCGCGGAACTATAACTCGTAGCAGCAATAACTAAGCAACTGAGAGAAGAACTCCCTCTCCGAGCTTTTATAGTTTTCAACCGGCCACCGAGATGATTCTGGTACTTTCTTCTTCTCGAAATTACTGGAAAGCAATAAGAGTGTGCGATAACGGTTACAACTAACATAGCGGTCAATTGGATTTATTCAATTTTAATACATATTACGGTGATAGAGGAATCGGACCCAAACTCGCGCAAAATGGTCGCCAAATTTGGCGAATTTTGACGATTTCCCGCCAAATTACTCAGATACCCATTTACTCAGTGTTAAATGCACTTGCCCCTGTACTCTTAATTTTTCGGCATAACCTCTCTTTAGATTTTTCATGTTACAAAAGAAATACAATAATTTAACTTATAGAAGAATCTCTAGTAGAATTATAATAAATTATAATTCTACTACAATTACCTATCTGAGTATAAAATTCGTAACATTATCAATGAATAATCCACAAATCAAAAGCTTTCCTCAATTCACCGTACATTGCCACAGCTTCTTGCTAATTAAATCAGTGAAAACGAAAGTTCTACTCGAACACGTCCTTTCTAAAATCTGTAATACGAAACAAACGATTTTATTCTCCTCCCCTGCTTCCAAAGTAAAATATTCGCAAACAAACGGATATGCAGATTGCGATGCAGTCACTTTCCTAAACTCGCTTTTATGTAACATTTTATATACTACTTTTTTGTCAGGAGCATAATTTCTAAACTCGGAGGGTTTTCTGCATTTATATTGTTTAAAACTTGATTTTTCTTATTCGAAATATGTGAATAAAACAATTTGCAAGCAACAGCTAGTTTCAACAATGTATCAGATATGAAGTTTTGACATTTTCATAGAATATGAAACAAACTTTTCATCCTGTTTTAAAAAAAAATATTAAATAAGCGATGTTCTGCATTTTTATAAAAGAAAAATTGTTGCGGTCTAAAGCAGACGGGAGAAAAAAGCGTTTCGGGTTCACCATCTTGGCGCACTTAATGACGAATTGGCGATATTCATATGTTTTATTATTTTAGCTTCAAGTAATATGCTTGTTGCAACACAGTTATTACATCCAGTTTCTGAAACTGGGAATTCAATGCTCTGCATTCTCTTCATTCATTTTGCAATTGAAAAAAAAAATTTCTTGTGTTTTAATAATGACAAAAATTTCATGACTGATAACGTATATTTCAGACTGAAAGAAACAGAAAAAAAAAAAAAAAAAAAAAAAAAAAAAGACAAATTTAACAACAAGGTTTTTATACAATAAGCTTTTATTATAATGTACATGATAATTAATTCACTAAAAAGCGAGATATAATTTATCACATAGTTTAATGGAATTAATAGTTGAAGTAATTCTATTTACGGAAATGAACTACAATATAAATTATATTATTATTATTATTATTATTATTAAAGCGAGGCCCACCTAAGTGACGAATTCTATTAATTTAATTGCTTTGTCAAATGCTAGTAAATGCATTAATGCATTGTCAAATTCAATAATATATCGCCATTAATATATTTATCATGAGCACCTCGCACTTTTAATATGCTCGATATAAATTTGTAAATGAATTTTGTAAATAGAATTACTTTATCTGTTATTCCTATGAAAATATGTGATAAATTATTTTTCTAATGTTAGTCCATTTATTATCATTTCAATGCAGAGTCACTGCGATATATCGTTGCAAAAAAGTTAAAAATGTACAATTCCCTGGACAGGATTTAAGTTCCGGACTTCCCGAATATGCTTCGGACTTGCTAAAGAAGGAGAAAATAACTTATATACTTCCCTTTTTAAAGAACGACTAGGAATAAGGGGACCCAGTCGCCTAACGAATTATCGTCCACTACTTTTTAAGTTCGGGTGACACTCGTAGATTCATTACGTTAAATTGATGCGGGAATGCGAAAAAAGTGCAATGTCGTTGCTAAGATTCGAACTCTGCAGTTCGCGTATACATGACGAGCGTCTTCATGTTGCACCACAATGGCATCCGAAAAGAAAGGAGAAAATGCCTTACATTCATTTTAAAGGAAACCTTATGATACAGAAAATTTTTTTTAATTGTATTTTATGTTATTTTAAAACTACTAATACTTTCTGTTGTTTCAACGGAAGACTGAAACTTTGTGTTTAATAATTACAGCTGTAATCCCATTTTTCATAAACTTCTACAAATCGCACTCACGCTTTTTATTCCTTTGATTTAAGCTTTGCCCTAGAGATGGCAGAATGCTCATTGTTTCCGCTTTTGTTTACCTCCTTAACATCCGCTTCTTCAAGCATCTATGTTTCCATCTATAAGATGGAATTATTTGCTTCTTAAAGAGTAAGGACTATGTACATGTCTTCCTTGAAGTGCAGAGGGGTTTTTTTATATCCGTTCTCAGTTTAGAATTTTATTAAATTTAAAGCTGATGAGCTTCATTCTCATTTATAATGATATTTTAGATGTTAGATATTTATTTCAAATTTTATAAGGAAAATAAATATGTTGATTTACTTTGTTTATGAGCATTAATTGCATTTCCTAAAATTTTAACATTCCACACTACACCTTTATAAAATGGAATAAAACCAGTTTGAATAAAACAAATAATTTTAATAAATCTAATAAATAAATCAAAAATATTTCTTACATTTATGGCATCTAAGTAAGCAAAAACCAAATACGTTATACAGATTTTATTGAGCAAACTGAATAATAAATTTCTGAATATTGTTTGGTAATTTGAATGTTATGGATTTAAATAAAGTTAACATTTCCTACAAAATGCATTTTCTTCATCATTCATCTTATTGTTTTGAATGGACTGTTTTTCACTAAACATTCTCGTGGAAACTTACGACCGATTTCATAAGATATTAGCTGTAAAAAGAGATATAAATATTTTTCACATAATTTATCTCATTATTTTGAACGTAATTAATTAATCAGTTAAAACTATCTGAAGTCAACGTATTGAAAAATGAGCTTATATAAGCTCATTTTTCAGTATTCATTCACACTTTATCATTATTATAATTTTTCATTCATTTATTATTAGCTTTCAAGGATGATCGCAACGCTCGGTTACAGCATGTTTGCCATTTTAATATATAATTCTATTAATAAAAATATTAATAATCAATTCCTATTTGAAAATAAATAAGTCAGAAAAATTTCCTTTTTTAACTCTCAACATTTGCTCCTGAAGTTTTTGCAGTTTAATGATTTATGCATAACAAATATATTTTTTAAGACAGCAAAACACATTGCTAGAAAGTATCTAACTACTATTGTTTATCTTCTTATTTTATACGCGTCCTTTATTCATTCCAGATTTAAGCAACACATTTTTACTTGGAATGTCTTTGACTGAAACGACAGTTGTCTTGGTACGCTTTTAATTATGCCCTGAAAAAGAAATCCTTTTGTTATAATTAGAAGTGAAAATAATTGCATTCATTACAAAAAAGGTATTAAAAATAGAAAATTTAATTAAGGAAAGTGAAGGTTTCCTTGCTGCGTTAGGGAAATATTGACATTTCAGGAAAGTGACTTCAACTCGGGAAGCTGCGAAATTATTTTGCACTGTCTGCAAGTTGTTATCGGCGTTGCAGCACGTTTTTTGTTAATTAAGTGCCATTTAAAAAAATTTTTACCCTTAGTATAGAAGCATTTGCTAAAGCAACTGAGCTGCCGTCAATACAAATGACAGTTTTAGATTAACTTACACAAATTTATATTACTCGCAATTTCTAGTATTCACAATTAGTATATTGTCAATAAATACTTTATTTTATGATTGAAGTCATGAGCATTTTTGACACTGAGTGCTGTAGTTCTGACGTGATTATACACAGCATACAGAGCATTGTGCATACAGAGCGTCAGAGGATGATAAAAGACATTTAAGACATTGTTGGTACGTTGAGCGGGTCCGTATGGACAGTATTGAAATCGGAGCTGAGCATGCAGCGCACTACTTCTTCTGCTGACTTTTCAGCATTCAGCAGCAGTATATTACGCCGCAAATGATCCATCCTTCATGATCAGAATCGTCATCAGTTATCAGATCCAACACTAATCGAACAATGTCTGATCTGAATTACCACAAAATGATATTGAGACCACATTTCGACAACGGCAGGAAAGCTGCGGCTGGTGCCTAGTCGCGCAAGATGACTGCTTCAAAGGAAATAATATTCAAATGTACGTATGTAAGTTCCTTTATGTCAATAAACGTTTTTGTCAAAAACGTTACGAAGGGATATTTTTCATATATAAGGATGCCTGTACATCCTTATATATGTTGTCCAAGTAACTAAGTACAATAGCACTAAAATTATAAATAGATTTTGTAGAGAGTATTAAATAATGTTAGATATGATTAATTAGCAGATTTCTGATGCCCTGCATAGCATATCGAAGTCCACAAAGCCAAGACACAGGAAAATGTCTAAGTGGGGATGCAAGTATACTTATACTGATGAGTCAAAACAATATAAACATCTCCGCATTTTCAATGAACCCCTCTGGATGACTTGAACGGCACATGATTAAGTGGAAATCGTATTTAGCTGCTGCTGGAGGAGCTAAGGAATCATTCCTGCATTTATTTTTGCGAGTAATGGGAAAAGCTGCTTATCTGAAGCAAATTTGATAGAGGGCAGATTGTAATGGCCTGAAGGCTCGAAATGAGTATCTCCAAAACTGCACGACTGGCAAGTTGTTCATGATCTGCCATTGTTAGTATTTCTGCAAAGTGGATAAAAGACGGTGAAACCAGTAGTAGACGCCAATGTCTTGGACCCCCAAGCGTCATCAAAGAAAAAGGACATTGGAGACTGTCCCGCTTGGTACAGCAAAATCGGCGCCAGACAGTGGCTGAGCTAGCAGCCCAATACAATGCAGGTCCATCTGAAAGTGTGTCGGAACACAAAGTGTAGCGGAAACTGCTGGATATGGGTCTGCTCATGCTCAGCAGACGTCTCACTTGTGTTGCCCAAGTGTCATTGTCAACTACGTCTGCAGTGGGCACGGGAACAACGAGAGAAGACTATGGATAAGTGTGTTTATAAGCTTGGTCGGATGAATCAAGATTTCTCATTCATCCCGTTGATGATCGTGTCAAGGTACGCCATCTTCCAGGCGAACAGTTGCTCCCCCTCCCCCGTACAGCAGGTTATACACAGGCTGGTGGTGGCAGTATAACGTTTTCGGGGGCGTTCTCACGAGCGGCTCTGAAACTCAGTAGAACAGACCATGAAAGCTGCTGACTGTCTGAACCTAACTGCGAATAAGTTGCAGCCTTAGAAGGCGTCTGTCTTCCCAACTGGAAATGGAATCTTCCAGCAGGGCAAACGCCTTATGTCAGAAGGCTCGAAATATATTTGAATAGTTCGAGGAGCATGAAGATGAATTACAATTAATATCCTAGCCATCTAACCGGCCGGATCGTAACCCGAGGGAGCATATTTCTCTTCTCATGGAACGACAGCTCAGAGCTCAAATACCACCACGTCGAAATTTCTCGACTTTTTGTAACGGCTGCTTAGAAATTTGGTACAAGCTGCCTTCAGTAATCTACCAAGAACTTGTAGCATCTATACCAGAGTGAGCTGCAGTTGTTTTGTAGAAAAAGGTCGCGCATAACGTGTTATTGTGTTTATTTATAATTAGGTTTTGGCTCTGTAGTGTATATTGACAATGGAAAAATCTGCTCACACCACTAGAATGGTGTGTCATATATAAAATTTTGAACCACCAAAATATAGAAAATTTAAATCGTTTCAAAGGAATTATAATCTTTACAGGTATCAAAGTTTTAGAACTGCGTTCTGAAGTTTCATCTCAATTAATTCCTAATTTTCTTTCAGAGAATTTATTTCCAGTCGCAAATTGTATTTTCAACGATATTTTCTTTAACCAGATTTGGTGTTGATTCATCAGGCGAAACTTCTGCATGGAAAACTCCCTACATACTAAATTTCATAATCATGAGTTTCAGTGTTTGAAGAATATTACAAACCTGTAGCTCATTAAATTGCGGTATTTGTTGTGATGCCTCCCAACTGGGATAATGGTTAGTGACTATGACTGCGGTACCGAAAGGCCGGGTCCGAATCCCTGAGAAGGTAAGAATGTTTATTATAACTGTATGGTGTCTATGCGGCATGGGGGCAGTCTAAATATGCGGCAAGTCGAAAGTCCTCTCGGAAGGTTGATGGTAAGAAAAGAGGTTGGGAGACCCCCGGCCCAGTACTCCTCTCCTTAAAAATAAAGTCGTATAGTCACTTATATGGTGGCCAAGGCTCTTGTCAATGACAGAAGCAATCCTGCCTCTTTTCCAAGTTGAATTTCGTGCTCTTACTCTGATTTCAGAAAAGCAAAATTAGTCGAAACAATTTCCTACATTATTACCTGATAATTTACTAAAGATTTCAAGAAATACATATATTGTATTTTTGAAATATTTTATCTTTCAACGTATAAACTAGCTTTATACTAGCAAAAAATTTAATTTTAATTAGAAAAAGCTCAAGTAGCATATTATGCCTCAACATGACAACTAGAAACATCATGGAGAAAACTAAAAAGGAGTATTAATAATATTACTCTTTTCTGTTGTTACCAACGCAGACGTTTTTCAAAACAAAATGTATAATTCCAGACTTATAATATAAAACAGCCATTTTGATGAATATTGCAATATCGTGCTTTGTTACAAAATTGTCATTTCTATGAAATTTGAAACTCGCGTGCTTTTATTGCAAAACAAATATTTTTTTAACAATTGAAATACAGGGTATTTTTGTTATGTAAATATATCTATAAAGTTCTAGATTATAGTATTTAATCCATATTTTAGATTTTAAATGCTTTTACTCTATTGTATTTATTCTCAATTTTTGACTTCAAGAAATATACATGCTAAAAGATTATTATTGTTGAAGTGGGTGATGTTTCACAGAATAATATGCTAATTAGCATTAATATGTATATATTATATCAACAACATAAGTATATACCAATAATATTTTATTCGATTTATTTATAAATACTATTTAGAGAAGAAAAGAAAACGTTTTGGAAAGAAGCTGGTGTTTCCCTCGATCAGTAAGTGCAGAGTAATCACAGATAATAAGCACATTACTGCAGATAATAAGCAGTAATCTTCTTATTATCTGCAGATTTAATGTGCTTTTTAGGTCTAAATATTAACAATATTATCACACTTAATAAGAAATTAACTGCGTGCAAATAGATTACATAGCTTCAAATAAGCTAGAATAAATTAGTTAATAAAACAGCTATTAAATTATCTACAATATAAGTTAGAAAAATAAAATTATTTCTTTAAATATATTTTATGTTCGCGGTTAACAGAATAAAATGCTCATAATCCTTCTTATCGTGTTAGCTTTCCATAGTTACGTCTTATCTTTCTAAAGACTTCAGTCTCTCAAGCAAACTCAATGTTATAATCTGCACTATTATTATCCAATTATAAATTCCGTCGAAACCAATGTGGTAACACATTGCGTTTAAATTGCAAGTCTGTTAATCCAAAATTCAACTGTTGAAATATGATCTGAAATAAAGTTGTAGAAACATTATGCTATTTGGAAGCAGAAGACATGAAAAATAACGCCGTCGCCAGTATTCGAACCACGGACCTCTATATACGCGCCGAGTGTGCTGACCACTACACCACAAAGGGATACTAAGGAGGCGGGAGAAATGTCTTATATACTTCCTCTTTAAAAGGGCGACAGGGGATTAGGGTCCCCCAATCGCCAAATCCTGGTGATGGAGAACCATCCTCCACCACCTTTTCTTAGTTCGTGCGAACTGTGGAGACATTCGGTTATTTGGAAGCAGGAGACATGAAAAATGATCAACGCCTTCGCCGGTACTCTTGATACGCGCCGAGTGTGCTAACCACTACACCACGAAAGCATGTTAAGAAAGCAGGAGAAATACCTTATAAAGTCTCTTATTGAATTCAGTCTTAATGATTTTTTTTTTTTTTTTGATTTGTGTGTGTGTTTTGGTATAAAAACTGCCAACAGCAATATTTTGCCTAACATTTTAAACAATAGTATATCAGATATATTAACAATTTTGCCCTTGAAACTATGCATACACTTTACCCTGAAACGGGCTGGTTTTACATGGATAGGGAAGGTTCAGTCACTGAAGGCTCACCAAATGCCAGCGCAGGACTTTTTTTCCATCCAGCTTTCGTTTTGAATACCCATGGATGCACGGAGAATTATTTTCGATGGCGAGCTAATGTATTTCTGTACGTGTTTCGTTTTCCCGATGTCATGGATGGCGAGATGATGGCTATTTGTGTGACCCTAGGACACATTAAAGCCTCAGATTTCAGCTATGACAAAATGGTCATTCTGTCGCACTTTAGGACGACACTACAGACTGTTGAATCAGAGGCCAGTCTGATCTTCGAAGAAATCCTTGAATTCCAATTTTGTTCGGAAAAAGTAAAACTAGTAGGTAAAGAAATTGTACTACAATGGATTTCGCGGTCATTGTGGCCTTTATGGTGATAATCAGGCTAACAAAATTACAGAAATTGTTCTTAACCATTCTGGAAAACTCTATTTTCGAAATTTTTCAAACAAAAATGAACTTATGCGTCTTGTCTTAACCAAGGGCTAGAGGGAAATTTTTTAAAGGAAATAACCTGACGGGGAAAATATGTGGTCAGGTTTAGGCTTGAAACTGGTTATAAGTGCTTTGCTTACCTTTTCTATTGTGTTGGCCAGCCCAAACTGCCCACTCTTACCAGCCAATAACAGCCCAAACTGCCCACTTTAAGGCTTAATTGAAGAAATAGAAGACACTCTCATTAGAAGGTGCCTTGCGCTGCGGGGAGCCTCTGACGTGGAGCGGTTTGGAGAATTAGAGGCCGAATGATATTAACTTTTTACGTTGTATGTTCTCAAAGTTTTGTTCTATTTATATAAAATTTATCTTATCCTCTGCTTTCGGAAAAAGAAAATATACAGACAGTTTTAGCATGCTTATTTAGTAAAGTCATCAACGCTGAATAGTTAAAATTTCGATACTCATATTCATTTTGCTTGGAAGCTTAACACATGGGTTACTGCATGAATTTGGATATTTTAAAAATGGATGCAAAATCAGATAATAGTTATGTCAAAGCACGATTTGTATGTAAAACCTGATCGCGAAGGCAGACTTGTTTTAGAATCTAGTGAGTCTTAGCTTAAATTTCGGCCAATAGATAACACTGTGCAAGCAAAGTCTTGATAGAATGTGCAAATTTAAATCTTTTAAAATATCACGCGAATTTTTTAGCTTAATTATTCATAGTCTGACATACTCACAAATACAAACGAATAAATGTTGAATAATCTAAAGTTTATGTTTTTTGCAGCGCGATGCTAACAGTGTCAAATGTTGTTCTCTGTGATACTCTGGTATCCTGTTAGGAGACTCACCGGATATCTTCCAGTTATTACTTCTTATTTCTCTTATTCTACTGGAGACACTTCTAGGTTGGAAACTCAGGACTACTTATGTTTAAAAACGATTTCCTGCTTTAGATATTATCCCCTTTCTTAGAAGCAGTGAACGTTCTTTATATCAATGGATCTTATAAATATTTAATTTTCTGTGTCACCTAATTTTGAGATAATACTTTCGGTTTTGTTGATGACTTTCTCTGGTTACTGGATGTAAATCATTGCATACCGTATTTACACATATAATATATAATGTCTCATCTGTTAGCTAAATAGTTCCGGGTCATTATTAGGGAATGTTTTTAGTTCCTAAAAAATGAATTATTGTTAGAGAACTCGTAATGTTTTTTGAAGATCTCTTTCACACAATTAAGAGCAGTACTTTAGTTTAACATTTATTTTTATACTTTATATTTAGTGTTTAATATTTATTTTTATTTAATTTTATACCTTGTAGAGATAATAGCTATTTTTTGAAAGCAAGAGATATGAAAACTGAGCAATGCCCTCGCCTTGACTCGAACCACGGATCTCTCGAATACGCGCCGAACGTGCTCGCCATTACACCACGAAGGCATGCTAAGAACGCGGGAGTAATACCTTACATATTCCCCTATTTAAGGTGTAACGGGAGATTAAACGACCCAATCGCCAGATCCTGGTGGTGGAGAATCATCATCCAAAACCTTTTTCTAGTTCCGGCGCCACTGTAGAGAAATTAGGTTATTTCGAAGATACACGAAAAATGATCAGTGCTCTCGTCGGACTCGAACCTCGGACTTTTCGATACGCTTCGAGAGAGCTGACCACTACACCACGAAGGCATGCTAAGAAGGCGGAAGAAATACCTTATAACTTCAAAGCGTAATTTTTTTATACTTTTATTACGTTTTGGCTTAAATACAGTTAACTAAGAACAAAGTGTTATATGCGTAACTTCTTTTGCAGATTAATTCAAATTAATTCTGGTAATGTTATATTTCTGTTGCATTTAGGAAATTAGAAGCTGCATACTTTGTTCATTATACTTTTGCTTCTATGCCCGAGTCATGTTCAATAAATTTTGGTTTGCTTGACTGTTAAAATATATTCAGTTATTTTACGTTACCGATTTAGTAATCAGTTCATTGGACGAAACAGTTCTTTGCTTTGATACGGAGAAATGCTGAAAATTAGTTAACCAAAATTAAACAAACGTTGTCTAGTTGATATTATTTATTTATACAAAAAAGTTATATTATAAAAATCAATATTATGTTTTGTTCTATCAACTACTTTGTTTGTTTGTGCTAAAGCAAATACGAAGTTTTGTTTAATCAGCGTGAACGTTCGTATGCTACTGAAGTTATATTTAAATAGGTTTAATTATGCTTCTTTTCATTTTAACTCCAAACATGTTTCGCAAATTAAGGAGTGGACAAACGTAAAACTTGTATTTCCAAACATTTAAAATTCTGAAGCCCTGCCCTGACGTCCTTAAATAAGCATAAAAATGTTTCGTGCAAACAACTTTGCAATGAAATGCATTACTTTCTGCTCTACGGTGCAGAAAGAAAATATTTGTAATACTGGTATTCAGTAAATACTGCAGGCAGCTTCCCATCCATGCCTTAAAGAAGTCAATTTACGCAGCTCCTGTTTTGAACTAACGTCTTGCAAAAGTACTCGAAAGTGCAGAATATATAATATTGCTCAAAGCGAAAAAGAAATCTGCTGGAATAAGAAATCATCAGTTTCTTAAACATCGAAATATCTCAGATAAAATGTATCTTATTTATCTTTCTTCTTGCTCTAAACTGCATGTCGAAAGGACATCAAAGAATAGATCATCAGCGCAATATTCAATAATTTAATTTGATGCTTTCAGTTTAGCAGTACAACGGAAGGTGATAATTATGACAGAGATTACATTAGTCAAAAAATTGGTTTGATGCATTCATCACAGTTATAAGACAGAAGGAATAAAAAAATAAGACAATTATAAGCCGTGAAATTCATGAAGTAAGACATATGAAACAAAGCATCACAAATGGCTAAATTTCCTAACCCGATAGGTCAGGAGGCTATACCGAAGCATTTCCCACGTTTCTTGAGGATTGGTGTCGTGCCAATTTCTCCATTTCTTACATTAAATAATGATAAAAATAATATTTCCTCCCCTAGTGGAATTCTAGCAAGGTATTTCGAAATTTTATCCGAAACATTACGTTTCCAGTACGATTTAATTGTGCCTCCAGACAGACAGTGGGGAAGTTTGAAAGAAGATGGAAATTGGACAGGTATGGTAAGCATGATTCAAAAAGGTGAACTGGATACGGGATTTCTTACCATTAACAGCCAAAGACAGTCAGTTGTTGATTTCAGTATACCGTGTTATTTCGAGGATGTATTATTCATTACTAATGTACCAAGTTATCAAGCACAGGCATTTTCCTACGTGTACGCATTTCAGCCATCTGTCTGGATCGGTTGTTTCATTACACTCCTTCTGATGAGTGTACTATTTCGATATGTCTTGAAAAAGAAATACACTTATATGCGAATCATTTTTGACTGTGTTGGCAGCGTACTGAAGCAACCTCCTGTTATAAATGATGATACATTAGGTGGAAGATTTCTTATCGTATTCTGGCACTTTTTTACACTAGTCATAACATGCGGGTACCTCGGTGGACTTTCATCGATGCTCAGCGTGCCGGTGAGGATTAAACCTATCCACAATTTTCTAGAATTATTTGAAGCTGTGGCAGCCGGAAAGTATAAATGTTTCATACGGAAAGGATCCATTAATATGCATCTTCTAGAGCAAGCCAAGCAGAAACACCTGAGAAATCTTGCCGATTTCATCAGAAAAAATCGTTGGTATATTGATAAACCAAATCCGTATGAGTTTCTTCAAGAAAACACTGCTCTAATACTTACAAAGACTGAAATACTTTGGACATTTGGTTCGGAAATTGGGAGAACTAAATACGTCTCAGATGATATACTTTCAACATGGTATAGTGGATTAGCTTTCAAAAAAGGATTTTGTTGCATAGCAAATATTAATGCTGTAATTTCTAGAATCCATGACTCAGGGTTATACGAAAAATTTTCTAGTGATTCAACATTGAGATTACAGCAAACGCAAAGCGCCAATATTACTGAAATAAATTTTAATAATCAAACTACTGAAAAGGATATAGAAATATTTATTATTATCCTTGCTTTAGGTTGCTTTTTCTCCTTTTTAGTTTTGCTATGTGAAATCGGCTATAATCATGTGAAATATTTATGGATTCACTTAAGAAAAGAAAATCAGAAGTAATGTAAGAATTCCTCTTCAAAATTATCTTCTTTAAAAATCAAAATTGAGTGAGCAATATTAGTTACGATAAGCAAAAGGTAAATTTATAAGTATTCATCAGAAATAAATTTATAATAAAAGCATTTCTGAATTATGCCTGAAAAAACAGCTATAGTTTCGAAATCTGCAGCTTTGAATTTATATTTTAATGCTGATTTCTAAATCTTTGTACTTTGAAATCTTATTTCATATTATAGTGCGTTTTTAATTACAAGAAAAATTAATCACTCCGGTTACGAATGTCAGATATAATACAGAAGTGCATACAATACTTAGGAATGGGAAAACACATGACAAGTCCAAATAAATTGTTTGTCGCTTGGGAAATCATGACATGATATTATACCGATTTAATAATATATCCTGACAACAATTAGCTTTCGGAAATATATGTAAAACAAAAGGAAAGAAAAATTAAATTTACTGAAATTCTATTAAGAAACTTTTGGAAATTTCTTTCAGGCGAGTTTCCGCAATTAATGGTATGTATGGATTTCCATAAAAGCCATTGAAACTGGGTACTGATTAGTAGTGATCCCGGCTCGAATTCCGGAGAAGGTATGGATGTTTGTAAATGCATAGTACCTTTGCGGCATGGGCGCACTCTAAATACATGGCAAGCCGAAAGTTTTCTCTTAAATTCTGTGGTAGGAAAAGAGAGGTAGGAGACACTCGGACCCATCCCCCGGGGTGCTTTCTCTCAAAATTAAAGGTGGAACTGTGCAAAATCGTACTTTCACATACATAGTGCCTAAAGCTCTTGGCAAGTAGTATCGTTGTTCTCGTGATGACGATAAATTTCTTGGGTTTGTTCTCGTGATGAGATGAGATTAGTCACAACAGCAAAAACATTTCCTTTCATAATTTCATTTTTACATTTTTACATTTTTAACATTTACATTTACTGCACTCATGCATTGCTTGGAATGGAAACCGTTTTGAGTAATAACTTCATACAGACTAACACTTAGGACGACGTGTGGTATTTGGACGATATATGTCAGTTAATTAAAAGTATAAGCTGATGTTAGCATTACTTTTAGCAGGACTGTTGCTTTTTTTGTTTGTATGTTTTTGCATGTGATTGAAATGTACATAGAACATTAACGATATTGCTTTTGCTACCTTTTAAGCCAATTAAGCTATTGAGATTTGATGACGTTACTAGATAAAAAGATAGATAAATAAATTTGTTTTGCGTACTCATTTTTTACCACGATATAAAAGTGAGATGCTTACAAGTGTTTCTTTTAAATTATTTATTAAATTTAGAAATATAAATGCGTAGGGAAGAAGTATATCATTGCAACCTAAGATACATGCAAACTGTTAGTGAGTTAAGAGGTATGTACTATTTTATATATTTGTCTTCAATCAGGTTTTCTAGAATAATCGATGAATAAAATGCAGATGGAAATTTGTGAAATTTATAACGATTATCTATACTTGCTCGTATACAAATAGCAATACTTGATCTACGAAACATGTATAAATCTTTAACCGTTCTGTGTTTGTGAATTCAGTCGTAAATTATAGTACTAAAACGTGATATTCGATATTAAACTTTTTGTAAAAACCAAATAAGAAACTACTTAAGCTGTGAATGAATACATACCAAAATATTTATTTTTTTTTGTTAAATTTGATGATATCGGAATTATTTCTAGCATATTATTAGTAATTAAATTTTAACTGCAAACAAATATTTAATAAAATTAAGCGCAAAGGAATTATGTGCTTTATTTATTCTTTTTTATTTTTTTATACCTGTGTGAGTATTTGTATTAAAAATTTATATATATAAAAGATTATATATATTTTTGACGCATGGTTACAATAGTATTAAATACATATGTACTATTTGTTTTTTGCATTATGCATCTCTTGTATTTATCCTTTGCATTATGCATCTTTTATATTTATTCTTCGCATTATGTATCTTTCCTGTGCATTATTCACCGTTTTGTATTATGTATACCAGCTAAGACAGAACCAGAACAAGTGTTCTAACTGGTATAACAATGTGATGGTTCTCATAAAATTAAGGATTATGGACCGTTAGGTACTGAATTTCTTCTTTTGTACTTTTTTTTGCATGCATATATTTTTATATACATCACAGAATACAACATTAAGCAATTTCTTTAAAAATAAATATTGATATCACTAATAACCTGTATGAATTTCAGGATATTTTGAAAGGTTAAAGACCCAAATAGATGTGCTCTTTTGGTGTAGTTGTGTCACTTATTTATTTATGTATACTGCTAAGGAAGGACCGACTTTTAAAAATAGATATTTGTATTTCAGTTTCTTTAAGTGGGAAAATATTATTTTTTATGAACTGTGGCATTGTTTAGTGTATTTGTGTGTTTATTTAATGTAAAAGCGTTACCGCTGCAACCTAAGTAACAGCATGGAGTGCCGGAAAGCATAGCGCTGGCCAATCTGCGTGAAATAGTATAAAAAAATAGAATTTAAATGTAAAGTGTTTCACTCCCATGACTATGTCAAATTATTTCTTCAAATCTCTAGCGTACCTTTTTTTCTGAAATTCATTGTTGGAAATTCGAATTTTATTTTTCATTTTCATCCGAAATATGGCAATTTTTGAATAATTATTATATTTGTTAATGTTCGTTACCAAAAAAAGTGTAGCCTTTTGAAATATATAGTGAAAATTAGAATTTTGTGTCTTTAGTACTTCAAAAGCTATTGAAGTTGATATGTTTGGCGGCAGAAATTTGAGGAGGCAGTCTCCTTAAATGGTTGTCATCCGCTTGTTATCCAGCCTAATGGAAAATTAAATTATTAGCCCAGAAGGGCTATTAATTTCGTTTTGGCATTTTACGTTAAAAACTTTAAATGACTGTTATTTTTTCCAAATGTTGCCACCAAATATTACAGCCCTGTATTATAGTTAAAGAAATTAAATAATGAAGAATCGGCACAAATGCATATATGTTTCTCGAATAAAACGACCGTACCTAGAGCCATCCAATTTTGAATAGCGTATGCTTCCACTTGAATATGGGCATCTGAAAGGCCAAATTTAGAATTTTGGAACTTGTTTTATTATACATTTCATATTTGTAAAACCTTAGAGATTTTTTAATTAACAAACTCAACGATTTCACAGTGAGAAATGGGTATACTTGAACGGGAAAAAAAAAAAAAAATCCAGCGCGCGAGACTGTTTATCGAAAATTCTAAAGCTATACTCATTTAAAAATAATTTTGCGATATTGCTTTTGAAAATTCAGTTCTGCGATATTGCTGTTGAACTGAATAAGTGTGAAGAACATGATATTTAATAAAAAAAAGGTAACCCACAAAACGTTTAAAAAAAAAGGCCTCTTTGGGCGCAATTGTAAAATCTGAAAGTTTCCAGAATTTTTTATTCATTCTTTCCAATGAGAAGAAGGAGATTAGTAAGCAGATTTGCTTTTCAGCTAATAATATTTATAAATGAATGCTAAATTAATATTTTTGGATGTTTCGGAAAAAAAAAATTTTTTTTTTGGATTTGTTTTTTGTTGGCACTCAGCTTTTAAAATTTTGTAATTAACACCGAGGTTGAATATTTTTTTTTACATTGACTACTTTTAAGTTTTTGATAAGACCTCTCTAATTAGCAAAAATATCTGTAGCTATTTTTAGCCCTAAAGAACGATTAATTTCGGAAAAGGATTTTGCGTTGTTGCACTTTTTATTTGAGTATGTTGCCATCCGGCAGAAGGTAAAATATTTTTCTAAATTCTTTCAAATTTAATCTAATTCAATTTAATGAATGTTTTAATTAAATTTTAAATATTTTTACTTTAAATTTAATTAATTAATAAACTAAATTATTTAATACAAATAGATTCGGTTCTTAAGAATATTTTTTGTAATACTTTTTAATCTGATTGATATCAGATAAAATGTATTTAATTCAAGATATATCTAATTAAAAATATTAAATATTATTGAATTACATCATATTTTTTTTCATTTTTTAAATATACAAAAGATATAAAAAGTTTTCCACATTAATTTAAATGCATATTCATCCAGTATCCTGTAAAATACTTCGACATTTTTAAAAAAGGCGATATATAAGATATTGTCTACCTTCTTTATGCTTTCCTGCGTGGTATATGGAACACTCGACGCCAACTCGAGAGGTCAATAGTTCAAATTCAGGCACTGAGCATTTTTCACGTTCCAGCATCGATATAACCTAATGATTCTACAAGCTAAGCTGAGATGCTCTTATTTTCCACCGGGAAACACAGCAAGAATTTTTTATTAAGTTTAATAACAGAATCATTTAAAATTCCCCGTAGAGTTTTACACAATACATCTCAAGACATGTAGAAAAAAAATCTGTAAGCTTTAACATTTTATATTACGCCCAAGGGGACTTTTTTTTAATGTTTTGTCTGTTACCTTTATTTATTAAATATCACGTTCATCTCACTTAAAACTTAGAATTCAATTCAACACAAATATAACAAAATAATTTATAAAGTACATATCTTTAGAATTTCCGATACACAGTCTCGCGCTGGAGATAAAAAAGATTTTTTTTTCCGTACAATGTTGTCATTGCTCGCCTTGAAATCTTTAAAATTGTTGATCAAAAATTCATTAATGGTTTACAAAATAGAAAAGAGATAGTAAAACAAATTACAAATCCCAAGTTTGTGCTTCCATGTGCCCATATTAGAATGGAGGACTACACTATTCAAAATTTAATATCTCTAGGTACCGTTGTTTTTTTACAGTGCCAGAAATATGCATACATTCAGGCCGATTCTTCATTATTTTATTTTTTTAAATATAATGCAGGTCTCTAATATTTGGTGGCAACAATTTGAAAAGTGAAACGCCGTTTATAGTGAATCAACGCAAAATGCCAAAACGAAATTAATAGCCCTTCTGCTCAAATTGTCCCTTTGGGCTAATTAGATCATAAATATTGATATTTCAAAAGTAGGAACAACTTTTTGAAAATTCAAAAAGTTTTAATAATTTTAAAATTTATTTAAACAAGAAGTGTAATGTTTCTCTTTCCAATATATGTTTGTAATTCATTGCTAAAATTTAATTTAACCACAATTTTCCCTATGAAATTTAAAATGCGAAATAAGTTGAAATGGTAGTGCGTCCGCTTATAAATGAAGAAGTGAGTTTTGAAAATAGAGCGTTTTTAAGAAACATCCCATTTTCTTACGCATGCTCTCATGATATAAGTGGAACACCAAGCTTTCGATCTCAACAATAATACAAATAATTTCTTGTGTTTCTCGGTCAAATTATAAGAATTTGTTTTGTTATAATTAAAAGTGAAAACAATTAAATTTCATTTTAAAGAAAACGACATAATAGAGAATTAAGAAGAATAAAAGTTTTCTGGCTGTGTAAAGGGAAATATTGGCATTTGAGAAAAGTAACATTAACTCATGAAACTGCCAAGTTATTTTGTTGCTATCTACAAGCACTTATCAAATTTGCAGTAGTATTTCGGGGAACGTAAATGAGTTTAAAGTTTCTTAAATAAAGCATGAAAGACTATTGCTAAAATATGTGAAAGGTCGCATTAAAATTTGGGTGTTTTAATTTAAAACGAGTACTTTTTTTATATATATACTGTGAATAAAAGTGCTGGCGATCGTATGAACTGCATGAAAAGTGAAAGTTTCTGAACGTTTTTTCACACGCCTTTTGACATCGACTGCAACATTTTGATGGGATTAAAAACACTATACATTGCCTTTCAATGACCATAAAGTCCGCATTGACTGCATATTTTGATCGCATTGAACAATGACTGTATATGCTGATGTATGTACTTCTTAGATTTAAAATATATTAGTCTGTAGTAAAATCTGGAGTTAACAATGAAAAGAAATTTGATCAAAAACAATTCATCATTCAGAGAATCATCAGCAACAAGTCGCAAACAACAAGTGGAAACAACAAATCGCAAAGAACAAGTGGAAACAACAAGTCGCAAAATTAATCTTTAGATGAACATAAGACACAAACTATGTTAAAAGAGTTAAAATTATGCAATATAACACTACCAAAGTAAAGTAATTACTCATATAATAATAATAAAATCCTACTGTTCTTCAAAAATGTTCTTTTCGGTTCAGCATTTTCTACAGCAAGACATAATCATTTTGCCTGGCTGAATTCCATTTCGAACAAATCGATATTTCTTGTACAACTCTGCGAAAACGTTTCTTGAATAAAACTTTACATGAAAAGTTTTCTATTATAGCAATAAACAAATTGATTATCGATGAAAATACACATCTTTATACGTTTCTTGAAAAAAATCTGGCAGTAGTACTCACAATGCACTTCAGAAACTGATGAAAATGATGAATGACACGAAAATAATAATAATAATAATAATAATAATAATAATAATAATAATAATAATAATAATAATAATAATAATAATAATAATAATAATAATGGGACAATTCTATATCACCCGTTCTACTGGACTCATTGATGAAATTCAAATTACGCTTTTCATGTATCGAAAGCGTGACTTAGGATATATATTAGATTTATATATAACAATAATCTAACATAGGTATTTTGACACAGAATCGGACTTTTTTTAAATAACATACCAATGCCTAGATATTAAATTTTGTCAAATTATGCCTAGATATAAAATTTTGTCATTTTGGGTGAGAAATTTATGGACAAATTTAAAAAAATTATCTTAGGGCATTTTTTCAGTTTGCGCCAAGAATAATTCACTTGGCGAACTTCTTAATTTATAGCAACCTATTTTCTTTTCCTTCATTTCATTGTACACGAGCGAGGAAAAAAGTCATCCTTCTTACTTTCAAATAATTTTAACAAAGTGCGTAAGCCATATTTGGTGTTATATCATTGCTTATAATAAATATGCCAAATTTTAAAACTCGCCCCCATCTCTTAATTCATGTATATCATAGAAAATTTCAAATAAAAACTCTAATGTTTTGCACGTATGCTTAGAAATATATCTACATTAAGATGTTGATAAATATTTTATAGGTTACAATTCAAAATATTTTTTCAAAGGTTTATAAAAATAATTTAAAAATACAAATTTTGAAGGTAAATAATCATAAATGGAAAAATTTTATTTGGAAGGAACCTTAATTTTGAAATGTGAAAGAAAGAATCAAATACGTTTTATAAAAAAAGAGAGATATACCAAATTCAATTAACATTGAGGGGCTAAAATTTTAAAAGCTAAATGTTCAAAAACTACTCGTGCGATTTTTACAAAACTTGACAATTTGGCATAATTTGAGTAGTAGAATCGAAATATGGAACAAAATTGGCATGTAATTTAAAAAAAAAGTCCTTTTGTGTGTCAAAATGCCTACATTAGAATAATGCTATATATAAATCTAATACATATCCTAAGTCACGCTTTCGAGACATGAATAACGCACGCTGAATTTCGCCAATCGGCCCAGTAGAACGGGAAGAAATTTTTACTGGATTACAAAAATTCATGGTGTAATTTCTACATTTAATTCCTCTATGTATCAATAGTATTTCAATAACAAAACTCTCAAATTAAAGCAAAAACTAAAGTTAAAGGTGGCAGGGACAAGGAAAAGTAGAGCGAGCACCAGAACTTCGTCTATACATTTACAGGTATTGCTCCGCATTATATTTTTAGTGAAAGAGGTCAATATACTAAAAAGTATTCACCAAATTATCAGAGAGAAGATAACTGTGTTCATCGATGGAGGTAAGAAATAAATCGAGTGGATGTCGAGCCTACATCGGAGACTGGAACGACGCATGGTTCATTTTCGCTCCGTAGTTTTTCTTTTATCGGCCCTTAGTCATCTCACCGGGATGCTATAAGCAATTTATTTATTTATTTATTTATTTGCTGAAGTTATTTGCATTTTATGGTCTTAATATACGATACAATGCAAAGCATTTAAAGAGAAAGCTAATGCAGGTACTGAGTTCACGCTGAACTAACAACTCGCAACAACAATAACTGAGAGCAGGTGTTCTATCCGATCTTATATAGTTTTCAATCAGCCGCCAAGATATTTCTAGTACTTCTGTTTCTCGAAATTACTGGAAAGCAATACCAAGATCGAATTACGGTTACAGCTGATATAGATTTAAAAAAATTACTTCTCAAAATTTTTATTTCTCAGTGTTAACTGTAAATACTTATTATTATTTTTTTTTAACTTTCCTTCTCTTACAATTCGATATTTAGATTCAATTAAAATAATTTTCGCACATTTTTTTCTAATTTATTTTTTAAATTCTGATTTATCTTAGTAATTTTTATAAATTTTTCGAAAACATATTGAATAATAACGTATAAAACTTTTAGCATCACCTTAAAGTAGAAATATTTCTACGCATTTCTGTAAGAATTAAAGTTTTTTATTCAAAATTTCCTAATATATACGTGAATTTGTGTTAACGCGTTTTGAAGTTTGGCATCCTTAAATAATAATAACGCCAGATGTAGTTAGTTCACAGATTCCGTTATAATCTTCAACTAATTGCTACAGTTGCTCTCAAATAAATTTTTATGGAATACTTTCCCTCAATTTTATTAATGATGCATCGTAAATATTTATTAATAATGCATGGAAAGGTATTTATAAGGCATATTAATCAGTTTTAATATATTTTTTATGGAATATTTTCCTTCCATTTTATTAATGATGCATAGTAAATATTTATTAATAATATATGAAAGCTATTTATAAGGCATATTAATCAATGTTTTAATATATTTTTTCATGTTTGTTAAAGTTAATTTTTACCTTCGCTATGTTATCCCCTGCTATTCTTGCTTTATTTAAATCGAACTTTCTAAAATTGAGAATGTTTTGATAAGAAAATTTTAAAAAGCAATTGATTAATCAAAACGATTCAATTTTCAGAATACGAAACTCGATGTACAAAATATATTAACTAAAAAATTTTAGCATTTTATGAACTCAAATCATATCGATTAATGATAAGTGAGTTAAGCTTGTTTTATTACGTAATTAATTTAAGAGCTTTATTGTTAGATAAAATAAATAGTTAATTACTTTTGCTATCTCAAAACTTTACATAAGTGAGAATTTGTAACAGTAGGTATTCCAAAATATGTAACTTTTTATATATTGAGGTTAGTTTCTGAATTAATATTTTAAAATGAATATCAAAATATGAGTACAGATCAAAGCTGCACATGCAAATGCAATGCAAATCGGAATAGATTTTTGGGGCTTATATGCGAACAATAGAGTCTTAGTAAATAAATAAATTAATAATATTCGAATCTCCTGTATTTCAGAAATTCAAGCCTTGATCTTTATTAGAAAATTTGACATTGTTTCTATTAAACTTAATTATATTATTCAACACATATGATTCAGTCTTCTTTTTTGAAATCTTGTCTCATTATCTTACGTTAAGTCTGAATATGGCAAAGCATACAAGAGCTATCTGTTTAAGGAGAGGGATACTTTCGTGAACGATTTTTCTAGGGGAAACTGGTTCGCATTTACATTACTTACAGGAAAACTATGAAAATGCAGCCAGTTTATTCCCCTAGGTTCGACTTTGGGATGAACAATGAGTGTTCAGTGGTCTTTATAGAATTATGAGACCCGCTTAAATTAGGAGTCAGGTTATCAGTCTCTAATGTACTATCCATTTGTAAAGATTGTAAATACTTACAAAAAGAAAAACACCGTTATTCCAGACGTGTTGCATTGAATGATAATGTATCTTCCCACCGGAGAACAACCACTTGGTAGAGCTGCTGCTGTCCGAAAATATGTTTGTGTGGTAATTCAGTTCTATGTTCTCCAAATCTGTCTTCTTGGCATTATTTTCGCCTTTTCAAAACTAAAAATCCTCTTAAAGGAAAAATTATTTTGTGATGTGGAAGAGATAAAAAGAATGCAACATCTACCCATAGAACCGTGCCAAAAACAGACCTCTAACAGTAGGTATTCCAAACGTTTAATTGTCATATTGTGAATATACTCGAAAAGTATGATTACTTGAACTTCAGTAAGTCGATAATTTCTAGGGAATCATTTTCGGAGTCAGGAATCAGAAGGTAAATCAAAGTAAATATAAAAAACTACGATAGTACGCAAAATATAAGCAAGCTTTCTGATTTTGTTCCTAACTGAGAGACGTAAAATTCTTACTACAGAGGCACAATGTAATACTTAATGGATACAGGATAAGGAAAATATAGTCGCAAAAAAAGTGAAACTGGGCGCATAGAAAAAGCCTTTATTAATTATTAATAGGCGTTGTTACAGAAACTATCTGACGTTGGTACAAAAAAAAAAAAAAAAAAAAAATTCCTCTCTGGCGTTGGTACAAAAGTCCGTCTGGAATAATAATAAATTAAATATCCTCAGCAAGGGATATGACTTCCCCCAACTGCAATGGCTGATTTACACCGTCTATCGATACTTAATACCAGGTTGTCTAAGAGTTCTTAGGGTAAGAGTTCCTATTCTTTTGGAAGCATCTGTTTCAGTGCTCTGGTGTTCTGAAGGCAAGATCATGTCGCGGGGCGTTTCCTTCTAGTATCCCACATATGTTTAATGGGGTTGAGTCAGGGAAGCTCAACGTGAGTCCTGTATAGCCGAGCATTGTCACCCATAAAACCAAAATCGAGACCAATAGCATACCAGAAAGAACGCATGTGGGAGAGGATAACTTCAGCACAATAATGAACTTCGGTAAGTGAACCTCTGCCGAATATGCGGACTCTGTATGTCTGTTCATCAGGATGTTTCCCCATCCAGCCAGGACCGCTGCTACCAGTTTCCTTGCCTGATGTTAGTGGAATCAACGCGTAATAGTACTTCTTTTCGTACCAAATTGCTCAGAGAATTATTTTGTCAGACTGAAACGAATCTCATCACTAAAGGTTTGAATACCTTCATAAAGTTTCTCCTCTTTGTGTTCTCTATACCGCCGATGGGCTGCTCTCAATGGTATGCAGAGTTTATGACAGAAGGTGAATAGGCCAGCTTTTTGAAGTCGTCTGGCCACAGTAAACTGAGGTCCGGTGTCTATGCCCAACTACTGGCGGACAGTGTTACCGAAAGCGAACAATGTTACCCGCTTTCGGTCTCTTTTCGCCTGCAGGGTGATATATTGGTCATCTATCACTGTTGTTTTCCTTGGTCGACCATCACCGACCTTTCGTACAGCCGTACCTTTGGAATGCTTTCCAACTTCGTGAAACAACGCTTTTATCAATTCACACGCTTGGGTGACAAATGTCAAAATACACCCCTCCTCAAGCTTATTAATTATTCTACCATGTGTAAAGGCTTCTAATGATTTTTCGTAGCCATACTGCACAAACAATCTCATTTTTACTTGCAGAACGATGCCTGGAAATACGCCTTCCTAAGTTGCCTTGCACTGCTCTCCCTGATTCCTCGCATTTTGCGTGTCCTGACGTACCCTCTGACGTAATGGTGCTACTATCTGCATATTTATCTCCTTTCTTCTAAGTTGGATTTTCATTCTACTGATATTAAAATCCCCTTTTCAACAATTCCATGGTTGTATGCTGAAAGCGAATTTTTTGCTTACGTTTTGCACACTAGGGTAGTATTCGAAGGTGATACTAATTACTAAGTTGATGCAACTACTAGTTGAATTTGTAGTATTTGTTTTTTGAGCTGTGAGTCCCTTTAATTTTAACGTATTGAAACTTAACTGCTTTAGACGGATTTTTCGCCTTTTACGATATACTTGTTTGGTAGCACAAAGTTTAACCCACATTTCCTCATCATCCTAAAAATAGGACAGCACTCATAAATGGTCTTTGTATGAAATCTTTGAAATAATTTATTTCAAATTATAGATTTATTATTTAAGAGTCCTTTAACTATATATTTGTATTTATTGCAAGTACTTATTGTGAACTTGAGATCACAGTGATTTAGTCGACATGGACAATGAAATAGTGATTTTACCCCGGATTCTCATGCACTGACAGTAACAAAGAGGAAATTGATTATTTACGTACAAAAGGAGACCGAAAAAATAATGTGTGATGATGATTTATCTACAAGAGGAGATGGAAGAAATAATGTGTGATGATGATTTATCTACAAAAGGAGATCAAAGAAATAATGTGTGATGATTATTTATCTACAAAAAGAGATGGAAGAAATAATGTGTGATGAAGGATGTCCTGAATAGGTTGCCGGCACTATTGAAATTTTAGTTTCAAATAGCAATGCAAAACATGATGTAAATCCCAAATGGGTAAAATGTGAACCCAAGTTCGAAGTATTCCGAAGGCTTTTCCTCATGAGACAGCATTTGTAGCTTCATGGAAGATCAAACACTTATTTAGTGATGATTGTATGAGCTTGCTTTATTTTCAAGAACACATAACAGTTGCCCATTTGGGAGTTTCTATTCCAAGAAATCCATCTTGCAGAAAACTGGGTGTTCAACAAGTTAATGAAAATTTTCTAAAGCCTCGAAATGAAAATTTTATTGCGGAGAAAACCAAAAAATAGCAAAAAAGATGCCAGCTAAAGATTTGCGTCGCAAAACCAACAATTATCTGTAAAAAATACAACGTTGTACTATGTTTAAGATGCTTACTCCCACTCCACCTACGTAACAATGATTAGCAGTGGATTATACCATTGCCCTATTTTAAGCCGGGCTGTATTGATCAAAATAAAAAAAAATCATCATCGTATCATTTGGTAAAGTAGTTTTAACTCAGCTATTTGTCCTCTAAATTTTATTTGAAATTTAATTTGCAACTAAAATGTCTAGAAAACAAAATTATTCGTTCGCTGTTCGGATTGTGCATTAGACATGCGCAGTCTCCGTGAAAAATAAAAATGAAATTTTAAGAAAATTTGATAAGAATAGAAAAGTAACTATCGAAAAAAACTGATTATTCTTGTGCAAACATTGAAAACAAATATTTCTGAAAGATGGAAATTTGAAGAAAGAAAAAGTGTTTGCGGAAAATCCGCTTAAAAAAAGCTGTAGGATCAAGGTGAAATGTCTCGATATTCCAAACATATTTTGCTAAAGTTTTTTAATCACTGCTGTGACATCACGTGCTCTAGGTAGAGGGTCTATGTTAACGGAAAATTTATAAGAAATAAAATCGTGGGTGAATGCAAAAGACAAATATTTTTCACTGAAGAGCTGTATAAATTTAAATCACGTCCTATCATATCAGAAAATGAGAATCCATAGGTGTCTCAGTGAATTTATTAAAGATTTAAGAATTTATCAAAAGAAATATATCGATATTATATAAAAAGATTTTTAGTGTTGATGAAACCAGTCTTTCCTTTCATCTCATGCCTTTAAAGACGTTCAGTATCGTGGTAAAGGCACTTCCCTATTTTACTCGGAACAAATACTGATAAAACGGAAGTAAATACCAAGATGTTTCGAAAATGCTTGGGGTATATAGTGAATCAGAAAAGCGCTGGATGATTTTTAATATATTGCAGAATTCTTGGAAAAAAAAAAGCAAGGAATTAAAAAGAAAAATATTTTTTTAAAATAAAATTTTGAAATTTTGCTAAATTAAAAATTTTCTAATCTTATTATCTATTTGATTCTTGCGATTTAAAAAATAAAATATTTGACTTAAATAATATGTTAAAAAATTAAAGACAGGGTGATAAAATTGTGTAAAGCAATGACATGATGATGAAATTATGTAAATTATTCTATGCAGTTCATCCAAAATTAAAATATTGGTTATATAGCTTTTCTGAACGGCCCATTGATAGGCGTATTAAGTCTGCTGTACTATATTTTCTCTTTGAATATACCCAGCGGTCAAATGCATCCTAGCCTGGGTCACAAGGTATTCTTTCGAAAGAAATGCAATGCAAATAAATGAAAGCAAATTCTCGAAAATTGATATTAATACGTATACATGGTGTGACACAAAAAAAAAAAAAAAAAAAAAAACGAGAGTGGTCCAATAAATCATTGTACTTAACAGAATCAGTTCGCCGTGACATTATCACCTTCAAAGTAGTTCCCTTCAGCATTCACACTTCTGCAGTTTGTGCTACCATTTTTGCTAACAGTTCTGGAAGGCCCTGCAGGAGATTCCCCGTTTTTGCCTGAACCTCTTCAGCTGAGGTAAAATTGATTTTCTTTAAGTAAGTTTTAAGTTTAGGAAAAGTCGCATGGAGCCAGATCGGGTAAATACGGAGGATGCTCCATCACAGTAACGTTACTGCTGGTCAGAAACTGCTAGACAGATAGGTCCGTTTGAGCGGGTGCATTGTCCTGGTGCAACAGCCATCCATCACTCCAAAACTGTGGCATCTTTTTTTCTAATTTTTAATAATTTTTAATAATTTCTTTCTATTAGTGCTGATTAACAGTCTGACCACTGGAAATCCATTCAGTCATGATGAACGAGCCAAGGGGGCGCTCAGCACGTTCATCATCTTCCACACTGTCCCTTCCCTCTGAAAACCTCTTATGCCATTCAAACACACGTGCATGAGACAAAGTTTCATCTCCTAAGTTAACATTTGAAATGTTTCCTCCGTGGCTGATTTTTTAAGCTTTACAAGAAACTTGATGTTGATTCGCTGTTCGGATTTTGCATTAGACATTTTTGCGGCAGAATGCAGTTGCACGTGTTCACTCAATGACGCAGTACTCCTCATTGGCGTGGTCGGCGGTATAGATAGAAGTCGAAAAAGGCGGCAGAGATAGAGGAGGTGTGGCGTGACATCACCAAAACAGTTGTTACCAACTCCACTCTGTTTCAAGCTACACACTTAGTCTCGTTTTTTTTTTTTTTTTTTTTTTTTTTTTTGTGTCACACCTTGCATTTAAAATACACAGTTCGAATGAATAAGCTGAACATTTTAAAGCACAATTTGAAGAAATATAATTCAACCATGCATGTCAAACAATTAAAAATGAAATTCTAAAAAGGAAAAAATTATCTCTGTTTGTGTTACCATTTGTGTACCGCTGTTGACAGTTTCATTAGAGTTTAGTCTAACATTGTCAGAGCGTTGCTCTTATGGTGCAGAAAAATGCAGTTGACGTGGAACTTGTAGTCTTTAGTCAAAAAAAGATTCGTGTAGGTTTAGAGAAGGTTCTTATAGAATAGAGTAGAAGGTGCTTCATTAATGCAATTGCTTAGCTTGAAAATCCCAGATACTTTTAAAAGTCCAAATTGAGAAATGAAGTAGTGTTAAAATGATTTTGGCTTTCGAAAACTGAAATTTATAATTTTTATCCGAACAGTAACTATTGAAGAGTTTTTCACTTTCCTTTGTTTGATATATCCTCAGCCGATTTTGTCCTATATACACGAAACCTCATTACCAAAGAGTTTTATAACTACCCCATGAATGTCAAGAACAAACTTCTTTATATTTTTGATAAGTCCAGTACTCGACCTTTTACAATTAAGAATGCGATTTTATTGAATAGGTTTAAAAGAATAAGTTTTATCGGATAGCCTGAATTTAGAGACCCTTTACTTTAATTATGATTATTACCTATCTTCTATCTGATGAATCTGTTATCCTGCACATATTAGAATTCTTATTAAAGGTAAGTTGCTTACTGAATACAAACTATGCTCTCAGAATGAAAGGTAGATATGATGCACTTTGTAAACTAAATATTCTCTGTTTTTTAAAAAAGCCTGTAAATTATGTGTGAAGAATTTTTATTACTATAATAAACTAATAATTAATAACGTATTTCATGAAAATGTACGATTTAAAAAATTAATTAAAGGAATATCATTCTAACGTGTAAAAAACAGAATTACTGAGTTCGCAGGATTGCATGAAACATGCATGATTTATACTCTAATGATGTTTATTTCTAATGCATAATTATACATATATTGGCCTTGAATATATTTTATTTTCTTAAATGCTTTCAGTTGTTTTCAAATAACAGTGTTAGTCATCTCACGTAATTCGCATCCTATTTCTCTTCCGACACTTCTTACATATTCCGTGATATCGAATCTAATAACTGGCTGTCTAAAATTGTAGAGTCACGATGTTCTGGAAACAGGAACATTGGCGTTATTGAAAACGGATTAACAAATTAGACAAAATATGTCCGAAACGAATATGGATTGCTTTAAACACTAATGAGAGGCTTTCTTAACTTCGTATTAATAGGTTGGATGAGACGGATCCGACACGGCAGCCACAATTTCAAGACATGGCACAACGACAACCGCCAAAGTCAGGTACGAGTATAGGCAAGAAAAGAAAAGCCCCTCGATGGAAAACCGAAAGTATCAGAAAAAGAAGCTATTTCCCCAACCAGAAAAGAGACGGCACGACCAGCTCCAACAGGTTGAGGAGAGGAAATTCCAGCAATACGAACAGGGCCAGAAGAAATGGCCGCAGTTATAGCACTGGTAAAAAACGAAAGAGCGATCCATTCGAAAGAATTCTAAGCAGCAAATGTCCACGAATCGACCAGGAAAAGCCAGCTGCAGATGCAAGGCAAAAACGAAAATTTGAACATCGAGCAAGCAGAACCCGCCAGCTACCGGAGAGAGATGTCCCGATGCCTCAAAGGAGAGCACCCGTCAAGCGTCCGGGAAACATATTTAACAAGTGCACATCAGCGTAGCCACTGAGGGAGGGGTTTCGAAAATGGACCAATGAGCTGCTATTGCTCTTGTGACGCTAAATCTTCGTGCATGTGAGCGTATGTTGTTTACGTTTTAATTTGCATTTGTTTCGCAGTTATAAATATATAGCGTAATAGTAGAAAATCTCGTAGTGCTTTCGTTTTCTGAGTTTGATTAATAGCTGACATTTTAATTTCGCGATTTTTATCACGCATTAATATTAGGATTGATGTTCACGGCATATTATGTGGATTAAGATAATTCAAGTATATATATTTTTAATTGAGCTGAGAATGACTAAAAATGTTACAATGAATCTAATGTTTTCTTATTTCAGTGCTTGCATTCTTTTGATTTTAAAGTGTAAGATTCAGAATACATATAATCTGATTATATCCATTGTTAACATTAAAAATTATATGTGAATAAATTGAATGTACTTGTAGTGAATAGGATAAATCCACTCTGTTTGATGAGTATTTCTTGTGTAGACTGTACATTTAAGAGTGAGCAGTTATTAAATGGGAAATTTAACACACTAAGTGTATACGAATGCAAATTAGAAAAGTTCACTTTGAATAAAATTCTGCATTGGTTATTATTATAGAACATCTTTTTCATATAGACTGCAATAAAAACTGCTGACTTCTATTTACATATATAATTGGTGTAAATATTTTTCTCATACGCATAGTTTTTTTAAAGATTGCATTTGGGCTCAGATGTTTATCACATATTTCTTTCTTCATCTTATTTACCGCATATTGAATAATATTTCACGTCGATATTTTTGAGAAATATCCAACATGTGTTTGTATTTATTTCAACCAGGTAGTGAAATCTTCATAATTTTCTATAATTGGTTTAACTTCGCAAGGAAAAGTTTCAGAAGCAATCGATGGTGCTTTAATTATTTTGTACAGAAAATTGCGTGGCAGAATATTTTCAACCATCTTGCTTAAATCTTAAAGCATGCGAAAGGTCATGTGACATGACAGAAACATTACTGGATGCTCATTGGTCCATTCTAGAAGCCACTACCTCGGAGGCTACACAGATGTGCACTTGTGAAATATGCGTCCGGGAATACAGCCGACGGTTAAGAAGTTCTTTAAGGGCCATCAAGCACGCACAAAAAGAAAGTGCATTGAGGAGGATTGGATTGGATTGGATTATTTAATTACGGCAAAGCACACGAGGGCTATCTGCCTAATGGGAGGGATGCCTTCGTGGAGGACGTTCTAAGGAAAACTGGCTCGTATACACGTTACACATGGGGAAAAACATGTAAACTCCCATGCAGCCAGCCCGTTCGCGGGATTCGAACCACGCACCGAACTACTAGTGTTCAGCGTCTTTACTGCTCGGCCGCTGGTGGGCCGCATTGAGGAGGAGACTGAAGGGCAGACTCGGAGAAGACGTGCAAATAAAATGTAAATACTTAAAGATCTTTTGCAGGATCCGGCACGGCAGGCACAATCTCCAGAGATTGTACAACGATAACCACAAGAGTCAGCTACGAGTAGAGAGGTAAACAAGAAAAGAAAGTTTCTCCGTTAAAAAACTGAAGGCAACAAGAAAAAGCACCATTTCCTCGACCAGAAAAGAGAGGGCACGACCGCCCCCAACATAAAGAAGAGAAAAGTTCTAGTAATGCGAAAACAGCCAGGAGAAACGGCCGCAACTATAGCACTGCTCAAAAACGGAAGAGTGAACCATCGGATAGTATTCTACACAGTAAATGTCCGCAAATCGACCAGGGAAAACCAGCTGCAGATGTAAGGAAGCAACAAAAGTTTGAACAGGCAGCAACCAGATCCAGACAACAACTGGAGAGAGTTGTCCAGATACCTCCACGGACAGCACTCATCAAGCGTCCGGGAGTACAATCAGCAGTTAAGAAGGTTTTCAATGGCCATGAAGCATGCCAAAAGAGAAAACGCATTGAGGACGATTGGTGTGGTTTGGTTTATTTAATTACGGCAAAGCAAACTAGGGCTATCTGCCTAAAGGGAGGGATGCCTTCGTGGAGAACTTTCTAAGGAAAACTGCCTCGTATACACGTTACACATAGGGATAACCACGAAAACGCCCATGCAGCCAGCTCGTTCGCGGGATTCGAACCTCGGACCGAACTACCAGTGTTCAGCGACTTTACCGCTTGTCTGCTGGTGGGCCATTGAGGAAAAAACTGAAGAGCAAACACGCACAAGACGAGGATAATCCAGACAATGGTTTTCGCTACAGTTAATTTTTGTTCTTACTGCAAGTGGCAGATTGTAAGGAAACGTTTTACTTCATGTGAGGTCTACCTTTATCGCCAAAAAGGCCAGAAATTGAGTTTACCTATTTGTTACTATATTTTTCAACTACTCGCGAGTAATCTAAAATTATTGTACAATAGTAATGTGTAAATATTTGAGTATTGTAAAAGCTTTTGCAACTGTATAAGAAAGGTACCTTAAGAACATTGTAAAAATGTAGAAAATTTTATTAAAAAGATTCTGTTAAAACAAGACATTTTAGTCTGGCTTTTGAAGTGTAGTATTTAAATGTAAAAGAATCAGCACTCGCTTTGAAGATGTGAAAGTTAACAAAACATTTAATTACTAATGTTTGTTTTGAAATGTGTAAAATTAATAGCACGTTAATGTGTTCTTATATACATGTGAACTGTTACTTTAAAAGTTAAGAAGTACTGTGATATGTTAAAAGTAAAAATGTTGTATGAATGCCAAATCTCAATACTTAATGGTATGACTAAAAAGCGTTACGCGATTTGGAATGAATGAAGGTAGGCTCTCTGCAGAGTTGACCACTTGTTTAGAATAGTACCTCAGGTTTAGAGATGAATGTAAGGTGTGTTCTGAGGTCTTGTTATGTTGAATTTTAACACGGTAGTGTTTCGATTGTAAGCGGTAGTGTTGAACACTTGCACATAGACACGCCCGTGTTTGGTGTTTCTCTTTACAACACATGTCAGAGAGCACGGGGAGATAATTAAATAATGGTATGATTGAAATAAGTGTAGAGCTTTAAATATATGTATATATACGCGTTTATGTTACTTCCCATTTAATTGCTTGACAAATTGATTAAACTAGTTTTCCTTCCAGATCTCTGGAAAGAACCAGATAGAAATAAGAAAATTCCTGTTTCTAGTGCAGATGAAAAGTATTTGTCCATGGAGAATATGATGCAAAACGACTTTTTTCTAGGTTAGATAGTTTTTAGTGAGGAGTTTTTGTAAATGATTGGCCTCGCGTTAGACTTAGAATCTAGACTAAAAGTTTTCAACAAGGTTGTTTAGACCTCAGTTTCAAACAAATTAACTCTGGCGGAAAATATGAAAGGATCTTAAGTCTTACTAACGTTTATTTTATTTTAAAAATTTACTATCCTCTCTTATTTTCCACTTCCGGCTAGAATTAAATGCGTTAACTTATTATGCAAATTGTACTTGCTAACGCCCAAGTATTTTTTTGCCAAGAGTTAGAGAGAGGGAAAGTGAGCCGCCTTGCCACTGCATTCCGCACAAGTTTTCCATCAGCTGCTGTCTGCTTTTAAGGCCAGAGGTTTAGGACTCTTGTTATTTAAAACGTATTGTAGATTCGACAGTTTGCGTACTACATACGTAATAATAGGAGGACCGGAAAGTAATGTCGTTTCTGCGCATGTCGACAACAACATGCTAAGGGCAGAAGGGGAAGCAAATGCATGTCAAACACTCTTAACCAACCTTGGTCGACCATCCAAGAACATTTAAAGAATGGAAAGATAAGCAAAGCAAGTGTTTGAGTCCCCCATAATCTGTCCGAAAAGAAGAAAGCCAACCTATCCATCACATGCAACGTATTGCTTCAACGGCACCATACAGAACCGTTTTTCGATCGTTTGATGAGTGGAGACAAAAAATGAGACCTATATGATAATCCAAAACTCAAAAGGCAGTTTTAATAGGGGTTACAGGGGGTTTACATTCCGAAAAGGCGCTTCTGGGTGTTTGATGGAGTTTTCGCGGAATTGTTCATTTTGAATTGCTGAAACCTGGAAAAACTGTTAATGAAGACTTTTATTGTGAAAACTTGGATCTAGTGAACCAATCTTTAATCGAAAAATATCCGGCGATTGTCAACGGAAAAGGCGTCATTCTGCAACACGACAATGCAAGACCACACTGTGCATGTGTGTGTGTGTGTGTGTGATTATGGCAAAGACTCGAGGGCTATCTGCCTAAGAGGAGGGATGCCTTCGTGGAGGACTTTTTAAGGGAAACTGGCTCGTATACACGTTACACATGAGGAAAACCACGAAAACACCCATGCAGCCAGCCCGTTCGCGGGATTCGAACCTCGGACCGAACTACCAGTGTTGAGCGACTTTACCGCTCGGCTGCTGGTGGGCCTCCGCACTGTGCAAGACGAACACTGGAAAAATATAATGATTTGGGGTGGGTGGTACTGCCTCACCCACCATATTCGCCCGATATCTCACCCTCGGATTTCCATTTATTCCGATCCCTACAACATTTTCTTAGTGACAAAAAATTTGAAAATTTGGATGATGTCCAAAATGCCATCTCGAGATATTTTACTCAAAAAACAATTGATTTTTTTCGGTCTGGGATTGAAATCGGCATACTAGATGGCAAAAGGTTGCTGATAACGAGGGTGATTATATTATTGATTAAAAATAAAAAATTGTTACGAATTTATTCGTTTGAATTTAATGTAAGAAAGCGACATTACTTTCCGGTCCCCCTATTAATTTAAAAGGCCACTCTTAGTGTTAGGCCATTGCGTTAAACTACTAGTTCAAAGTTAGCTCTTAGTTTTACTTAGTTAATAGTTTTTATACTTTTACGTTTAGACCGGAAGTGGTTGGTCTTTGTATCCTGAAGTGGAGGGAGCGCCTGTATTAGTATGGAAAATAAAGGGTAACTAAACCCTTCTCATCTTGTTATCCCTTCAATACTCCTTAAGACATAGTTTGTAGTCAAACTGCCTATTCCTATTCAGGATACGTCATATTCCAGAAACAAATCAAAAGACATACAAGTCCTGACAACATGACTGACATCAAATTGGAGTATGGTTTAATTATCATCTGCAACATTAAAAATATTCTTTTTCTTTGAAATGTCGCTGAAAAATAAACAATGGAACGAAGGCTATATTTTTGCGCTGTCCGAAAAGAAGTACTCTTATTCAGTTATTAAAAAAAGGATGTGAAAAGCAAGGTTTTAATATTTCTACACGTAAAATAAGAGACATAATTAATATGACAGATAGGAAACGTCGAAGTTTACATCTGACTGGGAAAAAGGCAGAAAATGCATACCCAACAAAGGTAGCTAGCTCTATTAAATCTGAAGTCGCATCTTATGTTTTGAAGGAAAATCCAGCTCCCCAAAGAGCTATTCCAAAATCTTTAAATATGTCTGTAGGAGCTGTGAATAAAATTATGAAATCTTATTTAAAGCTAATCAAAACAATAAAATTACGAAATGAGTTTTCGCGCTTGAAAAACTAAATTCATAAAGAATTTTAGTTTAAATTAATAAAACATCTTCAGAGATTTTTTATGTTAATTAATGAACGCAGAATAAACATTTTTTAAAGAAGACACGAGCATGTTATTCGAAACTAATTGATGATTACTTTCGCTGTAGTCACTTCAGTCACTTTTTTTGTAATCCAAATTTAATCAAAATACTTTATATCCAATTAGTTTTTCACCAAAATGCCAGCTGTTTAATTGTCTAGTTAAAAAATATACATTTTATTCATTTTAATATTTTTAATTAGAAATAATTGCATTTCATTACCCTCACAAATTGGAAATCGCAAATTAATTAAAGATGCGAATGTTTTAGCGATGTTATGGCAAAAATGCTTATATTTTAAGACCGTGATTTTGATTCCGAATATTAGAATACAATATAAATTATACAAACATTTTTTAATTTTTCAAACCGTTGTTTCCAAACTTCGCCTACATTAAAATTTTACGGTTATTTGTAATAAAAAAATCTTTTAAAATTCAGGAAGTGGTAAATTAAAACTTCGTGATTTTTTTCTAAAATACAAGTTTTTTATTCTTTAATTAAAGATTTGATTCGCTTTTCTTAGGAATATAATTTAATAATAATATGCATCATACAAGTATATAAGTTGCTAGATTTATTTAGATACATTTGTGAGGTTCATCTGTTTATTTCTAACTAATAGTTAATTTTAAATTGAATAACTTTCCAATCACCTTCTTTTCACTTATGCTTTTCATGTCAGAATGTCAAAGAGATATCGAGTATTTATTCAGATTTAGGAAGAAAGAAGTATTATTTAAAGGAACGTCACGCAAGTTATTTTTAGAGCGTGTCTGCATAGGCTACATTGTGCCTTGATTACTAGCGATTTGATACTGTGGCGTGGAACATTACTACCCATTTAACTTTTCTCGCCGGTTTCTACAAACCAGAGCCTTTCCTGTGCGTTAAATTATTATGTGAGCGATTAGGATATTCTGCCACATTTGAATTAGTTCAACATTGCGTATTTCTGTTAAGAAGTGCTTGGGTTGTCAAAAACCAAGATGGGCCATTGTTAATTCTTATGTTAAAATAAAAGGGCTATATACATTCTTCTTCTATCTTTGTCTGTCTACAGTTTATGGTCATGCGCTGGCCCAGATCTCTGGAATGTCACATTTAATTCCATACTGAATGTGCGTTGGCCGCCGCATACAAAGAGATGCCTTTGCAGATGATGCCACTATCATCGTTCGAGGCCACAGCAGGGACGAATTGGAGGAAACTGCAACGAGGTTATCTCGCACTGAAACCTCTGCACTGAAAAGCACATTAAAGTATCACAGGATAAATCTAAATACGCAATATTTCACCGGCCATTAAAAACTATCATAAGGAACCTGTGCTTCAAGCTAAGAGGAGTGACAATCAAGAGAGTCAAGGAGCTAAAACTCATTGCCCTCATCTTGGATGAAAACTTCACTTGGATTCCTCCCTTGCAAGCCAAGAGGGTCATAGCCGCAAGAACAGCGACTAAAATTAAAAATATGCAGGGCAAAGATTGGGGATTACGACTCCACATCCTTAAGACTATTTACAAGGCAGTAGTAGAAAAAAATAGTTTTGTATGGGGCAGCTATTTGGGCCCTACCCATGACTGCGAGGAAATTGAGTTTACTTAATAGCATCCAACGATCTTTCGTCCTTGCTGTCACGAAAACATACATGACAACGACCCCAGCAGCGGCATTGGATTTAGCTGGACTTACTCCTCTGCCAATAGCCTACAAGAGGCAACTGTCTCTACTGCCATGCTTCTTAGGAAGTCAACCTCATTTAGGGGAACTACATTTGTACCATCAGACTTTGAGAACAAAAATTTTCAGTTCAAAGTTCATCCCGCTAGTTATGGGTTGGGCATTCGTGCCCATACCTCTTTGACACAAGCGGTGCAAATATCATCAGCATATTCACTGATGGCTCAAAAATCAACGAAGAGGCAGGCTGCGCTTTTATTTCTCAATATCATGATAGAGTCTTAAAAACATGGAAAGGATACCTTGGAATTAATAGATCGGTATTTCAAGCAGAAGCAGTAGCATTGCGCCAGGCTATAACAACAGCTATGAAGTTTGTTGACGGAGAAGTTTGCATTTTCTCAGATAGTTAGTCAGAAATATTCGCTCTTCTTCATCCATTCCATCCTTCACCGATCATGGCAGATACACAACGCCTGCTCAAAGAAAATGTGCATGACTGAAACATCCAGGAAGCGCATGCGGGCCGCAGTGGCAATGAGGATGCAGACACTCTCGCAAAGGAAGCTGCAAAGAATATCGGTGCGCAAGATGTCCATATCCCGCTTCTCAAATCTTATCTGAAGTGAGTCTATCTGAAGTGAAAATAATGAAGTAGGTACATCTGATCATTATGTTACGTCTTGCCCTTTTACGGAAGAATGGCACATGAGGCTTCAAGATACTGACATTGCGTATAAACGCTTCTTCATTAAGCAGCCGGCCTATCTCAAGAAGCTCAAAAGAATTATGAATAAACTTGAAGCACTAGGATTAGATTTATGCAGTTCATGATAACTGACTTCAATCTCGCAGAGATTCAGAGCATCGATATAGACTGGTTTCCAGTGGCTTCTGCAAGAAGCTCATCTTGAGTCAGTTTGCGGATTAACATTAGGCTGGGAACACGAAAAACAAATGTAAATATGATATAATATTATCCAAATGTAAATAGTTTAATTGTGTATATTTGTAATGAGCACATTAATGCATGGTTGCAATAATGTAAGCATGTGCATTTTATAAATAGAATATTGTACATGTTGTATTTGTATGTTGTATTTGAATATTTTATTGTATAGCACACTGTGTATAGTACCTCTGTAAAATGTGTAAGTGCCCGTAGCATGCAGAGCTACGCTTTGAGCCGCAGGAAGCATAGTAACTGTAGTACTACAACTTAATGTATTCAAGAACACAGAATGTACAAAATATTATAGTGTGTTGAGTGATTTATATATAGCAGTGTGTTAACGTGCGTATTATGAAATGTATAGTGCATGGCAAATACAGTATTTAATGTATCTAGCACATGTAGAGTTAACATAACGAAAGATATTGAGAAAAGCAATTATGAATATTCCTCTATATGGAATGTATTATGCTTCATGTATAAAATAGTGTGGGTTGCCAAACAAGACACCTGTACATTACATGTGATATTCGCAGCAGGGAAAGAGACACAAGTAATGATTGAATATTTTTGCATTCTGTAATTTTGTTTTTCCTCAGTGTGTATTTCTAACAGTTTTTTAAAGCTTTTTGTATTAAGAATTATGTTGTATATAACAAAGAGTTACTACCAGTGTCTATGTTATTTAATCAAGAGTAATGTTCAATGTAATATGTAGCCAATACATACAGTGCATTAAGTGTAGAAATGAATTTTGTAAAGTGTCCTAAATATAGTGCAGTGTTCAATGTAGTATACCTATATTATAAAAATTTTAGTGTATTCAGTGTTTTATATATAGCAGTGTGTTAACGTGCAATGTAACCAGTAGAATGTTTAATTACAAAGTTATTTTTGGTAAGTTTAAGAATACAGCAAAATTTATGCCACAGTGAACTTTTAACATAATGTTATTTAATCAAAAGTAATATGGGCTGTACTGTGTCCTTAAATTTGTATTTTGTATATTATAAGTACAGCACAAAATAAACAATGTGTATTTTTGTGTGCAAATGTCTAATTTGTTTGTAATGTGCAATTTTGCTCTTTATTTAAGAGCTCTTAATTTATTTATCTGTTGTATCAAGTTATTTATTTAAGCCTGTCTTATATAACTAAGTTATGCACTATATAATCAAGTTATGTCTTATTCAATCAATTACATTGTTCGGAATCTATGCTGAATTGTCAAGAATAATGTTCAGCGTAATACGTTGCAAAGAATATATAGTGTATTAAGTGTAACATTTAATAGTAAAAGTGCCTTAAGTACAGTGCAATGATCAACGCAATGCATATTATGAGATGTATAGTGTAGCAATGTGTTAACATGCGATGTAGCCAGAATAATGTTTAAATCCACATGCAGAAAAATCTATATTTTGCCCTTGTGAGGCCATGTAGTTTGCCCTTGTATTGTTTTCGGAGTGCAGCTTCAGATAGTTGCGGGATCCGGACGATACCCGATTACTCTATGTAAGCCGTCCGGGGTGGCGTAATGGCAGACTGCACATTCAGTTGATCAATGGTAAACGAATTTCGCACACTGCGCATGCTCAGAAGAGAATTGGCGCAATTACGACTTTGGCGTAATTTTAAAAGAAGATAACTACGGTATATGGTTGATATTCTGTTATCTGAGCGTAAGCAGTTTGGACTTTTAAAACTAAGGTTAAACCTTTGTAAGGTTGTAAGTTGCTTCATGTTACCCAGAGTGTAAATATTGATTTTACAATCAACTACGTAAATTTTCGTTTAAGAAGGATTACAATTACAAAACCGGAAATATTATAAGATATATTAGCTGAATGTTTGTTGATCATACTTCTGAGAAATAAATGAAATTGAGTATTTACCATACGATCAATTCGTATATAGTTTAATAAATTGAGTATTTACCATACGATCAATTCGTATATAGTTTAATAAATTAAGGAATAAATGCAGTATAAATTACTGAATTAAAGTCAAATAAATTATTATAAATAATTGATATTAAATGTAATGTTTATGATGGTGCAATTTCGATATTGCATTCCTGTGTTTCTGAGCTTAGGTTAGGTTATTCGAATAAAGCAAAGCCTCTAAGGCTATCTGCAAAGCGGTAGGGATACCTTCGTGAAGACTTCCTAACGGAAATTAGCTTGTATTCAAGTTACGGATGGAGAAAACTATGTGTAACTATCCCATTCGCCAGGAATCGAATCCCAATATTCAGTGGTCTTTACCACTTGGCCATTGGCGTAGCACACAAGTTTTTGACAATTGAATTGATTGATCATGACAAATGCATACTTCAGCTACTTGCCTAATGGAGAAACTTTCTGACATAGAATGGCTTGTATACGTGTTACGCATGGGGGAAACAAGAAATTCGCCTATGCAGTTACACTTTTACCGTGGTTTTATCCAAGATCCAATACCAGCGCTTCGCCAGTGTGATTTGCTGAGAAAATAAGCTGGAAAACCTAAAATGAAGTCGACATGATTCGTTTCTATATATTGTGTTCAATTTAATTTTTCACGTTTAATTTCCAGTTTCCACAACCAATGAAGTGGTGACATCCAGTCATTTAACGCCGAGAAGCACAGGGAACGTGGATATTAACAATATTGTGTACAGTTTAGTAATAGCAATTTAACAGCACTTCTGAAGCAGCGCAAAGTCTGGCCGACATCAAGATGTACGTCTCCTTATGAGGGTCTCTCTTTAGGTGTTCAAATTATTTGCCTTCAAAAGAATCTCTATCTTAATGGCTATAAATTACCTTAGTAAGACATTATCAAATGTTTAAAGAACAATAAAATCACAAATTAAATTCTTATGCTTTGAAAACCCTATTTCATAGCAACGTTCGCTCAGAGAAGAACTTAAATTGCAATTTGAAGGAAACTTCATTTTCAATTAAAAGTCTTCTTCCGATTTAGGCCCCACTCAAGTCCACACTTTAACGCAAATTACACGAAAGCACCTTTTGACGTGTCTCCCTCTGCCACCACAAACGTGCTTAAAGATACAAATGAAAGAATCGAATGTTCTCGGAACGCTATCATCGAAGACATGCGGGTCAGTAATAACTTGCTCTTTATTGTGTATACAATACAGCCGTTTAATGTGGTAGAATATATTCTCGGGTATATATTCCTCGATACAGATGGTTGCTAAGCAACCGTATCATAAGATACTGCCAAGAAAGAACCATAATCTTAAGCGACGAAGTATTAACCCAACATCTAAGTTAAAAATAACGGCTTCTTTTAAGCGAATTCGCTAAATAAAGAGCGAGATGGTTTTACGATTGTGCTGTGTCGATTATGTGCTCAAATTTATCTAGCAATTGAAAGATTTATTCAGATTCAAAATTTGTAATGAGAATGGAATAGTGCAGAAGCCAAATTGATTCTCAAATTTCTAAAATCTGTCTAAATTTCTACTTTCGCAATTGAAGTTTGAATAATAGGTGATTAGTTTTCGGTTTTATTATGAAGATAAGAGCATATTACCGTATTTTTCTTTCGCATAATTTGACAGCAATTTATAATATTTGCATTAAGAGTGAACATGAATTTCGCGTAGATTGATCAAAATTTGAGGAAATCGCGCTCGAAAAGTAGAACTTCCTTGTTTTAAATATTTAAGCCAAGTAAATTTTGTAAATAGATGAACATTATGCAAGGCAAATAAATAGAATGAAAATCATAAGTAAAGCGATTTCTTTTTTTAATAATTTTCATGAAGTACATATATATTTTAATTGAATGTTATATTAAAAGAATTGCATACGTGATTTTAAGTGTTCACTTTAAAAGGAAAATATTTTAGGTGCATAAATGGAGAAAATTTTATAAACAGTAAACTGTCCTAAATGTCAAATATTTTCGTAAACGGTATTGAATATAAAATGACAAATTACGCACATCCGTTTGTTCTGTTTCGAAGTTAAGCATGAACTCATAAGAAACAGCATAATTTTTTTTAAATATAAAGTTTTTAAACGTTATTAAATTAATTTTTTAACATTTTCTAAACATTCTGTTAATGAAAAATTGTTATCTTCATTTACAGAATGTTAACAGAGTTATAAACCACATTTAGTGAACAAAATGATTCGTCTAAAGTATGCAAAATATAGAACAGGCAGAAATGCAGTTTTATCTTTGCGGCCAACTGAGAGGGATCTCTTTACTTCAGAAGCATAAATAATTTGGAAATAATTTCTATAAACAGTCAGAATTATCATAATAACCGACCACCGTACTGTAGAGAAATTAAGAATTTTTGGAAAGCAGAAGACGAGAAAAATGAGCAATACTCTCGCCGGGACTCGAACCACAGACCTCTCAAATACACGCCGACCGTGATGACCACGACACCACGAAGAGAAATACCTTAATATACTCCCCCTTTAAAATATCCTGGTGGGGGAGAATTATCCTCCACCATCTTTTTGGACTCCACTTTAGAGATATTGGGTATTTTTGAAAGCAGGAGAGATGAAAAATGAGAATGCCTTCGCCGGGAATCGAATCTTGGACCTCTCGAATACGCGCGGAGCGTGCTGACCACTACACCACGAAGGCATGCTAAGAAAGACGGGAGAAATACCTTATAGAACCTCATACGTATGTGCTCTGGAGCGCTCCGTACTTCCAGTTACTAAGCATATGCTATATGTCTGTATAAAGTTATGTATAAAGATAGTAGGACAAGAGATTTTCATTTATTTACTTATTTTTACACTAAAATAATTAGATTTGTTTTTCCTTTTCTAAATTTTCCTTCAGCTTGAATCTGAAAACGCTCTTTTCAGTTGCGTTAGACGTTAGATGAAAATTGCGTTGCTGGTATGCTATGATATAGAGGCGTTAAATATTTTTTGTTAGTTCTAGCACAGTATTGTTTGATAAAGTGATAGTCAAACACGATTTAACTGGCATGTGAAAACATCTGCTTCTTTTTATCAATTCATATGAAATAATTTAATTACTTAAGCATTCTTACAGAATATGAAATTTTAAAGTAAAATCAATTACAATCTGTAGTCAAAATGACTTATTTATTGATTTTCTAAGAATCAAAGAGAAGGTTACATTTCTTCACGTACACATTAACGCTGAACCCTTAATTTTATTTGCATTTTGAAAAATTGCCCTCAATGAATTTGTCAATAAAATATGAAATAAATCATCTAATATTTATTCAACTATAATTCATATTCACCATATTACATTCATTTAAATCATACGAACTTGAATAGCTGACTGATTGGAAGCTTTGCTCAAAAAGCATAATAACATTTAGAGATAGTTTAAAGTAATTAAGACACAATAACACGCCGAATAAATACTAATTCAGAAGTCAAACAACAAAAATCAGCGTTAATTTGCAAAATTTTCACAGGACTAGTTTCGATGGTTTTACCGAACCATCATCTTCAGCTGCAAAACCGCAAATGAACAAGATAGGAAATAATGTTTAGATAAGATAAGAAAGCCTGGACAAGAATAAGCAAGTGGCGCCATCTGTTGGCGAAACCAGAACTAAAACATAATTTCTCTAAAAGCCGAAGGCAAATTTGGATTGGAATTAGGATCGTTAACTAGAACAGAAAGATTTTTATGAATGTGAAATGCCTCTAGAAAATCCAGTTCTCCAATGGAAGATGATTTTTGAATAATTTTGGCAGCAGAAAAATTGAAAGTGTGATTTTCGGACCAACAATGTTGAGCAACAGAAGACTTCTGTGTTTCCTTTTTTCTAACATATGCTTCATGTTCTTTGACACGAAATTTTAAGGCTCTCTTAGTTTGGCCAATGTAAATTAAACCGCACTGGCAAGGAATCCTATAAATACCCCAGGAATTCATATCCGGAATGGGGTCCTTGAGTATAGAAGTTGGAATTTTATTGATGGGAGAGTAAACAACCCGAAAGTTAAATTTCTGCAAAATATGTGCAACTTTATAGCTAATTGATGGAAAGAAGGGAATGACAACAGAATTTTTATAATCTCCTAAAATAAGAGTGTGGCTTTTGGTGTGTTGAGATGAGAATTTTTTAACTGCTTGATTAATAATGTTGGGTGAAAAGCCCCTGTCAATAGCTATTGCTTTTAAATAATTTAGTTCTTCATCAAGGGCCAGTTTGGAGGAGCAAACTTGAAGAGCACGGAAAACATAGGAATAAAATGAAGCTAACTTTTGTTTAGTCGGATGACATGATTTAAAGTGTGGTGGAAGGCAAACCGATGAAGGTTTACGGTAAACTGTAGTACTGAAGTTGGATGTGTTACGTGTGACCAGAATGTCGAGAAACGGAAGAGAATTGCAAGTCTCAAGTTCAAAAGTGAACTGAATAGCAGGATCAATAGAATTCATTGTTGAAAGAACTCTATTTAAATCATCTTTATTACCTTCAAACAGGGTAAAAGTATCGTCTACGTAGCGGAACCATGCCGGGAAGTTTAAAGTTTCAAACAATTTTGATTCATAATAATGCATGTAGATATCAGCCAGGATGGGACTGAGGGGGCTTCCCATGGCTAATCCCTCAGTTTGCTTGTAATATTTATTTTGGAAAACAAAATGTGTTTGTTTCAAACAGAGTTGAGTGAGAGAAATTAGCTCATCAATTTCGATGCAAGAGAAATGAAATTCGCGAAGTCTGGTTTCTAGACATCTTAATGCACCCTCCACTGGGACATTGGTGAATAATGATTTTACATCAAAAGAAACCATGAGTAAATTACGAGGAGAAATGTTTTTAACCTTTTTTACAAACTTTATTGAATTTTTTATGGTGTAAATGTTATTGTCTAATAGAGTGGAAAATCTAGAAACTAAATATTTAGCTAATGGATACGAGGCAGTACCTAAATTTGATACAATAGGGCGGAAAGGAATACCACTTTTATGAATTTTGGGAAGAGCATATAATCTGGCACAATTCGCAACAGATGGGATAAGCGAATGTTTTAAGTTGCTTGAAATGATTTGCGAAGATTTGATCGCAGTTTTTATTTTGGATAAGTCCGAAGGTGAAGGATCTTTAGGGATCGGATTATATGGTCCTTCGTTTAAGAGTTTAGTGACACCATCGATGTAAGTGTTCTTATCCATGAAGACTATCTGGCCATCTTTGTCGGCCTTTGAAATGACAATATCCGGGTTAGAATGAATCTCGCGCATTGTAGCTCTTTCTCTCGCAGTTAGATTTGGTTTCAAAGGTTTATTATTGAATTTCACTTTATGAGCGATAAGATGCCTAATCATTTCTTTCTGTGAATCTGAAACTTTACTGAACTTGAAAGCTTTTTCGATAGGAGCCAAAATCTTTGGAATCGAGGGTTTACAGGTTTGTGAGAAGTTAAAATTATATTTTAGAATTCTCTCTTGTTCTTCTGAAAGACTAACATTAGAAATATTAACTATTGGCTTGATGTTTACAATGGGAAGATTTTTTGAACTACTTGAACTGGAAGACTGTAAAAGAAGTTTTTCGAATTTAACTGCAAGGTTGTTTTTATGACGGTTAACTGCATTCTCCGTTCTAGACCAAGACCTCTGTTCAAGGGCAGTGAATTTTGGATATGTTTTAGCGAGTTCCAGATGAAGCTTATAGAGTTCATGTCCAATTTTGGACAATTGTTGACGTGTATCCCTTATCACGGACCGAAGTAAGGCAAGTTTGCAATTTAACAGAATTCTTGAAACGCGACTCGAAGGTTTTTGATTAGATTTGATTTGAATAAAATTGCTTTCTTTTTTGCTTTCTTTTTTTGCACGTGGTGTGGCCGCCATTTTGTGATTGTAGGAGTTTCGGTGAGTACATTTTTGCAATTTTCAAGTTATGTTTATGTTTTGTACATTTGGATATTGTGCTTTGCTTGTCTGATTTCATGCATTTTACTTACAAACATTTTGTTTTCTATTCATTTCAGTGAGGGATTTTTCTGCTATTTTGTGTGTACTTTATTATTGCTCAGTTAATTTAGTTTGATTTTCTGCATTGTTTATCATGCCTTCATCCGTTAATCGTTTCACTAAATTACGCCTGAAACGGCAAAAATTCCTGAATCATCTTGACTTTTTACTTAAATGTAAATGTAAAAAATTGATCCCCAATTTTATTCAAATCAAATGTAATCAAAAACCTTCGAGTCGCGTTTCAAGAATTCTGTTAAATTGCAAACTTGCCTTACTTCGGTCCGTGATAAGGGATACACGTTAACAATTGTCCAAAATTGGACATGAACTCTATAAGCTTCATCTGGAACTCGCTAAAACATATCCAAAATTCACTGCCCTTGAACAGAGGTCTTGGTCTAGAACGGAGAATGCAGTTAACCGTCATAAAAACACCCTTGCAGTTAAATTCGAAAAACTTCTTTTACAGTCTTCCAGTTCAAGTAGTTCAAAAAATCTTCCCATTGTAAACATCAAGCCAATAGTTAATATTTCTAATGTTAGTCTTTCAGAAGAACAAGAGAGAATTCTAAAATATAATTTTTACTTCTCACAAACCTGTAAACCCTCGATTCCAAAGATTTTGGCTCCTATCGAAAAAGCTTTCAAGTTCAGTAAAGTTTCAGATTCACAGAAAGAAATGATTAGGGATCTTATCGCTCATAATGTGAAATTCAATAATAAACCTTTGAAACCAAATCTAACTGCGAGAGAAAGAGCTACAATGCGCGAGATTCATTCTAACCCGGATATTGTCATTTCAAAGGCCGACAAAGGTGGCCAGATAGTCGTCATGGATAAGAACACTTACATCGATGGTGTCACTAAACTCTTAAACGAAGGACCATATAATCCGATCCCTAAAGATCCTTTACCTTCGGACTTATCCAAAATAAAAACTGCGATCAAATCTTCGCAAATCATTTCAAGCAACTTAAAACATTCGCTTATCCCATCTGTTGCGAATTGTGCCAGATTATATGCTCTTCCCAAAATTCATAAAAGTGGTATTCCTTTCCGCCCTATTGTATCAAATTTAGGTACTGCCTCGTATCCATTAGCTAAATATTTAGTTTCTAGATTTTCCACTCTATTAGACAATAACATTTACACCATAAAAAATTCAATAGAGTTTGTAAAAAAGGTTAAAAACATTTCTCCTCGTAATTTACTCATGGTTTCTTTTGATGTAAAATCATTATTCACCAATGTCCCAGTGGAGGGTGCATTAAGATGTCTAGAAACCAGACTTCGCGAATTTCATTTCTCTTGCATCGAAATTGATGAGCTAATTTCTCTCACTCAACTCTGTTTGAAACAAACACATTTTGTTTTCCAAAATAAATATTACAAGCAAACTGAGGGATTAGCCATGGGAAGCCCCCTCAGTCCCATCCTGGCTGATATCTACATGCATTATTATGAATCAAAATTGTTTGAAACTTTAAACTTCCCGGCATGGTTCCGCTACGTAGACGATACTTTTACCCTTCTTGAAGGTAATAAAGATGATTTAAATAAAGTTCTTTCAACAATGAATTCTATTGATCCTGCTATTCAGTTCACTTTTGAACTTGAGACTTGCAATTCTCTTCCGTTTCTCGACATTCTGGTCACACGTAACACATCCAACTTCAGTACTACAGTTTACCGTGAACCTTCATCGGTTTGCCTTCCACCACACTTTAAATCATGTCATCCGACTAAACAAAAGTTAGCTTCATTTTATTCCTATGTTTTCCGTGCTCTTCAAGTTTGCGCCTCCAAACTGGCCCTTGATGAAGAACTAAATTATTTAAAAGCAATAGCTATTGACAGGGGCTTTTCACCCAACATTATTAATCAAGCAGTTAAAAAATTCTCATCTCAACACACCAAAAGCCACACTCTTATTTTAGGAGATTATAAAAATTCTGTTGTCATTCCCTTCTTTCCATCAATTAGCTATAAAGTTGCACATATTTTGCAGAAATTTAACTTTCGGGTTGTTTACTCTCCCATCAATAAAATTCCAACTTCTATTCTCAAGGACCCCATTCCGGATATGAATTCCTGGGGTATTTATAGGATTCCTTGCCAGTGCGGTTTAATTTACATTGGCCAAACTAAGAGAGCCTTAAAATTTCGTGTCAAAGAACATGAAGCATATGTTAGAAAAAAGGAAACACAGAAGTCTTCTGTTGCTCAACATTGTTGGTCCGAAAATCACACTTTCAATTTTTCTGCTGCCAAAATTATTCAAAAAACATCTTCCATTGGAGAACTGGATTTTCTAGAGGCATTTCACATTCATAAAAATCTTTCTGTTCTAGTTAACGATCCTAATTCCAATCCAAATTTGCCTTCGGCTTTTAGAGAAATTATGTTTTAGTTCTGGTTTCGCCAACAGATGGCGCCACTTGCTTATTCTTGTCCAGGCTTTCTTATCTTATCTAAACATTATTTCCTATCTTGTTCATTTGCGGTTTTGCAGCTGAAGATGATGGTTCGGTAAAACCATCGAAACTAGTCCTGTGAAAATTTTGCAAATTAACGCTGATTTTTGTTGTTTGACTTCTGAAATAGTTTAAAGTCTTTAACTGACTTGAAAGTGTTGTTGGTAGTTCACTTGCAGTTTAATGCATTAGTCAGCAGTGACCAATACCCGCCTGTCATTTAGCATCTCATCACAGAGAATATTTCGCATGGTGCATCGCACGGACGACCGATTTTACTCCCGCGAGAACGGAGAAGTTCGTTCCCAGTTTTCAAATAGAGTACTCCGAGGGACTGGTCCTCTTGAGTGATCTCCCGTCCCCTAATATTAAACCACTCTAGATGACTTTCAGCTCTTCGCATATTTTGAGTACATCCATGTCGCACGGAGACTGTGCATTTACAACCATCCATGCCTTCTCCCAGATTCGAAACCCGAGCCCAAAGATGCAGCAACCAGGAGTGCTAACCACGATACCTACCAGGAGAACTCTTTGTCCTTTACTCGGAACTGTTTGCCTTTGAATATAATGATTAACCTTAAGAGAATATGTCTATGCTTATGCATCTCCATATATTACTAAAATGTATTTATTTAATTTTTTTTAATTTAATTTTCCAACAATTTCATTCTACTACGCAGTGCTGATGGAAGGGGAGCTCCAATTACTTGATTATTACACCTTCTGCCTTAAAAAGGACATTTTTTCATACATTTAGACTTTTGGAAGCATCAGTTGTTGAACCTTTCAAGCACAGTCTTTTCTCAATATGCTTTGTGTACACTTTTAATACCAGAAATCAGTTATCTAAGAAAGTCCTGTAAAAAAAGAGGGGCGGGAGATCCTCGGACCCCCCCCCCCGGGGTGTTCTCTCTAAAAAATGGGGTGGAAAGTTTAACAGTTAGCCAGGTTCAGCAATACCTCGATTACCTAAGGGACTACGGAGGTGCTGGCCTAGCTCCTACCTGTACCTATACCCGTCTAATGGTTGGTAAGTTATCGCCACTAGTGACGCTTAAATATTAACTCACAAAATAAAACCCACGGTAAAATCTAACACAAAATTTTATTCGTCGTGACTCACAATATAAATAAAAATATGAACAAATTAAGCTATTTGAAACTGTGCTAAGTATCAACCACAGAGGTTCGTTGGTTAGCTAAAATTGCAACGTGGTTATGGCAACCGCAACCTATTCATAACTGTATTAACTTTTGCAGTGGACAGAAACCAGCTACTTTCTTAGATTTATCAAACTTAACCAACTTTCGGTAGTTCTTAAATTCCTGCTTGGTGAGGGACTTCTTCGGCAGTACACCAGAGCGAAACCTTTTTCAGTTCTGTGTCGAGTTTACATCCCAGATTTAAACTGCAACTTGTATAATCGTTTGGTCTGACAGAGTAACTTGATGCTACAAGGTCTATAGGAAAGAATTTAACAGAAATCAAACTGTTGTAAAATGTAAATCATAAATGTCACCAGGGCAAAATGTAAAATCTCTAAATAATAATATATTAGTAATAACCAAAATGCATTTCAATTTAAATATAGTTAATTATAATTTACAAATCACCAAACAGAAACTTAATGAATTAAGTCAGAACACGGTAAATACAATGATAAACTACATTTTTTTTATTGATTATAGGAGACAATTGCTATTAATATAATAAAGCTAGTATTTTCCTCTCTTTCCAGTATATAATTAATTATTAAAATATTTCAATGGACTCCACTCTGCAACCAGGGATATTTTAAAGAGAATTTATCTAAAAGTATAAACTTTAGCTTCAGAGTTTAAGATTACTTTTCAAACTAATTTCTTCAAACAGAATTTCCCCGCCCCTTCTTCTGTAAGCTGAGACACACATCTTTTTACTTTGCATAATGGGGTAGGAGAAAAATTAATTTGATGAAAAACCCATTTTTATGCAGTTCCATTTAATTTTTTCTTTTACTCTCCAATTTTCGTAACTTGATGGAGATGGAGGTGGAACCTTAGAAGTTTATCTTTCTTTTCAATCAAAAGTTTACTTTTCTTTTTGTTCTTAATGCCAGTTCTTTTTCTTTTCTTGGAATCCAATCACATTAAGGTAAAGAGAATACTTCAGACTGTTTGAGAAGGCAGAAAAAAATTGGATATTTTTCTTGATACGGACTGTTTCAAAAGTTTCCATAATTATTCACTAGCTAACTAATACATGCATTTTTTCTAAATGCGTTTCTTTCCGAACAGAAAATAGGGTTTTTTCCCTTCAAACAAGAAATTTCAATAGACTTTCTTTCTTAACGAATATTTTTGATTTTGCATCCGGCAAAATTCGTACTTTTCCTCTCCGAGTAAATTATTTTACATTTACTTACAAATAACGACATTTTTATTCTTTCGTTCATTATAGCAAAATATATTTTTGTCATCCGATGATGGATTGGATTACTTTTGAAAAAAATTGTAAACGATTTAGCCGGGTAACCCAAAAGTCTGCTAACATTTGAAAATTGAATAACTCTCAGAATAATGTAGGTAGAGAGGTAAAAACACATGATTGAAATGACATGGGATGTTTTTTTGAAGGCTAAAAAAAGGAAAAAAAAGCCAATATGGCCTGAGCAGCAAAATCTCAGTAACACCGCATGAGAATCGTCTATGAAATGAGCTGCAAGTGAGAAAGGGAATCGGTCCCTTTATGACTTTGTCACTTTTCTATTGTCACCTCCGGGTGTTGGCCACGGTTTGATGTTGACATAAGGTCCATGGATGTGGATTTATGACGTCAATCATGATCGGACCCTTTTTCTTCGACAAATTGCGTGGTTCTTTTCAAAATGTCACTGTGACGGTTGCGAGATAAGCTGATATGTTACAGAATCATATCGTCCCTAGTCTGGCTAATAAACACCTGTTGAAGAGTATGACTTTTATGCAGAACGGCGTTCCATTCTATATTCTATATCTTCACGGGTGAAAAATCTCTTGCACACATCGTTTGGCGAGGATCGCGTGCTGAGCCGATAATTCAGTCATGTTTGGTCTCTGAGTTACCCACATTTCAATCAATGCAATTATTGGTTGTTGGGTTACTTGAAATTGCAAGTCTACCGCGATCGTCCGGCCTCATTCGGGATGCTAAAAGACAATACAATATCTGACGGAAATTTTTCAGAATATTTCATTATGGCAAAGCACACTAGGGCTATCTGCCTAAGGGAGGGATGCTTTCATGGAGAACTTTCTGAGGGAAGCTGGCTAGTTTACACATCACAATTTAAAATGAGATTATGTTTTATTTATTCTACGGTGATAAAATCTTTAATTATATAAATCAGTTCTTAGGCTTTGTCTTTTTTAACCACTTTATTCTGAAATTCTTTATTCCTGTGTCCTTAACAATTTCAGCTCTTGTTTTTGACTTTAGTGTTTGATTTCTAAGGTCTTCTATCCATAATGGAATAGTTATTTTCCGTAATCTTTATAATTAACATTATTAACTTTATTGTTTATTTCATTTTACACAGAATTAGTTTTCACACCTTTTTATAATTGAACATTGGGGGGAGAGGGGAACTATTTTTGTCTATTTTTCTGTCAAAATTGAAATAATAGTGGCATCTAGAGGGCAATAGAAATAGCTTCTACATTATGGTTCGCTTTAAGGCACAAAGTATCGTTGCTAAATACCCAGCTGCGAAGAAGTTTTATGTTCCCAAGATTAACAAAGGAAACTGGGAAAAAAGAATTTTAGTCACTTTGAGAAAAATTTGAAAATTCGTTTCTCTCCTATTGTGCATATGTTTTTTTTTTTTTTTTTTTTTTTGTTCGTTTGTGTATAATACAAATTTTATTAAATAAAGTTTAAAAGATTAATACGAATTTTTGCATGGATTTATAACAGTATTTTCCTTATCAATAAAGTTGCGTAAATTCATTTTTCTCAAAACTCCTATCGGTGAACATAAATCGTCCCCCTCCCCATGGTCTTCAGTTTCCAACCTACTCACAATTTTCCCACATTTCCTATTTTTTCTGACTATTTACATGATCTTTTTAAAATTTTGGATATAATTTTAACGCCTTTTATATTTTTAATAACTATAATTTTTTGCGCACGTTGATATTTTCTTACAATTTTTAACTCAATTCTTGTAATTTTGGATTGTTTTAACGCTTTTGATTTTACTTATTTATCTATTTCACTTAATTTTACCTGATTTATCGAATGCTAAACTTTCTCAAACTCGCTTATGCTTTTTATGACCGATAAATTACTATTCTTATGTTGTTCATTCAATCGTTTTTATTAAGACTACATTTCATAGTTTTATTTCAATTTATTTGTTATACAATTTCTTATTTTGCAATAATCTTAATATCACTAATTCTAGTACTTTAATTCCTTCCAGACACGATTATTAACATCATTCGCAATTTCAATATTAATTATTTCCTACGTATTCTGAATCTTGACTTACTTCTTATATTTTTCGATCGTAATTGTTCATCTTTCACGTACAAGTTTCCTTCCAGAACTTCAACGATACAGTTTAATATCAGTTATATTTGAATGCGTGCATTTATTTTCTCATATATTTTCAAACACATCAGTGTTTTCTAGTAGCATGTTTAGTTTTGAGCCCCGATTACTTTTAAGCGAACTTAATACATTTTTACATTTGATGTTTTAGAACAGAATTTACAAATTTCATTCGTAATTTTAGGACCATATTAACTGTTTCATGTACTCATACAGTAATCCCTTCTTTCTTTTTCTTATTCCTTCTTACCTTTTTTAATACCTTTGAATTCAATACTTTTCGTTAATTTATTGCTATTGTTTTTTCGCTTTAAATATATTGATTGTGCTATATTTTTGCTCGCTAGTTTTTCCTCCGCTAATTGCGCTTATTTCTGTCTTCATGGACAACGTTTGGAGGAAACCTCCAATTATTTATGACATATGTAGAAAGAAATTCCTAAGACCAACGTTTTCATTATCGAACCAGAGGTGAATTACCCAATGCTAAACGATTTTACCTATTTGTTAGAAATTTCATCTTATAAAATTTTTCTTCATTGAATGTACATTAATTTCTGCCATATAATCTTAAAGCTTATTCGAACTTAATTCAGTTCCAGCCTAAATCTCTAGCCAACTTCACTTAGCCACTTATTAGTTTAGGTTGTGACCAACACACCTAGTCACAATCTAAAGCAATTAAGGGATATTAGATTTTAGTTATAATCTGTGGATGCTAAATGCTTTGTTGACTGATATATGATGTATCGGTAATATAAGCTGAGAAAAGGAAACGAAGGAAGGAGTAATTAAATTTTATTGACGATATTTAGAGGTAAACAAGCAATCCTTAATAGAACAAGGAGTAATTAAAATTTATTGACGATATTCGTAGGTAAACAAGCAATCCTAATTTGTGTATATTATACTAACAAACGAAAAATGTGATTTCTAGGATACAAATGAGTTTCAATAAGGGCATGGTTTTGCCTGGCCGAAAGCAGTGTCTCACACCTACAAGGCATGGAATCAATGAGGTTACCAGTGAGGGACTAGGGCAGGGATGAGCAAACTTTTTCGATCCCCGGGCCAGGATAAATTTTTCTAAAATTAAAAAAATATAGATACAAGGATTACAATTTGAATATGTTAATGAGATGAATTAAATTGCGATTTCATTTTTAAAAATTCCTTAATTTGAGTTTCGAAGTGAGATCTGCTGATTCTAAGGAACGAGGCTAAATGCTCATCTGTCAGTCTACTTCTGAAATAATTCTTTCTAAGGTTCATAGTTGAAGACACTTGTTCACATATATAAGATGAAGCAAACTTAGCACTAATTTTCTGGGCGTGAGATATTAAATTTGGGAAACTTACTTTCGATAAGGATTTATAAAACTCTAACTTTGGCATATTTAGAAAAACTTCTTGAGATGATTGTTAGATTACAAACCGATTAATTCAAGCTGAAACTCACCTCACTGCTTCACAATTTACGTTGAAAGGCATGGTATAATTATCCAGGTCTGTTTGAATGGCACTGAAATCTCGAAATCTTCTACTTTCTAACTCAAAATGTAGTTTTTTCAAGCCATCTTCATAATTCTTAAGCTTCTCTTCATTTACTGAGGGTATTGAATTTAACCTCACGAAATGAGACAAGTCATTCTTAGCTTAGCTTCCCAGCAAACAGATTAAGTTTTCTTATTAAGTTTTTTCTAAAAGAGGTCTAATTCACCTACATTGGATTCTCATATGTCTGCTCCCCAAGAAAGAGATAACGTTTGCTGGCACCAATCTACAGCTATAACTAACAAAGAACTTCCGCTTTTAACGCTTTACCAATTGGAAGCTGTCTGTGCTTGCTATTTCCGTCATTTTATGTTTTTAGAACAAAAATAGAGAAAGTAAAAAGATCATCAGCCCTTTGAAAAAAAGGAAGAACAAAATAATATTTAAAGAAAGTAGAAAAAGAGATAGATATATAATATATAAATACATATTTCTTTTAATTTGCCTCGGAACGGAAATTTGCCCATCTCTGGTCTAGGGTATTCTCTCACACTCATCTAGAACACAGCTTTCAAATTGCTGAATTTTACTGGAGGTGATAAGCGACTAGGAACCCGTCTCTCTAGAATATCTCAATCATGCTCTATTGGTTTCTTATTTGGGAAACATGCTGGCAAATTCATTCGAAGGATTCCTTCGTTGAAAACGAAATTGCTGAGAACGATGCCGTCTGGCGTTATCTTCCATGAAAGTGAATTCATCCCCGACTGCTGCAGCGTAAAAGCTGATAATAAATCTGAGGATCTCATCCCTATATTGCTGAGACGTTAGTGCTCTGTTCTTGATAATAAGCAGGCCGGGGCAGCCATTGGTAGAAATACTGGGAAAGATCATCACACCGCCTTCGTTAAATCGGACATTCTCATGCACAAATACAATGTACCAGGTTCTCTCCAGTTAAGAATCCATCTATTATCGGGTTGCACACTACCTAAAAGATGGTATCTATGAAGGAAGCATGCGGATTGTGCCTCAAGCAAGCAAAACACGTCATCTCTTCAAGTTGCTGTTGAACACGCTATAACACGCTTTGAATGTGTGATTGACGCAAATGCAATGCACATTGAAGAAATGCTGTGATTAAAAAAAGTTTTGTGTTTTGTTGTTTTTCTTCATATGCCCTCTTCTGACCTGGTGGTAGAAATTTGAATTATTATTTTTCATTACAATTTTCTTTTCCCCATGGTCCATATAATGTGTATACCAAGTTTTAACAAAATAGATCGAACCGAATGAACTGTACGTATTAACTAATTAATTAAGTAGGGTAGCTTTAATTATAACCACTCTGTATAATATATTAAAAGGAAGATGAACAAATATTAATTTAAAGTCAAACAACAAAATTCAGCGTCATATTTTCAAATTTTCACAGGACTAGTTTCGATGCTTTTACGTAACCAACATCCTCAGCTGCAAAAGTGCAAATGAACGATATACGATATAATCATTAGATAAGATAAAAAAGCCTGGACAGGAGATAAGCTGCTGAAGCCATCTATTGATGAAACCAGAACTAAAACATAATTTCTTTAAAGGCGGATGATAAACATAATTTCTTTAAAGGATGGATTGGAATTAGGGTCGTTAACTAGAGCAAAAAGATTTTTTTTAATGTGAAATGCCTCTAGAAAATCCTATTCACCAATGGAAGATGTTTCTTTTTTGAACAATTTTGGCAGTATAAAAATTGAAAGTGTGATTTTCGGACCAACAATATTGGGCAACAGAAGACTTCTGTGTGCTATATTTGAAAATATAACTCTGATTTTTGTTGTTTGACTTCTAAATTAATATTAAAAGGAGTCAAATAAAATTTTTCACAAATTAATTAACATATTTTACTGTGCAAAACTATTTTTGTCATATTCATTCTTTCCATATATTCTTAATATCCATCAGTTTCGCTTAATAGTACAATAACAACGCGAGCCAGATGAAAATCTGACTAACCTATATCATTGACCCAAATTTCTAAAAATATACTTTAAAAATATTACAATCAGTTGCTGAAAAGGTAACCATACTATATAAAATCACATGTACAGTTTATATAGTCAACCCATTTCTGAAAACAGATTTTATACTTAATTCAAAACTTCTTTACGGAAAAGTTGCAAAAGACAGTTAATATTGTTGCGTGCGTACGGGTTCGTTATGAAATGAATGCACAAGTCCGATGAGAAATGAACAAAAATTTATTATTATCACAACAAAAATGAATAAATTTTCTCAAATTATCATGCAGTATTACAATATCTCACAGTAGTTTCCTTTTAACTACTCAAATGTCCAATAGAACTTAATTCAAAACAGCTAAAGAACGCTAATCCGCGAATTCGCTACAATCAACAACAGTAGTTAACTAAACAACAACAAACTAGGCAACTACTACGAACTGAGATGTTTTCCTCCTTTTATAAGATTTTAAAATCACGCGCTAAAATTTTCCAGTACTTTCTCTAAATCAAAAAGAGATATTTATTTATTTAATGCACGCGCTCTTGTATTTTCAATTTTCCGGCTTAGCTTTCTTTTAATATTCGTCACGCGCTGCACTGCGCGAGAAATAAAACCATTTAATTTATAATTGAACTAACATTAGCTTTTTAAATACCAAATTCGTAACAATATTCAAATTATCTGTAACGTTATATTTAGATTCTGTTAATTAGTATATTAAAGGGATAAAAATCAGCTTTCAATTCTACTCGATAACTGATGTGCGCTATACTATAATGTAGTACTTTACAAGAGCTAATAATATATAATATGGATTATAGAGTTTTAATTAACTAGCTACCGTGATAAATTTGTGCCTTATATTACTTCTTTTCGTCAACTTTCACAAGAAAGCAATTAATTTAAAGTATATATAAGATGCAAGTTTCAAATTTAGAGGAGAGCATGGGACAGCTTAGGCTGACTGTTTATTGTACCTTATGATCCTGATGTTTGCACTAGCCTGCCGGAAAAAAGATTGTTTGCTTTGATTTTACTGCGTGTAATTAGACAGAGAGGCGGACTAAACTAAGATAGTCTTCCCTTATGCTATGGATATATTCTGTTTACTTTAATTAAGATTTAGGATTTAGATTGTTATCCTACCCTTAAATTAGTCAGTCAGTTTGTGTAATTGTGAAATCAATAACTCAATAAATCTTTTTATTTTGATTTTACTTTGATTGGGATACTTATAATTATGAAATAATAATTATAAAAAAATTGTGTCATATTTATGACTTATAATTATGACATAATTTTGTCACTGCGATTGTCTTTTACAGTTACGGATTTGTTTCTTCCTCCTTTACCGTGCAGTTTACCTCAACCGTACAGAATTAGTTCTTGATAATGAGGTACTCCTGTAGAATCACATAAATCTGCCGCTCTCCATTGATCTGCAGATATGAGGAATATTTTAAGAATTAATTTATCTGTGGCGTGAAATAAATAGCATTTGTAAGTGATAAGTAAAACTACAGTTTTGCACGATAATGAAAAGAGCATCCCAATTTACTTATATCAGTTTTAGTTTCACTAGAAAATTTTTTACTGGTTGTAAACAAGTTTTTTTTACAGGGTGATTCGCTTAGAACTGATCTGTTTCCTTGGGTTTTGTTAAAAAGTATCCGATTTTAATGCGGTTTGCGGAAAAAGATTAAAGAAAGAGGAAAATTGAGTAGTCCGTCCGGTTTTGATGTTCAACTCCGGAGAAAAGAAAAAATGAGAAATAACGAAAACCACGAAATGCAATACAAGAAGGTATGGCTTGCTTCTATAAAAAGTTTTTAACCCTTTGTTAAATACAAATAATCTAGAGAAGTTAAACGAAAATGATTGTATTTTTTCTACTTAAAATAATTTTAGTAATAATAAAAAATATTAATTTTATTCAAATTTCGTTTTAAATAATTGCTACTGTTTGTTCACTACAGTGGACAGCATGCATATACGTACATGCATACAAATATCTTCCTAACGATTTACGGTCATTGCATGGAAATCATTTCCTGCCTTGTTTGAAGTGATCATTACCATCTTGTAAATGGTAAATCTACCAATGACATGTACATACAAATCCCCCAAAATACCTTCATTTCGTCGATTGTGATTGAATTCATTTTGCTACGATTTTGTAACTTGTACTTATTGGATTCAAGTGTCAAATGTTCTAGAAATTCCTTGCCAAACATAAACATTTCCAGTGGTTAAGACTCAATAACACGCCGAATAAATACTAATTCAGAAGTCAAACAACAGAAATCAACGTTATATTTACAAAATTTTCACAGGAATAGTTTTGATAGTTTTACCGAACCACCATCCTCAGCTGCAAAACCGCAAATGAACAAGATAGGAAATAATGATTAGATAATATAAGAAAGCCTGGACAAGAATAAGCAAGTGGCGCCATCTATTGGCCATCTTATCTAATCATTTTTTCCTATCTTGTTCATTTGCGGTTTTGCAGTTGAGGATGGTGGTTCGGTAAAACCTTCGAAACTATTCCTGTGAAAATTTTCTAAATATAACGCTGATTTTTGTTGTTTGACTTCTAAATTAGTATTTCCGTTGGTGTTTTGGCTTGATAGGCAGTCCATTTAGGTTTCAGTTCACTCTTTTCGGTAGATCTTTATCTACCCACTCCACAGTTTTCTCAAACTGACATTTAAAATAAAATGTCTAAAATTCCTAATTATGAATAAAAAATGACAGTATAAGAAAATGTAAGCAATATTATATAATGTTTAATATGAGAAATTTTACTAACTTGGAAACAGAAGTAGTAGCCATTTTCCAAATAGCAATGCTTTACTATGGGATGCTATACAGCCATCTATGATTGACAGCTGAAAGTTCTAATAATATAGAATGAATAAACACAAGAATGGAATCTGTTAAAGCATTTACAGAAGAATAAACAGATTTAAACTTTTGTCTACAAGAGTGGACATGATGCAACAACGGGTTGAAAGCTCTGTTTGCGATGTCGCATACCAAACATGACTAGTAAAGATCTGTAAAGGTTATAAAGGTTTATAATTACTTAACCTACAGTAGGTGTTGAAAATGACCACCCTTGAGGCGCAGGCATAACCGAACTCGCCTCTCCATGTTGGCTGCAACACTCCGCAATGTGTCGGCAGGATCTTTGAATTTCCCTAGAAATGCTGGCCTTTATTTCGCACAGTGTCCGTGCTTTATGGCGATAGACACGACCCTTCAGAAAGCCCCATAAGAAGAAATCAGGGAACAATAGGTCTGGTGACCGTGGAGGCCACATACCTTTGGAAATAATGCGGCCCACAAAGAAACTTCTTATCAATCCATTCTTTGTTTTGACGTGCGGCATGTGGCATCATCCCGTGTGGAGGCGACGCGGGTTACATCTATTGGCGAAACGTCAAACTGTTCTGACTTCAACAGTATGCAGTCCCTCTTGTATGATGGTGTGGTGGTGCATTTAATTATGGCAAAGCACACTAGGGCTATCTGCCTAAGGCAAGGGATGCCTTCGTGGAGGACTTTCTAAGGGAAACTAGCTCGTATACACGTTACACATGGGGAAAACCACGAAAACACCCATGCAGCCAGCCCGTTCACGGGATTCGAACCTCGGATCGAACTACCAGTGTTCAGCGACTTTACCGCTAGGCCGCTGGTGAGCCCCTCTTGTATGGAATTTCGCGGAACGTCGCGGTTTTATTTATTTCTTCTTTCTTTTTATCATTTCGTAGCAAAAAACGAGACGGACCACTAACCACTAAAGTTTCCTCCTTCCTGAATTTAACGCATACTTTTTAGCAAAACTAACAGCCCAGTGAATTATGTCAGTTCTAACAGAATCGCCCTGTATAAGCATTTTAGGCACACAGCTTTCTACAATTGTTTTTGGTAGATGTGTTTTGCCATACTGAGTAGCCTAATCTCCTACAAGCACTGGTTTAAATTGCATTTGTCTCATACTCTGTGTGACATGTACACCCATAAGATTATTTTCTATCGACAAATTTAAAACTATACTACTGAAAGTCAAAATAAGCAACCCACTAGTATCGATTCTAAAGTACACGACACATTTTTATCTGAAACATAATTTAATAACTTTTATCACAGCTGTTAAGTTCGACACTAAAAGTACATAAAAAGGCCTTCGACATTTCTTTTTTACTTTCTTTTTTTTTACGGCATATTTCTGTAAAATGCACTTTTCCTGTCCTTTCAATATTTCATCCTTAATATGCCATAAAGTAAATCTCTTAATCAAAATTAAAAAAGAGGTGTCCGGTATTTTACCCTAAACATTTCATTAAATCAGTATGTTAAAAAAACATTCTGGAAGCCACGCGATATTCTTTTCTACTCATTTTGTTTTATTAGTTCATAAAATGTTAAGCTGTACTCCATAATTCTTATTCTCCTTCGGCGTGTCATTAATCTTTCTTTATTATTATTTTTTTTAAAGATACGTATAGAAACAATTACCTGCTTTGTAAAAGTATCGAGTAAAACCAAAATTGATAAATAATGTCTAGCACCCACGGAAGGCCGATTTATAAGCATTCATGAAATAAAAACAAACATGAGTTAAAAAAGCAAGTTCATACCATATGTTACCCTGATTTGACTACAGCAAAATAATAAGAAAACTCATGTTGTAATCTTACATTTCTTTGGCAACTCTATGTATTACATTATAGTTCATAGATTGTCTCTAAAACCAGGAAAGTAGTGTTATCATGGGTTCTGAATATACAGAGTAGTATGAGTAAGTTATGATCATATAATCTTCAGAAAATCTTAAACATGATTTCATATACTGTTTTTCTCTTTTTGTAAATGAATGCTAATTGTTACTGTTTTATTTTTTCTTATTAATTTTTTATTAGAAAATTTAGGTGGTATTAGGTGGTGATTTAAGCATAAAGAAAAATTTCTCTATACTTGTTGATTTTTTTCCACATTATAAGGTATTTCTTCCGCCTTATTAGCATGCCTTCGTGGTGTAATGGTCAGCAAGCTCGGCGCATATGCGAGAGGCCCGTGGTTCGAGTTCCGGCGAAGGCATTGCTCATTCTTCTTCTCTCCTATTCCGAAGTAACCTAATGACTCTACAGTGGCGCCCGAACTAAAAATGGTGGTGGATGATGATTCACCGCCACCAGGATTTAGCGATTTGGTCCCCTAATCACCAGTCGCCCTTTAAAAGGGGGAGTATATAAGGTATTTCATCCACCTTCTTACGTATTCGATAGGTCTGTGGTTCAAGTCCCGGCGAGGACACTGCTCATTTTCATCTCTCTTGCTTTAAAAAAAAAAAAAAAAAAAAAAAGAGCCTAATGTCTCTACAGTGGCTTCATCCGCTACCAGGATTTGGCGATTGGGCGCCCTAATCCACAGTCGCCCTTTAAAAGTGGGGGAGTATATAAGGTATTTCTCTCGCCTTCTTAGCATGCCTTCGTGATGTAGCGGTCAGCACGCTCGACGCGTATTCGAGAGGTCCACGGTCCGAGTCCCGGCGAGGGCATTGCTCATTTTCATATATCCTGCTTTTAAAATACTTAATGTCTCTATAACCTTAGGTTCATCTTTTATTTTGATAAACTAATCAAATGTAGAGTACAAAATGTAACAGAAATAAGACTAATAAATTGTAATTTTGATGTCAGTTATAGACATGTTATGCATGCTGCTAAACAACGTGCAATTAAAATTAGAACACAAAAAGGAAAAGGATTATATAATAGAAATTAAACATAGTCTTCCGTAATATTAATTTAGGAAACCAATCAGTACGCAAGGAGCAAGGCTCTAAGTAATTCAGAGCAAGTGGTAGGAATGTTCCATAAGCAGTTTTTTTGTCTTTTTGTTGCATAACATATTGGTTGTCCATGCTGGCCAGTTGACGTCCTCTAGTTTGGTGAGATGCCACCTCTTGGCCAATGGACAATCAAATACACAGTGGTCCGCGTCCACTATGTTTGCACAGTCATATATATGTCATTTCCACGTTTTTTAAATCTAAATATATAGCTAGAATCTGTTAAGAAGTGAGTTAGCGTCGCTTTAGTGACACCTAAATATTCAGTTAACACACGGAATCAGGCAAAATGTTACTCTTCCTGTAACAGCTGTAACTCAGCTTTCCATCCATTTATCTATTATTTTTATTATTACAGCTTGCACACTATTTTAGGTTAGAATTAGAAAGCGGCACAGTGATGCCGTATATTCTGTTCTCTTTGGCAATGGCTGCTTATTCGCTGTAGTGTCGTCTTCTTCTTTGATACCTATGTTAATTGCCATCCATTATTAACCTTAACTTTGAACTTGTCGAACTAAAGGGCTCCCGCAATGGTTCCCACCTATTGATGCTAAACTGGAGTTTAATTCGGAAACGATAGAAATCATAGGCTTTGGTAGCACGGTGGTATATTTAACAGCTATTTTCAAGGCCGTGAAGTCTGAGTTGAATGAACCCAGTTTGCATTTCCATTCTCGTACAGGTACATGTATAAGTAGGGGACATCAGGTATTTGCCAATAGGTGATTCATATGTTGTTCCGGTCTGCTAACAATCCAGAGACACCAATGCCGCATAGGGCTCCAAGGGTCCCCTTGGTTCGCTGCAATCTACAGAGTCATCTAGCTCACCGCGTACATCAGGCCTTGCCATCGCCAACGGCAGCTGGGGCTATCTCCCTTTTGCTCGGGTTGCTTTATTTTTCTTTGGTTCACAAAACAATTGATTACATTTGTCAGATATTGTTGCATTGCACTTATTTAAATAGGATTTGTAAGCTGCTGTTATATGGCTTGGGGATGTTTGGGTTATTTGGGTATACACAGATCTTCGCCTTTTGTCGCTAGCTGTTGAAGCAGTTAAATATGTAGTGTAGCGAATCGCCTCTTTACCTACATACAGCCCACCAGCGGCCGAGCGGTAAAGTCGCTGAACACTGGTAGTTCGGTCCGAGGTTCGAATCCCGCGAACGGGCTGGCTGCATGGGTGTTTTCGTGGTTTTCCCCATGTGTAACGTGTATACGAGCCAGTTCCCCTTAGAAAGTCCTCCACGAAGGCATCCCCCACCTTGGGCAGATAGCCCTCGAGGCTTTGCCGTAATCTCACACACACACACACACTTTACCTACATACGCACATGTGTGATAAAGAAATGTTACTTTCATAGAAGGATGTGGGAAGGCAGCCGTGTCCTGTAGTATGCCAATTCATGCACAGATTGGTGTTCATTTCATCTGTTGTCTTGACACTTAGGATGAACCAGTAAGTTATTCTATTTTCAACCAATCGGTCTATTTTTTTTAGCATAAGTGATCTTTTAATCTGAGATTAAGAAGCAGAATATCAGTTAGTATTGCATCTTAACTAGTGCCCGCTTTTTTGAGTATTGATCTGCTTTTTCATTTCCAAGTGTTCCGACTTGTCTTTAAGTCAAGCAATCATTATTATAGTGCTAGGGTGTTCTACGGAGGTGATGATTAAATCTCTGAATATTGGAGATTTATGTACTATTTTATTTGCTATTCCATGGATGCTGGGTAGTGAATTGGTTCATGTTCAATAACTTCTTTAATGGCTTAACTTGGAAAGGTGCATTTTCATTTTTTAGATAATATTTCTGAATTGTTGGATATTGTTTTATTTAACAGCTAATTATTTCTGTCCGTCTCCTTCTTTGTGTTTGGAGCCGTCTGCGAAAATTTCTGGTAAGAATGTTACTTTAAAATTATTATATGGATGAAATTTTAAGTAGATATTTGATTCGTTGGCTGTGTGAATTTCATATGCATGCTTTGTTTCTTCATATTTTAAGGTATTGAACAGGTTGTCTTCAATTGCAGAATGTATGTAAGTTGCAAAAGTTGCTTTCTTTTCTGCTGTAAGGAATACTACTGGAGTTCTTGTTGAAGTATACAGAGCTGTGTTTGATGTTGTCCTGTAACATTTGGATATTGTCAACAAGAAGTCTACAACTTTTTTACCTTTCTTGTATAGCCAGTAGCCTTTTCACAGTGTATGCAGATTTCACTCACGCTCAGAGCAATATTTTCGATTTCGGTTTTTAGTATTGTTTTTTGTATATTATTATTTTGTGTATTATTTTTTATAGTATAATTAACACTGTATATTAAAATTGTTTCGTGCGGGCTCATTCTTCAATTTAAACTTTGCATTTTTTCTTAAGTTTTTGGATATGGTTGTTGTTTTTGCTTCCACATATTGGAGATATGAGAACCAACTCATGTTCTGGTCTATGAGGATTCCTAGAAATTTAACGTGTTTCACAATTTTAATTCTTTTTAAATTTATTATATATTTTGGTATCTTAGTTATTCACTGTTCTGATTAGATAAAGACAACACAGCATATGATTTCTCTATTGTAAACGTCAGTTTTTTTTGTTGATGTAGTTTATGAAGAATCTCATGTCTTTTGTTAACATTGTTCAGCATATTTTCTCTCGTTTTCCTATTTATTACAAATGCACCGGCATCAGCGAATGTTATTGTTTTCTTATTGTTAGGCTTTTCGTATATTGTAATATTATTGAAGGTTAAATTCCAAAGATCATTATTGAGGCATGATCCTTGAGGGCAGTCGAGTTTCTGCGATCTCTCCTCTATCCTGTTTGTATCTAAACTGAGGCTTTTTCTGCTCTGGAGAAAGTCTTTTAAGGTGCAGTAGGTGGTGTGGGAACATTAAATTTCCCTGCGTTCCTGCTTAAGTCCACACAAAGTTAAAGCTTTCTTTTCAAGTCCACGCTAGGTACGCAAGAATTTGAGTTCTTTGCTTTGCTTTCTGTATTTCTTCTGTTGCATCATTAATGGTTTGGATGTTGTACATTTATTTGATGAGAAGCAATACTGACTACTGCTGATACTTTTGTCTCTAAAACAATGAAAACAAAGATGCCTTAGCTTATCGACGATGGCCCTTTTTAAGGAACTTTCCAAGTGCTGTACATAGATTTATGGAGCAATAAGCTCCCGGGTTTCGCGTTTTTTTTTTTTTTTTTTTTTTTTTCTCCTTAATAATATTATTTGTCCCACTTTGTGATTTTTTGGAAATATATGGAGTCAATCATTTGTTGATTACATCTTTGATTAGGTGATAGCACGTTTTGTTTAAGAGTTGGTATATTACATTGCAAAGCCTATGGGATCGAGATGCTTTATTTTTTGGCACTTCTTTAACGATGATTTGAATTTCGTTCCTGTGATAAGAAGAAAATTTCTTGTTTTGGGGATGCTAATGTCGATCCTTCCTTTGCGGTATCTTCTTCTTGGATATCTTTATTGGATGTCATTCTGAAGCAAGGTTGTTATTTAGTGCTTTGGTAGCGATACCTTCATTATTGAGAAATATCTGATACGCCGAATGGGAGAGTTTTACTTATGACGGTTTGAAATATTTTTTTGCACATACCTGTAAGCTATGTTATGCGGGTCTTTATTTTGTCAGCCGACAGGATAGCAAGAGAAGCAGCTCACAATATGGATGTTAAAAGCGTCTCAGCTTAAAAAGGTGAAAAGGACAGCAGCTCAGTACCAGTGGCAATGGGAATGAAACACTACCGAACAAAGCAGGAATACCTATGAATATTACCATAAAGTTTCGCTCGATAATCTTGAGTCATCCACACTTATAAGGAGATTTGTGACGGGGCACGGGCCCATCCCCTCATATTACTATGAGCGAGGATTTGCAAATACCGAAAGTTGTGTCTGTGGAGCCATTAGCAAACCAGACCATTACTTGACCCAATGCCCCTTTAACCGCACAGTAGCATGTGCAGCTTCGGGAACAAGCAATTTCTCATAAGCGTTGTTTGATCAAACAGCCAGTATTTCGCAGCAAAATATGCAAGATAATGCAGAAATTGGAGGAATTAGGAACAGATTTGTGCAGTGTGGAATAGTTCCCAGTCAATCTCTCTTCTCTCTTTTTTTAATTGTATATATTATCAAACATGTACGTATTATGACCCACTGTATATATTATGAAACATATATATATTATCGCAAATGAAACTATGTATGTATTATGTAACAGGTTCAACAAAAATCTGTAAATATATTATGAACTATGTAAGCAAGTGTGAACTATGTAAGCATGTGTATGTATGAAACATGTAAGCACATATTATGAAAGATCTATGTATTATGAACTATTTGTATATAAGCATGTACTATGAACTATGTAATCACGTATTATGAAAGATCTATGTATTATGAACTACTTGCATGTAAGCATGTACTATGAACTATGTCTGTCATGAACTACGTAACTATAATTAAGACACAATAACACGCCGAATAAATACTAATTCAGAAGTCAAACAACAAAAATCAGCGTTATACCTACAAAATTTTCACAGGACTAGTTTCGATGGTTTTACCGAACCATCATCTTCAGCTGCAAAACCGCAAATGAACAAGATAGGAAATAATGATTAGATGGGATAAGAAAGCCTGGACAAGAATAAGCAAGTGGCGCCATCTGTTGGCGAAACCAGAACTAAAACATAATTCCTCTGAAAGCCGAAGGCAAATTTGGATTGGAATTAGGATCGTTAACTAGAACAGAAAGATTTTTATGAATGTGAAATGCCTCTAGAAAATCTAGTTCTCCAATGGAAGATGTTTTTTGAATAATTTTGGCAGCAGAAAAATTGAAAGTGTGATTTTCGGACCAACAATGTTGAGCAACAGAAGACTTCTGTGTTTCCTTTTTTCTAACATATGTCTCATGTTCCTTGACGCGAAATTTTAAGGCTCTCTTAGTTTGGCCAATGTAAATTAAACCACGCTGGCAAGGAATCCTATAAATACCCTAGGAATTCATATCCGGAATGGGGTCTTTGAGTATAGAAGTTGGAATTTTATTGATGGGAGAATAAACAACCCGAAAGTTAAATTTCTGCAAAATATGTGCAACTTTATAGCTAATTGATGGAAAGAAGGGAATGACAACAGAATTTTTATAATCTCCTAAAATAAGAGTGTGGCTTTTAGTGTGTTGAGATGAGAATTTTTTAACTGCTTGATTAATAATGTTGGGTGAAAAGCCCCTGTCAATAGCTATTGATTTTAAATAATTTAGTTCTTCATCAAGGGCTAGTTTGGAGGAGCAAACTTGAAGAGCACGGAAAACATAGGAATAAAATGAAGCTAACTTTTGTTTAGTCGGATGACATGATTTAAAGTGTGGTGGAAGGCAAACCGATGAAGGTTCACGGTAAACTGTAGTACTGAAGTTGGATGTGTTACGTGTGACCAGAATGTCGAGAAACGGAAGAGAATTGCAAGTCTCAAGTTCAAAAGTGAACTGAATAGCAGGATCAATAGAATTCATTGTTGAAAGAACTTTATTTAAATCATCTTTATTACCTTCAAGCAGGGTAAAAGTATCGTCTACGTAGCGGAACCATGCCGGGAAGTTCAAAGTTTCAAACAATTTTGATTCATAATAATGCATGTAGATATCAGCCAGGATGGGACTGAGGGGGCTATCCCATGGCATCTTATGGCATATGAGCATCTTATCGCTCATAATGTGAAATTCAATAATAAACCTTTGAAACCAAATCTAACTGGGAGAGAAAGAGCTACAATGCGCGAAATTCATTCTAACCCGGATATTATCATTTCAAAGGCCGACAAAGGTGGCCAGATAGTCGTCATGGATAAGAACACTTACATCGATGGTGTCACTAAACTCTTAAACGAAGGACCATATAATCCGATCCCTAAAGATCCTTCAACTTCGGACTTATCCAAAATAAAAACTGCGATCAAATCTTCGCAAATCATTTCAAGCAACTTAAAACATTCGCTTATCCCATCTGTTGCGAATTGTGCCAGATTATATGTTCTTCCCAAAATTCATAAAAGTGGTATTCCTTTCCGCCCTATTGTATCAAATTTAGGTACTGCCTCGTATCCTTTAGCTAAATATTTAGTTTCTAGATTTTCCACTCTATTAGACAATAACATTTACACCATAAAAAATTCAATAGAGTTTGTAAAAAAGGTTAAAAACATTTCTCCTAGTAATTTACTCATGGTTTCTTTTGATGTAAAATCATTATTCACCAATGTCCCAGTGGAGGGTGCATTAAGATGTCTAGAAACCAGACTTCGCGAATTTCATTTCTCTTGCATCGAAATTGATGAGCTAATTTCTCTCACTCAACTCTGTTTGAAACAAACACATTTTGTTTTCCAAAATAAATATTACAAGCAAACTGAGGGATTAGCCATGGGAAGCCCCCTCAGTCCCATCCTGGCTGATATCTACATGCATTATTATGAATCAAAATTGTTTGAAACTTTAAACTTCCCGGCATGGTTCCGCTACGTAGACGATACTTTTACCCTGTTTGAAGGTAATAAAGATGATTTAAATAAAGTTCTTTCAACAATGAATTCTATTGATCCTGCTATTCAGTTCACTTTTGAACTTGAGACTTGCAATTCTCTTCCGTTTCTCGACATTCTGGTCACACGTAACACATCCAACTTCAGTACTACAGTTTACCGTAAACCTTCATCGGTTTGCCTTCCACCACACTTTAAATCATGTCATCCGACTAAACAAAAGTTAGCTTCATTTTATTCCTATGTTTTCCGTGCTCTTCAAGTTTGCTCCTCCAAACTAGCCCTTGATAAAGAACTAAATTATTTAAAAGCAATAGCTATTGACAGGGACTTTTCACCCAACATTATTAATCAAGCAGTTAAAAAATTCTCATCTCAACACACTAAAAGCCACACTCTTATTTTAGGAGATTATAAAAATTCTGTTGTCATTCCCTTCTTTCCATCAATTAGCTATAAAGTTGCACATATTTTGCAGAAATTTAACTTTCGGGTTGTTTATTCTCCCATCAATAAAATTCCAACTTCTATACTCAAAGACCCCATTCCGGATATGAATTCCTGGGGTATTTATAGGATTCCTTGCCAGTGTGGTTTAATTTACATTGGCCAAACTAAGAGAGCCTTAAAATTTCGCGTCAAGGAACATGAGGCATATGTTAGAAAAAAGGAAACACAGAAGTCTTCTGTTGCTCAACATTGTTGGTCCGAAAATCACACTTTCAATTTTTCTGCTGCCAAAATTATTCAAAAAACATCTTCCATTGGAGAACTAGATTTTCTAGAGGCATTTCACATTCATAAAAATCTTTCTGTTCTAGTTAACGATCCTAATTCCAATCCAAATTTGCCTTCGGCTTTCAGAGAAATTATGTTTTAGTTCTGGTTTCGCCAACAGATGGCGCCACTTGCTTATTCTTGTCCAGGCTTTCTTATCTTATCTAATCATTATTTCCTATCTTGTTCATTTGCGGTTTTGCAGCTGAAGATGATGGTTCGGTAAAACCATCGAAACTAGTCCTGTGAAAATTTTGTAGGTATAACGCTGATTTTTGTTGTTTGACTTCTGAATTACGTAACTATGTAAACATATATTTTGAACTATGTAAGCATATACTATGAACTATGTAAGCATATATTATGAACTATGTAAGCATATATTATGAACTATGTAAGCATATATTATGAACTATGTAAGCATATTGTAACAGCTTTAAATAATATTAAAATCTTGTAGTTTAAATAATTTAAATAGATGAACATTAAGGTATTTGTGAATGGCAATATTTGAAACCAGACTCGAGTGCCTCGTGCGACTCTCGCACGAAGAATGTAATTTATTTTTAAATGTTAGAATATGTTTTCTCTTCTTGTTTGTATGTCACCATTTTTTTGAATGTTAAATAAAAGTTATTGCTGTGTTCCATCATTGGATTTGCTTCATTTCGCCAAAGAAGCATCACAGTCTTAATTATTTTGGAGGCACCGACGAGATCGAATAATCGTGCGTATTTTTATTTCATTATTTCATCACTGAACATAATATTAGTGATACCAGATTATTACTTCCTGTTGATATTGAATTGCCTTATTTTATTAGTTCATCACTGAACGTAACTTCCTGTTGATACTGAATTGTCTTATTTTATTAGTTCATCACTGAACATAATATTAGTGATACCAGGTTATTACTTCCTGTTAATATTGAATTGTCTTATTTTATTAGTTCATCACTGAACGTAATATTAGTGATATCAGGTTATTACTTTCTGTTAACACTGAACTGCCTTATTTTATTAGTTTATCACTTGAACGTAAACTTAGTGATTCCATTTTAATGCCGTTTCTACTAGAGCTCAAAGGAAAAGAAAAATAGCTGAAGAGCAGATCTTTGAACCGATGAAGGTAGAAAATAAAGCATCCAGAGATGTATTTGAAGAAGAAGTTAAATCACCAGAATTAAACGTGGAAGATGTTCACGAAAATTTGAAAAACGATAAAGAAATTAATATTGAGAATCATTTTGCAATGCAGCGTTATCATCATCTTTCGGCTTTTGATTTATTATCAAAGCCGCTACTAATAGACGAAGAAAACAACTGTCGAAAGCAAATGACAAATGAATATTATCCGAAAGGCACAGATGAACTGAGGAAAGGCTTTGCTGTGAATTATAGCTGAGGAACTGGTTCACCATGGAAGAAATCTAGGCGCCGTCAAAAAAAAAAAAAAAAAAAAGACTAATTTAAACACTGTCCATTTTCTTCCTATTTAAATGTGGTGTAAAAATATTTGTTTAAAATTTAACATTTTCGGCCTGAATATTTGAAAATTTATGAGAGAAGTTATCTTTTCTCTTTAAGCAATTGAGCAAGCTGAGCTTATTAAACTGTCAAATTTTACAGAACTTTTCCCTTCGGAAAAAGTCTCTCCGTTGGGGGAGAGGTTGTAACAGCTTTAAATAATGTTAAAATCTTGTAGTTTAAATAATTTAAATAGATGAACATTAAGGTATTTGTGAATGGCAATATTTGAAACCAGACTCGAGTGCCTCGTGCGACTCTCGCACGAAGAATGTAATTTATTTTTAAATGTTAGAATATGTTTTCTCTTCTTGTTTGTATGTCACCCTTTTTTTGAATGTTAAATAAAAGTTATTGCTATGTTCCATCATTGGAGTTGCTTCATTTCGCCAAAGAAGCATCACAATATGTATGTATGAACTATGTAAGCATGTATACAGGATCAATGTATGCCCTTATAGGGCCCATGAGGTGTTGCCCTGGATAGTTGCGGAACCTGAATAGTCTAAGTAAGCCGCACGGGTGTTCAGATTCTGATCTCAACTGTCAACTGCAAAATCGTCTCCAGTTCTTAAGTTTTGTTTCCTGGATTAGTCTTTTATATTTGGCTTTTGGTTTGACAAAATTTAAGTACGCTGCTTGTTTGTTTTCACTACTTTAAAAAAATTATTCAATTGCTGTTGTGGGAAAGGCGAATGCTTTATTTAGCTCTTCTTCTGTTTTTTCGGTATTCAGTTTATTAACAGTTGGGGTATTTTTTTACCACACAATATTTAAAAACAGCTAAACTGCATATCTTTAGAATTTCCGATACAGAGTTTTGCGCGCTGGAGATAAAAATGTCTTTTTTCCGTACAGTGTTGTCATTTGAAATCGTTGAGTCTGTTAATCAAAAATTCGCTAAAGTTATAGAAAATTTAAAACAAATTTGAAATTCTAAACTAGAGCTTCGAAGTGCCTATGTTCGGTTGGAGGACTATGTTATTCAAAATTCGATGGCTCTTGTTACCGTTGTTTTTTTCCAATGCGAGAAACATTCATGCATTCATTCTTCATTGTTTAGTTTCTTTAACTATATGACATGGCGTTAAAATTTGGTGGTAACAGTTTGAAATGTGAATCAACGCAGAAAGTGAAACGACGTAAAATTCCATTTCGGGACTAATAGCCCTTTAGGTGTAACCACCCTTTGGGCTAAGGACACTCAAGTTTATAGGCAAAAATATACCAAAGTGCAATAATAAATATGCACCAAAACTTAGATGGAATGCATCTCAATATTTCTAATTACAAACGAAAGCCTTTGTTGTGTATTATTGGAGAATGCCAAACCGAGTGGAGCAAATGTACGAGATGAATGCACTTAATTATCTCTATGAAATGCATAAAGACATCATTAAAGGCAAACCGAAAAATTATTCAGTCTGTTTCTTGAAATAGAACAGCTTGATGATGCAAGTCTGTCATTTGAATTGTATCGGTTAATAGGAGTTTCGGAATCTAGGAAATTTCAGAGACAAGTAAATATCGATTTAGCGCTCGTGGTGACGTGCATAGTTATCTTCTGTTGAATTTGTTCTCCACATCCGAGAACTGAGTTCGAATTTGATTGAAGAGGGCGCTAGTTAGATGGCAATGAATTCGAAATGAGATAAGATAATAGCAGTTTACACATTCTCCGTTAATTTATGTAAATTGAGCGCATCATTGCATAAACTGTGTAAGTGCCCCCCAGGCATTTATTTCTGGATTCGTACAAGGATTATAAGCTTATACTGATGTTATAAACGAAATAAAACTCTCGAATTCCTGTGTCGTGTCATAAAATTTAATAACTGTGCATGGGTATTTAAAATATCATTGCTGTGCCAACGTATGTAAAATGTGAAATAACCATTCGGTTCATCAAGTTAAAATCTATTATATTCCCGAAAGATTTCAACAACAGAATGACTTAGATACACCTTTTAAACGTGGCAATGAATGACAATGAGTTTAAACGTGATAATGACTTCGATAAAAGGGAAAACGTTGCTTGCTTTCGTAATGCTCAGTGTTTGATTTGCTAATGATTTAAAAGCACAAAAATACATGTAAAAGCTATTAAATAACTATTATAACACAAGTTTAGGTTATTTATACTCTACAGGGTGTAAAGCAGTTTAATAAGAAATGAGTTGTTGGTCCTTAAATTGATTTGACTAACAGAGTTATACCCTAATGATGAGTAAATGTTTTCTAGCGTGTTTTTAATGAGGATAAATGTATTAATTATCTGCATATTGTTTCTGTAATGCATTGTAACAATATTTGGGGGTTAGAGATAACTTCTTTACCTACAAAATCCCCTTCCTTTTTAGTGCACTTAAGCAGTGCGCAAGCTTGCTCATTCTGTTGGTACATTTGGTTTATTTGATTGTGGCAAAGTACGCAATGTTTGTCTGCCTAAAAAGAGGGATGCATTCGTGGAGGACTTTCAGAGGAGTATCTACGTTACAAATGGCAAAAGCCACGAAAGCTTCCATGCAGCCAGTCCGCAAGACTGGAATCAAACCCAAGTCGAAGTCCCAGTGTTCAGTGTGTTCACCTCTCGACCGCTGCTGAACACGTTCTATTGGAAAAGAAAGCTTTTAGACCAGAGAAATCAGGTCATTGTTTTCTATTAGTCTTTGTAGCAGTGAAATGGTCCAACAAAAAAATAAAGTAGAGACTTGTAGTAGCAAGTAAAAATAAATCTCATATTTTTATCAGAAAGAAAATATAAATCGGAGATGTGTTTTAGCAAATAAAAAATAAATCTGAGAAATGTAGCAGCAAGAAATAAAGAAATCGGAGTAACACAACTCAAGATACACAACTCAAGATAGAAGTATGCGAACCTAAAGAGATTTATGGCAAAAATTTCAATAATATTTTCATTTGCTGTATTATAAAACTGTGTATAAGAAATAATATAATATCATTATTTTTTAAAATTTAAGCATATTAATGAACTATTTCTTGAATTATCAGTGACTAACTAGCAGATTTAGCAAAAAGAGAGGAATTTATTATTAACATACTCTAAACATTTTCTTAAAATCAAAACAATATTTTAATTGGTTTCTGTATTAAATTATTAGAAATCGAGATAAAATGTAATGTAAGGAAATGGTAAAATAGCTTAAAGCACAAAGAAAGAGCTAATTAACTTAATTTTGAGTTTTGATATTTGTATTAGAACGTTTTGAATAATTACGACGCATTTGACTGGAATTCTTCATTTTTTACTTAGTTACAAAAATAATGTTAAGCTTTTAAATTTTGACGTAAAGCTTGATAATGTTTTTAATAAACAGTACGTCTTATTTTATTTCTTTTCCGTCGATTCTTCACGTTCAGGATACTTAGTTATCTCTGAGATATTCAAATGAATTCAAGAGTGCTCAAGCTTTTACTTGTTGCAGCTCATACTTATTTATGAACTGCTGTTCTTTATTCTGAATAGTATGATGTAATAGCTAAATAATTCAATACCAAAAAGCAAAGTTTGAACCTTACTTAGACCTGAGTTAAGAAAAGCATGCGATCAGAGTTTGGTTGAATAGATGTTTCAATCAGAATATAAAAATATTAATCTTAGCCAAAAGAATTTACATTCTAAATGCTCGTTTGAAATCAAATTTTTGAAAATTCTGATAAGGTTTTCTGTTAATTTTGATATTATTTAAACAGACTTTTTATAATAGATGAGAAGTGAAATATGGAGGCAGGGAATCCTTCCTTAACACGAATCGGATCTCGATCCACTCCTCCTGATCTATAGGAAGCCAGTCTTCCATTGCAGTTTTAAATTCAAATTTATAATACGTATATTTGCTTCAGCATTCAGCTGTCAGCAAATAAAGAGGAGGTGTAAATTTCCGATAAACAGCATGACCATATATCAGCCACACTATAATAGCAACATTTGATGACAAAATAGGTGGAATCAGCATTAATCAATAAACTGATACTTACTGTATGTAGAAATACATCCATTTATTACGAAAATTAACTATATTGTTCGTTATATTTTGCTGTATAGTAGAAACTTATTTGTTACATTTTCAACGAAATATATCTGTTGCATCACATATTAATCAACATCGTTTCTTCCATTAAATTAAAGGACATCGCCCCAAACACTGTCCTAGTTTATTTACAATACTTGAGAGATATAGTTGCTGTTTTATCAAACAATAGTTACGACAGGCTATACATTTGATAATTGAATGCTTTAGTTGTCCTTTATAAAATATCATATCTTAAAATGCATATTTATTAAATTAAGTGGACGTATCTCTTATGGAAAATCACATTTTGAATACTTGTGGTGTAGTGGTCGAAATCGCTGCACAAAGCCCGGATTGTAATACAGGGTTGAAATGAACTTCAAACTCAGGTTTTAACAATAGCATAAATTTTGTTAAGATGAAAACCTTAATAGTTGCATATGTTAACAATATGGGAGTTGGATATATTTAGCCCCGTAATTTCAGAATTTTGTTACAGAAAAAATGCTGTAACGCATTATACACGAGGAATGATAGTTCTTAGCAGGCCAACCTGCCCATAGCTCTAAACAGGAAAATTCTCTTTTGACTGATTGACTGATTAGGTATCGCCGGAATACCGCAGGAAGTGCGGTTTCTCCGGCTCAATCAATTTAGTGTCACATGGACGCATAACGTTAGACTGTGAGTATATTAAACCCGTAAGTAATGAGGAGGTAGGTGAAAGGGGACCGGAACATCGCGCGGTTGAAAATCCAGCAAACATGAACAGACAAAACGTGGTGAGTATACCGTCACAATTCTGTGTGAGAAAGGAAAGAAAAAAACGAAAAATAGAATAGTACTTTACAATAACAAGTCTATGTGCAATATTTACACTATATACATGTAGCTATGCACCAGTAATTCTAAGTAGGAAAATTTGAGTCTTTGGTGAAGTGGGCCGCTAACGGTCTAATATTACAGTCCTCCTCCAAAATCACATAATTCAATGTGTTTAGATTTGACAGATGTGCACAGTTAATGGCCTTCTGGTAAAAACTTCTATTCAGCTTATGAAGATGTTCTATGGTACTTAACTTCAGATCCTTTTGTAACATGGTATTATTTACAAAACAGTGAGCATTTGTGATCAGTCTAGGAATCTTATTTTGCAATAGCTGCAGCTTGTGTAAGTCATTCTTGTCGGCCGTATTCCAGGCTGGTGATGCATAAGTTATAATCTGCCTTATGTTCATGATCATCAGAAAACAAGCCGTTTTCTGCGTAGGTCTAATCTAGAATATTTTTTCAGCAGGGGTTTAAGCTATTTATTACTGTAAAAGGCTTTTTTTTTCTGACGTTATTCTCCTCTCTGTTTCTCTCTGTAGAATGGTGTTTGAGACACCAGAGTGCCTGAGCGAAGACTCTACCCCTTGTAGAACAGTTTGATCATTTCGAAACCGAACCGAAACCGAACCGAATTTCGATAACCGAAAGATAAATCGAATAGGTGTTTTTTAATAATAAATTTGTAAGGTCAGATAAGAATATTGTTAACGTATTAATATCAATGGAGTTTTTGTCTAAATTAGTGAGAGCAGAAAAGTCGAGAAACTGCTGATTGTGACAAGAATAAGGTAGTGCAAACATAGGCAAATTGAATCCATTAAGAATTATCAAGTACACAACATCAAATATTAAGACATGAGCTTGAAATAATTATATTCATATATCTATAACATACACAAAAGTGAGAATGCAGACAGAAAACTTGAAGTGTAGAAGATAAGAGGAATGAAAATAAATACATAAATAAACTCATATGTCAAATTATTAGAGTTGCATATTACATGATCCATACATTTAGTTGGGCCATAGGCCTATTCATATTTTCCAGACTGTCATTAATCACAGATTTTAATACTGGGATTATCAATATTTTGCTGCCTTTCATGAAATTTTTTGGCTAAGTTATAATAATGAGTGCGCAGTAACTCAATGCCTAACTCGTCATGTATTCTATTATTCCTTACATACCATTCAGCATTTACAATTTGTCGTAGAACAGTATTTTGGCAGACCTTGCAATATTTTCCTACTAGTTTTCTTGGTATATGCCCAAACTGGATTTGCATAACACAAAAGTGGACGTAGAATGGACTTGTAAATGAGTAACTTGCTGTCAATAGATAATATACTGTTTCGAGCAATTAAGGGGTATAGTTTGGCTTTATGAACTCGAAACTTCTGGATAATAGATGTAATGTGCGGGGACCATGTAAGTGACTTATTGAGGATCACCCCAAGATAAGGGACTAGCTTGGCCCAGGGAATATCAGTGCCATAGAACTTCAGGTTTTTCTTGAAGTTATTCTTCGCAAACATAATAGCTGTTGTTTTTTCCACGTTCACGAGGATCTTCCATCTGGAGAGCCAAGTCTCTAGCGTGTGTATGTAATTTTGTAGTCGTTGTATAACTGGACCTGGAAATGCTCTTTGTGCGAGGACCGCTGTGTCGTATGCATACATAGCTAATGCTGTGTCGTGTGTAGAAGGTATGTCGTTCACGTAAATATTAAAAAGTGTAAGTCCGAGCAAAGATCCTTGCGGGACGCCAGCCATGATAACATGGCTTGTGGAATTTGTGCCAGAGACGTGAACAACAAAGTGTCTACCAGTTAGGTAGGAATTAATAATGTTTATGATGTAGCCCGGGAAGCCCATGATGTGTAATTTGTAAGTGAGGCCATCCAGCCAAACTCGATCAAAAGACTTGGCAATGTCGAGGAATGAACCACCAGTCACTTTCCGGTTAGCCATTCCCTCTGCAAAAGTTTCTACCACTCGGTAGAGTTGTTGGTCGTGGAGAGATGTCGTCTGAGCCCGAATTGATGTGGAATAATAACATTGTTGGTGTCCAGAAATTCGTTGATTCTTTTGAGTATGATAGCTTCACATATTTTCCTTACCGAAGATAACAGGCTTATTGGTCTATAAGATACAGGTTCCGACGCAGATTTACCAGGCTTGAGCATAGGTATAATCTTAGCTATTTTCCACTGCCGAAGAAAGTATTGCCAGGTGAGGATAATATTGCAGATTTTAGTTAGCATGAAGATTGTCTTGACAGGGAATTTCTTGATCATGCTATTTGTGATGGCATCAATACTGGGGCATTTCCTTTTCTTGAGTCTTTTAACGGTGGTATAGATCTCTGACGGTAAGGCTGGAATGGAATGATGTTGTCTGTGCATGGATTTGTTGAGAAGGTGGAGTGAAACTGGTGAACAAGGTTTTCTGTTGTAGTGTCATGAATGTTGTTTGTGCGAAACTGAGTTTGCAGACGCTAATCTAAGAGTTCTGCTTTCTCAATTTTTGTGTAATGGGTCTTTTGAGGGCCTTTAAGGGTCGGAATTTTATTGTAGCATTTCGTGTATTTTTTAATGACTTTCCACAGTGAGTTATTATCTGTGGAGAGTGCATTGAGGTATTTGGTCAAGCTTTGTTGTGCCTGGGTGTCTAATAGAGATTTGACAGCATTTGAGAGGCGATTGAATGATTGTTTATCCTCCCGGTTATGGGTACGTTGAAATTTTCTCCTTGTTGCGTTCCGCTGGGTGATCAGCTGCTTTAGCTCCTTGCTTCGGAAGATATATCTTTTGGGAACCTCTTTCTGAGCATTAGCATGGGCTCTAATAATAGATGTTGTAAAAGTCTGAATAAAGCTATCAATATCATCCCTCGTATGTATTGTGGGTATGGTGTACTGAATGTTGTTGAGAGCTTTGGCATACTTTCGCCAGTCAGTAGTAAAGGCTCTGGTGTCTGGTGAGGTATAGCTGCGAATGTCCAGAATCATTCTGACCGAGTTACGGTCAGATGAGAGTTCATCCAGCACAGAAACATCCAACGGAACGCTGGTGTTTCTGAGCAGGAAGAAGTCAATGATTCCTGATGAACGGGCAGTATAGCTATTCGGAGCTGCTATTCGTACATTCGCCGAGTTGGCTAAGTTGAAAATTATGCGTCCTATATCATTTGAATTGTAGCAGTTCCAAGCACGTTTAAGTCTCCACCAATAATAACGTGAGTCCCATGTGAGAGTAGAACTTGTAAGTCCGCGAGGACTAAGTGAGGCCTTTGAGCAGGTGGAATGTATGTGGAGACGAAATTGTAAGTAGTGGCAGTGCTTGTTGTGAGTGACATAGCTGAAGCTTCAATGACTGAAAGCTGTGGAATTGGAACAGGATAGTGAGGGATGGAGCGCTTAATCAGAAGGACTGTGCCTCCTCCTCCAGGATTAGTAACAATAGCAGATCAGTTGTACCGACGAACAGCATAATTTTGCACATATATTGGTGTGGCACGCCCAAGTCGGTGTTCCTTTAGGAAGAAAATATCGGGATCGTACTCATTTACAAAGTCCCGGAGCTCATTAATTTTTCGGGACAGTCCATTAGCATTCCACGTATAAATTTGTAAGCAACTACTATATACAGAATTACTTATTTGCATTATTCAGTGAACCAAAAATTTCTTCACATATATTAAATATTACAAACAGTTTGTGTATGGCATTAGTAGCTGCCTGTAACTCAGGCAATTTGTCAGTGACTTAAAGGGCTATCTCTTGGAAGTATCATACGAATAATACTTCCAAGAGATAGCCCTTTAAACATATTGCTGATTTCTTTGAAAAATATCATTATATCAACAAAACCACTTAGACTAAAATCATTTTGAGTTTGTTTACTATTAGCATTTTGCTTATTAACATTATCACATACATTAGTATTTACATCATGCATTTCATATTCAACATTTTTAGTAACATTAGCATAAGAAACACCATTGACAACATTAGATTTGGCTTGCATGTTTACATTTTGGCTTTCAGCCTTTCTAACAGAAGACAGTTCATTTTTACTAGACATAGGTTTTTTAATTGCGTTGTTTGCTGGGAATTTCGGACACCCCCTATAATTGGCGGTGTGACCGACTTGCATACAGTTGCAGCACCTAACTGTATCTAACCTTATGGCTGAACACTCATTTGTTCTGTGCGGACCAGCGCACTTTACACACCTCGGTTTAAATTTGCAGATCTCTGACGAATGATGGAAGAGCTGGCAGTTGTGATTTTCCTCTCTTCTCAGGAAACCACCTTATATATCTCCCTGTGTTTACTTGCGCTGAACTCCCGAGGGGGAATGATTCTTTCACACATACATAACAAAGTATCCATCTCCTGACCCTAATAAAAAGATTTCTTTTACCTCTTTGTCCACGAGAGTGACCCTCGAGGCTGCAACCGGAATCATTAACAAAGGAACAGGATTTCACCATTGATGAAAATTATTGCACTCTGAAATCACTCATCCTACATAAAGAACTTTTATGCCAGCTTATCACATCCTGTTTTAGGTCTTTCCACTTAACGTTTGTTCTCCACTAGCCAAATGGTTAAAGCAGCTGACGCAGTGAATTCGATCCGCGTTCGAGTCTTAAGAATAGGCTGCTTTTATGCGTATTTCCATGATTATGTAAGGTATTTCTCCGGCCTTGTTAGCATGCCTTCTTGCTGTAGTACTCAACACGCTCGGCACGTATTCGAGAGATCCGTGGTTCGAGTCCCGTCAAGGGCATTGTTCATTTTGCACGTCTCTCGTATCAAAAATACCTAATTTCTCTACAGTGGCGTCCTAACTAAAAATGGTGCTGGATGATAATTCTCCACCACCAGGATCTGGCGATTGGGTTCCCTAATCCCCAGTCTCTCTTTATTAAGGGTTAGTATGTAAGGTATTTCTCCTGACTTCTTAGCATGCCTTCGCGGTGTAATGGTCAGCACGCTCAGCGCGTATTCGAGAGGTTCGTGTTTTGAGTCCAGGTGAAGGCATTGCTCCTTTTTCTTTTTCCAACCGCATGGTTCGCCAAGAATGCTTCGGGCGCCAATGGAAGTGTTCCTCCTTTCTATCTAATAGCTAAGTTTGGAGGAACCTAGTGAATAGCTAAGCGATTAATCGATTAAGTTCAGTAACAGAAACGTCAAACTCAAGAAGAGTTAATTAACTTTATTATTTATTTAGCTGAATAATCAAAGTCCTTTTTTAAGTATATTTTCGTAGCAAAACTGCTTATACTTGCAGACACATTATTTTGCTGTTTCCAATAACCATCAAGATTATTTTTTGGACTAATATTTCCTCATCTATCGGCAGGTATGGATTGATTTTGTCCTTGAATATTTTAGGTTCTCGAATTGGGAAATATGTTAGATTTGAGGAAAATCATTGAGAGACCTCAAATTGATCTAAGTGATCTGCTGTAATTAAAAATTCAATATTCTAAACATTAAATTAAAAATTCTTAAATTTAACATCAACTCATTTAAAGGAATAATAAATTGAGCTAAGGCTATGGGACTGCAAGGTCTCAACAGACGTCATGAAAGATCTGCGTTCTGAGGGGAAAAAAGCATACACATCATACTAAAATTAACGATGTTTGATCAAGAAATCGCAAATAATTGACATTTATATTGTAAAAGAGTATCATCTGAATATATTGCCAAAATTTTAAAAAAAATATACATTAATATAACAAGATATATCAGCTATAAAAATTATGAAAAAGAATTTTCTAAGTACGTATGAATATTTTTAAAATATTAAAACCAATAATATAACTAAATATTTTCTACTTTGGTAAAATTTTTATGATACACTTCTCTGTTGACAGCATACAATGCCAGATCTTTATGCATCCTCTTTCCATTAATCGGTTATATATATATAAGATATAGGCAACTTAAATACTTATATACTTGGAATATACGCATTAGTAGACCTTCATAATAAGTATATAGAATTGCTAAAACAGTAATTGCTGAAGAAAAGCAAAAAAGTATTTTGCCAATACCAAAAGTAATGACTAACAGCTTCAGATCAAAAAAGTCTTTTTACTGAAAAGTTATATTGCTACGAATTTTGTACATTGATAGATGATTTTAGCATAATTATATATGGAATTGTATCTTTCTGCATAATGTAACATGAAAATCTGGAGAAGTGAAACTTGCCGGAAAAGTAAGAATACAGTGTCAAGTATATTTAATATTGAATAACATTGAGGAAATGGCTGTCTCAGTTGACAGTTGAGAGCAGAATCTGGACACCCGTGCGGCTTACTTAGACTATACGGCTCTAGTCCAGGTTCCGAAACTATCCGGGGCAACACCTCATGGGCCCTAAAAGGGCATACATTGATCCTGTATGCATGCTTACATAGTTCATAATATATGCTTATAGTTACATAATTCATAATATATGCTTACATAGTTACATAGTTCATAGTACATGCTTATATGCAAATAGTTCATAATACATAGATCTTTCATAATACTTGCTTACATAGTTCATACATATACATGCTTACATAGTTCATAGTTGCTTACATAGTTCATAGTTGCTAATATATTGAGTTCATAATATATTGAGTATATATATAGTTCATAATATATTGAGTATATATATAGTTCATAATATATTGAGTATATATATAGTTCATAATATATTGAGTATATATATAGTTCATAATATATTGAGCCTGTTACATAATACCTACATAGTTCTAATAATTTTCATTGGCGATAATACATACGTGTTTCATAATATATACAGTGGGCCGTAATACATACATGTTTCATAATATATACAGTAAAGAAAAAGAGAGAGAGAGAAAGAGAGATTGACAGGGAACTATTCCACACTGCACAAATCTGTTCCCAACTCCTCCAGTTTCTGCATTATCTAGCATATTTTGATGCGAAATGCTGGCTTTTTGATCAAATAACGCTTATGAGAAATTGCTTGTTCCGGAAGCTGCACATGCTACTGTGCGGTTAAAGGGGCATTGGGTCAAGTAATGGTCTGGTTTGCTAATGGCTCCACAGACACAACTTTCGGTATTTGCAAATCTTCGCTCATAGTAATATGAGGGGATGGGCCCGTGCCCCGTCACAAATCTCCTTATAAATGTGGATGACTCAAGATTATCGAGCGAAACTTTATGGTAATATTCATAGGTATTCCTGCTTTGTTCGGTCGTGTCCCATTCCCATTACCACTGGTGTTGAGCTGCTGTCCTTTTCTCTTTTTTAAGTTGAGACCACGGGAGTTTGGTAATAACGCTTTGTGCGTCGATACTGTGAACTGCTTCTTTTGCTAGCCTGTCGGCTTCCTAACTACTTTGAATGCCGGCATGCGCTTTTATCCAAGATATGAGGATATTCACTGTCGGCGAACGCTCCTTCAGCATGTCCTGAATCTCCGCTATGATAGGAGAAGGATGTCTGGGATTTCGAAAGGTATACATTATCAGGCTCAATGTTCCTTCTAACCTTCTTCGGGAACATACAAGGACCTGATTCGGAACAGAGAGCTTACTAAAGCTATGTTCACTAATTGTGGTAAGTAGACAGGATACAGACGAAGGGTATACAAAACCCTTTATTTTTCTCTATATACAATAACTTCCGTACTTCGGAATACACTGACCCGCCACTCGGGGTCTAACGTAAAAGTATAAAAATAAAACTAAACTCTAATTTAACTTTAGAATAATACACGTGGAAGATTGGCCTTATAATAACAGGAAGCGTATGTAGCACAGAGACTGTGAACACTACAATACGTTTTAATTTAACAAGAGGATTAAAACCTCTGGCCTGGAAGGCAAACAGCAACTGCGTAACTTCTAAGGTAAGCGGCCTGCGTTGACTCACTGCTTCCTCTCTTTCGCTTGGCAAAAAGGCCACACTTAAATACTTGGCGTTCGCCAGACAAACTTTGCATAAAAACCTTCACGCTTATAATTCTGGCCGGAAGTAGAAAATAAGAAGTGATAGTAAAGATTTAAAATAAAATAAACGTTAGTAAAACTTAAGATCCTTACATACTTCCCGCCAGAGTTAATTAGTTCGAAACTGAGGTCTAAAACGACCTTGTTGAAAACTTTTAGCTCTAGAATCTAACGCGAGGCCAATCTTTTACAAACATAACTTCGCTAGAAACTAGAAATTTAAAAGAAAGAAATTTGTTACAATAGCAGCTCCCAGGATACAAAAATTTTTTTTTCATCTGTACTGCATCTAAACAAGAGCTTTTATTCAATTCTGGTTCCTTCCAGAGATCTGGAAGGAAACCTAGTTTAATGAAATGTTACACAATGAAATGGCAAGTAACATATACAATTATACTGCTCTTAACATTCTTATTTCATTCATGACTATTTTAATTATCTCTACCCGTGTTCTCTGACATGTGTTGTAAAAGAACACCAAACACGAATGTGTTTCTGTCTACGTGTGCCACACTTCCTCCTACAATCAAAACACTAACGTGTTAAAATTCAACATAACGAGACCTCTTAACACACCCTAATTTCAACTCTAAACCCTGAGGTACTATTCTAAAAGTGGCTAACTCTAAAGTGTAGCGTCAGAGAGCCTAACTACATCATTCAACCTTTAACACATATTCGCCATGATTTAGTCTTTGCAGTCACACGAATAACAAATTTTTAACATTACTTTCACTTTTACCATATCACGGTATTTCTTAACATTTAAAATAACAGTTCACATTGTATATAAGAACATATCAACATGCTGTTAATTTTACACATTTGAAAACATACATTAGTAGTACATTGTTAACTTCTATTCTTTTCAAAGCAAGTGCCAATTCTTTCTACAATGAAATAATACTACATTTCAAAAAAAAGTCTTTCAGACTAAAACTTCTCTCTTGCTAGAATGTTTTAAATAAAATTTATGCAATAACTTTTTACAATATTTAAGTCTTTACACAACACTATTATACATCAACTTTAGTTTTACGCGCGAGTAATTGAAAACATAATAAGAAAATCGGTCACAACTCATTTCTCGCCCTTTTGGCGATAAAAGTAGACCTCGCATGAGGTAAAACTTCTTGAAATCTGCCACTTGCAGTAAGAATGAAAGATTAACTTTAGTTTCCAAAGTAACATAAAATTTTACTTATCTTTGTGATATTCGGACATTATTTCTGAGCCCAGTCCTGGAAAGTAGCGTAGATTCTTGTTTGATTTATCCTCCTTCGTGTGCGGGCTCGCCCTTCAGTGCCTTCCTCTAGAAGCTTTCTTTTTTATCCAGTTCGGTCACCCTTGATCACCTTCTTTTTCGCCTCTGCCTGTGGTCTTGGCCGTTTGATGGCAGCTGGTCTTGGCGGAACCGGGAAATTTCTTCCGTGTTCTTGCTTGGACCTCGTTGCTGGCCGTTCAAATTTTCCTTGTAACTTTTCCTCCGCCGCTGATGGCCCTTCCGCAGTTCGGCGACTTTTGCTGCGGAGAGTTCTGTCGAATGAGTAGATCTTCCGTTTTAAAGCCGGGTTATAGTTGCCGTCACTTCTCCTGGTTCTCTTCACATACGTCGCCCTTCTCCCTTCTTCATTCTGGGGGTGTTCGTGAACTCTCTTTTCTGGACGGTGGAACGGCTTCTTTTTCTTGTTACCTTCAATTTTTCCGCGGGGCAATTTTCTTTTCACTTGCTTCTGTCTCTCATTGGCTTGCCCTTGTACTTGTCGTTTTTCCACCTCTGAAGCTTGTACCTGCGGTGTCTGCCGTGCCGGATCCTGCAAAAGATCTGAAAAGATTTGCATTTTATTACGATCGAAGTAGGGCTTGATTTGATCAATGTTTGCGGAACAGGTTTCACCATTTCTGGCTTTTAACACTACAACTGCGTGAGTTATTTTTTCTATAACATATGGTCCTTCAAAGCGTGGAAAAAATTTGGCAGTTTTATCTTCTGGTGCTGAAGAAAGTGAATGCTTAATTTTTAAAACTTCATCCCCTACTTTATAAGTTACTCCCCGTCGTTTCAAATCATAATATAGCTTCTGTTTTCTTTGTGCTACTTCCGTATTCTTTTTTGCTTCTTTTATTAGTTTTTCTATATCACCCATTTTAAATTCTGGGGCTCTTTGTTCCACATAAAATAATTTATCTAACGGTGTTATAATCTTTCTGCCTAGAAATAACTCAGCAGGAGTTTTTCCCGTTGTAGCATGTTTTGCGATCCTAAGGGCGAAAGCAAATTCATTGACATAGTTATCCCAGCTTTTATGAAAATTTTTAACATAACTACGGATAATTTTCACTATATTTCTATTGACCCGTTCCGCTATATTTGATTGCGGCCGATACGGGACCATTTTTAAATGACGTATGCCCAGTTTTTGGCACATGTCTTCAAATATATTACTTACAAATTGAGGACCATTATCCGATATAACTTTTAGGGGCGCCCCGTATTTTAAAATATATTTATTTAAAATAGAATCAGTAACTAATTTCGCGGGGGCTCGTTTTAAGGGAACAATTTCGGTCAGTTTACTAAAATGATCAACCATAACAAGGAGATAGCGACTTTTATTTAACTAACTTTTTGGGAAAGGGCCCAATAAATTGATGCCAATTATTTCATTTGGAAATTCGGATTTAATACTATTTAGAAACCCGGCCGGGCGGAAATTAATATAATTAACTGCTTGACATGTTGGGCAGGACTGGACATACGCCCTTGTTAACTTTTGCAGTTCAGGAATGTAGACTGCCTCGCATACGCGTTGGATAGTTTTTCGAATACCAGCATGAGAAGCTAAAGGGCTGTCATGGAGCTCCTGGAGGATATTTAATCTAAGACTAGCTGGGATAACAGGTCGAAATTCGTTGTTGGAATTCGTAGTTTTTGTATAGAATAATAGACCATCTATTAGTTCGTAATGGGCCGCCCTATTTCTTATCGCCACAATATCTTGGTGGCTAAAATTTTCAGGATCCTTCAAATACTCATAAATACTTCCAAACTCAGGATCCTTACCCAGTTCGGTTATTACAGTTTCTCGGGAATTTATTGTACATGCTGTAAGCATTGCCATCTTTACGGTATTGCCTTGTTCGTCTATTTTAATCCTTGATAGGGCATCTGCTACGATATTTTCCTTTCCAGGGGTGTGCTTGATTACGAGATTATATTCTTGCAGCTTGAGTGCCCATCTTATTAACCTTGGGGATAAATTTTTCCCTGAGTACAATCTAGTTACCGCCGCATGATCAGAGTATACTGTTATCGGCGCCTTTCCAAAATAGACTCGGAACTTTTGCACTACTAACAGAACTGCAAGTGCCTCTCTCTCGGTCGCAGAATAGTTTCTTTGTGTTTGATTTAAAGTTCGGCTAAAAAATGCCACGGGCTGCTGATTTTGCGAAAGTACCGCTCCTACCCCATAATCCGAAGCAGCCGCTGAAATTTCTAAATTTTCATCCTTTTCAGGAAATTTCAACACACGGGCTTGCGTTAATGCTTGTTTTAATTTTTCGAAAGCACTATTGGCTTCGGCCGTCCACGAGAATCTTGCCTTTTTCTTTTTTAATTTTAACAATGGCTCAGCGATAGCGGCAAAATCTTTTATAAAGGACCTATAATATGAACTAAGTCCTAGAAAAGAAGAGAGCTTCTTTGCCGTGTTTGGAGTCGGATACTTTTGTACAGCGATTATTTTTGATTCATTTGTCTCGATCCCTTTTTCAGATATTTTGTAACCTAAATATTTTAATTCAGGGGCTGCAAATTTGCACTTTTCGACATTAACTTTTAGACCGGCCTCATTTAATAAAGAAAACACCTGTCTTAAATCCTGTACATGTTGGTCGAGATTATCACTAGTAATAATGATATCGTCTAAATAGATAAATGTGGACTTTCCAAGAACAGGTCTTAACACAATGTCCATGCATCGCTGAAATGTTGCTGGGGCCCCTGAAAGGCCAAACGGCATACGCAAAAATGCATAAGTGCCAGACTTGGTTATAAAAGCAGTCTTAGGCACGTCCTCAGGCCTCACCCCTATTTGAAAATAACGAGTCGTTAAGTCTAAAGTCGTCATAAATTTGGTTGATTTTATGTTCCTTAAAATTTCTTCTATGATCAGTAACGGATATACCGGATATTTCGTTATGGAATTTAATTTACGGTAATCAATAGCGAATCTCCACCTTTTTGGATGCTCCAAAGGATAATCATTATTTTTCTTACATAAAACCACCGGGCTAGCATAACTACTTGAGATGGGCGTTATGATTTTTTTACGTAGCATATCGGTAATATGCCATTCTATAATTTTTTCCTTATTCTTATCATACCGGTATGGTTTTTGACGAACTGGCAATACATCTCCGGTGTCAATACTATGGTTAGTAACCTGAGTAAATCCTGGAATATCACTAAATAACGTAGCAAATTCACTTACCACTTGTCGGATTCTATCTTGCTCGTCATTAGGGAGGTGGTCAAGATTTACCATCGGCGGTTCAGCCTTTTCAGTACGAACTGGTCTCGTTGTCAGCTTAAGGGACGCTTCATTAAAATCCAGTGTTGCTTGTCCGTCTGAAAAAAAATCTATCCCTAAGATTAAATGTGCTTGCAGATTCTTTACTATAAAAAACATCACCTTTATTTGTTCGTCCTTGATACGGATATACAAAGGTACTTTACCTACGCACTTACATTTTTCTCCTTGCGCCGCTAACACTGTTGTATTATCCGCATTATATATGCGGTATTTGCGAAAATACTTTCTAAAAAACTCTTCTGCCACACAGGAACACTGCGCGCCGGTATCCAGGAGTGCGGTGGCTGGGATATTATTCACCAAGACTTCAATCTTCGGAAGAGTCAAATTTTTCACCATTACTGTATTTAACTTGTAGGAAGAGGGATTTTCGTGGCCTTCGGATTTCCGCACCCTCTCGTCAACAGAAATCCGTTTTAGTTTAAATTATTTTTCCTTTCCGTGCTTTCCTTCTTTTTCCACTGGCCTTGAGACTTTTTTCCTGGGTTGCTATTGAACTGCCGACGTTCACCGACTGTTTTTGAATGCTCGGGTTTCCTTGCCCACTGATTCGCTTTTTCTCCGTAGTCATGTGCTTGAGTTTGCTGTAGTCTTGGCGTACCAAATTGGTTTCGCTGTTGATATTGGCGTCTTTTTTCGACGTCCGCCGTTCTTCTACTTTCAAACTGGATTGCTAGCTCAAATAACTTTTCCAGTGTAGTCGGAGTTTTTAATTCAATAAAGTCTTGCACTTGGGGCAGTAACCTCGGCAAAATCACTTGAATTATTTCAGGATCCGGACGGTTTCCATACAAGAGCTTGAAAACGTGAATTTTTCTTAAAATAAAGCTCGAGAGGTTTTCGATTCTTTGTTGATATATACTGAAAAGTTCCGTTTCTAATTTCGCACGATCCCTTACAACAGGGAAGGCTTTTAGTAGGGCAATCTTGAAATTTTCGTAAGTGTAGGTGGGACTTCCTGCTTGACCCAAGAGACTTCTGCCTACATATTTGAACCAGTTAAGCGCTTGGCCCCTCAAAGCGCTGGTAGCTAAGGTAACTTTTTGAAACTCGTGCACGGGGTAGAGCATGAAGTGGTCATCCAATTTTTCCAAAAAACTGGTTACCGGTGAGTTTCCGTTAAACGTTGCTTCTGGTTTCATCGAAGCGCGCATGGTCTGGACGATGCAACCGAATCCTTCCAGGGCGGCAGCTGGCATTTCTGGATTCTGAGCCGTTTCTGCAGGCAGCACAGGTTCTTCTTGAAACTCGGCCATGGTTATTCTTCTTCGTTGGGCGCCACTATCAGGTTCAATGTTCCTTCTAACCTTCTTCGGGAACATACAAAGACCTGACTCGGAACAGAGAGCTTACTAAAGCTATGTTCACTAATTGTGGTAAGTAGACAGGATACAGATGAAGGGTATACAATACCCTTTATTTTTCTCTATATACAATAACTTCCGTACTTCGGAATACGCTGACCCGCCACTCGGGGTCTAACGTAAAAGTATAAAAATAAAACTAAACTCTAATTTAACTTTAGAATAATACACGTGGAAGATTGGCCTTATAATAACAGGAAGCGTATGTAGCACAGAGACTGTGAACACTACAATACGTTTTAATTTATCAAGAGGATTAAAACCTCTGGCCTGGAAGGCAAACAGCAACTGCGTAACTTCTAAGGTAAGCGGCCTGCGTTGACTCACTGCTTCCTCTCTTTCGCTTGGCAAAAAGGCCACACTTAAATACTTGGCGTTCGCCAGACAAACTTTGCATAAAAACCTTCACGCTTATTATTCTGGCCGGAAGTAGAAAATAAGAAGTGATAGTAAAGATTTAAAATAAAATAAACGTTATTAAAACTTAAGATCCTTACAACATGACCGAGAGGCTGTCTCTAAGAATATTAATAGAGGATCCTACTGGGGGGCTTGTTAACTCGATAGCTTTGCGAATCGTAATTGCTTCAGCCTGGAAAACTGAATTATTCTGTCCCATATGATCTTTCCATGTTATCAGGGTTTCCTTGTTCTTACTTAATATAAGGCCACAGCTTACTTGGTTACAGTCAATTTTTGAACCATCCGTATAAACATAGTATTGATCCTTTGTGTCAGAGTCATCTTTCCATGATGTGTGGGCCGAGACTCTTTTTCCGTAGTTAGACGAATGGATGACATTTACTGGCCTTATTTCTTCTTGGGGTCTGTGCTTAGAGGTGGTGTGTGCTATAACCCCTTTTCCATGGTGTGAAGGATGGGTTGCATTATGAGACGTTTTGTTTCATACTCCTCTGGATCATAGCATAGCGGTCCAAAAGTAGTGCAAAGATGTAACTGGAGGACAGTCGTTACTGCTGCTTCTTGTGCTGCTCGAATATGTAATGGCAAAAGTCTCGCCAGTATTGTGGCTGCCGCTGTCGATGTTGTACGGTATCCTATTGTAATAGCCAGAGCAAAGGGGCTTTGTATACTACTGAGCAATTTCCTTTTCCTTTCGCTCATTGGAGTTGCCCAGATTGCCGCTCCATAGAGGGCCATTTTTTCCATGACGGACTGATAGAGGATTTTTAGGATATGTGGTCTAAGACCCCAGTCTGAGCCTTGAAGGCCCCTTAAAGTATTTGCAATTGCGTGTGTCCTCGCGCGGACTGCTCTGAGGTGAGGCAGCCAGGAGAGCTTTTCATCGATTATAAGCCCCAGCAGTTTTAGTTCACGAGTTCATTTGATTGTACGGCCCTTTAGTTTCAAAACTGGATTTATCGCAAGAGTTTGACCTGGTTTGTGTACGATCAAATACTTTGACTTTTCCTCCGAGATGGTGAGTTTCTTGCCTTCACAGAGCCGTTTAAATTGGGCTATGGTCTCATTACTGTTGCTTTCCTGGTGGTCTCTCGATTTGCCTCTAATAATGAATGTCACGTCATCAGCAAAAGCAGTCACCTTTGTGTGGGTTGGCCACAGTGCTTTAAGAATGGAATTAAAAGTTGCAATTCTTAGGTCAGGACCTGCACATGAACCCTAAGGGCAGCCCCTGGTCTGCATTCTCTCAACAACTCCTCCGTCATGCACTGCTACAAGATTGCGATCAGAGAGATAACTTTTGCACACCTGCAGCAGATTATCAGGGATCTGAGCGTTGTGAAGTGCCTCCAGGATTGCTGGCCACCACAGGGAATCAAACGCACTTTTCAGATCCAAACTGAGTATGGCTACATGGAGATAAGGCGTTAGAGTCATACGCGTTATAGATTCCCATTTGTATGGCGTTAAGTGCTTGGGGAGTTGAGCGCTGCTCTCAAAAACCATACTGAGAGTCCGTGATTTCACCCTTAGTCTCCAAGTAGTGCTTTATTCTCTGAACTAGAAGTTTCTCCTAAATTTTCCCTATGGCGGGCAGGAGACAGATGGGCCTAAATGAGGCTGGATCTTTAGGGTCCTTCTCTTTCTTTTGGAAGAGAATAACTTGCCCTGTCTTAAAAAGGCTTGGGAAAATAACGCAGTTGCAGCAATTTATTGTAAACATTTTTAAGAAACGTTTGTTTTGCCTGATGCATCGCCTTGACAATGTTGTAGTCCAACGAATCGGGCCATGGGGCTTTGTTCCTCGGTAGATTTCGCAAAACAGCGCAGACTTCAGGCTGCGCGAATGGCACGTCATCTTCTGTTGAGGAGTGTAGAAGATAAACTGGATGTTCTGGATTGGAAGCGTCCATGTATTGTGTATTGTCGTCTTGAAAGACTGCATCAAGAATCTTGGTGAGTATTGCCGCAATAGTGCTCCTGTGCTCCTCTGTCGGGTGCGCATTATTGGTGCCGTCTAAGTAGACCTTGTGAATTGGAGGGGCAAAGATCTTATTCGTTGCGATTTTATGCAATACCCCATAGGGATTTTTATTGTTTGTGCAAAACGCCCTCCAGCTGTACAGCTTGGCTTCTAGAAGGGCCTTTTTATACTGGGTTTCTGCTTTTTTGTAGATAATACTTACAGTGGTGGCCAAAATTGTAGACACTTTTGGAAATTTTTATGTTTTTGAACTTTTTATGTTTTTGAACTTTTTTATGTTTTTATAGAAAATGTTACGTTTCTCAAAATGCAAACTTTTATATATCATTTTAAAGAGAATTTATTACTGAATTCAATAAAAAACACAAAATTCAATTATTTGCAATACAAAAAAGTTATATGTACTTTAATATAAAGAAAAAAACACAGTTATGAAGTGGTTTGTAATGTCTAGCTTTCCTGGCCAATCACTGTTCTTGTTCTGAGAAACAATCAAATGTTAGTAACTGCCAGTAGAAGCTGACATCATGTTTACACTTGAAACAGTTCATTATTTTGCTTTGTTCTGTAGAAGGGGGACCTGTTTCCTATACACTGCAATTACAAGTAGTAATTTTTGTAAAAATTTTTAATATTTAGTCAAGAAGCAATGACATCAGATAAAAGCGTAGATTGGACACCTAGAAAGAGATGTAATTTTATTGTGTTACGAGAAAGTGGTCTTTCCTATGCTGAAATTGCAAGACAGGTGGGTGGTTCAGTGACTACATCTGGAGTCCGAAAGTTTTGTTTACGATATCAGGAGACAAATTCAATAAAAAACAAAGAAGAAAAAGGCCGAAAAAGGTGCACCACATCTGTTGATGACAGAAGAATAAAAAGACTATGTCTCCAAGATAGAAAAATGTTGTCTGCGGCCATCAGAAGTGATCTGAATGATGCTGCTGTTTCTGTCAGTTCAAGAACAATCAGGAGAAGATTAACAGATGTTGGACTGAGAGGTAGAATTCCACGAAAAAAGCCTTATCTTAATTTTCAGCAACGAAAAAAGAGACTACAGTGGACAAAGGAATACATTAATTGGACAGGTGATCAGTGGTCACTAGTTACATGGAGTGATGAAACTAAGATATCGTTATTCGGTAGTGATGGGCGAAAATATGCAAGACGTAGAATAGGAGAAGAAGCTACATCCTGTCTGCATTCAAGCAATGGTGAAGAACCCAGTTAGTGTTATGATTTGGTCATGCATGTCAGCAGATGGTATTGGTCGCCTTCATGTCATCGATGGGACACTGAATGGCAGAAAATACATTTACACTATTCTAGAACCAAAACTTCTACCTTCCATCAAAGATCTGTTTCCTAACAATGCTTCGTTTATTTTTCAGCAGGATTCTGCTCCTTGCCACATGGCCAAAATATCGAAAGAGTGGTTTCGTACAAAGAGCATTAAATTGTTGTTATGGCCAGGAAACAGTCCTGACCTCAATCCTATCGAAAATTTGTGGCACCGTTTGAAAACTCTTGTCCGAATGGGGCGCCCATCAAAAGGGAACTACTTGAGGCTATAATTGTTTCCTGGCATCATGTGATAACGAAAAAAGAGCTTAAAACTCTTGTAAGCTCCATGAAACGTCGATTTGAAGCTGTAATCAAAAATAAAGGATACCCTACTAAGTACTGATAACTCACTGCAATCATCACTATCTAATGTATATCGATAACTATTATCGTTTAACTTTTTTTTGCATTGCAAATAATTGAATTTTGTGTTTTGTATTGAATTCAGTAATAAATTCTCTTTAAAATGATATGTACAAGTTTGCATTTTGGGAAACGTAACGTTTTTTATAAGCATACAAAGTTCAAAAACATAAAAATTTCCAAAAGTGTCCACAATTTTCCCCACCACTGTAGTTCTTCTCAGCGTTCTGAATTATGCTCCGACTTCATCTTTCTGCTAAGAGCTCGGGTCTTACTCCTTTGTATCCTGGGGCTTTTAGTCCACCAGTTGGCAACATAGTGTACCTTTGGAGATTTGATTTGGGACATCGAATCACGAATGGCCTGAAGCTCTTTAATTATGATACTAGTGAAGCTATCAACATCATCTGTATTGTGGCAGTATTCTAAACCTTGTTCTGCATGTGTGAGTATGCTGCGGGCCTTTTGGCTGAAGAGCTTTAGCGTTCTTCGCTTGAGTTTGTACCTCTTGATTGATAATTTTTTATTATGGTGTCCTATGCTGTACGTAATGTATTTATGGTTCGAGTTAGACGGGGTATCATCAACCATCCAGGAATGCAATTTTGATGCAAAGGCCGCTGTTATTAAAGTTAAATCTGGCCAACCCTGTCCGTGAATTCTTTCATATGTGGGTTGACTGCCTGGGACATTATGCAGGACGAGATCGTTACAGGCAATGAAGTCCTCTCTCTACCTGTCGTCCTTGACCGTCAGTATCTGAATAACCCCACTGTTCCGAGTGGGCGTTGAAATCGCCCGCTAGTAGATGGTGTACTTTTAGATACACTTTCAGGATTTCTTGTTGCTGATCAAGTGAGGCTTGCACATCGGCTGTAGGGGGAATATAAACGTTAGTAATTGGTAGGTTCAGTCCCATTGTTTCAATTGCTATAGCGATTATGTCTCTTGAACATCTGATTATATTGGGAGACCATCTTTGGCGGCAGCAAATGGTGGTGACTCTGGGTTCGTCAGCGGCATTGACTACTGTCCATGAAAGTGGGAAGTTGATGACTCTGTTGCCATGCTTATAAGGTTCCTGAATGAGTATGAAGTCAATTTCATGCTCCATTACGAATTGCGTGAGTTGAACCGTTGCTGCTCCTGCTCTTTGCAAGTTTATTTGCACAAATTTGACACCAGTAACATCCGTGATTAGCTCATTCAGGTTCCTGTTGCTCATGTCCTCATCCAGAAGTATTTCCCAATATTTTTAACATGTAATACCTTTTAGTTCAATATATTTTGCCAACTGCATGCACTCATGCCCTTATTTTTTCAATTTTGGGTGCCTTGAATATACTATTTTTTTTCCTCACTACCCTTTCCTACGCTAGACAATTAACAATATTTCTACCTTCATAGGAAACTCTCTGAGATAAAATCCCTTATTTATATTTTATATATAATGAAATAACTAAACACTAACGCTTTTAGGATTAGTCTTTTACTATGGAAAACTTACTAAATATTATTAAATTCATAAGTAGATCACATAATATTAATTCAAAATTTTATGAATGATATTTTAGTAATGCTTCAGGCTGCATAAAAGTCAGCATTCACTATCTTAATACATGTATCATAAGTAATTTACATTAACCAATGTAATATCATCATTCAATACATGCATATATTTTTGTTTACTTTTTTTATTTTCAAGCTAATGTTCTTATTTTATTATACGTGAATAATTAACTGTTCTAAGAAAATGCTCTGTATCTGACCATATTTATTTCAAATTTAATAACTTTTTCCAGAATCCATTCTGAGCCATTTTCAATAAACTCATCATAGCTCTTTTTTATTTTTTCGAAAGCTTCGGTAATTTCTCTTTCTATATCATACGCTTTAAGTAATTGCAAACAGTTGCTACGGAAATATGGGTAAATGTATTCAGGTTCCCCATTTTCACACTCACGACTCATTTTAACAGTAACTACTGCATACCATTTCAGACACCGATATGTTGCTATATTATCACTCAATTTTTCTACAAGTTGTGATTTTTTATGTACTCCAGAAACACGTCTAGGTCTTGATCATTCCCTGTATTAGAGGAAATCGACTTAGTAGCGAACATATCCTTGAGACTTGTGATTTTAGCACCCGAACGTACACTGACAGGATCAGCATTTCTTCGTTTTTCTATGGTTTGCGTTAGGCCATGCTCCACTCGAATATGATGTAAAAGATCGCTTTTTCTTTTAAAAGCTCGTGAGCATTGAGTACAATTTCTAACATGAGAAGCTTCATGCTGTCTCAAAGCATCATCACTGGTGAAACTCTTTGAGCATCTACTGCATTTAAAAAAAAACTTCGTGATTTTTCATATGTCTCCTAAAATCCCTCTTATGAATTTTCATATGAACATTCAGTACATCTTTTAAGATGAGAAGCTTCATGACGTTCCAAATGATCAAGTTCACTAAATTTCTTAGGACATTTACTACATTTGTAGCTCCTTTCAGGAGATTTCAGGTGTCTATTCAAGTCACCCGTTTTCGGGAAAACTTGTAAACATATCGCACAAGTAAAATTTCGAAGATGAATCGTTTCATGAATTCTTAAGTTATCAATGCGAGTGAATCGCTTGGAACACATACTGCATTGGAAAGGTGTTTTTTCATCATGAATTTTCATATGCCTATTTAAATCGCTATGTCGAACGAATGACATTTCACATTCTGCACAATGAAAGGATTTCTCTTCCGAATGGATCTTTAGGTGACGAGTCAAATTATGCTTTAGACCAAACACTTTATCACAAATAGGACATACCTGAGAGAAAAGAGCAGAAACTCATAATCAGTAAAATAACTTAGTACATATGTACATACACATATCTTATACACAAACACTCCCATAACAAAAATGAAATTTATTAGAATATTCATAATGTGTATGCACTTCTTAGGCTTTAATGGCTGAATTCATCATAAATCTTAAACTTTACCACCATAAAATTTTCATCTTAAGTCATTTTTCACAAATTTAATTTCACTAAGTACATCATGTCCCAATAACATAAACATTATACGTGTAATAAACCTTAAACATATTATAAATATATTTCATAAAACACAGTAAAACCTACCTTTTTAGGTATAAATGCATCAGTAGTAGTATTATTGGAGATTGAAGAAACTGAAGTATTAGCCATTTTAAACATAAAAATGGAAGCAAGCAACCAGCTCACAATCGTAAAACTAGTTTACAAGGTACTGTAATATTGATTTTGGAAGATATGAATTATATATGCTATAACTACGGATCTTGAAATCCCTTAAATCACCAATCAGACAATATAGATCAGAAATCAATATTGTTTAACCAATCAAATGCTTTCCATTTACTAATACATATGGAACATTCTAGAACATTCATTATCATGTGATTTCATCCTTCTGTAATTAGCTTATCAGATCTATTTCTATAACACATGTTTTCTGGATGACGCCAATCACCTTAGCAAAATTACTCAATTCAGGTTAAACAAGCAGACTGCTTACTAAAATAATAAGCGCATAATTAGGCAAGGAATGATCTTTCATTTAGAATTAAACATATGCATGTTATTAATCGCTAAGAACTCAAATGAACGTTTAACAAGTTTAACGCTTTTTATAGCTTTAAACACTGTTTCAAAATAGAAAAGCACTCCAAAATGTTTATACAAAATCACATTATCCCCATATAGTTTTCAAAAGTTTAATCGAATTCCTATTAGTAGGTTTATCAACAACAAATTGTTTTAACCAATGAGGAAAGGTATTTTAATGTTTTCCTAAATTTACCACATTTACCCAGTTCCCTAATTTATAAAATAAGCAACATTGAAAATAATAACAGTTGAAACATCACTATTTTAGAATTTAGGAGGAGATATTCAATAATGAGAGCGAAAATATACTGAACTTCATGCAAGATTTTTATCATTTCATACCAAACATTTCACTATTTCGTAGATTCTTAGAATATATCCCATTTGTTTTTCAAAGAATACATACCATTTCGCATTAATTAGGTAATGCCATGCGAGTTTAACTGCAGGTGTTTACTGAATGATACTAAAACTTTCAAAGAAAAAATCAAATATTTTATCATCTTTCATGAAAATTTGTGAATAATAACGACATGCCATAGAAGTTTGAAGACTTTACATGCTACGAAGCAGCTTCAAAAATATAAAAATATTTTCAAAATCTCAGTTTCCATAGAATATCTTAAAATTCGCAATCTGCCTGTGAGCTTGCACCGCGCACCGCCTCCTGTTGCTGAACCGGCTATTTCACACTACTTTAGACACATCATACATAACTATATATTTATCGATATTAATCACATTAACATAATATTCGTATTGATAAAAAGCCCGTTTTATTCGTGCGTTTCCTAAATTCCTAACTTTTCTAATTTGAAATAAACGTACTCTTACTTTCGTTCTGAATTAACTGTCGTTTGTTTAAAAATTTGGAAATGAAAAAAAAATTAAGTAACTTTAAATAGAAACTTTGCAAAAGTAGAAACTAATTGCTGCCTAAAAATTAAAGGCATATTAAATCGCGTGAGCGATCCTCTATTACATTTTTATAGAAAATATTAGGAATTAAAAAATACTTAGATAAAACTTTAAGTTCACATTTCAGCTTTCAAAAGAGATTAGCTACAAAACATTTTATTTGCTGTTTAAAAATGGTGTAACGTTTTAACAATAAATGCTTTAGCAACTAAGTAGCCTTAGTTAAATTCTCTAAATATTTTACTAAATTAATCTCGTTCAACATATCACTTTACTTTTGTTATAATCAATGCTTTATTTGTACAGATCTCGGATTACTTTCAATTAAAATTTGAGGTATAATCTTTCAGGTAAGTGCTTCATGATTTTCTGTGGATATTTTTAAAAATATCTGCTAAATTAAACAGAATTTGGGTAGTAGGATTTTGCCCCAACATATTATGCAATGTATTGTTAATTTTGTTCATTACTTTGTGTAAAAAATTTGATGCAGACACCACGTGACTTCCTTGCACCATCTATTTCAGTTACACACTTTTTTGCTGCACTTCATTTAAACTGAAATCTTCGAACTACTTTAATTTAATTAACCTATCCCTGAAGGCAAGTTGAAAATGACACCCAAAACTGCGTATTTAGAAATTAAATATCCCGGTCAATTTTTATCGAAAGGGAGTCAAACTCCATGGAATTTTGCTTTTTCAGAAAAAGCATAAAACTTTTCCGAGTTTATGTATAGGAACTGGAAGAGCGCTTTAAAATTTAGATTTCATTATTTGCTCAAAACAATTTTTTTTTTATTTGAACTTGAGAAAACATGAATATTTTTACATTTAGTAACAGTTCTGGAATTGGGAGTACATGTTTACGTTGTGAAAATAAAGGATTAAGTTATCTACGTTGTCTACATTGCGAAATGTCTACGTTGCAAAACTAAAGGCCGGATAAAGACTTTTAAATCAGGTAAGGGTGTAATTATATTTATATACTTTTGTTACTGCTGGATCGCAATAAAAAGGAGAAGTGCACAATCAAATGCTGTAGCAATCCGATATATTAAAGTTTGTCGTTCTACGGCTAATCATTTTTGAGTTATGCTAGATACATACGTACAGACGTCACGACAAAATCCCTTTTGAATTCATTTTAGAATTCGTTTTGGAATACACAGCCCTTTATTCTGCCCATAGTAAAAACCTCATGCTAAAAATGTTAATAAAATATAAATAGTCAAAATGGATTCAGAAAAATGAATATATCAGCTGAAATCTGAAACCCGAATTTTTTTGTGATAACAATACTTCCTTTACGTCGTACAAGGAGCTAAAAATTACGTCGTACAAGGAGCTAAAAAGAGATTACGCAATTAAAACGTAGACCATTGCGTATCTTCAGTTTACTTCTTACTAGTTCTAATTTGGTTTGTCAAGTTTTTATTTTAACTCAAATCGAAATTTTATATCTGTATACTTAATGCTTCCTATTCATTGTAGCTCTTCATAAATACCCATATTTAACCAATAGTTAAAAAGACATAGCATGCTTCAACATTAAAAAAATATACAGCAGCTAACAGCAATGACATCACACTGGTTTAAGACGACGACATACTTTTCGCCCGCTCCTGCTATCTTATTTAAATTAATTTTCTACGATGTCTTTAAAACATAAGTTAGATGGTGGACAACCATCTAATTTAAGATTGTGGACAACCTTAAAAGTGAGCTCTTCTTGCGAAGCTTTAGAGCCAGATTGCTCTCCGCTTTCTTTGACACATTTCGGGCGCTGTATTTCAGCAGGATAATATGCTTGTGCACGTCTTTCTCAGACTGCAAAAGCCTTTGTTAGGGTACAGCAGGTTTTGCTTATTCCCCAGATTTGTCGTCCACAGAACATGTCTGGTATTCCTTCGGTTGGCGACTCGCGCGTACAGCTGGTGGGGCACACGCTAAGACCGAAATTTGGCGCAAGTCAAAGCCATATGTAATGCCATTCACTACGATTATATTCAGAAACTTTACGATTCAATGCCCCGACGTGCGTAGGCTCTCATTGCTCGGTGTGGTGTGAACACAAACTTTAGATTTATGCCGTTCGTTTTGTTTTCTGGTCTTGTAAATTTGATCGTTTATTTGTACCGCTATCACTAATGTATGGAATAAATTTAATTTATTTCCGACAATTACTTCATGGTGCTGCATGTTTCGTAAACATTAGTTGTATAAATATCCACTGTATTGTATTAGCCGGATCGGCAATCCCAGTTTTTTATTCTTATATATTGGTAAATTGCACATTTTCTTTTTCTAAAAATGATTGAATTATGCTGTTCTTACGTTCTGATTAAGGTTTTTATGCCTTTAGTTAATCTGCATACAATAATTCTGGAACTGTCAACAATTTAAAAGGTTAAGTGGCGTTAAGCCTAACAAGGTTGCCATACGTTGCATTTGAAACTCTTAGCAGAATAGCGAATTCAGTTGGTGCACAATCTTCGGTGTCTTTTTTGAGCCGTGTTAGGTATTTTCTCCCTCCTTCCAGCATGCCTTCTTGGTGTAACGGTAGCACACTCGTCCAGAGGTCTGGTGAGGGCATCGCACATTTTTCATGTCTACTTGCTTCAAAAACCCCTAACGACTCTGCAGTGGCCCCCCGAACTAAAAGGTGGTGGATGATGATGCTTCACCACCAGGATTTGGCGATTGGGTCCTCTAATCCCCAGTCGACCCTTTTTATTTTCTCTCTCCTTTCTGCATGCTTTCGTGGTATATCGGTTAGCACACTCGGCAAGTATTCGAGAGGTCCAGGTTTGAGTCCCGGCGACGGCATAGCTCTTTTTTCACGTCTCCTGCTTCAAAAAATCCTAATGGCTCTTTAGTGTGACCAAAAGTTAACTTTCACTTTTTTGCAACGAAAATTTTGTCTTCCCCGTTTGCCAAATTGCTTATTTTTGCGTAGAAACTTAAATTTCAATTGTAAAAAATTGCTTTTTTAACTGTTTTCAACAGTATTTGGTGTTTAAGGTTTCACCATATTTCACAATTTTTAATGAAGGCTGAGTTTCATGCATATTTGCCTTGCCGCAAAATGAGACCTGAATTGATTGAATTAGAAATGTATCTCTAACGAAGTTCGAGGAAATAAGTTTAAATTAAGTGCAACATAGAAATGTGTATAATTTAATAGGAAGAAACATATAATTCATTATGTACAAGGAAGTCATTTGGTATTCACATCAGATATTTAACTTTTATTAAAATGATGATATTAACAAATACTTTACACGTCATTAAAATTTAAATAATTTTTTTTTGTTAGTAAAATGCTGATATTAACTAAACATTTTCGACATACAATGACTTCGCATGCAATCGCGTGTTTTCTTCAAAGTCAGAATATCTCTTCTTCTCTACATATAATAAAAGAAAGAGTCTGTCTGTCTGTGTGTGTGTGTGCCTTTCTTTCGCGCCTAGCGTAAGCTAATAGACCCACGGCTACGAAATTTGGTACATAGGTGCATCTAGACAAGAGCCAGTGCACCACGAAGCGATTTTTTCGAAATTCAAATTAGAATTTTTTAAATTTTATGTTTTGTCATGAAATCACGTCATTTTGAGACATAATGGGCTATAGGAAATCGAGATTTTACTCTACGCACTCCATTTTCATATCGTCATGAACCGTAGGCACTTAGCTATTTTAAGAACATAAAATAAATTTCGTGTTTCAAAAAATCGACTAAATACGAATTTATTTAACAAAGGGAGCTTAATACCTTTTCAATGGGATTTTTTTCTAAAAAGGTTTATTTTTAAAAATGTACAGTTTATTTTTCTTTGATTTTTGGACACGTTAAACTTTCATCCTTGCGACTGCTTTTACAAAATGAATTTTGGAAAAATTAAAGTATTTTGTATTTTTAAAAAATTTTTTACATGAAGCTTCCGAGTACACTTCTCACATCTCACATTTTTAAAAATGTGATCTTGGCAATAATACTAATTTAGTTTAGTTTTGTTTCAAGGAGGATACCAGTTATTTGGTTTAGAAATATATAATTTTAATTTTTGACAAAATATAATGACTTCCAAGCACTGCAGCAAAGATTTTAAATGATTTCGTACTTGACTATTAAAGTGCCAAAACTCTGCATAAGAGTAGCAGAATAGAAAAAAATTGCATGCATATTATTATACACAATTTTATATACAAATACATTTTATTATACACATTGATTTAATCATAATCAAGGATATTTTAACTAATACTGAAGAAAAGGAGAAAAAAGGAAAATATTTTGCTCAAATATTTGTACAATTATTACCACAGTTTATTAAATATGCTGAACATTTTAATTGCTTCTATAAGTCAAAGTAGAAACTTTCATAAATTTATGCATTATTCACCCAGAAAACTCAAATACTTGAATAACTGCAAAAGAAGAGCAAATCTAATTAAATGTAAAAGTTCATGCCCGAAACAGCAGTCATACATAGTTTCCTAGTTCTTTTTTGAAGGAACAAAAGATCCATAACAAAGGAGAGGTGACTTTGATGTCAGAGCTTGTAAAGTTTGACATCAACTTTAATTAAAACTTCGTCGAGCAGAAAGAAATGTATACTTCAAAAATTTGAAACATGGGATGAATTCCTGATAATCTCTCAGAGTTTTGCTTCTATTCAAGTGGAGGAAATTGCTCTTTTAGACAGATGTTGATAGCAACTTTCTCTCACGTTTCATCAAATCGAATTTTATCATCTCTTTTCAATTTATACGTGAAGGATATTTTTACAGTCGAAAATTCACGGATGGTATAATCTGAGCTTTTTTAAGAACCGCTTCCTAGTTTTCCACTTTTGGGTTTTTCAAAAAATTACTTTGGTACATGAATTCCTAAGAGCTTTTTAAGTTCCAACGAAGATAGTTCCGTTTAACACCTTTACCACGGATGAAACAAGAGAAAATGTCTTTTGTGGTCTTCAATATGGCTTTTACTACGAAAGAGCTCTAAAACAGTAAAAAGCTATGAATATCATAATATGATAATTTCTAATTTCAAATTTTGGTACGGCCACAAAGAGTAAAATAAAATAACCGTTAGCAGCAATTACAAAAAAAAATGCTATTCGAATATATATAATATATATTACCTGTAGTACACTGCGAAAAAAAAGGTGTGGGGGGGACAATTCTATATTTCCTGTTCTACTGGGCCGATTGTCGACATTCAACTTGGGTTTTTCGTGTCTCGAAAGCGCGACTTAGGATATATATTAGATTTATATACAGCACTGTGAAATGACATGCCGATTTTTTTTCCGTATTTCGTGTCTAGGACTAAAATTACCCCAAACTACCAAGTTTTGTGAGAAATCGCACGAGTAGTTTTTATAAAATTAGCTCTTAAAATTTTAGCTCCTCAATGTTAATTCAGTTTGGTTTGTATTTATTAATCTCTCTTCTTTTATTAAACTTATTTGATTCTTCCTTTCACATTTATAAATTAAAGGTCCAAATAAAAATAAAATTCGCCCATTTTTTAATGATTCGCCCATTTTTGATGATTTACCTTTAAAATTTTTATTTTAAAATTATTTTTATAAATTTTTCGAAACGAATTTTGAATTATAAAATTCTTACCATCATCTTAAAGTAGATATATTTCTAAGCATACCTGTAAAACATCAGAGTTTTTTTATTCGAAATTTTCTATGATATACGTGAATTTAGAGATTTTTTTTGGGGGGGCGAGTTTTGAAATTTGGCATATTTATTATAAGCGATAATAACATCAAATATGGCTTACGCACTTTGTTAAAATTATTTGAAAATAAGAACGATGACTTTTTTCCTCGCTCGTGTACAATGAAATGAAGGAAAAGAAAATAGGTTGCTATAAATTAAGAAGTTCGCCAAGTGAATTATTCATGGCGCAAACTGAAAAAAATAAATAAAGATGAATTTTTAAATTTCTCCATACATTTCTCACCAAAAATGACAAAATTTAATATCTAGGCATAATTTGTGTCGTATTTATTTATCAATATCTCTTGTTTTATTAAAGTTATTTAATTCCTTCTTTCATAGTTCAAAATTTATGTTCATTCCAAATAAAATTTACCCATTTTTTTAAGATTTATTTTTAAAATTTATATTTTAAAATATTTTTTCTAAATTTTTTGAAAAATATTTTGATTTATAGCCTATAAAAGTTTTACAATCATCTTAAAGTAGATGTATTTTTATACATACCTGCAAATATTTAAAGCTTTTTATTCAAAATTTCCGAAGATATACGTGAATTTATATATTGGCGCATTTTGAAATTTGGCATATTTGTTGAAAGCGAAAATAACAAAAATGCGATTTACGCACTTTGTTAAAATTATTTGAAAATAGTAAAAATTATTTTAAACTTTTTTCCGCTCACCCAGAATGTAAAAAGATAGGAACGAGGTGTCTTTTTCTCCGCTCCAGTATAATGGAAGAGTAAGGAAAATAGATTGCCCTATATTAAGAAGTTCACGAAGCAAATTTATCTTGGCAAAAACTGAAAAATTTGCGCAAGATAAATTTTTGAATTTCTCCGTAAATTTCGCACTAAATTTTACAAATTTTAATATCTAGACATAATTTGAGTAGTAGAATCGAAATATGCAAAAAAATTGGCATGTTATTTCAGAAAAAGTCCGATTTTGTGTGAAAATACCTACGTTAGAACAATGTTATATATAAATCTAATATATATCCTCTTTCGGTTTGAAAGAACTTGACTTTCGATTTGTTATGACGTAGCTAGAACGCTGCTCATGAGATGTAACATTAGATTTGATTCTAGATTAGATTAATTTTAGTATTTTAATAAATCCTTTTAAAACTAGATTGAGTATTTGATCATGGAATTATAACTGATCCACCGCTTGCAGAAATTTAGATGTGGCATTTAGATACGTCGTTAGATTCATAGTTAGATGCGTAGGCAGCGCCATTCGTTGAATCGATTAGTGTACATTAGTGCGTAGATAAACGTTTTTGGAGCATCAGCCGGAAGCCGGCTATTTTTCGAAAATATGGATTCGTAAGTATGGATTAGCACGGTGTGAAGTGTGCGAAGCCTGCAAACAGGTAGGATAAGTTTTCTATTTTAAAGTGTAATTATGGAAGATCCTGCCGCTAAGCTTAAATCGAAACGCAAAGTATTAAGGACCGCAGTGTCCAAGGTACTAAAGAAAATTGAGACAGAATCAAGCATAGATGATGTTAGTGTAAATGTAATAGAAGAAACTTTAGACACATTAAACGAAAAAGCAAAAACTTTGAGTGATTTAAACACTCAAATAGAACGTGATTTGAAGGTTCCAGAGGATGAATTTGAACTTGAAGTTTCATCCGCTCTAGAATATGAAGAAAAAATCCAACTGTGGCAATTTAGAGCAAGAAAAAAATTGAGGGAATTACACAAACTCGAAAATTCGGATAAGGAAAGTATGAACATTCCTAATGAAACCGCTATAGGTTCCAAACTTGAAAGCAATAAATTTATTCGCCTTCCAAAATTGACTATCTCTAAATTTTTTGGTGATTCTAGCAATTGGCAGGAATTTTGGAGTCAATTCGAGGTAGCTATCCATAACAATGACTCATTATCGAAAGTAAATAAGTTCAGTTACTTAAAGTTGTTTAGGTGGGGTAGCTTATAATGCCGTTTCCGGACTTTCGCTTACAAATGAGAACTACGATTCAGCTATAGAATTGTTAATTAACAGGTTTGAGAGGAAACATTTGGTAATAAATGCTCACATGATTAAACTGTATCTTTCCCCTGTTAGAAATGTAAGGGATACAGAAAATTCTAGAAATTTATATGATCAGTGTGAAACTCAAATTAAATGCTTAGTCAATGATTGTGGTATCAGACTCAATAAGTACAATATTGTTAAAATTAATTCCATCAGAGATTACATTAGAATACAGTCGCAGTAGAAACAGTGACCAAACATGGAACGTAACGAAGTAATGGAATTTATTCGCAAAGAAAACGAAAGCCGCGAAAGAGCTACGCAGTTAAATGACAGAGAAATAAAAACAAAACACCGAGTGATGATTCATAACTGGAGACATAAATCAAACCATCGTCTCCACTCCGTTCACGATAATGTAAACAACAAGCGCAGTAAACAGTTTGAAAAAAGTTCGCCTAAAACGTATGAATATATTGCTCCAGTCGCTAGGCGTAAATGCATATATTGTGACGAACTACACGATTCGGATCGCTGTGAAATTAAAATCGTGGAGGAGAAAAGAAGTATTTTGAAAAATCAAGCTCGATGATTTTTTGTATCTTAAATCTCAGCATAAAATAAAGCAGTTCAAGGAAAGAAAAATGTGCGAAATATGTAATAAAAAACACAGTAGGTCTATTTGTTTCCAACTCGAAACCAAATCGGAGAAAAACAAGGTCGTGTCGACAATTCCATCCAGTAAAGAAGATATTCAGATTAGTCAATTAAAAACCAAACTTTCCGTAGTGCATTGCTACAAACGTGTACTGTGATAATATGTTCATTTTCTGATAAGGATAATTTAGAACCAGTTCGTATTCTATTAGACAACGGATCGATGAGAAGTTTTATAATTCGGGACATTTCAGAGAAGTGTAAATTACCTGTTATTCGAAAGGAAACTTTGTCCGTATTTGCCTTTGGGGTTAAAAAGGCAACAGAACAAACTTACAATGCGTTGAAAGTCAAACTAGAAAATAGAAGTAAACTATCCCTAAATATAAAAATTGAAGCTTTAGAAACTAACCAAATATGTGCAACTAATTTACCTTTCCCTGATATCCCAGTTTCCAAAATTAACAAAGAGTTAATAGGATTACAGTTAGCTGATTCTTGTTAATTCAGTGACAAAAATATTGCTGTTTTGATCGAAGCAGATTACTATCATGAAGTAATAACTGGTAAACGTTTTAAAAATAAACTTATAGCTTCCAAAACAATATTTGGATGGTGCCTACAGGACCGGACTGATTCTAACGGTGAATTGTTAAACATGGACATTATTGTTGACGATAAATTGGTCTCAACACAGTTAAAGCAGTTTTGGGAATTAGAAACATTGGGGATTGAACAAGGGAAGGAAATTAGTAAAATAGATAATGACATTTTAGAGAATTTTAACAGAACTATCGAATTTAAACAAAAGCGATATGAGGTTAAACTCCCTTGAAAGGAAAATTCGTCTGAATTAAAAAGCGAATTACGTAAATGCAGAAGTTCGCTTTAATAAATTGGTTAAAAGGTTGAGAAATGATCCACTGCTTTGTACAGTTGCGCGCCTCCAACCTGCACGCAACGAAGTGGTGACAGCTGAAACTGGAAATTAGACAGAGTCCTGCGAAGGGTTTAAGTCCCTTTTTATTCAACTTTAGAAATTACAAATGCGTGCTCTTGACGCTCACAAACTACGCCGACCCGGCGGTAAAATAAAAATAAGAACCTGAAAAGAAATAATAACAAGAGACTAACTACAAGGCTCTCTAAACGTAACTAACCTCACAGCGTTTTACATTACCAACTTTGAATATCACGTTGAACGATTAACAATTGGCCGAGACAAGCACAGGCCGAAACGCGTGGTTCTTCAATTTCTGGCTAACTACCTCCGCGCTCATGAAGTAAGAACAGCACATCTGGAACTCGTTTCCTTTCTATTTAACTCAGAATACTTCCGCTGATAATTTGAATCCTTGCGCGTTCTACAAAAATTTACATACTCTGGCATTGGCAGTTCCAGGGGAAAGTAAGGCTTGACAGGAAAGATAATTTAAACTTAAAATAAATGTTAGTTAAAATAAATATAAACCCTACATTTGCCGCTGTCAGAATTTGGAATACTTGGAAGCAGGTCCTACAAACGACCTGTTGTAAAGTTTCTACAATTCTGAACTAACTTTTAAGAGCCTCGTTTACACAAAAAAATCTTATGTAACAAAAGGTATACTAAATTTCTGTAGATACTTATTTAAATCTCTCTTCTTACAGCAACTTTCCGTGGACTTCAGCAATCAATCTTGTTCTTTTCCTTCCAGCATCTGGAAGGCATAAGTATCAGTATCTTTCTAAATACATTATAATTTACACTTTCTTGACACTGAATACATTTTTGTTTTTAAACGATTTATTTTCCTTAGTTACTGCTTACTTCACATTCATTCAAGTATTCAAACATTAATTTAGCTTTACCCCGGCTCTCCACCATGCGGGGTGTCAAACGGGAATATTCGTGTTTTAGTATTAGAACACTTCCCCTAACCACCATGATTTGTTAGAATTCAACGACCAAATAGACACACCTTACTCGACATTCTACAACTCGATGAGCTACTTTAACATTCTTAAAATTCAAATGTAGGTGGAGAACCCTTCAAAACACATTCATTCTAACTTCCCCCTCATTTATCTTTAGACATGCAGGCTTTCGCTCTAAAGCATGATTTTATCTACAGTTTAATACTTAAATTTTGAATTCATTGCTTTTGAGCATTTACTTTTAGCATCTAAAATTTTATACTTATAGACTAAATTCTACTTTTACATAACATTCAAGTATTTACGTATATTTACAAAATTCTAAGACATATGATTTTTACAATTTACCATAAAATGAATAAGAGAAAATAAATTTTTACTTTACTCATTCTTCGCCAAGCTGGCGGCACTGAAACTAAAGTTTTTATTAATACAAGAATACGAAGTTATTTTTATCTTCGGCCAAATTTTGGCTTTAACATAACAGAATTAGTCTTTCGACCAACAGAAACTGCTTGTTCTTAGATTTTATACTTAAAGAAAATAATACTTTTGCCTTAGCTAAATAAAGTAAAACAAAACTAAGTCTCAAACGAGACATATTGACTTTCGTCAAAACATAGAACTTCGTACTTACGCATAACATTTCGGAACAAAGGAAAAATTTTATAGAAGATTTTAACTTATCTTTGAGTTTTCGATGATTGAAACTCCGTCATTCTTTTCTGGCAGAACTGTTCCCACGTGATAGGTTTCATGGACGTCAATCTTCTCCTTACTGACCTCCGAGTGTCGTCCACATTAGTTTTTCCTTTGCGTCGTCTGCATGCTGGCCTCTTGGCGTAGTAGTCGTCGGGTTGCTGTCTTTTTCGTTTTTCTCTTGGACGGCTGGTCTTGACGGCCTCCGGTCTGGAGTCCTTCTTGAATTTCTTCTGTTGTTGCTGGTCTTTTCGTTCCTCCTGCTGTCTTTTTAGTTTCCGGAACGGCGGCCTTGTTTGCACCTGAGTCTCTGGCTCTGGGAGCTTTCTCCTTGATGTACAATTTCTACTGCGATACGTTGTAGGTGGTGTTTTCGTCTTTACCAAGGTTTCTTTACTCGGTGGCTTTGCATTCTTGTTTTTCTTAAACGCTGGAGTCTGAAAATTTTCGTTTTTTCTTTTCGGTACCGTCGCCTGGGTTGTAGAAGGGCTAGGTCTCTCTTCAGTTCTCTGCTTCTTGGGTGTAGGAACGGGTGACGTTATTTAGGGACCTTCTACTTCTTTTACGCTTGAGTCCTGCAAGAAACATTTAAGGATTTCAAAATCATTTTGATTTTAGTATTTTTTCACCTGGTCGGGACTTGCTTTACAGATTTCCCCTCTCTCGTTCTTAAGGTACAATACGACTCCTTTGATTTCCTGAATTACATAGGGGCCGTCAAATTTTGAAGCTAACTTTGCAGTAAAATTGTCTGGGGCACTTGATAAAGAAAATTTCCGCTTCAATATTTTATCCCCAACTTTAAAATCTGCTTCACGGCGTTTTCTATTGTAATATATTTTTTGCTTATTTCTTGCCGTATCCGAGCTTTTAAGCGCCTGATCAATAAGTTTTTGCACATCTTTCTGTTTAAACTCTTGCTCTCTTTGTTGCATAAAGAATAATTTATCTAAAGGCGTAATTAACTTTCGGCCTAAAATAATTCTGCTGGAGTTTTTCCCGTAGTATCGTGATTTGCCGTTCTTAAAGCATAAGCTAACTCATTTATGTAGCCATCCAAGCGCTTGTGATGTGTGCTAACGTAACTGCGAATTATTTTTACAATGTTTTTATTAACTCTTTCTGCTATGTTAGCCTGTGGTCTATACGGAACCATTTTGATATGACGTATGCCAGGTCCAGTGCATATGTTTTCAAATATTTGACTAATGAATTGTTTTCCGTTAACGCTAATGACTTTTATCGGTGCACCGTATTTTAAAATGTATCTGTGTAAGAATGCATCTGCGACTGTTTTGGCTGACGCGCGTTTAAGTGGAACAATTTCTGTCCATTTTGAAAAATGATCTACAATTACTAAAAGAAAACGATTTTTATTTAACTCGCTTTGGGGGAAGGGTCCAAGCAGATCTATGCCTAAAATTTCATTCGGAAATGTAGTGCGAATGCTATTTAAGTACCCGGCCGGGCTGTAATTAATATCATTTATTAACTGACATTGATTGCAGGACCTGACATACGCCGTTATTATTTTGTATAATTGCGGGAAATATACCGCCTCGCGTACCCTTTTTAAAGTCTTTCTGACCCCGAGGTGGCCCGCTGTTTTTTTTTTTTTCGTGCAACTCCCTCAAAATGCTTAATCGAAGCGAGGCTGGGATGACTGGCTTATACTCAAGATTTTCGTTTGTTGTTTTCGTATAGAATAATAAATTATCTATTATTTCATAGTTTTTTGCTCTATTTCTTATAGCATCGATATCTGTGTGCTCAAAGCTTTCTGGGTCTTTCAAATATGCATAGATACTTCCAAATTCAGGATCAGCTTTCAGTTCAGCAATAATTATATCTCTAGAATCTAAAATTTTTGAAGTGAACACAGCACATTTAAGTTCATTACCTTCATCGTCCAGTTTTATAGGAGAAAGTGCGTCAGCTACATTGTTTTCCTTACCCGGTTTATATTTTATTATTAGATTATATTCTTGGAGTTTTAAAGCCCATCTTATTAACCTGGGCGTTAGGTTTTTACCCGAGTAAAGTCTACCAACAGCCGCATGATCCGAAAAGACTGTTACTGGCACTTTGCCGAAATAGACTCGAAATTTGTGTACAGCCATTAATACGGCTAATGTTTCTCTCTCTGTAGCTATATAATTCCTTTGTGTGTGATTCAACGTTTTACTAAAAAATGCCAGAGGATGGCTATTTTGCATAAGAACCGCACCCACCGCATAGTCCGACGCATCTGCTGCAATTTCCAGGTTTTCGTCCCCCTCCGGGAATTTCAAAACAGAGGCATTGATGAGCGCTTCTTTTAATCTTTCAGATGCGGTATTTGCTTCCGCTGTCCACGTGAATTTAGTTTTCTTTCTTTTAATTACTAACAGGGGTTCAACAATATTAGCGAAATCTTTTATGAATGACCGATAATAAGAACATAACCCAAGTAAAGAAGAAAGTTTCTTGGCGGTGTTGGGCGGTGGGAAATTCTTGATTGCTTTTATTTTTGAATCTTGAGTTTCTATACCCTTTTGCGAAATTTTATAACCCAGATATTTAAGTTCTTTAGTTGCGAACTTGCATTTTGAGTCGTTAATTGTAAGACCGACCTCTTTTAATTTAAACACTTCTTCTAGATCTTTAATATGTTGTTCCAACGTACTACTCGTTATAATTATATCATCTAGATAGATTAATGTCGATTTTCCTAGGACAGGCTTTAGAACAATGTCCATAGCTCTCTGGAATGTTGATGGGGCCCCACACAACCCAAAGGGCATGCGTAAAAATGCATAAGTGCCCGATTTTGTTATAAACGCGGTTTTATGTATGTCTTCGGGTTTCATAGCTATTTGATAGTAGCCAGACGTTAAGTCCAGAGTAGTCATGTATCTAGTAGACTTAATGTTTCTAATAATTTCCTCTATAACCGGCAAAGGGTAAACTGGGAATTTTGTAATACTATTCAGTTTTCTGTAATTGATAGCAAACCTCCAACCCCTTTTATCCGAAGGAGGAAACTCGTTCTTTTTCCTACATAAACTCGTTCTTTTTCCTACATAGTACGACTGGACTCGCGTACTCACTATTTATGGGCGTTATTATTTTGTTCTTTAACATTTCCTGAATATGTTCTCCGATGATTAGGTCTTTTTGTTTATCATAACGATGCGGTTTAGTCCTACAAGGTTTTTCGGCAGTTAACTGTATCTCATGCGTAACTATTTGACAGCTACCAGGCTTTTCTGAAAACAAGTTAGAAAAATTACTCACCACTTGTTGGATGGCTTGACTTTCATGGTCATTCAAATGGCTAAGGTCAACTTGCGGTTGTTCCACAGGTTCCACCACCCTCTGGTCCATCTCCAGCACAATAGAACTGTCCTGAAAATTCAATTTGGCCCTCGCGGCCCTTAAAAACTCCATACCTAAAATAAGAAGATTTTGCAGATGTTTTACCACAAAAATTAATACCTTGAGGTTTTCCTCTTTTACCTGTATGTTTAATGATACTTTCCCGATGCAGTGACAGGTTTTTCCTTGCGCCGCTATAATTTCTGTGTTTTTGTTTTTAAATAATCGTAACCTATAAAAATTCTTTTTGAAGAATGTCTCCCTCATAAAATTACCTTCTGCTCCTGTATCGATGAGGGCTTCTACTGGTACATCGCCAACCAGGACTTGTATAATTGGTAGCTGTGAGTTTTTTACGATGACCGTATTTAAATCTCTTTTTGAGAGTTTTTTACGATGACCGTATTTAAATCTCTTTTTGAGAGTTTTTTTAAAACTTCCGGGGTCTGGACCCTCGCTTTCACAGGCCCCTCTACTCGTTTAAAGCTTTCCTTTCAACTTCTGCCTTCTGGGTACGCGGACGTTTGTTTTCAAATTTCCTTTTTGGGCCTTGACCTTCGAGGTTCGATGAGTTAGCTTGATAGCTCTTTCCCCCATAAGAGCGGTTTGCATTCCTGGTTTGCTCATTTGAAGATTGCCTTCGGGTACTTTGAGAATACGATGCCCTTCTAGCTTTTTCCGCTATTCTGCGATTTTGAAACTTCACCGCCAATTCAAAGAGCTCCTGCAATGTGCTTGGGTTTCTAATTTCGAAGTAGTCTTGAACAGCAGGTAACAATCTTGTAAGATTATTTCAATAGTCTCCGCGTCGGGTTTCTTCCCATACAGCATATCCGTCAGCTTAATTTTTCGCAGAATAAAGTCCGTCATCTCTTCTATATCCCGTTGATAGAAACTATATAGTTCGGCTTCTAGCCTTGCTCCATCTTTCACTATGGGGAAGGCCTTTACTAACGATTTTTTGAAACTTTCAGATGTATATGTCTTTCCTCCAAATTCCCCTAATAAAAATTTGCCTATATTCTTCCACAATAGCGCGGCCTGTCCTCTTAGTGCAGATGTGGCGATGGCAACTTTTTGTCTTTCGGGCACAGGGTAGAGCTGAAAGTGATTGTCTAGGTTTTCTAGAAATATCGCCACCGAATGTTTTCCGTCGAAATTGACGTTTGGCTTGATTGACGATCTCAACGTCTGGACCAGGTATCCAAATCCTTCCAATTGGCTTGCCATTTCTTGTTGTTGTCCCGCGGCTTCCATCCGATTTTCGGCCATTTCAGTTCGACAAGTGTTCGGGCGCCAATGTACAGTTGCGCGCCTCCAACCTGCACGCAACGAAGTGGCGACAGCTGAAACTGGAAATTAGACAGAGTCCTGCGAAGGGTTTAAGTCCCTTTTTATTCAACTTTAGAAATTACAAATGCGTGCTCTTGACGCTCACAAACTACGCCGACCCGGGGGTAAAATAAAAATAAGAACCTGAAAAGAAATAATAACAAGAGACTAACTACGTGGCTCTCTAAACGTAACTAACCTCACCGCGTTTTACAATACCGCTGCTAATTCAGCAAACTTTGAATATCACGTTGAACGATTAACAATTGGCCGAGACAAGCACACAGGCCGAAACGCGTGGTTCTTCAATTTCTGGCTAACTACCTCCGCGCTCATGAAGTAAGAACAGCACATCTGGAACTCGTTTCCTTTCTATTTAACTCAGAATACTTCCGCTGATAATTTGAATGCTTGTGCGTTGTACAAAAATTTATATACTCTGGCATTGGCAGTTCCAGGGGAAAGTAAGGCTTGACAGGAAAGATAGTTTAAACTTAAAATAAATGTTAGTTAAAATAAATATAAACCCTACAGCTTCATCAGCAGTATCACTCAGTTATAGAACAGCATTTAAAAATGGGTATAGCTGAGGAAATTGATCCAAGTTCTGAAGAAACAGGAAGAATTTATTACATGCCTCACCAGCCAGTTATCCGACCTGACAAACCCGTGAGAGTTGTATTTGATGCATCCAGCCATTCGAAAACCGAATATTCTTTAAACGATTCTCTCTATTCCGGTCTTAATTTAAATCCACCATTGTTAGAGATATTAATACAATTTCGTACACATAACATAGCATTTACTTCCGACATTGAACAAGCCTTTCTCCAGATTTCTTTGTCACCTGAGGATAGGGATGCTGTAAAAGTTTTGTGGGCAAATAACCTTACATATAAGAATGGGAAACCTAAACACGAAAATACTTAGGAGTACTCGCGTTTTGTCTGGAGCTACATCCCGCCCATTTTTGCTTGCCGCTACTATCAAACATCACATAAATACCTTTAAAAACAAATCAGAAAGCAGTTAAACTATTGAACGAATGTTTATACGTAGACGATTTAATAGGTGGAGATGAAGACGAAAACGAAGCTAAACTCATATATGAAGATATTAGATATATATTGAAGGCTGCTGGTTTCAACATGCGAAAGTGGAAAACAAATTGTGGAAATCTGCAGGAAGTTCTTGCCGAATACGAAAATGGTGAAACCCAGAAAGTTCTGTAACAGAAGGTATAAATGGAATTACAAGGAAGACCTTCTGAAGGTAGAATCATAAAATCTAACTAAGGGAAAACAAAGCTAATGACAAAAAGAGAAGTTCTAAAAACCATTGGAAAGCTTTACGATCCCATTGGATTTATAAGTCCATTCATTATTAGGGCAAAAATACTAATGCAGGAAATTGGGCAACTTGGAGTAGATTGGGATGATCGGTTACCATTGGACTTTGAAAACAGAATGAAAAAATGGGCTAATGAACTGTTAGCGATTCAGGATGTAAACATTCCGAGACATTACTTCCGAAAGACTAACAAGTCTGAATTGAGAGATATTCAAATGCATTGCTTTACCGATGCAAGTCAAAAGGCATATGGAGCTGTGTTATACCTGCGATACGTCACGATGGACAGTGAAATAGGAAGTATTGTTATTTCCAAAACCAGAGTGGCTCCACTGAAGAAGCTGTCCCTTCCATTATTAGAGCTGATGGAGGCGCTCATCGGAGCAAGATTAGCCTCCAATGTGAAAGAACAGTTAGAGAAAAGACTCCAGATAAATATATATTTTTGGTCAGACTCTTCTGTTACGTTACATCGGATAAAGGGCAATTTAAATAAATGGAAGCCATTCATCCATAATCGAGTATTGGAAATACAAGCGAAAACATCACCTGAGTCCTGGAATTATTGCCTTGGAGATGAAAATCCGGCTGATATGCTGACCAGAGGAACGAAGACAAATTCCACGAAAGGAATAACGTTATCTGAACTACGAAATAGTGACATATGGGGGTATGGACCTAAGTGGCTAATACAGAGCAAGGATTCGTGGCCTAAACTTGCAGAATGAGTAAGAGATTTCAAAGATAATCAAGAGCTTGAACTTCGAAGAGAAGCTGTAGTGAACTCAACAGTCACAGGTGAAAATTCCATTGAGAACGAATTCATTCAAAGGTATTCGTCATTTAGCAAATTGATTAGAGCTACTGCATGGTGTTTAAGGTTTGCGAACAACTGTAGAAGCAATCCACCATTAAGAAAAGAAAGATTTTTGAGTGCTTCTGAACTACAGAATGCAACAAAGGGGCTAGTCAAATGTGTACAGCATTCTGAAATTCAACCTGAAATTAAGTGCCTGCAGTCGAAACAATCAGTTCCAAGTAATAGTAAGGTTTTATCCTTAAATGTATTTCTTGATGAAGATGAACTTTTATGAGTTGGACGGAGACTACGTTTCTCCAATCTTTCAGAAGACCAGAAACATCAACTTCTTTTACACAAAGACATGATTTCACTGAATTACTAATAGATTATTATCACAAAAATCTCTTCATTCGGGCTTTCAAACAACACTTTCTCTTATTCGACAATTACGACCTCTTTTGTTACAAACTATCACATACTAAAATTTCAAATTATGTGGGAGTTTAGTTTTAATGTAGGAAGCAAAACACCCTACTATGTCCCTGGGGTCTTCTTTGACCCAAGAATAAAATCAGGTTTACTTAATTTACGAAAAGCGCCGTCAATGCAATACAATTTTCAATAATGTACTCTTCCTTCTTACGGACCATTTCCGAATCTCCAGTACTTTGAGATAGAACAATTTTGTATATTCCCAACAGCGAACACCCCTCACAAAGAATTCCAGATCCAGTCCAGATGATATTCATTATTAGAATATTTGATTTTGTTTGTCACATAAGCTGCAGAGAAGTTGCAGATGTGAGGGCAGAGAAGGAGAAGAAAAGTAAAAGCAATGTATAGGAGGAAACGAATTTATGAGACATTTTGGCTTCAAGTGATAGCGGAATTTTTTTTCTGGTGTGCTTAATCAGCACGAAGGAGAAATGTTTGTCTTTTAGCATCAGTCTGAATATTTCTATCACGAAGAACGGTTATGTACGTTTTTGGGTTTGCTACATGAAAGCAGCATTTGGAGATGCTGGGGAACTGTAATGGATAGGAAAATGGATGTGACGTGGGTGAAATTTTATCAGAGAAAGAGGATAATGTATCGATTGACGTTTGTTCTTCATCTAATAAAGAAATAGAGACAAGAAGGGAATTTACCTGATATCATGATCTCAAAAGGTGGAAAAATAATATAGCTAAATAAACCATTTCCAAATAGTGGTCGATTACAGTAAAGTCGTACTTTGAATCTTATCCCTTGTCATACTCGATTTTCAACAACATGAAGAGAAGATGAATATACAGTATTTGCCTCATTATTTGTAAATTACTCTAATATAGAAGACGATCGTGTATATAGTAAACACTGGATAGATGCAACTGTTGCAGATTTGGATGCATATACAGATGTTTTGTGGCTAGAAGGTGAATACAGATCAAACAATGAATCAATGACAAACCTCTGGGATGAATCTAATAGCAGATACTTGTTTAGAGCAACAGTGTATCTAAAATATTCAAACTATTATCTAGAATATTTCGATTTTTATAGCAAAGACATTCGACAAAGAAGATCAAATGTGCCGCGATCAGAGTATTGTGGGATAAATGGGTGGAAAATTTGCCAAATCTTTAATCCAGAATCAAATATCATACCTGAGCCGCCCAGCCGATGTAGTGGTTAGTGATCCTGACCGCTGTAGCGATAGACTCTGGTTCGAATCCCGGAGAAAGCATGGTTGTAAGTGTCCGCCCCTTCATAGGAGGCAACGCTGGCCACAACATTAGGTGAGGAATGGGACATTTCGGCATGTCCGTTTCGCCGTCAGGATGCTTCGTCATCAAGACCTATTTTACTTTATACGACTGTATTAAATCTTGTCGAATTACATTAAGGTGATTTAAATAATTAACTCCTATTTAGTTCAACAATTAAGTTTAATAAACATTTTATGTTTTTGTGTGCAGATTTATACAAATACACCGTTATACATGACATATTAATTATAAGAGAGTAAGGTGCTGACAAGATTCCAGTCATTCCGTTTTCCATTCAGATTTCATAAAAATGTGAATTTCCTGCTTGTATGAGTGATTTTTCTGAACTGGCCGATTAACATTTCTAGAAATTTTGACGAATGATGTAAATATTGTGCTCACATAATTTTAAAATCGATACTATAATTTCTGTTATATCAGAAGTTTAGCCTGACTTCTCCATGATATTGACATGATTTTCCAAACATGTGTCATATCTTTATATCTCATACTTGTAAATAACTGTATATATTGAAAGCAACCTTTATGAAGTATATAAAATACATGAAGTATATTATTTATATGAAATTTTAATTAAAATTAAATTTATTTTGTAGTGTTGTGATGGCCTCAACTTGTCAGCAACTATGGTAGTGACTGTTATGAACTGTAAAGTTACACAAACACGTAGGAAGGGTTTTAAAGCCCTTTTTATTCCACTTTAGAAATAATAGCTGCGTTCCCTTGACGCTCACAAACTACGCCGACCCGGCGGTTTAACAAAAACAGAAATGTGAAACTAAAAATTAATGACAGGATGAATAAATAACGAGATCACTACCTACGAGGCTCTGAAATCGTAACTAACTTAACCGCGTTCTAAGATACAGCTGAGATTCAGCGAGCTTACTAATTAAGCAGTTGAGAGATCCAGCAAAATCTGCCGAGATAGGCACACAGGCCGAAACACGCGGTTCTTATATCAGGTTCAATGTTCCTTCTAACCTTCTTCGGGAACATACAAGGACCTGACTCGGAACAGAGAGCTTACTAAAGCTATGTTCAATAACTGTGGGAAGTAGACAGGATACACAAGAAGGGTATACAAAACCCTTTATTTTTCTCTATATACAATAACTTCCGTACTTCGGAATACATTGACCTTCCACTCGGGGTCTAACGTAAAAAGTATAAAAATAAAACTAAACTCTAATTTAACTTTAGAATAATACACGTGGAAGATTGGCCTTATAATAACAGGAAGCGTATGTAGCACAGAGACTGTGAACACTACAATACGTTTAATTTATCAAGAGGATTAAAACCTCTGGCCTGGAAGGCGAACAGCAACTGCGTAACTTCTAAGGTAAGCGGCCTGCGTTGACTTACTGCTTCCTCTCTCTCTTGCTTGGCAAAAAGCCACAACTTAAGTACTTGGCGTTCGCCAGACAAACTTTGCATAAAAACCTTCACGCTTATAATTCTGGCCGGAAGTAGAAAATAAGAAGTGATAGTAAAGATTTAAAATAAAATAAACGTTAGTAAAACTTAAGATCCTTACATACTTCCCGCCAGAGTTAATTAGTTTGAAACTGAGGTCTAAAACGACCTTGTTGAAAACTTTTAGCTCTAGAATCTAACGCGAGGCCAACCTTTTACAAACACAACTTCGCTAGAAACTAGAAAATTTAAAAGAAAGAAATTTGTTACAATAGCAGCTCCCAGGATATACAACAATCTTTTTTTCATCTGTACTGCATCTAAACAGGAGCTTTATTCAATTCTGGTTCCTTCCAGAGATCTGGAAAGAAAACTAGTTTAATGAAATGTTACACAATGACATTGCAAATAACATATAGAATATACTTCTCTTAACATTCTTATTTCATTCATGACTATTTTAATTATCTCTCCCCGTGCTCTCTGACATGTGTTGTAAAAGAACACCAAACACGAATGTGTTTCTGTCTACGTGTGCCACACTTCCTCCTACAATCAAAACACTAACGTGTTAAAATTCAACATAACCTGACCTCTAAACACACCCTAATTTCAACTCTAAACCCTGAGGTACTATTCTAAAAGTGGCTAACTCTAAAGTGTAGCGTCGGAGAGCCTAACTACATCATTCAACCTTTACCACATATTCGTTATGATTTAATCTTTACAGTCACACGAATAACAATTTTTTAACATTAATTTCACTTTTTCCATATCACGGTATTTCTTAAAAAATAACAGAACATATCAACATGCCGTTAATTTTACAGATTTGAAAACATACATTAGTAGTACATTGTTAACTTCTATTCTTTTCAAAGCAAGTGCCAATTCTTTCTACATTGAAATAATACTACATTTCAAAAAGTCTTTCAGACTAAAACTTCTTTCTTGCTAGAATGTTTTAAATAAAATTTATACAATAACTTTTTACAATATTTAAGTCTTTACACAACGCTATTATACATCAACTTTAGTTTTACGCACGAGTAATTTAAAAACATAATACGAAAATCGGTCATAACTCATTTCTCGCCCTTTTGGCGATAAAGGTAGACCTCGCATGAGGTAAAACTTCTTGAAATCTGCCAATTGCAGTAAGAATGAAAGATTAACTTAAGTTTGCAAAGTAACATAAAATTTTACTTATCTTTGTAATATTCGGACATCCTTTTCTGGGCCCAGTCTTTAAAGGTACTGCAGAAAGTAGCTTGGTTTATCCTCCTTCTTGTACGCGCTCGCCCTTCAGTGCTTTCCTCTGGAAGCTTCCTTTTCTCACCAGTACGGCCACCCTTGAATACTTTCCTTTTCTCCTCTGCTTGTGGTCTTTGCCGTTTGATGGCAGCTGGTCTTGGCGGAACCGGGAAACTTCTGTCGTGATCCTGCTTGGACCTCGTTGTTGGCCGTTCAAATTTTTCTTGTATTTTTTCCTCCGCCGCTGATGGCTCTTCCGCAGTTCGGCGACTTTTGCTGCGGAGAGTTCTGTCGGATGAGTAGATCTTCCGTTTTAAAGCCGGGTTATAGTTGCCGTCATTTCTCCTGGTCCTCTTCACATACGTCGTCCTTCTCCCTTCTTCATTCTGGGGGTGTTCGTGAACTCTGTTTTCTGGACGGTGGAACGGCTTCTTTTTCTTGTTACATTCAATTTTTCCGCGGGGCAATTTTCTTTTCACTTGCTTCTGTCTCTCATTGGCTTGCCCTTGTACTTGTCGTTTTCCCACCTCTGGAACTTGTACCTGCGGTGTCTGCCGTGCCGGATCCTGCAAAAGATCTGAAAAGATTTGCATTTTATTACGATCGAAGTAGGGATTGATTTGATCAATGTTTGCGGAACAGGTTTCACCATTTCTGGCTTTTAACACTACAACAGCGTGAGTTATTTTTTCTATAACATATGGTCCTTCAAATCGTAGAAAAAATTTGGCAGTTTTATCTTCTGGTGCTGAAGAAAGTGAATGCTTAATTTTTAAAACTTCATCCCCTACTTTATAAGTTACTCCCCGTCGTTTCAAATCATAATATAATTTCTGTTTTCTTTGTGCTACTTCCGTATTCTTTTTTGCTTCTTTTATTAGTTTTTCTATATCACCCATTTTAAATTCTGGGGCTCTTTGTTGCACATAAAATAGTTTATCTAACGGTGTTATAATCTTCCTGCCTAGAAATAACTCAGCAGGAGTTTTGCCCGTTGTATCATGTTTTGCGGTCCTATGGGCGAAAGCAAATTCATTGACATAGTTATCCCAGCTTTTATGAAAATTTTTAACATAACTACGGATAATTTTCACTATATTTCTGTTGACCCGTTCCGCTATATTTGATTGCGGCCGATACGGGACCATTTTTAAATGACGTATGCCCAGTTTTTGGCACATGTCTTCAAATATATTACTTACAAATTGAGGACCATTATCCGATATAACTTTTAGGGGCGCCCCGTATTTTAAAATATATTTATTTAAAATAGAATTGGTAACCAATTTCGCGGAGGCTCGTTTTAAGGGAACAATTTCGGTCCATTTACTAAAATGATCAACCATAACAAGGAGATAGCGACTTTTATTTAACTGACTTTTTGGGAAAGGGCCCAATAAATCGATGCCAAATATTTCATTTGGAAATTCGGATTTAATACTATTTAAAAACCCATCCGGGCGGAAATTAATATAATTAACTGCTTGACATGTTGGGCAGGACTGGACATACGCCCTTGTTAACTTTTGCAGTTCAGGAAAGTAGACTGCCTCGCGTACGCGTTGGATAGTTTTTCGAATACCAGCATGAGAAGCTAAAGGGCTGTCATGGAGCTCATGCAGGATATTTAATCTAAGACTAGCTGGGATAACAGGTCGAAATTCGTTGTTGGAATTCGTAGTTTTTGTGTAGAATAATAGACCATCTATTAGTTCGTAATGGGCCGCCCTATTTCTTATCGCCACAATATCTTGGTGGCTAAAATTTTCAGGATCCTTCAAATACTCATAAATACTTCCAAACTCAGGATCCTTACCCAGTTCTGTTATTACAGTTTCTAGAGAATTTATTGTACACTCTGTAAGCATTGCAACCTTTACGGTATTACCCTGTTCGTCTAATTTAATTCGTGATAGGGCATCTGCTACGATATTTTCCTTTCCGGGGGTATGCTTGATTACCAGATTATATTCTTGCAGCTTGAGTGCCCATCTTATTAACCTTGGGGATAAATTTTTCCCTGAGTACAATCTAGTTACCGCCGCATGATCAGAGTATACTGTTATCGGCGCCTTTCCAAAATAGACTCGGAACTTTTGCACTGCTAACAGAAGTGCAAGCGCCTCTCTCTCGGTCGCGGAATAGTTTCTTTGTGTTTGATTTAAAGTTCGACTAAAAATGCCACGGGGTGCTGATTTTCGAAAGTACCGCTCCTACCGCATAATCCGAAGCATCCGCTGAAATTTCTAAATTTTCATCCTTTTCAGGAAATTTTAACACAGGGGCTTGCGTTAATGCTTGTTTTAATTTTTCGAAAGCACTATTGGCTTCGGCCGTCCACGAGAATCTTGCCTTTTTCCTTTTTAATTTTAACAATGGCTCAGCGATAGCCGCAAAATCTTTTATAAAGGACCTATAATATGAACAAAGTCCTAGAAAAGAAGAGAGCTTCTTTGCCGTGTTCGGAGTCGGATACTTTTGTACAGCGATTATTTTTTATTCGTCTGTCTCAATTCCTTTCTGAGATATTTTGTAACCTAAATATTTTAATTCAGGGGCTGCAAATTTGCACTTTTCGACATTAACTTTTAGACCGGCCTCATTTAATAAAGAAAACACCTGTCTTAAATCCTGTACATGTTGGTCGAGATTATCACTAGTAATAATGATATCGTCTAAATAGATAAATGTGGACTTTCCAAGAACAGGCCTTAACACAATGTCCATACATCGCTGAAATGTTGCCGGTGCCCCTGAAAGGCCAAACGGCATACACAAAAATGCATAAGTGCCAGACTTGGTTATAAAAGCAGTCTTAGGCACGTCCTCAGGCCTCACCCCTATTTGAAACTAACCAGTCGTTAAGTCTAAAGTCGTTATAAATTTGGTTGATTTTATGTTCCTTAAAATTTCTTCTATGATCGGTAACGGATATACCGGATATTTCTTTATGGAATTTAATTTACGGTAATCAATATCGAATCTCCACCTTTTTGGATGCTCCAAAGGATAATCATTATTTTTCTTACATAAAACCACCGGGCTAGCATAACTACTTGAGATGGGCGTTATGATCTCTTTACGTAGCATATCGGTAATATGCCATTCTATAATTTTTTCCTTATTCTTATCATACCGGTATGGTTTTTGACGAACTGGCAATGCATCTCCGGTGTCTATACTATGGTTAGTAACCTGAGTAAATCCTGGAATATCACTAAATAACGAAGCAAATTCACTTACCACTTGTCGGATTCTATCTTGCTCGTCATTAGGCAGGTGGTCAAGATTTAACCTTGGCGGTTCAACCTTTTCTACACGCACTGGTTTCATTGTCAGCTTAAGGGACGCTTCATTAAAATCCAGTGTAGCTTGTGCGTCTGAAAGAAAGTCTATTCCTAAGATCAAATGTGCTTGCAAATTCTTTACTATAAAAAACATCACCTTTACTTGTTCGTCCTTGATACGGATATACAAAGGTACTTTACCTACGCACTTACATTGTTCTCCTTGCGCCGCTAATACTGTCGTATTATCCACATTATATATGCGGTATTTGCGAAAATACTTTCTAAAAAAGACTTCTGCCACACAGGAACACTGCGCGCCGGTATCCAGGAGTGCGGTGGCCGGGATTTTATTCACCAAGACTTCAATCTTCGGAAGAGTCAAATTTTTCACCATTACTGTATTTAACTTGTAGGAAGAGGGGTTTTCGTGGCCTTCGGATTTCCGCACCCTCTCGTCCGCAGAAATCCGTTTTAGTTTAAATTATTTTTCCTTTCCGTGCTTTCCTTCTTTTTCCACTGGCCTTGAGACTTTTTTCCTGGGTTGCTATTGAACTGTCGACGTTCGCCGGCTGTTTTTGAATGCTCGGGTTTCCTGGCCCACTGATTCGCTTTTTCTCCGTAGCCATGTGCTTGAGTTTGCTGTAGTCTTGGCGTACCAAATTGGTTTCGCTGTTGATATTGGCATCTTCTTTCGACGTCCGCCGTTCTTCTACTTTCAAACTGGATTGCTAGCTCAAATAACTTTTCCAGTGTAGTCGGATTTCTTAATTCAATAAAGTCTTGCACTTGGGGCAGTAACCTCGGCAAAATCACTTGAATTATTTCAGGATCCGGACGGTTTCCATACAAGAGCTTGAAAACGTGAATTTTTCTTAAAATAAAGCTCGAGAGGTTTTCGATTCTTTGTTGATATATACTAAAAAGTTCCGTTTCTAATTTCGCACGATCCCTTACAACAGGGAAGGCTTTTAGTAGGGCAGTCTTGAAATTTTCGTAAGTATAGGTGGGACTTCCTGCTTGACCCAAGAGACTTCTGCCTATACATTTGAACCAGTTAAGCGCTTGGCCCCTCAAAGCGCTGGTAGCTAAGGTAACTTTTTGAAACTCGTGCACGAGGTAGAGCATGAAGTGGTCATCCAATTTTTCCAAAAAAAAACTGGTTACCGGTGAGTTTCCATTAAACGTTGCTTCTGGTTTCATCGAAGCGCGCATGGTCTGGACGATGTAACCGAATCCTTCCAGGGCGGCAGCTGGCATTTCTGGATTCTGAGCCGTTTCTGCAGGCAGCACAGGTTCTTCTTGAAACTCGGCCATGGTTATTCTTCTTCGTTGGGCGCCACTATCAGGTTCAATGTTTCTTCTAACCTTCTTCGGGAACATACAAGGACCTGACTCGGAACAGAGAGCTTACTAAAGCTATGTTCACTAATTGTGGTAAGTAGACAGGATACAGACGAAGGGTATACAAAACCCTTTATTTTTCTCTATATACAATAACTTCCGTACTTCGGAATACACTGACCCTCCACTCGGGGTCTAACGTAAAAAGTATAAAAATAAAACTAAACTCTAATTTAACTTTAGAATAATACACGTGGAAGATTGGCCTTATAATAACAGGAAGCGTATGTAGCACAGAGACTGTGAACACTACAATACGTTTAATTTATCAAGAGGATTAAAACCTCTGGCCTGGAAGGCGAACAGCAACTGCGTAACTTCTAAGGTAAGCGGCCTGCGTTGACTTACTGCTTCCTCTCTCTCTTGCTTGGCAAAAAGCCACAACTTAAGTACTTGGCGTTCGCCAGACAAACTTTGCATAAAAACCTTCACGCTTATAATTCTGGCCGGAAGTAGAAAATAAGAAGTGATAGTAAAGATTTAAAATAAAATAAACGTTAGTAAAACTTAAGATCCTTACACTTAAATTTCTACCTAGCAAACTTCACGTTCGCGATTCAAGAAGCACACATACAATCTCGTTTCCCTTCTATTTAAACTCAACTTATTTCTGCTAAAATTTGAATATACTGCGCGTTCTACTACAATTTACATACTGTGGCATTGGCAATTCTAGGGGAAAGTAAAGGCTTGACAGGAAAGATAGCTTAAAATAAATGTTAGTTAAAATAAATATAAATCGTACAATTATATGAAGTATATAAATAAATTTAGTACGAGTATAATACGGCAAGAAAAATACAGTCATGTAAAGGAAAGAATGTCTTGACAGCGAAACATTCCGACGGCGAAACGGCCACACGGTAAAATGGCGACGAAGAAAAGTCCTAGACGCTTCCGACTTTTGTAGAGGCGCGTAACTAAAGCACCTTCAAGTTAACAAAAAAAAAAAAAAAAAAAATGTAAAGGCGGATGAACAACTTTAGGGGAAAGTGCCCTTTTAGGCAATACACGTTTAGCAAACCTGCTAAGTATGGTATAAAATTTTGAGAGTTTGTGTGTTAATGACATTTGCTATATGTGAAATATCCAATCCTATTTAGGGAGGAAAGCAGCCAGGATCTGCTCTAGAAAAGAATAAAAGATTGAGAGTGGTTTTAAATTGATCTCATGGTTTATGAAAACGTAATATTATGTGTGACAATTTGTTTACATCCTGCGATTTAGGCCAAATGATACTCGGAATATTACAATGATTGGCACATTACGGAAAATAAACCATACAGAAATTTTGCAAACAAAAGATGAGAAGAAGTACTGTTCGGCTGCTGCGCTTTACTAAAGACACGCCATTTGTGACTTACGTTCCGAAGTAAGTAAAGATATTCTCCAAAGTAAATTGCATAGAAATGAAAAACCTGAAGAAAATATCGAAAGGAAACCATATATCATCTTTGATTATAGTAAAACTAATGTATCTCCATGCAGGCTAGAAAAAGGGTAGCTGTATATATTGCAAAAAGAAAGACAATTTAGCTGTTGTATTAGAGTTTAGATATATCAGCATACAGCACTTTTGTACTGTATTGTAAATAAATAATTTTCGGAAAAAAAGATTGTCTTTATCAACAAAAATATTCTTGCGGAAAACTCAGGGGAAAAATTATAAGGAAGCATATGGGAACAAGAGAATAACAGCCAAGAGGGAAAGTGACTGAAGATATTGAAAATGAGAAAATGGTTCAGTGAGGAAATTACTAATATTTCAGGTAACGTGCCAGTTGGCAAAAAGGGAGGAAGATGTCACTTATGAAAAAAAAAAAGACAATAAAAGTACTTTTAAGAGAACGAAATGTAACATTTGCAAAAAGTATTCAGAATAGTTTGTGATAAATTTTTATGAAGAATAATTTTTTTTTTTTTAAATATTTCTGTTAATTTTATCGCGCATAGCAAACCAGATTTCATTAAGTATTTTTTATTTTTATTTAGTATCATTTTTCAGGTCCTTATAATATCTAAGAATACTAAACATCAAAATATATAATTGTATTAAATTTATTCTTTCCTGAACGCAAAATATGCTTGATTCGAGGAAGTCCTTCTTAAGTACAGGGCAAGGAGAATTTGAGAGTTAGCAGCTGGAAATTCTTTCGTCTTTGTCAAGGAGGAACTGAAAGAATTTTTAGAAGGGTGAGATATTCCATCTGGATGAGAAAAACTAATTTATCTAAATTAAATTTAAAAGGATTAATTTAAAACAATTAAAATGAATTTTATTTAATCAATTTAATTGTTTTAAATAATAATACTTAATATACATAAATACTACATAAATAATTAATAAAAATTAAATTAGTACAAAATTAAAACTTTATAAAATTTGAGTTAATTCAGCAAGACACATTCTATTCCTCTCCGAAGTAACATGAAATTATTAACAGAATAAAGAAAAAAGTAAAATTCAAAAATAATTTAAGGAAAAAATAATTAATTTAAAAATTTGATTAAAACTAGGTCTTATTTTATTTTATTGTATTTTATTTATTTGTTTTTAAATAGCAACTTGCAAATGCAAATTGCTTAAGCTACCAAATATAGAACCTAAAAGTATAGAACAGGAAAAATTGAACAAAGCCTGTAAATACGGAATCCTTCAAAGTAAAATCACAAAATAAAAGTTTTTATCTAAATGAGCAGAAATAGCCAAAAACCAAAACAAATACAGAGGAACAAAATACCGTATCATGCTTTTGCAGAATGGAAATTGCTAAAAAGGAAAAAGAAGTGTTCATGACGCCAATCGTTTGTGATGTGATTCACAGTGGCGTAGCGATGGAGGGGGGGGCAAGGGGTGTATGATGACCTGGGCGCCGCTCTGAAAGAGGCACCAAATGGTCTCCAAACGAGATTTTCTGGAAAATTTCAGTTTTTATTTTAATTGATTTCTGGAAAATATATTTAAAATTAATAATTATTGTAATATAATTAATTATATATTTTCCTGATTTGTCTGAAACAATGTGTAATAAAATGTTTGCAGTACATCAACCAAATATCTCAGCATACAAAACGCTCTTTCTGTCTACTTTATTTCTCTAAAATAGAGATATATTTTTATTTCTTTAAACGATTGCACGTATAGCTCCCACTTTTTATTTTAAAACGATAACACGACGTTTTCCCGAATTTCTAAAACATATCCAGTTTCCAGAAACCGATTCCATAGTCTGGAAATGACATTTTAAGAAATTCCTAACGCTTCCGCTACAATGGATTGCGTTTGACTCTCCTGTAAAAGACTGATGGTCTTCCTGGCTACCAATTCAAATAAGTCATCTTGTTGAGACATCGTATATTCACTGCTACAAAGCATTCAACGCGTGTCAATTGTTTTTAATCTCCTGCAACAAAAGGAATGCTGCAGGTCGGTCCTTACTCCTTATCTAAAACGCGTAGTTTTGGATGTCACAGAATTAATTTGCATATTCCCAACTTTGTAAACGTTATAATTTGCCCTTATAAACTCTTCTACTTCCTTTTGTTTAAAAGATCCTCGATTGTATGGTTATTTTATACCGACTCTGACAATATCCCCTAATTGTTTTGAGTAGTGAATGTGACTGCAAGATGTTACTTCACAGTAGAAAAGGAACGGAACCTAAAACTCCATTACAGATCTATAGAGAAAATATTTTTCCAAACCTAAGAGTGGCACTTCAAATACTCCAGCTATTTCATTATCAAATGCTACCTGTGAACGTTCATTCAGAAAATTAAAATAAATTTTGACATATTTACAATCAATGATGGGACAAGATTCACTAAGTCATCTAGCCTTTTTAAATGTGGAAAGAGAAAAATTTGAAAGGATCGACTTTGATGAAGTAATTGATAAATTTGCTTCATCCAAGGCGAGAAAAATGTATACCTAATAATTAATTGCATTTATGTATTATAATATTATATTATTATTAATAAATATATCTGCTTATCTATAATATATATTAAACTTTTAATTGTATAAAAATTGTACTTTTTTAAAAACAATGATAAAAATATGTAAAATAAATAATACATTTTTAACTAATTCTAGATCATCGTATGTTTGATTTTTCCGCCGACACAGATACATTTCCGAATCCAATGCTAGTCAGTTAGGTAGTGACTATTCTTAATATATTTTAGAGTATTTTATGGAAGATTCAGCCTTTTATTATTATTTGCATTATTTTCTTATTACGAATATATTCTATACATTATATTACTTAAGTGTGTTTTTGGTGGGGAGGCGCCAAAAAGGTATTTTGCCCCGGGCGCCAATTATGCTTGATACGCCATTGGTGGCGCAAAATCAGTTACACAATATAAAAATATTAAGAGGTAAAATTCATTATATTTAAAAAAGCTAGTAACACATAAAGTAGAATCCAAAAACCACAGAAAAGAGAATACTGCATAAGCATACAAAAGTGAAATTATTAAATTAAAATAAAATTTAAATTAGACTGAATACAGGATAGAAAACTAATACCATTAAGGAGGTTGATGAATTCGACATTAAAGTTCTCAACTATAAAAGATATGTGATTTTGACCAACGACGAGAGTTTAATTTTTGTAGTAATAAACTAATGAACTGGACGTGGAAATATTTCTGAAAAATTAGTTGTCAATACAATAATTAACAAAATTTTAAGAATTAAAAATATTTGACTGAAATTAAAAGCTTTCATAAAAAAAATTACCTTCACAAAATTTCTCCTACAAAAAATTAAATTCCGTTCAATTTTTTAAAATTTGCAGCTTAAAAAAAATGCACATTAAGTGGTTTTAATTTTTTTTGATAGTTATGATAGGAAATATTTAGATCTCTGAAAGAAATATTTAGAAAATGCGTAATGCTTGTAAATCCGTAAATAACAGCCCTATTCTGTTACCAACATAAAGCCATTTCTGTTCCAGCCCTATTATGCACCAAACAGGTGAAGCCGTTTTGCTGTTAACGTATTGCTGTTGTGTTTTTGTGACTTATCTCCCTTTTCTGACAACAATATCAGAACAAGCTCATGAAATTCATCGTGTCAAGGAGTGCATGATTGCAAGGCCAAGAGCCAAGAGCCTTTCCAAGCCGTTGGCCGTCACGTTGGCCAAAAGCCTTGAACACCTTGCAGGTCACAGTCAGTTCCGCTCACAATTTTGAAGGAAAGCACCCCGGGTAGGCACGAGTCCAAGTTTTTCCCACTCTCTTCTCCTACACAACCTCGCGAGAGGGCTTTGGGCTCATCGCGTATTTAGAGAGCCCCCTTGTCGCGCAAACACTATACATTTACAAACACCCATGGCCTTCTCCGGTATTCCAACACTGGCCCTTCGGTACGGCAATCAGCCTCGCTAACCACTATCAAGGTTAGGAGACTTATTATTTTCCTTTTTGGAACTTTCCTCCTTTATCTACAGCGTCTAAACCCATGTGCGTCTAAGCCCATGTGCACAAAAATGCCCCAGGGGAATTTTTGCTTATATATGCGCATCAGTGTAGAGTATGTGTGCGTCCCAGCATAAAATCAATGTAAAATATTTATATAGCGGTGTAAAATATGAGTATAAATGCTTACGTGTATACAATAATGTACGCAACACTGTCAACCTGACTTTTACGTATAAGTGTATATTCAATGTGTACACTTAGATGCCGATAAAATTAACGCAGGTAATATATGTTTAAATATATGCAAAAGTGAAAAATTTTTTAGTGCATTGTTGCGTTCTGTAAGAGTTCGTGCATTTGGAGTGATTGACGACAACATTTGATGAAGAATGACAACGCAATTTATTAGCCAGTATTACTTAGGACAGTTAGAAAATCAACTTTATAGTCCTGGAAAAATACGACAAACACGCTGACACAATCAGTAACACAGCCTTCAGACTATCAGGCTATTATGGTGAAACCAGCTTCACGGTAAAGCACCAGAGTACAGCTCCCGACTCGGTTCGCTCGTTCTCGGAACTCTGTGTACTCTCGAGTCTCCAGCCTTCAGGCTCTCAGGGTATAATCGTGAAGACAGCTTCACGGCAAAGCACTGGAGTAAAGCTCCTGACAGTCGGTTCAGTCGTTCTCGGAACTCTACTCTCGAGACTGTCAACACTAGAACTCGCGATGCACCCAACGATAAGTACTAGAGTACAGCTTCCGACTCGGTTCGGTCATTCTTGGAGCTCAACACACTCAAGATAAAACTCGACAAGGAACTAATTCGCGATCAACTCGATAGACTAACGATCATCTCGCTACTAGACTACGAGACCCTCACTCACTCACTGCTACCCCGCGTGCAGGTGGGGTTTCTGCAGCTTTTGAATTGCCTTAGAGAACATTCTGGTCCAAACAGGTAAGAATTCGTTCTAGAAGATTTTCCGACCACTCTGTCATATCGCCAGTTTTGTCGCCAAATGGGCAACCTACCCGTAACTCGTGCCTACCCGTAATGTGCTTACCCGTTAATGTGATGGTAAAAATTTTATAATTTGAAAATAATTTGGAAAAACTTATTAAAACTATTAAAACATATAAATTAAAAAAATAAATCATAAAATATCCGCGAATTTTGTTTGGATTGAACCTATATTTCGAAAATAAAGAAAAGAGATGTTAATAAATATATGTCAGATTCAATTAACATTGAAGAGTTAAAATTTTAAGAGCTAATTTTTTAAAAACTACTTGTGCGACTTATACAAAATTTAGCACTTCAGCATAATTTGAGGCTTGGAATCGAATATTAAAAAAAAAAAAAAAAAAGAAAAAAAAAAAGGTATTTCTTTTCAGTAAAAGCTCGATTTTGTGTCAAAATGCCTATGTTGGAACAATGCTATATATAAATCTATTATATATCCTAAATCCCCCCTTCGAGGCTTTCCTAAAACGCGTTCGTGAATCGGTCCAGTAAAATGAGAAATCCAAAACTGTCACTTTTTTTGTGCAAAGTGTACATAGTTTAAATATATGCTTCAATAAATTATTCTTTGCTCATACGTAATGGGAGAATTAAAAATTTAAGCATTGTTTTATTTGCTGAAGGGAACATATAAACCTCACTGAAAACTGCTGCAATATAAATGATAATTTATTAAAAAATCTAATTTCGGTAAAATCTTTCAATATTTTAAAATTAACCCAGTGCTTGCTCATAAGGGAACTGTTAAACTAATCCCTGCTTTGAAAGATATTGTCAAAATTGATTCAGGAAATATGTCTGTTTCAAATACATGTTATAAAAACTAATGCTGAAGCCATGTGTACTATGTAACACACATGCTCGACATACCATTTCGGTTGAAGAGATTTAACGGCTTAATGCACATTTATTACCATGTTGCAATGTTTGCAAGTGTTTCCAGCACTTATAGATAGCATTGTTTAATTACATTGCACAGAATTGTGTTAAACAAAAGCTGGAAAACTTTTCGCATGTAAAAATTTAATTTCTGAGCAAAAAATACTTTTATCTTTTGCTCTACTTGTAAAACATGTACTCCAAAGTTAGTTTTTACTCAGCAATACTTAAATTTATTAATACCGTTGATTTAAGAATTGAAGATTAGCTTTTGTAAAGAATTCATTGTTTGCAAAGAAATTAATAAAATTACAATCTGTAAACATCAAATTATGGTCTAATATCTCGAAGAATTTCCAATTGCATTTTAAACAAAATCAAAATAAATAAGTAAAATTTGTAATATGATCTTCATATGCGCAGTAAAATAGCTAATAATATTCAATTTAAACGAAACTTCCAGTAATGCTTTATTCTTTGTTTTTCCAAACTTTTAAATTGCATGTTTATGGAATTACAGAAATAGGTTTTCTTCATCAAGGTTAACTTAGGCTAATCCATTTTGGCAAAGCAACTTTTGAAAATGCCACCCCAGAATTTGAACCTGGCTCGAATTACTAGTATTTAGCCACCTTCCTCCGGCAAATGACACCACATTTCCTCCGGCAAATGAATGCATTCGTTTTAAAATTCCAATGCACGGGTCTCGCTTAATTTTGTGAATTTTGTTTTAAATTATGGTAATCTTACATAATGTTTAGGAAAAAAAAGAACATACTAAGAAAATTTAATGTGGAAAATGAGTGGAAGACAGGACCTGATATGCGCAAATGTAAGAGGAACATACGTCCGTGGTTTCATTTTCCTGGGTCTTCCAAATCTTAGTTGTTTTATAAATAAGACACGATGACAATTTCGCTGATATTTATTTTGTTTTAGGGGTAGGAATGTTTTTTACAATAAAAATTTAAGAACCCTAAGCTATATAAAGGGGGGATCTAATGTGCTGTCAGAGTTAAAAAAAATTTTAAATCATTTTTCCCCGAAAACCACATTTGATTTAGTCGTCTCATCACAGAAAATGTTGTCAATGTTGTCCCATGGGGACACTCGTGAGAAAGTCGAAGATCTGTCTCAGTTTTGCAAGAACAAAATCTCGAAAGAATTGTCCTAGGTTCTCCTACAAACAACCTTTCTAGAGAAATTTCGACTCGAATATATTTTATGGAATTTCGATCTCCCGATGGTTTATTTAATTATGGCAAAGCACTCTAGTATTATCTGCCAAAGGGAATGCATGCCTTCGTGGAGCACTTTATGAGGGAAACTGGCTTTTATATACATTACATATGGGGAAAACCACAAAAACGTCCATGTAGCCAGCCTATTCGCCAGTGCTCGAACCCCGGACCAAGCTACCAGCTCCAGACCTCACGAATACGCGTGGAGTGTACTTCCAGTTATGCCAGGAAAGCATCCGGAAAGAAGGGAGTAACTACCTTATATACTATCCTTTTTAAGGGCGACTGGTGTTTGAACGACCCAGTCGCCATATTCTCGTGGTGACGAATTCACGTGCACCACCTTTTAGTTCAGGCCCCCTTTGTAACCTTGTAAATGTTTCTTGATATCAAGAGACAAATGGAATCTGAAAGTGCTCTCGCCGAAATTCGAACTCCAAGCATCCTGATTACGCAATGAGTGGGCTTCCATTTACAATACGAAGGCATGCGGAAAGGAAGGAGAAAACATTTTATTAAGTGCGCAGCTCTGCCTCAAATTTGATAATCCTAGCTTCCATCTTCCCTTGCCACTGAGTCATTCAGGAGCGCCTTTCGACTTGCTATTATTTTAAGTGTCTCTCCAGGTCGCAAAAACCTTATAATTACAAACAAGCATATTTCTTCTGAGATTCGAGTTCGAGCCCATGTGTATGGCAAGCCAGTGTCCATAACCACTATACCGATCACAGCGGCTTGCTTTTAAACAGCACATCACACTCAAATTTGGCGAATTCGTTGTTATTTATTTATTTTTTGATTCTGCCAGCACACACAGTTGACCCTGCCATCAAACACAGTTGCGATGGCTGTCGAAACTAAGGGTGCTACTTTGGTAGACGGTTGCACGGTTTTTGGTGATTTTTTTGCAATTTTTCTTTTGGCGAGTAATACGACTTATGGTAAACCCACTGCTGGATAAGTTATTTATGGTAACGATACTTTGTTGTCATTTTAATTAAAAAATAATGCGTTTTATTATGCATAAATTCCGTGTTTTAAATATTACTAATGGCTTCTAAATATTAAAAATCAATTTAATTTTGCATTTTTACTTGAAATAAAACTTTTATTGTTTATGATATTTTATGAAATTTTATATTGTGGATGATGTAATCAATGATGTCACCTTACTTTAAAAGTAGTTTGTTTTAATATCTATAAATTTAATCTAATGTTTTAAACATTATTTATGGCTGGTAAATATTACAGTTTAATTTTGCATTTTTTTGGAAAAATTATTTTATTATGTATGATTATTTAAATAATTTTAATTCTAGGCGTGATGTCAACAGCTCTGATTGGTTATAGAATGTTTGTACATTAACGAGATGTAATCAGCTCCCTGATTGGTTACTGAAAATTTGTGCATTACCGCGCCATTTTAAAATTTAATTCATATCTTCGAATTCCTTCAAAGATGTCTGTTTCACAGATGAATGTTGTTATTAGTAAGTAACAAGAATTATTGGTACCGGAATCAAAAAATTGTCCTTTGTACTTCAGGGAGGGGCGGTTAAAGGATCTTCGAAATCTTAAAAACAATACCTATTATTGTAGTTTTTTTCAAATTTTTTTGTTATTTTTAATTTTTATGATCCATTAATTTGGTTCTAAATTGCTTTACCTATTTAAAAATTTTTGTTTTTTTTTTATTTTTTTATTCTTGCCCTTGATATTACATTTTTCAAATTTTTTTCATTGATATTTAAATTATGATTCCGATTTTTTTTTGTGGTATTTATCAATAAACGACAGGTTAAATGACTCAAAGTAAGTACATATTTTTCTTTTTCTTTATAATTGTATACTTCAATTTTTGTTAAAAAAATTAATACACTATTTTCAAAAATTGCTGAGATAATTATTGTCACATATGTTTTAATGTTAATTATATTCTATATAACGTATTTTAAAGTATTTGAATTTAGTAATATTTTAATTCTTTTAAATGTTAGTATAAGGTTTTTAATTCGATATTCAATTTAAATAATATTTTAATCTAATTAAACGTTGGCACAATGTTTTTGTAGCGGTGTTTTTATTCTCTTCTTTGCTATATGAAAGTAATAATAACCTTACTTTAGTATTTTATACTCATAGTAAATGTATTTATTTACACTTGCCTACCATCTTAAAAAACGACATTTTCAACAAAAAATTAATGAATTACTTTTAACGATATTTATTTTTTTTTTTAAGTTTCGAATACTTTACTATGCGTAAAAACAGCGTTTTTCAAGATGGCTGACGATTGTAAAAACTGCGCCAACGTAAATTGTCAAAAATCCGTGCAACCGTCTACCAAAGTAGCACCGAAACTAATAAACAGGCGTAGTATGTAAATCATTGAAACCAATGTATAATTTGCAATGACTCTCGCACACAATGCAGTGTCATCTAATTTTTAAGTTTATTACAATATGTGATTAGAATGGATGTGATGTTTTTCATGGTGCTACTTTGGTAGACGGTTGCACGGATTTTGGCGAATTTTTGGCGATTTTTTTTTGGCCAGCGATACAACTTATGGTAAACCCATTGCTAGACAAGTTGTTTATGGTAACCGATACTTTGTTGCCATTTTATTTTAAAAATAATGCGTTTTATTATGCATAAATTCCGTGTTTCAAATATTATTTATGACTTCAAAATAATAAAAATGAATTTAATTTTGCATTTTTATTTGAAATAAAAATTTTATTATGATATTTTATGGAATTTTACGTTGTGAATGATGTGATGAATGACGTCACATTATTTTAAACGTAATTGGTTTTAATATCTATAAATTTAATCTAATATTTTAAACATTATTTATGGGTGTTAAATATTAAAATACAATTTAATTTTGCATTTTTTTAAAATATGATTTTATTATGAATGATTATTTAAATAATTTTAATTCTGTGCGTGATGTAATCAGCTCCCTGATTGGTTACTGAATATTTGTGCATTACCGCGCCATTTTAAAATTTTATTATTCATCTTTTCGAATTCTTCAGATCTCAAAGCGAATGGATGTGCCCGTTTCGAATATGAATGTTGTTATTGGTAATTACCAAGAATTATTGGTATCGGAATAAAAAAATTGCCGTTTGAGACCTTATTTTGGCCAACCTTGCTTTCCTAATCAAGATTTATTTATAAATTGTTAATAGCGTCAGAGGAAATTTATTTTAAATTTTTGGAGAAAACCTGGCTAATTGCTTCTTCAATGAAGTGTGAGAGATGTGGATCACATAGATGAAGATAGTTAGCGGACCATTTTTTTTCTTTTTTTTTCATTTGTACTTATCAATATACGACAGGTTAAAAAATGTGAGTACATAATTTCCTTTACTTCGTAATTGTATACTTCAATTTTTATTAAAAAATTAATAAAATGTTTTAAAAAATTCCTGAGACATTTATTGCCGCATATGTTTTAATATTAAATAATTAAATCCTATAAAACTTATTTTAAAGTATTTAAGTAATATTTTAATTTTTGAAAAGTTGGTATGATATTTTTACTTCGATATTCAATTTAAGTAATATTTTAATCCAATTAAATGTTGCGCAATGTTTTTATAGCGGTGTTTTTATTTTATTATATGAATGTAATAATTTAACCTTACTTTAGCATTTTATAGTCTTAGTAAATGTATTTATTTACATTTGCCAGCCATCTTAAAAAACGTTTTCAACAAAAAATTAATCCATTATTTTTAACGATATTTATTTTTTTAAAAGTTTCGAATACTTTACTATATGCGTAAAATACGTAAAAACAGCATTTTTCAAGATGGCTGACGACTGTAAAAACCGCGCCAACAATTGCGCCGATGTAAATCGCCAAAAATCCGTGCAACCGTCTACCAAAGTAGTACCTTTTTCATTTCCAATGTTAGTAGTATCGTTAGTACATTTGCGATGATTAGTAAATATATAAATAGTTCTATCATAGTCATTGCAAACTATACCTTGATTGTGACGACTATCTTTGACGAACCTCAATTAAAAGTATTGCGTTGAATTTACTTGAACATTTATTCTTTCAGTCATTATCACCTTTGAATTAAATCTGACTCCATTCAATAACTCTTGAAAAGAAATACTATTTAAAATAAACAATTACATTTTCTTGCTTAAGAAAGCCAAAACTTTATTTCATACATTTTACACAGGTAAGGAAATCAAAATATTATTATTATAATCTTTTTTATTGTTGCCAAAAAACAGAAACAAAATGGCGTCTAAACTAAAAAGAGAACAACAGCCGTTGAATAAAGTTGACAAATATAATATCATGGAGCTCGCAACAAAATGTTTATCATTGTGCAGTGACAAAAATTGTTTTTTATTGTACATAAATATTAGCGCTTTTCAGAAGCGTGAATTGTGAATAAAACACGATATATTAGGGACCATTCTCCAGCCTGCAAATGAATTTACAATGATTTACATTGGGCTGCCATGTTGCATACCTGTAAGCAACCTGAATATGAAATGAAGCACATATACGGCATGCATCAAGCATATTTTCAAGACAAATGGCCGTAATAAATAGATAATGATTTTAGAAAAAGAAAAATAATACCAAAAATAGACAAAACAATTCCTCTTTGCATAGTTTCTCGAATTTTTTTTTTTTTTTTTTTTTTTTGAAATCATTAGCAATGCATATGATATGCAATTAAGTTAACATAATGAAAATACACTTGCGACCAACTTTGATCTCATGTTTTGAGTAAGGAACAAAAAATTTAATTTCTTGCATATTTTAGGTGCAATTTTGCATCTTTTCAATCAAATGAAAATAAAATTTACCAAAATTTTTACCGTGGATAAACATTTACATTTTATAAATTGGCAGCTGGGAAAAGGGTTAAACATGCAGTTCAAAGCATTATTTTTAAAATCTTTATTTTACATAGATCTATTGAGATAGATACAAAATGTAATTATTGAGAATTTATACAGATTTTATATGGATATATTGAGATTTATATAAAATGCACATATTAGTTTTATAATTAAGTAAAAATAAAATATCAAGTTTATTTTTAAGCAGTTATCCTTTCATTTTACATTCAATTGAGAATAATATAGCTTATAATAAATCGGTATTAAAATAATATATCAACATTTTAGCTCGGCTTCATTTGTTTCAGAAGTTCTTCAGAAATAGCTGCAATAAACTTAAGGAAGAAAATGTCTCGCCTTGAATGCTGACAAAAGTAACTGATATGCAGTGACCATTCAAAAAGAAAAGTCACCGTTTTGATTTCTTCTGAGATGTGAGTTTATGTAGTGGCAAATTCTTGAAGGTCATAGAAATATAACGTCGGAATGTCTGTCAAGTGACACAATTGAAAAATGGTGCGTCGCTGACGTCGATGAAATTAATGACGTTATTCGGTAATGGATAGCTTTAAATTTCTTTCAGCTTTAGAAGACTAGATAGAATATCAGAAAATTTCTTTTTAGCGATACTGGAACAAAATTATTTAATTTCTCCGTGATAGTTGAACATATATGCTTACATGAAGTCTAAAATATTCTGACAAGTAAAATTCAATTTAATTTTAATTATTAGAATAAATAAGAATGCTTAAGGAATTAGCAAATTATATGTGTCTGAGCTTAACGAAGAGAAAACATTTACTTAAACTTTGCAGGTCTCTTTAAGACATATAACCATTTTGTCATTTTATTAGTTTCTAAATACTTAACGACCAAAGCTTATTTGGTTGGTTTTAACAAAACAAAGTTATGTACTTAACGAAAATTTTAGGTTGATGTTCCAATAGATGATTGTGAGTAAGTTTACGTTCAGCCAACGCCTACGAAAACGCGGTTTTAGTACTTCTCATGTTTTGTGTGTAATACATAATTCCAGCTGAACCTCAAAGAGGATGAGCCCCTCTGTTTTAATTTATTATTTAAAATATTACCATTAATTAACCTTGATTTATTAATTTATGTATAAGTCTTCTCATTGTATTTAATTTAAATTTTTCGTAATTTACTTGTGTTCACCTAATCACAAGGCGTTTAGAGCTGTGTCATTTCTATATTAAAAAATCAAGCTCTCCTCATACCTGCCAAGGCTAATTTTTTTTACTTTCTTGAATAAACTTGAGAAGAAGATAATTCAAAATCACAAGATGCAGTAATTGTGTTACACAGTTTATGGAATTATTAATTAGTAAAATCTGAAGTGACTTCAAATTCTTGAAACTAAATTAAAATACATATCCTTTATTTTTCAACAAAAGCTTAGCGCTTTCTTTGTTTATTCTAAGTAATTAAAGTAGCTTAAGACAGTACCACAAATTACTGTTACTTATCAGATTTCAATGAATAATTAATTCTCTTGTGTGTATTCATGTTATTTTTTTTCATTAAAGAATAAACAGAATCCTGATTGTTTAAACATTTAAGTTCTGATTAAATTAGAATTAAAACAATGAAACTTTGGTGTCGTTTGGGAAAATTTTTCCAAGAGATTCATCTGATTGCTTGCTCAGAAGTTTATAATCTTCTCCATGTGATATGTAACCAAAGTGATTCCTTTAGGGAGACTTTTCTGAAGACATCTACCTTTTTTTGGCACTATCGAAAGTATAAGCACACAAAGAAAACAAATAAAGGACTTCACATTGTTCAACTTCTAGAAAGAGAATGAAATAAAACTTACATGCTTATATTTAACTTATAATAAAGGTTTGTTACAAAGATACGATATTTGATTGACAGGATCATCAGTGCCCAGATGAATTAGACACTGAACAAGCAGAGACCATTAACTTGTTCGGTGCAGGAATGTGGAAAATCAATCTTACTATTTTCGGGATTCGAACCATGGATCTTCCATTGCTAGCTAGACTTGCTAATATCTTATACAATGATAGAACGTATGTAAGAATGCGATAATTCTATGCATTTTTCTCAGTTTAAAGGGCGACTTTGGAAGCGCATGAAACTAAGCAGTACTAGCTCGAGGAACTAGAAGTGAAAAATTATCTACACTTTGGAGCTGGGATCTCCCATTTGCTAGCTGTCCTTACTAATCTCGAACTAAAACTTCCATAAAAAGCTCGAAAACATGGAAAGTCTTTAGCATGGAAGCGGGTATTACAGAGGTCCGTGGTTCGATTCCCGGTGAAGGGGATGCTCATTTTTCATCTCTCCGTCTTTTCCAATTAACCTAATGTCTCTACAGTGTAATGTACATATTAGCAAATTTCTTTTATAAAGACCTCCAAAACGCATCTATTTGATATTACTCCCTTCGACCGCTCTGTATTTTACTATTACACGTAACATAATAAAGCCCAACACTGAATGCTAATGAATTTGTACTGCATAAACGGATAGGTCATAAGTTTATATACGATTAAATTCTTTGGTGTTATGTATAGCTCAGTTTCTCAAAAGGGGCGGAATACAAGACTATGTATTAAGTATTATGCAACTAAAATAATGGAACACAACTGCAAGTAAACTGCAAGTAAGAGTAACTCAAATTACACGTAACAAAACAATCCTCTTCATTTTCATGGGGACTTCCAAATTCTGTCTCACTAAACACTTTCTAACAAATTTGTGACTCACTGCATGCCATTTGCGTACAGTGATAAATGCGCAAGCACCAACAGGCGTATGCGTTCATCGTGCGTAATGATCTATAAGGTCCCAATCACATTATGTTTCGGCTACGCGGGACTTGAAGTCGAAAGGAACAATTCTCAAAACCCACACAATTCCAGGAAACCAACGTAGCTAGGTTACCATTCTCACTTACTACAAAGGCTTGAACGCCAAACAGTAATCGATTATCGCTAAAATTAGAATCACGTGATCCTTCAGAAGCAGAACTTTCGTCTGATTGTTTGTCTCTACCCAGGACCCGAGACATTTTCACTGAGGTTTGAAAAAATCCCGCGTAGCCGCAACATTTTTCCGTAGATAGGGGAGACTTCGCTTCCAGTGGGCCTCTTTTTCCTAGGAAACCTCTCATTTAAACCAGTGCTACCAGAATCTCGTTTCTCAGAAAAGTCCCGTCTAGCAGGGACTGTAGCCATATGGGATAACCTCTTAAGGTTGCACTTGATCTGCTAATGCTATTTTGGTCCTATACCGTAACAAACGTGAAGCGAAATGTCATTTATGTTTGAGATAAACGACAGTGTCTTAAGAAGGGTGTAAAACAGACCTTGGAAGATAAGGGCACGCTCTTGTGCTACAGTAACCACAACTCGTGAGGATGCAAATAAATAAAACAGTCAGATTTAAATAATTTTGAACATTAGTCTAAGACTGCACAGTTAAGTACTAAACTAGAGGGTGGCTCAGTAATTATACCGAGGGACCAGAATTTAATTATTAGCGATGAGAGGTTCTGAAGGCCGAATAATTAAAACTATTACAGGAACTAACTGGCAGGAACTAGCCACCCAGCTAGCAAATGCCAAACACTCTCTATCTCAAATCACACAACCCCAACTTAAATACTCACAACTAATTCGTGTTCTGGTGAGAAACATGGAAAAGAGAAGTTACAGTAAAGACTAAAATTATAGTAACTGGTTAATTAATATAAGGTACTCTACATGTCTATTTAGTGGAGTTCATGAAACTGTTAGTAAGTTGTATAAAAATTAGTATTATTTGCTTTCCGGAAAATACAAAATAATTAACTTCGAGAAGTATCAATAAGTATATCAAACAGCGCTTAATTAATACTTTACATCGCACATTCTGAACTCAGTCCAGATAAGAACAAACTTAGAAAGCACGACACTGTAATCACAGTTGCATAAAACCATGTTAAAATCTACACTTTTCGGATTTATAAGTTGTGTTTTAACCATTTTTAAAAAGGTTTCGGCCAAAATCCATGATGAAGTGAAATAATTGCTGATAAGTTGTGATATTATTTTTGCAGTTATTGTGAATATTCAGATACTGAAAATAATTATTCAGAAACAAGTGATAGTTTTCCAATACAAAAGAGCTATTACTCAAATTACTTTACTAACTATGATTCAGAAGCAGCTTAAAATGTTCTTGAGCTTGAAGGTAATTCAAACTGGAGAGATATTCACGAAAACTCGAGTTTTAACACATTTTTAGCAGAAGCCTGATATAAAAGTATTATCTTCTGGTTTTTATAAGTAATCACGCCTTAGTTAAATCAGTAGCATTTGAGTTATCAGCATGATTTACTTGGGCAATGAATAGATGTACCCGGTGTATGTTCAAAAGTGTCGGAAATCACACCCGTCTTCAAACAGTGTTAATTCTGCAAAAATTGCAATTGCGTTTACAGCAGTAATTTCATTGCAAAAAAAAAAAAAAAAAAAAAAAAAAAAAAGTAAAATTTTCCAAGCAGTTATACGGTAAGTAGTGAAAACTACCACGGCCTGAAATTTTCCTTAACAGTTTCCTGAAAACTTCATATTCAAGAATATATGTTAATATTTACAGAGATAAAACGAAACAGTAACAAGAATTAACTCGTACTGAACTAAATAATCATTCGTACTTACATTTTAAATTAAAATTTATTATTATAAACTAATGAGATGTGGGGAATAGATATCGTTATTTCTCATCAAAGTTGCGACATTTCATTTGGGTTTAAGTAACAATTAAAAGTTTATTTCAAGCCTTTACTTTACATTTTGTTTCGTTCGTGTACTAGCTCAAACCAAAGATTTAGACATATTTCATTGGCAAGCGGCGTAAATAAATTGAGAGACAGAATCGTAACTGGATGAGTTGCAGTAAAAAGACGCTTGTTTGCGTAAAGGCTGCTTTGCTTGCCTTTTATCCAGAAGCCACTGCTCTGTGAGAACATATTGCAGGATATTAGACCAGATGGGTAACTTAATTTTGATTTAAATTAGGTTTCTCTACCTAAAGGTACTAGGTAGAAGTACTTTTATTGTATCCAGTTTAATTGCCAATCCACTTAACTATCGACAAAATGAAAGCCAACTATTATTTTTCCTTCTTTGTATGAAGTACTGTAATCAAGAAAAATTCCGGGTACCATATTTTAAATAAAATATCCATTTTGACTGCTATCGAATCCAATTTAACAACGTTTTTGCCTGACATCTGTACGTAAAGACAGAATATAGGACTCTTTTTTTCCCAAACGAATTATAAAACATTTAAAATGGATTTAGAAGAAATGTTTTCTAGTGCCCGTACGTAGGTATGTATGTGTGTATCTCGCATAACTCAAAAACAAATAGCCTCAGAACGTTGATATTTTGTATGTGGATATTTTGTATATGGATATTTTGTATGTGTTGATATTTTGTAATTTTGTAAGTGGATATATATATATATATATATATATATCCACTCTATTACACGGCTTAGTGAGGCTCAGTTTCTTTATTCTTATATGTATGTAAATTGTGTACAGAGTGTGATCGGTTAACGAACAAGTCGAACTCCGAATAAATCGAACAAGGAACACTTTCAAGAAAGATTTTTGTGTTCGGACAACGAACATATATTCGGATAACGAACTAAAACGAATTCTAACGAACACTTCTCGGCTCTCGAAGCATAATGTGCAAGGTTTCCAGACCCAACGGACCAAAAATCGTTTTTTATCTCTCTTGAATTGTGTTGCTTGCCTATAAAACTTCAAAGTTCTACATTGGAAAAAAAAATTCCCATTAGAATATTTTTAGCATCCAACGAGGATGACATAGAAGAGCTCATATTGGAACATGAAGATGAACTGACGACAGAACTCCAAAAAATCTTGAATGAAGAACACCAAGGAACACAGAGAAATGTGTCTCCTTCTGAACAAGAGGAAGACGAAAGAGGACCAATGCCGACATCTGCCATTAAAGATCTTTTGAAGAAGTGGGAGGATGTCAGCGCAGTGGTCTTAGAATGGCACCCAAATCAAGCTGATGTCAGTAGGGTTGGGGATCTTTACAACGACAATGGTACTAATCACTTCCGGAAAATCCTCAGAAAGACAGAAAAGCAATCGACATTGGACATGTTCTTTAACGCCCCATAAAAAAAAATGAAAAGGACTGATTAATATGCAAGACTTTATGTATGTATTATTTTTTTAATAAACTTACTGAGAAATTATGCATCTTCTTTTTAATTTAATTTTTAGGTTCTCCAGTATGAATTAATCGATTTCATAAAAAAAACTATGCTAAATCGATGATCGGTTAACGAACAATTCGGATAGCGAACATAGTCTTGTAACAGATTATGTTCGTTAACCGAACACCCACTGCATCTTTTTGTTTTAAAATGACTGAATTATGTTTTTATCTTCCGGTTAAGGTTCTTATGCCTTTAGTTAACCTAATATATATATATATATATATATATATATATATATATATATATATATTTTACCACAGCCATATTTGTTTACATTTTAAGCTTAGCAGAATAGTGGATTTGTTGCCAATCTAGAGAAACTAAGCTTTGCAGCAACAAAGAAACGTCTTATTTTAAAATTGAGAATTAAATTATGCTTAATCCATTCTGGAATTATCATTTAAGTTATTAAACTATTCCATATATTGACTCATCAAAGCGTCTACAACAAATTAAGTCAGTTTATACGCCTTCAGTATATTTTTGAAGAGTGAGACCAAAAGTAAACTTTCAGTTTTGTGCACCGAAAATTCTTCCTTATTTCCCGCTGGCCGAATTTTTTGTTTTTGCGTAGAAACTGTCATTTTAATTGTAAATTGTTTTTTAAAATTGTTTTAACTTTATTTGGTGTTTTATGTTTTTCTATATCTTTCAATTTTTAATGTAGAAAATTTAGTTTTTGTGTATTTTTTCCGTGTAGCGAAGTGAGAACTGAATTAACTGAAAGAGAAATGTATCTCTAATGAAATTCGAGGAAATAAGCTGAAATGAAATACAGGACAAATGCGTATAATTTAATATTGCGTACAAGGAAGTCATGAAGTGCACACATCAGATTTTTTTATTCGTAATATTGTAATTTAGAATTCACAAGTTGGAAAATGAAGCTGAAGTTTTACTTGCTTGTGTGTTTGTGCTTTTGCAATTAGTTTAAGCTTAAGGCGAAACTCAAACATCATATCTTAATGTAATATTGAGGGGTGAGACTTTAATTGAGATATGATTTTAGTTAGAATTCCCACTCAAATGTTATGGAGTTACTGTTTAACTAGATAATTTTTTTATACTTTATATTATACGTATACAGATTTCCTTCGTCAAGTAACCCCTTTCTAAAACAGGATTATTCAACATCGAAATTGTCTGCAGAGTTCACAAGCAATAGAGACAGATTCTTTGAATTACACCTTTATAACTTTGGAAAACTGCTCCAGAAGTCCAGAAAAAGATAAAGTTACTCAAAATTATAATTTAGATTTTGGAATAATGTATTTTTAGTGGAATTCTAGTTGAGAATAGTATATAAATTATTTAAGCATCTGTTACATATAAATTATTTAAGTATAAAATTAATCTAACAATTAAAAAGTACATAAAAATCCGAAAACTATCAGATTTTATGTTCTCCCAAAGAGACATTTTAATATTTTGTGTGCTACCTTTATTTATTAAATATCATATTCTTCGCACTTAAGCCAAAGAGACATTTTAATATTTTGTGTGCTACCTTTATTTATTAAATGTCATATTCTTCGCACTTAAACCACATAAAATTAATTCAACCGCAATGTCACAAAATATTTAAAAACAGTATATCTTTAGAATTTCCGATAGAGAGTCGCGGGTGCTGGAGATAAAATTTCATTCTTTTTTCGTATAGTATTGCCATTCCTCGCTTTGAAATCGTTGAATTTGTTAATCAAAAATACGTTAAAATTTTACAAAGTATGAAACAGATAATAAAACGTATTCAAAATTCAATATTCGGGTGGAGAATTACGTTATTCAAAATTTGGTGACTGAATTCATGGAGATTCCTTATTATTTAATTTCTTTAAATATAATACAAGGCAATAATATTTGGTTGCAACAATTTAAAAAGATATTCGCCGTTTATAGGCACAGGCCACAAAATGCCGTTTCGAGACAAATAGCCCTTCTGGGCTACTGATCCTGTGGGCTAAAAAGAAAAAGTAACAGGAAATTAACTTTAACTTTGCCTATTTATTCTACATTCGCGGAACAGCGTGAGGTTTTTGAAACTTCAGAAAATTCGCGAAGTAAACTCGGAAATTCTCGTCGCGATATAGTTACTTCCTAATCATAATCCCTTTCGAAATATAATACCTTTGTGATTACAATGTGGTTCTTGCATAAACAACAAAGCCTCTAAATTATGTATTCCTTTCATTCAGTCTTGGCGCATTTCCAGTTTTTATCTCGTATTGAGAGAATATTTTCCAGAATTAAATTACTTAAGCTCCTTTTCCAAGAGATTATATCCCTTTATAAAGAGAGAAATATATTTTCGATTCAATCGAATATGACAATGCCGTGTATTAAGTTTCAGAAGGGCATTTCAGATGGGCTATCAAACTAATGAGTTTATCTGAATAGAACTCAAGTTGGTATCTTATTCTTGAAAGCATATTAGTAGCTCAAAAATTAATCTAATTTAAATTCAAATTTTAATAAAGGGTGTCACAAATGCATTTTAAAGAAATGTAATCAAAATATAATTGAAAAGCCAGGTTGATAATAACTTTTTAATGAAAACTTGTTCTTTTCTTATTTCCATTTGTAGAGACATTAGGTTATTTTGATGCTTGGTACGTTAAAAATAAGCGATGCCCCTCTACGGGACTCGAACTTGAACCTCTTGGAAACGCGCCGAGTGTGCTATCGTTATACCACGAACGCATGCGGAAAGGAGGAGGAAAATACCTTACATACTCCCCCTTTTAAAGGACGACTGGGGATTCGAGGACCCAGTCACCAGATCCTGATGGATGAAGAATCATCATCTACCACCTTTTAGTTTGGGAGCCATTGTAGAGTCATTAGGTTATTTTAATGCTGGAGATGTGAAAAGAGAGCAGTGCCCTCGCTGAGACTCGAACCTGGACATCTCGACTACTCGCCGAGTGTGCTACGGTTACACTACGAATGCATGCGGAAAGGAGGGAGAAAATACCTTGTAAATTGAGATATACAATTTATGCAATTTAAAACAGATAAAAGCAAATATATAAAATTGTAGATCATAGTTGTACAGTACTTTATTATATTTTGATGAATGCATCGTGACAATTATACAAAGCTTGAGACATTTTAAGCTTTATGTCACATCAAACTACCGATGATGAAGAAATAAAACAAGAGTTTGTTGATTAATTTAAGGAAAAGCCATCTGTCTAAAGGATGTTTTTAGGAGAAACTCTGTTATGGGATCTGACTCACATTTATAGGGTGTTTAATAATTTTTCCCTACTTTGAGCTGCCTACAGCTGTAACCAGTCATCAAAAAGTGTGAAACTATGTATGTGACGTAATAAAGGGACGGGAAAGACGTACAGGAAAAACTATGTTAGTTCCTAAAATTCTACTAGAAGGAACATTATTGTGAAACACCCGTAGTTATATATATTTTCAACGTCATGTATCTGTCGTTGCAACATCTACAAAATTTTTAGTCATGTCGCCTCTGACAAGGACTTTGAATTGCAATGTTGCTATTTTTTAGTTAACTTTTCCTATCAAAATGCCATTTCCGAATCAACTCATTTACGAGCATTTTGAACTTTGAATAGGCTATGAACGAGGTCTAATCACTGCTAAAGAAATCCAAAAACAATAATGAAATTTGAAGCGAAGGATCATTCGCTGTTCTTTCTAAGAGAAAGAAATCCCTTTTCTACAGAAGTGATACAGGAAGCTGGGGTTGAAGTGATAAGAAAGGCAGTTTGAAGTTTCTAAGCCAGCAGCTGTAGTACGGACGTTAGGCAGATCAAGTTCAGCTGTCTGTGACATGTCAGCTGTCTGTGAAATGAAAGATCAAGTTCAGCTGTCTCTAATGTTACTCGTACAAGCTTTTACTGTGCAGAACTTGTTTCCACATGATTCTGATGCACGACTCTCTTTCTCACTACATTGTTTGCTGTGAGGTCGATTCAGATTGGCTTCGTAATATCATTTGGGCACCTAAAAGGAGTTTTGCTTTTATGTATGAATATTCATAACTGTAGAATTTCGGAAAATAGGCTCTTGGTCCTTAGATGTTCCACTGCATTCCCTAAAAGCGACGGTATTTCTGAGACTTTACTCTGGCAGGTCAAAAAACATATTAGATCACCAACTTAAAACGTTAATTATAATTAACGTGTTTCTTTTTCCGTGAGGAAAGAACCAAGAACCTCACACTAAGAGTTTTTTTTTTTGGACAGTTGAATCTAATTTTTGGAAAGCATATCTCCAAAAACATAAGACATTGTTGGACCTGATTTTTTTTACGGGTGGACCCAGGAAATATAGAAAGAGAAAGATTTTATATCTGGTAATAAATAGTAATGCTGTAACTGGTAAAGCGTCTGTGAACACTTTTCTAATATTAAAACTATATTGTTATTCCTGTGAGGTTTAATATGTCATTCAATACTTAAGTTTGAATAAAGGATCCTCAAAAACACAAACATGCCTCATCCTTCCATTGCATTTTGGCAGTATTCAAATCACTCTCTCATCTTAAAAAAGTCCGAACTGATGACACGACATTACATCGGATAACGATATAGAACGCTATTATAGGACTTGTAGAGAGATTAGGTATTTTTTTAAGCAGGAGATATGAGAAATGAGCAATCCCTTCACCGGGACTAGAACCACGAACTTCTCGAATACGCGTCGAGCGTGCTGACCACTACACCCCGAAGGCACGCAACGAAGACGGGAGAAATACCTCATATACTCCACCTTTTAAAGGCGAACTAGGGGTTAGGGGACCCAGTCGCCAAATCCTGGTGGTGGAGAATCATCATCCACCACTTTTTTTAGTTCGAGCGCCACTCTACAGACATTAGGTATTTTTTTACACATTAGGTAAGAAAGAACTGAATTAATTGAATGAGAAATAAATGGAATTTGAGGAACTAATTTTAAATAAAATTTAGTAAAATATACGTAGAATTTAATAGGCCATAGAAGGAAGTCATGTGCCCACATCAGATTTTTTACTCTCATTATTTGCCGGAGAGTACTTGCTAATAGGAAGTTATTAAGATTTCTCTCTAACAAAGAGTTTCAGAGTGCTCTGTATATTTTCTATGTCTGGCATGTCCAGCAAAGTGCATTAATCGTGTTCCTTTATTTTTCTATTGCACATTAAGTGCTCAAATTCGTTATGTTAAAGGCGATACCAAAAGGCTTTTGAATCACCAGTCAAAAATCATCTGAAATCAAGTATCTGTAGTAAAAGACATATTGCAGATCGCTGACACTGGTCATTGAGATCTTCTGACACTGATTGTAAAGTCCTGATTTATATATGTCAAGTAATGCATAAATTATTCAAGAAGTTGTTACTTCTTCACTGTCAGAGCATATTGTCTGCCACTGCTTTTAATGGCTTGGCTTCTTGACGATATCTTTTACAATCTCTTTTACAATTTATCTTTTTGCATTTATACTTTTGCATCTATTAAATCTTAATATGCATTTATCTTTTTGTTTTACAATTTATCTCTTACAATTTGTTTTGCAATATTTGTTTTACAATTTATCTTTTTGTTTTACAATTTATCTCTTACAATTTGTTTTGCAATATTTGTTTTACAATTTATCTTTTTGCAATTTGTTTGGTGGACACCAATGAATTTGTTATATACATGTGTGTCGCCGCTGGACAAACATTTATACCAAAGACAGAAAAAAGTCCTGTTATATTTCAATATAAAACATTCTATAATAGTAGGAAAGTTAAGAAAAAACGAAAAGCATAAAACAAGCGGAAGGGCCCATCTAAGCTTTAAATCTCAAAGGAAATGGAACAATTTGAATTCCTTCTTTTCTTCTGGGTTTTAAGAAGCGAATTTATTTTCTGTTAAGCTTGGTTTTTCAATTATTCTCTTCGTTTCCTGTGTAATTTGTCATCTAAAAGGTTCTATTACTTGAATTCAGTGCTTTTTGTATTTTCTGATATCCATGCTTATTCGATTTCCCACAACGGAGGGGTTTGAAGTTTTTGTCTTTCTTTGACATAAATGTAGGTACTTTTTTTAAAGAATTTTATGCAACTTGAAACTTCTGATGCTTAACGAGTATTACTATGATGTCTTATTGTGTTCTTGCTTAAAAGAATTCAAAGATTGGCTTGCAACAAATGCAAATCTGTTTTTCTAAAAATAATGACTGTGGCACGAATTTTCCCAGATAAATAATTATTGAATGCTTTATACTTAAATACATCCTCTCTTAGATGATTTAAGTAATCCTTATATATATTGTATACAAATTTCAGTTTTACAACTTTAAGAAATTTATACCGTTCACCTTTACAATCGAAATGTTTAAAATGTAATCACCTACCTTTACTAACCCATCAGCGGTTGCTATATTAAGCAATTATTTCTATCCGAATACATGCGATATCTCTCAGTTGTAATTCTGTAACCCGAGCTGAGTTCGATTGCCCCCAATGCGGTGTTATGCGCTCTGTGGCTCGATTGCGTGCATTGCGCCACCATTAGAATGCAGGGTGAACTCGTTTATGACTTACAAAGGGTTAAAAACCACTTTCTTAGTTAACGTTACTTGTGTTAGATTTGCATGTTATATGCCAATTATATTCATTTTGAACTTATTTACGGTAAAATATAATATCCGCTTTCAGTGCTGTATGTAATCAGATATAATTTTAATTGAAAGGAAGATAGTTTTCCATTGTAATTCTGACTAAAACAATAACGACCAGTAAGATATTTTTTTAATTAGTTGCATCTGAGCTAAATCCACCGCATGCAAAACGAGTATTTGAATTTCCAATAATAAGAACGAATTAACGAGCGACGACATTGCTAAGAAGAATTCAACTTCACAAAAGCTCATCTTTAACAAAAATCAGATATGTAAAGTGGTAAGCAAAATTAATCACCTCTTGCAAAAATGACGTCTGTAGTTATGAAAATTAACCATTTCTAATTATTATGCGTTTCTTGGACGCAATGTGGAAAAATTGATTGCTTTGCGTATCCAAAATTATGAAAAAGTATTTTCAGATGGAAAACACTTTTTGCTCTTTCTTAATAGCACTGCTAATATCATTCTTCAAAAGAAATGATAAAGACCAAGTTGAAAGACCGTCATTAGTGTATTTTAACCACAATCCGTAAAAGAATGTCAGGGAAAGAGGGCAACATAATTTGGCCTGTTGTCAAGATCATAATAGATTCCTTTACAAAAATAATAAAATCTTTTTCTCAGAATAAAATAGATAAACTAACGGAAAATTAATTTACTGCCGGGAAATAGGGTCTCCAACGGAATATATTGGCATATTTCGTATGATGACAGTTTAAGAATTTCTTTCACATTAATTTCGGTAGAACATTTGTAATGAATTAGTTATGATTAAAGATTTGAATGTGAGTGATATTTTTTAGCGGTTGTTGGCATTAGATGTAAAATAGTATCGAAAGATTCTAGAAAAAACTGAATGACTGCTGAAACTTAATGTAAGTTAATTGATCTCTTTTAAAAATGCTGGCAATTATTTATCTGTCTATGTACTATGTTTTAAAAAGGTGTATGTTCTTTAATTTTTTTAGTAATCACAATGCTTTTTATAAATCAACAAAAATGACTGAAACTATTATACGATGGGGCAAGTCGTAGTATGTTACAGTTTTCCCCGAAAACTTGATTCATGTAGTTCGTTTCTCATGAAGAAGAATGGGTGCGTTGCTTAATTTGCAGAATGTGAGCTACACGTTAAACGTGTGAAAGGAAACAATCTATCACTTGTGTCAACTGCAATTCTGATGAAAACTGACTTTTGTGCTGATTAGTTAAATATGCTATCTTTGTTTTATCTCCGTATAAATAATTTGATATAAAATTGTAGTAATAATACCATCATATAAAGTTGTAGTAATAATACCAGGTCCGTTACAATTAACATCTAGTCCGTAGCAAATTTAAACAGACAAATAGTATTGCTAAAATAATTCATGTGCGAATATCAACAAAATTATTTATTTTGTGGTTGGCTTAGTTTAGCTTAAGACGAGTTTCCTTCCATGCATCTTACACAAAGATCCCGTAGGTATAGAGCCCTAGAAACCTTCTCCATAATGTTTGGTCAAATCGTAACCATTTCAAATATTTGCTAATTTTTAATTGCTTCTAGAAATAAAATTTTGAAAGAAATTCTTCTTAAAACTGAAATTTAATTAAAAGTAATTTCAGCAAAGAAATATTTGTGTTCAAGTATTTGCTGTATTGAATACAAATTATAAGGTTTTTTTCGCCTCTTTTTAATATGTTCCTCTGATAACAACATGTTTGTAATGGTATATATGTATTGTGTATGCATGCACGCTTGTAGTAGTCAGAGATATCTTCTACAATCATACTTTCAATCAAACACAAAAAATTTAAAATAAATAAACTGTATATCCAAATTCTCTTTCTAATACCTACCTCTTTCTGCTAACTAAATAATTCTATAAATAGAATTTAAAAAAATATATTAAAACTTAAAAACTTAAACGTTTTAAAATGTGACAACAGTATGCAGGAAATGTGAAGAATAAATAAATTGAAAAAATGCATTTAATTGCAAAATAAAAGGAAAAAAAAGAAAGAGCAATCAATACATGGCAATGAAACAAATGAGATTTCATTATGGCTAGGAAAACATGATATGCTTGGCATGCAATTACTTCAGATAAGAAAAACAATGCAGGCAGTGGAATGAATACAATTGATGCGTGAAGCATACCAAAGTATTCCATGTAAAGGCAATAGACGCTATTACACTACATTTATTGATCCCATAAAACCCGTTACATCGTTCTTTTGCTAAATAACCTATCCTGAATCGCCTGTGAGGGTAAACAAAAGAAAAAATGACCTTATTCTAGATCCTGTGATGAACGACAGTTTGCAAAGAAGAACCATTCCTGCCGGAATCATAAAATGTGGGATTCGCGAAATGGGATATTTGGAATAGTCTGAGTCGCCAAGGGATTGTTCTTGTCGATCGAACACATTAGAGGAAGAATTCATGAAGTTTAGGGCTGCACTCCAGCGACCTGTGATTCTGTGGCATCGTTTCTTCTCGGATTTTGGATTCTTGATGATAAGACGAGTGCTAAATTCTGATCGATTGGGGATACTTAGAAAGGGAAACAAAATGTAATAGGCTCCATAAAAGAAATAAAACGTAAACCTCACGTAGTCAAAGATATTTATTTGAGGCTTCCAATCATTATTCTTAACGCTCAAGTGACATATCTTGTTTCAATTGCTATCTATGATTTTGTTTCGAATAAATATGGCCATAAGCACGAAATAAATAATTTATTCTATCCGGAGTTCCAGCTAATATGTCAGTTTTGGGTTATGATAAATATGCTTATTTGCTCAGTCAGGCTTTCGTGGTTCAACATCATCTAAATAGTAGGTATAAGTCGTGCACTCATTCCCGTTATCAAAGACAGATAGCATACATAAATTTTTTGTAAAACAAAAATTAAATTATTTTTAGCAAACTTGAATATAAAACTTGCTTTCAGACAACTTAATAACAAGACAAGATAATATTGTCTTTAACTTGATAGATTTTATTGCTCTAATTATACAGTCAATCGTTTCTGTAGTATCGAAAATATATAAATAAAGCTAATTCGACGCTCGTTATAGTGACCCTTTGAGTCATAAGGAAAAGAAATGTTCTTAAAGAGTGTTCGCTTCAACGAAATTAAAATAATATATTACCATAGTTTGCGTTCTTTTCTACTCCTTGCAGCAGTTTTTGTAATAGAATGATCATTATGAAAAATGGTCATTATAACGAATTTAAATATGGAACATAAGCAGAGAAATTTAAAACTGATATGAATTCTATAGATTAAAAGTCAATTGGTGACATTTAATCTATAGATTTACATGATTATATCAGTGATTTACAATTGGTCAACATGTAAATCACTGATATGAGAATGTGCGTTAATGTTAAAAATATTTAAATTAAAATTGAAAATTATGTCGAAACCTTTTTTTAATTAAAGTTGCATCAAAGCGCATCGTTGTGTTTCACGGATGCTCTCACTGGTGACCTATAGTTTAAGGATCATTTAAGGTCTACCCGTAAGTTACCACTGTAGGACAGTGAAGGCTTTGTCCATCTTCAGCTGAATGTGTTAACTATTTTTTATGAATAAGTAAAATACTTTCGGTCTTCTATCATCTCATCATGTGATGAAAGATGGTATGAACAAAAAATAAATGTTTATTATAAATCAAGGATATCGTGGTTAGAATTCTTCATACGATGCGACGCATAATTATTATTATTTTTTAAATATGGAACATTCGAATCCTCAAATCCCACGAATCTTGAAAAATATTCGAGATTCGAACATTTTTAAGAGAACTGAGCTTTCCATATTTGTACTCTTAAAATGATCCTCTCTTCTGTATACTTGCTTTGATTTCAAACTTCAGGAATGTGGAAAAAATGCGGAAATACCTCGTAAAATGCATAATATTCTTGCAAAATGTTTATTTTTGCAAAAGATGTTATTGGCTCTGATGTGTTTGTTCACCACGCCACTTGTACAACCTCCTCAAGTACTTGCAAGTGTCATTCGTTATCGAGAGAGTTTTCTGTGCAGTTGTGATCGCATCATGTCGAAACTAAATGAATTTGAACGTGAGCAAATTACGTGTGGCTCGTATGGTGGGTGTTTCCAATGTGTCTGATTTTTCAAGAGGAACAATGTCTAAGATCTTTAACTCGTGCATTAAAACCGCATTCGTTAAATCACAGCGCGGAAAAAAAATGTGTGCTGCGTGACCATGGCAGACGATCATTGAAAAGGATTGCGATGAAAATTAAGAGGTCGCAAAAGTGACTGCTGAACTAAATGTCGCACTCATAAACCCTGTCAGCGCCAAAAGAATAAGAAGTCAGCTCCATAAACTGGGCTTGTAAGAGGAAAAAGTGGTGTCAAAGTTATAAAACTTGGACTGCAGAGTAATAGAAGATTGTTATTTGGTTGGGTGAGTCTCTCTTCATATTGTTTCTGACTTCTAGGTGAATTTAAAATTTATAAATCAACAAACACATTTCACGGAAACACATTTCTAGGAAACACATTTCAAGCGTATGATAGAGATTTTTTTTTGCCGAGATTGAAACATGGCGGAGGTTCGCTCATGGTTTGAGCATCATGGTATTCCATGAGACCCATCATTACTCTGCAAAGCCATATTACGACCAAGGATTATGTGACCATTTTGACTGATCATATTCATCCCATGGTGAAAATTTTGTTCCCTAATGGTGATGCCGTATTAAAAGACGACAGAGCTCCAGTTTAGCCAGTTCACATCTTCCTGAACTAATTTTTTGAGCAAGAGGATGAACCTTTCCATCTACCATGGCCACTACAGTAACCAGATGTAAATATTATTGAGGCTTTGTTGGCTATTTTGAAGAAATATGTGTGTGAGTTCTATCCACCACCATCATCGTTTATAGAACTTCCCAACGTTTTACAGGAAGAACGGTACAAGATTCTTTGCAAAGCTCGCAAGACCTCTATTTATTCATGCTTAGAAGACTTCAATCTGTTTTGATGGCCAACGGGTTTCCTACACGGTATTGGTCTCAGCAAAATAATTTTTTCGGTGTTTCCATATTTTTCCAAACTGTTGTATCTTGAGCAAATGTAAAAAAGCTAGAACTGGTATTCAAGCATCATTTATCAGATTAAATGTTTTTAGACAAAGTCTTTAAGTTTCAAGAGTATTTAAGCATTTTTATCTACTAAATATTATTTGCATTTTCTTAGCTTTCTTTCATTATTGCTTCAGGATTCAGGCACGAATATCTCGAAGCCGACTTGCCCCGCTTTGGTATAGCAGACAGCGCCGCATTACCACTCTGTCAAGATGGAAGAATAGACAGAGAGCATCTGCAAAGCTGCAGTTAGCTTGCCAACACACCGACCTCGCAGCAAACAGTCACATCCAGCCTATACTGGGAAGCTCGTCTTCGAATGGCAGAACTGCAAAATAAGTAAGTATAATGGAGAAAATAACTACACGTAAGTTTAATGGAAGGAAGACATAATTAAATTTGCAGGTGGTTTGTGGTACACAGCGGGCAGAATTCTATGCACAGAGCTGCCATCTCTATCAGCAACAACAGCGGTAATCCGGCTGGTTATCGAGTCGAACGGATTCTTCATTTCAAGGAGCTTCAACTCTGTGCTAGAATTCATCAATCGTAGTGTCTGGTGAATAGTGGTGTGCCATTCTTTCGGCAATCCCATAACAGAATGTTTTTAATGGGTGAGATATCTGAAGACTGTACGGCCACGGCAACAGACGAACACCGTCTGTATGATAGAAGATCAGGATACCATAGACAACTTGAGGGCGTGCATTATCTTGTTGAAAGAGGGCATCAAGCAGACCTCTAAAGGCAGTACACATCCACCAGTCTTAACATGCATAAATGTAAAGGCGACTGTTCACATTACTGGCTATGCGAATCAAAGGTGACTGGAATGTGCACATCAGCATCAGAGGCATCCCACATCAGCACACCGGGTGCTGAGTACGTGTGATGATGACAAATTCAAGCTGGCAACGGTTGTTCTTCTCTGCGCTTTCACACGTGGTTACAACCATCATGATGCCGTACGCAGATTCCGCGTTCATTTGAAAAGACGACTTGGTGCCTCTTCTATGTCCAAGGTCGTCTTTCTTCGCATCGCTGTAGGCGCGCCTGTCTCTACCTCACTGTCACGAAATGCTGAGAGTCCTCGGCACTGCAGACTTCGGCGCACTGTCTGTGTGGACACTTGTCTTACACAATAACCGCGTTTCTGATTCAGGGTACGTGTCGTATTTTTACAATCTGGCAAGGCACATGTCTCTCTCGGACGTTAGTGGCCAGGGAAATTTGAGATCTTGCTCTCCTGAAGCCATTTTATATTCGCCTGAAAGTAATGGGATCCCGAACAACACGAGCAGGAATGTCGCGGACCGATAACCCGCAGTCCCGTCGATCACTGTCATCGAAACTAGGTCACGATCCTACCGGGGACAAATCCCAACATGCTGGTTGGAGATTCTTCTTCTTATACGAGACATAGCCGAACTTTATTGGTTGGAGATTCTCCTTCTTATACGAGACATAGCCGAATTTTATACCAACAAATGGGATTTCCAAATGGAAAACGAACCTTTGTACAGTCTTCCAAATTACATCTAATGTAGATGATATTACACATACCTCATTCGTGTGCATGCGCTGGAATGCTAATCATTTGCGCATTCAGCATGCAGTCCTTCCATGCACATTTGACGTTTGCTGTACACTACCTTCATAGTGTAGTAACCCTAATGACGAGCAGTGTAAATATAGATGATTTGAAACCTGTATTCTTAAATTTGTTTTTCATTTAAATCAGATTTCAAATTCGGTTTTAATTAAAATAATTAATAGTATGTAAAATAATATTTTCATTTGTTTTCAATGCTTTAATTTTACATGATGATTTTCTGGAAAGAATAATAGTTTTGATTTAAAGAAAATAGGATCCGTCCCATCTCCGATTTCTATATATTTTAAATATCATAGAAAATTACAATAATGATAACGATATTATATCACTTTTATGAAAAAAGTGAGTGTCATAAAAATCGAAAGAAAAGTTCTAGAGCTATTCTGCCAGATCTATTTTCGCATAAAATTTGTGTGGAGATTATTAGGGTATTTTGGTTTGTGCCCTCACCGAGGTTCGAGCTAAAACTTTTACAGTTACGATCTGCACTACCTATACCACGAGAAATAGGTACACCAACTGCATCGAGAATACAATAATAATTTACATTTTACCCCACCTTAAAAATGAATGGATAGAGGCATACGTCCCCTATCGATCAATTTCAAGTAGTCATGTCATAAATTTTAGTTCTGCCGCCATTTAAAAAACCGTTAGAGTTGTATGGGGTAGGAAACAAAAAACGTCGACTGCGCTTTCTCCAGAATTTGAACCTAACCACCATATCTTCTAACTCTATTACCAACTAATATACTAATACTAAGCATGGAGAACACAATAATTCCTTATAATTATTCTTCCAGTTTCAGCATTACTTAATCTTTGATCTCACAGTTTTATTGGAAATTTTTCACATGCAGATAATTTAACCATCTTACTGAGATTCATTAAAATAACTAAGAGCTTGATTTATTGAGAGAGAGAGATTCCATTGTTTCACTTAGGCTCATTGCTTAAATCATTTCATTAAGATTTCCATTCACTTGCCTTTGAAATATAGTAATAAAATTCAATGCCTTCGATAAAATAGTCTAATAAAAAGAAAAAAAATAACATATGTTTATTATATTTTATTATCAATACTGGTCAAAAATGCTGCAAGATTCATTCATTCAAGTATCAAATAGAAAAGTAAATAAAAGAAAAACAAACGGAGAATGACGACGAAAATAAGAGAAACTTTCTAAGCGATTTACGATATAATTTTTTCTATTTCCTAGATATTATGATAAAGGCTATCTTTCTGTAATGCTTCCCAAACTAGTAATTTCGTTTCTATTCATTTGGTGATAAAAAGGGGAAACTGCTGGTCTGTCTCCCTGAGGAACCATAAATGGAGTTCGTTACGGAACGTTTAACAAAAAGCACATGCCTGAGATGAAGAAATAGAAAATGTCTGCATTTCTGCAGATAGCAACTGGCTTGATTGTACTTTATTTTGAAAGGAACAAAGAGAAAGTATATTAGGCAAGAAATCTTTGCATTGTAAAAAATGCTAGTTTATAATGAATTTAAATGACCCCAAGTTTCAGTGCTGTTGTCCTCATTTCCCCTCGATTCTAGAAGAAAGAAAAGAGGCATAGTTTTCTACAGATTATTTTATCCGATACATTGCTTTAAAATTCTCTTTTTTCCCTTTCCTTTTTTCTTTTATAATCTACATAACAAGGGAATGATGTGCCCAAATTAAGGAATAATTAAAATAGATGAAGCTTATTTGAAATATTTTTTTTATATGTTAACAGAAATAGTGAGCTATAAAATTTGTTATTTAATTTCTAATTTATCTTGTTTTGTGCACATGACATAAAGTGCAGAAATATTTATTCCTGAAGTCTATAATGCTTGTTCTCTTTTGTTTGAGGAGTTTCTGGAGTAAATGAATATACAGATTTTCCAAATTTCTCTCAAATATCTCTAGCAAAATAAAAATAGAGGATAATAATTTATTCTTAAAAGTACGTGCAATTACCTAAAAAGGTAAATAATACGTTTTGTAAACCTTTATGTAATTTGAATGCAATTAAGTCGAATTCGCAGATTCTTGAGTTCCGTAAAAAACTGAAATAACAGAATTTTTTTATTTAAAGACATAATTACTCAAAGTATTTTCGGGTAATATGCAAATATTTTCAATTTTAATATTATATAATGTAAAGATTGCTTAGCTATTTACTTTATTCAAATTTGAAATTTTCTTCCATTGGAAGCGCTTAGTGTTTTTTACGACTAAATTTCTATTTTGTCCTCTGTTTTAAATTCATGTTTCGGTTTATTTTTTATTTCAATTTTAAATTTAGTGGAAAAGTCTAATTTTATTCTTTTATTGATTTAACATTGAATCTTCCTTCCGTCGAGGTGGACTTCAAAATTTTCGGATGAACTGTTATAATAAAAAAACTTTAGAATTTTTCTTTAGCTAATTTTGAGTGCAAGGATTTGCAGTTGAGTCGGATGTATCCTCCTCTCGGTAGCGTTACATCGGGATTTAACTCAATATTCTCTTCTTTATTTATATTCCTGGTTTTGGTATATAATTTCACCTTTTAATAATTTTTAGGTTTTAATTTCCCATTTAATTCTTATTTTGTGTTTTTAAAGGATATTTTGAAATTTATTGGTATTGAATTTCACATTTTTTTGTGTCTTTGTGTAAAATAGGATCTAAATTTCCTATTTTTTTGTATGTATATATATATAAATATATATGAATTTAACAAATATTTTCTCATTTATATAAAGCTAATTTAAATTTAAATTTTAAATTATGAAAATTTAATTGTATCCAAATAAAAGATTAATTATTGCTGGGAACTAATTTTCAATATCATTTAAATTCAAAGAGCATATATAAATTAAGTGCAAGTATCTAAAACCATGAAAAAAATTTAATAATCCAAAAAATTAATCCTAAAAATTTAAAGAATTTTTAAGACTAAATTAATTTGCATAAACTGAATAATTGTTGAGTAGACAGGAGACAGATCTTTTCAAGGGGATGTTGCCTCCAAACCTAACTTTTCAATTACTCAGTTGATGTTTCGTCATCCATAGAGGCATGAGCAGTTAAATTATTTACATTTAATTTCACTTTACTCTTTGTTCTTATAAATATATACGTATACATATATAATATTGTATGATCTTAAATTCACTTGGTGCTAAATTGAGTTATTCTACTACTTGCGCAATAGCTGCAAAGTAAGTTAATAATAATTTATTTACTAAAGAAATATTGATTATATTATCTCCTGAGATTAATTTTAGTAGAATTATCTAAAAAGAGTGAATCCATAGTTAGTAAGTTTAATTCCGAAAATTGTTTTAAAGTAACTTGAATGTAAATTGTTAAAAATATTTAACGGGGACTTGAATTAAATCACGAATAAGAAAATTTCAATTGTAAAAAAAAATTAAGTTAAAAGCAAATAATTAAATTAAAAGCAAGTAATCATTGCCATTGATCGGAAATTAGTTTACTTTTCAAGGAGAACAATCCAACTCCCGTTCAATGAACAATAATTAAGAATATATATATATAATAAGGCGATGCGCCAAACTGGCAATTTAAGTTAGGCCAAATATTTCCGTGAATCGAAGGGATCAAAAAACAATGCAGAGCACTAAAGAACTCATTCTGATTAAGCATTTTCGCTAACTCAATTTTGAGTGAAAAGCAATTTATGCAGTAAAATTGATAAATTACTTGAGTAAGTGTCCCCCGACACCCTCGTGTTTATGCATTTTAATTCCAAAATATTTATAAAAAATTAAACATTGGAAATTGTCATTATATATACATAAAAAGTCAAAAGTAGTAAACTAAAAAGAGATTCCTATTTGGTCTTCTTTACTCTGGAACTGCAGAATCAAATGTGCTTTAAAGCTTAGCTTCTTTTTACTTTCCTGCTCTGTGCATATATATATATATATATATATATATATATATATATATATATAATTCACTGAAGAAATATTTATAATATTATTTCCTAATATAAATTTAGTAGAATGTATCAAAAAGAGGGAACCTATATGTAGGAAGTTTAATTCCGAAAATTGTGTTTTAAACGAACTTGAATGTAAATCATGAAAAAAAAAAAAAAATTAAGGGGACTTGAATTCAAATCATGAGTAACAAAATTTCAAACTTTGAAAAAGAAAGTAAAAAACAAGTAATTATCGCTATTGATCGGAAATTATTTGACTTTTCAAGGGGAACAAACCAACTCCCGTTCAATGAACAATAATTAATAAATGCAAAAGTGTTTCGTCTTTTCCTCAAATAAGAATTATGTTTCCAAACTGGCAAATTAAGTTAGGTCAAAATTGTAGTTCCGTGAAGTGATAGGATTATAGCCAAAGTAGAGTATCAAAGAACTCATTCTGAATGAAGCATTTTCGCTAATATAAGATTCTTTTTCGAATTCAATGAATTTTAGATCATTCAATATATATATATATATATATACGTAATAGATTCTTTAGTAGAAAGGTGGTTGTATCCACAATGAACAGCTAGAATTTCGATGCCGTAGAATGCTGAAATGTCGATGCACAATGAATAAATAATTTGGCAGTCAAGGTATATTTAATCCAACTTTTAGTTCAATAAACATGTTGTGGCGACAATCAGGTTGGCACAATAACTGTTCCTATTACAAGAGGTTTTCATTTTTGATAAATTTGCTTTAAGATAGAAAGAGCAGACAGACAACATGCAGCTAGGCCAAAGCGTTGAATGCAAGTGCGTTATGTTCAAAGTGAAATCTTAATTCAGAGTGAGTTAGTTTTGGTTCTCACTGCATTTTGATTGGATGGTTAATATTGCTGTAAAATTACTATTGGCTATTTGAGTTTTAGTTTCATTTACATCATCAGAATTATGTAAGAGTCATATGACATAGATTTTTCTCGAAATGACGCAGTGCAGAGAGGGGTTACTAGTTTTAGAATACAAAAGGGAATTAATTTTCTCTGCTAATTTAATCTTTTACATATTTTTTATTTTTCTTACATATCACCCCTTCAAAAGAGAGGTTGAAACAGCAAGGCGGAAGAAAAAGCATTAGAGAGAAAGCATTAGCACACGAAGAGATATAATTTGAAAAAATAAAAATCCTGAAATTTTAAGCAAAATAATTATTCCCATAGTTGCAAGATATAAACTTTGAGAAGATTTTAGAGTCCTATTAAAACTTTTCAGTCCAAAAGTCTTTGTGTTTTAGAGCCCACATAATTAGATTTCTTCAGGGAAGGCTTTGCACACATTACCACAGTTGTAAAAATTTTGCACACTCATTATGTATTTTGAATAATTACAAATTTCAAAATGTTCAAAACATAATTAATTTTCGGTCTTATAACTTATATTTTAAAATCATAAATTTTATAATAATATTACTAAAATTACGGTTTTTACTGTCATTGTTACATTGCAAATTTTCTTATTTCAGACAAAACCAGAAGATCCCCATAGATTTCTTTAATTCAAACATTTCCAGCTATTTGGGCATCAGCCCTTTAACGAACTCATATACTGAATTTTCATGAGTGGTTAAGGGTTGCTTCTGGTAGTTGCTTATACAGGCCTCTGTTCCTTGTTTAAAGGCAACTGGCCTTTTGAACTGCACTTATAAAAAATATTAACACACTCCATTTATATAAAAATAATAATTATATGAAAAATTTATAAGGTGGGAGCCTTCAAAGTTTCTTTGATAGTAATATTAGTTATTAATATATTAAAAACTATTTGATAGTAATATTCCATGAGGCGATTAAATCCAAAGAAGATGAAATCTTTTAGAACCATGGGCATTTATCTTTATATTAAACTTATAGTCACTTGAAAAAAACATACTAAGTATACTATATGTTTTTATGCAAATTTGCTCACTTAGCTGTTTATGTTTTCACCAAAACTTTCTTGGTTTTTTAAAAAAATCTGGTCAAATTATTTTAAGTTCATATTCAATATTGCTATAATAAATGCAATGAAACTGTCATGGTGATCACCATTTAAGGTGGACCTTCAAAAGTGCTTCGTAGAAGATGTATAAATACATCCAATAGTCACATAATGTGTAAAGACCACTTTCGCAGTAGACGGCAATCATTTTGGAAGCATGAGGTCTGCTTGGTTGATTCCTTTGCTTGGTTGAACCGTTAGAGTTGTATGGGGTAGGAAACAAAAAACGTCGACTGCGCTTTCTCCAGAATTTGAACCTAACCACCATATCTTCTAACTCTATTACCAACTAATATACTAATACTAAGCATGGTGAACACAATAATTCCTTATAATTATTCTTCCAGTTTCAGCATTACTTAATTTTTGATCTCACAGTTTTATTGGAAATTTTTCACATGCAGATAATTTAACCATCTTACTGAGATTCATTAAAATAACTAAGAGCTTGATTTATTGAGAGAGAGAGATTCCATTGTTTCACTTAGGCTCATTGCTTAAATCATTTCATTAAGATTTCCATTCACTTGCCTTTGAAATATAGTAATAAAATTCAATGCCTTCGATAAAATAGTCTAATAAAAAGAAAAAAAATAACATATGTTTATTATATTTTATTATCAATACTGGTCAAAAATGCTGCAAGATTCATTCATTCAAGTATCAAATAGAAAAGTAAATAAAAGAAAAACAAACGGAGAATGACGACGAAAATAAGAGAAACTTTCTAAGCGATTTACGATATAATTTTTTCTATTTCCTAGATATTATGATAAAGGCTATCTTTCTGTAATGCTTCCCAAACTAGTAATTTCGTTTCTATTCATTTGGTGATAAAAAGGGGAAACTGCTGGTCTGTCTCCCTGAGGAACCATAAATGGAGTTCGTTACGGAACGTTTAACAAAAAGCACATGCCTGAGATGAAGAAATAGAAAATGTCTGCATTTCTGCAGATAGCAACTGGCTTGATTGTACTTTATTTTGAAAGGAACAAAGAGAAAGTATATTAGGCAAGAAATCTTTGCATTGTAAAAAATGCTAGTTTATAATGAATTTAAATGACCCCAAGTTTCAGTGCTGTTGTCCTCATTTCCCCTCGATTCTAGAAGAAAGAAAAGAGGCATAGTTTTCTACAGATTATTTTATCCGATACATTGCTTTAAAATTCTCTTTTTTCCCTTTCCTTTTTTCTTTTATAATCTACATAACAAGGGAATGATGTGCCCAAATTAAGGAATAATTAAAATAGATGAAGCTTATTTGAAATATTTTTTTTATATGTTAACAGAAATAGTGAGCTATAAAATTTGTTATTTAATTTCTAATTTATCTTGTTTTGTGCACATGACATAAAGTGCAGAAATATTTATTCCTGAAGTCTATAATGCTTGTTCTCTTTTGTTTGAGGAGTTTCTGGAGTAAATGAATATACAGATTTTCCAAATTTCTCTCAAATATCTCTAGCAAAATAAAAATAGAGGATAATAATTTATTCTTAAAAGTACGTGCAATTACCTAAAAAGGTAAATAATACGTTTTGTAAACCTTTATGTAATTTGAATGCAATTAAGTCGAATTCGCAGATTCTTGAGTTCCGTAAAAAACTGAAATAACAGAATTTTTTTATTTAAAGACATAATTACTCAAAGTATTTTCGGGTAATATGCAAATATTTTCAATTTTAATATTATATAATGTAAAGATTGCTTAGCTATTTACTTTATTCAAATTTGAAATTTTCTTCCATTGGAAGCGCTTAGTGTTTTTTACGACTAAATTTCTATTTTGTCCTCTGTTTTAAATTCATGTTTCGGTTTATTTTTTATTTCAATTTTAAATTTAGTGGAAAAGTCTAATTTTATTCTTTTATTGATTTAACATTGAATCTTCCTTCCGTCGAGGTGGACTTCAAAATTTTCGGATGAACTGTTATAATAAAAAAACTTTAGAATTTTTCTTTAGCTAATTTTGAGTGCAAGGATTTGCAGTTGAGTCGGATGTATCCTCCTCTCGGTAGCGTTACATCGGGATTTAACTCAATATTCTCTTCTTTATTTATATTCCTGGTTTTGGTATATAATTTCACCTTTTAATAATTTTTAGGTTTTAATTTCCCATTTAATTCTTATTTTGTGTTTTTAAAGGATATTTTGAAATTTATTGGTATTGAATTTCACATTTTTTTGTGTCTTTGTGTAAAATAGGATCTAAATTTCCTATTTTTTTGTATGTATATATATATAAATATATATGAATTTAACAAATATTTTCTCATTTATATAAAGCTAATTTAAATTTAAATTTTAAATTATGAAAATTTAATTGTATCCAAATAAAAGATTAATTATTGCTGGGAACTAATTTTCAATATCATTTAAATTCAAAGAGCATATATAAATTAAGTGCAAGTATCTAAAACCATGAAAAAAATTTAATAATCCAAAAAATTAATCCTAAAAATTTAAAGAATTTTTAAGACTAAATTAATTTGCATAAACTGAATAATTGTTGAGTAGACAGGAGACAGATCTTTTCAAGGGGATGTTGCCTCCAAACCTAACTTTTCAATTACTCAGTTGATGTTTCGTCATCCATAGAGGCATGAGCAGTTAAATTATTTACATTTAATTTCACTTTACTCTTTGTTCTTATAAATATATACGTATACATATATAATATTGTATGATCTTAAATTCACTTGGTGCTAAATTGAGTTATTCTACTACTTGCGCAATAGCTGCAAAGTAAGTTAATAATAATTTATTTACTAAAGAAATATTGATTATATTATCTCCTGAGATTAATTTTAGTAGAATTATCTAAAAAGAGTGAATCCATAGTTAGTAAGTTTAATTCCGAAAATTGTTTTAAAGTAACTTGAATGTAAATTGTTAAAAATATTTAACGGGGACTTGAATTAAATCACGAATAAGAAAATTTCAATTGTAAAAAAAAATTAAGTTAAAAGCAAATAATTAAATTAAAAGCAAGTAATCATTGCCATTGATCGGAAATTAGTTTACTTTTCAAGGAGAACAATCCAACTCCCGTTCAATGAACAATAATTAAGAATATATATATATAATAAGGCGATGCGCCAAACTGGCAATTTAAGTTAGGCCAAATATTTCCGTGAATCGAAGGGATCAAAAAACAATGCAGAGCACTAAAGAACTCATTCTGATTAAGCATTTTCGCTAACTCAATTTTGAGTGAAAAGCAATTTATGCAGTAAAATTGATAAATTACTTGAGTAAGTGTCCCCCGACACCCTCGTGTTTATGCATTTTAATTCCAAAATATTTATAAAAAATTAAACATTGGAAATTGTCATTATATATACATAAAAAGTCAAAAGTAGTAAACTAAAAAGAGATTCCTATTTGGTCTTCTTTACTCTGGAACTGCAGAATCAAATGTGCTTTAAAGCTTAGCTTCTTTTTACTTTCCTGCTCTGTGCATATATATATATATATATATATATATATATATATATATATATATATATATATATATATATATATAATTCACTGAAGAAATATTTATAATATTATTTCCTAATATAAATTTAGTAGAATGTATCAAAAAGAGGGAACCTATATGTAGGAAGTTTAATTCCGAAAATTGTGTTTTAAACGAACTTGAATGTAAATCATGAAAAAAAAAAAAAAATTAAGGGGACTTGAATTCAAATCATGAGTAACAAAATTTCAAACTTTGAAAAAGAAAGTAAAAAACAAGTAATTATCGCTATTGATCGGAAATTATTTGACTTTTCAAGGGGAACAAACCAACTCCCGTTCAATGAACAATAATTAATAAATGCAAAAGTGTTTCGTCTTTTCCTCAAATAAGAATTATGTTTCCAAACTGGCAAATTAAGTTAGGTCAAAATTGTAGTTCCGTGAAGTGATAGGATTATAGCCAAAGTAGAGTATCAAAGAACTCATTCTGAATGAAGCATTTTCGCTAATATAAGATTCTTTTTCGAATTCAATGAATTTTAGATCATTCAATATATATATATATATATATACGTAATAGATTCTTTAGTAGAAAGGTGGTTGTATCCACAATGAACAGCTAGAATTTCGATGCCGTAGAATGCTGAAATGTCGATGCACAATGAATAAAAAATTTGGCAGTCAAGGTATATTTAATCCAACTTTTAGTTCAATAAACATGTTGTGGCGACAATCAGGTTGGCACAATAACTGTTCCTATTACAAGAGGTTTTCATTTTTGATAAATTTGCTTTAAGATAGAAAGAGCAGACAGACAACATGCAGCTAGGCCAAAGCGTTGAATGCAAGTGCGTTATGTTCAAAGTGAAATCTTAATTCAGACTGAGTTAGTTTTGGTTCTCACTGCATTTTGATTGGATGGTTAATATTGCTGTAAAATTACTATTGGCTATTTGAGTTTTAGTTTCATTTACATCATCAGAATTATGTAAGAGTCATATGACATAGATTTTTCTCGAAATGACGCAGTGCAGAGAGGGGTTACTAGTTTTAGAATACAAAAGGGAATTAATTTTCTCTGCTAATTTAATCTTTTACATATTCTTTATTTTTCTTACATATCACCCCTTCAAAAGAGAGGTTGAAACAGCAAGGCGGAAGAAAAAGCATTAGAGAGAAAGCATTAGCACACGAAGAGATATAATTTGAAAAAATAAAAATCCTGAAATTTTAAGCAAAATAATTATTCCCATAGTTGCAAGATATAAACTTTGAGAAGATTTTAGAGTCCTATTAAAACTTTTCAGTCCAAAAGTCTTTGTGTTTTAGAGCCCACATAATTAGATTTCTTCAGGGAAGGCTTTGCACACATTACCACAGTTGTAAAAATTTTGCACACTCATTATGTATTTTGAATAATTACAAATTTCAAAATGTTCAAAACATAATTAATTTTCGGTCTTATAACTTATATTTTAAAATCATAAATTTTATAATAATATTACTAAAATTACGGTTTTTACTGTCATTGTTACATTGCAAATTTTCTTATTTCAGACAAAACCAGAAGATCCCCATAGATTTCTTTAATTCAAACATTTCCAGCTATTTGGGCATCAGTCCTTTAACGAACTCATATACTGAATTTTCATGAGTGGTTAAGGGTTGCTTCTGGTAGTTGCTTATACAGGCCTCTGTTCCTTGTTTAAAGGCAACTGGCCTTTTGAACTGCACTTATAAAAAATATTAACACACTCCATTTATATAAAAATAATAATTATATGAAAAATTTATAAGGTGGGAGCCTTCAAAGTTTCTTTGATAGTAATATTAGTTATTAATATATTAAAGACTATTTGATAGTAATATTCCATGAGGCGATTAAATCCAAAGAAGATGAAATCTTTTAGAACCATGGGCATTTATCTTTATATTAAACTTATAGTCACTTGAAAAAAACATACTAAGTATACTATATGTTTTTATGCAAATTTGCTCACTTAGCTGTTTATGTTTTCACCAAAACTTTCTTGGTTTTTTAAAAAAATCTGGTCAAATTATTTTAAGTTCATATTCAATATTGCTATAATAAATGCAATGAAACTGTCATGGTGATCACCATTTAAGGTGGACCTTCAAAAGTGCTTCGTAGAAGATGTATAAATACATCCAATAGTCACATAATGTGTAAAGACCACTTTCGCAGTAGACGGCAATCATTTTGGAAGCATGAGGTCTGCTTGGTTGATTCCTTTGCTTGGTTGAACCGTTAGAGTTGTATGGGGTAGGAAACAAAAAACGTCGACTGCGCTTTCTCCAGAATTTGAACCTAACCACCATATCTTCTAACTCTATTACCAACTAATATACTAATACTAAGCATGGAGAACACAATAATTCCTTATAATTATTCTTCCAGTTTCAGCATTACTTAATCTTTGATCTCACAGTTTTATTGGAAATTTTTCACATGCAGATAATTTAACCATCTTACTGAGATTCATTAAAATAACTAAGAGCTTGATTTATTGAGAGAGAGAGATTCCATTGTTTCACTTAGGCTCATTGCTTAAATCATTTCATTAAGATTTCCATTCACTTGCCTTTGAAATATAGTAATAAAATTCAATGCCTTCGATAAAATAGTCTAATAAAAAGAAAAAAAATAACATATGTTTATTATATTTTATTATCAATACTGGTCAAAAATGCTGCAAGATTCATTCATTCAAGTATCAAATAGAAAAGTAAATAAAAGAAAAACAAACGGAGAATGACGACGAAAATAAGAGAAACTTTCTAAGCGATTTACGATATAATTTTTTCTATTTCCTAGATATTATGATAAAGGCTATCTTTCTGTAATGCTTCCCAAAGTAGTAATTTCGTTTCTATTCATTTGGTGATAAAAAGGGGAAACTGCTGGTCTGTCTCCCTGAGGAACCATAAATGGAGTTCGTTACGGAACGTTTAACAAAAAGCACATGCCTGAGATGAAGAAATAGAAAATGTCTGCATTTCTGCAGATAGCAACTGGCTTGATTGTACTTTATTTTGAAAGGAACAAAGAGAAAGTATATTAGGCAAGAAATCTTTGCATTGTAAAAAATGCTAGTTTATAATGAATTTAAATGACCCCAAGTTTCAGTGCTGTTGTCCTCATTTCCCCTCGATTCTAGAAGAAAGAAAAGAGGCATAGTTTTCTACAGATTATTTTATCCGATACATTGCTTTAAAATTCTCTTTTTTCCCTTTCCTTTTTTCTTTTATAATCTACATAACAAGGGAATGATGTGCCCAAATTAAGGAATAATTAAAATAGATGAAGCTTATTTGAAATATTTTTTTTATATGTTAACAGAAATAGTGAGCTATAAAATTTGTTATTTAATTTCTAATTTATCTTGTTTTGTGCACATGACATAAAGTGCAGAAATATTTATTCCTGAAGTCTATAATGCTTGTTCTCTTTTGTTTGAGGAGTTTCTGGAGTAAATGAATATACAGATTTTCCAAATTTCTCTCAAATATCTCTAGCAAAATAAAAATAGAGGATAATAATTTATTCTTAAAAGTACGTGCAATTACCTAAAAAGGTAAATAATACGTTTTGTAAACCTTTATGTAATTTGAATGCAATTAAGTCGAATTCGCAGATTCTTGAGTTCCGTAAAAAACTGAAATAACAGAATTTTTTTATTTAAAGACATAATTACTCAAAGTATTTTCGGGTAATATGCAAATATTTTCAATTTTAATATTATATAATGTAAAGATTGCCTAGCTATTTACTTTATTCAAATTTGAAATTTTCTTCCATTGGAAGCGCTTAGTGTTTTTTACGACTAAATTTCTATTTTGTCCTCTGTTTTAAATTCATGTTTCGGTTTATTTTTTATTTCAATTTTAAATTTAGTGGAAAAGTCTAATTTTATTCTTTTATTGATTTAACATTGAATCTTCCTTCCGTCGAGGTGGACTTCAAAATTTTCGGATGAACTGTTATAATAAAAAAACTTTAGAATTTTTCTTTAGCTAATTTTGAGTGCAAGGATTTGCAGTTGAGTCGGATGTATCCTCCTCTCGGTAGCGTTACATCGGGATTTAACTCAATATTCTCTTCTTTATTTATATTCCTGGTTTTGGTATATAATTTCACCTTTTAATAATTTTTAGGTTTTAATTTCCCATTTAATTCTTATTTTGTGTTTTTAAAGGATATTTTGAAATTTATTGGTATTGAATTTCACATTTTTTTGTGTCTTTGTGTAAAATAGGATCTAAATTTCCTATTTTTTTGTATGTATATATATATAAATATATATGAATTTAACAAATATTTTCTCATTTATATAAAGCTAATTTAAATTTAAATTTTAAATTATGAAAATTTAATTGTATCCAAATAAAAGATTAATTATTGCTGGGAACTAATTTTCAATATCATTTAAATTCAAAGAGCATATATAAATTAAGTGCAAGTATCTAAAACCATGAAAAAAATTTAATAATCCAAAAAATTAATCCTAAAAATTTAAAGAATTTTTAAGACTAAATTAATTTGCATAAACTGAATAATTGTTGAGTAGACAGGAGACAGATCTTTTCAAGGGGATGTTGCCTCCAAACCTAACTTTTCAATTACTCAGTTGATGTTTCGTCATCCATAGAGGCATGAGCAGTTAAATTATTTACATTTAATTTCACTTTACTCTTTGTTCTTATAAATATATACGTATACATATATAATATTGTATGATCTTAAATTCACTTGGTGCTAAATTGAGTTATTCTACTACTTGCGCAATAGCTGCAAAGTAAGTTAATAATAATTTATTTACTAAAGAAATATTGATTATATTATCTCCTGAGATTAATTTTAGTAGAATTATCTAAAAAGAGTGAATCCATAGTTAGTAAGTTTAATTCCGAAAATTGTTTTAAAGTAACTTGAATGTAAATTGTTAAAAATATTTAACGGGGACTTGAATTAAATCACGAATAAGAAAATTTCAATTGTAAAAAAAAATTAAGTTAAAAGCAAATAATTAAATTAAAAGCAAGTAATCATTGCCATTGATCGGAAATTAGTTTACTTTTCAAGGAGAACAATCCAACTCCCGTTCAATGAACAATAATTAAGAATATATATATATAATAAGGCGATGCGCCAAACTGGCAATTTAAGTTAGGCCAAATATTTCCGTGAATCGAAGGGATCAAAAAACAATGCAGAGCACTAAAGAACTCATTCTGATTAAGCATTTTCGCTAACTCAATTTTGAGTGAAAAGCAATTTATGCAGTAAAATTGATAAATTACTTGAGTAAGTGTCCCCCGACACCCTCGTGTTTATGCATTTTAATTCCAAAATATTTATAAAAAATTAAACATTGGAAATTGTCATTATATATACATAAAAAGTCAAAAGTAGTAAACTAAAAAGAGATTCCTATTTGGTCTTCTTTACTCTGGAACTGCAGAATCAAATGTGCTTTAAAGCTTAGCTTCTTTTTACTTTCCTGCTCTGTGCATATATATATATATATATATATATATATATATATATATATATATATATATATATATAATTCACTGAAGAAATATTTATAATATTATTTCCTAATATAAATTTAGTAGAATGTATCAAAAAGAGGGAACCTATATGTAGGAAGTTTAATTCCGAAAATTGTGTTTTAAACGAACTTGAATGTAAATCATGAAAAAAAAAAAATTTAAGGGGACTTGAATTCAAATCATGAGTAACAAAATTTCAAACTTTGAAAAAGAAAGTAAAAAACAAGTAATTATCGCTATTGATCGGAAATTATTTGACTTTTCAAGGGGAACAAACCAACTCCCGTTCAATGAACAATAATTAATAAATGCAAAAGTGTTTCGTCTTTTCCTCAAATAAGAATTATGTTTCCAAACTGGCAAATTAAGTTAGGTCAAAATTGTAGTTCCGTGAAGTGATAGGATTATAGCCAAAGTAGAGTATCAAAGAACTCATTCTGAATGAAGCATTTTCGCTAATATAAGATTCTTTTTCGAATTCAATGAATTTTAGATCATTCAATATATATATATATATATATACGTAATAGATTCTTTAGTAGAAAGGTGGTTGTATCCACAATGAACAGCTAGAATTTCGATGCCGTAGAATGCTGAAATGTCGATGCACAATGAATAAAAAATTTGGCAGTCAAGGTATATTTAATCCAACTTTTAGTTCAATAAACATGTTGTGGCGACAATCAGGTTGGCACAATAACTGTTCCTATTACAAGAGGTTTTCATTTTTGATAAATTTGCTTTAAGATAGAAAGAGCAGACAGACAACATGCAGCTAGGCCAAAGCGTTGAATGCAAGTGCGTTATGTTCAAAGTGAAATCTTAATTCAGACTGAGTTAGTTTTGGTTCTCACTGCATTTTGATTGGATGGTTAATATTGCTGTAAAATTACTATTGGCTATTTGAGTTTTAGTTTCATTTACATCATCAGAATTATGTAAGAGTCATATGACATAGATTTTTCTCGAAATGACGCAGTGCAGAGAGGGGTTACTAGTTTTAGAATACAAAAGGGAATTAATTTTCTCTGCTAATTTAATCTTTTACATATTCTTTATTTTTCTTACATATCACCCCTTCAAAAGAGAGGTTGAAACAGCAAGGCGGAAGAAAAAGCATTAGAGAGAAAGCATTAGCACACGAAGAGATATAATTTGAAAAAATAAAAATCCTGAAATTTTAAGCAAAATAATTATTCCCATAGTTGCAAGATATAAACTTTGAGAAGATTTTAGAGTCCTATTAAAACTTTTCAGTCCAAAAGTCTTTGTGTTTTAGAGCCCACATAATTAGATTTCTTCAGGGAAGGCTTTGCACACATTACCACAGTTGTAAAAATTTTGCACACTCATTATGTATTTTGAATAATTACAAATTTCAAAATGTTCAAAACATAATTAATTTTCGGTCTTATAACTTATATTTTAAAATCATAAATTTTATAATAATATTACTAAAATTACGGTTTTTACTGTCATTGTTACATTGCAAATTTTCTTATTTCAGACAAAACCAGAAGATCCCCATAGATTTCTTTAATTCAAACATTTCCAGCTATTTGGGCATCAGCCCTTTAACGAACTCATATACTGAATTTTCATGAGTGGTTAAGGGTTGCTTCTGGTAGTTGCTTATACAGGCCTCTGTTCCTTGTTTAAAGGCAACTGGCCTTTTGAACTGCACTTATAAAAAATATTAACACACTCCATTTATATAAAAATAATAATTATATGAAAAATTTATAAGGTGGGAGCCTTCAAAGTTTCTTTGATAGTAATATTAGTTATTAATATATTAAAGACTATTTGATAGTAATATTCCATGAGGCGATTAAATCCAAAGAAGATGAAATCTTTTAGAACCATGGGCATTTATCTTTATATTAAACTTATAGTCACTTGAAAAAAACATACTAAGTATACTATATGTTTTTATGCAAATTTGCTCACTTAGCTGTTTATGTTTTCACCAAAACTTTCTTGGTTTTTTAAAAAAATCTGGTCAAATTATTTTAAGTTCATATTCAATATTGCTATAATAAATGCAATGAAACTGTCATGGTGATCACCATTTAAGGTGGACCTTCAAAAGTGCTTCGTAGAAGATGTATAAATACATCCAATAGTCACATAATGTGTAAAGACCACTTTCGCAGTAGACGGCAATCATTTTGGAAGCATGAGGTCTGCTTGGTTGATTCCTTTGCAACGTGAGCAGTTGAAATATACAAAATAAAAAAGTATTACCAGCTTGAAATAATAAGTTTTTGCTTTAAGAAGAAACTTTTTTTTCTTAAACGTGGGAAATGGTACTGTCCTGAAGTGGATTGAAAAGTGGTCACTCTAATCTTGATATTTCAACATTTGGAAAAAAAACATGAACACTGGCTAGCTTTCGGAGCCTGTACTGAATGCTCTGAGTGAATTACAATCTTCTTGATGACAGAACTGTTAGTATGAATATCTTTTCTAACTGAGACCTTTCGTTAGTTTTGAGAACCTCAAGTTACTTGAAGCGTGTGTCTGCTTTTGATATACATGCATAATGTAAAGCAGTTTCTAGTTTTCCGCCCTTTTGGCATTGGAAAGGGGAGCCATACCCTTGCATCCGAATTCAAAATCTCTGAAGAAGATATGAATACTTGTACGTATAGTAACTTTTTGTGGCACGAGGCCACTTATAGTACTGTCAAATCGAAATTCCCACCCCGAGAGTTTACCCTCGGAATCGAATTCCGGGGATGGAGTTCTCCATTAAAATTTTGATGGCGCAAAACAACGGCATGGCTCAACAGCCTGTTTACTAAAACGGTAGTTTACCTGTCGATCCATTGTCTGTGCATCAAGTTTTCAGTACATAGCTTCAAGAATATTTAGTTTTCTAGAATATAATTTCATACGTATTGCAAAATAAAGTTTAAATTTAAAAAAAATTCCAAAGCTGTTTTTATTAGCTATGAAATATACGGATGCAAGATATAAAAGAAATCTGTCTGTTTTAGGTGAAGAAAAAAGAAGCGTCTAATTTTATTAAATTCCAGCTTTCTCTCTTGAAACGCTTCTCCCAGCCCTCGCGCTGATGTTTCGTCGCGAAAGATAAAAAGAAAGGTACGGTTTTTTGCCAACCTTCGATGAGACGCTTTGTGAGTGATGGATGTTTGCCTTCGGATGTCCCCAGACGATTACTGTCATCCGGGAGATGATGTATTGAACTGTTTTCGGAATATTTGCCCATCCACGCCCGGAAGCTGGAGAAATATAGATACCTCCTTATCATAACTGTAATGGAAAAGATGAGCACTTAACATATAAACACGGTATATTTTTAGGATAATACAAATTCATTTTCAAGTTTAATTAATGCCATGTTTATGAGTTTATCTATCCTTAAATTCTGAAAATCTATGCTTGTTTTGATTATTTCTTTATAGTATTAAGCAATACTACCTTCTTTTAAGTGCACCGATTACTTCTTTGTTACTTAAGTAACTAAAATTAGTATATTTATTTGCTTCTGGACTTCATGGCAAAGAATCATGAACGTATATATGAAGCGTTCAGTAAGTTTTAAGCCACATATAATTGTATAGGTCTAAAATGTATATGCACAAATTATGTCTATTTGTCAAAGTAAGTGTATGTCCAAACATGCATTTACAATTTTTTCGCAGTTTTCCACATAATTCCATTTGGCTTCGATGCACTTGTAAGGATTTTAAGTTTTACTGACGTTTATTTTATTTTAAAACTTTGCTATCCTCTCTTATTTTCCATTTCCGGCCAGAATAAGCGCGAGGGGGAGGATTTTTTATGTTAATGAGGTTGCAAACTGTATAGGTATTTAAGATGTAGCTTTTAGCTAAAAGAGAGAGAGACTTCTTGGTGTCTTACCACGCGCGTGCTTTTCAGTCAGTTCATGTCTGCCTTTAAGGCTAGAACTTAGTTCCTGCTGTACTGTAGTGTTTGCATTTCGCTCATTACATACGTAGTCTCTGTACGTCTTTGTAAAGGATCTTAGACCATAAGTGCTGGTCTCTGTATCCCGAAGTGCGGCAACGGCTGTACCCTGTGAGAAATTAACTCTTCATATTTGTGTTGTATCTCCACACACACGAGCATAGTTTCAGTAAGCTCCCTGCTATTTAGAAGGATTTGAAGCCTCGACACACTTACCAACAGCATTCCTTTAACTATTGCATTCCAGCACGGAAAACAGTATTCCTTCACCTTCAAACTATTTGTGAATAACATCCTTTAAATCATCCTTATCGCTGTCTCGTAAACCATGTGAATGCTGCTTTCGGTTTTGAAACGTAAAGAAGTCACTTGCGGCCGTATTAGATAAATATGGCGTAAAATGGTTAGCTGAATAGCAGTTTAGGAAATCTGAGCTTTGTGTCCAGAAATCATTGTTGTGCAAATAAAGTAATATTTGTTTGCTATCTCTGCCAATTATCAGCTTGTGGGAGTTCACAGGTTACGATAATAGACAACTATTATTATGGTATTAAGTGGCTTATAATGTACTAGAAAGCCCGGCGGTCATACTAAATGACCGCTGTTCTAATTATTATAAATTGTAATTAAAATTATTTTTGCAAAGGTATCTGCTAATTCAAACTGAATTACCCAGGGCAGGCGGCGAGGACGCCCCTTTGCTTACTCACCCATGGGGATTCCCCCTTCTACTTGCTTAATTGCTTAAAGTAGTGCAGTGAAGGAAACTACTGGCGGTACATTTCTTAAGAGCTCAATAAAGAAAGATTATTTAAATAATAAAATGTTAATTCACATATCACAGATCTCTTTGTATGCAACATTTGTGTAGATCTTTCCATCATTTTTAAGCTCGCCTTGCAGAGGACCATCCATTATTTTTAATTTTACATCCTTCTTTCACGAACTCTTGAACAGGCAACATAAAGCTGACCGTGTCCAAATGCAGGCTCAGGTCAAAAAAATGCCAACACGCTTAAGTGTTTGGCCCAGAGACTTATTGATCGTCATAGCAATGCAAGTTTTACAGGAAATTGTCTACGTCTCATTTGAAACGGCAACCCTGTGACATGGCAACTTCACCCCATTGGCTAGTACAGTTACGCAAGCAGGCAATAAACTGTCGGCGACAAACAGGTACTTAAGCCGCATATGATAAAGATAAATTCTGATTCTTCCTCATCACAACAGTTTTTCCGAAAATCTCCGAGGTAGATTTCTGAGTTCTGAATTTACGGAAGAGGGAAGATCCGCCGTATTTCCATCCTGTGCTCTCATAATTCGCTTCCGGATAAATAAGTTTCATTTGCTACTAACCTGGATAAAGGTTTCTCTCGTTTATTTTAATAGAAAACATTTTTATTTTAATGGAAATTTTTACTTTTTTTTGTAATGTTGCAAATTATTAAAAGCTTTATTCACGAAAATCACTCACAAGATTGGATATATGAACCGAAGTGTCTTCACTTCCAGCATTAGTATTCTAGATGTAAATAGACAGAAGTAGACCTACGACATCGCCGTTTTTCCGGTCAGAATTTTTTCTATCAATCTAACACTGAAAGTCATTTCTACTGCAAACTGAGAAATTGAGGCTCATCTATTTTCCATCACTTAACCTTCGACTTAGGTCCATCACTATTTTCCATACACTATTTTCTATCACTTCGAGTAGTCATATCCACATTGCTGCCTGGTCTGGAATCCTTTCCGAGTGACTTTCCTTTGTCTAAACATACAGTCCGTCAACTGATAGTGGTATGAGAAGGTGCTGTATCACTGTAAGTTATAAGCATGAGTGTATGGATATTTATTTATGAATTTTTTTTACAAGATCTCGGTCATTTAAGGATTTTTTATTAATATAAATATTATTAATAGACATCAGTAACAGAATTACGTTAACATTCTGTCAAATGTCAAAATAACACCTTATGCGTGTGTTTTTCATTTCATACTCCCAATATATTATGCAATTATTTTACCTCATTTTGTTAGTCTTTAATCATACTTATTAAATGTCTGTCATATAAATGTGGGAGTTATCAACATCCAATGCCGAATTAGAATACCAGATGACGTCATTAGTACAGCCCAGCGCAGCAAGAATCATCCCAGACAGCGCTGAGACCTGGTCGAGAGTGGAGGGCAGACGTGAGCAGACGGCTAACACATCTTCAAGAGTTTATAAAAGGACTGTTGGTGCATCATTATGTTAATCCTGCATACCGTTAACTTCATCTTTATATGCTTTTCTTAATTACTTTTATTTCTTTCTATTAAATAAACCATTTAAATATTACTTCGTGCTCTCATGCTGTGAATTAAGTCAAATTCTACAAAAAAATATGGCGACCAACCGTGCGGCCTCGAATTCCAAAATGTTCGAGTAGTAGAACTGTCCTTTGAACTACTGAGTGAAAGTTATTCGATTTATTGGATTACTCGTGTAAAGTGTGGATTACCCAATTGACGACGATCATCTGTCGGGTGAGTACAAAACTTTCTTTCCAATATGAAGTTAGTAGAAATTCCAGAATTGGAAGCAGCTTTAAAGAACAGTAAAAGTTCTGAAATCAAAAGTTTGCATAAGCTTATTTTTAATACTGATGGAGACCGAAATAACCGGAAAAGATTACGTGAATTTTCTGGCTTTATATTTAAACCAGATTCTGAAGAATTTAATAAGAAAATAGATGCAGTGCAGAATAGTTTTACTTTGAATGAGTTAATTAAAATTTGCAATGTACTGTGCATAAATTCAGAAGGTTTAAAAACGGAAGTCGTAACCCGAATTGTCTCTTACCTATGTGATTTATCTGTATTATTTGAAAATATTTTGCATGAAGAAAATAGTGATATTGAAGATGAAACTATTAATAAAATTTCTGAAGTAATGCTTGATGATAATCAAAGAGACAATCCTGGTGGTTTTAATGAGTCTCAAGTAAACAACAGTATGCAGCTTCCAATTCAAGATCATTTTAAACCTCATCTTAGTCTTTCTGATATTGAAAGTATTGTTAATCCTTTTTCTGGTAATGCATATGAAAATGTTGATAAATGGATTGATGAATTTGAAGATGTTATAAATTCTTTGAAATTAAGTGATTTGCATAAATTAGTTTTTGCTAAAAGATCATTAGAAGGTAAAGCGAAACTATTTATTCAGAGTGAACCTAAAGTTAATGACTGGTGTAAGTTAAAAAAGCTTTTGAAATCTGAATATGGTAAAGCTTTTAATTCTGCTGAATTGCATGAAATGTTATGTAAACGTAAATTAATGCCTAATGAATCTTTAGATGAGTATTTTTTGAAAATGAAAGAAATGTGTTCGCGAGGTAACATTGAAGATGCTTCATTAATTAAATATGTTATTGATGGTATTCCTGATTCTGTGGTTAGGAAAACTATACTGTATGGTTGTGAAACAATATCTGAATTTAAACAAAGGCGTAAAATTTATGATAAAATGAGATCGGACAATGATAAGTTTAAAAATCCGAAATCGAAAGTAGACACTCAAGTTAAAGGTAGAAGTAAGCTTTCGTCATCAAGCCGAAATCAATCTAACGTTAATAAGGTCAAATGTTTTAATTGTCAGGAATTTGGGCATTATGCTAAGCATTGTGTAAACAAATCAAAGGGTGTAAAATGTATAAAATGTAAGAAGTTCGGGCATTATTCAACGAACTGTCTAGAGCAGACCCCCGAGACACAACAAGCAGCTTTATTACAACGAATTTGTGACAAGGATAGAATTATGAAGACTGTAGAAATAAATAATCATTTAGTTGATAGTTTAGTTGACACTGGTTCAGATGTAACGATATGCAGCGTAGAGTTACACAAGCAGATTGGTTCTCCTAATTTAAATTGTAGCGATATCACATTAAACGGAATTGAATCAAAGCAAACGTACCCCATCGGCTTTTTCATTTCTGATATTTTAATTGATAGTTTTTCACTGCGTACTAAAATTTATGTTGTTAAGTCATTATGTAATCAAATTGTATTAGGTTTAGATGTATTGAATCAGTTTAACTTCTCTTTTACCGAGAATGGCCTTCAAATAATTTCTCATCGGAATAAAAGTAATGTAAACTTGATAACTGCTGAGTCATCTCGAAATTCTAACGTTCGTTGCGTTATGGGAAATTTGAATATTGCTGTATCATTGAAGAATGCTTATGATCCTTCGCGATCGTCTGGCGTCTCTGTTAATGTAAACAAAAGTCCCGAAAGCGGAAGTAGCTCGACGTTTAATTACCTTTCACATCTGGTGAATGCTATTTCTGTCAACGAGATTGATTTATCGCATATTTCGAATGCAGAACATAAAGAAAGACTGTGTAATTTAATTAATTCGTACCAACCACGGAAAAATAGACAATCTGACTTCAAGATGCAAATAAATTTATGCGATGATATTCCTGTCTGTCAAAATAGAAGATACATGTCTTTCGCGGAACAAAAAATTGTTGACGATCAAATTAAGGAATGGTTGAAAGAGGGCATAATAAAGCCTAGCAATTCTAATTATTCGGCGCCTATTGTTTTGTGTAACAATCGTAATAATTCGAAACGTTTATGTATAGATTATCGGAAATTGAATAAGAAGATTATTAAAGACAAATTTCCACTGCCTTTAATTCCGGAAGTACTTGATCGCTTAGAACAGTCAAAAGTCTTCACGACACTAGATTTGAGAAATGGCTTTTTCCATATAGACATAGACGAAAATTGCACCAAATATACAGCATTTGTAACACATAATGGTATTTACGAATTTCTTAAAGCTCCTTTTGGTTTATGTATTAGTCCAAATGTTTTTCAAAGGTACATTTATTCAGTATTTCGTGACTTGTTAAATGAAGGTGTACTAATTATTTATATGGATGATATAGTCATACCGGCTAATGATGAAGTTGAATGTTTAGACAAATTAGAAAGAGTACTCAAAACTGCTTCGGAGTATGGATTACAAATAAATTTCAAAAAGTGCCAATTCTTAAAACGTAAAATTGAATTTTTGGGACATGTAATTGAAAACGGAACTATTCGACCATCACCTTCCAAAACTGTTGCTGTTCGAAACTTTCCACAACCGCGTAACTGTAAACAACTACAAAGCTTTTTAGGACTAACGGGATATTTTCATAAATTCATTCCTCAGTATACTAAAATAGCTAAACCTCTTAGTGACTTGCTTAGAAAAGGTATTGGTTTTAAGTTCGATTCCGAACAACAGGAAGCTTTTTGCAGATTAAAAGAAATTCTCTCTCAGGCACCTGTTCTACACATATTTAGGCAAGGATATCCATTAGAACTTCATACTGATGCTAGTAGTCAAGGCTTTGGTGCGGTATTACTCCAATTGTCTGATGATGGTAATTATCACCCAATCCAGTATATGAGTAAGAAGACTTCACCGCAGCAAGAGAAACTCTGTAGTTACGAATTAGAAGCCCTTCCAGTAATAGAAGCTCTGAAGAAATTTCGAAACTATTTGTTAGGGACTAAATTCAAAATTGTAACTGATTGTAGCGCTTTTCAGAAAACTTTAGATAAGAAAGATTTAACTCCTAAAATTGCGAGATGGGCAATGTTTATTGAAGAATTCGATTATGAAATTGTACATCGTTCAGGAAGCCAAATGAAACATGCTGATGCTTTAAGTAGAAATGCTTTAATTTTAACATCATACGCATCCGATGTAACTGAGAAGATTCGGTTAGCACAACAACAGATTGAAGATGAACATGTGAAATTGATAAAGAATTTAGTTGCGAAGGGAGAAGAAAATGGATTTTTCGTGAGAAATGATATTTTGTACAAATTTGAAAATAGTAAAGATCTTCTAGTAGTGCCAGAATCCTTACAGAACGAAATCATACAGAAGGTACATAAAAAAGGTCACTTTGCTGTAGATAAAACTGTGAATGTTGTAGAGCAAGAATTCTATATTCCCAGACTGAAATGTAAAGTTGAAAAAGTAATTGCTAACTGTATAGAATGTATACTGTACAACAAGAAGCAAGGAAAAGCAGAAGGATTTCTTCATCCTGTACCGAAAGAAAACGTTCCCTTGAGTACGTATCATATCGACTTTATTGGACCTCTTCCATCAACGAACAAGAGATACCAACACATTCTAACTGTTGTCGACGCTTTTACGAAATTTACTTTGTTCTATCCAGTGAAATCACCAACTGCGCAAGAAGTTATTTCAAAATTGAAGCAACAACAGACTGTATTTGGAAATCCAGCCAGAATCATTTCAGATCGAGGTAGTGCCTTTACATCGAAAGAATTTTTAACTTATTGTACTGAAGAAGGAATAGAACATGTCAAAATTACTACCGGTATTCCAAGAGGTAACGGACAAATTGAGCGAATTCATAGAATTTTGATTCCTGTTTTCTCAAAATTATCACATGAAGATTCAACGAAATGGTTTAAGTATATTTCAGATGTCCAGAGGATAATCAACAGTACAACTACAAGAAGTACAAAATATTCACCGTTTGAGCTTCTCGTAGGCACGAAAATGAAGAATAAAGAAGATTTGAGAATTAGTGAGATATTGAATGAAGAATATCTAAAGCAATTGATGCAAGAACGTGATGAAATGAGAGAAGATGCGAAAAACAACATTTTGAAGATACAAGAAGAGAACCGAAAACAATTCAACAAGAAATGTAAAAAACCGAAACTATACAAGATTGGCGACTTGGTAGCCATTCAGAGAACTCAATATGGGACTGGTTTGAAACTACGACCTAAGTTTCATGGACCGTATAAAATCATAGCTGTTCGACCAAATGACAGATATGAAGTCGAGAAAGTAGGATGCCATGAAGGACCAAATTTGACATCTACTGCGGCTGACCATATGAAGCCATGGTCAAATTGATTTGATGTTTGTATCAGCTCAAAACTTAAGGACCTGATACTCTCTCTTTCTTTTTTTTTTATCTTTGCAGGTACATGATAGTGATGTCCATTCAACAGACATCGAGGACGATGCCTCTTCAGGCTGGCCGAAGCTGTGGGAGTTATCAACATCCAATGCCGAATTAGAATACCAGATGACGTCATTAGTACAGCCCAGCGCAGCAAGAATCATCCCAGACAGCGCTGAGACCTGGTCGAGAGTGGAGGGCAGACGTGAGCAGACGGCTCACACGTCTTCAAGAGTTTATAAAAGGACTGTTGGTGCATCATTATGTTAATCCTGCATACCGTTAACTTCATCTTTATATACTTTTCTTAATTACTTTTATTTCTTTCTATTAAATAAACCATTTAAATATTACTTCGTGCTCTCATGCTGTGAATTAAGTCAAATTCTACATAAATATGACGGTAAAACGAGAAAAGGCACAAGTGTTTTAAATGAAAATATAGGAAAGCACTTTTAAGGTGGATATGCAATAAAATTACCTAAATGTACATATATATTTAAACTAAATTTTTTACCTGTTTTTTGGGATGTTGCAACTTATTAAAAGCTGATACTGAAATCATTTGAACATATCGACTGCTTTAAATAGATGAAAATTCTTATTTACGAGAATCGTTCTCAAGATTGAGCATTTTCTGTGAATCACAGAGATGCGTTAAACTAGTAGTTTTAAACCCGCGGATCGCGTGTGTTACCCGAAGCAAATTTATGCGGTCCGCGAATACATTTATTTCAATTATGTGTTTGTTTCAAATATGGTGTTGCAAAAATTTAAAGATTTTAGTCATTTGAAGTTCAAGTTTACATTATTTGCATTACCATTAAAAACACATTACCGTTATTTGCATTACTATTAAAAAGGGGCATGAATAAAATCCGTAAGTATAGATAATTAATTTACAGTGCGATAGAAATCTTATTCAAAGATTTTAACTATGCATATTTTATTAATATTTTTACAAATTGTGCACCTAGATAGATAACTTTAGTAAAAATGTATGTGAAATTGTTGTATTTTTCTGTACAATGTAGCATGAAAAGTTGAGAGTAAAGGTGCTTTAATGGAAAAATAAGAATACAGGAGTAAGTCTATTTAACGTTGCGTAATGGCACATTCAGTTAATCAATTTTAAACAATTTCCCATACTGCTCATGCCCAGAAGAAAATTCGGCGTAATTACGACTTTGGTGCAATTTTAAAAGAAGACAAATACGGTGTGTGGTTGATATTCTGTTATCTGGGCGAAAACAGTTCGGGGTTTTAAAACTTGTTAGGTTGTAAGTTTCTTTATTACTTAGAGGGTAACTATCGATTGTAAACTACTCAAAGTTTCATTTAAGAATTGATTACAAAAGCGGAAGCATTACAGGATATATTAGCTGAATCCTTATTGAATATACTTTTGAAGAATAAAAGCAATTGCGTATGGTAAATAACTATATGTTCCATTCGTATATACTATAACTATTCGTATATACGAGTATATAAAGAATAAATCCAGTTTAAATTGCTGAATTAAAGTCAAGGAAATTATTATAAATAACTGATATTAAGTATAACGTTTATGAACAAAATAAACCAAAATGAAATGAAACAGAAGCAAATGCATTAAGCACAAATAAATTTCGGTAGTATTGTTATTGTAAATAGTCGATAAAACCTTCACGATAAACAGGCTGGCTATCTCGCTAATTTGGCGAGAAATCGTCCGAAATTACCAAACTTAACAATCATTTGGCGACATTTTGGCCCGGTTCTTGTATCACAGTAATATGTATTGTAATTAAATAACTGTAATTGATTTAAAATATAACTGTAACTGTATCCAGTCATCGCATATGCCTTCGAGCGATTTCAAAAAAGCAGAAAGTACTAGAAATATCTCGGCGGCCGAGGGAAAGATACTATATAAGACAGGAGAGAGTGTCTGCTCTCAGTTGTTGTAGTTGTTAGCTTACAGCGACTTTCGAGAGTTGCGCCTTTTAGATGCGTTTGCATTCTGTTGTGTTTAACATTTTTAGTAGTTTGAAGTGCCCCTACGGAATGTGCTTTGTGATATTGTGAAGAACTATACTAATATTTTTGTGGAAAGTTTATAAGGGGCTTGAATAAAATCCGTAAGTATAGAAAGAGGTATTTCTCCCGCCTTCTTAGCGTGCTTTAATTGGTGTAGTGGTCTGCGCCCTGAGCAGGGGTTTCAGAGGTCCGTGGCTCGATTCCCGGCGAAGGCGATTGCTAATTTTTCAATCTCTCCTGCTTCCAAAAAATCCTAATGTCTCTACAGGTTACCAAACTGTGACGTGTTTATTTGATAAAATAAATTTTATTAACCTATCATCGGACCTGTGTGCATTCAATCGATTACGTACCCGTTTGCACGCAACAATACTTTTTCATACTTCAGGTAAAAAATAAATAAACTCAGTTAGGAATTTTCGCCCTGAGAATAATTGCTTTGTTTGCGAATACATATGTGAACAGCTTTTCTTTCACAATTGAAAATTTATAAAAAAAAAGGAATTGGATTGATTTTAATAGCTATAAAAGTGTCAAGATGCAGTTAGAAATGAAGAAATTTGTAAATTTTCAATTATAAAGATACTTTTTTATTTAGGCGTCGGCGAAAAATTTAAGTAAGAGAAATAGTTTAAACTGTCATTATTTATTCTCAACTTTTGCTCCACTTGGAAAATTTTCACTAAAAACTTGCAGCAAAATTTTTATAATTTATATATTTTTTGCTTGTATTTAAGTAAAGTATTTCATAATTAATGAACCATGCTGGAACTATTATAAACAAATTTCAGTCTGAAAATTTAATATTCAGAAATCGGCTCTATTAATTTTGTAACATTAGGTGTGCAATTTTGTAACATTAGGTTATTTCGTAACATTTTAACGCTCAGCAGAACTATTACAATTACGAAATGCTGTTATATATTAATGTTTAGTGCTTTTAGAAACAAAGCAATACTCCTTCAGTTTTAGAAGTTTTTTATTTTAATACTTATGCCATAAGAAATCAGTTGCCGAAAATTTCCCCACGTTCGTTATTAAAGGAAAAAGCACACATAAATTTACTCATTCTTTAGTTTCCGACTTGAAGTGACACTATTTTCTTGGTTAAACTATAACGAATAGTCTAGAATCATTCTTTCAAATTTCTTAATAAAATTTTTAAACATATTCTTACAGAAAATTACGTGAACTAAAAATCACCAGAGTAGCGCAGATCATATAAATAATGATCTATGTCAAGGTTCCTTCCGGATTTTGAAATATGAATTTCAGACTTCTTAAAACGTAACAGTAGAGGTCCTTGTTAAACTGCCTATCACTTAACTGATTCTAATAAAAACACCAAATACCTTCTTTTACAAATGTCATAAACAAAGAATACTTGCGCATTTAAAATACATAAAGTTTCTAAAACTGAATTATGTTTTCGTTTAAATTATGAATGCATTTCAGCGCGAAGCAGTTACACAGGTTTTTAAATGTGTCTCAGTTCCCCAGGAAACATAAAATTTTATTACCATGGATGAACGCAGCAAAGAAAACAGTACTTTAATAAATCTATGGAACAGTACATTAGATACAGATCAGAAAACATAAAAGTCAGTAATGCAATTTTAAAGCAACATTAAGCCAGATGAAGAGTAATATTTGCAGCTTTATGAAAATAAATCTTCAAAGCGTTCTTTATTTTTTCTAAGCGAGAATACTTTTAAGCGCAAAGTCGAGTGACTTTTAATGCAATTGCGTTTGAAGTAAAGGCAATTCAAGAAGATTTTTATAAAAAGCCTTGAAGCAAGCTATTGTTTATGCTAATTTTTAGCTCTTTGAAATTGTAAAAGCTACTTAATTTCTGTTTAAAAAAAATGAAATACGCCTTATTCAGTGTAAATGTTTTCCAGTTCTAAGGTGCATGGTAATTCTTGAAATGCTTTAGACTGAATTCGTTTAAAAGAAAAAAAAAAAAAAAAAGCGTTTTTTTACACATACGTACACATTATTCGAAAGCATTCGGACGGCCCTTTGGGCTAAAAATATTTAAAAGCAGCGTATCTTTAGCATTTCCGACAGACAGTCTTGGGCGCTGGAGATTCCACACAGTGTGTTGCCCCTACTCCCTTTGAAATCGTTGAGTTTCGTAATAAAAAAAACTAGTTAAAGTTTAAAAAATATTAAATAGGTAACAAAGCAAATTGAAAATTCAAGATTCGAGCTTTCAGGTGCCCATATTCGGGTGGAGGACTATGTTATTCAAAACTTCACAGATGTAGATATCGTTGTTTTTTATACTGCGAGAAATATACATGCAGTTTCTTCATCATTTAATTTCTTTAAATATACAGGGCGATAATACTTGTTAGCAACAGTTTTAAAAGTGATACAGCTGTTTATAGTGATTCGACACAAAATACCGTTTCGAGAATTATAAGCCCAACTGGGCTAACGCCCCTTTGGACTAAAAATTGTTTGAAGAATCAGTTTACTAATTTGTAATTTTGCTTAATAAGAATTTGGTTAAAAAAGGCATTACAAATTATATATCACGTACTATCTGTATCAGACCTTAGTATAAGCAATGTATGTATATGATATTTTTCCATTGAGGTGCCAAGAAAATAATTTTGGTTTGAACAAACAGTTATGTTTATTTTGTAATTCTTCAGGCAATCTTATATTTTTTTTTTCTTTTGATGATTTGTTTTTCGCAGCTGACGCTTTTGAGTTGCTATAGAAACAAATTCCATATATTTTTGTTTACAACTGTTAGTTTACGGTCACTTTTAACATGGGGTGCAGAAATAAACATTCTCGACATATTTTAATTTTTTATTTTTATAAACACAAGAAAGCGACTGAGGCTCATAAAGAGATATGTGAAGCTTATGGTGTTGGTTGCATAACAGAACTTATGTACCAGGATTGGTTTAAAAATTTTCCCTCGATAATTTTCAATTGAAGTTGACCAACCTTCTGAAGCTGATGATGACAAAATTAAAGCCATGATTGAATCAAATCGTGAATTACAAATGTGTTGTGTATTTTGAGCTGCTTCCAAGCAACTAAATGATCAACTCAGGTGTTTACGGCCAACAACATATGCAACTGTAGGAAAGAATGAAAGAGAAGAGGCGCGGACTCACAAATCGCCAAAGGAATGTTACACCTCGACAATGCTAGGCATCACACATCTTAAGCCACACATACGAAATCATGAAATTTATTTAAGAAACACATACGAAATCATGAAATTTATTTAAGAAACACATGCAATCATGAACTTATTTAAGAAATGATGTCTCATCCCCCATATAGCCCCGACCTTGCACCATCGGATTATCATTTATTTCGAAATTTACAAAATTTCTTAAATGACAAAAATTTCACAATATTGATGACCTCAAATAGCACTTGGTAGAGTATTTTGCTGATAAAAACCAGAAGCGGAATCATGAAGTTCTCAGAAAGATGGCAAATGGTTATTGAATAAAAAATTTTATTTCATACTGTTACGAAACGCACAGCCGCGGTAAGATAGCTTCCCCGCAAAGTAAGTTTAGGGTTTCCAGAAAATGGCAGAGGTGGGATTGCCATATATGGCGAGAAATAGCCCATTTGGTGACAAAATTGGCGATATGCCATAGACGGATGGAGAACCTTCTAGAACGAATTCTTACCGGTTTGGACCAGAAGGTTCTCGAACGCAAGCCAAAAGATATATAAACCTTGCTGGTATGCGGGGAGTCAGTTAGTATCCAGTTGATAGTCGGTCAGTGCCCTAGTCGAGTATGCTAAAAGCGAGTGTCTCGTAGTCTAGTGCCGAGTTGGTCGTCGAGTGCATCGAGATAGTCTCTTAGTGTATCGCGAGTTAGTGCATCGTCCAGTTTTCATCTTAGAGTATGCTGAGCTCCGAGAACGACCGAACAGATTCGGGAGCTGTATTCTAGTGTATCGTCGCGTGCATCACGAGTTGCATAATGGAGAGTCTCGAGAGTACGTAGAGTTCCGAGAACGACCGATCAGAGTCAGGAGCTGTACTCTAGTGCTTTGCCGTGAAGCTGTCTTCACTGTTATAGCTTGATAGCCTGAAGGCTGTGTCGCTAATTGTTTCAGCTTGTTGATAAATATTTTTTACGACTGTAAAGCGTGTTATTGGAGCTGTCTTGAATAATACTCGCTAATAAATTGTGTTTGGATATTTCATCAAGCGTCTTCGTTATTCACTCCAAATCCAGGAACCCGTACGTAAAAACAAAACGTAACAATACTAAAAACTGAAAAGATTTTCGTCCTAAGTCGATATTTTGCATCAGTCTTTCTAGATGTTATTTTCGGCTTTAGTGTAGAATTGGGTGCCCCTTCGATTCGCAACAAATTTTCTTCAAATTTGGTGTGAAACCCCATTTCTGCTTACCCTAATAGTTTTAACTTGTTTTTAGTGTCCTGATTTTTTTAAAGTGAAAATAGATCGATGTGTACATGGACAAAGTCGAGGCAGTGCGCAATGCCTAGTTTGGGTAAAAGTTTACAATTGGGTGCCCCTTGTTTATTGGCGATTCTTTTTTGATGCCAAGATCGGCGCCAGAAAATCACAATTTCAAGATGGCCGCTACACAAAACCAAAATAAGAAGTCGAAGAATTGCGTAAGATCTGTGTCCATGTACACATCGATCTGTTTTTACTTAAAAAAACATCCTAGAATTGCACAAACTAGGCATTGCGCACTGCCTTAAATATGTCCATGTACACATCAATCTATTTTCATTTGAATAAAATCGGGAAGCTAAAACAAAGTTAAAACTATCGTGGTAACCAAAAGTGAGATTTCATCGCCAAAATTTTTTTTTAAATGTCGCCAATCGAAGGGGCACCCAATTCTACACTAAAGCCTTATTTTCATACATCCCCTTAGTATATGAGATGTTGGTTTACGATATTAATTCCATTTTTCATGTGCAAATATGATGCATGAAAATCTTATATGTCTGAGAGATAGTCTCATGAATATATTTCCCATTTTCTGGGTTGTATATGTTTTTGAAATATGAGCTTATGCTGGAAAATTGAATTCGTCTTTTTCGCTCTGGCTTATTCTTTTTTAGTCATTTTTTTCTCCATGCAAGCATATCACTGGATTTTTTATAAGAACATATATCTCCAGTTTTATTTTAGATTCATATAAGGAAATGTCACTATATCTTGAAAATCTGTTTCTAATACTTATCCTTCTAATTAAGTTGAATACATGCCGTTTTTCAAACTAATCATTTATTTACGTCCTTTCAGTAAGTGTTTGACTGCAGATAAGAATAATAACAGACAGTTGGGAGTGTTAGAAAATAATTTAATAATTTTGGTCAGATTTGTGAAATATAATTATTGTAAAATTCTAAAAGCGATCGCGCGGTATCTGTCACATACTTTTTAAAGCATGATAGATTATATCCAGTAATCATATTATGTTATGTGCAGTACTTAAGTTATGCGTTTTTAACCGAATATTTATTCAAAATATTCATTAACAAAATCGAAATGCAGTCTAAATCTTGAGATCTCAGTCCAGCATCTCAAACAGTTTATCAGGTTCAATGTTCCGTCTTACTTTCTTCGGGAACATGCAAGGACCTGACTCGGAACAGAGAGCTTACTAAAGCTATGTTCAATAACTGTGGAAAGTAGACAGGATACACAAGAAGGGTATACAAAACCTTTTATTTTTTCTCTATTTACAATAATTTCCGTACTTCGGAATACAAAGACCCACTACTTGTGGTCTAAACGTAAAAATATAAAAATAAAACTAAACTCTAATTTAACTTTAAAATAATAAACGTGGAAGATTGGCCTTATATTAATAGGAAGCCGTATGTAGTACAGAGAACTGTGAACACTACAATACGTTTAAAGTTATCAAGAGGATTAAACCTCTGACCTGGAAGGCAACCAGCAACTGAGTAAAACTTCTAAGGTAAGTGGCCTGCTTCGACTAACTGCTTCCTCTCTTCGCTTGGCAAAAAGCCACAACTTAAGTACTTGGCGTTCGCCAGACAAACTTTGCATAAATACGTTAACGCTTATAATTCTGCCCGGAAGTAGAAAATAAGAAGTGATAGTAAAGATTTAAAATAAAATAAACGTTAGTAAAACTTAAGATCCTTACAAGTTTATCATTGAAAAGTTTTTACAAAAAAATTTTATTAGATAAAAAAATGCCGAACGAATAAAGCAAAAATAAAATGTATTTTTTGCTTTTAAATAAGCATAACTTTTACTGCTGTCAACTCATTAAATTAAACTTTTACTGCTGTACAACTGAAACTCCAGTTCAAAAGGAAATTCGATCTTAAAACATTATTTTCTTTATCTCTTAATTTCATTTTTAATGTAAAAAGTTACACTCAGAAAAATAATATAAAAAATATATATTATCATTTCATCAAATTTAAAAGTAAAAATATTAAAAGAGATTTGAAATCTGTATGTTGCTACAAAATTTCATCATAAAAGTTAAATTTAGTGTGGATCCAGCATTACCGAGAAATACAGTTAAAATTTCTTGCAATACAGTAAAACACAAAGTTTTACTGTACAAACAACTACCTTATAATACGATATCGTTAAGACGTCCAGGTAAAATGAGTTTTTAAATAATTCCTGTTATACCGAGCAATGTGCTTTTACAAGAAATAAAGAATTTAACGAACCAACGTTTGGCAAATCAGACAAAGTGAAATGAGTTTGTAAAAAATTTATTTCAAAAACGCAAAACTGAATATTATTTTACCGTAGAAAGATACCACATCTTTCTGGCATACTCATGCAATAACAATGCTGTATGTTTCATGCGACAATGAAACAGATGAAATAAAGAAAAAAATAATTAAAGTATTATAATAAAAATAATTATAGTATTAGTCAAAGTAGAAGTTTAAACGTTGCAACAATTTTAATTTATCTCAATCTCTCAAATGCAACTCTCATAGCGATGTGCTTTTATGTAAAAATAAATAAATATAATTATTTGCGTATAATCCGACGCAATCCACTTTTAATCCGACGTTAGTCTTTGACAAATATTTTATGTTGGGATTCTCGCAATAAAGGCTAGATCCAAAACCTAACACAATAAATAACGTCTACCCGACGTTACTTCGGTAGCTAATAAAATAAAGAGCTAGTTTGACACGTAACAAGACACAATTCAATTATGTGGAAAACGTACATTAAAACATTTTTCTGGCCATCCAACCAGTACAGTGGTTAGCGTCGCTGACTGCCGTTCCGAAGGTCTCGGGCTCGAATGCTGGAGAAGGCATGGATGTTTGTAAATGTGATGTATCGGTGCGGCTTGGAGGCGTTCTAGATATGCGGCGAGCCGAAGGTTCTCTCTTGCGGTTTCGTGGAAGGGAAGAGAGGTGGAAGACCCTTGGACCCGTCCCCCCTGCGGTGCTTTCCATCAAAATTTGGGGCGAATTGAGGTAAATCGCACTGTCACCTGAACGGTGCTGTTGCCGACGCCTGGCGTATTCCTGGCCACGAGGAATTTCGTGGGCTTGAGCTGACTACGTCAGACAAGTGAGCATAAGCAACAACAACAATATTTTTCTGACTACATCTGGTTATAAAGCAAATTACATCTCGTTGATACATTCTAAAGATTTCAAACGCACCAATCCATCTCGCGACGTCAGTCTTTAATCGGTGCAGGTTGGTGAGTAAAATGATACCCTTCGCAACATATCCTCTCTTTACAGTATGCATGTAAATAAGTTTATCACTAGAAATAGAACAGTCTTTTTCAGCAGCACCTCTTGAATATCGTCCCGGGATTTCAGCTGAGCCCGCACACGGCAAGGTTAGACGTTCCCCCGTGATTCATAGCTGATACCTGAAATGATCTTAATGAGGTAGCATGTAATCAGCTCTACCATTTTAGTTCCAGTATAACTCGTTAAGTATTTAAACAGCTATAAATGATTTTCAATAGGGAGTTAATTGTCACATACCCCTAATTAAACAAATTTTCAGGATGGTATGACTTTTTCCTCTCTAATTTATAAATTTTAAGTTTTCGTTCAATTAAGCAGTTTTAGAGTTTGCTTTTAAATATTTTTTTAATTTCTTTTAGAAGGTCTTTCTTTAATTTTAAATTGTCGTTTCATTTCATTAAGTTGCTGCTACCGTGCATTTTTAATAAAATTGACTATTTCTCTAGATTATTATGTTCCAAGAAAATTTCCAGAATGTTAGTCATTAGGTTATTTTGAAGTAGATTTACGTAAAAAATGAGCAATATCCTTGGTGGGACTCGAACCTGGACCTCTCTAATAGGCGCCGGAAGTGCTACCGTTATACAACGGAGGCATGCTAGAAGGAGGGAGAAAATACCTTATATACTCCCTCTTTTAAAGAGCGACTGGGGATCAGCGAACAAAATTGCCAAATCCTGGTGGTGAAGAATCATCATCCACCACTTTTAGTTCGTGTGCCAATGCAGAGTCATTGGGTTATTTTTGATCTAGAAAATGTGAAAAATGTCAAAGAAAATCCAGAAAAAAATTCAGAAATGTTAAAAACTCTCTCGCCTTGACTCGATCTTGGACCTCTCGATTATGCGCCGAGCGTTACACCACGAAGTCATGCTGGAAGGAGAGAAAAAATACCTTATAATGCATAATTTTTTTTATAATTTATGAATTTTTCATAAATTATAAAAAAATTTTAAATTTTTAAATTTTTTATTTTTTAAAAAATTATTTTTTTTATAATTTATGAATTTTTTTATAATTTATGATATGTATTCAATATCGCCAATCAGTATTTTAAACGCCGCCAAATACGTGTAATTTTTATTTTAATTTACACTTCATTTTTATGTTAAATTTGTACTATACTTCTAATTCTTCTTTCGACCCATCAAAATCATAAATTAAGTTGATTTTAAAGAAGGAGCGAAAATATAAATTACACAGAGAACGTTTGGCACTGTAAATATCATACTGCTTACTTTGTGACACACTTAACAGTTATCCACGGGGAATTTTTCTGCCTTCTGGTGTTCATTAGTATTTACACTCAGAGATCAAGCTCTTGTGTTTCTTCTATGCAGGGAATCTCTAGCATACAAGATGAATAAGAGCAACCAGCTGAAGTGGCAATGAAAAGGACATTTTGCATATTGAGATGTGAAACCTTTTGAAATATCTTGCAGTCGAAAAACACGACTGAAAGCCTTTAAAAATTTAAACTGGATTGTAAAACACACTTCGAATGGAATAAACTTTTTTGCCTTCAGAATTTATAAAGCCTCGTCATGAAACTTTATCAAAAATAAAGTGCAATAGTTCTAAAAACTATTTTTCAGGATTTAAGACATAAATCCCTTTTATAATGTGTCAGACTCAACATAACAATAACTGTATGCACAAACAGAAATATTGAGAAATTGTGTCCTTTGATAATTTTATTTATTAGAGAAAATTGTATTTTTATGTATAGCGATAGCTTTTTACTGTTGCTAGATGGATATTACCCTTTTGTAAAATTTGTTAGAACTTACAAATTATATTTCTTTTCAGACGAAAGTTATAATAAAATTCAAATTGCCATATTTTAAAACACAGTTTGATATACGGCGCTGCCTAGCGATCTGATAGTGTACGAACTGTCTATAATTTAATTTTATTTCTAAACAAAATAAATGAAAAATTTAAACTTTACTTTATATTAAGTTTATTTATCTTTATATTACCTGTACGAACTATATATTATTTAATTTTATTTCCAAACAAAACCAATGTAAAATTTAAATTTATCTTTATATTAGACATTAGGAAAACCAGAAGCCAGAGACCGAGTAACTAAAAACGTTAATAAAGAAGCTAAAAAATATAATAATATATATTCAGCCCAAAGTGTGTTAGACATAACTCTGAAGACTGGCTGAATTTAACGGCACAAAAGGAGAGCAAGAAGAAATTAAATTAACTAACTAAACATAACTAAACAAGTATTAGAAAAGACTAAAATATAAGAAAATGGACAATACAACATAAAGAAAACATATAAATACAAACATGAAAAAAGACATAAACAACGAACACGAACGTAAACACCGTTGACAGTTTTCATAATTACACAACAAAATTTTTTCTAATTGCTAAATGTTAAAAAGGGTTCATCTAAAATCTTGAAATAATAAACATCTCTCAAGGAAGTGTTTTGTGTCCCCCATCTCTCTATAATTCAAGCAAAGTTTATTATCTCAAATTTTAAATGTGGAGAGATATTCCAGGAAGCTCCCGTGTCTAGTCAAGAATTGGTTTACCATTTATATCGTTAAAAATAATATGTTCTTTTTTCGAAATAATATTTGAATTTACAAGATATTTTATTCGTTTTATGCAAAATAACCATTTATTTTCCCACTCTTTAAGGTAATATTTATAAAAACTGGATATCTGGAATAACTATTGGGGTAGCTCAGTCTATCGCGTAAAATATTGCCACTGTGGTTTGTAATACATCTATTGCATAACGGCTTATGCACATATTTGTATGCGTGAAGTTATATGCTTTAATGCTGCAGTCTAGATCTGACTAATCACTTTACTTTGTCTTATTACTATTGTATCCAAATTCAAATTATGAATTTAGCTTAGAAATGCAAAAACCAGGCAAATGTTCTTAGGTTTTTATGATTATACCTTTAAAAAGTTAAATATTCAATGCAAACGCTGATGTCTCAAAGTTATTTTTTAGATTTTAATTGGTTTCTTCATACAAGAAACAGTGCAGAGAACAGTTACTACTTCTATATCTTTGAAAATTAGATTGATATACTGTTTATTTTCCTTTTATTTATATTTCAATGACGTTATTCTTCAGCAATTATAAAACTTTGCATAAATATTTGGGATTTGCATTATGTTTTTAAGCATACCTCGAAATTTTAAAAGTTCTGATACAAAGTTTTCATACTTTTCCACGTTTCTTGCGGATCAGTCTTAATGTAAAGGAAATAAAATCCGACGTAATACAGAAGAATCTGCTGAATCCTTACAGGTATAAAAATTAAAGAACGCAGTATCACATACTAAACGAAAGATTAAACATGAAATAAGGGAAAAATTAGGAAATATTAGTGTGTTTATAATAATAACACTCTCGAGTGTTTTGATCTCGAGCATCAGCTACACAGAATATCGGAATGTTAATAAAATAACACATAATGAAGAGCATGACATTTAAAGATAAGTATTTGAATTTAATAAAACCTAAAATTTGTAAATATTTTCGTCCTCCTTCCAGCATGTCTTCGTGGTGTAACGGTTAGCAAACTCGGCGAGTGTTCGACAGGTCCAGGTTCGAGTCCCGGCCAGGGCATTGCTCATTTATCGTGTTTCTTAATTCAAAAAAACTTAATGACTCTACAGTGGCGCCCGAACTAAAAACAAAGGTAGTGGAGAACGATTCTTCACCACCAGCATTTAGCGACTGGAACTCTAATCCCCAGTCGCTCTTTTAAAAGATATTTTCTCTTTCCTTTCAGCATGCCTTCGTGGTGTAACGGTTAGCACACTTGGCGCGCATTCGAGAGGTCCAGGTTCATGTCCCGGCGAGGGTATTGCACATTTTTCACATCTCCTCCTTTAAAATAAGCTAATGACTCTGCAAAACAACTAAATTGAGTAACTATATATTTCTATATATAGATAATATAGAAATATATAGTATATATTTCTATATTATCTATATAATTTAGTAACTATATATAACTTTATATTTCTATAAAGTGCAGTTATTTTTATGAAAGTAATATGTTGTTCAGTGTTTGATTTCCTTGTAGGCTTTACGATCTTGGGAGTATTGTTACAAAATTTCCGTTTTTGTTATTTAATGAAATGTGAAATAATTTGTTGTACTGTGAAGCTACGGTGAATGAGAAGCTTTAATTTTACTTTTTTTTAAAATAATGCATAAATCCATGGAAAAAAAACGGAAAAAATGAAAAAGAGAGAGGGCGTAAGGAAGATATTCTTGTAAATGAAGATGCATCGTCATCTCCCAAAACGCAAGGTATCGGCTTTTCGATTAGTTAATCAGATATTGAAAAAGTGATAACTCATGTTCTCCTATGAAGAGCTTGATGGGAAACTAATAACTGATAATATACCGATGAAGATTGCGGAAGGATTAAATACGATGCTGTAAATCTACAAAGATGCCAATGGGAGTAAAAATCTCATTATTAATTCTTATCACTACGAAATGGTAAGCACATCGAATAAATTAATGCATGCAAGTGTCATTCTAGTCGCACCTTGTATTTAGACGGTGGAAATAAACGTACTTTGAACGACAACTAGAGATTAATATTTGATTGTTGAATAATTCGATATGAAATAATATGAAAGCATCCCTGAATTTTTTGGAAATAAACATTCTGAAAACTTTTCATTTATAAAGTTGTAACATAAAATGCATTTATTTGTATGTGTGGTGAAATCATTTTTCCAGAACAAAAAATATTAAATTAAAACTTTTCCATGATTTTTTTTTACTTACGCTACCTATACACTTGCATGTTTAGCTTACTTATTTAAGTAATTCGATGCCTTAAAATTGAAGAAGGAAATGCTAGAGAGGTACATTTTTCCTGATGGAAATATTTAAAATGAGAATAAAGTCGCATAAAATATTGCAATTTTTTAACGACTATACATATAACATATATTTAAAAGGCGTCTGTTATAATTCTTTTCTACAACGATAGGAGATATTGAAGATGATCATTCTCTTTTAGTAGTTTTTAGATCTTTTTCCTTTGCTCCAAACTGATACTTTAAAGAAATTCTTAATTATAATTTTTGATGTCTCTTTTCCTCACACCAAGATGAATAATAAACATTCACAGCGTTTAAAAAATATCTGGTAAAAATGTTAAGGCAGTTAGCGAAATAAACAGGTTATGTAGTGGAATGTCTGTGCAGAAATGGCCAACTGAGGTCGCACAGGACCAGCAATTCTTTTGCTAGCGCAATTCATCATTCTTCGTGCTGTCTCTGAACAATATGCATCACTATACGAGTCCGAAGCTCGTCGATATGCATTTTGTCTAAGGGACTGCAGGTAAAACGGAGAAATTACTCAAAGGAAGTACAGAAAGCAATTGCTGAGTACCTCTTCTGAGCAGGTACTGACATGAACAGACTGAGTTTTAAATCATGTCAGATTTTTGGGCGGTAGTGGGTGGCGTACCCGGCCAGACATTGTGATCTGGTAAAAGAGGACATAGCTGGAACGGGTCTTTCTCTGCTGGTTTTCATTTATGCGAACTATTAAAGTTTGTGCGAATTAGAGCTTTTTATTGATTATTGTAAAGTTGTATTGGCAGAGGACGATTCGTGAACTGTCCTCTATCCGTCCACGTGGCATTATTTTGATCCTGCCCTAAAACGGGTACGTTACTTGTAGTTTAAATGAGACTTGTGTTAAGTCTTTTGTTTGATTACAAAAAATTTTTATGCATATAAACTGATTACACGGCAAATTGCTTGTAAAACTTGAGAAAGTTGTGATCTCTATATATAATAATGTTGAATTGCCTTAACATTTGTTATATGCATTGGCATATATGTAATCTGAATGAGATATTTGTTATATTTTTAATTAATTGTATGATATATTGTGCATGTAGCAATTGATTTATTGGCAAAGTTTGTAGACTTTGAAAGAGATTTATTATCTTTTATTGTGAAAATTTGAACGCATGTTGGCGTTTACTATATGATTTGGCATATTCGTTGGTCTGTATTTTGTCTTTGGTCTTTCTCTGCTTTGTATTTTTTGATTTTCTGTATTTTTGTGGGTGTTTTCTTTTTCTCTTTCGGGTTGGTAGTTTGTGTGTTTGTGTATTTTATTGTAATTTTATTGTAATTAGTTTTTAAGTTAATTAATGTTTAAGGTTATAGGTATGTAAGTCCGTGTTTAAACTACATTTGTAGGTGCACGGCATTTTATTATGTAAAACCCTTTTAAACTGTCCTACGACAGGTGAAGGTGTTAGGCCCTGTGGGCACCATTTTTTTTTCATAAATTTGAATGCTTAGAGGTTCTCCTTTATAATGTATTTCATGAGTCTTATTGTACTTTGAAAAAATTTTTTTAACTTATTTGACTTGTACTTATGTATTGATTTTATCTTTGGATTGGAGCCCGATTCCGAGAAATTAGTAAAATAGATGGCGGGATCAGAAAAAGGTGAGTTTCGCGAGGAGGACGCATTTGATAGAACTTTGAGAGAGACTAATAGTATTAATGAAGTTGTAAAGGAACTTTATAAAATAGTCGATAAAATTAAAACACAGAAAAAAAAATCGGAGCAATGCCTCCGGACAAAATTACTCTGGGACTTGATAAGATCTTGGAACTGGCTACGGCCCAAAGTTTGCATGTCTTGGAGTTGGAACTTAACGCTAATACTAGCTGCGAGATAAAAGATATTAAGAGCGAGATTCACGACCTGCGAGGAATAGTTACTGAAAACTTTGAAAAATTAACTTCTAAAAATGAACAAGAAATTGCGGATGTAAAAGGTTCAGATGAACTGACTCTTAAGCCTTTGATTCCAGACATAGATGTATATGATGAGATTGTAGGGGAAATTGATCCTAATGAGTTGGGAATCCACATTCATAAATCCAGGAGATTTGAGAATGGTGAGCTTAGGCTCAGGCTGGCCAACAAGAAAGAGGTATCAAGACTTGAGGAGGCCATACATAAAAAGAATCTCGCATCTAGGATTTTCATGAGAAAGAAGCGCTTTATAAGACCAAAAGTGATTGTTTATGATACCAATAAAGATTTAGAAAATGAAACTTTGATTACGACATTCTGTAAGAACTGTGAATGCAACAAGAAATGTGTTAGACATTTATTTAACATTACTACTAAAGAAGGGAAATTTCACAGAGTGTTTACTGTTGATTCGAAATGTCAAAGAGAAATTTTGAAAAATAAGAGGATTTTGATTGACTGGCAATCTTTCAGTGTAAAACTGTTTTTAAGACCTCGTCAATGTACTAATTGCTGGTCTTTTGGTCACACAAAAAGACACTGCAAATCTGAGACATGTTGCTCTCAATGTTCGGGAAGTCACTTTAAAAAAGACTTTAATGAGAAAAGTATAAAATGTGTTGATTGTGAATTCTCTAATAAGAAGTATAACACTAAATATAATGTGTCACATCGCGCCATTGATAAGATTTGTCCATGCCTTGTGAGCGAAAAAGATTTTATCTATGAGCATCTGGATGTTGATTTTAATATATGAATTGGAATTGCTTCGGTCTCGGGTTCCAATTTCTTGTATATATGCTTTTAAACTTTTTAATTCTTGTGTTTTATTTGATTTTTATTAATTTTAATATGAAGATTGTTAGCTTGAACGCTAACCACTGTTCTCTTGCTGCCGCCCAGCTCCCCGTACTAGATAAAATCTTGGGTTTTGTCCCTGATATTTTATGCCTACAGGAGCCCTACTTAATCAATAGAAATCTGGCCTTTAGTCAGAATACATGGTGCGTTGCTTTACACCCTGGTGGACGCACAGCCATTGTGATTATAAATAAAGATATTGAGTGTGCTTTTGATTTTAAATCTGATGAAATTGTTTGTATTTCAATTTTTGGTGTAAACAGGATTGGCATTGCCTCCTGTTATTTTTCTCCTGCTGCGGATGTTTCGATATGCCTTAGTCGGTTAGAAGATGTCTGCCCAAATTATGAGAGATTAATTATATTTGGTGATTTCAATGCAAGGCATTCATCATGGGGTGCTCCTAATATTGATCCTAGGGGGACCTTAGTTTTCGATTTTATAATTGCCAATCGATTGAATCTTTTGAATACAGATCATTCGCCTCCATCCTTTCCTTTTCTGTAGGAGTTGGGTGGACGGATTTAGTAATGGTTTCTACGAATATGAATTGTCATCCTGACGATCTGGTGATCTCGGAAGAAGAATCTATGAGTGATCACAAATTTTTAATACTTGAGATTGATAGAGATATTCCAGAGCCAAATCACTTCGGAATTACAAGAAATTTATTGAGAATAGAGAAGTTTTGCCGTGGCTATAAATCTGAAGTTTTAAAATATCATGATAATTTAAAGAAGATTAGATCGGCTGATGAGATGAATGAATTTGTTGAAGATTTTGTAAGGAGCCTACGAAGTCGGATTGCTCGAAAATTACGATCTAGGCATAAGAACAGGACTGTTTTTACTTGGTGGAATGACAGCCTTTCGAAATTACGCAGACGTTTGCGTGCTCTAAGGAAAAAAATCTCAGGTTTCTGGCATCTCTGATGCAGAGAGAATACAGAGGAAGATAAATTATAAAAAAGAGATGGCTCTGTATAAACGTATCATACGAAAGACCAAATTTGAAGCCACATGTAAGATCTTTATGAATAACAAGTTTTATCATGACGGATTTTTGAAAATTGCCACTGTTAAAACTAGAAATAAAAATATGATAGTGGCTCCTGAGATAACGAGCAATAAAGTCGAATTAAATAGGAAAATTTTAACTGATACCCTTGACCTAGGCACACGTGAAAATTTTGATGGTTTTAGAGTCATTTTAGAGGGTGATTCCGTGATGGACCCAGATTTGAAACAAGAAGAGGTTTTATGGGCAGTACAGGAGTTCCGCAGTAATAGCGCCCCTGGGCCAGATGGCATTCATGCTGTTTTTATAAAGGTTTTTTATGGTTTTTATCCTGAATTTATATATCTTCTTTTTAGCAAATGTTTTAGATTCTGTGTTTTTCCAGATGCTTGGAAGATGGGAAGACTTATAATGATCCCTAAGTCGAATGGAAAGAAACGTCCTATTGTACTTTTGGACTTTTCAGGGAAAATATTGGATAAAATATTGGCGAATAGAATATTGTATTGGGTTTTGAAGGACAATAAGCTAAGCCCAGACCAACATGGCTTCCTTCCTTGTCATAATAGCGATACTGCTTTGTATGAAGTTACTAACTATATAATAGAAAACAAAACTGATAAACATGTTGTTGCTCTTTCGCTTGATATCTCATCGGCTTTCGATTCGATAAGTTGGTCTTCCCTTCTGCACACTTTGTTTGATTTGCAGATTCCAGGTAATGTTATTAGAACATATATGACGTATTTTGAAAACAGGACAATTTTGTTTAATGATATTGGTCTTGATGATAAGGATGACGCCATTATGAAAATTTTTAAAGGTTGCCCGCAGGGTTCCTGTAGCGCACCCCTGTTCTGGAACTTGATCATAAATAAATTGCTTAAATCCGATTTTTCTGAAAATGTTAAGGTTGTTGCCTATGCTGATGACATTCTTGTTCTTTTAAAAGAGGATTCTTTAGAAAAGCTGGAGAGATTGTTTCAAGAGACTACTTCATATCTTGAAAAATGTAGGAGAGATGAAGGTCTCCAATTTTGCTTGGAGAAAACCAATGCTTTATTCTTCCCTAGGGGTGGCAGGAAATGCAGAACACCTCAATTAAGATTTAATGAATCAAGGATCAAATTTGTTGCCAATTTGAAATACCTAGGTGTTATCCTCGACTCCAGACTTACTTTCGCGGAGCATTTTAAAGCTGTACAGAGGAGGACTAATGAAATTTTAATCAGGCTTTTACAAACGTTCATTTTCTGCGTATACTTTGAACATGAAGAGTAACATAATACGTGAAATTTATAGAAATGTTATTGTACCCATTATTATGTATGGCATAGGATCGTGGGGTTCGAGGGCAGGGGAACTCTGTGGAATACGCTTGAAATTGAACACTATTCAAAGGAGCTGGTGCCTGGCTATGACGCGTAGCTTCAGGACGGTCTCCACCGAAGTTTTATGTGTCCTGGCCGGCACTCCGCCTCTCTCTATTCTCTATAGCATGTATTATGATAAGTTTCTTTTTAGAAATAGCAGCATTGATTTTAAATTTTATGGAGACACATTGATTACCAGGCATGCATTCGAAAAATTTAATAGATTACTTATACATCCTTCCTGTAACATTACCTGTGATTTTGATAAAGATCCTCCTGGTATTGGAATGTTTGATATCTATACAGATGGCTCGGGGATCGATGGAAAAATAAGAGCTGCTTTCGTTGTGTTTTACTATGGTACCGAAATCCATTATGCATGTTATAAGATGAATCATTATAACTCGGTCTTTCAGGCCGAATGTTGTGCTCTCGAGAAGGCCCTAAACTATGTTAAATCTAAAGTTCCATGCTTTTCTGTTGTCAATGTATATAGCGATTGTCTTTCTCTGCTACAGGCTTTATCTCGTCCTATCCCTACAAATCTCACCATTTTTAACATTAAGAAACTGTATAAAGATATTCTTGGAAATGCTACCATTAAACTACATTGGATTAAAGCCCATGCAGGTTTTGCCGGTAATGAGAGAGCGGACATGTTGGCCAAGGAGGCTGCTCTGTCTGACTTAACTAATTTTATTGAGATTCCTGGATCAAAAAGGATTGCCAGTGGAGTTATGCTAGAGGACTGTCTAAAGAGATGGAATTGCATGTGGTTTGCGTCAGAGAAGAATAAAGATAATTTACAGTACATACGGATAAAGAGACATATGCCGCTCTATAACAACATTGATGTCAACCAATTTCTCTCTGGCCATGGCAGATTCCCTACCTATTTGAAAAAATTTGGTCTACACGAATCGGACCTGTGTCCAAAGTGTGAAGTCCCTGCCGACTCAAATCATTTCTTTTATTACTGTGATATTTTAAAGGATTTAAGAAATCTATATGGAATCACAGATAGTCATGTCTTGGATATGAGGAAATATGTTAAATACGCGGAGGCCGTTCTGAGCTACTTGAATGCAAATAGAAATGAATGTGGTATTTTAATTTGATATCTCTATTACCTTTATGTGTACATCTTTGGATTTTATTATGAATGCTTTTACTGGAAGATTTTAAAAATTTGACGTTGTTTTTAATGTTTTTTTTGTGTCTTTAGTAATTATGGATATTTTACTGATTTTATAATTCATTGACTTTGTATTGTTTTATGAATTTACATTGTGATTTTAATATTTTATCTTTGATATTCAGAATGTATACAGAAGGTATTATTTTAGCTTTGTGTCTTTTATTGTGAAGCTTTGTTTTAGATTTTGAAAATTTTAACTGTGTTGTGAAATTTATGTATTTTATGTTTATATTATAAGGTACAATATGTGCCTATGGAGTAAGACATATGATCTGAAAATTTTATTGTAAACCCGAAAGAGTTTTGATTTTTTCTGATTTTATTGTGTTGTGTCGTTTATTTTACACACTTCTACTGATAGGTTATTGTTAGGGCAATATTGTACTTAATTTTGTTAGCGTTAGCTCATGGAGTGTTAACCAATGTGTAACTAAATGCTTTGAACATGAAATCATCCCTGAGAGATATATTAATTGTTTATAATACTATATTTAATGCTTAATTTTTACATTTTGAATTTATAATTTGTATAGTACTACTGAGAACTAGTCTCTCAGCAGTCAAATCGGGGGTGATCCTTCTATCGGTTCAACTCGTTAATAGTTAGTTTTAACTTCTTTTGGGAATTCCTCGAAGCGCGTTTAGTTTTGCCCTTCCTGATGTTTATTTTTGGGAGTGTGATTTTATGTTTATGTGTGTGGTTTAATGTGGTTGTCTGTTGTATGTTTGAATTTTGTTTGATCTTTCCTTCTCTTTTTAGTTTATTAAACTAACAATATTATTTTGATTTAGATTTCTTTGGTTTCTCTCACTTTCCTTTTGTTTGAATGTTATATCAGCTTTGTGACCATTTAAGGTCTGTATTTTTTGGTTTTCTTTTGTTTCCTTATTCTAACGTTTAAGTTACCGGATTCAATCTTTGGTCTCCCGTGATTTAGAACAATATCTTTGCTCGGAGATCATGGCCGGGCCGCTGGACGCCATCGTTTGTGGATGGATGGAGGAGGGTCCTTATAACCATGAGGTAAACACTGCCAGGCGGGTGGACCTCTCTCTCCTTTTCTTACCTCTTCTGAGCAGCCTTCCGCAGCCCAATGTGTAAAATGCAGTTCGGAGACTCAGGGTCATGTAGTTATGGATGTCACTATAAAACAGCACGGGGAATGATGGTTTACGTCAGTAGAAATGTATTGCTTAACAGCGTCTTATGTCATATCAAAGGGCCATTTCTGACCACTGATTCCTTCACAAAATCTGCTTAACTCGGTCCCTCTGTTTGCTTTATATGTTTTACAGATCATTTTGACACATCCTGTATATTTCAATGAAATGAAACATTTCCGTCTCTTAGAATAGGAATAATATACCCCCATATCACGGGATAGTTAATCTTTTCATGGAGGAATTCTTCTCACTCAAGGTTTTAAGAAGTCAGGCTTCCATATTTCCTTACGTAATAGGGTAAGGATTACTGCAAGAACCTGTAATTTGGTATAAACTGAGCAACTTCTACCGAGAGCAGCATTATGAAGGTGCGTCTTCATAATGCTGCTGTTGGTAGAGGTTGCTAAAGCGTGAAAGAATCTGTTTCCTAAACTCAACGTTAAAAATAAAGTTTCAAATGATATACTAAAATTAATAGAGAGAAAATAAGTGAGTAAACAAGGTATTTGCTCTAATATAATACTTTATAAATAAAAGTCTTGTTCAAACTTTATTATTGCTATATCTCACATTACTTGATATCTTAAAAGCAGTTTAATGCTATTTACTGATATAAAATCCCGTTAATACTCTCAGTGGATATTTTAAGAACTATCATGATGGAGAACAGCATTCATTTTCTAATGAATTTCGATGGTACCACAAATGTATTTTCTCTCCGTTTCGCTCAAAATGTTCGGTTGGGTAATTTTTCAAAGAAACTCCTGTGTATTTAAATTCCTATGCCCATTCGTAAGGAAAAGTATTTGCGACTACCGATTCAGTGTACTTGTACTCCTCACATAATATGACCATAAACATTCTAATAAGCATTCTGAGAAATGCAAATACTTCTTGAAGTTTCAGCTCCTAAAAACAGTTGCTGGGAAAGGCAGAGACAAGAAGATATCTTCAGGACTATTTCTTTGAATGTTATTGATGGCATGATTATGAAATGGGACTAGCGAGATATTTCTCATATTTTTAGCATTTTGAATAAGCAAATTCAATATAATCATCAGCCTTTCAGATCCTAAAATTTCAATAACTTAAGCTATAAAAGTAAAGCCAAATGTAAACCATTAAAAAGGTATTGCTGTTTTTCATGTTGTACAGAAATAATTCAACCGCTCCTCAAAGTTAAACTGTACTAAAAAAATAATGCATACTCTAACTTACTGGCAAATGATTAAAATTGTTTGTTATAAATTTAGAAAAGCATTCTTAACATAAATTTCTACAATGATAAGTAATTAATCCTAAGATATTAAAGTAAAATTTGTGAAAATTTGAGTAAAATGAGAAAATTATGTATCTTGTTTTACAACTAATCTTTCTTTAACGCAATATATGGAAGATATGGAAGCTTCACGTCTAAAAGAGCACTTTTCAAGTCCTGTAGACTTCGGGGAAGCACTGGGGGGCTGTATTTCGGCGAACCAAATAATTCCGCATATGAACAATTCACTTAAATTCAGTGCTTTTTAGTAAGCTGTCCAATGCTTTCGAGTGGTTGCCTCTGTTTTCAGACTTCCCTGCTCCAGAGGTATGCGACCGAGGCATTTTGATTATGTAATGTAGAGGTTACAGTAAATTGCCTTTGTAATTTACTGTAACCTCTACATCGTCGTAAATAAGGAAATAAGAGAAAGCATTCGCTAAAAAAAGTGAAGGAAACCATTAGGGGCTGGAGAACGGAACTGAATAAGAGGTCTCTTGGGTACAAGAGATGACTATCTACTGTTAACGCCAATGAAAAGTAGAGATGCTTGATTGAGGTGAGAAGTTTTGTTCCGCTAGAAAATATTATGGCTCAATAAAATCAGTAAACAACTTTACTTGGGGTCACAAGACCTCGTTCATATATCAACGAAGGTATTGCTTTTTTGATTGCATAAACTTAACCGATAATTACAATCATATGTGTTCTAGGCTTTAAATGCAATAGAAATTATTCAGTGAGATCTAGAATGCATACTCTCTCTAATATAACACAAGTTTTAAAGCTAATATAACTTCGTAAAAGTATTTATTAGTTTCCACGAAATACGTTTTTCGATTGCGCAAACTGAATAATTTTTTACAATAAACTGATTCTAGATTTTAAATGAAACAGAAATTATTCAGTGAGTTGTACTGTGTATGTTTTATCTAATATAACAGCTACTTTCAATCAGGCACAGAAAAAATGAAATGAAGAAAACACCGTCTCATTTATAATATTTTTATTATATTATTGTTACGAATTTTGTAAAGAGACACATAATTTTAGCGCAGCTATATATAAAACCGTTGTAATTTTTTTTGTGTAATGAAACATGAAAATCTAAAGAAGCGAAGCTTACTAGAAAAGTAAGAATTCAAGGGAAGTCTATTTAACAGATCGAATATCTCGTTAAATTGGCAAGTTGTGACGACTAAATTTGTAGCCAAACCGCCCAAAGTCATCAAACTTGGCTATCATTTGGCGACATTTTCATGGGGTTCTTATGTAACCGTAATGGATATTGCAACTGAGTAACTGTAATTGATATTCCGGGTAACTGTAACTATATTCTATATTACTGGAAGGCCTGAGATGCCTTCCAGTAATTTCAAGAAGTAGAAAGTACTAGAAGTATCTCGTTCTCAGTTGTAGTTATTAGTTGTTAGTTCAGCGCAAGTACACAGTACTGAGATATCTCCCGGTTAGCTTTGCTCTTTAGATGCGCTTTGCATTGCGTTGTGTTTAACATTATTAGTAGTTTGACGTGTAACTACTGATTGTACTCTGTGATAATATGAAGAGTTGTACGACTATTTTTGTGAAAAGTTATAGAACTCTGGAGTGTTTCTTTTGATGATATAAATTTTATTAGCCTATAATAGGAGCTGTATGCATTCAAACTATTACGAACCTGTACGCACAGCAGCATTATTATATTTTTCAGTATATACGTAGTGCTACGTTCAATATTGATGTTAGTTCAAGTTTAAAAAATGTAAAAAATTGAATTTTTTACATTTTTTTGTTTTTGTTGAAGAATTCAATTGTAGAGGATGCAAAATTCACTCTATAGGAACAATCATATATATTATTTCTCATTCTAAATTCTTTTATTCTTCTCTCTCGCGCTTTTTCAAAACTCGCGCAGCAAAACCTAAAGAAGTTTTCTGAAAGGAAACAGAAAAAGATCAAGAAAGGAATTGAGCAATAATATCATGAGATATTGGATAAACTGGACGTATTAAACCTAACGAATACTGAATAATTTCTCAATGAATTGTTAGCAAAGTTTCAGACAGTAAGTCAGTTGCATCTAAAAGCTTCAGTTTGGAATACAGCATTTCAAAGAATGATTTGCCCTTAAAGATTTTACCATATGGTGATCGGCAGTATTTTTCATAAATTTAAAAAGTACATAAAATTACTAATTAGATATAATATGATATAAAGGCATTTTATTTAAATCAATTAGATTAAAAAGTTTAAAAATATTCTTAAGGTCTGGTCGCCCGGACTTTATAGTGGTTAGGGTCGCCTGAATGCGATACCGAAGGGCCCGGGCTCGAATGCCGAAGACACGGATGTAAAATTTTCTTTCTCTTCATAGGAGGTAACGAAGCCACCTGTTAGGTGCCTCCACAATAAAATGGACACCACTTGTGGCTTTAGGAGTGGCCAAAGCCGTTACAGGCAACTGCCCGCCATTTGGGGAAAACATTTTTAAGGACTGCGTTTATTGTTTTTAAATCGCCTTATTTGTTAATCAAAAAAAAATATTAAATCTGAAATAAATCTTACTCTTTGCCGAATGGTGACTCACTGGCACCTGAAAGATAAAAGTATTTGAGTATTTTATTTCAGGCAGTGGCAATCCATTTTATTTAAATAACCTAGCTTGTTGATCAAATGTGAAAACTAAGTGTCTTATGATATGACAAATGACAATACACTAGACTATCGAAGATAAAACTATTTTATTTATAACAGTTGTAACACATAGCTTTCAAACTGCTGCAAATATTACTCAGAATTCATTAAATTTGCTCAAAACATGCAGTAAATAAAACACAAATTCAAAATTCGATTCGGTTTTCTGGAAGCAAATGTTTGAGTGAAGATTTATGTGTATTCAAAATTCGAAGGCCCTGAGTTCCGCTGTTTTTCCACGATTACAACAAGCAAATAAACGAATATCCATCCATCCATCAATCTATGCTTAAATCCATCTATCCATCCACACATATGCATTGGTTCTTCACTGTTTAATATTAGCGAATGAAGTTTTTCAGGTACAAATGGCACCAATTAAGGCAGTTGATAGGCACTCCAGTCTTTCGTAGTCTACTATTCGCTCGCTATATGAGAAAAAAATATTATGATTAGCTGTACGATGATTTGGAAAGCTTAGTTATGGCCTCGTCTTAAGCATTAATTTTAAGTCTTGCATAACCTAAATTCTAACTCAGAGTTGGTTCATTATTCAGCATGAGCAATGGAAAGATGTTATGTATATTTAAAGTGATATGACAGCCTGCTTTATTAATTGTAAAGTTATCTGTAGGATTAATTGGAGGGCTTAGTTATGGCCTTGGCTTAAGCGTTCATTAAGTCTTGCGTACCCTAAATTCTAACTCGGGGTTGGTTCATTATTCAGCATGAGCAATGGAAAGATAATATGTACATTTAAAGTGATAAGATATCTCGTTTTATTAATTGTAAAGTTTACGTTGGCAGCTTAAGTCAGAATTCTTTCGACTAAAAGTCGGAATATTTTGAAGCATTTGTACGACTTTGTGCAAAGAGTTTCGTAATTCTGCCAGAGGTTCTAAATTATGATTCGTACTTTATTTCATTTGCGTATTTAGACCAAGAAAAACTTCTTTAGTGCTATTCAAAATGTTCTAACAATTTAAATTTCTGTCAAAATTTTAAATTTTCTATGACTTTTCAAGCTAGCAGAATAAGAAGGAAAAATAGACTTAATGATTAAACGTCAGTGTAAAATAATTACTGAGTACTAATTAAATTTATGTCGTTATAGACGATACTGTAATTGTATAAAGAAATGAGTATTTTTTAGCTATCCTAAAGCTGTCGTGTTACATTAAAGATTACAATTTAAATGAGAATGATGAAAGCCTAGTTGACCACATTGTAAGCGGAAGCAAAACAATTAGTAATATGTAACGTTTAGGGTAGATAAAAATCCTTTATTTCAATAACTGAAAATATACGAAATAAATCATTACACACTTTTACAAGAAAACATCCATGGCGTTTTAAAAAGCGCAAAATATTTCCTTAAAATGACGTTGAAACTATAGCACATCTACAGCTCGTGTCAGTGTTTCTTAAGGCAAAACTAATCCTGTCAGTCAGACGCACTTAGGCAAATCAGAGCACTATCGCAACTGAAGCTTATTTGCTAATTATTTTTTCGTAACATATTGCTTGTCTTCTATAATATTGAGGAAACAATGATAGAGCTTATTAAAGCTGACAGTTCGCTAACACTAAATCATATGCATCTCTGAAGTGAAGAGTTTTCCTACATTTCTTAATGGCTGCTGTAAATCTTAGCTGTCAGTCTATTTTATTCATAAGTGGAAGCTTTCTTATTTCCAAAATGCTTTCTAGAAAATGTTTTTCAAGACAGTTAAGCTTCTGAAAAATGTCTTCTCGAGTTTTTCAACCGTCACTTCACGGATTAAATATACTTATCAATTCTGGAATGCCAGATGATGTTATTTTTCTGGTGGAAAATATATCCCTGACTTTCGTTAAAATTTAAGTAGCTGTCAAAATTCACTTTCATGGAAAGCTGCGAGTGGGTTACTTAACACTGCATTTTAAACCGAATTTTATGCTTCAAAACTAACACTAGCGTATTGATCGATTATTGTATAATATGAATAAAACTAGGCTTGTCATTTTTTGTTTTGACGTTTAAAAGAATCCTCAAATACAAGTACGTTAAATCTTTTATTCGTGACGGAGAAGATTTCTTGTTTTAAAATTGATCCTTTAATTTAAATGAATTGTACTAGATTGATAAATTATTTAGGCAGAAAGCCAAATTACGGAATATTGCTTTAGGATCCATATATTAGAAATTATAAAATTATATTATAGAAAACGTATTTTTGACATTCTTTAAAAATTTATCAATCATTTTTTTATAAATCAAATTGGAAGTTTTAATGCATTTTGAATTTTTTTAAAATATATATATATCTGAGAGAGAGGGCGAATCTACTGCAGTTGCTGTTCAAATAAATTGACATAGATAATAAAAAAAATCTTATAAAGTAATAATTTTGATTACATTAAACATCTATAACCTGCATTATTAAATCAGATCGGTAAATTTTTAATCTATATTGTAGTAGCGTATTTTCCGTAGAAACTCAGAAAGCACTTTCTCCCTCCTTTCTGCATTTCTTCGCGGTGTAAAGGTAGCACACTCGCGCGTATTCGAGAGATCTAGATTCGAATCTCGGCGAGGACACTGCGCATTTTTCATATCTCCAGCATTAAAAAACGCCTACTGATTCTACAAACTATTGAAATTCTTACTGAAATAAAGCCCAAAGAAAATGTAAATGTTTCCAATAAAAATAAATACGCGGAATATTGTTTAAAATCTGCATTTTATATTTGCGCGGTGCTGACGATGACATTTTAGGACAAGTTTATATAAACTCAACCATGAAGCCCTAGAAACAGAAGGAGCGGCAGAACTCGGAAATTTAGACTATATGCTTCTTTTCATATCCTCAAAGTTGCGTTACCTGCTATTTGGATTCCAAATATGTCAATGCCTTTGGCTCCTGAGGTGTGTTACACCTGAGGTGTTAAGCAAACAATATCGTATAGCGCATCTTTGAATTCTAAAATGCATTTGTGCCTTTGGCTTCTGAGGTGTGTCCCTGCACTAGACAGCACGTAGGCAAACCATACCGTGCAACGAATCCATAGAAAAACCCGTTTTTCTACCATGATGCGTTTTAATATATCTTTTCTTCTTTGCTAGACAACGTCTTAGTGTCGTCTGGTCTCGAGAGCAGATCTTAATTATGCTTGTTTTGCGTTTTTAATTACAATTTTATCATTAAAAAGACTATTGATGCTAATGAAATATACTCATGTGCGTGTATCCTACCATATGATTGCATTTGTTACACTAGCGCTGTAGGAATATGACATTAACGATGCAAAGTTTTTAGGAGAGGATAAATGGAGCGGTTATGTGTATGCTAATTCCATCAATGGGTGTAACTGATGGGTTTAGTCATCGATAAAACTTCGAAAGTCTATCAATAAATGAACTCTTGAAGAGTTATAATTTCACATTTTCGTAAATAGTAAAACTACTGAAATCTAAAGGAAACGAGATTCTGATTTAAAACTAAAATTTTAAAAATGTGGAACAGAGAAATAAGAACATACTTGAATGAATTGCTTAATCCTCCCTCCCCCAAAAAAATATGACATCATATGTATAAAAAACAGTGTTGATTAATAAAAAAATCCTTTTTGCTGTACTTGTGTAATTTTTCTTTAATTCTTTTCTTGTGTATAAAGTTCCACGCACGCCATGGCATGTGCGGTGTCGAAGCTTGGTAAGGTTCTTTAGTTGGGTCCATGATGCGGTAATACCATTGTGGAACTTGAATGTTTCTTATGTGTTAGATATTATGGATTCATTCTATATAATTTATTTGAATTTAATAAGAATATCAGAGTGATTTTCTTGATTGCAACTAGTGTGGCCAAGATGGTAGATTACGATGACGACGCTTTTCAGGCTTCAATGGAATCCTTTTCAAATATTAGTGATGCTGCCTTCTTTCCAAAGTGTAGTATCAACCAACAGTTATGGGAAGATGCAAGGAAAGCACTGGGTGAGTTGGAAATTCTTGTTATTAAGCAAACTGAAAAGATTATGTCTGTAACTTACTGCAATATTTACAAAGAAATTCATATAAATAATACCCAGAAAACATCTTACTGAGAGCTGGTAACACCATCCATTGCTTTAAGAAATGATAAACAAAATGCATAGAATTTTTCCTATATAATGCCGGCTGAAAACTAACTCGAAAAATGTTAAAAAAGTTTTAGGAATCAACTTGATCCCAAGAAAGGAAAAAATGGAATTCGTCACATTAAAAGCATTTGCGAAAAATAGAACTTTGATCAAATGTGCCTCAGAAAGGGACAAAAAGAACTAAAGAGGATTCGGCTGTATTGAAACCAAACGTTTCTAAGCGGAAATATCGCCCTGTATTAATTAAAAATATTCTGAATGATGTTAAAAATTCAGAAATACTGGACATTCTGAAACTGATATTCGAATAAATCAAGATTACGTTTAGGTTTGAAGCAACTTTAACATATAACATCTGTCGTTATTGAAGTCAGACGAAAATTCTTAAACATGTACTTGCCTTGTTATCATTGAAATTGTTGTGGAATATGTGCAATATTTAAATTTTGTACCATTAGCAAGTGGTTTTCATCTCTCGGGTATAATCACAAGGCTGTAGACTGTAGAAATAATTTGTCTTGCTATTTTTGCCCTGGAGAACATAAAAGCTCAGAATGTCAGAGTCTTAATGAACAAGTTTGTGTGAACTGTATAAAAAAGTTGAGAAGTGAATCTAAAAAAGTAGAAGTTGAAGAGAAATTTTTCTCTAGCTGCTATAGTAGTCACATCTTTATGAGAGAACGAAAGCCTGCTTGAATTGATCATGGCAAATGTATTTAAGGACTGCTTCAGTTTAATAGTTCAGCTTAACTGCGCAAGTCAAAAACGATATTTAACAGCTTATTTTTAATTTTGAAAGTGATAGTATTAGCTTATTCTTATTCAATAGTCTTATTTTTTTTGGCAAGCTTCTTGGTCTTCCGAATTCTTACATACGCTTCTTTGACAGAAACTCTGTAGCTTTTAAACCAGCAATTACTTTATGATCAAGTGTGACTATCGCGTTTTCATCTTTTTATAATTGTGATTATAATCCTGCTATTGCTGACATTTCTTTAAAGGATTTGAATTCAGGCTTTTGTGTTATTATTTTCAGCTTTCTGTTAACACTGATGCTGGTCTGGGTAAAAGAGATTATATTTTTTCAAATAAAGCGACTTATTTGGTGCACGGATGCTAACAGTAAATCTGATAATTGTTTTAGTCCTACGACTGATTCCACAGGTATTAAACTGGCCGAATCCTTCAGTACGTGGCATTTTTGTGAGTAATGAAAACTACGGATTATTTTACCTGCGACTCAAATAAAACGTTGTGTGATTGTTGCTGCACAGAAATTTCTACAGCGTGTTGGCAAGCGGTATCTACCCGAGTATAATGAATTCCTTATCTGATCATGGAATGATTTCTTTTTTAAATGAAAATTACTAATGGTAACCATTCTTTCAATGCTTCTGGAAAAATAAATTTCTTCAGCATGAAAATAGCAAATTGGAAGTATTTTCATAATATTCGTGCTAAGGCAGGCGTGATTGTTTTAAACTTCATTTAAAATTGTGCTCAACCAGCTATGTTAGAGTTATGTGTTCAAGAGCTTATAAAACTTTATTGTTTTTGCCATGGAACGTGAAAACTTTTGGAAAACTGTGGTTTCCATAAAATTTCCTGGTGTTCACTGAATACGAAAGCAATTAACTTGCATACGAAAGCAATTAAATGCTACTAGAAGAAGGTATCAAAAGACAAGAAATTCTCTTTTAAGAGAAATGTATAGAGTACATTATTTTCAAATTAGGCTGAAGTATAATTTTAAGCGTGAGGAGAATAGATTAAAATCATGGAAAGAGTTTCTTGCTGATAAAACGGTATAGAATATTCAAAAGAAAATTTATGCTTATGGAATTAAGACCAGTTTTGCTAGAAGGCTTGAAATTTCAGGAATTGAAACTTCTCTTGTAAGTTTTACTTCTTTTGTTAAGGGTACAAATGACACCATCATAGAAAAGTCGTCCCCTTGTGATTCTGTATTACAGGAATTTTACATTCATCGTATTTTACGTCATGGAGCTGATCTGCTATATGATGCAAATAATGAACTTCCTTTCTCTGCGGTTAACGCTAACTATGCGGTTGGAACCTTAAGTTTGAACAAGCCATCGGGATCTGATAGAATAGCTAATGAAACAATTAAAAATGCTGATATTGGTTGCCCTTTCTAACTTGCGTGCTTTGTTTAATACGTGTCTCAATCTTGGCATTTTTCCACGAAGCTTGAAGAGAGCGACAATTATTCGCATTACTAAAGGTGCTTAGATATCGAAGATACATATCGACAACATTCATTTTATCAGTTTACTTCCATATTTGGCAAGTGTCTAGAGAAGCTATGCACAAATAGACTTAAATTAACATCTTCGTCGCTCTGATCTTTTGAGTGGGGATCAATTTGGGTTTACTCCGCAAAGGTCTGCTGAAAATGCTTTACTTCGATCGATTATGGAATATTGTCGCCCAGGGAAACCATAGGAATTATGTAAGCTCTTTCATTTCCTTAGATATAATTGGCGCATTCGAAAATGCATATTGGCTTAGCGTTCTTCATTTGCTTAGGTGTCTTCAAATTCCTAAAAATATTTTTTATTTAATGAAGAGTTTCTTCCAGTTTCACTCTTCTAAACTTACTTTGGATAATATAATGAAACGGATTAATTTGGAGAAAGAATATCCTCTTATTATGAATGATTTGATTTGAAATTTGAGAAAATTCCAGACGTCACTATAATGCTTTTGCAGATGATTTACTTATTGTTGTACAGCGTAAGATTATTATTGATGCCTGTGTTCATTCTCAGAACATATTAAACTACATTTATAAATGGCCGAAACTCTGTAAACTTGAGTTTAATCCTTCGAATTTGAAAATTATGATGATATATGAAAAATCAGTGTCACCTTATAATACTGATTTAACTCTCGGAAGTGAGCCTATTGAAGACGTGCAGTGTATCAAATATCTAGGCATTGTTATGGACAATAAACTAAAGTGGGAAAACCCCATATTCCTTATATATCCAACAAAACTGAAAAAACGTTTCTTGGTTGACTGTGAATGTCAAAAACAATTGTAAGGCTAAACTCTTGTTCCCAAACTGATTTGTAATCAATGCATTGTATCACTCATTTCCTATTCCTCAAGAGCTTGGGGAAATTAAGGAAGAAAGGAAACTGTAAACATCTTAGAGGTTTTCAAACGAGATTTCTTCTTCGCGTTATTCAAAGTTATAGAACTATTAGTTATGAGGAAACAAATAACAAACTCATCAATGAAAATAAATGACAAGTTCTTCAATGAGCAAACAGACTCACCAGTGAAACAAATATAAAACATTTGTTTTACTGATGATAGTAAGTTAAATGGAAGGGATGTCCTTGCATTTGTTACCTGTGAAGATAGTAAAAAGAATGTTGCACTCCAACATAAAATACCGGATGAATGTTCTGTTTTCCACACCAAACTTCTGATCTTAATTCTTTCCTTTAAATGAATGCAGAACACTTGCTGTAAACATAGGAGGTTTAAATATTTTATTTGTATGTATTCACTCTCTTCTTCTCTCTTTCTTCTATGTGATATATTTTAAGCAGAAAAACTGACTGAGAAAAATTCAGTCCATTTTAGATGCGTGGGGACAAACTGCATATATTAATTTTACTCACTTTAAAGATCACAGCGGTATTCTTGATAATGAATATCACGATAAGTCGTTTGTTTGTCTGTTCCCAAGTCTCATTGGAAGCGTGTTGTTTGAGATAAAGCTATGGTTGAATACTGAAAATAAATAATTGCTTTATTGAAGGTCCAGTAGACAGATTTTCCCAAAACGATTTCCAGCGTTTATGTAGAAGCAAAAATCATGGTAATGATGAACAAAACAGGAGTACATACCAAACGCCGCTGATACTTACAACTAATGCATCTTCCCATGCACTCCGAATCTTCTGCATAATTATAAATACTGTATTTCACTGCTTTCACAGAATCACAGTAAGCAGCATGTAGCCTCTTTCGCTATGTTTCATTTGTTAGCCCAAAGAGGCAATAACCCAGAAGGGCTATTAGTCTCAAAACGGCATTTTGTGGGGTTTCACTATAAACGCCGAATTAGTTTTTAAATTGTTGCCACCAAATATTATCACCCTGTCTTACATTTAAAGAAAGTAAATAATGACGAATCTATATAAACGTACGTATGTTTCTCGCATTGTGGAAAAACGACGGTACCTAGAGCCATCAAATTTTGAATAACGTAATCTTCCACCAGAACATCGGCACACAGATGCCCAAATTTTCAATTTCGAATTTGTTTTATTATCTTTTTCATAATTTGTAAAATGTTAACGAATTTTTGATTAAGAAACTCAACGATTTCAAGGCGAGCAATGGCAACACTGTACAAAAAAAAAAAAAAAAAAAAAAAAAAAAAAAAACCACTTTTATCTCCAGCGCGCGAGACTCTCTATCGGAAAATTTAAAGATAAGTTGATTTTAAATGTTTTGTGATATTGGCGGTAGGGATCGTCTGAAAATATATATAGCATTTTAAATTAAATGGTTTTAGTTAAAAATACTTTGTCAGTAAACCGAAAAACTTCCCTGCTGCCATCCCAGTAGATTAAAATAAACGATATTCCACGAACCAAAGATTATATCCATTTAAATAGATTCCTGTTAATTCGTAAAATTACTTTTCAATTTAATTTTGTTATCCGTCGATTAAGTTATGGACACCCTGTACTAAGATAGGAAAGATATCTGTCTACAAATCTTTTCCATTTCCTCAAGTGAAATTACTGAGGAAACAATAAATATATCGTCATGTTTTATTGCAGATGTAAAACTCTAGGCTCATCATTCTTCTATTCGAACTCAATCATTTCTTCTCCGAAGGTGCAAATATCGAGCGAAACAAATTGCAAACGTCTGCTTCTCCTGACAGAATTTATGTCAACACTAAAAAATGCTGTTTATTGCAAAATCGATGCCATTCGACACTTTTGCAATCTCTTTTCACATTTCGTGAATTTACGGCAGTAGTTACGAGTTGGCTAATAAAAAAAAATTAGGATTTCTTTTTACAGTGGAAATGAAAGGAACCGATGTAAAATCTGAGATTTCTGGTCATAATTAATATATTTTTTAAGAAGTTTAAAAGTAAGAAGTCTGTGCTTTCTTCTAATTGTAAGGACTGTTTGATAATGCCATGTTGTTTGATGCTAGGTATAGCAACGTTAAAAATTACTTCTTCTACTATTTTATATTTTTACAATATATATTATACATGTATGTGCATATATATATATATATATATATATGTAAAGGATAGATGTATATAAATGAGATAAAAAAATGAAAGCAAACTTCTAATTTTAATTCGCTATAACCGCTTTCGTTTTTTTATTTAATTCGGGGTCTTCTTTTCTCTGTCTTAAAAGTAGCGCTATAAATCTGAACTGCGTCATTCAAATTAATCATGCGATCTTACGTAACCTTTAATGCAGATATCTCTTCCCCAATCAAAGTAATGTGTAAACCAAAACCTTTTCTGACTCTCTCCCTTCTTCCTCTGAAGAACTGCGACACTCTCTCTCTTTTCGCTTAAACTTTCATCCTGTTAAGACGCTCCAGAAATCATCTATATTCGCTTCTGTCGCGATAGTACCGAAATTATTCTGGAAATAGGTACGATTGGAATACCAAGTAAATTGTGGCCACCAATGTGAATTTAAGTAAATATGGAATTTAACCAGGCTCGACTGTTTCTTCATCAAAATGGATGGACGCTCTAACCATCAAGTGTCTTCGCAATTAGCATTTCTAAGCATCTACGTCGTAATGTTTCTGCATCAATGCTTCCAAAACTGTGCTATCATTACATATATATATATACTATATGTATATATGTATTGTTACGAAATGTTCGGTCGCGGTAAGATAGCTTCCCCGCAAAGCAGGTTTAGGATTGCCATAAAATGGCGAGGGACGGCAGGGTTGTCACATTTGGCGAGATTTGGCGACAAAATTAGCGATATGCCACGGACGGATGGAGAACTTTCTGGAACGAATTCTTACCGGTTTAGCTCAGAATGTTCTCGAACACAAGCCGAAAGCTATATAAACCCTGCTGGTCTACAGTCAGTTAGTGCCTCGTCTAGTGCGAGATAGACAGTGTCTCGAGTCAGTCAGTCCGTGCGGAGTCGATCGAGTTGACAGCCGGGCAGCGAGTGCCGAGTGGGTCGTCGAGTGCATCGAAAGAATCTCTTCGTGTATCGCGGTTCGTGCATTGTCGAAAGAGTGTGTTGAGCTTCGGGAACGACTGAACTGAAGAGTCGGGAGCTGTGCTCTGTGTGTCTTCGAGTGCATCTCGAGTTATAACGTGGAGAATCTCGAGAGTACGTGGAGTTCCGAGAACGACCGAGCAGAGTCGGGAGCTGTACTCTGGAAAGCAGAATCGGGTGCTTTTCAGGAAGTTGTCTCCACCGTGATAGCCTGCCTGTTGACGGCGTGTCGCTCAGCCCCTGCTATCTATTTGCCACTTATTAAAATGCAATTGCATATCTAAAATTATGGGCACGTTTAGCACCTTTAATCTTCTGCTGGTTGTGAAGATATGTGCTAAGTAATACATCATCCAAAAATTATGTTTAATTATAAAGTTGGTCGTGCTTCTTTTAAAATTTCATCGGATCATTCCACTATGGCGCAATTTGCAATCCTCTACGCAGCAGTAGTTTCGGCCATGACTAGAACATGGATTGTTTTTGTCTCCCGCCAAAGGTGTGTATATATATATATATATATACATAAATACAGATACATACATATATATACATACATAAAATAGAGATACACACACACACACATATACATATATATGTATCTGCATTTTCAATTTATCATGAATCTTAGATGGACAGATTTAGGTCTTCTTGATATATTTCCTTTATACGTGCCGTTAATGAATTTCGAGAAAACGCGAACTATTATTTTTGTCTTGTTATTTATTACAGTTACACAAGCTAAAAATCTCTCATTTACATTAAGAAATTTTGCTTATGTAATGTAACGCTTATTATCTGAAATTACGAGTAAATCGTAAAGAAAGCACCCTGAAAAACAAGTCTAGCATTAAAATTTAGTCTCAGCATCAGAAGAAAAGAAAGGAAAAATAATATCACGTTTGAACAAGGTACGATGATTAAATAATGGGTTTAAACAATTTCATACAAACCTCCATAAGCATAGGTTTTTGTCATTTTGTTTAAACATTAAACGAATCTAACACGTAACTTGATTTATTTAAAATTTTGAGACATTTGAAACTGCAAATTAAGTAGCGATATTATAGCTCAAATTATATTACTAAAATAATTTGCATAAATATTACCAATTGTAGAATTAATTCTCCTTGAATAATTATTTATTTGTTAAAATAATGTTTGTTTAATGAGGGATTGTGCATTAAGATGAATTTTCAGTAGAAATTCTACAGATTTAAAATGATTTCTTGGTAAATATCGTCATTTCTTAGTATTTTAACAACTATTGAGTGCATAATTGAGGTAATAGTAAAAATCGCAATCTTACTGAAGTTAAACTAGGGTTACGAATCTCATTAACTGTTGTCTTTTACTTCATTACATACTTCTGAACATATATTTTGCCACATGTCTGTTACTTCATAGAAGTTTCAGCATTAAAATATCTTTCTCACGTTGGAAGAAAAATGTTTATTCACTAAAGAGAATAATGTGAATTTTTTAAACATTTTCATTAAATAGAAAGTATGTGAATTTTTTTCCAACTATTTTCTTTCTTTCTTTTGTTAATTTTTTAACTTTAATTGTTTTAATTTTGAAGTAAAAATTGTTTTTTTGATGTCTTCCCGCATTTTTATTTATAATAAGTTTTCATTGACAGTAGGTTTCAGTAAGATATTCACTGAAACTGAACTAAAAACTTGTTATTGTTTACCCTTCAAAATATGCAATCATGAGACGTGTAAAAATGTAACACATTTTTAGCAATAACTGTTCATATACAGTAACTGTCCAATAACTGTCTGTATTAACATAGTTACTCATAATTGGAATAAAGGAAATCAAAGTTTCTACTTATACATTAGATGGCGTTGATGTAATTAAATGTACACCGCGCAGAGAAAAGGGACATTTCTATATCTCCCGTTCTACTGTGCGGATTGACGAAATTCGAATTGCGTTTTTCATGTCTCGAAAGCACGATTTAGGATATGTATTAGATTTATATTTACCGTTGTTCTAATATAAGTATTTTGACACAAAACCGAAGTTTTTCTAAAATAACATGCATTTTTTTTCTATATTTCGAGTCTACGACTCAAATTATGCCAAACTGTCAAGTCTTGTAAAAATCGCTCGAGTAAGTTTTAAAAAATTAGCTCTCAAAATTTTAACTCCTCAATGTTAATTGAATTTGATGTATATTTATTAATATTCTTTTTTTTATTAAACTTACTGATTCCTTCTTCGAGAATTCGAAGTTTAGGCTTAATCCAAATATAATTGTCGCATTTTTTATGATTTATTTTTAAAATTTGTATGTTTAAATATTTTTTATGAATTTTTCGAACACAATTTTCTATTATAAGCTATGAAAGTTTTAACATTATCTATCTTAACGTAGATGTAGTTCTAGGCACACCTGCAAAAAATTAGTTATTTTATTTATAAATTGTCTAATATATGCATGAATTTACATATTGGAGCGTTTTGAAATCTGCCTTTTTTTTTAGCAATAAGAACGCCAAGCGATAATACGCACTTTGTTAAAATTATTTGAAAGTATGAATGATGCCTTTTTTCCCGCTCATATACAATGAAAAACGAAACGAAAAATAGATTGCTATAAATTAAGAAGTTCGCCAAAAGTTAAAATTGTTCTTTGCGAAAACTGAAAAAATACGCCAAGAAAATTTTAAATTTCTCCGTAAATTTCGCACTAAATTTTACAAAATTTGATATTTAGGCATAATTTGAGACGGAGAATCGTTTCATAAAAAGTTCGATTTTGTGTCAAAATACATATGTTAGAATGATGGTATTGGGAGATACAGAAGTGTCTTTTTTTTCTCGCAGTGTTGTGCCATTATATTCGTGTTTATTACAAATCAGGAAAGGTGATTTAATAGAAATATTGATATATGAAATAATGTTAAAAAGTTAATATTATTTATTTGCTCAAATAGTATATAGCATTGATTTTTAAGCTTGAACATGGAAAATGAGTACACAGCAGGTAACAGAGATACATACAGTAGATAATTTCAGTTCTTAAGAAACTCTTATCCTTGTTTTTAATTATCATAGGTTTTTCATAATTCATTTCAGAAATAACGTTTTGTGTGCAAATATTTATAAGGTATTTTCTCTCGCCTTTCCGCATGCTTTCCTGGTAAAACTAAAAGCACACTCGACTCGTATTCGGGAGTCCGGAATTTGAATCCCGGATATGGTTCTGCACATCTTTCCCGTTCCTGCATCGATATAACCTAAAGACCTTTTTTATGGCGATTGATTTCATAACTAATCGTTTAATTGAAGTAATCTCAAACTTTAAGTAAATAACCAATAACTCGTAATAAGAAAAGTACAACAATTGCTACCAACATGCTCGCTTTCGCCATATTACAAGAAAGCCTCGACACCAGAGAGAGCAAAACAACGAAGGATAGCAAATTTCGAAACTCAGAGAAATAACTGGCGGTTTTTTTTTCTGAAAATAAGCTAGAAAGGTTGATCACTTAACTGAGGTTTGGATTGTAAGACAGAGCTTGTTTCTGCTTTTCAAAGCCAAGTTACTAGGTTTCGTCACTTCTGATAAGATTCGACTATATTATTCGGCTTTGCATCATAGTTGCAGTCATTTAAATTGTTACACCGACTGAAATTCTGAGCCAACTTAGTGTTAGAGGTAAATTATGTAAGCTTGTCACTTTTGAATTTGACTGTAAGTTGCATTGCCACATGTAGTGGCTGATTCTGTGAGCACGAGGCGTGCATTTTATGTTCAAGTTTTGATTTAAATAAAAGGTTTTGCCTAACCTTTCCAAGACTCTGTAGTTGCATTTCAGACACAGCGATTATTCCCTGAATTTCTGTTAAAGGTTTGATACCAATTTATGATCCCAAAGAAAGTCAAGCTCTATAACTATTTTCTCAGTCTAAAGAACTAAAACTGTGCTGTTCTAATTGGGCTTATCGTTACTTAATACCTTTATTAACAACTATCATCTACGCAATTATGAAATATTTGCTGCCGAAATCCTGTATCTAGTGAAATAAAAATATAAAAGACGAGATATATCCAAAAATACTGAATATAAAATATCCGATCCAATTAAGCAAATATGGCAGACCGATAATGTGTTACTCTGAGATGAAATTTCAGAACGGGTCAAAACTCCACAGGACATCGCACTTTATTCCAATTCAGACTAAATTGATAGCGAACGCGTTCTCTGCGAGCACTTTTGTAGTTTGTCCTATGTCCTTATGTGAGTAAGAACTTGTTATCCTTAGATCCACGAAGGTATCCTTTTCCTTACCCAGATAATTTTCATGTGCTTTGTCGTAATCAAATAATCCAATTCCAAAATCTTGATCTCTCGCCTCTGCTTCCGAAACATACAGCATTGCTTGCTTTTAAAATTTAGGTATACTATTTATATAATCAACAGCTCTGTAGCTTAAAATGTGTGCCTCCTTCTGTACATTATGTCTTCAAAAGTTACTCGAAAATGAAAGAAGCAGTGAATATTCTTGCTCTATTTATTTTAAAATTACGAAATAAATTGTTCTGATGACTAGTTTTTCAGAGTTGTAAGAGTGAATGTTTCCTCCATTTTAAAAATACAGAATTTTCCGAAATATCTGCTATTTTATTAGTAAGTATTCAACCGTTATAATACAAAGGATTACTACACTATGATTAAAAAAATAATAAATGCCGATTAATCAGAACTTTGCATTTACACTATGTTTAATTTAAAATAGACTTGCCTTCAAAACGTAAGTGTATATTTTTATCAGACATATCTTGCGTACTGCATTTGATTGAAATGATGTCCCTCTAGTTCAGTGCACTCTACTTCTTACGTTCGGAAGAATTGTACTTGACTCTTAAGGAGTGACATCTAACCTCCCCATAAGGGCGAAATAACACCCACCTCGACGGAGCGTTTTCTCGAGAGTGAAACATATCGCCCGATATTCGGAACAAATCACACACCTACTTCTCAACTACTTTTTAACTTTATTACTCAAAAATATCCTTAAATAATTATACATTAAAATTTATATAAATCATTTTATTAATGAAAATTATAACGTAATGTGCAGAGTTCTGCAGTTTATATTTTCAGCTTCGTTAAAAAAAAAAAAAAAACGACTGAACGAGATTAAAATGGTCCTCGCCTATTTTTCCAAAAATAAAGTAAATTAAACCAGGCATAAAAAGGTAATCCATGAATTACCTTTTTTATGGCGATTGATTTCATAACTAATCGTTTAATTGAAGTAATCTCAAACTTTAAGTAAATAACCAATAACTCGTAATAAGAAAAGTACAACAATTGCTACCAACATGCTCGCTTTCGCCATATTACAAGAAAGCCTCGACACCAGAGAGAGCAAAACAACGAAGGATAGCAAATTTCGAAACTCAGAGAAATAACTGGCGGTTTTTTTTTTCTGAAAATAAGCTAGAAAGGTTGATCACTTAACTGAGGTTTGGATTGTAAGACAGAGCTTGTTTCTGCTTTTCAAAGCCAAGTTACTAGGTTTCGTCACTTCTGATAAGATTCGACTATATTATTCGGCTTTGCATCATAGTTGCAGTCATTTAAATTGTTACACCGACTGAAATTCTGAGCCAACTTAGTGTTAGAGGTAAATTATGTAAGCTTGTCACTTTTGAATTTGACTGTAAGTTGCATTGCCACATGTAGTGGCTGATTCTGTGAGCACGAGGCGTGCATTTTATGTTCAAGTTTTGATTTAAATAAAAGGTTTTGCCTAACCTTTCCAAGACTCTGTAGTTGCATTTCAGACACAGCGATTATTCCCTGAATTTCTGTTAAAGGTTTGATACCAATTTATGATCCCAAAGAAAGTCAAGCTCTATAACTATTTTCTCAGTCTAAAGAACTAAAACTGTGCTGTTCTAATTGGGCTTATCGTTATCTACATTTTGGATGGCAGCAATGATTTTAACTTAAGTTCTTTTGAGATGAATTGCTTCTGAACGCAATTTAAACATCCTAGAGACAAGTTATCCTGTGGTGGCCATAGGTTTTATATATGAATGCGTCTCTAAGAAACCTTCTCCAGCATTTTCTTTGTAGAATTTAGTGTATGACATTTTGAAATATTGTAGTAGATTCAAGAGAATGTTTACTCTTTTGCAACAAGATAATGAATTCCCTAACAATATCTTGATAAACTTCAGTGTTCATGGTAATTTCTAATACACAACATTAATATGACAGCATTTAACAACTTTTTTTCATAAAAGACTCATCATATCCCTTACTGTCTCCGAACTCCTCATCATCCTATTCCCACTGAACTGATTTGTCATCCTCTCACATATAATGAATTAACCAAATAATTATTTGGAAACAAACTATATAAAATATTAAGGATCATTAAATGCGTAATCAACTTTTAAATTGAACTCCTTGTAAATTAGAAAATTTTGAAATAACCAATAAAAAAATTTTAAACTAGCTGTGCATTGCTTTTGTTGAATGTATATACTTTTAAGCCTTGAAAATTAGACGTAGAAATATTTACGTCATTCTTATACTAGAGGTTTAAACCTTGATATATGAAAAGAATCACTGAAGCAGCGTTAAGGCTTTTATATATGCCCATTAAACATAAGCTTAATCAGCACGATTTCAGCTCAAAACATGTAAATTTTAAATTTTCCATTCTGTTCGTAATATGCGTAAATATGAAAGCCTCTCTAATGGAAATAGCCGAAATGGAAAGACGGTTATCGTGATTTAATGAATCGCGTGCAAATATTCAGTGTTAGGAACTTCCTTTGCCAGATATGGAAGCGATTATAATTACGATGCTCATAAAGGTTTCCGTCTAAACTCCGGCAAATTATTGCCTTCCGTATTTGGCACAACTCAATTTGCGATCGGTAATTGCTGGTCATAACTGTGAAAAGTTTGCTTTATTGTAAGAAGAGACGATTCTATCGGAGCATAATTGTAAAGCGGAACTTCTGATTCTAAATGTGCGTTTTGCTCAGCTAATAACTATGATGTCAGAACGAATAAAAGCTTTCAAGATATTAAAAAGATTAGTAAAAAATCATTGAGGTCGAAATGATTCGAACATAAAATTAACGAAGTTCGTGACGTTAGTGATATATCGTATAATTTCTATACTTTTCTAGTCGTTTAAGGGTAACATAAGCAGCAGTATATAATGAGAAAAGGAAATACCCAAACATTGCTTGTGTTTAAATGTACAAATTCTGTAAAGGTCATAAAAGCAAAGCATTAATTACATAGTGAGATAAAAAAGTTTATTATGCTATTAGGAAACTCATTATTAAGGTTTAATTTTTCAAATTCCTCCCGGTGCATATTTTTAATTAATCTATATACGTTGAATTGGAACAATAGATATCAGTGACAAACGTAATAGAGCTTTCAACTGCAGTTGCTAAAAAGCTAAGGTTGTTTACTTTTCTAGATATGTTATTCAAAATTTTAAATAAGAAATAATCAGTTTTTTCCAATCAACGTTTCCAATTTTCTTCACTTTTAGGGTATTTTTATTGCATTTATGCATAACACACAGCAAGTCACAGAATTAAGTTGCCGGCAGTGCAATCCCCGGCCGTACAAAAAAAATATATATTAAAACCATATAAAGGAAAATGCGTAGTTCACGAGTTTTGGCACACTGAAGATGCATTTCAAGACGATATAGATTATAGCTGCTTTCGCATCCTTCTTGTCGAAGTGTATCCTGTGACGAACTAGAACACATAGAATATTTGTAAATGAAATGGTAAGGTTTTAAAAATCAATAGTAAATCATTGTATTTTTATATAGGCAAACTTTTCAACATAAGCAGTGGCAACTCTTCAAAGTTTTGATGCAGTTCTTCAGTATGTGCACCATTGGTCATGCACTACACTATGAAGACCTGCTAAGAAGGCGGGAGAAATACCTTATATATTCATCCCTTTATAGGTCGACTGGGGTTTAGGGCACCCATTCACCAAATTATGGGCGTGGAGAATCATCATCCGCCACCCTTTTAATTCGGGCGCCACTGTAGAGTCATTAGGTATTTTTTTTTTTTTTTTGGAAGCAGGTGAGATGAAAAATGAGCAATGCCCTCGCCAGGAATTGAACCACGGACCTCTCGAATTCGCGTCGAGCGTGCTAACCACTACACTACGAAGGCATGCTAAGAAGGTGGGAGAAATACCTTTTAAAGTCACTGAAAGAAAAAATTCATCCACTGTGCAGTCATTCATTCAGAAAATCAATGACTCCTGGAAAATTGCCGTTACCATTAGCAAACTTTCCACCTGCTACAGCTTTATAGGACAACTGCAGTGAGTGAATGAAGTAGAATGGTGTCCTCCATGGACATACTAAACGCCATTTAAATATAATATACATTTTGTTCGCATGCAACTAATGCATGCAAATAAATACAAACGAATTATGATCTAAAACAGATATAAATGTAATATTATGCTTTAAAAATATATTACAAAACTTTAGAGAACATATATGATATCTTGATTAAAAATAATAACTGCCAAAGATAAAATTTTTATATGGTGGCACAGCGTTAAAAGAAAAGAAAAGCTTGTTCATACGGAGTTGTTAAAAGGACTTCTCATATAAAATAATGGATTTATTTCCTCCAGTCTTTGCAAAATGACAATGAAACTAGTGCCGAAAATGCCAAAAAACAGCAAATGCCATTTAAGAGAGTTGTTAATAATGGGAGATTTGGATGCTAATCGATGTTGCAAAAAAAAAATTACTTTCGTTATGATTCTTCAACATGTAGAATTATAGCCACTTTAATGACTCTCTCTCTCTCTCTGACAAGTTAAGGTATCTGCCTACGTCCGGAGCACTTTTTTTTTTAAAACATAGAATTCTGATGAAATATATATTTATTTAGTCAAAATATGATATCAAATCATGAAAGTAGGTAAATTTTTAGGAATATTTTCATAAATGTTTGAAATATATACAATTTTATGCACATTTTTAGGAGAATTTAACACTTACGTTAAATGTCGTATATTTTTTCCCACAGAATAAATTTCAATTTTATTTATACTGTATACTACTACAACACTCATCTGTGTTATGAACTAAAATGTTTATGATATTTCTAAAATTTACTAAAATATGTGTAATTACATGAAAAAACACAGTTTTTTCTAAAATATTTCTCATCGTTTTATATAGAAATACTTATAAAACAATCAAATTAATAAATATGACATGGATTGTAGCTTAAAACCTAGCAAATAATATAGAAAACACTTTAGTGAAATTTAATAGAGATACCTTTAGAACATTTTGAGTAATTACATTTCTTGTATGTAAAAACACTAGAAAAATTAGTTTTCCAGAAAACGCATTTAAAGATTTCACATTAACAGAAAAACTGTTCTGTTGTATTTACACACTTAAAATTCTCCACATTTGTACATCACACCCTCCATATCTTTTACTTAAGTAATTTTGATTTCCTATTTGATTTTAATTTTTTTCTGGCTATTTTCGAAATGAGCGACGAATGACGTTTCGAGTTCTTTATTCTTTCGTTATCAATTCCAAAGTAATTTTTAATCATTTCTTGTTCAGTTGATATGCCTAAATATTCAAACACAGGAAGTAACCCAAGATACCCTGAATTAAAAATTAAAACTGCTGTATATGCATCCAGCAATATAGTCTTTATACCTAATCGCAATGTTGCCACACCCAGTTCAAAAAACCTAAATGTTGCCAGTCCCAGTTCAAAAAATTAAGGCAAATAATTATCGCCAGAAACAAAAAAAAAAAAAAGTACCCAGAATTAAAATGAAATGTTTTAGCACAATTTTATACACAAACAGGTAAAAAAAAAAAAAAAAAAAAAAAAAACAGGGATAACAAGATCGTTTACCTTTAAGTTGAGCCTTTTAAATGGCACTTCCGGTCTTTCTGCTTTCACTTCCAGTGCAGTTAATTGGCTATATCTTCTCTTCTAATTATCACAAACGTAAAAATGAGCCATTTTCGGAATCCTACAAAAGTGACCTTTCAAACTGGGCAATTAAAAAAAATCGAATTTTTTTCGCCGAAATCCTTTTTTTAACATAGGCAGATACCTTAATTCACAGTTTTTCAGCCTTATGAAGAGTAAAAATTTTCCAATCATATAATTAATAATCATTTTAAAGCGAATCATTAAAAATAAATTAAAATTATTCATTAGTAAAAAACGAAACCTTTCAATACGATAACTCAAAAGCATTGAAGTTACGCTAAATCCGGAAGATTTTCGTTGTTTTAAAGGATGAATTTTGCTTTTTGAATTTGAATGCTTTAATTGCATTTCGAAGTTTAACTTTAAGAAACATCTTTATTTTGCACCTATATCAGATGGATATATTTTCTTTTCAGTTATCTGAATAAAAGTGTTTTTTTGCAGATAAAATAACCCAGGTGGTTTTTTTCTACTCGAGATAATAGGTTTGATAATAAAATTCGAACAAAATATATACTCTTCAAAACGTCTTGAAGTTTAAATATTTCTTACATAATTTTTATGCAATACTTTTTATTTAATTTGAAATATGATATCCGTAGAAAATCCAATTTCTTCAGTTAACTAATATATCAAAACTTCTATACCAGGGTACTGACACTTCAGTATTAAGAACGATTTCCAAATAGTTCCAATAGTTCCAAATAGTTCAAAACATACCTTATATTTAAAATGAATACGTTTCCTTTTTATATTGTTTAAAGTATTTTCTCCCTCCTTTCTGCATGACTTCCTGGTGTAACTGGAAGCACACTTGACGCGTATTCGGGAGGTCTGGAACTCGAATCCCGATGAGGGCACTGTTCATTTTTCACGTTTACATAATCAAAGACTCTAATCACTCTACAGTGACGCTGGAACTAAAAGATTATTGAAGATAATTTGTCACCACTAGGATTTGGCGATTGGGTCCATTTATCACCAATCTCCCTTTAGAAGAGGTAGCATATAAGGTATTTTCTCTCTCTATTCCGAATTCCATCGTAGTGTAAATGGAAGCACTCTTGACGCGTATTCACAGGATCCGGAGTTCGAAATCCGGTCAGGGCATAGCTCGTTTTTACCTTTCTAGCATTAAAAAAATCTTGATGATTCTACAATCGTTTTAAATTTATTTACCCTCATTACTTTCCTCATAACATTATATATTTCTTGCAGCAACTCGAAACATTTTTTTAGTGTCATTAAATAACATAACACATTACATTACATTTTGTTTGTCTAAATTTTTAGTTACGAACTGTAAATTACAAGCTTTCGTTCCAAATATATGCAATAGAATTGCAAATATTTATAACTGGAACCCAACCCGTTCGGTATCCAAAACGTCTCCGTATTTTCTCCCTTCATCGTTAGGTAAATAAGTTTTATTCTTATTTAAATTCTTGTTATTTCACCTTTGAAGGTACTATATTTTTAATTCTCTAGCTCCTCTTCCACAACTGCTCTACAGCAAAAAATTCAAACTATACGCAATATACACCTCTAGTGCCTCGATTTCTGTGTAAAGGAAAGCATAACTCCAGGACCTTCTTTTTTGACTGAAAGCATCCTGGGAATACTAGAATTGTAAAATCCTATCAGTTTTAATTTAAAACATCTATCTTATTCCTCATTTGTAAGGTTTTAGCTCTGCTTGCCGAGTGCTTTCATGATGAAACTGAAAACACATTTGGTTAGCATTCTTAAAGTCCAGAGTTGGACTTCTGGAGAAGCTATTGCACATTTTTCACGTCTATTATTTCCATATAAAATGCCTAATGTCCTTTGGACATCTTTCATCTACGAATAATCTTAATAAAGCCTGAGATTCAGCTTTCAATTGAAATTCACTATTACTTTCTTCCCTGGAAACAAAGTCTAAATACCTCAATAAAAGATTCCGAATCTAGGAGTCATAGAGAAACTCCTTGTAAATTATTAAATACGATGCAAGAGGTACATATCTTTTATAATGAATACCTTGAATATTCCAAATTCATTCTGTAATAGCAAACAAAAATATTTCAGCTGTTTCTGTATTACCTTTCTGTCAGCCATTAGAAGACTAATCCTCTAACCAACTGGAAAAATAGTAGATAAGGAATAGTTTAAGCAATTTAAAATTGTTATCATGTCGACTAACGACTTCATTAACAAATTTAAAGGTGTCTTTATTGACAAAGCCTTTTTACCGGCTTACTGAGTTGCCGCACAAAAAGGTTAAAACATATTTCTGAGTACTTGCCATACCATCAAATAACAATGCCGGTGGACTCATCAAAAATGATTCCAACCGATTCAGAAATTATGATGAGCGATAGATCTTATGCTTGTCACTGTTTAACTCTACAGCACCCGATGTACATCCTCATTTGACTTAGCCACAGATAAGTTTATTGGCTGCACCAAGCATGTAATCCTTAAATCCAACTCACTCGAAGGGATTTCACAAGTAAGGGGAGAATGAAGCGTTTTTACAAAGCCTCACAAATTTATCATAATTTTTCCTTATAATTCTTATGAAATTAACTAAAGAATTGGTTCTCTCATGTAATGAAATGGAACACATATAATAAAATAAGAGAAATTATTAAGAATTCTAAAAGCGACTATCTTTCAGCTTTTCCAGGATATCAAATACAAAAACATCAAGGTTAAGAGATTCCGTACCAGTAAAAGATTCCAAAGTTAATAACTACTAGGGATGCAAGCTTAGCAAAGGTACTGCATGTTGTACTTGATCAATCTAAAAAATAATTCCAAGTGTTTTAAAACTTTTCCATGTATAAATTTTAGGAGCATTTAGGGAAAGGAATTATGAATCACCCTGTATTTTCAAGTCATAATATTTTTAGATCGCCATTTCTCTTCCTTCACTTAATATTTCAACAAATGTATTGTTACAGGAGTATGGATCTGTAATGGATTGAGTGCACAAAAACCAACGATAGCTTGGTAAACTTTATTTTACCAAAAGAAACACCCTAAAGTTCTGGAACTTTCGACAAAAATAATCGTACATCTCTTCTCAGTATCAGAGAGTACACCCAGTAGTTACATTTCAAACTACTAAGAATGTTAAGCGCAGCCCAACGCAAAGTTACAGCTATGCAGGGACCGAACCAAAATGTCGAGGAAGGGCAGCTGAATTTGGCGTCTTCGAGCCATTTCTCACCAAACGTGGCGACAAAAATTAGTCGCCAAAACCATTGCCAGTTGGGCGATATCTCGCCAGTTGAGGGAAACATGCATTTATCCTCAGCACTAAAAGACTCGCCCCTGTAACATTATTTTTCTGGCAGAGCTTAGTTTTTTTCAAGCATCTCATGTTACGTTATATAAAAGATATACTAAAATTTTACACACAATTCCACTAAAATTATTTACATATATACACAATCCGTAGCAATATTTTTATTTGCAATTAGTGAATCTCTTTCTTCGGATGTAAAAGTAACATAACAAGGGAAGTAAAGTCTATCGTTAAATCTTTTTTGTTAGCAAAATTTACAGCTTAATTCCTAAAGCAAACATTTGTTGACAACCTCTTTTTTCAACTTGGTCACGTTGCATTTTTTTTTTGTTTTTAACAAAGAAGGCAATTTCAGGAAATACATTCTCTAAGAAATAAGAACAATTAGATTTCAAACAAACATTATTTACTCAGCAGAAGATATTTGTAGAATTTTTTTAAAGAATTATTCACGAAAGTGGAAGTGAAAAGAAACGGAAAATTCCTTACGCAAAAACGAAAATTCTCTGCAGTATGCAAATGCTAACGAAGGTGAGAAATGTGTGCGTTTCAGCGTTTATTTATTTATTTACTTCACGTGCTGAAATTCCTCTGGGAAATTCAGGTTAAAATTTATTTGTGACTGCTTTCCATATTTTAAAGTAAGCATATTAGAATGCAACGAGAAAGTAATTTTTAGTAAACTATTCTTCGAAACAGGATCTCATAATTTATCAGACTTTCGGATTTACCTTCGGCTGTCCAAACTTTTCAAAGCGCATTGTTGAATTATTCATGCTGTAGTAATAAGGGATTGCATAAATATGCACATCAAAATTTCAAAATTTATGGTAGATCAGCTTAGCTGTCAGAGTTTCCGATCCAGCGAAATTATGAAGGCAGGTTATTTTATAGCATTTAATAATAGTATATTCTTAAAACCGAAACTACCTTCATATAGGTGACATATTAACAGTAAATTATCCTTTAAAACTTGAATGTTCATATATTTTAATAAAGCAGTGCAGGGAAAATATGCTTTAAAAATATGCATACTGTTGCATATGCTGTTTTTCTAAAACAGAGATATGAAAAAGTGCATGGAGCACCAGGACTTCGCCTATGGATTTACAGATATTGCTTCGTCGCACTTCTACACTGTTTTTCTAAAACAATACCATAACAACTGACAATTAAGAGTAGGATCCGGACACCCGGGAGGCTTACACAGACTAGTCGGGTATTGTCCAAATCCGGCAACTGTTGAGAACAACGCCCTAAAACAGAAAAATTTAACATTGCCATGCTAGGCATACAAGGGCTGGTTGCATCGTACATAAAAACTTTGTTGATACTTGCTTACATACAGGAGACGAAGGATAATTGATACACATATTAGATAAACATACTGATTCACAATAGATAAACATACATGATACATAATCATACAACTGAATTGCTGAGTGCCATACATAGGATTACTGATAATGATTCATTATACAAAAGCGTACATAACACATAATGATATTACTGAATTGTTTCGTGCCATACATACAGTTACTGTTTTAGGCTGCTATCACACGTAGGTCTTAAAAACTAAACATGACTAAAATATATGGACTGGTTTGTGTTGAACTGCCATCTACTATAAATAAGGAAGGTTCAGAGTAACCTATAGTAAGCTATAAATCCTTTTTCATTCAATTTTTCTGTGCGTACAGAAAGAAATTTTTAGGTGTGTCCAGACCGGACACACTGTGCCCCAAAGGGTTAAAGTAGGATATACGTAACGCAAAAAAAAAAAGTGGTAACAACAATGATAATCAAGATTTTTAAAAATTTCCCAATGGCCAGTTTTACAAACTGTTGCAATTCCGAGCAACATGATATATTTTACTTGTTTTCAAATTTCTAACAACACAAAGAATTCTTACATGGAACTGAGCGATTTATAACTATAAATAAGCACAGAAAATCAATTTTCTAATGCGAGAAACATGAAAAATCAGATAGTGTATTTTTGCCAGGATTCGATCCATGCACTTCCAGGTGCCAACGAATATACCAGCTACATACAACAGAGAGAATGAGATAATACTTTGCATCCTCCGATTTAAAGGACGACTTAGAAAAGTGAAGAGATTTCATAGACTAAACCTATGTGAGAACGAGTTATTAGATAATTTTTAGAGATTTATAGAGATAATTAGGAGTTTCCTAGTGTGGAAAATAAACCGTGTCTCCGAATCACATATTTTCGACTTGTTATCTAGACGTATTAGCTATTGCACAAGACGAGATGTCACAGAAGAATGCTATAATTCTTTACGTATGTATTTCTGAATAATATTATTAACCTTTATTATTTTCATTACAAAAAAAGACATTTTTAACGTCATAATATTACGAATTTTGTATTCAAATAGATAATTTTAGTAGGATAATAATTAAAATTGTTGTATTTCCACATACAATGCTGCGCGAGCAAATTTTAAGAGAAAGCTGTGCCAGAAAAGTTAAAATGCAGGGGCACGTTTAAAGCGATAGTATTAAAATTGTAACTTCAACTTTTCACACACTTCAAAATCGTAACTCCCCAGTCATTGCTTCGCTCAAAATTTTCACAAGGATTCAAAGACGTAACTAACGACTTAATTATTCACAACATTAATTTCAAAAACAAATCGTTTCTTTCCTTTTCCATTCTTAACTGAAAGAAACAAAAGAACGTTGATGAAATTTATTCTAACTTAGCATTATTATTTATGAAACTGCTTTACTTCTGATAAATGATAAGTGGCACTGTCCCTTTACGTGGGCACTGTCCCTTTACCGTAACGGTTAATCAGTACAGCACCACGTCCATTCTTATCTAGAGATAGCTTGAGTGGAGCCACACAGGAGTCTCTCACCGAGCGCCCAGACCCAGCCCGGATTCGTCCAGAGGTCAGTCCTACGACCAAATCACGCCCCGGGATTCTCGTCATCCAGGTCGTACATACCTCCCATGCAAGGGCGCTATAAGTACAGATGAGAATTTACAGAACTGCTTCCGAGAAGAGGAACTTATATCTGGTCGCCCTCGAAAATGGTAGTTTGGTTTGGCTGACGTGATTACGGCAAAACATCGAGGGCTAACTGCCAAAAGGGAGGGATTCCTTCATGGAGGAATAAGGGAAGCTGCATCGTATATGCGTTACACATGGGGAAAACCATTAAAACGCCCATGCAGAAAGCTCATTCGCGTGATTCGAACCTCGGACCGAACCACCAGTGTTCAGCGAATTTGCCGCCGAATCGCTGGTAGGTCTATTCGAAAATGATTTATTTAAAATCTACATCAATGTGAGGTCATGTTTTTGCGTAATTTAAAATTTTACTTTGATAATGTCTCTCAGTTTAATGTTCAGAGTTTTCTCGGGTAATTCATACTCTTATTTGTTTTAAAATGCTGCTGATTCAATAATATTATAAATTTGATTTGTGTGCATGTATATAATTTTATATTATTATAAAAGATATTTGTGTAATACGTATTTCATTGTAATGAAACTCGAAAGTAATAAATAAATTGTGAAATATATGCACATTATCCACTCGAGTTCCTCGCTGAAATATATCTTTAGTGATATATCTTTAGTACTTATAAAAAAATGTAAATGTATCCTGATAATATAATTAAGTAATTTGTTTCAATATAAATGGCGTACGTGAGCAGACATGTTTATCCATTAGTGCACAAAATTTATATTTTTTGAAATTATAAACTATACATAAATTATTGTTCTAGTTATGAGCTTTTCTAAACATTAAGTAAAAGAACAGAACGAATACGTGTAAAATTTTCTTATGTAAAGATTTGTTTTTTCAGTAACTTCATCAAGAATGAATGCTGCGATAGATGTGGTACCATAAATTTTTCTTTTCGAGAACACAGTAACGGAATTTATTTTGCATTCTGAGAATTCAAACAGCTTCATTTTAATTTATGGAAATTTTACTTAATATCTGCGTGTGAGTGAATGGTTTGTGCAACTACTATTTAAATTAAATTTTAAATTTTTCGTTTGGTTAAACTATCAGAACTTGTGTTCCTCTTTACTTGCCTTGGAAACATGAACTGTCCTGACTCGGAACAGGGAGCTTACTCAAGCTATGTTCAATAAATTGTGAAGTAGACAATACACACAGGAAGGGTATACGAAACCCTTTATTTTTCTATCTTTACAGAGATTTCCGGAACTTCGGAATACAGAGACCAACCACTTGTGGTCTGAACGTAAGAATATAAAACTACTAACTAAAACTCTAACTAAAACTAACTTTGGATTAATATACAAGTACCTAACTTTAAGATTGGCCGTTATTTAACAAAATCCGTATGTAGTACAGAGAGCTGCTAAAGCTACGATACGTTTGAAGTTATCAAGAGACTAAACCTCTGGCCTTCAAGGCAACCAGCAACCGAGTAAAACTACTATGGCAAGCGGCTTGCTTCTAATAACTCCTTCCTCTCTCTCTTGCTTGGCAAAAAGCCACAACTTAAGTACTTGGCGTTAGCAAGACAAATTTGCATAAATAAGTTAAAGCTTTTAATTCTGGCCGGAAGTAGAAAATAAAAAGTGATAGTAAAGATTTAAAATAAAATAAACGTTAGTAAAACTTAGGATCCTTACAAAACAGACTCAAATTTTAAGAGATGAAGCATTAATAATAAATTTTGTACGAAGTTAATAAATGATTTATGTTAGCTATAATGAAAATTTCAAAAATACTTGGTTGTTCCAGGTAGTAAAATTTAACACGTCTATAATTTTTCCTTTATCAATTTTAGAAACATTTTGTATAAAGCAAATAAAAGGTGCTTTTAGCGTCTAATTTTCCTATTTCTATAGAGGAATCACACTGCCAAGTATAATAGTGTTACGAATTTTGTACATAGATAATTTTAGTGAAATTATGTGTGAATTTTTTGTATAACGTAGTATGAAAAACTGAGAGAGAAGATGCTCTGACGGAAAAATAACAATACAGAGGTAAGTTTATTTAACATTAAATATATGACTGTCTCGCTAAATTGTTGGGATATCGCCAAGCTGGCGATGTTTTTGTCGACTCATTTTCGTCGACAAATTTAAGGAAAAATCGCCAAAAGTCGCCAAATTTGGCGAATTTTTTTATCCGGTTACTGAATAACTGTAATGGATATTGTAACCCTCATATACCTTCCAATAATTTTAAGAAATGTGAAGTAGTAGAATATCTCCGCGGCCGGATGAAAACTTTAGAAGACATAAGAAAGCGTCAGTTTCTCAGTTGTTAAGTACAGCGTGATTTCGGAGTACTGACATCTCCGCGTTACCTTTACTCGTTAGATGAGTTTTACATTGCGTTGTGTTTAACGTTCTTAGAATTTTAAAATGTAACTACTGACTGTACTCTGCGATACTGTGAAGAGATGTACGACTATTTTCGTGAAATGTTCGAGAAGTGTGAAATGTTTCTTTGGATAAAATTAATTCTAACAAGCTATTATCGGTTCTGTGTGCATGCAATCTTTACGAATCCGCGCTCACGCATACCTATGATAAGGAAAATGTTGTTGCGTTATTTAGTTTATGTTTTTATTATTCCCTTAGTTATTTAACCTGAAAGATTCAGAAGTTACCTTTAAATTCTTTACATATGAAATAAAAAAAGGGATATAAAACCAGCTCATTTTGTTCGTGAAATTTTAAACCCTTTATCAGGTTCAATGTTCCTTCTTACCTTCTTCGGGAACATACAAGGACCTGACTCGGAACAGAGAGCTTACTAAAGCTATGTTCACTAATTGTGGTAAGTAGACAGGATACAGACGAAGGGTATACAAAACCCTTTATTTTTCTCTATATACAATAACTTCCGTACTTCGGAATACACTGACCCGCTACTTGGGGTCTAACGTAAAAGTATAAAAATAAAACTAAACTCTAATTTAACTTTAGAATAATAAACGTGGAAGATTGGCCTTATATTAACAGGAAGGCGTATGTAGTACAGATAACTGAGAACACTACAATACGTTTAAAAGTTATCAAGAGGATTAAAACCTCTGGCCTGGAAGGCAACAAGCAACTGCGTAACTTCTAAGGTAAGCGGCCTGCTTCGAACTCACTGCTTCCTCTCTCTCGCTTGGCAAAAGGCCACAACTTAAATACTTGGCGTTCGCCAGACAACTTTGCATTAAAACCTTAACGCTTATAATTCTGGCCGGAAGTAGAAAATAAGAAGTGATAGTAAAGATTTAAAATAAAATAAACGTTAGTAAAACTTAAGATCCTTACATACTTCCCGCCAGAGTTAATTAGTTTGAATTTGAGGTCTAAAACGACCTTGTTGAAAACTTTTAGCTCTAGAATCTAACGCGAGGCCAATCTTTTACAAACATACTTAGCTAGAAACTAGAATATTAAAAGAAAGATTTTTTTTTTTTTTTTTTTTTTTTTTTACAATAGCAGCTCCCAGGATATACAACAATTTTTTTTTCATCTGTACTGCATCTAAACAGGAGCTTTTATTCAATTCTGGTTCCTTCCAGAGATCTGGAACTAGTTACTAAACTAGTTTAATGAAATGTTACACAATGACATTGCAAATAACATATAGAATATACTTCTCTTAACATTCTTATTTCATTCATGACTATTTTAATTATCTCTCCCCGTGCTCTCTGACATGTGTTGTAAAAGAACACCAAACACGAATGTGTTTCTGTCTACGTGTGCCACACTTCCTCCTACAATCAAAACACTAACGTGTTAAAATTCAACATAACCTGACCTCTAAACACACCCTAATTTCAACTCTAAACCCTGAGGTACTATTCTAAAAGTGGCTAACTCTAAAGTGTAGCGTCGGAGAGCCTAACTACATCATTCAACCTTTACCACATATTCGTTATGATTTAATCTTTACAGTCACACGAATAAAAAAATTTTAACATTCACTTTTACCATATCACGGTATTTCTTAACATTTAAAATAACAGTTCACATTGTATATAAGAATATATCAACATGCCGTTAATTTTACACATTTGAAAACATACATTAGTAGTACATTGTTAACTTCTATTCTTTTCAAAGCAAGTGCCAATTCTTTCTACATTGAAATAATACATTTCAAAAAGTCTTTCAGACTAAAACTTCTCTCTTGCTAGAATGTTTTAAATAAAATTTATACAATAACTTTTTTTTCAATATTTAAGTCTTTACACAACGCTATTATACATCAACCTTAGTTTTACGCGCGAGTAATTTAAAAACATAATACGAAAATCGGTAACAACTCATTTCTCGCCCTTTTGGCGATAAAGGTAGACCTCGCATGAGGTAAAACTTCTTCAAATCTTCCACTTGCAGTAAGAATGAAAAATTAACTTAAGTTTGCAAAGTAATATAAAATTTTACTTATCTTTGTGATATTCGGACATCCTTTTCTGGGCCCAGTCTTTAAAGGTATATCAGATAGTTGTGTGATTTATCCTCCTTCTTGTACGGGCTCGCCCTTCAGTGCCTTCCTCTGGAAGCTTCCTTTTTTCACCAGTTTGGTCACCCTTGAATACCTTCTTTTTCTCCTCTGCTTGTGGTCTTGGCCGTTTGATGGCAGCTGGTCTTGGCGGAACCGGGAAACTTCTGTCGTGTTCCTGCTTGGATCTCGTTGTTGGCCGTTCAAATTTTCCTTGTAACTTTTCCTCCTCCGCTGATGGCCCTTCCGCAGTTCGGCTACATTTACTGCGGAGAGTCCTGTCGGATGAGTCGATCTTCCGTTTTAGAGCCGGGTTATAGTTGCCGTCATTTCTCCTGGTTCTCTTCACATACGTCGTCCTTCTCCCTTCTTCATTCTGGGGGTGTTCGTGAACTCTCTTTTCTGGACGGTGGAACGGCTTCTTTTTCTTGCTCCCTTCAATTTTTCCGCGGGAAATTTTCTTTTCACTTGCTGCTGCCTCTTACTGGATTGCCCTTGTACTTGTCGTTTTTCCACCTCTGGAGCTTGTGCCTGCTGTGTCTGCCGTGCCGGATCCTGCAAAAGATCTGAATATATTTGCATTTTATTACGATCGAAGTAGGGCTTGATTTGATCAATGTTTGCGGAACAGGTTTCACCATTTCTGGCTTTTAACACTACTACAGCGTGAGTTATTTGTTCTATAACATATGGTCCTTCAAATCGTGGAAAAAATTTGGCAGTTTTATCTTCTGGTGCTGAAGAAAGTGAATGCTTAATTTTTAAAACTTCATACCCTACTTTATGAGTTACTCCCCGTCTTTTCAAATCATAATAGAGCTTCTGTTTTCTTTGTGCTACTTCCGTATTCTTCTTTGCTTCCTTAATTAGTTTTTCTATATCACCCATTTTAAATTCTGGGGCTCTTTGTTCCACATAAAATAATTTATCTAACGGTGTTATAATCTTTCTGCCTAGAAATAACTCAGCAGGAGTTTTGCCCGTTGTATCATGTTTTGCGGTCCTAAGGGCGAAAGCAAGTTCATTGACATAGTTATCCCAGCTTTTATGAAAATTTTTAACATAAGTATGGATAATTTTCACTATATTTCTATTGACCCGTTCCGCTATATTTGATTGCGGCCGATACGGGACCATTTTTAAATGACGTATGCCCAGTTTTTGGCACATGTCTTCAAATATATTACTTACAAATTGAGGACCATTATCCGATATAATTTTTAACGGCGCCCCGTATTTTAAAATATATTTATTTAAAATAGAATCAGTAACTAATTTCGCGGAGTCTCGTTTTAAGGGAACAATTTCGGTCCATTTACTAAAATGATCAACCATAACAAGGAGATAGCGACTTTTATTTAACTGACTTTTTGGGAAAGGGCCCTATAAATCGATGCCAATTATTTCATTTAGAAATTCGGATTTAATACTATTTAGAAACCCGGCCGGGCGGAAATTAATATAATTAACTGCTTGACATGTTGGGCAGGACTGGACATACGCCCTTGTTAACTTTTGCAGTTCAGGAAAGTAGACTGCCTCGCGTACGCGTTGGATAGTTTTTCGAATACCAGCATGAGAAGCTAAAGGGCTGTCATGGAGCTCCTGCAGGATATTTAATCTAAGACTAGCTGGGATAACAGGTCGAAATTCGTTGTTGGAATTCGTAGTTTTTGTATAGAATAATAGACCATCTATTAGTTCGTAATGGGCCGCCCTATTTCTTATCGCCACAATATCTTGGTGGCTAAAATTTTCAGGATCCTTCAAATACTCATAAATGCTTCCAAACTCAGGATCCTTACCCAGTTCGGTTATTACAAATTCTCGGGAATTTATTGTACATGCTGTAAGCATTGCCACCTTTACGGTATTTCCTTGTTCGTCTATTTTAATTCTTGATAGGGCATCTGCTACGATATTTTCCTTTCCAGGGGTATGCTTGATTACCAGATTATATTCTTGCAGCTTGAGTGCCCATCTTATTAACCTTGGGGATAAATTTTTCCCTGAGTACAATCTAGTAACCGCCGCATGATCAGAGTACACTGTTATCGGCGCCTTTCCAAAATAGACTCGGAACTTTTGCACTGCTAACAGAACTGCAAGCGCCTCTCTCTCGGTCGCGGAATAGTTTCTTTGTGTTTGATTTAAAGTTCGACTAAAAATGCCACGGGCTGCTGATTTTGCGAAAGTACCGCTCCTACCGCATAATCCGAAGCATCCGCTGAAATTTCTAAATTTTCATCCTTTTCAGGAAATTTTAACACAGGGGCTTGCGTTAATGCTTGTTTTAATTTTTCGAAAGCACTATTGGCTTCGGCCGTCCACGAGAATCTTGCCTTTTTCCTTTTTAATTTTAACAATGGCTCAGCGATAGCCGCAAAATCTTTTATAAAGGACCTATAATATAAACAAAGTCCTAGAAAAGAAGAGAGCTTCTTTGCCGTGTTTGGAGTCGGATACTTTTGTACAGCGATTATTTTTGATTCGTCTGTCTCGATTCCTTTTTGAGATATTTTGTAACCTAAATATTTTAATTCAGGGGCTGCAAATTTGCACTTTTCGACATTAACTTTTAGACCGGCCTTATTTAATAAAGCAAACACCTGTCGTAGATCCTGTACATGTCGGTCAAGATGATCACCAGTAATAATGATATCGTCTAAATAGATAAATGTGGACTTTCCAAGAACAGGCCTTAACACAATGTCCATACATCGCTGAAATGTTGCCGGTGCCCCTGAAAGGCCAAACGGCATACGCAAAAATGCATAAGTGCCAGACTTGGTTATAAAAGCAGTCTTAGGCACGTCCTCAGGCCTAACCCCTATTTGAAAATAACCAGTCGTTAAGTCTAAAGTCGTCATAAATTTGGTTGATTTTATGTTCCTTAGAATTTCTTCAATGATCGGTAACGGATATACCGGATATTTAGTTATGGAGTTTAATTTACGTTAATCAATCGCGAATCTCCAACTTTTTGGATGCGTCAAAGGATAGTCATTATTTTTCTTACATAAAACCACCGGGCTAGCATAACTACTTGAGATGGGCGTTATGATCTTTTTACGTAGCATATCGGTAATATGCCATTCTATAATTTTTTCCTTATTCTTATCATACCGGTATGGTTTTTGACGAACTGGCATTGCATTTCCGGTGTCAATACTATGGTTAGTAACCTGAGTAAATCCTGGAATATCACTAAATAACGAAGCAAATTCACTTACCACTTATCGGATTCTTCCTTGCTCGTCATTAGGGAGGTGGTCAAGTTTTAACATCGGCGGTTCAGCGTTTTCTGTACGAACTGGTTTCATTGTCAACTTAAGGGACGCTTCATTAAAATCCAGCGTAGCTTGTGCTTCTGAAAGAAAATCTATTCCTAAAATTAAATGTGCTTGCAGATTCTTTATTATAAAAAACTTCACCTTTACTTGTTCGTCCTTGATATGGATATCCAAAGGTACTTTACGTACGCACTTACATTTTTCTCCTTGCGCCGCTAACACTTTCGTATTATCCAAATTATATATGCGGTATTTGCGAAAATACTTCCTAAAAAAATCTTCTGCCACACAGGAACACTGCGCGCCTGTTTCCTGGAGTGCGGTGGCTGGGATATTATTCACCAAGACTTCAATCTTCGGAAGAGTCAGATTTTTCACCATTACTGTATTTAACTTTTAGGAAGAGGGGTTTTCTTGGCCTTCGGATTTCCGCACCCTCCCGTCAGCAGAAATCCGTTTTAGTTTAAATTATTTTTCCTTTCCGTGCTTTCCTTCTTTTTCCACTGGCCTTGAGACTTTTTTCCTGGGTTGCTATTGAACTGTCGACGTTCGCCGGCTGTTTTTAAATGCTCGGGTTTCCTTGCCCACTGATTCGCTTTTTCTCCGTAGCCGTGTGCTTGAGTTTGCTGTAGTTTTGGCGTACCAAATTGGTTTCGCTGTTGATATTGGCGTCTTCTTTCGACGTCCGCCGTTCTTCTACTTTCAAACTGGATTGCTAGCTCAAATAACTTTTCCAGTGTAGTCGGATTTCTCAATTCAATAAAGTCTTGCACTTGGGGTAGTAACCTCGGCAAAATCACTTGAATTATTTCAGGATCCGGACGGTTTCCATACAAGAGCTTGAAAACGTGAATTTTTCTTAAAATAAAGCTCGAGAGGTTTTCGATTATTTGTTGATATATACTGAAAAGTTCCGTTTCTAATTTCGCACGATCCCTTACAACAGGGAAGGCTTTTAGTAGGGCAGTCTTGAAATTTTCGTAAGTATAGGTGGGACTTCCTGCTTGACCCAAGAGACTTCTGCCTATACATTTGAACCAGTTAAGCGCTTGGCCCCTCAAAGCGCTGGTAGCTAAGGTAACTTTTTGAAACTCGTGCACGGGGTAGAGCATGAAGTGGTCATCCAATTTTTCCAAAAAACTGGTTACCGGTGAGTTTCCATTAAATGTTGCTTCTGGTTTCATCGAAGCGCGCATGGTCTGGACGATGTAACCAAATCCTTCCAGGGCGGCAGCTTGCATTTCTGGATTCTGAGCCGTTTCTGCAGGCAGCACAGGTTCTTCTTGAAACTCGGCCATGGTTATTCTTCTTCGTTGGGCGCCACTATCAGGTTCAATGTTCCTTCTTACCTTCTTCGGGAACATACAAGGACCTGACTCGGAACAGAGAGCTTACTAAAGCTATGTTCACTAATTGTGGTAAGTAGACAGGATATAGACGAAGGGTATACAAAACCCTTTATTTTTCTCTATATACAATAACTTCCGTACTTCGGAATACACTGACCCGCTACTTGGGGTCTAACGTAAAAGTATAAAAATAAAACTAAACTCTAATTTAACTTTAGAATAATAAACGTGGAAGATTGGCCTTATATTAACAGGAAGGCGTATGTAGTACAGATAACTGAGAACACTACAATACGTTTAAAAGTTATCAAGAGGATTAAAACCTCTGACCTGGAAGGCAACAAGCAACTGCGTAACTTCTAAGGTAAGCGGCCTGCTTCGAACTCACTGCTTCCTCTCTCTCGCTTGGCAAAAGGCCACAACTTAAATACTTGGCGTTCGCCAGACAACTTTGCATAAAAACCTTAACGCTTATAATTCTGGCCGGAAGTAGAAAATAAGAAGTGATAGTAAAGATTTAAAATAAAATAAACGTTAGTAAAACTTAAGATCCTTACACCTTAAATAAGAAATGTTTCTTAATTATTAAATAGCCATCCTCCAGCGAAGTCTATTATCGTAGTTACCATCGTAATATATGTAATGTAATATACGATATACGAGTACCCCTTGGCCAATAATAATTGGTCGCATGGCTAACGCAGCACACCCAACACAGACAAACAAAAAATACAGTCAAAAGATTAAAACACAGATTGAAACAGATATACAGTTAAAAAACATCAAACCAAAATTCCCAGTATTTTTCTATTGCCATTTACAAAGTTTATCAAATCCTTAGCTAATCTAAACTCTATTGCGGCAGTAGAATTTCGTTTATGATGCCATGTTTTACTCCAACATGTCGCAATGATACACAGTCTTATGATATGTCGTGCACTACCTTCAGCACTACAAAAACAACAAAGACATTACTTTGCAAAATTTAGAAATTAGATTTCATTATTTTGCAAAATGAAATCTTTTCAAGTACGCCCGGAAGCACCCGTGTCCAGTAATTATTTGACTGTAAGTCACATATCATTCTAATATTTTTAGAAACTTCAAAGTTAAAAAAATAACCTTTCCTTTTTCACGAAATGCTCCATTTCTCTTTCTAGCAATCATAATAAAAATCCTTGATTTTACCAATAACAATTCTTTCCTATGCTTGAATATCGAACGCATCCCCGGCATTACCCACAGCAGCCTCTTTGACCAGCATGTTGGACCTCACATTGCCTATAACACCAGTATGGGCTTTAACCCAGTTCATTTTCACTTCACATGCTCTTTCAACTTTTACGAGGAGATCTTTTATATTATAAGGTATTTCTCCCATCCTCTTGGCATGCCTGTGTGGTGTGGGGGTCTGCACTCTGGCCGCGTATTACAGAGGCCCGCGGTTCGATTCCTGGCGAAGGCGTTGCTAATTTTTCATCTTTCTTGCTTCTCAAAAAATCCTAATGTGTCTGCAATATATGAGACTAAAACAGTTAAACAGTGTTATTAGCAACTGTTAGTGCTTCCAAACTAGATAATGAGTCTGTATATATATTAATACATGTTTTTACAGTCAGGCTTTCTCTAATCCATTTAAGAGCAAATATGATACAGTTAACATCGTAAAAATTGTTAACTTAATTCAGAATTTATTTTATTTTATTTATAAAGTACATAAGTGTGTTTTCTTTGCTTGTGTTTTAGAGGTAAACACACGAATTTCTTTATATGCGAATTTGACTGGCAAAGCCAGACTTTTTTTGCAGGCCAAAATGCTCTGCTGCGCAGTTAATAGTTTGATTTTGGGGAGCGCCGAAAATTAAATGATTGTTCATATTGGTTGTCTTTATCCATTTCATATGGAAAGTAGTGGGGGCAAATGCAATTTCGGAAAGAATTTTCTAGCTTTTTGGCTCGCTGTTTTTCAGAAAACCTGAGATCAGAACTTAGTGAAGTTCTTAGCCCCTCGCAAAACAAAATTTCATTGCAACTGAATAGCAGCTTCAGCTCAGGTTGGGGATGCACCCAAAAACTCTTACTGGAGAAATACAGCTTTCATTACACTGGTCTTTCTGTCAGGAATTGAGACATTTTATGTTGACTGGTGGAAGAACATTTTCCTTTAGAGTTTTCCTTTTTAGTTTAAACATTTTCCTTTAGAGTGCGAATGGTTTAGATTTTGTTAAATTTTAAACTTGATTGGCTGAGTTCTTCCCTGATTGGATTACTGACTTTAAAAATTTATAAGACCCTGATGAAAAACTTCAAATTCTCAAAATAATTACACATGCCTTGATATTTTATAGTGGAATCCTTCAGTGTTTTAAAAAATTACATCCAATAAGCTACATGAAAAATCTTTGGACCACTTTACCATTATTTGCAAGGTTGTGAAACAGAAATATTTCTGAATGTTCTTTTATGAAATTTAACTTCCCTTTTCAACTAGCTGACAGCCATGAGAGTTACTCTAGAAATCGTAAGAAAGTCTTTTCCTTCTTTGGAATCTTGTTTCTTGGAAATAGTTTGTTTACCTTTCTCTCCATCTAACTATTATATTGTAACATTAAGAGATATTGCGTAACTCAGGCCTAGACATACATTTCTACATTACTTTATTATCATAAGCATTGTTGCTACTTTTGTTGAAGTATTTGCTACAACGACCACAGAGTCCACGGATTACTGACTGTGCTTCTTCACTTGCTGCTTTTCGTCGGAAAAAAGGAATGGCCTTCACACCCTGAGTGACCTTACCAAGAATAAATTCCGGACGTACTTCACCCATTTCAGGCATCCCAGGGGCCCCCTCCTTCCACAATGAGGCAATCAGCAGAATTTGGGCGGGGGGAATGAGAAGGATTTCGTGTTTCATTGATCTTATCTGATAGCCGCAGTTCCCTACAACATCTTGGCAAATGGATCTCAATGGGCGATAAACTCAGTTTCCATGCTATGTAAGTTAAAGCTAGTTTCGCTGCACCATCATGTCTATCTCCAGTGGATTCCATCTCATGTATATATTTGTGGCAATGAAATAGCGGATGAAATTGGCAAAGGTAGGTTGTGCTTCTCTTACCTTTTTGGAAATATTTTTCCTGAAATGTCACAAAATATGGTGGAGTGGTTTGAGTCTCCCACCCATCATTGATATCTGGGTAATAGGCCGAGAATAGCTCTGACCCTTACATGTGTCAGGGGATCGCATACTGCGCTTTCGCGACCAGCAAGTGACCACATCAAGTAGCTCTCTTTTTATGCGAACACAAAAATCTTTGATATCTGCATCAAGTGCCATGTACATTAAGCTTCGGCTCGACATGTCTTGGATTCTTTAGCCCTTTCAGGAGAGGACGCCTTTTCCAATCCCTTTTATGTTTTCGACTTTCTTATGTTCAAAAGACTTACGGGTCTTGTTCGACTTCACCAGACTTTGGGAGGATAAGTAACTATAATAACATGACGACAGAAAGTAGACGAGTAAATTGAATCATTTCTTAGAAAACTTATTAAAAAGAAATATTAGGAGAAATTTATTCAAAAGAAAGAGTAGTAGAAAATTGTTCAAAAGAAAGATTAATGGAAATAGCCAAGTGTGATTTCGATGCATTATTTATAAAAAAACAATTAAAATGGCAATTTTCAAAATGTGCATATCTAGCATTTGTTATCTCTATGTGTATTGCAGAGAATAATATCAAATCAAATCAAATCTCAGGCAAACTCAGAAATATATAAAATGACATATATACATGTGAAGAGAAGGAACTGAATAAAAAGTAATTGCAGAGATTTCTATTACAGTTTTTAAATGGTAATTAGCCCAAAGGCCGTTATCCCAGAAAGGCTACTAATTTCGTTTTGGCATTTTGCGTCGATTCACTATAAACGGCGAATCACTTTTAAAATTGTTACCACCAAATACTAGAGCCTTTTACTATATTTAAAGAAGTTAAATAATAAAGAATCTGTATAAATGTATGTATGTTTCTCACATTGTGATAAAACAATGGTACCTAGACCCATTAAATTTTAAATAAGGTAATCTTCCACCGAATATAGGCATCTAGTCTAGTCTTAATTTGTAATTTGTTTATTATTGATTTCATGTTTCGTAACACTTTAACGAATTTTTGATTAACAAATTTAACGATTTCAAAGCGAACAATAGCAACATCGTACGGAAAATAAAACATTTTTATCTCCGGCAAGCGAAACTGTGCATTGAAAATTCTAAGGATATGCTCATTTTAAAATTCATTTGCAATATTGCCGTTAAATTGAATATTATGGTTTAAGTGATAACATGGGATGGATTTAGGAACACGATATTTAATAAATAAAGGTAAAACACAAAACGGCCCTTTGAGCGGAATGTAAAATTTGAAAGCTTTCATTTTTTTTTTTCTTATTATTATTATTGTTCAAGCGCTTAACTCAGCGTCTGAGCTGGGATTAACTCACAAACTCATATTAATGAACGTACAAACTCTGTAATATAACATAATGATTAATATAGAATGTATGCCTTATATAATCCTACCAGTGACAAGTCAAAAGCTTTACATCTAATTAAGATACTTTCTATTTTCACAACTACCTCAGCAGATAGCGCCATAATTTCAGAATTCAAAGCGAATTCGGTGAACTGTGGCAACAAGGTATATATGATAATTCTTGCTGTTTAAATGTTGCCATTTTCACATGCACCCTTTTTCTGGTGTAATCCAAATTTTAATGGTTTTGTCTTAAACGTAGTTTTAAAATATTTTTCAGCATTGCAAGACACTGTAGTAAAATTTCTGCAGGAATATAACAGGATATCAGATAACTGCTAAAGGAAGTATTTGCTTTACATTTCATGAAACGAATTCCACGAAATTTCCAACAGAACGGAGGAAACAAATTATTAAATTTATTGATTGGTTTTAGGGATGAACAATCAGCTATATAAAATATAATAACTGGACTCTGCAAGGTTTTGACCACAAAAATTAGTACTTTGAGGCTTTCATCTTTTACCTGTATTTGTAATGATAACTTCCCAATGCATTGACAAGTTTATTCTTTCGCTGCTATTATTTCTGTGTTTTTATTTTTAAATAATCGTAACCTATTAAAATTCTTCTTAAAAAATGTATCACTCATAAAATTTCCTTCTGCCCCTGTAAAATATGTGCCTATAAAATGTGTGCGAAATAATATATTTGTGTGTAATGAAGAACTTTTTGCAACTATAATTTATCATTCTTTATGTACCGTTGTAGGGTTTATATTTATTTTAACTAACATTTATTTTAAGTTTAAGCTATCTTTCCTGTCAAACCTTTACTTTCCCCTGGAATTGCCAATGCCAGAGTATGTAAATTTTAGTAGAACGCGCAGAGTATTCAAATTTTTAGCAGAAGTATTTTGAGTTAAATAGAAGGGAAACGAGTTTGTAGGTGTGCTTTCTTGATTCACGAGCGTGAAGGTTGCTTGGTAGAAATTTAAGAACCGCGCGTTTCGGCCTGTGTGCCTACTCCGGCAGTTAGCTGAATCTTTCAACTTCTTATTCAGAACGTTTGCTGAAATATCAGCTATATCTTAGAACGCGGTTAAGTTAGTCACGTTTATAGAGCCTCGTAGGTAGTGGCATCGTTATTTAGTCATCCTGTTATTTAATTTTAGTTGTACTTTTCTATTTTTATTTAACCGCCGGGTCGGCGTAGTTTGTGAGCGCCAAGTGAACGCATCTGTAACTTCTAAAGTGGAATAAAAAGGGAGTTAAACCCTCTTAAGTGTTTGTGTAATTTCCAGTTCATAGCAGTCACTACTACTGTTGCGGGCAAGTTGGTGCCACGCAACACCACACTGTAAAGTTCGCTAAACCACGTCAATATGGTTGCGCTAATACGTATGTGCATAATTAGAAAACAAAACATAAGCTGATTCTTCAGTATTACATTAAGCCCACCAGCAACCGAACGCTAATGACGCGGAACCGTTTGCAACGATACCGCCGGACAATCTGGCAGAAACTGCAGCTCTTTCCCATAAAGGCGAGTTCCTCAACATCAAAGCTTCGAAAATCGCGGCTATGACAAATCCTTAACAAACATCTAAGCCAGGAAGTTTCAAGAAGAGTGTAATAATGCTGCAGCAGGGCGGCGCGCTCATCAGTTCTTCCCGAAAACCGACATAGAAATCAGAAGCTCCAAGACCTTCCTAACTTATTACCTCAACGATCATGGCCCACATCCAGATTGTTTTCTAGAAAGGAACCTCTCGTACAACGATAATTGTATCTGTGGGCTCAAAGGAGATGCAGGCCCGTTGTCTCTTCTTCTGCCCTTTTACTACACATTTCGGAAAACCACCAGTCTAGATCTTAACTTTAAACGTTCTCTCAACGCCACCTATATCCGAAAATCATGAAAGTACACCAAAACCTCAGTGCTCTAGGACTAGACCTATGCCAAGTCACACTTTAGGACCGAAATTGAAAAAGTGGACAGAGCAATGTCTAAGCTACACCCCAATAATTGATTCCGAGCAAAATTAACAATTTCCCTAATGCTTCAAAGTACCTAACTTACTGAGCTGAAGCCATGAACTTTATTTATGAATTGAACTTTGGACTGAAAGTTGTGATCTCAGCACAGTCTTATCTGTAAGGAATATTCTCACATAACAAGAAGCAGACTAGCAATATATTAACAAAATCAAATCCCATATATTTATCTACTTACATAAAAATGCAAAATTTCCAGTGCAACAGTCTCCAAAATATCAGTTCTACTGTATTTACGTAATTCAATGTTTTAATGAGTGTACTAAACAGTTTGCATTATTAATGTAACTTTACGTAATTTTATGTTATTATACTCTTATGTTTAATTATGTTTAAACTAGAAAGCCTGGCGGTTATACGAAATGACCGCTGTTTTAAATATTATAAATTGTAATTAAAATGATTTCTGAAAAGGTGTCTGTTAATTCAAACTGAATTACAAAGGGCAGGCGGCGAGGTCGCCCCTTTGCTTACTGCCCTACGGGGTTTCCCCCTTCTACTTGCTTAATTGCTTAACGTAGAGTGCAGTGAAAGAAACCACTGGCGGTACATTTCTTAAGAGCTCAATAAATAAAGATGATTTAACACTAGAATTACGGTGGTCTTCGTATATCTAGAATTACGGCGAGTGTCATTTTGACCCCTTGATAAGATATCTGCATATTTCTCTGTATGATATAATATATTTATGAAAAAGAAATTAAAATAACGCAAATTATGACAACTACAGTTTATTTTAAAGAATATAGAGACTTTGAAGGTATGTAGTCAAATAATGAACAAGCATTTAAATATTTCCATCGGAAAATGTAATTTTTTTTTCATTTTCTATAGCTTACATTTCAGAAACACAGAAAATAAAATGTTTAACTATTTACGCACATTTTTTCCAAAAAAAGTGGTTTTTAATCCAAATATTAGAGTATTTTAAAACAAACTTTTTGCCATAAAGACTACATAAAAATAGAAATATTTTATTTACAGATAATATATTAGACAGCGCAGCAATTAGCACACAAGCTTATCTTTCTGATTTTTTGTGTACAATATCCGCATACATATTTATTACAGTTGTAGCAAATATTAGAAGTTTTGTTACCTTTGGCACTTCCTTACTTGACATTTCTTCCTTATTTTTGATTCTATTGAATCTTGTCCATCCACAAAGCCACTTGAAGAGAGAACAGATTTGTTTTTACTAGATAGATATCCTTCTCTTAGTTCTTTTGCCAAACGCAATAGAAAATCCCTTCTGCTGATATTTTATTTTGAAACTTCCTTATACAGAATCCACGCATTAAGTCCAAAAAATATTGTAGAATACATATACTGGCCAACGGCGTGATGGTGCCTTCAAGAAGTACTTTCTTGCCATTTGATCCAAAATATCTACCCCGAATTTTGTAGAATTGTAAAACTGTATTACATCAGGAACCTTCTTTTCATTAGATTCAAATTCAACTGATGAATGAAGTGTACTTAACAAAATTACGTTTTTGTTCCTTTTACTTTGATATGATGTAAGTGTTATACAGTTGTGTTTCATCACAACTGAAGAAAAAAGTTCGTTTCTTACATTTTTTAAACTAGAGGGAATTTCTCTTTTTGCGCGATTTACTGTTCCAACATGACTCAATCCTTTTGATTTTAAGGATTTCGCAAATTTTACTGATGTAAAGAAACTGTCTGTAGTTATATTTCGGACAGTATTTTTGTAAGGATCAACTAAACGATTTACCACGTTCTCTCTTAAACTTTGATCACTTGGTCTCATTTTATCTTTTCCTAAATATGGAAATCCGTTTAATAAGTATTTTGTCCTAACGTCTACTGCTAGCCGAAATTTTATTCCGAATTTATCGGGTTTGTTAGTCATATACTGCAAAAAACGCATGTTGTTTTTTGTAGGGAATAACTGTTCATCTATCGTAATGTGTTCATTTGGTTTGTAGCAAAGCTTACAGTTTTCTAGAGAAGTATTCCATACTTCGAATATTAGTGCAAATTTATCACCCTGCAAACGTGAAGACCTTGTTAGTTTATTATCAAAACGAAGAAATTTCATAATTTCCAGAAACCTATTTCTATTCATAGTTTCATGAAAAAACTTTGGTCTCCAAGTCTTGGACCACAAACTAAGAATTGGTAAGCCCTTGGAGGCTAATGCTCCCTTACGTACAACAACGCTATGAATGCTTCCAGTTCTGCTAATAAAATAGTGAAAGAGTCATTATGAAGCTTACGCTTGGCTTCAACATCAGTACACTCCTTTATGACGCGTAAAATGTTTTCATTTATTATTAACTTCCACGCACTAAGAGCTTTACCAGAACAAATTTGACATTTAGCATAGGATGTCGGTCCTTCCTTTTTCTCGCAAGATATTTTGCAAGGGTCGACCAGAAGTATTTGGAGTATTTTCTACTTTCCATACAGTTCCATCACTAGCAATTTCTTTACAACTGTTAGTCTGAAATACGTTGAATTTCATATTCCCTTTTGAGCGTCTACTAGTTCCCGCTTTGGAATTCTTAGGTACGGCAGAATTTGAACTCGTAGAAACAAATTCATTTGTACTTTCACTTGAGCTAGAAGATGATATTGCCTGATTACTCTCTACATAAATTCAGAATCACAAGATGTTTCACCTCCATCTTTGTCCGTAGAATTATTTTCGATTTCAGAAGCGGAATCGGCATCAGATAGTTCTTGCATCAGTTTCACGATTTCTTCATGCGTTAGTCCTTTTCTAAGCGCCATTAGTACTTCACTATAATAAATTCATGTAAATAGAATAAAATTTTCCACTAAAACTTGTTATGAATAATAAACAAAATATCCACGAAAAATATACAAACGTTCAGCTCGTAATATTCTCTTTTCTCTGTTTTCTTTCCACAAAGAAAAGTATTGCACATATTTCAAATCATGTGACTAGCAAATGTGAAACTACGCAGACCCGCCATATGCTTTTCCTTTGTATTTTGCTTAGCAGGTGCAAATAAAAATAATTTACAGAAGTAACAGTGTTCAGATAATACAATGGAATGTATTCACATTTCTTTTCTCTCAAAGGGGTCAAAATGACACCTACCGTATTTCTAGGTATAATCATTTGTTAGGGCTAAAATAAAAATACGATTTTCTTGAAATCTTTACTATTTCGTAAATCACAATGATTTAGGAAAAGTCGAGAAAAGATTAAGATATTTGCGAAAAAAAGAAGAGCTGTCAGAGATAAAAGTCCGCTAGGTGTCACAATGACCCCTTCCGTAATTCTAGTGTTAAATAATAAAATGTTAATTCACATGTCAAAGATCTCTTTGTACACAGCATTTCTTGTGTAGATCTTTCCATCATTTTTAAGCTCGCCTTGCAGAGGACCATCCATTATTTTTAATTTTACGTCCGTTCTTTCACGAACTCTTGAACAGGCAACATAAAGTTGACCGTGCCCAAATGCAGGCTCAGGTCAAAAAAATGCCAACACGTTTAAGCGTTTGGCCCTGAGACTTATGGATGGTCATAGCAAAGGCAAGTTTTACAGGAAATTGTCTACGTCACAATTGAAACGTCAACCCTGTGCCGTGGGAACTTCACCCCATTGGCTAGTACAGTTACGCAAGCAACCAATAAACTATCGGCGACAAACAGACACTTAAGCCGTCTATAATAAAGATATTTATGTTTTTCATTTTATTTGTTTTTTCATCGTTACCGGTTGCATATTTCCGAATTCTATTATATATAGATGTTAAATTTATTTATTAAATGTTAAGTGCACGTGCTCTAGTATTTTTACTTTTTTCTGGCTTAGCTTTTTCATAATATTCGTCACACGCTGCACTGCACGGGGAATAAAACAATTTACAGTTACGCAAGCAACCAACAAACTATCGGCGACAAACACTTAAGTCGCATATATATAAGACGTAACAACTCTGATGTACAGCTCTAGTATTATTTAGAAACAGCATATAGTCAATTCAAGTTTTTCATACTCTAGCTGGTTAGTGTATTGGGGCAATACCTGTTTGATTCTGCCGTGAAGTTTTTTATGCCTCATGTATGCTTTTACCTGTTGACCTGTCTTTGTGACCCGCGCTCAGATTTCTACAAACGGGTGATTGCCTAAGTTGTTGTAATTTTCCTCATGTGCAATGTGAATACCAGCCAGTTTCTCTAAAATATCCTCTACGATGAAAATTCTCTCCTAGGTACCACTAAGCGGTAAAACCGCTGAACACTGGCAGTTCGATCCAGAGTTCGAATCCAGCCGAACGGGCTGGCTGCATGGTTGCTGTCGTGTTTTCCCCATGTGTAACATGAATACGAGCCAGTTCCTTATATAAAGACCTCTACAAAAGCATCTCTCCCCTTAGACAGATAGCTCTCGGTGATGTGCCATAATCAAACGAACCAAAGCGAATCAAAGTAAAACCAAAGATAGCTCTGATGAAGTAGCTCTAATCAGTTTGTTTTTCTATAATTCAAATATACATACAAAACAAACAATATTATGTAAAGAACAATAACGGACTAAAATTTTGACTAAGCAATGTATTTTCGAGAGCACAAATGCATTATTACTCTTAAGACGTAAAACAATCTGATGTGCACTATATTAGCGAAAGCATTCACAATTTATTTCTCATATATTCCTTTTCCTTCAGTAAACATATGCAGAACGAACACTTTTCCAGACATCCTCTTATCCTTCGGATTCGTTTCTGTTTACCTTTCCCGTGTCATTAAACTCGGAGCGTCATTACTTTCGCGAGTAACAGATTTCTTATTTTATATTGCTAATCTGCTCCAGGAAATTCTCCTCCTAGTTGTCGAAAACAAGATTTGCTGCACTGAGCCTTTGTTTATCTCCACTTTATTTGCAGACTTGGCATGTGATCCAAAGCTTACAGAATGAAAATTTATTCAAAAAAGTGATGAATGTTTAAAGTAGGATTCAGGGACGTGTTTAGGGGCTAACTAAGACATTCTGCATATTTTCTATATATTACCAACCAAAATATTTCTTGTCACTTTAATGGCAATAAATATTTGGTGAGAATGTTAAATTCTTTTGGATCATTAAATCCTATATTAATAATCAAGGAATTCGTAAAAAATAGAACTCTTTTCCTACATAATACCATATACTGTGAAGAATTAAATCTGAAAGTTAAATGTTACGTGATGATGTGGAACATATTATATAAGATGTGGAACATATTTTATTCCACCGCAGGTTGCAGGGGAGTACTAGAAGTTCATTTAAAGTGAGTTTAGGACAGTCTTCTGTTTGCTGGCCTCCTGTTTTTTATGATCGTGTTAAGAAGTAAGAAGTCTTTGCAGTCTTGCGCGTATTTATTTGTTGTTTGAACTTTTAGTATTATTATTTATACAATTGGAGTTTAATCTTTTGTGTGTCGTTGTATTATTTTGCTCATTGTCTACGTATCATTTTCGCTTTGTACAAGTATTACTTTTAAGTATTATTTCATTTTTATTATTACTATATTATTAAGTTGGTTTATTTTTTAATAGGAGTATTAGCGTATTTTAAATTATTCATGGTATATTTTAGTATTTTTATTAAAATAGTATTTGTATTTTATATTTTTTCTTTGCTCTCTGAAGACCTAGAAATTACGTTTGTATTGTTGCAATGTATCTCCTCATATTATTTATGAGTCATTCACTTATAATACAAGGAGTTTTGTATTTGTTTCTTTAATTTTAAAGAAAACATTATTATTGAGTAATACCCCCGTCAGCATCAGGGCTGAAGAAAAAGACTGGTCTACATAAGGAGACATATCTTGGAACAAATCTTCTTCGCAGACACAGCACCCGATAGCATTTCGTTTACACGGAGAGATTGTGTGTTTAAGTTGTTCTGAGCTACTAAGCCAATCAGAACAATCAAAGCAGATGGCATGATTTGCATTCAGTAAGAAGCCTCAATCAATCTCGCAGCAAACACAATAATTTTCAAAGTTTTCAATGTATTTATTTTTCAGTGCTTAATTTTTTAAATAAGTTGTAATAATAATAATAATAATAGCAATAATAAACAGAAGACTTAGAAGCAGGCCAAAAATAACAATGATTAAAAATGCCAATGGAAATGAAAAAAAAAAAAAATCAAAGTAAGAAAAATAAATAAAACTGTAAATTTAAAGCAAAATAAAAGTTGTGAAGAGGGAGAGTAAACAATTAATTGTAAATTATAATTTATATATCCATGTAAAATATAAAATATGAAACAAAACTGTTAAATGTAATTGGAATCAATTGGCAAGAGAGCTTAAAAACCATCAATTGTATTTAAACATATCTCCACTTCAAAGATACACTTTGCACCATTTCGCGTCAGTCTGCAGCATGTTAATCGGGTTTTCCCTGCATTTTCTCTGAACTGTGAAATTTTAGCCTAGTCGCTGCTCAGGATTAACGCAAGGACTTTCCGGCTATAAATACGACCGCTGTAAGTACACATTACCTTTTCCTTATCTGCTGCTGCCTGAAGCAATCAAGTCCTTCGCTTCGCTTTCTTTCTCTATTATTTGAAATGTAAACTTCGGATATAGAAGCTGACGAATGTGTTTAGCACCCCTTGCGTTGTACCAGTTTGTTGCAAAAAGGTATGAATTGTTTGAAATAATTGAAATAATTGTTCCTGTGTGAAAAACAGGATGTTTTAGCCATCAAGCCAGTTGTGATTTTTGCGCCAGTCGTCGTTATTTATTTAAGCAACTTCTAGACCATGACTGAGTAAATTGCTTTTCATCTTCCTCAAAAACTTCAACATTACATGCATATTCATCATATAAAAAAAGAAAATAAATCGATTACTTTATATATAACAGAAAATGTAGCACATTGCTGCTAGGTAGATTAGATGAAAGAGGGAAAAAAAATTTCGGTTTATAAATAACGTAAGAATTTGATAATCATATTTATATAATTAATATAAAATTATTATATAAGTCATGAATTGATATAAAATGTTATATATAATACTAAAATTAAGCAAAATTATTACTATATATTGTATGTAAAAGTTTAAAAATGTATATATTAACAGAGTTCTATTAATTACGGAAACAATAAAACGTTTATTTTCATTGGAAAAAAAAAAAAAAAAAAAAGCTGAGGTAGCTGCGAACTCACGATTTTCTTTCTTATGGGAAGAAAGCACTTCAATAAATGAGCCATACATTCCAGCTTGTTAGATCTAACTCAACAGTTGAAAAGTCATTAAGAATAGAAAATCGGAAATTTATCAATCCGAAAGAAATATCGCATCATAAATTGATTTAAAAACAAATATTCGAGCAATTCACAGCATGTTATTCAATAAACTAAACGCTCAGAATATCCGCCATTGTTTTTCAAGCACGTGATTTCCATTCGCAATTTCATTCACCATCGCCAAATATGTTTCCGGCGATATATCTCGTCATGCGCAATGATCCCCATTCTGGAACAGGCGGCTGCAAACATGTATCTGATTCGTCCAAGATATGTTTCAATGTACAGATGGACTGGCGGAGGCGTCGCAAACTTCCTGAGATACTTGTTCGGAGATATGTTTCCTGGTATAAACGCGACTTGAGGAAAATCAATGTATTGTTCAAAGGTAATCTTTGAATTTTTAATAAACTTGATTTTTAGAATCCATGCCTGCTTTCTTTAAAACTGAATTTTAAATGAAATTTTAAGAATAAAGCTATCAGCAAAAATCACCTATTCCATAGTGAACTGTTTATAATATTGAGGAGAAAGTGACCTCATTTGCAATTAATTTTATAATCCTACTGTGATAACTGTGATATATATAGGCTGATTGAAGGGTTCTGAAATTGACTCATTATTCAAAATTAGCTAACTTTTGCGGCCCTGTCCTTTTTACTTTTTTATAAATTTAAGTCGTTTAAATTTAACATCAAACAACACGTCTCATATTGTTTAATAAACGATTCCAAAATATGAAATGGAATATGTTATGACGTATCCTTTAGCACAGCAGACTTGAATTTCTTCGCTTCTCATCTAAAAAGAACCTCTTCCTGTATAATTCTACTCTCAGTGTCGCTGTTTAATGTTTAGAAATAGTATGACAGGTGACAGGTGACGGAGGACGAGAACGCCTGGCGTATAACATAGGTAAACAGGCATATGTCCCACGTCCTCCACTATCTCAAAGAAACAACTCACTGGAGCCCCATGAGGCTGCACCGGGAGTTTACATGGCCATACAGGGGCTAGATGCCAAGTAGACACTAAAACTAGGCTATATGCAGAACATTCTATTGCTGAAAGATTCATATCAGATAATGATGATATTGCGTAAGTAGCAATGTACATGCGGGCATTATCCTAGAGAAAAACACATCTGCCCTGATAAAATCCACTTTTTCTTCCTCGGGACACCATACAAATGGATTTCAAAATGATTCCGTGATAGTCACTGTTCATTATTCTGCCAACAAGTACGGAACTTTAACATCCAAAACCACATTACTTATTCTGCAAGTAAGTGATAATTCGCCGTGATAATTTGATCAATCCCTCATGTATTACGGGCTTAAAGTGCATCTATCGATGTAACTTTTAATTAAGTTTCATCACTTTATGCATATACCAACATTTCAACTAGACTTCAGAACTGCATTAATCAGGAAGTTCAAGTGAGATATTTTAACCGCTTAAGCAAATCTCAAATGTAATTTATAGGCATTATGTTTATGACTTACATTTCTAATAAAGGATGAAATTTTCTGGCAGGCAATGCTTTAAAAATAGGATTAAAATGAATCCTAATTATATCATTAGCATAGTACGTTCTTATCTAGGTATATTTTATCAGTCTCTTTGGTTGTCAAATATGGCCACATGGAATGTTTAATAAAGTTGAAAGTTTGAAATTACCATGTTAAGAAGATACTTTATCTACCTTTTATTTGCATCTAAATTGATTAGAGGAACATTTAATTATAAAGAAAATTTACTTCTGAATAATATTTTAACGCGCATGCTAAGACGTTAACAAGAGAACCAGCATTTCAAACTTAAATTTTTGTTCAAAATTTCACAGACTGTGGTTGCTAAAATTTCATTTCTATTTCCCATATCTACATCAACATTATAAAACACACTTCCAGACATTTCGTATTCAAAGTTCACCTGACGCCAAAATATTTTATTTTACATTTTATAATTTCTTATTTTACTGAAGAAGAGAAAAAAAATTTCTGGAGTCTAATAACAATTATTCTTAAATAAAAATTAAAATCAACTACAAAAATATTTTTAAACGAATAAAAGAGATTTGATTAACGACATTAGTGCCACTGTAGGAATGATCGCTATTGCAATAAACGATGAATTTTAAGTTAAATTCTGCTAAAAACAAAACAGAGGTAGAAACAAGGTATCTTTTCGAGATTTTTCGAATTTCGTTAATGTGGCCAGCAATTACCTAAGCCTCAAATCAAAAGTATGTACAAGATTTTCAAAATTTCCCGAAGGTATTAGGAGGTCTAAGCCAATACTTTCTAGAAAATTGCTATGGGAAGCATCTGCCTATATAGCTCTCTTTTTAATCTCAAATCAACTGGTAATGAGAAGATTGCGAATAGTTTGAAGTAACCCGCTCATTAACTGTTGACTGATTTTGTGAATTTGGTTTCCAAGTTATCTTTCTGGCAGTAGAATAGCTTTATAAAGTGGTTGTATTAGAATAATATTAAGAAATAAATTTTAGTACGCCGTGATAATTTGATTAAGAATGATAAAAAGAACAAACTGTTAACTTACTCAAATTCATGTACGGTGGCAAGAAGAAAAATAACTACTTTAGCATATGAATTTTTTTTTCTCGTTGCTACTTATTTTCATATTTATGGCCATGTTAAAAGCTGCTGAATGAACGCAGTGTTTTCACAAACAATTTAAAGAGTTCCTGAGAGGTCGTAGCTGTATATAAAAATAAGATGGAATGTGAGAAACTTTATGAGACCTAACGCTTATTTTACTTAACAATTCTAGAAGAAAAAAATATCAATAGACTTCACAGGATTCTCTCAGGTTATTTTAACTACAGGCGAATAGTTCTTTAGCCGAGAACAGGCCTTGGTCATAGACCTCGGTGCTTAGCAGAAAAAATGGCAACCATATGTTGGCTGCGTAATCTCCAAATCTTGCGACATGTTCCTTTACCTCAGGTAATATTGAGATTTGAAGAAATTATTTCACTCGTTTTCCTTCGTCGTAGGCCTTTACTTTCTACGAAAAAAATTATGAAGCTTTAAGACAAATTTGATGTATTATTCCATAGGAAGCGGAAGAAGTGATTCCAAGGCGTCAAGGTCATCTGTTGTCTTCGGATTTCAAAAAAGTAAAATTCTTTGATATTTATCATTTTGCTAATGTCAAAATGAAATTTAGCACGCTCTTGCCAGTACCTCAAATAACCTCGATTAGGGAAAACCTTGCATAATTTATTATAGACACACACACAAAGAAAACAATATTAGTTAACTACGAGAACAAAAGTATTTTTAGTCTCATGTCTGTGAGCCATAATGTGCGGTAAATTGCACACAAATACGTAAAATGGTGGGAATTATGTGAAATTGTGTGATGGAAAATTACGACGAGTTATAAGGAAGAATACGTGTATAATCAAACTATGTAAGGCGCTTAATGAAAACAATTGGCAAAACAAAAAGACAAAAAGAAAAAAAAAAAAAAAAGGTAAGGTTACTAGAGCATCGTAACGGTAAAAAAAGAATTCCAAAAAGCAGAGATTCGTCTACGCATGTCTCGTGGGTGATCCCCCTTCCGAGTGCTGACACCAGCGAAAGCTGTTAAAAAAAGCTTCTTATTAGATACTTCATCCACTGAACCACTCCGTTCAAGAGGACATTGCCACAAAAATGTACAAGTGAACTAAAAAAAAAAAAACAAGGAGGAATAAAGTCTAAACTTTGTCAAAGCAAGAGAGAAAAAGCGAATATAATGCTAAATACCATAACCTGGAAGATGGGCAGAATGCGGACTCAGACTGAAATCAATATCTAGAAGTTCGCACTTGAAGTTGTCAGCGTAGTTTTACTGTACAAGTGTTAATTGCCTTGGTGTAGAAGTTATTACTAAGCTTACTACTGAAAGTTTTTTAATCTTCAAGTGACTTGTATAAATCATTATAAATAATAAACCAGGGAGCCGATTTTGCGAAAGGAATTATTTTTAAGCTTCCTAGATAGATAAATTACTTTTTTGACACTGTGCACCATGTCGGGAGGCTTAGGTGAGAATAGAGCCTAGAACGCAGGTGTTAATTCACTTTTCCTCCCAAGATCTAGCGTTGAAAAGGAGTATAGAATATTAATGAATTTATAAGTAACTACTGTGGCTTTGGTAGCAATGATGCGCAGATTCCAGGTAAGGGTGGAACTGACACGCAGTTCTTAATAAATTTGTTTGGTGACTTAAATTTATTTCATTAAATAGAGTTGATTAATCATGAATGTTTTTTCTGTGATGACGGCCTATGAGCACAAGTTCAGATTTTGAGGCATTGATGCTTGTTCTCCACTTTTAGCACCAATTTTCTAACTCACACGTGTGATTATTATCATTAAAACTCGGGCAGTTCATAATATATATCAGATAGAATACTAGCCCTAAGATAGACCCTTGGGGAAAGCCTGCATTCATGATGTTTGGGCTGGCGGAATAGAACTGCCTTGTCTTAGACTGAAGGTTTTGTTTGTAATGAAAGAATTTATGATTAGAATAATCTTTCATCTGATGGCGAGGGGAATGAGCTTACTGTTAAGTAATTTATGTCAGATAATGTCAAAAGCTTTGGCCACTTCCAGCATATGAAACGCAGTAGTTTGATGTCTACAATAGCAGCACTGATAAATTCGACTATGTGAAGCAGTTGCATAGTTATACAGAGACCTCTACGGAATCCGAACTCTGATTGAGTAGAGTACTAATACTAGATCCAGGTGTTTACGCAGAATTCTTTCAAGAATTTTTACGAGCGATGGGATGAAACTTATCGACCTCTACCTTTTAAGCTACATGTCGTCCATGATCTTTCCCAGATTTAGAAATGAGGGTAATGGTTGCATGTTTTCAAGCCGTAGGAAAATAGCTCAGCAATAGACTACGTTAAATATACCGCATAATTTAGGAATGTATTTTCAGGGAGATGTTTCAGAATTTTATTCCGGATGTTACTCTTTCAAGGTGCTTTTCTATTACGTATTTTAGATGACGTTTCTAACTTCCCTTGGATTTGTGAAAGTGGAAAGATTAGTTGCTGGGGTTATAATAATCATGTTTCCACAGAATTATGGTTAAAAACCTCGCAAGTGAAAGATTTGTATTTTGGGGTGACTTGCTCAGAAAGTGCATTTTCTTTTCCTTCGTCAGTATACATGTGATCTGTGTTATTTTTGAAGGGTGTGTTTTTTGTTTTGTTTTACTTCTGATTTCAAATTATTCTTCCAGAATGCACTGTCCTCTGTATTTGTGTTATTAATTTTAGTGTTCCACATGTTTGCTTTATGTTCAACTAAGCTTTTGATTATTCTGATCATCATGTCGACTTTTGATTTGATTGCAACCTCACGTAAAACCTGCAGCGTAGATTTTGTGAAGTCGACTATTTTCGCGAGTCATGTCTTTATGTTGGGAGTTTCCAATATTTTTTGTTAGATTTAAATTCCATAATGGAGATTTCATATGCGTACTGAATGCAGTTAGTGAAATTTTGTATAACATTGCTAGATACTTTGCTTCTAGCAATGTTGTATCTTTTTCCATAATTTTTTAAGAAGGAAAATTCAGGCGAGGTATTCTATACTGTCGAAGCTAAATCCATAAGTATTAAATAATCGAAATTCTTGTGCGAGCCTTGTTCTCACAGGGGAGTCTCAGGCTTTAGCCCACATAGTAGGTATACATTTTGTGCCCACCATTGTAATAACTTTGTACCATATACAGCGTGATTAAGAATTCATCATCAATATTTGGTGGGGAGGTAGGGAATAGGAAAAGAAGGAAATTTCACATAAGAAAGTATTGGCGCAGACGAACGCATAGTGGTGTACAGGGCTCTGTGTGTATATAACTTGCATACATAAGTACAGCTGTTTGAAGTGTGCAGCCAGTCGTCGTTCGACTAGGTGACTTTGCAGAAGTAACATGAACCGGTATACGTGGAATGAACTTGCAGATATGCATGTAAATGCTAGGCATACTCCAGAAGGTCCGGTTGTCCATGTAACGCCGTTGTGAGTCATGCATTCTAGCACATGGTCAGCAGTTAGAGCACCTCTTGTAAGTCTGTAAAACCGATGCAAAAAAATGTTACATGTAAGATAATAAACGTTTTTTTTTTCTTACTATTTCCTTTTATGTGTTCTTTCCATCACTGAACTAGGGTAATTTTGCCCTACTGCATGGCATATGCGCCCATGCATTCCTATGTGAAATCTCCTTCTTTTCCTATTCCCTAACTCCCCACCAAATATTGATGATGAATTCTGAATCACCCTGTATATCATGTTATAATTTTTAATAATATTACCATACAATATATGCATTTTTTGGAATTGCTGTTCTTTGCCAGTTTGATAAAACGGATCTTTAAAATTTGCAAATGGAAATTAACATGAGTTCATTCACTCACAAACATACTTTCTGTTTTTGGACGAAACTGAGTTTTTTCTACTCAGCCGTGACATAATTTCCAGAACTGTTTGTACTGGAGTTATTGTTACCAAATATAAAGCTTAGTACAATTTAAGAATTCGAAATGCGCATTTTAGAGCCAGAAATAACGAGTAATTTTCTTATCCTCTTTTATGAAATAAAATGATCAAGAAATTTATTTTATTGGCTCTAAATTTTGAATTAATATTAGAAACATCTTTAAACTTCTTCCCAAATATATACATTGAAATTATAATAAAATATGAAATCCTAGTTCAAATAAATCTTATCAAAATTTCAAGTTTTATGTCTTATCATTATTTTATCACTACTAAACTGATGATAAATTTTAAGAAAAAATAAGTGTAGTTTTTCGAAATTAAAACTTCATTATTTTGTTAAAATGGAAGCAAATAAAAATTTGCTTCAGTTAGTGTGAGCGAGCTAAAAGTTAGTAAGGATTCAAATATTGCATAACCTTATGGTGGCTTATGAAAAAGTTAATAATGCAGTTTTGTAACTGATGTCCATATTAATAAATTCATATATAAAGCCTTTATGTCAGATGCGGTCGAAGGCTTTCATTCCACCTAGCAAAGTTGCGACATGATGATTGTATATAGAAACGCTGATAAATTCTACAATACGGATGAAATGTATTGTAGTACACAGTCCTTTCCGAATACAAACTGCTTATTGGGCAGTGTGTTCAGAATTAGATATACTGTACTCTTCGAGAGAGCATCTTGTTTTCAAAGGATCAAGATACCACATTCCTTTCAACTTTCCAACTCAACAAAAATTATCAGCTTTATTTACTCCCCTTTTAAGAACAAACCCACACCAAAATTTCAGATTTTTTTTTTTTTTTTTTCTAAAAGATGAACCCCTGCTCTTTCAACGCTAACCAGACAAACCTTCTTTTTGCCGAAAACTCTCCTCACAAGAATTGTGTTTGCCGGGAAAAAATTCCCCTGCCACGAAGCGACGCAGCTTTAAAATATATAAAAGTTGACTAAAATAATCGAGATAATCAAATAAAAATCTACTTCAGTATATACTGATCAAGAACAAGTTCACAAAAATGTTATTATTTTTATGCATACTATGTTTAATTTAATTTCAGCTTTATAAAATTATTTCTTCTATTTTTAAACACCGATAATATTCAAACATTACTTAAAACTCACAATCCCATTCTTAGAAGCTAATGATTCATGGTAACCGCCCGTAACCTTGTGAGTATAAAAAGAATACTTACATTAACTGTTAAGGAACAAATAAGCTGACAAGGTTTAAACCTTAAGTTCTACTAACTAATTTTCTGATGAATTTAATCAAACAAATAGTCAAACAAATCCAACAGAAATTTAAAATAAAAATTAATTATTACGCAATATATTCAATGTTAATACTTTTTTATGGTTTTAGAATTAATGGTTGTTTTCAAAAGTGATCTTGTTAGGGAACTGACCACCATCAGAGAATTTGTTGCATTTTGTTCTAATTTTAAAATTATTCTTTTAAAATCACTGATAGTTGGTAATGTAAAAGAACTGAGATTAAATTAAAAGTGCTAAATGTAAATTTAGTTGCTGAAAGTACTTTTCCACACAGTGCTTTTCTAAAATTTGATTTTTTCGGACATTTGCTCTTTCTACGTTTATTATTAGTTTACTATAATAAGTAAATGATAATCCAGAAATCCGATTAAACCCTTATAAAAATATAAATGCAGTACCTCAAATGGCTGTGTGATGCATAACATATATTCGTTCTAGACGGAATTATCTTACTTCTGATATTCATATCATGTATAAAAGTTATGTTTTAGTATTTTAGCATCATTAATACTTTTGCTACATTTTAACATTACACATCATAAAAATGCAAACGTCTGATTCAGTTCACATTACTAGATGAAAGCAGCATGCTTTACAAAATATATTAAATTACAGTTTATTGCCCTTCCTACTTAATCATTTTAATAATTTTGCCTAGCAAAACATTTTGCATTTTATATCAAATTTAAATGCGAGAAATAAATTTATTGTATAGGTAAGCCCATATTTTTTCTTTTTTACTTAGTATAAAGTGTAAGTTGTAATTATTTTAACTTAATGCGTGCATATTCTGAAATAAGCTTTTGCGATTAACATTCAGGATACGAATAATAAGTGAAGTTTTGTTAAGTATTTTAATCTTATATTCTTTGAAAACACCGTTTATGAAAGATGCAAAGGAAGTTCATGTTCAAAAGCATCAGTGCAGTTTTATAAATCAGACAAACAGAGGCAATTGTTCTTAAGAATTAAATGTTAGATAATTTTGCTAAAGGATTTCAGTTATATAAATGTAGCGACACATAAAACATCTCAACTTCGGTTCCCGATGAGTGAATAGTTGGTGTCATGAGAGCTTAAGGGTTTCCTCATTCATCCATAAGTATGAACCATTTCTTTTACAGTATCCTAAATAAAAGCGTCTCGCCTGTGGAACTTAGTCCTCGAATATTTTGTCAAAATAAATAACCTTACTTAATCTATGAATTTGCTACACAAGGATAACAATTAACTGCAAAATCAATTAGCTAATTAACTACAAGATGTTTCCTTCTATACCGCTTGAAAAGCATCATAGGAAAAATTTCAGCCGAGCAGCCGTGAGGTTAAACGTATTGAAATTTCTCCACTGGAAATTTCGAAGCATATTTTAAAAGTATGTTGAATTAACTTTAATAATTAGGGTATAATATAATATCAACAGTTATATGCAATTTACATTAAAAAGTAACTCTATGACATTAACACGTCGGTGTCCATAGTCTGAAAAACAAAAGGGAAAGTGTGCATATACGGGAAAAAAAACAACGGATAACCATAAAATTTGCGAGCAGGACAAAGCCCACGAAATTTAACATTAGAAGAAGTTAGTAATTTTGTATAATGAATCGCGAAAACTCGGGACAATTCTATAAAAAGTATGAAAATGGCGAGGTAAGCCTCTCTGTAAGCCTTGTATCCATTCAGGCCTTCTGCCATTTTACAATTTTTACCATTCTCCCTTTCTCTCCTTTCTGAAATGTTTGCATAGTGAGCGCGCCTCCTAAAAGGTAGAGCTAGATGCTGTTCGCCCATTTTTCGGACGACTTTGCTTTGCTAAAAAAAAAATAACCAAATTGCAAAAAAATTAAATGCAGCTATATTTTTGAGAGTTTAAATTGTCTCATGCTACTTAAAAATTTTGTTTTCATGCAAAATGGCGCTTTTAAAGAAGCAGTGGACGGAAGGCTATGTTTATGCTCTTTCCAAAAAAAATTATTATCTAATTATTAAAAAATGCTTTGAAAGCCATGATTTTTCGGTATCTACAGGAATTCTAGATAATGTTGCCAATAAGAAAGGAAAAACGAAAACGTCAAAGTTTGACTTCAAGTACAAAAATTGTTCAAAAGACATATCCAAGGAAAAAACGGACTGTTTCGAATATTACAAAGGTAAGAACTTTAATGTTAAAAGAAAATTCGTGAAGTCAAAGCACGGATGTATTATCATTGAAATGCTCAGTGTCAACAGTAAGCAAAGAGATTAATGCTAATTTAAATCACAAAAAAGTGAAAAAACGTAATGTGTATCGTAGATCTGCACCAGATATCGCCGAAAGCTGAAAGCACTGCATAATTCTCTATGAGAAACAATTTTTCGGACAAAAACGGAAAAGCGTAATCATAATAGATGAATCTTGAATATATTTAAATGACCGTAATAAAAAGATCTACCTATTATCATCAAAGAAACATTGCCATCTAATTACGAGTACCGTTGAGAAACCTCCGTATTAGGCGGGATGCAGGTCATCTAGTCGATAGTTCCACGAACAGAGGAGATAAGAATGTCACACTTGCAACTGTCCCGGTCCTCTACAAACCGAGACAGCAGACGTTAAAGAACTCTCAAAACCCAACTGCTACCATGGAGGTAGGAAAGGGAGCAGGGGCCCTTCCGCGCTAGAAGTGAAGCACTGCTTTGAAGCTTGGCTCACCAGACGGGGTGTTCTTTGTTTACATTCAGAAGCTCGCTTGACAAGATTCTGATAGTATTTCGACACACGACAGTTCCATAGAAATCGAAAAAGGGACACTTTCGCATGAAAGAAACATTCATAGTGTGATGGATAATAGCAATTTGTATAGTTTAATGACATTTACGCAAAAATCACATCTTGGTTATTTTTCGATAACTAACAACAGCGATTTTTGATTATGAATTTGTTTTATAAAATTTTAAGCTGTTGCATTACAAAAATATAGATTTTAAGAAAAATGTTATGCTTAAAGAATGAAAAATACCTTACGGTACATTTAAAATTGTATACCTCTTTCGATACCTTTGTTAGAGTATTCCCTACTTTTATTTTATTTTCCAAACGTCAAAATGTTTTAAATAAAACAAATTTTTTTTCACATCCATATATTATTGTAACATGTACCTTTTAAAATTTTTTAGAGGAGAGGCTTTACTGCTGCTCATTTTAAATCCATCGTTTTAACTTTATATATCTGAAAAATAATCACTTTGGGCTTACACGTTTTATAAATATAAAATTATGTATGTTAAAATATTTGTAATTAGGCACATAGGTCAGATTAAGTTTTTATTAAATAGAGTAATGCATGCAAGGGCTATCTGCCTAAAGAGAGAGATGCCATCGTGGAGGAATTTTGAAGAAAAACTTACCTTTGAGTGGGTATTAAAAATAATACTTATAATTTTCATTCAAATTATATTCATATATATTTTTTATGTAAAACTTTCGGGTGTATGCTAAATTAGTGTAAATTACTTTACATGAAAAATATAGTGAATGCACAGAAATTAAAGATTTGCACATGCCGGAAATGAAAAATAGGAAATGTGTACGGTTATTTATGCATGTGCTTGTATCTGCCTTTGACAAAATACTGAAATATTCATTAAATTATTTATAAATGTATTTGAAATGAAGAATTTATTCATTTATAAACAACTGTGAAAGTACTGTGAAGAAATCTAATTATTAAATGTATCTAATTTATAATGATTATAAATGTTATCTAAATATATAATAACCTTAATATTGAATTGTAAACATAAATTGAAATCCTGTTGACAAATACGTTATAAAACTATTTAAGCAAGAAATGTTCGTATTGGAAAGCAATCTGTTAAAAGGTATTGTAAAGCAAATGCTATGTATGAGATGCGCACTTAAGAACGTAATAAAGAGTTTTGGAATATGTATTGTTGAAATGAATGGTAAAAAAAAATCTGATAAGTATAATCAAAAGAATTATTCCCCTTACATTTTATAATAACTCAGTTACAAGTTTTAAATAATACTTAAAAAAATAAAAAAATAAAATTAAAAAAAAAACTTATTTTATTCCCTTTCAGAAATGTTCAGAGAAAGTCAAGTACTATTTAATACCTATTTAATTATTAGGAATTAGCGAAATACTTATTTAAAGTATTTCGCTAATTCCTAATAATTCTCTAATTTAAAATGAACCGACTAGAGTATTAATTATAAATTGACTTACATTTTTCTATTTAAAAGATGCCTCAGAAGCCAAAAAATCATGTCATATTTAACAAAGTATTTTAGGAAGAAGCTCTATAAATAGAAAAGAAATAATGCATAATTTTAATATTAATAATACAATAAACTTTGATCTTAATTTTTGTACCTAAACCGAATAAAATCGAATTACCTTAATTTTTTTTTTCTAATGCAATTAACGAAAACTTGTGAAAATATTTCATTCAAATTAAACCATTCTGAGAAAACTGTCCTGTGAAAAGTATAGCATTTAATTCCGTTCAGAATGTAATGTTGTTTAAAAATATGTTGTTTTCACATACTTAGGACTCTGAAGTGTTGTAGAAAAAGAAAACATTTATATGTATATTTACGACGTAATTACAAAATATTTACATCCGAACGCGTCAAATCCCATAGAACTCAATGGTAAATGACCCAATGTTTTGGTCACCACATAGAGATCGCCGGTGCTTCAGAGCAGGGTACGGGAGAAACTTGTTTAGGGCGACTCCATCTTACTTCCTACCTCCATGCTGCTACCACCAGGGCGCTCGGGGTCACCACTCCCTGTTCCTGAGTTTCTCAGAGGTGGGAACATGCACGCTTGGAGATTTGACTGATCGTCAGAAATGCTACCTTCTATTACTACGCGGATGCTCAAAGACCTCGTTGGGTCTAGGACGGAATTTATTCCACCTCACGATGTTGGCCACTCAGGAAAATCCTTGAGCAGTTTCCTGCAGGCACTCACTTGGTCACGAAGAACCGCCAAGTTCAATGATTTTATACCCCTGTGGCCGAGACTGCCTAAGTACAGATTCTAGCCAGTAGCTTCACAGAGCTCTCTACGTCGACCCCCTGGGAGTTGAATCGTCAAGGAGAAGGAAAAAAAAAATCTTAGAATCTGGTTCAAAGGATCTAAGGAGAGTTTTTTAAAGAGATTTATGCTTGCTGGTTGTTTATAATATAATGGGAAAAAAATTAAATAGAGTGCAGAAAACTATTAAAGTCAACTCCACGTATTATCAGGAATATATTGTATATCCAATTTTCGAATATGAAACGCCTTCTCTTTGCCCACAATGTTATCAATCAATAGAACTGTATCAAGACAAATCAAGTAACCATATGTCAAAAATCCGTTGTTAATTTCTTGGAAAAAATGGAACAAGAAATGGGATCAAGGCCATACTCCCTACTAAATCTCCTGATTTATCACCCATTTTTTAGAAGTTGTCCAAACATCGACCTATAAGCCTACTTGGACTCTGGAAAGCTGTTCAAGAGGAATGGAATAAAATACCCTCTTTCGATACTAAGAAAGAATTTTATTGTCTTGCAAATTGCAGTGTATAAAGATAGTGAAGAATAATGGTTATCAAACGAAACATTCAACCCCCCCCAAAATAGGTAAAATATAGTTAGTATAATTAATTATGTAAAATATTTCTGTAAATACAATGAAAATCATCTAAAAAATTATACCAGTCTCTGAAATGATGTTTTGTTTGAAAGGCTTGGAATAGTTTGTGTAAGGATCTTTAAATGTTTAACTGATGAATTAAATTTTAATATTTCTTAAGATATCAACCTATTTTGTTCTACTCAAGCCTAGTAATGCTTTTACCCCTCATAAAGAATTCGTGTTTATTGTAAAGTACAATATTGTTCGTAAATTTGCTGGAGGATTTCTTACTCTTCGCCGTAATGGGTTATAAATTTAAATACTCGTACATCAATGATTATGAGTTTGAATTTTGTCAATTATATTTTAAACATGCTCCTAGAGATTTCAAATTTTAAATAAAGGTTATTGCAGTAACATAGCAGGGACATAAAGTATTAAAATCTTTCTTGCTGCTGAAGATACTGGTTATAAATTTTAAGTGTAATTGTAATAAATAATAATACCTACTCTAAAAGAAACAGTTTGAGTTGAAACGTAAACTGATTAAAATATTCCGTGTGGGAAATTAAAATAGAATGACTTCTATTAAAAGAAGGTTTAGATTAAGTTACGTTTGAAAAAAAAACTAAAAGGAATTGCAATACTTAGTCAAAAAGCTAGAGCTTTAATTTGCTTAAATATTTCAGATTCTCAAATCATCCATGTTTTACATAGCAAATCTACCAATGAAGTATGGCAAAAGTTAAGTGAAGAATTTAAAGAAAATAAATTAACAGCAGTTTGACTTAATTCTTTGCCAAATTTTAACAACTTGTTAATATCTGCTATATGTAGAGAGTGAATCGGAAACTGAATTGTGGTTAGAATATGTTAAAAATATATTAATAGACGAATACTGTTAACTAGGTGGGTTGAAAATAAGCAAAATATGATTCAAATGCTTTTTATAATTTTAAGCTACACTGCATTTACTGCAATAGAAATAAGCATGTTAAAGATGAGTTTCTTCATTTAAAATGCAGCGCTAAGACTTCCTCGAAAATGAAAATGATGTAAATGAAAGTGAAATAGTAAAGTGTGTGTAATGTCACAAAGGTAATGCAAACACTCAATAGGCCAAAACCCTGGAAATTTGTCAATAACTCTGGTTAGCAAGAGTGTCCAATGGCAAATAAAATCAAATCAACACATTTTCAGCAATGTGCTCAGTTAGTTTCTTTCCTAATGGCATGCTGTAAACAGTCTATAGCCTCCTAGGATATATATTTAAATCAAGAAACAATAATAACGTTGCAATACTAATGCTTGAAAATTTTCTATTTTCCATAATTACATATTAAATTTTCTGAATGAAGGACAGCTTACTGTCAACTGTTTCGCATTACTATAGCACGAGTATATAAATCTAAGATCTTCACCATAGTAGGTGCAGTTTCCTAGATGAGTAATCTTTCATAACAATGTGGGCTCGTCGAGACTTCTAATTAACTATTATTAATCTTCTTTATAGATGACATAACATTTTGATATTTTATTACTTGAATGAAATTCATGTTAAGCAAATATTTTCAAGGCTGGTTTCCTTTTTGAATAACGAGTAGATTACTACCCTACAACTGGGTACTGTGGGCAAGTTATAAGGAATAAGCCTTTTGGAATACAGGAAGTTACTAATTGTAACTTGTAGCTAATAATCGGTAAGACTGTAAGCGACTTTTCGCTTTGTCTTCCAAAGTACTACTTGAGAAGGGTGTAAAAGAGCTTTTGCTTTAAAACTAGTAAGTAAGATGAACAGAAGGTACAAATCAGCCAGCATTTATGCCGAGAATGCAATAGAAATTCAGTGTAAAACTAAATCGAAATAGATAACAGCCAAAGGCTACTCAGAGTACTTTAAACGGAAAACTGCTCTTAAAGCTTCACCATGAAATACTATCTGCAGCTATAATGCATGGCCGAAGACAGGAACTCTTATCTTAGAAGCGCACAACTAACAACGCTGCCTTCATTAGGCAAACACTCTTTCTTTAAATCCTCTCAACCCCTTACCTAAATACACGTAAGCTAATTTGCATTCTGGCGTGAAAACGGAAAGAGAGAAGTGACAGTAAAGATTCTTAATATAAAGTAGCTGGTTAAACAAATTAAATAAACTCTGCCAAAGAGAGGAAACTGGTTGTTTAACATAACTACTAAATAAAATGATGAAAAATAATTTTTACTTAACTGGCAAAGGAAAGATAAATAGAAGAATCGATTCTCCTTTCGGTAAAGGTTAGCCCCCGCCTACATGGCTGCAATTTGGGGGTGCATATTCATTGGTTCTGTTTTTTTTTTTTTTAGATCCATAGGCTACAGTCGCACACAGTTGGCTTGGAAGAATGCAGAAAATGGTAGAAATTCATCTCCTCTCGTTTTATGAAGAGCCAGTTGAGATATTTCATGTCATCCAACGACAGTTAAGCTCTTTCATAAAAATCATATTATTTTAAGATAAACGTAGAGCACGGGCAAAATTCTCTTTAAAAAGCACTCACTTCTGAAGGCGCGTTACGGAAGAGGATAGGTTAATTTAGCCGTGAAAGTAACTGCTCTCTCAAGCTCTTTTCAAAAGAAGGGTAAAATTTTTGAAAATCCTAATTGCTTGTTTGTTTTTAAAGATGACTTTTGAACTTAAATTTAAAGATGCAAATTAATTAACAGAACTTAAAATTTAAATTTATATTAAATAATTAACTGAGCAAATTAGCTCTGAAAATAATTAAATAACGACATTGAATTAACTAAATAGTTACTGTTAGGTGCGCATAGCTGAAACCTTGAAAAATATTAATTAATTTAATAAACAATAATCTGTGTCTATCAGCATGACGCCATTAATCCAATAATTGCCCCTTATTTTACTTGTAGACTTGTGACATCGACAGAAAATTCGGTACTCCGCAAAATGCTTACTTATACAATACATACAGGTCAGCTGCCTACAAGATGACCTATTGTTTCGTCTCACTGACACTCTCGCGTAGAGAACTCGCTTGTACTGGATTGGAATTCCTTCATTTGGATGCAAACATAATAGGATACTGTATTCTTAACGCATGAGTCAAATTTTGGTCTAGAGTCTGATTAATGGTCTAGAAAAAGCCTGGAGCTTTTTATCACGAAATAAGAGAATTTCCGTGCTACAACCAATAAAAATGTGTTAATATGTAAAATATCTAACTTCCTCAAAAATTCACATTTTCGTTTCTTGTATATATCCCCAAGACGAATTTACAGTCGTCGAAAAATTAATATAAGCACGCTGAAACAATCAGCAGCACAGCCATCAGGCTACAAGGGTGAAGACAGCTTCATGGCAAAGCACTAAATTACAGCTCTCGACTCGATTCGATCACTCTCAAGCTAACCTCTGAAATCTGCTACTGATTTCTAGATACTTCTTCACTCAGCGTACAGGCTGAGTATATATATAGCTTTTGACCTGCCTTCGAGAACATTCTCGGGAAAACCGCTAAGAACTCGTTCTAGAATGCTCTCGCTCCGCCTATAGCATATCGCCTATTGTGTCGCCAAATGGGCGATTTCGCACCAGTTTCAATCTAGCAGCCCTGCTTTTCCTTAGCACTTTCTGACAACCGTAACCCGGCTTTGCGGAGAAGCTGTCTTACCGCAACTGGGCATTTCATAACAGCGTATATATATATATATTCAATTTAAAGCAAATTTTCGCTGCATGTGACAAAGCATGCTTATAAATCTCCATACGCATTCAATAAAATAACTTTTTTTCTAGTAGCATACATTATTTTTAAGCTTTCGGAAATGCAGTATTCCATAAATTCAAATTAAGTTTCAGAATTTGCCATTAAGTAATTCTTAAATCTAAACTAGACAAAAGTAAAGCCTTGGGTTCTCGGAAAATCTAGTCTTTAACTCTGTCCTTCGGGCCTATAATTATGCTGATTGTCTGTCATGTTTTTAAAAGCGTTTTGCCGGCGGAAGGCATTTAAAAAAAGCTAAGCATTGAATAATCGAAATATTTATTGTAAAACAACTACACAACTATAGGTGTAGTTACGTCGAGAAAAGGAAAAATAAAGTTCCTGTACTTTCCTTAAAGCTCGAAAGATTATGTAATTAACAAAGCAACAATATTGTGCTTAGCGTAGGTTTGGTCTGGAACTCAATCGATTTCGCTTGCAAACAAGTACAGGACCCTTTTCATCAGGATCCGAAAAGATGAAATTATCAAATAAATAGTAAATCATAGTTGGAAATTGACTCATAATTTTGATTTTGGATTTGCAAAAATTAATCGAAAAGCTTCTTCAATTTATGAATTGGACTTTCTTAATTAATGACTTCAATTCAGTCTTTCCTAACTTGACTTCAATCCAGTCCTAAGTTCAATCTAGTCCTTCCCGATGCCTTTAAAATGCTAGTCTCTTAACTTTTCAATTTCGTTACTATTTTTTTCCAACAGATGGCGCAATCTTGTTGGCTTTACTGCCGAAGAGTAAAAATACGACGTTGTGCCCGTTGCTTTTCTGTCTTGCAGATTTCTTTGCTTCTGATGAAGAGGGGCCTATACCTGTTTGCCTTCGAAATCGATTGAGTTCTTGACTAAAGCTATGCCAAACACAAGTTCATTGCTTTCCTGATTTCATATTTCACTTTGGCGTGCTTCGTTTCTGTCTCGAAACTTTATATTATCGTACAGGCTTGCGAATCAGAAAGATATCACCTGCGGAATGCATTGGTAAGAACTGACACTTCTAACTCGTATACTATACTAAGAAAGATACCACTTCCATAAAACATTAGCAAGAACTGCCATTTCCAATTCACATCACTAGATGGTGTCATAACCTAAATTAACAATAATCGCCCCAACCGCCATCTCACAAGTAAACATAATAAGAAAGGAACTTTTTTTCTCTTGCAATTTGAAAAAGCCCTATGTACAATTAAAATTCTTATAATGATATATTTTTCAAAACATTTTATTTACGTCCTTAAGAAAACTTATTAATCATTAGTTGATATACAAATTTAATAAAGCCTTGTCTCGTATTTCAAACTCAAAGGTAAAAACAAAATATTTCGCGTAAATTTTCTGCATGTCTGATGCGTTTGATCACTGGTTGAGTTATCTTCTTTTGGTATCCTAAGAAAATACTACTTTGATGAACACCAGATTGCACACAAAATACTGAGACATACAAAATTTATATTTACATGAATTAGATTTAAGATAGTTGTCAGGCATCGATGTTTTCTATAATACTTAAGGATTAGCATGATTCTCAAGAATTAATTTATTTCTTAGGAATTAATTTATTCTTTAGTGTTTGGAAATTTTCATTCTCCCTTCCGGCTGTACAGTGCTGAAAATCGGTAAAATTTAACGCTACATAGTCCCGTGTTAGAAGCCAAGAATATGTGTGAGTATGCAAGAGAGAGAGAGAGAGAGAGAAGACTGTGTATTCTCTCGACGTCCTGGTTATCGACGTGGCCAATAGCCGTAATTCTCTTCAGCGTAGTGCGGCTATCTGATATATGGAATCCTGATATGTAAAGGAGCTGTAGAAGATTACAATGGAAACAGGAATCTAGCCGAGTGTTCCAGATAGCACTGTAATGGAATTGTTGCAGCCACGGATTTGACAGCATAATCAGTGAAGTTAATCGACCGTTATCTATCCTCCCATATTCTCCATATTATGTTTATTCCTCACATATCATAGGTTGGCGTATTCTATTCATCGGTTTTGTTAAGTTTAAGGAAAGCACCCATTAAAATTTATGTTTAACTTAACAGCACGCATGCTTTTGTTAGTAAAGAGAACCAAGTTTCACACTACGCCAAAATTCTCAACGTGACCCCAAATTAAAATTCAGCATTAAGAATTAACTTAAATCTTAAAAATGAAATTTTCCAAATAGAAACATCTGAAGTCCTCTCACTTCTCGAGTGGTTTGTACTAAGCTCCAGAAGGAAAAAAAATGTACGGGGTTCTTGTAATGACGTAAGAGTATATATGGTAAAGAGGCATCATGATAAGACCCGTTGCCTGGCTGTGGAAGCATAAACCGTAGTTAAAGGAATTCTTTTAAAAAGGGATATTTATTTACTCTCACAAAATTTTCTATCGAAGAGTTAGATAGTTACAAGAAGCACACATATGGTGCTGGACATAAAAAAAATTATTTCTCTTGATTTAGCTTATTTATACTGCGTTTTTCCTTACGTATGCGTATAACTTGAGCAGTTATGTTAGGAGTGTTATTAATTAAGAAAAATGAGAACACAAAGAACAAAAAATAACATAATTCTCACTCTTTCTTGTTTCTTTTACCCATCTCTGAACAAAAATTTCTAATTGCAAGTCTTCTACACTAATAGTCTTAGTTCCCATTAAGAGCTCAACAAAATAAGAGCAGTTAGTTTCATTGTGGATTATATGCAAACTGAAAGAAATCATTAAAATTACTGACTGGATATAAAGTCCCTGAACATGATGAGAGAGCAAAACGGTATTATTTTCTACTAAGTAGATGACAGGTTAGACGAACAAGCCACGTTTGAGCCCTAAATAGAAACAAGTGATCCTCATTTGGACGAAACTTAGGATTTTACAGGCTTTCCAGGGTCTCTGACTGGATAGATGAGAAATGTTTATCAACAGGGAACTTTACATACATCATCATCTGAGAGGTTTCTATTAAACACTTTATAGAGACATGAGGTTTTTTGAAGCGTGAGACATGAAAAATGTGCAAAGACCTTGCTGGGACTCGAACTTCGGATCGCTCGAATACGTGCCAAGCGTGCTGACCATTACACAACGAAGACGGAAGAATTACTTTATAACTTAAGAGAGAATGTACTCTTCAATAAACATTCTGATACCACAGCAAGTTCCTTTTTTCATGGAGTGCTTCCTTCATTACAGTACCAAGAACCTATGAAGCATCAGAGGTATGACAGCAGACATCCTTTGTACATCCAAGAAAGAGAATTAACAACAGAGTTCTGGGGAAAACATTTTCTCTCAACTTGTATATATTAAAGTGCAAATTTTTCTTAATGGTTACTACTACCAAAAAAGACTTGTGGAAATAACAGCAGTTGTTAACAGAATCTGGAGAGTAATTATCCCCAGATAATAATGCAGTAGAGAAAATCACGACGAGTGGATATTGTGAAGGTTACATTTGATTTTTTTACCATTTTTTAATAAAAAAATAGAAATTTTTCTATGACAAAGTAGTGTTTCTTCGGGGGAGATTAAAGCTAACGACATTTTTAAATCGAAACAAGAGATTTTTTAACTTCGATTGCGAGTTCATATCTGAAGTAGCGGTAAGGTCATTTAATCCTACACGTGTAGTGTCCCTTTATGAGGGGGTCGTTTTGTGGGTGGGGTCATAAAACAGTCCTTTACATTATAACAATTATTTATTAACAGGTTTAAGTTACACGCGAACATTACATTTAACTTTAAGAAAATTACTGAGTACGAGTCTGAGACAACCTATCAGATTAAACACTTGGCTTTTACTGAAGCACTTCTCTGGCTACCCACCAGAGGGCACCCTCGTTTACAATTAGTACAACAATTTATACTAGCAGCAGAGTTTACATTAAAGGATTGGTTACGATTTAATAATAATTATTGCCACCTTCTATTTAACGTATAAATAAGAAATAATGTACTACTCTGAAAAAATCTGATTAACTCTCCTGCTAAAAATACCACATAGAAATCAGCAACACTTTTTATGGGTAACCATAGAATTATATGGGTTTCTTCTGACATTTACTGGTTTCTGCTGTCTTTACTGTTTTTTTTTACTAGTATCAAAATACCCTATAGATAACAGTAAAGCTTTCTACTGGTTGGCCATAGAATTCTGTTGGTTTCTTCTGACGTTTACTGGTTTCTATTCATCACTGTAGGTTTTTCTTTCTGGTATCAACTAATTCCGATACAACCAACTAAATGCCAGAATTTTCAACTGGTTTGTATTGGATTATATTGACTTTTACTGGTACCAATAGTTACTGATACCAATACAATCGAAATGGATGCCAAATAAATCTTCTGTCGGTTTATATGCATTTACACCAATTTTCTGACTGACGAGAATAGACCTCTTGTAAACAATGAAATTAATATTGGTATCAGTAAACCAAAATTCATTGCCATTCCTGTTGTCTACGATTATTTTTAATTACTTATTTACTTACTTTTACTTTATTTATCTATTTGCTACTGTTGATATTAAAGTTATTTCAGCTTTGTAACCAATAGGAAAGTTTAAAATTTAAAAAACATACAGTGAATCCTCTCGTGTCCACTACTTCCCTAAGACGATCAATATTTCAAAGAATGCAAATAAACATGAGCATTAAATATGACCTCTTTAAGACCACCAGAGTAACCTAAATAACGTAAGTGGTAGTCTTAGAGAGAGTTCGCTATATATGTTCATTTATTTTTTAAAAGCTTTTGTCGGTAACAATAATAGTAATCGGTACTTGTATATATAATTATATATACACCCACATACAATGAGGTCTCCCTAAGGAGACCAGCCGCACGTCAAAATGTTTTGCGGGTGTTCGCCTTAGAGAGGGGATTTTCAATACCAGTATATACTAATGTTCTCAGAAATACGTTTATCTTTTAGAGGTGGTTGTCTTAGGGAGTTTGGTTTCGGTCTATCGATGGCTCTCAGCCACACTTCCAGAACTTCTCTCTCAGAAAGAGAAAAGAAATGCAGGAAAAGTTTATTTATTTAAATCGTGAAGAGTATTAACACATTTTCCCATAATCTCCTGCATAATAAATCAAAGCGTAATGCTTTGTAAAAGCTAATATAATTTTTTTGTCATATTTCGTACTAAGTTTACTTTTTATGGAATTATTTAGTGATAATTTTTAACAAATTTTCCTTCCAATTTACATTGTTTTTCTCATGGAGGAAAAGGAAGAGTACCTACATTTTTTAGATTACTACATCTTCGAAAGTTTTGTACCTTTAACATAAGATCTTATATTAAATGACTTAAAGTACAAATATTGAATTGTCTTAATTAATACAAAAATGATACGCTTACTTTCATATATCCACGCTCGTAAATGTTATGCCTCTCTGTAACAATATAAATTTCATCAACGATAATCGAGTTATTTTCCTGAAAAAATGAAACTTACCAATCAATTTGATGTAATTCCCGTTTATTTCATAATATATTAAATGCTTCTCTAATTCCCTGCTTAAAATATGTTTAACTACTAGAAATATTATGCAAAATATTTAACGTCAGACATTTAGTTCCAAAATATTTCAAACGCCATTTTACTTGACGTCTCATTTATTTTAAACTTAGTGAATCACAATATGTTACGTTGTTTGACTTTCTCAGCATCGCAAGGCTCTTAATTCAAAATAAAACAGCAGATAAAGCATTAAAATACAGCTGCTAGATTCTGTAACGTTAAGATTAATTATCATCGTAATCGTTTTCAAATATATGAAAATCGTTCTTAGCGGACACTATTCTATAGTGTTATCCGACTTGTTTGAGTTCCTTAATTATCTTTCAAATTAAAATATCACATTTCTAGCAAATTTTATAATTAAAGCTTTATATTAATAATTTATAAGTTTATTTGAGGATTAAAGATAAGGAAGACCCTACCGAATATTATTGAGATTTTAGGCCTATTTTACGTTCCGTGTTCTTTCAACTTAAATTTCAAACTGAGAAAATTTTCATAAAATAACGTGAGGATAAACGCTGCATACACTTAATTTCATATTTTATAACATGCACGTGCTTCATATATTCGTCAGTATTGTTTTCTTTAATGTCTTACATTGTTAGTAACAAACTGCTTATAACAACATTCTCTTAAATTTAATCAAGCTACAAATGGTTTACTGAAAATTGTTTTCCAACTGAAATTCGTTGTTTGTTTTTAATAATAATCATTTTAAAGATTATTTAGAATAAAGGAACTATTCTCTTAAACATAATCATAAATTGTAATCCAAAATTAACTCTGAAATTTGTACTATTATATAAGGGAAACGTATTCCAAGTGTTTCATAATGTATTAATTTAGAAATCATATACTATATGTATACGTTTTAAAATGATCTGAATTTTCACTTTCTTAACTGCTCGCTGAAGTTCAAATTATATAATCAGCAAAGGGTTAAATTAGTGATAAGTTAACATACACTAATTTAACCCTTTTGTGTACATAACATACACATAATAACAGCATAATTAATTAAATTTCTCTTCTTATAATAAATCATATAACTCAATTAATGACATATATGATTAAATATATTTATTATAAAAGTAGACCTGGGAAAAACAAAACGATATCATATTTAAATCACCATAACAGCAAGATAAAAGCTATTAGGATGAAAACGTAAATGGCATCATAATATACACAGGTCATCCTATGTTAGGATTCCTCTTCGCCTGCTCAGAACAACGGCACCATTGTATGGGTTAACGTGCTGATTTTTTTTTATATCTTCACTATATTCTAGCGCATAATTCCATCTAAATGCAGATGAAAGTAATATGATGGGAAATGCAATAAGCAGCCCGGATACGTTTCTTTTCCAACTATTTGTCCAACATTACACTCTCAGTTATCGTAACACCTTATCGGACGTTGATAAATGAGCAAGTTTGCAGGATACTGTTATTAATAGAGGGATTTGTGCTCTAAGTTTATATTTTAAGGATGTAAGACATCCTACATTCGGACTGAATCACCAACAAACTATTATGCGATATATAAAAGGTGTTGGGGAATTTTATTTCAAAATTTGTTTCATGTTATACCTGTTTTATTATTTAATTTCAAAGCATTGCACTGTAATTTTTTACGAGTTGAAAAGCTCAACTCGATTTTAAAAGTTAAAAAATTATTTTTTGAGAATACCTAAATACACTTGTAAGGTATTTCTCCCGCCTTCTTAGCATGCCTTTCTTTTCTTTCAGCACACTCAGCACGTATTCCAGAGGTCCGTGGTTCGAGTCCCGGCAAGGGAAATGCTCATTTTTCATGTTTCCTGCTTCGAAATAACCTAATGTCGCTACAGTTGCTCCTGAACTAAAAAAGGTTGTGGATGATGATTCTTCACCACCAAGATATGGTAATTAGGTCCCCTAATCCCCAGTCGCCCTTTAAAAAGGGTGTATATAAGGTATTTTCTCCCTCCTTTCTGCATGTTTTCGTGGTGTAACGGTAGCACACTCGGCACGTATTCGAGAGGTCCGTGAGGGCATTGCTTGATTCTTGACCCCGTCCGTATTCGTGAGGGCATTGCTCATTTTTCATGTCTCCTGCTTAGAAAAATCCTAATGACTCTATGAGGTTTATCACTAATTTCTCTAACAGTTAATTTTTAGTTAAAGTTACTTTCTGTCCTTTCTGAATTTCAGCTTACAACTTCCGGCCAGAACGTATTTTCAGAATCGCCGCCATATGCATACTGCTGTACTTTGTTACAGTAGTAACGAAGTTCTACTGACTTCGTTAGAGAGCCAGATATTCTGAGCAGAGCGCGTTCACCGTTTAAACTACTCTCTCTCTCTCTTAAGCTATTATTACGCTCGCTGTACTTTAGGCCCTTGATAGCTTCACCGTTAATTAGCTTTAAAGGGCCAATTTAATATAAAAATAAGATATAGCCGAAGCAATAAAAGATATAGTCGAAGTAATCAAGATTCCAACTCTGTTAGAATCTTGACAGCTTCGGCTATATCATTTTAGTTAAGTTTAGTTAAGTTTTATTTCTTAGTATTCCTGAGTTCAAGCCCAAGTGGAGGCTTTAATTGTAAACTCCAATAAAGGAGTCGTCTGTTAAATTTATTCTGAATAATAAAAGGTATTCAACCCTTCGTAAGTTTGCGCTTTTATCACTTTGAACTGAGGGATTATTCCCTTACCAGTTAATTCTCAAAGTTCCAGACGCATTGCAGTAACTTCTAGGTTTGGAATCTTAGAACTCTACACACTGTTAAACAGTATTAAGGCGACCATGCAGGAGAACTTAAAGCTGGAATGTACATCTTTAAGAAACACTTTCATCTCCAGCGTGTGAGGCTGTCTATCGGAAATTCTAAAGATACGCCGTTTTTAATTTTTTGTTGTGTATTTCAAATTTCGTAAAACTTTAACGAATTTTTGATTAGCCAACTAGACGATTTCAAAACGAGCAGTGACACCACTATACGAAAAAAAAAACACTTTTATCCTCAGCGCGTGAGACTGCCTAACGAAAATTCCAACTGTAGTCTGTTTTTAAATATTTACAGCCCAAAGGAACATTAACTCAAATGCTCTTGAAACGGGTATGGGTATGTAAATGAAAGAAACGGCCCTTTGGACGTAATATAAAATCTAAAGACTTTCAGATTTTTTAAAATTTTATTTATTTACTTATTTACTAGCTTATAATACAGACTCATTGAGAAAACAGATTTCAAATCTGAACTGTGATGAGCCACGAAAGATAAGTTCTTTTATAATCTTCACCTTTTAAAACGCAGTGAGTTTCTCAGTAGATAACGAAGAAGTGAAGACTTCATTTAATAACATAAAATTATTCTAGATTATACGAGATAAAAACAAATATTAATTAAGTGCATTATAAGTATTACTTTAAAATTTTCATTTGACTAAATAGTGAACTCTTTTTTAAATTTCTCAGGACGAACAACCTTTTCTTTAATAACGTAAACTTTCATATCAATTTTTCTTTAGCGGTATCTCACTCACTTCTTTCTGATTTCATATTTCTAGGATGGAGCATGAGGATGTAACGATTTTCGTCATTATTCGATATCATAATCTGGCGATTTTTCATAGTTCAGTAACGTACGCATGAACACTGTTAGAAATAAGCGATGAATACTGCAATTTATTGAACCATATTTACTTCCTAAAAATTACGTTAGAATAGTTTTTTTTATGTTAGAATGGTAATTTTTTATCTTGCACTTCAGCATGAACATTAAACAAAACCCATTTTTCACGATGCATAAAAGAAAAATTAACATAATTGTTTCGGATACAGTTACTGTAATTTATCAATGTATTTTGCTTAATGAAACGCAAAAGAAGTAATTCACTTATCGGTAAAAACTAATGTGCTTCTTCTTGAAAAGAACAAAAATTTAGTCAATATCAACGCAACGATTTATTTACACAAAGTTTCATCTTCTTTAACACTCAGCTAAAGAAAAAAAGACATTATTTGAACTCCATCATTTTAAAAAGAAAACGTTTTTCTAGCAGCTGCCATCACATGTTTAACAACATTGTTTTCAAAATGTTAAACTAAAATAAAAATGCTAAACAGGATATCAAATAATATTGTTGTACATGTACAGTTGATGAACACCGATAAAATATAGCGACTCTGATGTCAGCATTTAGTTTGAATTGTATACCGGAAAAGTAAACAAAAATGTTCTTTAAATGATGTTTCCAGGTTACATGATTTCTCAGTTTGGATCATTCATTCTAATGACACCAGATACCATCTCTAGGAATTGCGTCAAATATAAAGTATATGCTATCCAACCATCTTATTTCTAGAAGCTTCAAACAATATATTACCTGTCAAATTAGAATATCCTGAATGCTTTCCCCTGAGTATACTTCTGGGGTGTTAGATAAATTCTGTAACTTGTTCTTATCACTTCATTACAAAACATTATTTTCATGTACAACCATAAGAGTAAATCAGTGTCGATGAAAATAATCTTAATAACGTAATTTTTAAGATGCGAATACGTTTCAATAAATTCCTGTGAACCTTCTTGCTGTTTGCAACAGGTATCGTGTTGTAGGATTCTCCACTGTGTTACCTAAAATAGAGTTGGCCCCTTAACGCTAATTGACTGCGAAGCTATCAAGGGCCTAAAGTACTGCCGAGCGTAATTAATAGCTTACGAGAGAGTAGCCTGAAAAGGCAGACGGGTGCAGCCATAATATCTGATATCTCTCTCACTAAGACAGTAGAACTTTGCGGTTATATACCGCTCTTCCTCATTATTATTCAGGCGTGATTCTAAAACTACGTTCTGCCCGGAAGTGGTAAGTTGAAGTAAGAATCGATATGAAAGGAAGTTTAACTCAATATTTAACTGTTAATAAAACTAACATAATCCTTACAGTGTATATTTCTGCATGTGTTAATGGTCAATGTGTAGAAAAGATGAAAACTTAAAATGAGAAGAACACATTGTTACAAATCACGGAGACTTCTGTCTTGCACCGAAGAAAATTAATAAATAAAATAAACATTAATATCAAAATTAGTATAAAGCTTTGAAATAAAGAACTGTAAACTACTCATCTAACAGAGGTTAAAAAATAGATTTTTCCATATTTTCCATTCACGTTATAATATACATCTTTAATTGCTGTAAATAGAAGTACATTAAAAACTATGGCATTTCAGACTTTTATAGAAATTATATTGTTGCGTTCTGCGGGTTCGTGGATTTGGAGTAATTGATGATTACATATGATGAAGAATCAAAACACAGCTTATTCGCCAATATTACACAAAACAGTTCGAAAGGCACGTTTACAGTCGTTGAAAATCTACGATAAACAAGCTGAAACAATTAGTAACACAGCTTTCAGGCTATAACAGTGAAGAACACTTCACGTCAAAGCATTAAATAATAGCTCCCGACTCGGTCGATTGCTCTCAAGCTAATCTCTGAATTTAAGATATTACTCCCTACTACTGAAATGAAGATATTACTTTCTCGCAAGACAGGCAGGGTTCATATAGCTTAAACCTACCCTCGAGAATATGCTTGAGAAAACCATTAGGAATGCGTTCTGGAATTTTCTCACTCCGTCTGTGGCATATCACCAATTTTGTCGCCAAATGTCACCAAATGCTGGATTTCGTGCCAAGTCTGGCAAACCTTACACCGCTTTGCGAGGAAGCTATCTTACCGCAGCTGGGCATTTCTAAACAAAAGAAAAGAGGAAGAAGAAAGGACGGAAGAAGTAATGCTACGTTCCTCCATATTATACGAGTAATTATACACTCCCATCTAAGGTTATATACATGCGATGTTTTTATGAGCCTAAAATGATCTCAGTAAAATCAAAATTTGTAATTTATATTCTTTAATTTTAATAATACAGAAAGTTTTATTCATATAGTTTCAAATGCTTCATTCATAATATATTTTTTCTTATTTAGATATCTATTAACTTAGTCTTAAAACTCTGAATTTTTAATTCAATTTTTTCCCAAATGATTTCAAATATTACAGCTTTAGGTTTTTAAACTCTTTTATATTCAGCAAAAATTAAAGTTAAATTTTTTCTCTGCAAAAACATAACAGCGGTCAATATTGCGACAGTTCACATAAATAACTTGAGGAAAATTATGGTACTAAGCCAATATATTTGTCTTTTCTTCTTTTATCTTTCTTAAAAGATAAAAGGATAAAAGTAAACATTTATCCTTCTTTTATCTTTTAATAAAACCTAGCAGTTTACTTGAATTTACTGTTAATTGCTTCCTCATTCTGTAATATTCAATTTAATAATGGTTGTCATTATTATAAAATTGAATGTATAGTACGTTTTATAAGCGTATAAGGTATGAAAAGAATCATGAATATTTTTACATAAACTTTATTCTTCGCTTTAAAATAAGATGATTCGGTACCATATTTAGTTGCGTGCATTGCGCTGTGTATTCCTTCACATTCTACAATAAATTCCTGAATAAAGTAAAAAAATGAATGAAGAAATCTGAAATTTCCACGAGGGCTATCTAATTGATGGAAAGGAGGAATTTCTATAGGAAGCTAGCCCTTTTTTTAATAGGATGAAGAAAAAGATTTAAAATTAGTGCTGCTCATTTAGTTCCTGAAAAGAGTTCTTTATTTTTAGCTCCGTTAGTAGTATTAATTTAAAGAATTAAACATTTGATTCGGTCTTTTACATTATCGATTCAATTAGCAGCTAATATAATTTAATTGTAGGTTTATTATCAATAATTAGAAGACTCTGAAACATAAAAAAGTATTAGTATTCACTCTAAACATGGGGAAAACCACAAAAGTTCCCATGCAGCCAGCGCGTTCACCAGCTTTCGAAGCCCAATGTTTTGCCTCTCACTATGTGGAGAAAAACGGCCTGGCCGCGACAGTGATTGCTATGATTGCGGAACGTGTGCTGCCAGTATTTGGGTACAAGGAATTTCCGCGTTATGTTGTCATGGGTTTTACTCTCATAACAACATGGGTTTTACACGAGTTAACCTCTGACCATCCCTCTGTAATTGCAATACTTTAAATTCCCAAACCTTGAGTGAATGCCATCAAAACAGTCATGGACTAGATGTTATATGAAAATCTGATGCACAACTGAACTCTCAATTTTCGTAACTTAAATACTGTGAACAAAGTTGATGCTGCCGTCTACTGTGTTACCAAAAGCATCCAGGGTTCCATCTCAGAGTTTAGCGAAATTGTTATTGATAGAAATAAAATTTATCTAAATATTAGATTCCTGAGGAGACAAAGCAATAGGTTAAGAAAAATCTATCACATCACGTGGTAAACTTCACTCAAGCGTGAAATAAATCGTCGTAATAAGGAGACTCCAAAACTTAGCATGCGGAATAGAGAGGACATATGTCACACTAAAATACTTAATTTGGGTACCATAGACAATTCTTTCTAGATTTTCGTAGAAATTATGAAATCCTATTCTACTAATCGGCCGCTTTATTTTGGTAATCAAATTTCTATTTCTTCTCAAGAAAAAACAAACATTTTTGTGACATACTTAAAGTCACATTTCACGCCTAACGATTGGCCTTTTGATAGTGAATTTGAAATGAAAATATTGCTGTGTGTCGGTGATTGGCTGAACGTTTCTGTGGCACGGAATATATTTATGTTGACATCACCGGCAGAAGTTACCAGAATTATTAATAAATTAAGATCTAAATTGATTATTAAGAAATTCTAAACTGATTATTAAGAATTATTAAGAAATTCAATTCTAAACTAATTATAAAGAATTATTAAGAAATTAAGATCTAAATTGATTCATAATATTTAAAACAACGTAATCATGAACATTACTAAAAATATTGTACGCCGAATTACTAGCATTATGAATGCTTGCCTCACCATCTCTTATTTCCCATCACTGGAAAGCTTCTAAAATTATCCTGATACTCAAACTAGGAAAAGATCATGCACATCCGGATGTTTACGGGCTGATCCGCTTGCTGCCAGGCCCAGGAAAACTTTCGACATGATCATTCTAAATCAATGAAATCTTACATTCATTTAATCCCTCTTGAGAAGTCTGGCTTTCGAACGCATCTCTTTACGACGAAGCAACTTGTTCCCATTACCGAGTTTTCTGGTGCCGTCTTGCATTGCAAATTAAGTATTGCCATCCTTATGCTGTACGTGGCAAAAGCTTTCAAAGCGCTTCTGGCATGAAGGTTTAATTTCCGAACTAATTGACTTTGAACGAGAACCCTTTCTGCTGATCTTCTCTTTCATCAACAACAGGACTTTTAAGGTTTCAGTTGGTACTGCTTATTATAAAAAATTATGCAAAGTGGAGTGCCCTAAGGCTCGGTTATCTGATCGATACTCTATCTTTTCTATGTTGCAGACTTTCCCTGGGTTCAGCTTAATAGTAGCTCGATTGTTGCCTGTTACACAGATGACCCTACCTTAGCAGTTCTTTCGGCTAACGTTAGCCATGCAATTAAGAAGTTACAAGACAATATACCTGTTATTGAAGAATAGAGCAAACACTAAGAAATTAGAATCAATGTTCAAAAGTCTCAACTAGACATAAGAGTCTATTTTGAAGGCATTTTAAATGATAGTTTGACTTCGATCCAACATATGGAACATATCAAAACCAAAGCTCTATATTCATGAAGTGCCTTTCCCGGTCAACAGAAAATATTCTAAGCTTGACCTGTTAAAAACGATACTCACTTATTTATCGGTCAATCCATCCATCAAGACTTATGGTTCCCCGGCTACCAAAACTAGCATCAACAAAACTTCAAGTTGCGCAGAATCGTGTCCTACGCATCATCTCTGGACGCATTATTTCATACTCAAGAGTCTGTTGCATAATGATCTAAAGGTTGACACTATCGAAAAATACCTATAGACTGTGTTGTCTGTAGGTTTTTGTGTTGTTGTGAACAAGCTTTTACAAATTATGAAACGGTATGTAAATATAATTTCAGATGTAATGTGATGAGCTTCTTGATGACCTAAAGTCACTGCACATTGGTTTTAATTTTAAGATTGTAGAATTCGCAGCAATTGCATCATTATTCAAAGTTGCTCAGAACATTATTGTGATTATTGATGTATAATTAGTTGAGTAAATGGGTAATTGTCGAACTTATAAATATTTCAGCTGATTTGAAAAATTCAAGAAGTGAAAACACTGAAATGCGAAAAATCACTCTTTCGTAATGATAATAAATTTATTTTTATTTAGTCTACAGACAAAAGCCATTTTCATTTAAAATCTCTTTATTTTACTACTACTATTTTGAATTTCTGAGAAGTTAAAGAAAAAGAAGATTCCAAGCCACGAGATCTTGAAAAGATGCGTAATATGGAATTACTACTTTTGCACTTTTGAAACAACGGCTTTTTCTTTTAACAGGAAAACCCATTTTATAGCCATTTAAATAGCAGAGGCATTGATCTCAACGCCTTTTACTAATGGGAAAAATTATTTTGAATCATATCATTAATATTATTTCTAAAATTATACTCATAATGTGAAATGATAGCATTAATTATACGAAAATCTATTACCACGTTCTATTAAGACTAAATGTTATATTGATTTCTGAAGTTATTTGTAATAAAATAAATCAACAAAACCATACGGCATATTTTAAAATTAATAAGACGATAACTGTTTTTGATTTTATTGGAAACAGTGTTATTAAAGGAAACTGTTCAATCATAAACACTACGCATTTTCAAAATTTATATTTTTGATTTTTTGACATTTTTTATTTAATTTATGTTTACTTTAAAAATTAAGTTTGGTTCATGAATGCCGTTCGTAAACTAAATAGTACATTGTGACTTACAATAAATTATATACTAATTATATAGTAATTAACAGTCTCCTTGATATGATAGAAGGTAAAAGCAATGATTAGGAAACTGCTTATTATTTTAAATTGATATGCAGTTCTCAATAAAATTGGTTATCAGTCTAAATTAACAATCTGATGTGATAAAATGAAAACAATTTGATAAAAAAAAGGAATTTCGATTAGCAATAGAGGTGAAGAGAATTGTTAGTGTTATTATTATACCTGCAGCACGAAGCAATGAAATGTTTTATGTCTCAGTCAATAGGTTATTCTGCACATTATGAATTAATTTGTCATATCATCATCTACAGTCTAATTTTAGACAAAACAGATGCTTTCCTGGAAACAAACCATTCATAATATACTTGACAACATCCGTAGCATCACATATTATCTGAACTACACTCTGCAGATTGCTTCAAATGTATTAGGCTGGCACAAAAATTTTCCCTATCAGCAAATTTTGAGGGGCTTGTAGAAAATTCATTAGGTATAAAACGTCAAGCATTAAAAGATAAACTTTTCCTAGAATTTAAATTTTTTCATTTTTTATTGTTATTTATTTTTAAATATGTGAGTAAACTATTTCAGAGTTAAACTATTAATGCACCTCTACCTATATATTTAGATATTTAAAATAAACAACATGAACTGCTAAATTTTTGCTTTGTAATTTTTTCAAAATATTTTATCAATGATATCAGAATCGGTTTACAACCGTTTTGTAGAGCGGCAAAATAACTTAATGCGATAAATCAGTTTGCAGACTAAATCTACCAAAAGAAACGGCCATTAAAATGCTTACAAAATTCAGCAGTGTATAAAAACTTAAAACACTTGAAAAAAAAACCTGAAAAGCTTCAGATTTTAACGGTCATCCAATAATAGCTCTGTTAAAGTTTAACATGGTTTATCAGTACCTACTATAAATTAATATGGCCTAGGTGGAACAATGAAGCGCTTTATAGTATAATAGATGAATGAAAATTTAGACAAAGATGAGAATATTGTGAATATTATGTATCTTCTGCATATTTGTAAAGTAGAAAAATAAATAACGTTATTCTATAAAAATATTTAATATTTTAATTAGATATATTATGATTTAAATGCAATTTTATTGAAACGAATCATAGTAAAAATTTAAAAATCTAATGTGGACAGCGCATGTCCTTGTACTGTCTATTAAATTATTCACGTTTTTTGGCAATTCATTTAAACTCATTTCAGGGGATTATTTTAACTTAAATAATCGATAACTCAAGACAAGCTAAAAATGACATCAAAAACTGAAAATTTTGAAATTAAATACTCCGGTCAATTTTTTCTGTACGGGAGTCAAACTTCCTGCATTTTTATTTTTTCATAATGAGAATTTTCCTTAATATAATTCTTTTTTTCCTTATTCCTTTTTTTTTTTTTTTTTTTTCAGGTGTACAACTCATACATTTGGTAACTCATACATTTTGCTTTTGTCACAGCTAGCAACTTTGTATACAGTACATTAATTAAGAGTTTCATTTTATTTTCAGTTTTTCAGTATATAGAACTTATAAATATTGCTTTGGCCATAACCCGTTCATCTGGCGGAATTTCCAGCAAGTTTGTGATATAAAATGCCACTTGTAAAATATTGTTGAGAAGTCCAAATAAAACCATTTTTTAAATTTATATTGCAGTATTGAACAATAATTTTGTGGAATAACATTAGAGATAAGTGACATGTATTACGGAATGGCAATTGGCATCAGTGTTATTGTTGACGCCATTCATCGAGATAATTGCGATTTTAATTTTTAACAAGAGACTGGACCAAAACTAACACAAAATGTATCAAAGCAAATTAGTGAGGCCATATTACAATATGGACCTAATGTTAGAGTTTGCTCTCATATTAGCATGAATAGTTCATTACAAAAAAAAATGCAGGGAAAAAATTGTTTTTTAATTCTTCCTTTTATTTGTATGTGATTCTGTTTCTTAATTTCAAATCTGAAACGTTTACCAAATTGAAAAGAATGCTGTGAATTCTAAATCAAACTTTTAAGTTTCACGGTTAAGGCCCATTGTCCTGTGAATTGATAAAGAATTTAAATCTTTAAAGATTGGAATATGAATTTTATTAATATAAGAAAGAAGAATTTGGAAACTGAACTTATAGAATAAAAGAAATTGCGTAATTATTGTAAGAATTATTGTAAGAGAATAATGGAATGACACCAACATAAATCGAAATTGTTTTAAAGAATAATATTGCTTTCATACTTACCAATGGAAATCATGGAAAATATTATGCATATAACAGAGGCACTCAAGATATTATGAACGACAAAAAGAGAGAAATCTTTGTCCCAAAATAGCTGAGTTCCTGAATAAATCTCAACTGAGAAAACACTACTAAAGATATCAAATACATGAAATACATAAAAGCAGTATCATTATAAGAGACATAAGATCTTCAGTTTATCTTTTATGTGGCCCTATAATAGGAAATTTTCAGATTTATGTAATTAGACCTGATGCAGGATCTTTAACGTTTCTTTTAAATTGGATCTCCTTAACGAACGAAACGATTTAAAAGCAATAAATAATGTTATGAATTCTTTATTTAGATAGATAATTTTAGTAGAATTATAATTAAAATTGTTCTATTTTTCTGTGTAATGTAGAACCGGACAAATTTTAAAAGAAAGCTATGCCGGGAAAGTGAGAATACAGGAGCACATGCATTTAACATTGAGTAAATGGCTATTTGTATTAAAAATGAATAAATGTAATTGACCACTTTGTTAGCTGTAACTCTAATTCCACCCTCGTATTACTTTACAGCAATTCAGAGAAGCAGAAAGTGTAGAGACATTAGGTTATTTTTTGAAAGCAGGAAACACGAAAAATGAGCAATGCCTTCCCCGGGAATCGAACCACGGACCTGTGGAATACACGCCCAACATACAGACCACTACAGCACGAAGGCACGCTAAGAAGGCGGAAGAAACACCTTATAAAGGTAGTGATACTGTGAACATTTGTACGAATATTTCTGTGGAAAATTATGAAATATTTCTTTTGATCAAAATTAAATTTTATTAACCTATTATCGGAATTGTGCATTCAATCTATTACGAACCAGTAGACATGCACCAATGCGTTTCTTAATAATTTAAATCCTTATTTCGCTTGTCAAAAAGCCATCTAATTATTATATTTTTAAATACAGATAACCAGAGTCTTATGGTAATAAATAAAAGATATTTCTAAAGGTACATATTAGGTATTTTTATATATATTATCTCTAAATTTCTTTACTACTTTAAGTGTTTTATTTTACGTAATGTTATTTTATTCATTTATTTGCTTTTACAATAATATTTTTAGTTTCATATCTTTTTTTTTTTTTTTTTTTTTTTTTTTTTTTTGAGGGGAACAAAATTTAGCACTTCTTAATTTGACCAGTGTAAAGTAAAAAAAGCTGAAAAAGAATGTTACAAATTACATAAGAATTAAAATTTGACAGAAGATATTTAATTTTCTCGTCACATGTTTAGTTACTAGTAGGGAAAGGAAATTTAACCCAAAAAGAAACGTAAGCTTTATAAACGAAATAAAATTTCGGCAGAAAGGCGTAGAATAATTTGCTGTTTGAAGAAGAGAAACTATGCCAAATCCTCTGGAAACGGTTTCGCTAAAATTAACGGCAATTGTACGTGGGATGTTTGTTTATACAATGAGTGCGTGTTTAAAATAATCCACATATCATAATCACGATTTAATAGCACAGTTTTCACTTATATCTTACCTAGAAAAAGATTAGAAAAGTAAAAATATTTTCTTATTTTATGAATATTTTCTTTACTTTAAGAATAAATTCATAAATTTTGCAATCCACAAAGATAACCACTATTCTCATTTTACGCATTCTGAGTGATCAGAAATTGTTCTCCCAGATAACTTCGGAAATAAATATAAGGAGGAGTTCCAAAGCATTCAAGAATTCACACTAAATTAAAAGCAGAAGGTTTACTGATGCCATTCATTTCCTGAGACGGCATTAGATCCGAATCCTTCTTGGGAAATCCTTATTTACGAAATGTCCAAACATAACTTGAGAACCTTAATATGAATAAACATCATCAGTCACTTGAAATTGTTATCTAGTGCCAAACTGGGTTTATGCTCTATTAACCTTGCAGCTTCTGGGTACAATAATAGCAAATGAAAATGGCGTGCTATTATGCAAATGATAGAAATTCCTTTAATCTATAATATCCAATAAGAATGAAGTAGACAGAAAAAGAAAATCTGAAAGCTGTCAGATTTTATGTTGCTCCCAAAAGGGCGTTTTTAAAGCGTTTTGTGTGTTACCTTTATTTATTAAATATAATGTTTTTCGCACTTAAGTGCCACATAAAATTCAATTCAAAAGCAATATCACAAACTACTTAAAAACAGCACATCTTTAGAATTTCCGATTCACAGTCTCGCGCGCTGGAGATAATTTTTTTTTTTTTTTTTTTTTTTCGTACAGTGTTGTCATTGCTCGCTTTGAAATCGTTGAGCTTGTTAATTAAAAATTCGTTAAAGTTTAACAAAATTTTAAATAGTAGATAATAAAAAAATTCGAAATTCAAAATTCGGGCTTCCAAGTGCCCATGTTCGGTTAGAGGATTACGTTATTCAAAATTTGATGGCTCTAGGTAGCGTTGTTTTTTCCCAATGCGAGAAACATTCATGAATTCATGAAGATTCTTCATTATTTGATTTCTTTAAGTTGTAGGGTTTATATTTATTTTAACTAACATTTATTTTAAGTTTAAACTATCTTTCCTGTCAAGCCTTACTTTCGCCTGGAATTGCCAATGCCAGAGTAAGTAAATTTTAGTAGTATTAAAAAAATGAAGAGGTAATAAATTTTTTCTCAGATTCGAACTCGCTATCTTAAGGATTCATAAAAAAGGAGATTGAGGGGGGACCGCATGAAAATTCCTTAAGCGATAACCCACAATCTCTTGGTTGAAAATTCTGTTAATTATGTCCATAAGGTTTTTACGTGTATCGCCATGATGATTTTCTGAATCCGCCATTTTGAAAAAAGCAGTGGAAAAGGAACACGACATCACACTCAAGAATGCAATTTTTAAGTTCTTTGTGACAGAATTCTTTCTTAGGGCTAACAATACATGCTGACTTAGGACATTTTGCTTTGACATAATTTCGTCAAGGCCGTAAGCGACCAAGTTGAGGCTTGGAGAGATAATTTTGTCCTTGTTGAAAAGTATCGTTTTAAACTAACTGCTGGTGATTGGCAACAGTTGCAGTTCATTATTTAGGATCGAATAATGGCAACATGATATTTTGCATATATAAATGCAGCAGCGACTGCAACAGCGTGTTCAGAGATTTTGAGACTACTTTTTTTGCGTGAGTAGTAAATTTTGTACCAATAATGGCTAAACGATCGTTTGATGAAGTAAGTGGAATTTTTTGTGCACTTGTATTTTTAATTTATTAATCAAAATCAATTTAATTCCTAATTAATAAACAGAGTAATTCCTTTTTTGCGCAGTTTAAAAAAAATCAAGATTCTATTGATTATGAAGATTACTTGAGCGATAGCGAGGTAAATTTAAAATAATATTTTATTTAAAAAAGTATTAAGTTAGAAATGTATTAAGTTAGAAATGCATATATGATGTTTTAAGTGAATACAATGATATTTCTGCATTTAGTTGTTGAGTGAAACGTCTCAGGAATTTATTGAAAATCCTCTTGATGGCATGGAAAACTGTTTGTCTGATTTAGAAAATGAGGTTAGTTTTATGATCATTAAAATGGTAGATAATATACATTGTTTGGATAAAGATATTTTACAATCATGAGTATACTTTTTTTTTTTTTTTTTTTTTTTTTTTTTTGTAAGATACCATGCGTTTAACACGTGGTGTCCATACAAAAATCTGTTTAATTCATTTACGATACTGCTTGTTCAGCACGTGGGAGTCATTATAAAATATGTTTAAGTTATTAATTTACGATATTATGTATTCAGCACGAATTAAAATTTGTTTAATTAATATATAATTTGAATTTAGAGCTAAATCTAGTCAAGGTTTTTTCTTAAACCTTATTTATATCGTATGATGTGTTGTGGTTAATGAAAAGGAGATAATTTTTTTGTTTGATAATCTGAGATGCCTGTTTAACAATATGGTTAAGAATTTTTTTTCATCATTTGCGTACTTATTTTTAGTTATGTAATAAGAAATGCCGGACTGATATGGATGTAGCAGGCCCATCAGGCGTTAATGTTTTTCATGGAAAAGAAGATTAAATGATTGATTCACGTTTTTCCGATGACGAAATAGTAAGTTTACTCTTTAAAGCAAGAAAGGATTTCGTTAATATCCTTAAATTAGTTCAAATAATTTTGTTAAAGATTTCGTAATGAGTTCTAAGAATCTACTTGCTGATATTTTTTTTAGTTAGGTGAATCGACCCAGTTCTTTCTAGAAAATACATTAGCTCCCTATCCTAATCAAAGTGGATTGGGTTTGGAGGTAATTATCACCTTTTCTCAAGTAGTTAATTTTTTCCTAAAATATATTATAGAGATTTCGACACATGATACTTCTTTTTCAAACTTACTTTATTCAAATTAGGATATTTCAAATGATTTTGCTGTAGAAGATACACTAAATGCAGGAAATAATATGGCTGAAGATTCTTCAAGGAACGCTTCAGTAAGTCTGTTCTCACTAACTTTTCTTCCAGTATGTCTAAATTCCATTGCAAATAAAAAACCAATGAAATGCTGCAGAAAATGCATACTGAATGTAAATGTTATCCTTAGTTAAACCTGCCGTATATTTTGACGGAAGCAAGAAGAAAAACGAATCGTCGCTTTAATGCTACAGAGGTCACTTACCAAGCTAAGATAAATCATTCACAACATCCAGAACCCTTAAACCACGGGTTGTTGAGAGAAGAAATGATTTTTTTGGAAGCTTTACTAAGCGCAGTAATACAAGAAGCGGCACAAGACTTAAATAATGATGATTTAATTAGGTAAATCAATTACTTATATCGCAATGAGAAATAAATTTGATCTTCTTTTTAGTATGTTTATTATTATTATTATTTGGTAGAATTTTCATGCACAGTGATTATTTGGACCGACCCATTTCAACATGCTTGGTTCCCGTCAAAGACTTGACAGTTGAATTAATTTTATCCTCCATAATGAAAGTGTTACAGGTAAAAATTTACTTTAACTAAATAATTATATTCTTTATTAAATTAGTTACTTTAGTAAATACTAATATTGCTTTATTTTTGCACTGAAGGATCTAAGAAATTATTATTTTTTAGATTAAGATTTATTTCAGTACACTACAATAGCTTCAGCTTGTATGGCTACTTACAGATCACAATATATACCTCCACAGACAATTGGACTGGTGCCAGTTCATGGTTATGTAAATCGTACAAATCACAGCATATCAGGAATTCAGTGGCTAGATTTTATTGCTTTAAAGGAAAAAATTCAGATCAGACATGCTCGAAATGGTTTTGGCGAGCAAAAGATTGCAAACATTTCTGTGGACGGCTTGTGTGAAACCAATAATACTGTCTATCAGTTTTACGGTAAATATCTTTAAAATGCTTTTCATTTTTTCAGTTATTTTCTAATTTTTAAGATACCTCGATTTAGACTGTAAAAAACTGATTTTATTTTAAGGATGTTATTGGCATGGATGTAAAAGCTGTTATCCTCAGCAAGATGCCAGAAATGCTGTAAAGGGGTGTTTCATGTGGGAACTTTCTGTTAGCACAAAGAGAACATCGAAAATCATTCAACGCATGGGATATAACTTGGTAACCATTTGGGAGCATGAATTTAATACCATGAAGAAAAATGATGAGGAGCTGAGGAATTTTTTGAAAGATTATAGTTTAGTAGAGAGGTTAAATCCAAGAGACTCATTTTTCGGAGGGAGAACGAATGCTGTAAAGCTAATGCACGAAGGAAAAATTAAGTACATAGACCTCACAAGTTTATATTCGTGGGTTAACAAGTGTTGCAGGTATCTGTTTTCTTCCTTTAATTGTTAGAGCGATTCATGTAATTAAAACATTGATTTATTATAAAAGATGTGATTATGAATGCATATATGTACATAGTGTATTTATTAATCCTCAGGTATCCAATTAAACATCCTGATATCATAACGGAAAATTTTCAAGATGTATCAGAATATTTTGGTATAGTAAAATGCACAGTACAGCCTCCTAAAAAATTATATTTTCCTGTTTTACCTTATCGGTATGTATTGATCATTATCCTGCCTTTAATCAGAATTTCAAAACTGTGTCCTTGTATATAACTGTATATAACTAACTGAAAGTATATAACTTTCAAAACTGTGTCCTTATAACACATTTACGTTTTTTTAAATTTAATTTACCTCTTTTATAGTGCCCGAAATAAACTGATGTTTCCGCTTTGTAAGTCTTGTGCAGAATCTTTGCAGCAAGAAAAGTGCATGCATACAGATGAAGAAGGAATGCTGACAGGAACATGGGTTTCCCTTGAAGTTCAGAAAGCCGTGGAAAAGCGATATAAAATTATTAAAATACATGAGGTGTGTATGTGGGGGGTTTTTTTCGCTGACTTGATGAGAGAATGATTTTTGACTGGGTTGTTTACAATTTTTTTTTGGTTTATTAACAGGTGTATCATTTTAAAGAGAGCATGACTGGATTATTTGCTCCGTATATTGACAGTTTTATGAAATTAAAACAAGAGTTAAGTGGTTGGCCAAAAGACTGTATAACTTCTGATGCTAAAAAGAGATATATTTCTCAATACTTGGAACATGAAGGTATTTTGCTGGATGAAAATTCTATTAGCTATAATCCAGGGCGACGACAAGTAGCAAAACTTTGTTTAAACAGGTAAAGCAAAAAAAGTACAAAGAAATTTTGTTGTTGTTGTTCCTGTTGCTACATAAACTAGATGCTTATAAATTTTTTTTTTATATTTTTAACAATTTACTTTAAGCTTCTGGGGAAGATGGGGTATGATGGAAAATAAAACTCAAATACGTTACGTGACAGATCTGGCAGATTTTAACAAACTCTTAACGGATAGTACTATAGAGGTAAAATTTTATTGAATTCTATTATACTTTTAGTTTTTGAAAATGCATGATATTAAAAGGATAAAATATGCTATTCAATCTATGTTTTAGGTTAAGGATGTATATTTACCGACGGAAAAAGTGTCAGAAGTTCAGTATCCTTACAAATCTGAATTTGCTCCTCAGACGGATAAAACAAATATATTTATAGCTACATTGACTACAGCCCATGCACGTTTGAAGCTTTACTCAGAATTAGAAAAATTAGACAAAAATGTCTTGTACTTCGATACAGATAGGTATAATATTAGGGTTAAAATCCCTATTTCCTGTATTATTATTGTTATGCAAATATTTGTTTATATAGGATAAAAAACGCTTATATTATTTTTTATATTCCTTTCAGTATTATTTATGAATCCAATGGCAAGAATGACCCACCTTTAGGTCCTTATTTGGGAATTTTTACTGATGAATTAGACGGCAAATATATAACGTCTTTCATTTCTGGTTAGTATAAGTTCACTCTGGTTAAATCTAAATTATCAAATGTATACATTCGAGAAAATTTTAATGCATGCAACATTATTTTATTCACGGGTCTTACGGTTTTTCAGGTGGTGCAAAAATTATGCTTATACATCTTCAGATGGTTTAACAGCTTGTAAAATTAGAGGATTTACTTTAAACTACAAAGCTTCAAGCAAATTGAATTACGAAGCGATGAAGGCTTTAATTTTGAACAAAGACTTCGATACATCCATCAAAGTTGAAACGACAAATAAAATATGCCGAAATGCTAAGACGACGAAGGTCTATAACAAGAAAGAAGAAAAAAATTATTGTTTAGTATACGATAAAAGGGTGATATTACCAGATTTTACGACGCTACCGTTCGGCTACTGATGATTCTATCCAGTGAAGCATTCAAAAGTTAAATTTTATCGATGATGATATTTTACATTTACTTTGGATAATGTAGTATTCTGAGATAAAATATAAATATATATAAAGTATTTTACAGGTAAGGAAAATTCGACAACTTATAGTTAAATGAAAATTTTTATTTAGTACTTTATCCATGGCTGTTTTCTTGCGTACATGCTTTGTTTGATTCTAGAAACAATTAAGGATTTCTTTTCTCTTAACAATTTTTCGTTATGCCCGAATGCATCAGGCATTTCCTTCAAAACAGATCGAAATAAATTTCGTCCTATAGGCCCTTTTTTCCTATTCCGCAATAAATCGTTAATTAAATGAACAATATTGGATCTAGGAATTGTTTCCCCTTTATACAGAATTTCACCTTTAGAAGTCCACGACAAAATATTTTGTTTATTTTTTAAAAAGGAGTAAATGTCCTTGACTATATGCTTCTTTTTCACTGGAACAACAGCTAGGATATTCTTTTCGATGACGTCTTCTTCTTTTTCTTTCTCTGCTTCGATTTCAGGCTTAACAGAATTATCTGCTTCAATCATGTTTTCTGACTCTGGCATTGCCTTCACAGAAACATCTTTCTCCGGGTGAGGAACATGAACAAATTTTTGAAGTGCTTGTGAATATAACATTGCTTTATCACATTCGTTCAAATTCTTATTTCTTAATATAGAGTACATTTGTTTATCTATTTCTGATAAATACTCTTCTGTCATGTTTTCTAACCGAACTTCCGGTATAAGGCGATATTTTTTACTGTACTCCATTAATAATAGAACTGATCACAGATATAGCTGCAGGTAAGAGAAAACTAAGAAAACCATCACCTCGTTGAACGAGCAATTCTCGTTTTTTGTACAAAGGTATTTTACGGTTCGCTAACTTACGTATACTTCTCTTAAAAGGAGTGAGTTTACTTTTCAGAGTTTTAGATACTGGTATATTACCCCGAATTAAATTGAGTGCACACTCACACAAAGATTTGATGATACTATTTGGAACGTTTTGAAGTAGAAATCTTTTTGATTTACTCTTTGCTAATGTTTTCAGTTGCTTTATTAAATGCTGCTCGCATTCTGACATTTTTAGTATTCAATGAAGCTACGAAATGAATTCTGTAGTATTTATAGGATTCCAAATCCAATATTTTATCCTTTACTTCTTTTCATATAAACGTGGAATAATAAGCGGATTTTTCATTTTATAATAAAGTAAGAAAAAAGATAATGCATTCTAACATCATAGTTTTGTATCAGATTTCCGCTAAGCGTCTTCTTATCGCGGTAAATACACGTAATGTTTGTTTTCCGGAAATATTCCTGTTCGTAAACGTAAACTCTCTTCTGTGTCAGGTTTCAAATCAATCAACAGATAGCTGTAAGGTTTAAAAGTTGCATCCTGAAACACTTCTTGAAAAAATTTATTTCTTGTTGGGTAAAGTTGTCTACCCAAGTGCATGATCTGAGACTTATCTCGCGGATTTTTAAATAAGACCATATAATGGCAATTAAGAGAAATTTCTCTCATTTCTTTACCTTTGTGAAATACGTTTTGAACGATGAAAATGATGCTTAAATTTTTATGGTGGCTTCCTTTGGTAAATAGTTTTGTTAATTTTGATTCATTGCCCAGTTCGGACATTAAATCATCGATCACGATTAAAACATTTGTAATGTTATTCAAATGAGAAGGAAATCCTTCGTGAAACTGTACGTCGCGCATTTGGGTATACAATGGTTGATATGCTCCGTAGCAACACACTGTTTTAGTAGGAACAGGATCTATGCTTTTATGTTCAATCATTTTTTTAACAAATATTGTTTTTCCTGAAGATGTAGGACCTGCCACTATCATTGTAAAAGGATTTAGGAAACTCCATCGTAAGTGAACTTTTCTGTATTTAAGTTAAATATTTATAGTTCTTCCGTACCCCCTCCCTCCATCAAAAATTACATAGTTTAAAAAAATGACCTAGATTAAAAAAAGAAGCATAATAAATTATTATTATTTGTTAATAACAAAATGAGTGGAAAAAATGCACACACAGTATTTCCAAATCAAAATCTAACCTTTATTTTTTAAATGTCATTCTAAGACCATATTTCTTTTTAACAAATTGGTTAAAATCATTGCTTTTACACAAAGGAAGATTATATAAAATATCATATATAGATTTGCCTTGGCATCTTTTTAATAAAAAATAAATGCAGTATTGTTCACATACATTAGATGTTAAACTTTGAAATCGAATTTTATTATAATGAGTTACACGAAAATGTGACACAAAATTCTCGATGTTTTTTCCATAAAACTCCGAAGGCTCTCCGTAAGAACCGACACGAAAATGTGACACAAAATGACGAAAATGTGACGAAAATGTTACACGAAAATGTGACACAAAATTCTCGATGTTTTTTCCATAAAACTCCGAAGGCTCTCCGTAAGAACCGAAAAATTCCAAGGCTTTATCTTCTATAAACAGGGCAAGCCAATGCGTTTCCATTTTCTGTAGAGGGTGATACATTTATTACCATAGCAGATCGTTTACCAGGCATAGGTATCATGTCAGAAGGAAATACTCCTTGGATGTACGGAGCAGTGTCCATGTCTTGAGACAATATGTGATGAAGCTGAAGGGCGTACATCTTAATTTGCAAAGTCGTAAATAACAGTTCTGGATTTATTAATCTCGATTATATTTTCAAACTCGCTGTACACTATAACAGATATTGTTTGTGATAGTGGTGCTCTAAATTTCATTTCTAGACGTAAATTTCTGTGTTTTATTAGATTCATGTGCTCTCCATCACATAAGTCAGGCGACAAATGAAAGGCATATAATGTATAACCTAAGGGATAATCGTCTCTCGATATAAAAATACCATGATCTTGACTCACTTTCTCTCTTCCGAGAAATAAGCTTTGGTAAGCTCGAATATAATTATTTTCATCAAAATTCGGCTCGAGAGGATTGTAAGGCACAGGCTGACCGTCCACATAGACTCCGATAAAATTTAAGTGATAATGATTAAATTCGAAAGGTGACTTCTTATAAGTTCCGTGAAAAAGCATCATTATCTACGCATCCAACAATCACCCGTTTTGGCATCTGCCCGACGAAGACGTTATCTTGTACGATAGACATGCTGCCTTGCGGTACAGAATATACTTTGCACAACACTTTGTTAATGGGGTATTTTGCTGTTGCTTTTTCTAAAGCTTTGGCATGTCCGAGAGTAATACCTGGACTGACGCGAACTTTTCGAACGAAAAGGGAAACATGATCCAATACCACTTTGTGTCCTTCGTTACCATGTAAACAAAATTCGGGTTTACTCCGTATAAGTTTTAGTTTCAAATCTACAAGGTTCAACATTAGTCTATCTTGATGAAACAAATCGCAGTGAATGCCCCCTATCATATCTATTGTATTACTTAATTTAAAATATTCGGAACGCTTAATCCAACCTTCGTTATCTGTAAATATTTTACTAAATGTATCTTTGTAGAACATTTCGCATGTAAGTTGCGAAGTTTTACTGTCAAACCCATGATTTAATAGAGTTTCTATATAAGCTCTATATGGATACGTATTGCTCGAAGAAGAGATTAATCGATCGTTTAGAGTGACGTCCACTTGAGAAAACAACGAGTGAAGGAAAAGATTGACGGGACCAATCTTTGAATCTGCTACTGTAGGTTTTCCATCCGTTTTTATTATTTTAGCTTTTACATAAAGAAGTGTTTGGGACAAGTCCATATACTCCTCTCCACTACCGGAAACAAGGAATTCAACAGGTCCTCCATCAAATGCATTCGAAAGTGGATGAAACTGAATCCATTGCCCATTTTTAATGACAGTCTGAGTTCCAGGTATGTGAAAAAGTTTTAATTCTGATTTAGTACATTCGGGAGAATCTTTTAACATAAAAGCCATTTCCGTGTTTATTTATTTTTTTTTAAATATGTTGTTTACGTTAGTCAAAAATATCTCGTCGACGTAGCTTTTTGGCATTCGAAGAACTAATACGTTGTCGAGTTTTACGCTTTCTTTTATACTTCTCTCTACCTAACATCGATTCTGCTTTCTTAACAGCTTTTCCAGCCAATAATTTTCCAGCTTCTCTTGATCTTTGTTGCTCGGCCATCTTTAAATTTTTCCCCTCCATGACATCAGAGGCTATACGTGTCCCTGTCAGCAAGGCTTCTTTTCCTACGGTTTTTGTCCCTTTTCAGAGAACAGGTAATGCCAATAGAAATATTTTCTTAAAAAATCCACCGATACCATAGCCTCTTTGATAAGCTATCTGTCCGCGATAAAATGGAAGGCCAGATCCTAACTGGCCGACATAATGATCTTCAAACATTTTGTACAACACACATAAGGAACACGGCTCATACTGTATGTAACGTGTCAAATTTTCAAATGATGTGTTTCATGAAATGTATTATCCTTTTTATAGGATATGCCGCAATCGAAAATGCAGAATAATGATCACTTTTCTTCTTTCGAATGGAACAAATTCCCCAGAGTTTAATCTTATTTCCATTTCAATCGTTTGAAAATGATTTCGAATAACAGGAACATAGTGTGGTCTGTTATGATGAGTACTGATGACTTCTCCATCTTTTCCATTTATACTTTTACTTCCTTATACTTACTTATACTTCCTTATACAATACTCAATAAGGGAGCTTGAATGTTTCCCACTATTTGTGGTTCTACGATATCTGTATAGATATAAAAAAATGGGAAGTAAGCACGGGGATCAGCGACGAAGGAACTTTCAGCGATATCTTCTATTACTTGCGGTTCAAATCCTAACAGATTGCAAAGACCTTTCTCAAAAATTAGTTTTGCTCCTTTCTCGGTTTTAATATTCACACGCTTTGTCACAGGACTGTATTTAAATGTAATTTTGTTTCTTAAAGGTGGAATATTTATTTCGTTCAAAATATCTTGTACACTTTCATAATATCCAGGTGGTAACCTTCTTCCCTGGAGTTCTCCATCTTTTAAAGCAAACCCGAACAGATTATTTTCTTTATTTATATTATAGCATTCGTGCGGATAAATTATTTCGGTTAATCCAACTTCCCATAGACCGTTTAATGTAATTGGTATAGGTAGCTGTGTCACAAAATGCGAAACTGTATTTTCTGAGAAATGTTCTTGACTACTGTCAGAGGGCAGCGTCACGTAGAACGACATCTCTAACTGATGAAATTCAGAACAGAATGTTCTCTTTTTATAACATTTTTACATCGGATACCCAAGCATTAAATTTATCCGGGTATCCCTGAAATTTGACAAAATACTGCATTTTTCAAGCCACTTTTTTTTGTTTTAATATTTTTCTACCGGATAAAATTCCGAATCAGGTAGTTCATTTTCATAAAAACTATCTTCAATCACTTCTCCAGCTAAATCTCTTAATTTATAAACTACAGGTTTTCGGGAGATCATTCGATGAATTGTCAATATTTCTCGAGTCCAGTTATTTTCGTAAGCCTTCTCAAAAGGTCTTTTCAGTTTACTAATACGCACCGTATCGCCTGTTTTAAACTGGGGCTTTGTAACAGATTTTATCATATCACCATATAAATTCTTCCATATCACAGGCTGATTATTTATAGTCACTGATGAAGGTTCCATTTGAATACTGCAATTCCAAGTGTGATTGTAACTATAGGTTAATTTATTCAACACATCTATATAGCAATGTGTGTTAAACTCTGTAAAATATTTCCACATTTTTGTCTTTAGAGTCCTATTAAATCTTTCAATAATGCTCGCTTTTGTTTCGTTATTTGTTGTAAAATAATGAATGCCCTTTTCTTTAAATAAATTTTGCACTAATTTATTTTTAAATTCCAAGCCTTTATCTGTTTGTAATAAATCTGGTTTACGCTCTTTAAAAATGTTTTCAAATGCCCTTTTCACACTAGAGCCCTTCTTGTCTTTTAAAGGTATAGCCCAAGCATATTTCGAAAAAAATATCTATGCATGTTAACAAATATTTATACCCTCTATTAAATCTGGCTAAATTTTGTAAATCTACTAAATCAGATTGAAATTGTTCGTCGATCCCCCCTACAATGACTCGCTTGCGTTGGAACTTGTGTCGCAGAGGCTTTTGAAGCGTATAAGAATCCCTCTTTAACCATCTTTTGATCTCTTTGCTCTTTACTCCAGAAACACGGCGTAAAGCATTGATACCACCGAAGCTTGCCGGTTGCGCTGGATTCCGATAAGTCAGATCCAGAATTTCTGACATTACAACATGAATTTTTATCAACGGAAAATGTGATGTTCATCCTTGTCATGCACATACTCTATGCTACCGACCAAACCTGCCGGAAGAACAGACTTATAGCTGAAAGCCAACGACTTATAGCTGAAGGGAGAGAGGAGAAAATCTGGCAACGAGAAAAAGAAGCGTGCTTGATGCGAGAAGAGCAGCATGCTCGTGTGAAAAAAACAGTTTATCTGAAAGGAGAGGGGAAAATATCTGGCAACGAGATGAAGAAACGTGCTTGATACGAGAAGGACGGCATGCTCATGAGAAAAAATTTGAAATTAGTTTGCTGAATTCCGAGAGTAGAGTTTGTCCTTTTTTTTTTGTTAAGAACTCAGAGATGCAATGTATTACTTGTGCGTTTGATGTAAATGTGAATAAAAGCAATACTTTGTGAAAAGTTAATGTGTATTTACAAAAATGAAAAATATAGCTCATGTTATTCTTAAACCTACATAAGTGTCCCAGTTTATTTCCTGCAAATAAAGTTGACTAATAACATTCATAAGTGGATGGAAAACGAACCGACAAAGATGAATTGATCAAAAGATCGATATATGACAGTGGTGGCAGCTGGTCGGATGTATATTTGTCGACTCGGAAAAAGTTCAAGTGAATTCCTTACGAATGCTGCGAAGCTTATTAAGTGGAATAGTTATCTTCTACCAGGTTCTTTCGTTAAGTGATTTATTTATGTTTTTGTGTTTGTGAAAAATTTGCTGTTAATGTAAAGGTCCACTTTAACAAGTATTTTATAAGACAAAAATTATCAGTGTGATTATCATATGAGACTTGAATTACCTTGCAAGTGCATTTATCTTTTATTATCTGAGTGAATGATCATTAATTTAAGTAATGCTTGTGTTTTATTTATGAGATATGATTGCATTAATTTTCAAATGCTTATATATAAACATACATGTATTTTTTTATTTATTGAGTATTTGGATGTTGTGCATATTTAATGCAGATACTATGTGTTTATGATTCAACAGCAGTTAAGGATTTAACTTAATGTATAATTTTATGTAAGGAAATTTAGTTTTAATTTTCTGTTATTTTAATTAAGTTGAACATAAAGTCGCATAATGTCATTTTTGGCCAAATCTAGAAAGGCTGATCTAGTCGCCCTTGCACAAAAGTTTGGTGTTGAAGTGTTGCCTACATTTAGGATTTTGGACTTGAGGGAAAAGATTCTTGCTAGTGAAAGCTATGAGGAGCAAGTAGCAAAGGATCTTCTGAGTGTTATCATTACAGATAGGGAGGCAGAGGAGGAAAGGCAAGAAAGGGAATATAAATTAATGTTAGAGGCAGAGGAGAGGATTGCCATTGAGAAGTATAAGGTAGATTGCCAGGCTCGTTACTCGAATAGGAGTACTACACCCGAACGGGGGGAGAATGGGAAGGAAAGATCAGTAGAAAAATTAACGAGGACAATCAGATTATTGACAGTAAAGGTTCCATGTAAAGCAGATGGCTGGGACTATTTCTTCTCCAGTTTAGAAAGAGCTTATGTCAATGAAAGTGTCCCTGATGTGTGTAAGGGCAAAATTCTGATTTACCTTTTGGGAGATAAAGCGGCAAATTTATTAACATTGATAAGCGAGGATAAGTATGGGAATTATGAGGAAATGAAGGTTGTTGAAAGAATTTAAACCTTCACCTCAGGTATGCCTGGAGAATTTCAGAAAGGCAAGACGAAGTTCAGAAGAGACCTTTGGCTGGTAGCGGACAAAATCTACCAGACCCTTGATACGGAAACTGCAGTACACATAGGTATAAGGCAGGGAGACTCGTGGTTCAAGCCAAGAGAGCTTGGAAAGGAGTGTGACATATTCTTTACCGCTAAAGGGAAGTCCTACAACATACGTAGGGAAGCTTGTGAAACTAAGATTTTAAATCAGGCAGTAGGTGAGAAACCTAAGGTCGAAGAAAGACGAGGCAGTCGGCATACGTCAGAAACCATAGGGAAAACCACAGGGAACTTTAAAGGTTTAACATGTTTTGTATGTGGTTCAGCTTCACATTTTAAAAGGCACTGTCCTCAGATTAAAGGTTCTAGGCAGTATAACAGAAATGAGGAAAAGGATAAAGCCAGGGTAAACTGGGTAAAGAAAGGTCAGGATAATGATATCCTACAGGACAAAGTTGTGGTAGCTCGTGTGGATCCTTTGAGGAAGTCAGGGGATGTAAACGACTATAAGCTGTGTGAGTTGAAAAGGGTTCCTATTAGTGTGAATGGAACAATAGGGAAGGCCCTCGTTGATTCAGGAACAGAAATTACGGTGGTTAAGAAGAGTTAACCAAAAGTCTCCAACTGAAGGAAGGATCTAGTATATATTTGAAAGGTATATTTGGTCAAGCTGTTAAATGCCCTTTGGTAAGCATTCCACTGAGTATTACTGTAGAAGAAAATGCCAATGTTACACACCAAGAAATTTTTTGTGCAGTTGCAGAATCGCTGGCAGAGGATGTGTTGCTTCCTCCGGAAGTATTCATCATGTTAGGAGGTCGGTTATATGACACAGGTGAAGGGGTGGAAAACTTACCTGAAGAAACCACAAACATCCCAGAGGTTAGGAGAAAGGAAAAGTCTGTGAAGGTAAACACAGGGAAACTAGAAGGAAACGCTAGTATGGGAAGGAATCTCAATGAGAAAGGGAAGGTGGAATCAAGTGAAAGCCAAGAACCTCAGCCAGGAAGACTATGTACAGCGGATGTATTTAGAAGAGAGCAGAAGACTTGTGAATCTCTGGTAGGAGCATGGGAGAATGATCAGAAAGGAAAGGGGAATTATTATACAGTAGATAACTTTCTCTTTCATAAGTACAAAATTCTTGGAGAAAGTGTGGGGCAATTAGTTGTACCTAAGAGTCGAAGGGAGGAAGTCTTGCAGTTAGCACATTGCTCGGTGTTTAGTGGCCACATGGGGGTAAAGAAAACTGTGGAGAGAATTAGATACTCTTTTTATTGGGAAGGTCCGCGGTTAGACGTTCAGAAATTTTGCGAGGCATGTAAAGAGTGCCAGTTGACTAGACCAATTAAAACTGTTGATAGGACACCATTAACCCCAGTAATGAGGCCAGATCTGCCCTTCCAAATCGTAAACATTGATGTGATAGGTCCGATTGATCCTCCCAGTTCTAAGGGTCATAAGTATATATTATGCTTAGTTGATCAGCATACCAGATGGGCAGAAGCAATACCTCTAACTAGCCTCTCTGCCAAGTCGGCTTGTGAGGAGTTATTACATATTTTTTTAAGAATGGGTATTCCAAATGTAATTGCATGTGACAATGGAACAAATTTTAAAGCAGATTTGACTCAAGAATTTGAGAGACGAATAGGGGCCAGTCCTAAGTTTTCGACCCCTGGATATCCTCAAGCTAATGGATTAGTTGAACGGTTTAATGGTACTTTAAAAAGAATGTTGCATCATGTCATCAGAGTAGAAGGTAGAGGGTGGCATTTGCAAATTCCTTATGTGTTGTGGGCCTATAGAAAAGTACCCAACTCAACAACTGGAGTGGCTCCATTTCAACTCATGTACGGCAGGACACCTCAGGGACTTCTGTCGATATTAAAATCATCATGGACAGGGAAACATGAAAATTTACAATTAGATGCAACTCCTGTTTATACATATTTGCAAAATCTAAAGGCTAGGTTTGAGAAGGCAGCGGAGCAGGCAAAGCTCACAGCTAAAATACAACAAGAGAGGACAGCACACTACCATAATTTAAGGTCTACCATAAAAACATTTAAGGTGGGAGATAAGGTGATAGTCTTGATTCCCGATTCTAATAACAAGCTTTATGCTAGGTGGCAGGGTCTTGCAAATATATTGGAACAGAGAAGTTCTCACTCATCTGTAGTACAAATGCCCGATGGACCCAAAGACATGTCCATCAGAATAAGATTAGACCTTATGTAGTTAGTAAGCAGTAAATGTTGTCTTGGAGGGGGAAGAAGAGTTTGGGGAAATTGAATCTATACCTGTCAACAAGGGAGAAAAGAGTTTTTTTGAATCTCTGGAAGGATTAGAAATCTCTAATTTAGATTCAGTCCAAAGGAGTAAACTTTTAGGGCTACTGAGGAAATATCAAACATTATTTACACGTCCAGTGCAACCAGCAAGAGTAAGTACACACAAGATCGAACTTATTCCTACTGCTATTAGGAAGAAACCCCACTGCTATGGAATACCCATGGCATACCGCAAAGCAGTAGATGAGCAGATACGTGAGTTGCTAGAATTAGGATTAATTGAACCTTCTGAGTCAGAAATTGCTCATCCTATAGTTTGTGTGGTGAAAAAAGATGCTACAGTTAGAATGTGTATAGATTTTAGATCATTGAATGCTGTAACGAAAACTCCAACATTTCCCATGAAAGACATGCAGGAATTGATTTTTGTGGCGGGTGCAGCAAACTGGCTGACAAGCATCGACCTTCGAAAAGGTATTGGCAAATCCGAATGGATGAAAACAGCAAACCTTTGACTGCATTTGCAACGTGGAATGGAGTGTACCAGTGGGAAACAATGCCTTTTAGCTTATCAGGAGCCTCGGGGACATTCCAGAAGGAAATGAATTGTGTTTTGCATAGTGATTATGCTCAGGCATATATAGATGATGTGATTTTCTCGAAAACATTTGAGGAACACTTGAAACACATTTCTCTGGTTCTGGAAACTTTAGAAAAATTAGGATTTTCTGTACGTTTGGACAAATGTACTTTCGCAGCTAAAAAAATCAAATATTTGGGGCATATAATTGGAGGAGGCAAGCATGGTCCTGATGAAGAAAGGGTCAAAGTAATTAGAAAACTCGTCAGGCCAGTCACAAAAAAAGATGTGAGATCAGTTTTAGGATTAATGGGATTTTATCGATCTTATATTCCCAGTTACGCAGAAATATCGGCACCATTGACAGAGTTGACGAAGAAGAGGCAAGCCAGTATTTTTCTAAGAGGGAGTTGGAACAGAATGCTTTAAACAAATTAAACTTTGTGCCAAATGACATCTCTGGCCACACCAAATATAGGAAAGCCATTTCAGATCCATTGTGATGCATCCAATTTGGCGGTAAGTTGCTGTTTAACTCAGATAGACAAGAGTGGTAATTATTGTCTTATTGCATTTGCAAGTCAAAAGCTTTCTCAAACTCAGAAAAATTGGGCAAGCATTGAGAAGGAAGCTTGGGCAGTCTTATTTGGCCTGAATAAATTTGATAAATGGATCTATGGGGCTCAGGTAGAAATTATAACGGATCACAACCCTCTCAGATATTTGAATGAAACTACTCCTCGAAGTCCCAAATTGACGAGGTGGGCTCTGGCATTGCAGAAATGGAACTTACGGATTAGTCATAGGCCAGGGATCCAGCACCAAAGTGCAGATGCACTCTCACGTCTGGATCAAATATGATATTATTAATATAATTTGATAGTTTTTTTTCTTTTTCTTTGTTTATTTGTATGATTGTAATAATTTATTGCTTGTTTTGTTTTGTTTTATTTAATACTGTACGAGGTTGGTATTGTGTAAAAGTAATGTACAGAAAATTTCCTTGGATATTGATTAATAAAATACGTCCCAAAGAAAGGACAAATTTCATTCTTGGCAGGGGCGTGTCATGCACATACTCTATGCTACCGACCAAACCTGCCGGAAGAACAGACTTATAGCTGAAAGGAGAGAGGAGAAAATCTGGCAACGAGAAAAAGAAGCGTGCTTGATGCGAGAAGAGCGGCATGCTCGTGTGAAAAAAACAGTTTATCTGAAAGGAGAGGGGAAAATATCTGGCAACGAGATGAAGAAACGTGCTTGATGCGAGAAGGACGGCATGCTCGTGAGAAAAAATTTGAAATTAGTTTGCTGAATTCCGAGAGTAGAGTTTGTCCTTTTTTTTTTGTTAAGAACTCATGCAATGTATTACTTGTGCGTTTGATGTAAATGTGAATAAAAGCAACACTTTGTGAAAAGTTAATGTGTATTTACAAAAATGAAAAATGTAGCTCATGTTATTCTTAAACCTACATAAGTGTCCCAGTTTATTTCCTGCAAATAGAGTTGACTAATAACATTCATAAGTGGATGGGAAACGAACCGACAAAGATGAATTGATCAAAGGATCGAATTTATGACAATCCTCATACAACAGCTATCCAAATAAATGATAAATCAAATTTAAATTTATTTATACTTTTTATAAGCCCCTTACCTAATCCTCATAACAACCTGTTCAAACATTAGTTTTATAGTTTCATCTAAGTTAGAAAATTATTATTATCATTTCATTTCTTAAAATATAAAAGTATAAGAGACTAAATATTTCAATTGTAAATTCTTTTATATGCACAAAAAAGTATTTACATACATTAACAAAATAACTTGATAGGCGATTATTCACACGCTTATATATATATACATTTACAATAAATTTAAAAAAATGAACCAACTAATCTGAAACATATAAATCTTTAGCATTATTTAACAACATTTCATAATCAATATTTTTTAGAAATGACACTGTAATATAATTTGCAATATTCGAATTTTTACTCACAAATTCAGCAGCAATGTTCACAATATTTATTTTACACACAGCATGATCTCCATATTTCCAAAGTTTATCCGAATTGGTCATTGTGACACACTCATGGGCAAGCTGATTGCCGTGTTCCATAATGCACCCACTACACTCGAAAATGTCCGCTATGTTTGAACTTATAGTCTCTTTTAAGAGTTCGATAAGAGATGTCGAAAGACACAGTTCTGCATCAACAGGAGCGATTTGGTTGTCCTGATGCGATGGCATTTGCTTGAAAACTTCGTTCAAAACGTAGAACTGGAAAGTAGGCCCAAACATTAATGTAACCACCTCCGTTGTTATTTGTTTTCTTATTCGTATGAGTTGCTCCCATTCACATTTTGTAAGAACACATACATTTGGCAAAAATTCACGAGTCAAATCTTTGCGCACAAAATATCTCTGAAACGAAACACACGGGGAATTTTCAACTGTCACTGTTGAAAGGAACAAAGAGTCTTGTATAACTGCACACTGACCTTCTCGCAAAGAGGGACTTACTATATCCTTATATTCCACTTTGTCCGAAAAGGCTTGCCATAGGTAAGGAGAGAGAGTGATTCCGCTTTTCGTCGGTATAAACTCGTTGTTTTCGAAGCGCACATATTTTCTGAAGTGTACACGTATTACACGAGGGAAATCTGTTATTACAACAAAATTTTCACCACCAAGATAAAAATGATGAGCAGGTAAAGAATCCAACTTAAACGTCGTTATACACTTGCATCGTTAGTCATATTTCTTTGACTCGAAAATCTAACTCTCTTGTTCGAAGTTGTAGGTTTCTCTGTTGCAACAACACGCTTCATTTTCAAAAAATCGCAAGACGATATTTCTTATAAACTACTTTCTTCGCAACAAACAAGAGGCAACTGAATTCTTTCCCAAGAAAAATGGCTCTGTTGCTTTCGATGTGACGTCAAAACAAAATGGCTGGCTTAGAACCAATAGAAAAAGCTTGTTATCTTATAACACACCTCCTTCGTGACGTATTCCATTATACGTCAGACAACATGAACAAACACGAGATACTTTCATCGTTGCCGCAAGAAAAAATAAAATTTTGATAAAAACATCGTTGCCACAAAGTTTAAAAAAATTATCTCTGACAATATTTCTCACATATTTTAGAAACAAACACTTCTAATTGCACTTTCCAACAACTCCACTCGATTTCAAGATGGCGGATTAAAAAATGAACACGTGAAACAATCGTCGTTGCCACAAAATCAAAACGAAACTTTCCCCCCAAATCCTCGTCGCCATCCAAAAGACCTAAACCCTAAAAATATCCATGCACTTCTACTTCCACTTCCAAAACAAACACTTCTACTTTCACTTCGAAACAATTCAACTCCACTCATTAAAATGGCGACACTTCCGCCGCCGCAGTGGGGCCAATACTACTGTCGTATTGTACCTTAAGAACGAGAGAGGGGAAATCTGTAAAGCAAGTCCGATCAGGTGAAAAAATATTATAATCAAAATGATTTTGAAATCCTTAAAAGTTTCTTGCAGGACTCAAGCATAAAAGAAGTGGAAGGTCAAGAAGTAACGTCACCCGCTCCACCACCCAAGAAGCAGAGAACTGAAGAGAAACCTAGCCCTTCTACAAGTCATGCGACGGTACCGAAAAGAAGAAATGAAAACTTTCAGAATCCAGCATTTAAGAAATACAAGAAAGCAACGCCGCCGTGTAAAGAATCTTTGGTAAAGAGGAAAAGACCAGTTACAACGTATCGCAGTAGAAATTCTGCACCGAGGAAAACACTTCCAGGGCCAGATAGTCAGGAGCAAACAAGGCCGCCGTTCACGAGAACGAAAAGACAGCAGGAGGAACGAAAAGACCACCACCAACAGAAGAAATTCAAGCACGATTCCAGACCGGAGGACGCCAAGACCAGCCGTCTAGGGGCAAAACGGAAAAGACAGCAACCCGACGACTACCACTCCAAAAGGCCGGCATTCAGAGGGCGAAAAAGAAAAATCAACATGGACGACACTCGAAGGATACAAAGGAGACGACTGACTTCGATGAAATTTATAACGTGGGAACAGTTCTGTCAGAAGAGGATGTCGGAGTTCCAATCATCAAAAACTCAAAGATAAGTTAAAATCTAAAAATTTTTCTTTTGATCCGAAATGTTATGCGTAAATACGAAGTTCTATGTTCTGACGGAAGTCAGTTTGTCTCGGTTGAGACTTAGTTTTGTTTTACTTTATTTAGCTAAGGCAAAAGTATTATTTTCTTTAAGTATAAAATCTAAGAACAAGCAGTTTCTGTTGGTCGAAAGACTAATTCTGTTATGTTAAAGCGAAAATTTGGCCGAAGATAAAAATAACTTCGTATTCTTGTATTAATAAGAAATTTAGTTTTAGTGCCGCCAGCTTGGTGAAGAATGCGTGAAGTAAAAATTTATTTTTCTCTTATTCATTTTATGGTAAATTGTAAAAATCATATGTATTAGAATTTTGAAAATCTACATAAATACTTGAAAGTTATGTAAAAGTAGAATTTAGTCTAGAAGCATAAAATTTTAGATGCTAAAAGTGAATACTCGAAAGAAATGAATTAAAGTTTAAGTATTAAACAGTAGATAAAATCATGCTTTAGAGCGAAAGCCTGCATGTCTAAAGATGAATGAGGGGGAATTTAGAATGAATGTGTTTTGTAGGGTTCTCCACCTACACTTGAATTTTAAGAATGTTAAAATAGCTCATCGAGTTTTAGAATGTCGAGTAAGGTGTGTCTATTTGGTCGTTGAATTCTAACAAATCATTGTGGTTAGGGGAAGTGTTGCAATACTAAAACACGAATATTCCCGTTTGACACCACACATGGTGGAGAGCCAGGGTAAAGTTAAATTCATGTTTGAATACTTGAATGAATGTGAATTAAGCAGTAACTAAGGAAAATAAATCGATTAAAAACAAAAACTTATTCAGTGTCAAGAAAGTGTAAATTATAATGTATTTAGAAAGATACTGATACTTATTCCTTCCAGATGCTGGAAAGAAGAGAACAGATTGATTGCTGAAGTCCAGGAAAGGTTGCTGTAAGAAGAGAGGGTAAAATAATTATCTACAGAAATTTATTCTAACTTTCGTAAGAAAACAGTTTTTTTTTTTTTTTTTTTTTTTTTTTTTTATGTAAACGAGGCTCTTAAATTTTAGTTCAGAATTGTGGAAACTTTTCAACAGGTCGTTTCTAGGACCTGCTTCCATGTTTACCAAATTCTGTCAGCGGCAAATGTAGGGTTTATATTTATTTTAACTAACATTTATTTTAAGTTTAAACTATCTTTCCTGTCAAGCCTTACTTTCCCCTGGAATTGCCTATGCCAGAGTATGTAAATTTTAGTAGAACGCGCAAAGTATTCAAATTGTCAGCGGAAGTAATTTGAGTTAAATAGAAGGGAAACGAGTTCGATAGTGTGCTTTCTTGCTTCACGAGCGTGGAGGTGGCTAGGTAGAAATTGAAGAACCACGCGTTTCGGCCTGTGTGCTTGCCTCGGCAGATAGTTGAATCTTTCAACTTAATATTCAGAAGTTTGCTGAAATACTATCAGCGGTATCTTAGAACGCGGTTAGGTTAGTTACGTTTAGAGAGCCTTGTAGGTAGTAACTTGTTATTATTCATTTTTAGTTTATTATTTTTATTTTACCGCCGGGTCGGCGTAGTTTGTGAGCGTCAAGAGCACGCATCTGTAATTTCTAAAGTTGAATAAAAAGGGATTTAAACCCTTCTCAAGACCTTCTCAAGTACTTTCCAGTTCATAGCAGTCACCACTATTGTTGCGTGCAGGTTGGGGTCGCGCAACATTACAAAGTGTAATGCATGGCGGTAATATTTGTGGCAATAGATTAAAAAGTGAAGCAACGCAAAAAGTGAAACGACGCAAAATGCCGCTTTGAGATTAATAGCCCTTAGGGGTAATAATTTCAATAGTGTTATAATATGCTTTCTAACTATCTGAAATTCTCCTTATTAATATTTTTCCCATATTTAGCTTGTTCCTTAAAGAAAACGTGAAAATGCCTGACCATATCTGAAGGCCCCAAATCAAAATCAAAAACGAAAAACCCTTCTAAATATTCTAAATGAGAAATTTTCAGGAAGGATACGATGTTTTAGATTATGAAAAGGGAGCCAAATATGTAATGTAGTTATCTTTAAACTAGAAATAGAAAGTATAGAAAGTTCAGCTTTCCATTCATCTACGTGCTAATATGCGATTTCTCTGATTTATCTTTCCCTGGTATATGAAGCATATGATGTATGATAAAAAAAAAGAATTGTGATAAGTTCCTGAGATCTGTGTGAAGTAACGTTCTGAGAGCAATTGCTTATGAACTATCTATAAGAAACTTCTCGTAACTGGCATCCGTTTAACAGATTATATCAAATAACGACACTTTAGAAGATATAAACTTATATATGAAATTTAGGTTTAAGAGTCTAAAAAATACATAATGGGCTAATAGTCTAAAGATGTCAATGTGGAAAACATTTATGTTATTCTGACTCCCACCGTAGCAAGCCTTATCCAACCAATGTGCCAAGATATTTTCTAGAAATGTACAGATGCACAATGAAAATACTTTGATCTTTGAAAGTAGCGTCCATGATTTTCAGAAACAATTCGCATTGAAAGATGCCAGATTTACTTTGTCTCTCTCTTATAAGCATATAAAGAACATTATTTTACGTCGCTGTTGGCGTAAATGTTTCGTTAAAATCATGATCATGGATTGAGAGTTGAAGGAGGAAGATTCTGTTGGTGTAAAACAGATTCGGCGCTAATGGCCGACATCAAAGTGTTAATTACATTTTCGATGAAGATTAGTATTAATGAAGAGGCGGTGCAAGCTTGAGTGGAAGTAAACAGTTCTGCTTCTGTCACCATCTCTTGAGTAACGAAGAAAGGAGAAAGATGAAAAGGGGGAAAAGAAAATAAAGAGGAAAACGACGTAGAGAACAGTAAAGTTATAGTGAAGGAAGCTGACGAATGATTGTGGAATTTCATAATATTTGACGAGAAATTTTCATACATGCCAGCACAAGGTACTATGAACCTTCATAGTATATACAATGAATTTTTCAAACTACGATGACAATTTTTCAAGCAGGCAGACATTCGAAGTTATGTGCCATCATAGTAATAAATCTGTAAATTTCTTGTGATAATTAATATGGTAATTTTAAAATGTTATCCAATTTTGTATTTCTGAAATATAAAATCATGTGTATGTATTTTAGTTTTAAATAATCTGTACAGTTGTTTGCATTGTTAGTTTAATTGTGGCCGATAAATGACCGACAGCCTTCCGCATACTACAATTTATAAAAATGGCATTATAAAACATGGGAAAAAAATAAGTTCTAAAAATATAAATATTCATTTATCCTGAGAATTATTATCCGGAATCAGGAAGGTCCCGTTGCTGACGGTTAAAGAGAATTCTAGAGCATATGTGGTAGGAAATTATTTATGTGTCACGTCATTTGAAGGACAATTTTCCAAATTTGTTAACTTTTGGAACTCGGGAAGACAATATTTTTTTACACAGTTGTACACAATAATAACTTAAAAAGCTCTTTATTTATAGCTACAAGACTTGAATGCAGTTATTTAGGCTTTAGAGATCAATTAGGAGTAGCTATTTAGGCTTGAGATATCAATTTAAATCTGCTGCAAGACCTGAATACAGTTCAAATAATTCTTAATACTTCAAAAAGAATTTGTTCTTTTCAGCTTCAATTCTTCATTAAAATTGATTGCTTGCGTCTGTGGTACTTGTTAATTTCCTTTTCTGCCTCATATTTTATTTAATACAGTGTTTTCCCCCTCTTTCTCCCTTTTATTCTCCTCATCAGCCTCCGTGCTCATAAGTGTTTATTTAGATATTTTGATTAAAAAATTCTTCAACAATATCAGGTTGATCGGAACATAATGCCGAATAGAGATAGGCAACTTTGAGGGAAAAAAGAATGTTATTGCATACATTTAATTACTAATAAATTACTCATCATTTCTTATAACCTTTTCTAATCTTTCTAGCACCATTTCGATTCCTTTCTTGAAACATTCTATTCGATTTGCAAGAAAATATTGATTTATTACATTTGAGACCTGGTCTTCGCTCAAGAACTTCTGCTAAAAAATGCTGAATGATTTGAACAATATACAAATGAAGGTGTCATTCGTTATGTTCGTCATTACGTTATTTTGGAGCAGGAGACATGAAAAGTGAGCAATGTTGTCGACGAGACTCGAACCTGGACCTCCGTATTCCGTGCTGAGTGTACTACTGTTTCTCCACGAAGTTTCTCCACTACTGTTTCTTCCCCTTTAAAAGGGTGACTGGTGATTAGGGAACCCAATCGCCAAATCCTGATGGTGAAGGATCATCATCCACCACCTTTTTAATTCCGGCGGCACAGTAAAGGCATTGATTTTTTTTTTTTTTTTTTTTTTTTTTTTTTTTTTTTTTTTTTTGGAAGGGGAGCAGGAATTGAGAAAAATGTGCAGCCGCTTTCGCCTCGACTCGAACCTGGAATTCTCGAAAACGCGCCGACTGTGCTACCGTTACATCGCGAAGGTTTGCGGAAAGGAAAGAGAAAATTCCTTACAGCTTTAAAATCATGTTTCCTAACTAGATGAGTAGAAATATCCCATAAGTAATTTTTCGTCGATTGCAGCTGTGATTGCTGTCCTATTAAATTCTCCGACTAAGAAAAGCGAAACAATTAGCTATATCCTTGCCTGATATTTAAATTGATATTTGGTTTACTAACAGAACGTGTGCTGCCACTTACATCATGTATGCAAAAGAGAATACAATAAATCTTTACAATTCCTTCCTCTTAAAAGGCGGCTGGGGAACTTACAAGACCGAAGTGGCCAAATCTAAGTGGTAATAAATTATCGTCCGCCACACTTAGTCAGGCTTTACTGTAAAAACTATTCAGCTTTCGGAGTAAGAAACATGAAGAATTCATCGATGCTGTCATCAGAACTGGAACCAAGAATATTCTGAATGCTAGCTGGACGTGTTGCCACGCTCACAAAAAAGCATGCAGAGGGCAATGCAATAATTCTTTACGCAGTGTGTAATTTCTTGTTATCTTACTGAAGAGTCACGTAAGTTCTGTTGAACAATGCAGGTTATTTGAGGGTTAAAACCTGTTTCATATTATCTAAGGTAAAAACAATTGCCTGTTTGAATTTTTTTAATTTTTAATATCTCAAAATAAATCACATATTCCATAACATACTACTGCAGTGCAAATCCTTGTTTGGATGCAGTCTTGGTTATTCTGTAAGATCAGGTTTCAGTCTTGGCCTCAAAAACGTTTTCCAGTTATGTTAAAATGAAGACTCTTTTGTTTCAAATCTAATCACAAAACACGTTGAGAAATGCTCTACTCCATTTCTAAGAGAAGAATAAATCGCTAATAGATGATGATGTTTTTTTTAATGAGAATTCATGTGGAAGACCTGCATTCGTACCGAAAACTTCGCTAATTGCTTTAAACGTTTAGCTGCGTTCATTGTGCACAATGAAAGCTTCTCTGTCATTTCTTTGTCGATGATAGGAGGATTTGATTCTGTCAATTTCTTCAATCCAGCATTTGCCGCGTTTCTCTGTCATAAAATTCTAGGCTTATCGTCAAAATTAAAATTTCTACTACGAAGCTCCACGGGCGGTTGCTCATGGCATTGTACGTATATTAAAACGTTCTTCCGATTGAATGTCTGTAGGATTTCTGTGCAGGTAAACTCGCATAGCACAATAAGAAAATATGTAGGTTATCATTCAGCATCATTTACCTATGAATAAAATTAATGAAATGACAGTTCCGTGGAGTTGGAAAATAAGAGGCATGCCTTCAAGATTAAAATTGTCTTTGAAAACTTTGGGTGTACAATTATTTTGGGTTACTTTGCTGGGATTTTAATTTTGACAAGGAAAACTGTCTGTATTAATTTTTGATACATATATATGTGTGTGTGTTTATTACAATTTCGTGCATGTTTACTTTTCTAAAATATATGCCAATAGTAGGTCTTAACATTTGCACCAACAGACACATTTTCAGTTTCCCGAAATAGTTTTTGATGTCACACATATATGTTCTTAGATGGACATAAGTGAATATTAGTTGTAAAGTTTAATTAGGTCAGTCACAATAAATTTAATATGATCCTAAAGATACGCTATGAATTATCTTTATTATTAATCTGACATTTGCCGTTCTATTCATTTTCAGTGCAGTAGACGTTTCTTTATTTGAAATAATTGGGGTACAACAATATCGAATAGCTCATTTTATCGGAAAACCGATAGATTAAAGCAGTGACTGCTAATTAGAATAACTTATGGTGAGGACTGCCATGTGACGACTGACTTTTTAATTGTTGAGGATTCTGAAGTGAAGTGGTATCGAACAGATTTAAGTTTTTTCACTTCAAAAAATTCTGATTGAAAACACTCATCGTGCATGACAGGTATAACATTAGTTTCCCGTAAAAGATTAAACTGTGTTTTATTGTTATATAAATGGAAAGCAAATAAAAAGGGAAAGAATTTCTTCATATCCTCTTTGTAAAAACAAAAACTTAATATTTTAATAATTTTTAGCAGGTTACATGAAACATGCACAACTCTCAAATCCTTATATTGTATCTTAATTTAACTGCGGTATCTATTAAAGACTTTGCACAAACTCCAAAGAACATTTCAGCCTTAAATGACAGAAAAGATACCTGAGTCATCAAAAATACAAGTGTCAACATACAGTAATGTATTAAAATTTTTCTTTCTCACATCAGTGTCTCTATACTCATTAAACAATTTTCTCAGGTCTGGTTTAGTATCGGTGTTAAAACTGAGTATGATCTCGTTAACATAAAAATTTGTTGCTTCTAATTCTCTGTATCAAAGGCTTAGTTCTGTCGAAATTATGTCAGCGTATCTTGACTATAATCCCCAGTTCTTCCACACTTTCGCTTGGTATAATATCGACCGGTTTGCTTTAGGATTACCGTAAGAAAACAGTGAAGAGAGGTATTTGAAATCTTATTATTATAGCTTAAGGTAGCTTCTGATTGTTTTTGTTACTTTCATGGTCTACTATAAAATTATATCATTTAATGCTTTAGATTTTAGAACATTTTTAAGGGAATAACTTTTAAATTATCTTTCAAAAGTAATACGCAAATACTACTCTGAGATATATATTTATAGGGAATTATCTTTGCTCTTTAATTGTCGCCTAAAAATATACAGGAGGGACTTATATGAGGGTTATGCTGATATTATCACAAATGTCAAACTATTTCTCAGATAAATGAAAATAATGTAAATTGTATCACGAAATTTAGTACAAGAATTGAATAAATTCATGATAATTTAATGCTCTTGAAAGAAAACATCAGTATAATAAAAACAATAAATTAATCACATCAATTTACGCAGATGTTCAGTCAAATTGCTTACAATTTGCTCAGGTTATTTAGCTACAAGAAAAAAGTACTACAAAATTACATGGTGAAATGAAATAGATTTTGAATTTTAAGAAATTTGAAGTGGACATCAAGTTATCTCCTTGTACGGCAATAAAATTATACGCATCTTTTGTTGCTTTTCATTTAAACTTATTTCCTTGAATTTTATTAGAGATAAATTTCTCATTAAAGTAATTCAATTTTAACTTAAAGCATCTTTATTAAAAATTGTAAAAAATAAAACATCAATTTCAATAATTCGGCCAACAGGTAAGAATGCCGATTTTTCAGTGCAAAAAACTGAAAGTTTAGTTTCAATTCGTTTCACTCACCAAAGTGCAGTGAAGGTGCAGAAACTGACTTAATTTACCATTCTACTAAAGAGTTTCCAATGTAAACAAATGGTGGTTCAGTTAAGCTTAGTAGCATTAAAACTACTTTTAAATTGTTGATAATTCTACAACTATAGCATTCAGATTAATTAAAGCCATAAAAATCTTATTCGGAGCGTAAACCCAACATAATACAATCACTTTTACTTCAAAGAGAATGCACAATTTACCAACAAAAAATGAACATTTACCCCCATATAAGAATAAAAAAACTTAGCCTACCGAGCCGAGTGATGACTGCAACTGTCATTTGGATCTGGTATCATTTTCTCCGTTTATGATTCCGTTCTCGTTTTCATTTGAACGAGCGAAACGTTAGTAATCCATTGGCATATTTAATTTTTTCTTTAAAACCACAATGTAGTTAAAACAATAAAGTTGTTTAGGACATTGGATTTGAGTTTAACCATTAATTAAAACTGTAACTTGCATTCCGTCCTTTATGCCTCATTCCGAGACGTACCCACTCAGCCCAGAAATTTAAGTAGATTTGTTAAGCCGCAAAGTTAAACTGAGAGAAAAATTATCACCATTGCAGTAGATAGATGTTTGGCTGTGTCGAAAGCTCTCTCTGGCCTTGCAGACGAAGCTGCTGCTTAAGCGAGAAACGTTGTCGATAGTTAAGCTCGTTTTGATATAGATTAACTTATCCAGCCTAAAGGGTCTGTGACCTTCACTAGAAGTACTGCTTGTACAGTATCCAGCTGGTTGGAAGTTCCAGTTAATTGATGCACGGTACAAGAAACTTATTTTTGTTTTGTAATATTTTAATTTAGCACTCACATGTGGGGAGGTAAAGAACTTACTTAACTAGACAAACCCCTCACGTATAATACCTTTATTTAATGACTTACATTGCGTTTTAACGAAATTTTGATATATTTTACCTAATCAGGTGCTTTTGAAACTATTTCGTTAATTCGCATTTGTTAGATAGCCAAAACAGTAACTTTTTGTCTCAGTAACAGAAGGAAAAAAATCTTGTCTGAGTAATAATTCTTCAAGCTTCGATATTTTACATCACTAAATCTCTAAATTTGGCCAATAGTTATAGAATTAACTGCAAAAAATCATTAAAAAGTGCCCTTTTAGAGTCATTAAGTTATTTTGAAGTAGAAGACGTAAAAAATGTGCAATGCCCTCGCCGAAACTTATCCTGGAACTCTCGAACACACATCGAGGTTACTCCCACTTATACCACGAAAACATGCGGAAAGGAGAGGGAAAATAGATCGCAACAATTAAAATGCCAAGTTTTCATCATAATATTTTTGCCGAATTCGGTTCTTGCATTAATGATCATTGAAATTCCTTCTTGAAAGTTTAATCATGGAGCTTTGGAGTCAATAATTCTGCTATAAAAAATATCTCAGATTTTTTTTCAGAAAATATTTTCTTTTTCTTGTTATATTCAGGCAGAGGAAAAAGTACTGAAGGTAGATATAACTTAAGCAGTGCTAATGAATTAACGCTTGGCATAAAAGCAGAGCAAAAAGGTTGAATGATTTTTTTTTCTCTTTTTCTTCCTGAATAATGTTTGGTGTGAAACTGCCATTGCATTTTGCTTTCTGAAAACAGCAAAACAAAAAATTAAGTTCTAGTCTGTTTTAGGAAAAACGCTTTCCTTTCTTATTGTAATCTTGCAAAACTAATTTACTATTTCAAGCAGAATAATAGCTTTAGGATACTTTGTGAGGGAAAAACCAAACTCCGAGAACAAAGAAATTAATTAATGGATCGAATTTCTTGAAAGCACTATCTAAAACGTCTTTTTTTAATTCTGCGTGCAGTGAGACTCTTTGCATCATAATAGGGTTTTTTACGTTGTAGATTTTGTAAATATTCAATGTAAATTATTTTATTTAAAAAGATGTATTTAAGACCTTTAGCAGAAGTCTTATACTTTAGTCAAAACTGGAAGAGGTTTTTTAGCATTTTTTTAATACACTGTGCTTTATAATGTGTTACATGTTCTCCCTTTTGGCTATGTGATTTCACCAAGGAAATTGGCAAAAACCTTTTACTATCTAAGGTATACGTTGCCATCAAAAGTACACATTTCAAGAGTATTATGAAATTTAATGATATAAATGCTTGCAGGATAGGTCTTTGCACACTTTTACAATGAATTTTATTTACTGTAAGACTTTAAAAATTTTTACTCTATGATTATTCTCAAACATTGAAGATAAACTGTCATTCTGGTTAATGCACACCGCAGAAGTTTTAAATTTTTTGTTTATTTTATAAGTAGTACATTTAGTATACAAATTCTTTCAGTGGGTTTTGATATTGAGCTTTCCTTATTATTAGATGTATTTCCTTGTTGCAAAAAAGCTTCATTTGAATGTTTTTTTTTTTTTTTTTTTTTTTTCACGCGGCACGAATAATTTGGTGTAATCTGTGTAATACATTCTAAAGAACATAACTTGGCCTTTCATTTGCAGATTTCTTTGCTCCTGATAAAAAGGGACTTTGTTCGCCCTCGAAATCGCTAGAGTTTTTTTTATTTTGTATTTTTTCCTGAGTGTATAGGTAAATGGGTACATATTCGTTTTATATAAGAGATTACTATCATGTTTTGATCATTATGCTTTATAAGGCACTTTTTCTCTTCTTCCAGTATGCCTTCATGGTGTAACAATATGTAGAACACTCGACGCATATTCGAGAGGTCCAGGTTCGAGTCCCGGGGAGGGCACATTTTTCACGTCTCCTACTTCAAAAAGACTAATAACTCTACAGCCTGTTTAATTGAATAAGCTTCAGTTAACATCATGCACAGAATACAATGATATGAGATTAAAAAAAGTGGTTTTTTATGGTTAATTTAATATTTATAGATTTGTTTTCAAGTTAATCTCTTACATGTTGCCAGCAAATCTTGTTAGAAAAACCACGTAATGCATTTAGCTATATTAGCTACAGGATAGGCCCTAAGTATTTGGAGGTTTTCATTGTGCAATAAAAATAAAGTAAAAGGATAATATACTTTTCAAAACGGCACCATTTTTTGAAATAACGGTGTAAAAATTCTTCAGTAAGTTGCATCTCTTTTCTGTTTAATAACGTCATTTCTTTGTAAGCAGATAGTATACACCCCGTAAACAGAAAGTTTTTTCAGAAAAGCATAAAATTGTTTTTCATGTATGAATCTGTTATTTCTGTGAAAGAAACTATGGGAAGTTCTCAACAATTTTATACTCGAGTATGTTAGATTAGAGTACATAATAACTTAGTTAATTTTACCATATTCATTCTTCATTCTCATCTTCTAATCGAATAACTAGAATTATGCTTTATTTCTTTTCCCCAGCTGGCTGTTATGTCAGACCGTATACAAATTAAGTTATCACGCTTGGATTTAAGAAAAAACTTATTTCCTCATGTGGTTTAATGTTAAAGCATAACTATCCTATTTCACCTCTTGATCAATGGTTTTCGAGCCTTCAGCACAATTAGAAGAAGAGTATTGAATCCCTGGAGGAAGAATCAACAAGACATTTCCTCAGAGACATAGACATAATCAATATCGGATATTTATCAAGATGGAGAGGATAAGAGGTAGTAAATGTTATCTACAAGGAATTGACTTGTTTCTACAAACCCGCTGATGACCATTCGCGACATGCAACTTAGGTTAAACTACTATTTAAGCTTTCTTATTACTAGAATATGATGATTCCCCCATTAATACTGATGTCATGCTAAGAAATACTTTTGTTTAGAAGTTTACTGTGGTCAACATTCATGCAATGGAAATATTAACAATATTGTACACACGGAAAAGATTATAAAATTCAGTACCCGTAATGATTTAAGACTTATCCAGTTCCTCAGAATGCAGTTTAAAATAAAGACGGTTTCTCTGTGTTTATTCATAATGTCATTTTTAAGGTTCTTGCATTTTCATAAGCAGTTATTTTATGGCTTTGGATCTTTACTGTCGGTTCTCCCTTTCGTTGTTTCGCCCATGTATTTATAATTTATGTACTATTATTATATATTAAAAAAATCTGATGTGTACAACACATGACTTCCTTGTACGGAATATTAAATTATACGAATTTTTTGCATTTCATTTAAACTTACTGGATTGAATTAAATTTACTTTCTCAATAGCGCATAAACCACAATAGAATAAATGCACTCTTTTAAAATTCATTATATTTGTTTACCATAGCGACACTCTGGCGCTAGGTTCACTTAACAGCGTTATATTTCGTTCATGTTATAACTCAGAAAGCACAAAATTTATATCATTTGAAGAATTATCTACTCGTTGCCACGTGTTCTATTCAAATGCTATAATAAATCTAGAACGATGTATAAGAGAAATTAAGGAAACAAAACAAAAAAGAAACAGTTTTTCATAGACGACTGAGTATTTATCATTCAATTAATTCAGTTCTCACTTCGCGACAAAACAAAAATACATAAAAATTCAAAATATCTATATTAAAAATTAGGAAGTAAATCTTAAACACTTACTTCCTCGAAAAAATTCCAGAAAGGATTAAGCATGATTTAATTCGCAATAATAAATGAAGGCGTTATCTTTGTTGTTGTGAAGCTTAGTCACTCTAGATTGGCAACAAATCTACTGTTCTTCTGTTTCAAATGTAAACAAATATGTCCGCCATGTTATTTAAAAATTAGGCTTAACCGCAGTTAAACAGCTTTTAAATTGTTGATGATTGTACAAATATTGCTTGCCGATTTTCTAAAGGCATAAAAACCTTAACCGGAACATAAGAGCAACTTAACTCAATCATTTTTAAAGCAAAAAATGCACAATTTACAAACATATAAGAGTAAAGAAACTGAGATCACTGAGCCGGATAACAAAGTCGATATATATATTGTTGTGTGCGTACGGGTTCGTTATGAAATGAATGCACAAGTCCGATGAAAAATGAACAAAAATTTATTATTATCACAACAGAAATGCTTAAATTTTCTCAAATTATCATGCAGTATCACAATATCTCACAGTAGTTATCTTTTAACTACTTAAATGTACAATAGAACGCAATTCAAAACAGCTAAAGAACGCTAATCCGCGAATTCGCTATAATCAACAACGGCAGTTTTCTAAACAACAACAAACTAAGCAACTACTACTACAAACTGAGATGTTTTCCTCCTTTTATAAGATTTTAAAATCACGCGCTAGAATTTTCCAGTACTTTCTCGAAATCAAAAAGAGATATTTATTTATTTAACGCACGCGCTCTTGTATTTTTAATTTTTCCGGCTTAGCTTTCTTTTAATATTCCTCACGCGCTGCACTGCGCGAGAAATAAAACCATTTAATTTATAATTGAACTAACATTAGCTTTTTTTTTAAATACCAAATTCGTAACACTGCCCCCTTCCCAAGGACTGCACGTCCCGGGCAGTACAATCCCTGGACAGGAAGCTAAACTTACAACTGTGGCATAAATGCAACTGAGGCATAAACATTACATTACAATATCAAACAATATAAACAATAAATGCAATAACTAACTTAAACAAATCAAATGCTATCAAATACTAAATACAAAACAAATACTAAATACAAATCAAATACTAAATGCAAATCAATTACTAAATACAAATCAAATACTAAATACACATTTATAAACAAAAAGGACCATAGACTGATACTATTTACAATTATTTACATTACGTACTATGGCCATAGTAATGAGCTAACCTGTCGTAATGAACGACTTTAGGTTTAGAGTTCGAAGACTTACGAATCCGAACCACGACGTCATTCAGCCTTTTTAGGACTGTATACGAGCCATCCCAAGGTGACTGTAATTTCGGACAAAGTCCTTTCCGTCGAGTCGGATTCCACAACCACACCTTGTCTCCTTCGTGGAACTGATGTTCAGTAGCTCTTGTGTCGTAGCGGGTCTTCATCTTCTCCGTCGCCAAGTTGTCTCGCTCTCGTGCAAAGTTGTGCATCACTTCAAACCGGGCCTGGAGATCTTGAATATATTCCTCAGACGATGAAGGAGCATCCGGAGGGCGGCCAATCAATACATCACAAGGCAGACGAAGGTCACGACCGAAGAGCATCTGTGATGGAGAATAGCCGGTAGTCTCGTGGACAGCACTGCGGTAAGCCAGTAAAAAGAGTGGTAATTTCTTGTCCCAGTCCTGTTGGTTTCTGGAAACCACTAATGAGAGGTTATTAAGGATGGTTCGATTGAACCTCTCTACCATGCCGTCCGACTGGGGATGCAATGGCGTCGTTTGAGTTTTGTCAATGCCGAGTAGTCTGCATAGTTCTTTGATTACTGCCGAGGCAAAATTCCTTCCCTGATCGGAATGTAACTGAAGAGGCACTCCGAACCTGGAAATCCAGTGCTGTATCATTACCTCAGTTACTGTGACAGCCTCTTGATCAGGAATAGGATAAGCTTCAGGCCACTTGGTGAAGTAATCAATGACAACGAGTATGTATTTGTTGCCATCAGCAGTTCGTGGCAGAGGTCCCAGGATGTCAAAGGCGATACGTTCAAAAGGCGCCCCTACGTTGTAACGTTGCAGCTTGCCTCGGCTGCGTCTCCTCGGTCCTTTCCGACCTGCACAGGCATCGCAAGATCGGCACCACTTTTGCACGTCATCCTTTGCATTATTCCAGTAAAAACGCTCACGAACTCTCTGCAAGGTCTTCATTATTCCAAAGTGACCTCCAGTAGGGGTGCTATGTAACTCTTTAAGGACATCAGGAATGCGGGATCTTGGAAGTATAAGTTGCCATCGGAACGTCTTCCCATCATCCGATTCGAATTTCCGGTATAAGACGCCGTTTCGAATGTGAAGTGAATCCCAGAGTGCCCAATATTGTTTGGTTGTAGGACTACAGATAGAAATGTCCTGCCAGGTAGGTTTTCTGTTTGATGACTCCATTAAATCAATTATGGGTTTAATGTCGCGGTCTTCCAGCTGGTCTTTCCTGACTTCATCATCACTCCACGGTTCTCGATCAGCCGATGTTGATGTTGTAATTTGTCTTGCGACCGGAGTCAGCAGCTCGTATTTCGCTTCCACCCTGGAACAATATCGGCAGCTTTCTTGGCAAGGTCTTCTAGACAGGGCGTCGGCGTTTCCGTGTGATGATCCCTTACGATGACGGATAGTGATGTCATATTCTTGGAGTCTCTGTATCCACCTGGCTATTTGACCCTCAGGATTCTTGAAATTTAAAAGCCAGGTCAATGATGCATGATCGGTGCGGAGCAGGAATTTTCTGCCGTATAGATAGTGATGGAACTGTTCTACAGCTTTGACTATGGCGAGCAACTCTTTCCTGGTGACACAATAATTCCTCTCCGGTTTAGACAGGCACTTGCTCCAGTATGCCACTACACGTTCTTGGCCGTCTATCTCTTGGGACAAAACAGCACAAACACTTTCATTACTCGCGTCGGTGTCGAGAATAAATGGTCGGTCAAGCTGAGGATACGTCAGGATTGGAGCAGATGTTAAAGCCTCCTTTAAGTTGTTAAATGCATCGTCGCATTCTTTTGTCCACAAGAACTTTTGGTTGCTCTCTGTCAGCTTGTGAAGGGGTCTTGCGATGGAAGAAAAGTCCTTCACGAATCTCCTATAGTAGGTGCAAAGCCCTAGGAAGCTTCTCAGCTGATGGACATTTTCGGGACGTTTCCAGGATTTAACGGCTGATACCTTTTCAGGATCCGTGCGCACACCTTCTGCAGAGATGACATGTCCCAGGTAAGTCACTTCCTTTTGGAACAATTTGCATTTAGCGGGACTCAGCTTCAGATTGGCTTCTTTCAGTTTCTGAAGCACCTTCCTAAGATTTTCTAAATGTTCTTCAAAACTCTTTCCGACGATGATGATGTCGTCCAGGTATATGAGGCAGGCTTCGTAGGAAAGGCCTTTCAAAGCAGTTTCCATAAGACGTTCGAATGTTGCCGGCGCATTACACAGTCCAAACGGCATCACTTTGAATTGCCAAAGCCCTTGTCCCGTAGTAAATGCCGTCTTTTCTCGGTCTTCAGGCTGTATTTCTACCTGCCAATACCCACTCTTTAAATCAAGTGTTGAGAACCACTTGCTGCCAGAAAGAGTGTCTAGAATGTCGTCAATTCTAGGAAGAGGGTAACTGTCTTTCTTCGTAACCTCATTCAACCGGCGATAGTCAACGCAAAATCTTGTTGAGCCGTCTTTCTTTCTGACTAGGATGATGGGAGATGCCCATGGACTTACTGAAGGCTCAATGACATCGCTTTCTTTCATATCTTTTAACAGTGTTCGCACCTCTTCCTGTTTAGCAAACGGTAGACGTCTTGGATGTTGCTTGATCGGGGGATGATCGCCGGTATCTATTCTATGTTGTGTCAAACTAGTTCGACCCACGTCAGAAGACGAGCAGGAGAAAACAACTTGAAGACCTTTAATGACGCGATCGGCAGCATTCCTCTCTTTATCGTTTAATTGCGCATTCTGCAATAACTCCGATGTAATTCTCTCTGAGGACACGGATTCTTGGATGTTACTCTTTCTTTCAACGGTGGTTACTGGAGTACATGCTGCAACCACTTCACCTTTCCTAATAATTCTCCCCTTCTCAGTTACATTAGCGACTCTCACCGGGATAACCGTTCTGGATAGGTCGACGAGTGTTGAGGCTACTAGTACTCCTTTTGGGCTATTACAGTTATTGGGATATTCTATGATGCCGTAGCGGAAATTTCTGTTTTCGGCTATGGATCCAGGAAGTAAAATTTCTGTTCTTGCCGGTATTGTGATATTGTCTTGTGCTATGATTTTATGGACAGATTTAACTTCATCATTGACTCCAAATAACGCTATGTCCTCAGATGTAGAATGCAATTCGTTATTTTTAAAGTCCAAGGAAAAATTGTATTTCCTTAGAAAGTCCAATCCGAGTATGCAAGAATCAGTGATCTCTGCTACATATGCCGTGTGATGGTAAGCGGCACTTCCAAACGTGATGTTAGCATTTACTTTTCCATCGATGTTGATCTTCTCACCGGACACAGTCTGTAGGGTAACGCAGGGCGGCGTCCAGATAAGTTTGCTTCCCAGTTGTTGAGCCAAATCTTTTCGGATGATGGTAACGTTGGCTCCTGTATCTATCGTCATATTGCAGGGAACTCCATTAATATGTCCTATTATGAAAAGTCCATTACTGCCGCCTCTCACTGCAGAAATCTGAAGCGCTTTAAACTGGGGCCTTTCATGATCTGGCAACCTCCGCCCCGCGAGATGGCCACTAATTAGTTTCCCTGCTGTTTGTTAGGAGCGGTCTTAGCATCCGTGCCCTGGGGTGTTCTGCAGTTTCGTCGGATGTGTCCTTCAGCACCGCAGTTCCAGCACTTTACGGTCGGTTTCTTGTCACCAATATTCTGTCTCAAGGCGTTCAGTTGTCTAGTTAAATCGTCTAGACGAGCAGTGACTTGATCCCCTGGCTCCTGGACTTGAGCAGCTCTGACTGGATGGCGGTCTCGACGGGTGGCTTGCTGGGCTGCCTCAAATTTCATGGCATACACTAAAGCGCTTTTCAGATCTTTAACATCCGCCATTCGCAGTGCTTTCTGTATTTCAGGGTCCCGGATGCCATCGATGAAATATTGCAGGGACAGGATTTCCCTTGTTTCTGTCGGGCACTCCGAAAAGGCGTGATGTGACAGCCTTTCAACATCCGTGGCGAGCTCCTGAAGCGTTTCGGTGAGCTTCTGTTGACGAGATTTTAATTCGAGCCTGCTGTAGTCTTTTAAACATTTCTCGCCGAAGCGCAGCTCCAAAGCGCCGGATAGAGCTTCGAAATCTAGCCTTTGATTTTCGGGAAGCGTCTGCAGGATATCCGCTGCGTCTGCTCTCAGAGAAGCGGCGAGATGACAGGCCTTAGCTTGGGAATCCCATCCATTCGCATCCGCAACGATAGAAAATTGTGTCCTATACACCTGCCAGGAGGTCTTCCCATCATATGTAGATAGTTTCAGAACGGAACGAGCAGGCATCGATAAAAATTTGAAACCTTCAGAATTGTTTCCTACCGTCGCTATGCACTTCTTTAGGCTGTCAACTTCTTTGGCAACGGCAGCAGAAACCCTATCATCAATTTGTTGTTCGACGGCAGAAACTCTCTCTTTTATATGTTCTTTTACAGAAGAAATTCTTTCTTCTACTTGTTCTTTTAGTTACTTACTTTCTACGAAGAAACTCTTTCTTCTATTTGTCCAACTTTAGTTTCAACCGCGTCTATTCTGCCTTCCATAGCCTCAAATTTATTTTCTATTACGCAGGTAATTTCTCTTTTCATTTCGTCCTGACCTGCTTTCATCTCATTTTTAAGAGATTTCATCTCTTCCTTAACGGATTTCTGGCCCAATTTCATTTCTCCTTTAACGGATTCCTGGCCCAACTTCATTTGTTCCTGTGCCGCTTTCATTTCTTCCTTGAGGGATTCCTGGCCCAATTTCATTTCTTCTTTAAATGAGGCAAAGGCTGATATTAAATGCCTTAATTGCTCTTCCATCGCTCTTGTTATTGGCATTCAAATCCCACTTCTGACACCAAAAATTGTTGTGTGCGTACGGGTTCGTTATGAAATGAATGCACAAGTCCGATGAAAAATGAACAAAAATTTATTATTATCACAACAGAAATGCTTAAATTTTCTCAAGTTATCATGCAGTATCACAATATCTCACAGTAGTTATCTTTTAACTACTTAAATGTACAATAGAACGCAATTCAAAACAGCTAAAGAACGCTAATCCGCGAATTCGCTATAATCAACAACGGCAGTTTTCTAAACAACAACAAACTAAGCAACTACTATTACAAACTGAGATGTTTTCCTCCTTTTATAAGATTTTAAAATCACGCGCTAGAATTTTCCAGTACTTTCTCGAAATCAAAAAGAGATATTTATTTATTTAACGCACGCGCTCTTGTATTTTTAATTTTTCCGGCTTAGCTTTCTTTTAATATTCCTCACGCGCTGCACTGCGCGAGAAATAAAACCATTTAATTTATAATTGAACTAACATTAGCTTTTTTTTTAAATACCAAATTCGTAACAATATAAATATATTTATGTACGTTTGGTGAGGACCATTGCAACCAAAATACGAATTGCACATTTACATGTTATAGGAGTCTTATATACAAAATTTCAACGTTCTGAAGCTACTCGTTTTTGAGTTATGTGAGATAAGTACGTGCATATGTACGTCCATACGCCACGAAAAATTCTCTTCAAAATTCATTTTAAAATAGTTTTATAATTTTTTGAGGAAAAGAGTCTTTTATTCTGTCCTTACGTACAAATGTCACGCAAAAACATCGCTAAATTGCATTCGATAGCGGTCAAAATGGATATTTTCGTTGAAATATTATGCCTGAAACTTTTCGCAAATGCAATACTTCCTTTTTACTTCGTACAAGGAAGTAATAATAGTGAGGTTATTATTATAATTGCTGATAGCGAATATCCACGCCGGTTACGTTTTGAACCAACTTCGCGTTAAAGTGATTTGTGTAGCCTTCTGCTACCAGCTTAGTTGAATTTAAATTTTACATTTATTTACTGTCTTTACATTATCTGACCACAAACTGTTGGCTGAGTTGTAAGCACAAAATATGCCTTCCGTTCTTATTTAGTTTAAAATAAAATGTCTTCTACACCCTTCTTAGTTTCAGCTGTTACTTAATGATAATTCGTTTAACATCTAACTAGTTTTTGATTGAAAAGGAGATATCCAAACTTTTCAAATTCTTACGTGTAATTATAGACTGTAAATGGACAGACTTCGATAAACCTTAATTTTCTTTTGAATAGTGCTTTCTTTCACGTGCTTTATTGCTCGTGAAGTTTATTTTGCTCACTTTTTATCTCTCAGATTTACTTATTGGCATTTAAAGAATAATAAAATTCAGGATTTGCAAACAATCAATTATGAAAACCACGCGCGATACGCTTTCGACAGCTTCTCTCACAGATAATACAGCACAAATTAAAAAAAAAAAAAAAAAAAGAGCATAACGTTATAATGTGTTACCTTACTTTAAAATTTATTTAAAAACTTTCTATTCTTATGTAGAACGTTTTACTCCTTCGTGAGTTCCATCCAATAGCGCATGGTATATCTTTCATTGAAGATCTTTCTCTATGCTTGTTCAATGTTAATTACGATAAAGCAAAGGAGCTAGTTAAAAATAATAAACTAAAAGTAGCAAAAGTGAGTAATCATAGAAAAACACCCAATAGTTTATAATTTATATACGAAACACTATCTGACCCAAGATTTGTGTTGACATCTTAAGCCAATATTAAATTTTTATTAATAAATATTTTAAAATATTTCTCGTGAAAATATCTAGAATCAAGACAGAAGAGGAACACGGTAAAGTAAAGCATAAAATTACCCAAAGCAACAGCCTTGTGTTTGGCATAGATTATAGTCAAGACTGCATCGATTTCGAAGCAGTTTCCTCTTCGTCAGGAGCAAACAATCTGCTCTAAATGCAAGGTTGTGGCTTTTGCTAATTGTCTTGCCTAGAATCACAGTTTTGAGGGAGCAGAAGTTAAAAATGTGATTTATTACACATTCCTGTTGCTTGATACATTTAATGGAAATGTATTTGAATCTCTTCTATCTTATCTTGCATTGTAATTTTTGTTACTGATGCGTTATTTTTTATTCTTTTAACTAATTAAACCATCTGTTTGCTAAATTTTATTATTTCCGTATTAAAGATAGGTAAATGTTATTAGAAGAAATTTATTTATTGGACATTCTAATGCATTGTATAATCATTAAGTTATATCGATTGAGACACGTGAAAATGTGCATTACCCTTACTGGGATTCTAACTCCGGATCTTCCGAATACGCGTCGAGTGTTCGAGTTACACCACAACGAAAAAATAGAGAAAATATCTTACATGTTCCCTTTTTTAAAGAGCGAGTGTATTTCACTTTTTTACATTCATATTGGGAATGAGGGGATCTAATCGCTAAACCTTGGTGGTGAAAAATTATCGTCCACCACCCTTTTGTTTGGGTCCCGTGTAGAGTCATTAGGTAATATCGATGCTGGAATGCGAAAAATCGAACTCCCAACATCCCGAAAACGCATCAAACGCGCTTTCAGTTACTCCATAAAGGCATGCGGAAAGGAGGGAGAAAATAACTTATGTACTTGTTAATTTCCCCGTTAATTTCTTTACAAGTTTGCAAGCAAAGTATTGAGATCTGTTGAATGGAAGAACAGTAATATGGAACCGTAATTTAATTTCTATGACGTTTTTACTGTTCTCAAAGTTTTTCAGCAAAGCAGTCATCAACATCACATATTTTTCATTTACATTTCTTTGTCCTGGCAGAAGTCCAAAGTGAGTTAAGTTCAGATTGGTTGTTTTTAATCTGATACTATCACAATTCAATTTTATTTCTGTTAATATTCAGAATGTATGATTTATTAATTTAGCTCTGCCTCGGAAAAGCATATTCAGTTAATCTAAGCGAGTACTAATAATCATTAGACGTGCTATGTCATATCAGTCACGTTAGCTGGAAAAATAAAAAAAATGTTTCAATTTTTTTTTTTTTTTTTTAGTCCAAAGGGATTTTGAATCCCGAAGGACTATTAGTTTCGTTTTGGCATTTTGCGTCGGACGGATAAATGTCGGTTCACTTTTCAAACTGTTGCCATAAAATGTTAGAGTCCTGCATTATATTTGAAGAAATTAAATAATGAAAATCTGCGTAAATGTATGTATATTTCTCACATTGTCATAAAATAACGGTACATAGAGTCATCGAATTTTGAATAACGTAATCCTCCAACGAATATGAGCATGTGGAAGACCAAATTTGAAATTTGTTTTATGATCGATTTCCTATTTTTTAAAACTTCGACGAATTTTTGATTAACAAACTCAAGGATTTCAAAGCGAGCAATGGCAACGTTGTGCAGAAAAAACATTTTTATCTCCAGCGCGTGATCTCTGTATCGGAAATTCTAAAGATATGCTCGTTTTAAAACTATTTTGCGATATTGCTGTTGCACTGGATCTTATAGTTTAAGTGCGAGGAACATGATATTTAATAAAGAAAGGTAACACACAAAATGTTAAAAAAACGCCCCTTTGGACGTAATTTAAAATCTGAAACATTTCAGATTTTTTTTTTTTTTTTTTTTTTTTTTTTTTTTTTTTCGATTCCGTTTGCTCAGCATAACCCTCACTAGCGGTCTTTGAGAACTACACACGAGCCTCAAGCTGGATATCATTCCTTTAAATTCTTCACAGATCATTGCTGTATTTTACCGCTATGAGAAGTAATTCCATAATTTGAACTAAGAGGTATGCAGGATATTTTTTTCTTTCGTACAAACAACGCTCTTCTTAATATGAAATTTGGATTTCATTTAACGTTTCCGTATCCAGATTACAGCACAAATTTTGAATCGTAAATATCAGCTTAGTAAAGTAGATTGTAGCTCTTGGGTAAAATGCAAATAAATGCCTTGCATTTTTTTCTATACATATATACAGACATTAGGTTATTTCGAAGCAGAAGCCATAAAAAATGAGCAATGATCTCGCCGGGACTCGAACCTCAACGAGCTCTCGAACGTGCACCGAGCGTGCTCACCATTACACTACGAAGGCATGCTAAGAAGGCGGGAGAAATAACTTATACATATTTTAATTCAAATCTGGAGAGCTCATTTTTCACGTCTCTAGCATCAAAAATAAAATAATAACTTTACAGTGGCGTCCGAACTAAAAAGATGGTGGATGAATATACTTCACCACCAGAATTTGACGATTGGGTTCTCTAATCTCCAGCCCCTCTTTAAAAGGAGGGGTATATAAGGTATTTCCTTCCTCATTTCCGTTTGATTTTGCAGTGTAGTGCCTTGGCGCGTATTCGAGCGGTCTAAGTTTGATCCCGGCAAAAGCACTGCTCATTTTTCACGTCTCCTGCTTCAAAACAATAACCTAATAACATTACAAAACATATCTGGAAAAATGTTTAGACAGAGTTTGTTGCTGTTGTTCTTGAGTACTTGTGTCATAAAAAATTATTTCCGAAAATATGAAGCAATAGTTATTAGGCAAGTGTTACATTGTTACTGGTTGGCAAAAAGCTTAAACTTTTGGATAAGAGCATTTCATTAAAGATGATAGAAGATTTGAATAGAGAAGGATTTATACAACTTAGGTAGGCAGTTCCTTTAGAATAAAAACACCAGTCGTCAGGGTCAAATGACAGGAGAAAAACTTTAGAGAGAAAGACCATTTTCCCTGCTATGCCATTTATATAGGAAAAGAAATCTGATGTGTGCAACACATGACTTCCTTGTACGGAATATCCAATTACACCCATTTTTTCTTGCATTTCATTTAAATTTATTGGATTGAATTAAATCTACTTCGTCGATAGCGCATAAACTACAGTAGAATAAATTACTCTAAAATTCACTATACTTGTTTACCACGACACTTTGGCCCTAGCTTCACTTAACACCGTTACATTTCATTCATTTTTTAACTCAGAATGCACAAAATTTATATCATCTTAAGTATTATCTAATCGTTGCCACATGTTCTATTCAAATACTATTATAAATCTAAAAAAATGTATAAAAGAAATTAAGCAAAGAACAACAACAAAATGGAGCAGTTTTTCACAGACGATTCAGTATTTCTCATTCAATTAATTCAGTTCTCACTTCGCGACAAGGCAAAAATACATTAAAACTCAAGATGTCTGTATTGAAAAATTATGAAGTAAATCTTAAACACTTATTTCCTCAAATAAATTCCGGAATGGAGTAAGCATGATTTAATTCGCAATAATAAAAGAAGGCGTTATCTTTGTTATTGCTAAGCTTATTTTCTCTAGATTGGCAACAAATCTACTATTCTGCTGTTTCAAATGTAAACAAGCAATGGCCGCCATGGAAAAATTATTAGGCTTAGCGGCACTTAAACAACTTTTAAATTGTTGATAATTCTAAAAATAGTGCATACAGATTTACTAAAGGCACAAAATCCTTAATCGGAAGATAAGAAAAACATAATTCAGTCATTTTTAAAGCAAAAAATGCACAATGTACAAACGCATAAGAATAAAGAAACTGAGAGCTAGTCGAGTAACAGAGTGAATATATATATATACATATATTTATATACTTTTGGTGCGGCCGATTGCAACCAAAATACGAGGTGCATATCTACATGTTATAGCTGTCCTATACACAAAATTTCAACGTTCTGAGGCTACTCACTTTTTTCACATACGTACGTACGTATATACATGCGTACATACATACGTACGTACGTACGTACGTACGTATGTATGTACGTATGTATGTACGTATGTATGGTGTCTGTGCGTACATACGCACAGACGCCACGAGCAATTCTGTTCAGAATTCATTTTAAATTAGTTTTACAACTTTTTTGGGGGAAAAGAGTCCTTAAGTACAGATGTCACGCAAAATCATCGTTAAATTGCATTCGATAGCGGTGAAAATGGATATTTGCGTTGATATATGATGCCTGAAACTTTTCGCGATTGCAGTACTTCCTTTTTACTTCGTACAACGAAGTAAAAAAAGAAAAGGAAAAGAAAAACTACTTAGTCTACTATTTCTATTTGTCCCATGCACAATACTCCAACGTTTGTATCAGAATTGCGCCTAATTCCCACAAAAAAGTATGTTTCCAGGCCTGTTTTTGATTATACCATAAAGTATTGAAGTATACCAGAAAACTGTGAATTTATGACGAAACGTTGAATGACGCCATCAAAAATTCTTGAAACTCCTTTTTGTTTTTATTTCCGGAAAATGTTATTAAGTCTTTTATATCTATTTTTCGAATATTGCATTTATATTTGGCTTTGTTTCTAGCCTATAGAATTCATTCAAAACAGCCGAAAATACAACTAAACTTATCTGTTGTTCTTACTTGTATACTGGCGTCAGATTTTATTAATTAACATTTACTCAGAATTTTATTGTGTCTTTGCGGTTATTCTTAAGATAAAAGAAAGGCATTACTAATTAAGATATTTTTTTCTTCTAGTTTGTTCAAACAATTTTCTAATGTAAAAATATCTGCTGCATTATTTCTTTAATTCTCGAAAGGAAGCTATTGAACTTTTTCTTAGGTCGTTTACATAATATTTCGTGTTAAACTAATTACCTATCTAAATTAGGAAATCCTATTATCCTTCTCTTATACACAATAGCATTAATTAAGATTATAGAAGATATTTGAAATTTCTTGGTCGATATATTAGTGACACCTCATTAATCAAACTCTAATGCAATAGGGAATGGGATATTCAATTGGATTAGGGTTACTTAATTGGATAACTTAATCCTCATTTAAATAACATTATTACGCAACCCAAGTTTCTTAAACATAATGGAAGTTTGCCTATTCAGCTTTCCTCTCTCAACTTAAAGCCATACTTTATTATATAGGAATTCAGTAATGGAAATTTGTGGGAAACATAGATAATTTGTTTTATTTGCTGTTTGGGCAAAATAATCAATATTATTAATTTGGCTATCAAAACAGTAATTACGTTGAACCTTTCATATTCCTTTTTTCTAAATGTGAGTTCATAAAGATATGCTTGTTTTCCCTTCCTTGTACGAAGTAATGGAAGTATTGTAATTGCGATAAACTTCGGATATTATATGTCAGCAAATATATCCATTTCGACCGCCCTCGAATCTATTTGAACGATGTTTTTGCGAACATCTGTACGTACGGACAAAATAAAGGAGTCGTTTTTCGGAAATGTAATTGTATTATGGATTTAAAATGGATTGAAATGAGATTTTTCCCTTGACATCTGTACCTACGTATCTATGTATATATGTATCTCGTGTAGCTCGAAAACGATTAAACGTAGAATATTGAAAATTTGTATATGGGACTGTTATAACTGCTAGTTGTGTACCCTCTATTATTTCAATCGGCAGCACCAAACGTTTATATATATGGAATATAAATGATGACATGGTTTTGAGAGAAAGATGAAACCCAGCGATTTTTTCCTGACGTACGTACTTATGTATGTATATATGTACCTCGCATAACTCGAAAACGATTAACCGTGATGGCTAAAACATCATTTTTATTTTTCGCATCAACAATTATTACTTAAATCAGTGAACACTACTGGTGCTGCAAACGCGCCCAACAGTTTCAACATACGTAGTTTACAATGAAAAAAAGTAGACAATGAAAAAAGGAGGCGATTCGAGAGACGTTATTTATTAAAGCAGGCAGCAGAGGGGGGAAAAGCAATGGGTGTTAACTTCAATTCTATTTATAATCAGAAAGTTATTGCGTTCATCTTGAACAGCGATTGTGCTAAACATATCGCAGTGCAGAGAAACTGCAGGAAAGCAGCTATAGTAACATGTGACAGAGAGATGCGCGGGGATGCATTTAATTAAAATTTATGAATTCAAAGATTTATTGCCAGTTGATTCTAATTAAGTTTAATATTTTTTCATATTTTATATTTTACACACACGCGCACATACAAACATATTTATATGTAAAAAGACTCAGGCATTATTGTAATAAGATGACTTGGTGGAAGAAAGTTGCAACGGGATTGACGATGGTTTTCTCCATCATAACTTGAAGACTTTACTGCGTAGTTAGAAGGATGAAAGATGAAACTCGAAGAACACACATAATAGTAAATTCCCCAAATAATTTTATTTCTTGCAATACATGCACATCGCAATTTTATACAGCTGACATTTTCTTAAACAATGCACGAAATTAGAAAAGTAAACTCTGCGTGGCTAGCGGGATGGCGACACAGCAAAAAGCAGCAGAAGGGAAGGGCGAAGAAGAGGGAGTTGAGACGCAATTAACCTTTTGTACCGAATTCCATTTCGGATCACATGACAGATTAATATCCAGATGTTCTGTTAAGGTTTCATCGATAAGTGCGCATCAGAATTGCGGGGAGTTTAGTTAGAAAATTATTGCTCTGTTATTTTTAGAATGAAAACGAAACTTAAAAGGCTATTGCTAGTTTATTATTTGGAAGATATATATATATATACTAACTCCCTTCTATGCTTAAATGTCCCTTACCCGGCTTTTATTTTCGAAATCATTGGTCCCAGTCATAAATTTTCAATTACAGAAACGTTTTAAATGACGAAAATATTCATGTTTTAGCAATCTCGAATTAAAAAAAAATGATTACAAACTAATAATTATGTTAAAACTTTCTTTAAAGCATCATTTTGCAGCAGACTAAACAATACAACTGTTAGAAAGTTATTACCATCCTTAAGCTCATTTTTGAGTCAATGATATTGTAGGATAATTTTTTGTACTTTCGTTCAAAGTGTATATAAATATTTATTGTTACATTTAACTACCAAACTTATAGTTATCACAGATTATCCTAAGAAGGAGATTGGAATGGCATCGCTTTAATTTATTCGGTTATTTATTGGCATCGCTTTAATTTATGCTGCTTCGTAAAAGTTTAATATCATTCTCCCATGATTGAAAAGTGAAAGAAATTTTATAATGCGCCTTAATAAGACTTTCGACGGAGCAAAAACAAGTCATCGATTCATTAAAAGCAATATATCTTTGATCTCTGCATAAACGTCGAATATCTTTCAGACTGAGTTTCTGTTAAGGCGTAGCATATGTTCCGAAGTGAGCTCACTTCGAAACATACGTTACGCCTTAACACCTTTTTCTTTTTCATGGTGAGCGGGTAGCCTACTGAGCTTCTAGGAATCGAAACGAGGAACAAACACTATAGAGACATTAGGTTACTTCGAAGCAGGAGTGATGAATAATAAGCAACGTCCTCGCCGGAAATCGAACCACGGACCACTGGAATACGCGCCCAGCGTCCAGACCACTACACTATGAAGGCATGCTAAGAAGGCGGAAGAAATACCTTATAACACTAACATTCGTAGCTGGAGTCATTTAAACATATGCGTGTAATAAAAACAACTAATAATCTGAAAAGGAATATTCTTCGCATCATATTTCTTATCTCAACTTCAAATATGCAATTTGAACCGAAGGTAAGTCTGCTTTCTACTTGATAAAGCGTTTGCACATCTTATCATTAACATAGCGATGATATCATTTGAAATTTTAATTCTTATTCAATATTTGAAAGTACACTTGCAGATGGCATTTTTTCCCAGTTAGATGCAAATTTAAACTTTATTTCTTAACATCAGAACTTTTAATTCCACTCGGAAGTTCTTCATTATCTTAAAGTGACTCTGAACTTTTGCGTTTTTTTCGTGCATGTGATGCATTATTTATATTGAAAAGAAACAGCGAAAGAGTGGCCTATTTCATTCAAAATATTTTTGAAGTAAAATCTGATCCATTTATCGAAGTAATTAGGCTTAGAGAACAAGCATAATTTAAATAACAGTACTAAATATCATTACACAATATTTTATGTTGTATTTATATTTATCTGTGTATTCATAATAAATTGAAAGATTTCTCAAAGTTCTTTAAAATTACATTTTAGATTTTCGTACTTAATTCCACCAAGTACTCGTATTATAAAACTGCAAAGATCTAAAGACATTCTTCGCATATGCTGTTGCAGTGTAATTAATGGCTAGCGCTCTAATCGAGTATATTCTAAGTCTCTGGTCCGATTGTGAATTAGGGCACACTAAATGTTTCAAGATTTCCCGCTTTTGATCTCTTGCTACATTCTGTATTGAGCTGGGAATTTAAATATTGTTATTAGATAATGGGAGTCCTCCAGTAGGTGAGATAATCGATAGGAGAACGCTCATTACTTCCATTCAGTTGACCAAAGTATATTTATTGCTCATAGTGTCAAATTAAACATACAATGTTCAGCGCTATTAGGTACTTTTTGTGCCAGAAAGAGGAGAGATTAGCCGGGATTCGAGCTACAAATCTTCGAATTGTTAATCAGATGCCCTACCAATTACATCACGAGTTATGTAGTTGCAAAGGCAAAAGTTGATTTCTTAGTTGCGAAAGCAAACGTTGGGCGATTGTAGTAGTATGAGGGAAAAGCTGGTAATTCGGGGAATATGCCGGATATGAAAGAATCTTCCAGTTAACCTAGTGAATGCACATCTTGTCGAGTTTGCTGCAAGTAGTCTAGCTTAGTTAATGTGCATGCTGTTGTGATATAATTTATTTCGACTTTTGTATTGAAGTGTTTTACGAACACAGCGCAGTTCTTAACAGCAGGTAAATTTTGAAGTGGTTAGATGAAGATCAAGTACGAGTTTGGTTTAAAGTTTCCTTATCAAAAAGTGATGAATGACCAATATGTAGGCATAGTTCAGGTCAGATCGTCCGCTTTTACTTTTACCCTGATATGAAAATTCTACTATACTAATTACGAAAATTCTTGAAATACTTTAAGTTCGCGAGGTCAGTATTTACAAATTATATAGCAAATTTATAAAATATTCAACGGCAACTCTATATTAGAAACTTGAGTTTAAAGTAAGAGGAATTAGAATTTGGCTTCCTAGTGTGCCCTCAAGTTTTCTGACTCGACGCTTCTCGTCACGTGACCCAAGATCTGCTTCCTGGAACTCTTCTTTCCTTCGAACACACCAGTCTACTAGCTAACTTCCAAAAGCAAGGTGCTTAACTTTCTTTCCCCTTTCAGATGTGCCTTTACGGGAGAAAATCACTTTGCGGAATCACTGCAGTCAGGCCCAATATGGGATACACCAATGGAACTGGCAAGAGCAGGCTAATTCATCACCTGCTGAAAATCAGTATAATCCCAAAGTTCCCACCTAGTGTTTTTCTGCTGTATTCATTTTTTTAAGCAAATAACAGGTCTACACACAACCTAAACAAAAAATAATTAACAAGGAGACGTCTAACAAATTTATCTTGAGGGAAGAAGAGATGTTCAGAGTAAGGAAATGGAGAAATAAATAAAGTAATTAGATATATATAAATATATGTAATGAAAACAAGAAAATGACGGAACAGTTTTGATGCGTAATACCTAGATAGCATAGATCGTAGATCCATAAAGAAGAGGAAGAATTCTGATGGCATAGTATGCTAACATACCGAGTTCATAATATCTAAGAAACATGGCAGTCGAGGTGGTTTTAATTCCAGTTTTATTTCCAATTAACATTTGTGGCCATAGTTCACTTGGCATTCCAATCATGCCCATTCAAGAATATTTACGTTTTTGATATTATTGCGGTAGGAAGCTAGCACAACGAAACCGTGACCAAGCAACACAGAAGTTCAAGCTGAAAGTGACGCATTTATCTAATATGGCAGGATGTTAAGAGAAAGGTTTTGGTTTAAGTTCTCAAAGTTTAGTTCCCAATTAGCTACATCATCAGCGTTACGCAAGCCATGCGACATAGACTGATCTAGAGATGACGCAATCCAGAGAAGTTATTACGATTTTTAGAATAGAGGTTGAGAATGAAGGTGTTATCGTTAGTTTAAATTATAATTTTGATTTACATATTTTTTAATCTTACGTACATATATATATATATATATGTGTGTGTGTGTAAGAACAGATAAGTTTGAGGGAAGAGGTATTTTTGGGGACTTGGTTTCTTTTACAAAAGAAAATATGGGGGATGAAAATATATACTAGTGAAAACAAAAGTAGGGAAAATACAGAAAGACATGACGTTAATGCAAATAATTCATATACATTAATGCAGCTTTGATATACTGAGACAATTCCTAACATAATAATTAATTTGCGAAGGTCGCATTACCGTATCCCATAACAAAGGTTGACCCATTAAATTATATCTAACAACATAAAAATACATTGCTATTAAATTTAAACAAAATAAAAACAAAATAAACAAAATAAAACTAAAGCAAGGCAATGGAATACAATTTTTTTTTCTAAAATTACAGGATGATTGCTTGTTTCATATGTAAATACAGCAGATTTATAAATACTTACCAGCAAGCTATTAATGTACAACAGAATGATAATAATATTGACTGAGGCAACATACACAGCGGTGACTAGTATGTGCAATATGATATTACAGTGGGAAAAATAATAAATAAATAAATTTAAAAAAATGTAAATTTGCTACTCAACACATTAAGTAATAAAACACTATGCTGAATAGAGTTTGAATGCAAACTATTATTCGGAGTAATACATTAACACAGATAATGTCATGTGAAGTAATACATTAACACAGATAATGTCATGTGAAATTTAAAAAAATGTAAATTGGCTACTCAACACATTAAGTAATAAAACACTATGCTGAATAGAGTTTGAATGCAAACTATTATTCGGAGTAATACATTAACACAGATAATGTCATGTGAAGTAATACATTAACACAGATAATGTCATGTGAAATTTAAAAAAATGTAAATTTGCTACTCAACACATTAAGTAATAAAACACTATGCTGAATAGAGTTTGAATGCAAACTATTATTCGGAGTAATACATTAACACAGATAATGTCATGTGAAGTATTGAATAATTAAATAAATTAAACATAATAAACTGTGAATACATTTTAATTTATGTAATGCACATTAGTACACATAATAACTATGTGCATTTATTTATGATGTAATACTCAAACGTGTCATATAAATTTTAAACATTAAAATACATATTAGTGCTAATTTTAGTGCAAATAAAACCATGTAAGGTATGTAAAACCATATTAACCCTAAATAGAAAAATTAATAATTAGACATAGATAATAAAATTTAACTGTGAGTATATGTACAGAACAATACAAGCGGGATTTATCATAAAATTAAACATTATTAAAGTAGATAATTATTATATAGAAGAATTACAGAAAACAAAATATAGAAATTAAGTAAATTAGTAAATTCATCTAAACGACTGATGGAATGAGGTCGGAGGAGAGTAGTAGGGAAGATATTCTAGGCCAGTGATGGCGAACCTATGGCATGCGTGCCACAGTCGGCACGCAGACCCTCATCAGCCGGCACGCGACTAAAATATTACTTAATCAAAAATGGCAATAAAATGATACTATGTAATTTAAATAAGTGTGTCTGTTCTTGAATGCTTTACTTACTTATTTATCGCATAATGCCAATGGCATAGGGCCTAAGCCTAGATATAAGATTTTCATATATCGTAGTTCTTATATAATAATGTTACCTCTTTTTAGTATATGATCGATTTATATTTGATGCTTCATTTTTAAATTTTGTACTTTTCTATACTAACCCTCACAAATAGCACCAGCAAAAAAGGCGAAATTAAACACTGATAATGGAAGATCATTTCAAGAGACCTGGCCAGAATCATTTGGAGTTATTGAACACAATAGCATTATGCATTCTGTGCGGGGAAAGTGCTGTGTATCGCACATCTAGTGCACCACACTTTAACACCAACCACAAGATTGTTGTCGAACTTGATGAAGCTGAACGAAAGGTGTTTATTGAAGTGAAATTGAGATATTATAATTACCAGAAAGTTGGTTTTTGCAATTATCTTTCTAAAAAAAACCCCGGCCAGCTTTCAAATTTAAATGTGCCTGTCAAAACATGGTAAACCGCTCTTCGATGGGGATTTAATCAAAGAGGTTATGTTATCTGGGAGTAATTCCCTTTTTCGTAACTTTCCATATAAGAACAAACATAAACAATGCATCGCTGAGATGCCAATTAGCAGAAATACTCTTAAAGATCGAGTTCTGCGGATACTGGTCAGCAGCTCACCATTCACTTACAAAAGGCAGCCTGTTACTCAATGGGCTTGGATGAAAGCACAGATATAAATAACCATGCAAGGCTAGCAATAATTTTGCGTTATGCTATTGGTGATATGATGAGAGAAGAGCTGGTTAAATTGACATCTTTGCCCGAAAGAACACAAAGAATAGATATTTACAATGTTGTGATGGAAGCTTTTTGGAAACAAGACATAAGATCAGAAAAAGTGGTTTCAATTATTAGTGAAGGTGTGCCTTGGATGTTGGGAACAATATCTGGTTTCTTAAAGAAGCAAAACATCCAGTTTCATTGTCTCATTCACCAAGAAGCTCTTTGTGTCAGGAACAGCTGCAAAATATTAGACGATGTTTTCAAAGATGCTCGAGCTCGATGCATAGCTTGAGCTCTTAATTGTAGATAGTTTCAAGCACTTCTTGATGAAGTTCAAGCACAGTATAACACTTTACTTGTGTACAATAATGTCCGATGGTTGAGCAAAGGATGGATTTTAGAGAGATTTGAAAGCTGCTTGGACTGTTTTTGAATGAAAAAGGGCAGGATTATCCACAGCTCACTGATATTGTCTGGCTTAACAACGTTATTTTTTAACAGATTTTACACAACACTTCAATGTATTGAACAAGCAACTGCAATTCTTGGGAAAAATTACAGAAAGGATGTTTTGGGATATAAAACATTTGAAAGAAAACTGCATATTTTTGAAAGAGATTTTTCAACTGGGCAGCTGAAATATTTCCCAAATCTAAAGATGCATTTAGAAAATTCTACACGATTTGCACATAATCCTTCAAGTCATGTAGAAATCTAACAAGGAATTTTCAAGCATCGTAGTAGCTGCGAAGGAGAATTTTAATGGCAGATTTCTACAGTTCCTTCAGATGGAAACAAGCATGTATTTTCTTGCTTCTCCAGATTAATCTAAGTTTAAAGATTTTGATCTTTCTTGCTCACAATAGTTAGACCTTGAAAATCTGGAAATGGAGCTATTGGAATTTCAAGAAAGCTCTACTTGGAAAAGACAATTCTCTGATCTGCGTGCAACACTTGAGAAGATGGAGTGTAAAGAGATCGCACAGGACACCACAATTGATAGTTATGAACATGAAATCCTTAAAGCGTGGAATTGTCTGCCAAATACGTTTAAATCAATGAAACCGCTTGGGGGTGTTATTCTTACTTTGTTTGGATAATCTTATGCGTGTGAACAGCTGTTTTCAGCTTTGAATTATATCAAATGTGATACAAGAAACAGACTGATAGATATCCTGAGCGCTGCATGTAATACGCTCAAATTAACGAAGTATGAGCCAAGGTTTGACAAATTATCAGTATGCACACAAGAGCAAAAATCTCATTAATTACGTAAAACCAATCTATTTCTTGTATTACAAAGTTTTTATATCGCTAAAAACTCTCTTCGTGTTTTTCTCTTTAAGGCTTAAGGCAAGTGTGTGTTGTTTTGCTAAGCCAAACCTCCATTTTCATGTTTAATTGGAGTGTTGGCACTTTGCTATAAATAGTGGGTTTTAGTTGAATTTTGGGCCCACGGCCCCAAAACGTTTCACAACCACTGTTCTATTCTGTTCTATTCTACCACTGTTCTATTCTATCAGCAGTGGTCTTAGCAATGTTTGTATAATACCTGATGCTGCCATGAGCATATTTATTCTTTCTTGTATCCATGACTAATGCCAGTACATTAGTTATAGCGGAACGTTTTAAGTAAGAATTCTCTCTTTGAAAAAAATCGGTTTGCGGGAAATCCTACACACAGTGATCTGGCCACCAGTACTGCCACAAATGCATTAGTCACTGGTTCTGAGGTCACATCTTTGAAGATAGGAGATGTAAGGGTCGTCTCCTGTCAGATTCTGGAGGAAATGCGAAGTGCCACTAATTAAGTTACGCTTCTTTTTGGATAAACATTATAGTATGCTGTCCATGGTGCTCGGCTTCGAACAGTTTTGCCATGATCTCATTAGTTCAATTCTAAAAGCTGTTTTCAGATATGATTCTAGAAGGGGCGCATTGCTATTACTCAAGTAGGGATCATCAGATGCCACCTTCCAATCACGTCTGCTGCTTCATTTCTTTAATCCCAGTATGGGTTGGTACCTATTAAAGCATGGGTGTCAAATTTAATCATGGATGTCTACTGCGACCGCCCTGGATGAGCCTGCAAGCTTGCCATTGAATTCGCGTGCATTACTTAACTTTCCTAAAAGCCACTTATAGGGATGAAAGTTATGTCTGAGACATTAAATTATTTAGATGAAGTTTCTTAACCCAGGAATGGACTGCGAGGTCTCTATCCATTGCGTCTCAGGAATTGACGCTACAAAGTTCTATTTTGTAGCCATCTGTATAAATGTCTGTCAATTATAATAAAGGAGGATTAGAGTTTGCTATTGTATCAAAGGCTCGGATAACAAGATGAATAGCCAGTGTGAGTCTTATAGTCTAAGAAGATAAATATCTTATTCTAAACAGACACTTTCTCGTCCAGTCTGACCAACCCTACTATGGCACTCTCATTCTGTTTTACTATGTGTAGGACCGGAAGGTCAGAATTTCCATTACAAAAGCAGGCTGTACTCTCAACAATAGAGCAGCGTTAGACAGTTTTACTTCATTATACGAAGCGAAAAGGAAGTATTGTAATCGCGAAAAGTTTCAGGCAGCATATTTCAACGAAAATATCCATTTTGACCGCTTTCGAATGCAATTTAATGACGTTTTTGAGTGATATCTGTACGTAAGGACAGAATAAAAGACTCTTTTCCTCCCAAAAATCATAAAACTGCTTTAAAATGAACGTACAGACGACACGAAAAATTCTGACTAAAAGTTATGCGAGATACGTACGAACGTATGTACGTACGTACGTATCTCGCATAACTCAAAAACGAGTAGCCTCAGGACGCTGAAATTTTGTCTATAGGATTACTATAACATGTAGATGTGCACCTCGTATTTTGGTTGCAATCAGCCGCGCCAAACATAAAATATATTTATAAATATACCCACTCTGTTACCCGGCTCAGTGATCTCAGTTTCTTTACTCTTAGATGTTTGTAAATTGTACATTTTTTGCTTTAAAAATGATTGAATTATGTTGTTCTTATCTTCCGGTTAAGGGTTTCATGCCTTTAGTAAATCTGTATGCTGTATTTTTAGAATTATCAACAATTTAAACGTTGTTTAAGTGCCGCTAAGCCTAATAATTTTTTTGATGGCGGCCACTGCTTGTTTACATTTGAAACAGCAGAGTAGTGGATTTGTTGCCAATCTAGAGAAACGTAGCTTCGCAACAACAAAGATAACGCCTTCATTTATTATTGCGAATTAAATCATGCTTAATCCTTTCTGGAATTTTTTCCAGGAAATAAGTGTTTAAAATTTAGTTAATTTTTGATAATTTAATTTTTTAATAATGAGTAATTTTAATACAGATATTTTGAGTTTTTATGTATTTTTGCCTTGTCGCGAAGTGAGAACTGAATTAATTGAATGAGAAATACTCAATTGTCTGTTAAAAGTTTCTTTTTTTATTTGTTTGCTTAATTTCTTTTAAACATCGTTTTAGCTTTATTATAGTATTTGAATAGAACATGTGGCAACGATTAGATAATTCTTTAAATGATATAAATTTTGTGCATTCTGAGATATAGTATGAACGGAATATAATACTGTTAAGTGAAACTAGCGCCAGAGTGTCGCTATGGTAAAGAAAGAAAGTGAATTTTAAAGAATGCATTTATTCTATTGTGGTTTATGCGCTGTTGGCGAAGTAGTTTTAATTAAATCCAATAAGTTTAAATGAAATGCAAGAGAAAATGCGTATAATTTAATATCCCGTACAAGGTAGTCATGTGGTGTACACATCAGATTTTTTAAACTCATTATAGAAGAACATGACTTTCTTTCCACGATCTACTGGGGCAATTAGCATATCGGCCAGGTAGCCCCGCTGACGGAATAAACTTGGTCCACATAAGACACTTTAGTGCATATTGTGCTTAAGACGAATGCTGGGGGCTGTGCAAAAAATGCTGGGCTAGTCGATAGTGCAGTGATGGAAGAAGGGTGCATTGTGTGTGAGGAGAACAATTTCAATTACAGAGTCATAGATAGATGGTTACAATAGGAATCTACAACGTGTACAATAAATGACTCTTTTCAACTTGATAGACACTCCATCAAATAGCAAGAGAAGTATCCCATTATAAGACCTAAAAATTAAGAAAAACAACAATCTGAAAAAATAAAAAATGTTAGACGAAACAGTCATACTAACATAGATAAGAAATGTGATTATGTACAATTGGGCTGTTAAGGAATATTCTTTGATATCGCCAAGAGATGGCGTTAGGAGTCCATCTATTGGCTTACTTGACCTTTCCCCTTCTGAACACGTGACTTGAAAAAATATTCTTCTTCTTGAAGGTAGAATTTCGATGCACTACGCAATAGAATTCGATTTAGATTTTAGCTGGAACTATTCCGTTCTTGCCTTTTGAGCTTTAAATATTCGATTCAGGCATTCTAGCCTACATTGTATATGTGTAAATATTAAGTTTAATTAAAATTTATGAAAACCCTCCAGGCCATGCATCTCATTTTTTGGATTATGAGTGATTCGACTTTGATCTAGAACTTTCGTTACATGATGGTGCATCGGCTCCAGAAAAGAATCTGATTAATTTGAAAATTTGGTGTTTTTTGCCTTTTGGATTAGCTTTGTAAGCGAAGACTTCTCACGGTAAGACTCCTTTGATAATTTATTAAAATGGAACAGAAGACACTAATTAAGAATCGAGCACATATACGTGCTTCTGTAACTCAAATTATTAAAAATGTAGATGAGTATTTAAAAAAAAAAATCAAGAAGAGTTAGAAAATTGTTTGGAATTGTTAAATAGTAAAGAAACGGAACTACATGATTTAAATGAAAAACTACAAAATTTGATTGAAGATAAATCAAAATTAGATTCATATATTAACACTTCTATGGAATATAACGATAAAATAATAATAGCGAAGTCTAAAATCAACCGCTATTTAAGGAAATACAATACTCAAAATATCAACACGAATTTAAATAATTCATCTACAGAAGTTGAAACCAAAAGACAAATTGAAGGCAATGTGAAATTACCCAAACTCTTAATTCACAAATTTTCCGGAAATTATAACGATTGGATGAATTTTTGGAATTCATTCAAGGTCACTATTCATGACAATGTTACACTTTTGAAGATAGAAAAATTTAATTATTTGAGAACTTATTTATGTGGAAACGCAGCATCAGCCATAGAAGGTCTCTCAATCTCAGAGGCTAATTATGACTCTGCTATAGACATTCTTAAAAATAGATTCGGTCAAAGTGACCTTATTATCAATACACACATTTCTAATCTCTTAAATTTAAATCCCGTTCAAAGTTCAAGTGAAGTGGCAAAATTGCGAAAACTTTATGATACAATTAACGTTCAAGTCAGAAGCCTTTTAGCATTCGGTGTGAAACCAGAAACATATTCCAACATGTTTATTCCAGTTTTGATGAAAATTGTCCCGAACGATATAACTTTAGAATTTCATCGTACAAATACTGAACATTTTTCAACCTATGATTTAAACAAATTTCTAGACTTTCTTCGATTTGAAATAGAATCGCCAGAAAAGATTGATTCGTTATCCTTTCCACGCAAGTCAAACCCGGAAATGAAAGGTATTAACAGATATCCATCGACGCCGAAACATAAACAAACTGGTACCACACATGAATTTATGGCAGCCGCGTCATCAAATGGAAACTGCATTTTTTGTTTTCAAAACCATGACTCAGAGTCCTGTTTATGCCTTACAGTTAATGAGAAGAGAGATATTTTGAAAAAACAAGCGCGTTGTTTTCTTTGTTTGGCCCCTAAACACAAAATCTCACAGTGCCGACAACGCCAAACTATAGTTTGTAAAATTTGCAAAGGTAAACATTCAGAAGCCATATGTTTTAAATCCAGGTCGATAGTTAAAAATACACCAAGTGATAAAAAGGATAGTATACCAATTTCGAAAAATGATACACAAACTAAGGAACAGAAAGAAGAAATTGTTTCGGCCGTTTCACATAATGCAAATAATACAATTCTTTTACAGACTTGCACGATAAAAGTTAAAACAGTTAAGGAAAAGGTGTTTACCAGACTTCTCTTGGATAGTGGAAGTATGAAAAGTTTTTGTGCTCGCGAGTTAGCGGACAGATTAAACCTCAAAGTCATAAGAAAAGAAAAATTGACTGTCTACACTTTTGGGAATACTTCTCCCATCCAAAAAAATTATGACGTAGTTAAATTAACTTTAGAACATAGAAGTTCTCCCGATTCTAGAATAGAAGTTGAATTATTAGTAACTGATCATATATCAGGTATAGATATTCCACCTCCTAAATCAGAAGAAATTAAGCAAAACAGACAATTAAAAAATTTGATGCTCGCAGATTTTCCCGGTTGTAAAAAACCCATTGCCCTTCTAATTGGTGCAGATTATTATTACAACATAGTAATGGGACACGTTAAATACTTAAGCAAAAATCTTGTTGCAGTGGAAACTATTTTCGGCTGGTGCCTACATGGACGAAAAAGTGATGATGATGTCTCTTTAGCTTTCAATGTAGTTGTAGGGGAAGATTTGATTTCCAAACAAATAACAAAATTTTGGGACTTGGAAAACTCAGGACTTATTGATAAGAGGGAAAACTTCGATTCAACTGAAAATGAAGTCGTCGAATATTTTGAATCAAATATAACATATGAAAATTCTCGCTATAAAGTTAGATTTCCTTGGAAACATGACACATCAAATCTAAATAATAATAGGGAAATCGCAGAACAAAGATTTCATCGACTTAGAAAACGATTTAAAAAAGATCCTAATCTATTTTCCGAGTACAGGACCGTATTAAGAGATCAGTTAAAACAAAATATTATCGAAACAGTTTCAGAAATTTCAAATGAAGAGGATGTCGTGTTTTACTTGCCACATAGGGAAGTTATACGCGAGGATCGAGCTACAAGTAAATTACGTATTGTTTATGATGCATCATCGCATGCCCCAGGATCCGTTTCTTTAAATGACTGTCTACATGTTGGGCCAAATTTATACCCTGAAATATTCGAAATATTGTTAAGATTTCGGTATAATCTAATAGCCTACACCGCAGATATAAAACAAGCCTTTTTACAGATTCTCATACATGAAAAAGATCGAGACGCAACCAGGTTTCTGTTTTCCGATTTCCCTAATGATGAAACCATTTCTCCTGACACATATAGGTTCACTAGAATTTTATTCGGAATAAATAGTAGTCCATTTCTATTAGCCGCTACCATTAAACATCATCTGAAAAAATATAATAAACTTTATCCTACAACGGTTAACTTTTTGAATGAGAACGTACACGTAGATGATGTGATTGGAAGCCAACCAACGATCAATGAAGCATTAACTACGAGTCTAGAATCGGTCCAAATATTTAAGGAAGCAAGCATGCAGCTTCACAAATGGCATAGTAACTCGAGACAATTACATGAATTGTGGGTAAAAAAGGGTATCGTTCCAGATGAAAATCCTGAAGATTTTAATAAAGAAAATTTCCCATTTAAAGTCTTAGGTATGGCATGGGATAATTCAAAGGACTTACTATATTTTGATGTTCGGAACTTATTGTCTTTCACATCTAAACCAATAGAAACAAAACGATTTCTTCTACAAGTGTTAGGTCGGATATTCGATCCGATTGGAATTTTAGGACCTTTCACTGTTAGAATAAAGTGCTTAATGCAGAAGATTTGGTTGTCACAAATAGATTGGGATGAACCGTTACCTAAAGATTTGTCCTCTGAATGGAGAAAGTGGTGTGAAGAGCTACCTCAAATGGCTGACTTCTCCATCTCTCGTTACCTTTTCATGCACTCGAACGTTAATGTCGAAAATCTCGAACTACATTGCTTTTCAGATGCAAGTGTCAAAGCCTATGGTACAGTCGCATATTTACGTTTCACGACAGAAAATAAAAAAATCAAAACGGCCTTTGTCTCTTCTAAAAATAGGGTAGCCCCACTAAAATCCCTTACTTTACCGAGGTTAGAATTAATGGGGGCATTGTTATCAGTTAAGTTAGTCAGCAATATTCTGAAAGCACTGAAATTGAGAATTCCGTGCTGTTTTTGGACAGACTCAACAATTACTTATTTTTGGATCCAGAAACAACCTGAAGCCTTCAAACCCTTTGTCAGGAATCGTGTCGAAGAAATACAAAAATTGAGTTCACCTCAAGATTGGCATTATTGTCCAGGTGTCGACAACCCTGCAGATCTCGTATCTCGGGGAACGAAGATTTCCAAGTTAATAAATGAGACCATTTGGACGCAAGGTCCCCAATGGCTTCAACTCCCTCACGAACTTTGGCCAAGATTAGATATTAAAGAAACAATAGATGAAAACAAATTAGAATACCGAAAGAGATCCGGTGATATACATCAACTTGAATGTACAATCGAAAAAAGTGCAGATGATCTTTTCGACATATCAAAATATAGCAAATTAGAGAAGGTGTTAAGAGTCACTGCTTGCACAACACGTTTCATTAAAAAATTAAGAAAAACTAGCGACATTCAAGGAACTCTCACAGCTGAAGAGTTACAAGAAGCAGAAAATTTCTGGATAAGATCAGAGCAAAAGAAGTTTTTTGCCGAAGAATATGAATCCCTCAAAGAAGGTAATTCGGTTGGAAAAAATTCTCCTTTGTATAATTTTCTTCCTTACATTGATGAAAAGGAAATCATGAGGTTGAGAGGAAGACTAGAATTTTCTGACTTCTCACTAGATAATAAACATTCAATAATCTTACCTAAAAATTCTCGACTAACGATTCTAATTGTATGCAAAGAACATGAGAAGATAATGCATGGAGGAATTGCTGCAACTTTAGCTAAAGTCAGATCACGCTTCTGGATTCCTAAAGGACGACAGTTAATCAAAAAAGCATTAAAAGGTTGTATAATTAGCCAAAAATATTTAGCTAAACCAGCAGACCAGATGACAGCACCCTTACCAAAGGATAGAATCCAAGAATCACCTCCATTTGCAGTCTGTGGAATTGATTCCGCCGGACCAGTTTACGTAAAGAATTCTAAAGACATTCAAAAATCCTATGTTTTGTTCGTTTGTGCAGTAACCTGAGCTGTACACTTAGAACTTGTATCAGATATGTCAACAGAATCCTTTTTACTTGCATTTCGCAGATTTTTGAGCAGAAGAGGAAATTGCGTAATCATCTACTCTGACAACGCCAAGACCTTTAAGAGGACAAAGAAAGAACTTGAGAATTTTTCAAAAGTTTTAAAAGATGACAAATTCAAGAATTTCATTGCCAAAGAAAGAATCCATTGGAAATTTATAATCGAACGAGCCCCATGGTGGGGAGGGTTTTATGAGAGACTTGTTAGATCTGTTAAAGAATGTTTAAGAAAAATCGTAGGAAAAGCATTGTTGACTTTCGAAGAAATGTCTACACTACTTGTCGAAGTGGAGTCAGTTCTTAATTCACGACCTCTAAGTTACGTTTACAACGACAATGACGAGCCGCAACCGTTGACTCCAATGCACTTCTTAAACATTGGACAAACTGATTTGAAGTATCCTCTGACCTTTGCTAGAATCATCGGTAGCGAAACGACAAGAGAAACGCTGTTAAAAAAAAGCGTTATCAAGAATTGCTGTTAAAACTGTTGTGGTGGAAATGGAAGCAACAATATTTATTAGATCTTAGAACTGCCCATTTCTTGAAGAATCCGCAACTTCAACCAGAACTAAAAGTAGGAGATGTTGTTTTAGTCGAAGGAGATAATAAAAACAAACTGTTATGGAAACTTGGTAGAATCATAAAAATTATTCCTGGACGTGATGGTAAAGTCCGATCATTCGAATTAAAAACTGGTAATGGGACTTTAAAACGTACTGTTCAACATCTATATCCTCTTGAACTTTAGATATTTTGAACTTTAACGATTAGTTATGCTTTTTTCCTTTTTTGTCTATTAATGATTAAATTGAATATCCTTAGTTAAGTTTGTTCAGTTAAGTGGAAAATATTTTAAAATTTAGTTCATTTATTAGTTATAACATTTATTATTTGATACCTGTATTGGAATTGAAGTGTTTGACTAATTAGTATATTTTAATATTTTTATAGAATAGTGATTTATGTACTTGATTGTATGTATAACTGAGTTAGATGAACTCTTGTCAGAGTTCAGGTGGGGAGTGTGTTAAGGAATATTCTTTGATATCGCCAAGAGATGGCATTAGGGGTCCATCTATTGGCTTACTTGACCTTGTCCCTTCTGAACACGTGACTTAAAAAGTATTCTTCTTCTTGAAGGTAGAATTTCGATGCACTACGCAATAGAATTCGATTTAGATTTTAGCTGGAACTATTCCGTTCTTGCCTTTTGAGCTTTAAATATTCGATTCAGGCATTCTAGCCTACATTGTATATATGTAAATATTAAGTTTAATTAAAATTTATGGAAAACCCTCCAGGCCATGCATCTCATTTTTTGGATTATGAGTGATTCGACTTTGATCTAGAACATTCGTTAGATGATGGGCTCGTTGCCATCAGCTTGGCATTTAGGAGAAAGATTCAGAAAAAAAAAAGGTGGGCATGAACTTGCGCATTAACCAATATTTCATGCTCTTAGTTTCCTATTATTAATTCTATTTGTAATTACTACAAAATGTGATCTTTTTATTTGCATGCATATTGCTTTTTAAATTTCTTTTATCAGAGCCTAGTTTTGACTTTCGAATTTATTTGAGAAATCTTCATTAATTTTGTAATTTGCAGATAAATATTCTAGAAGCAGCTCTTTTAATCTTTATGCTAGTTTTAGTATACACTATGCATTTTAAAGAAGAACTTTAATTAAAATTTATGCTTTTCTGAGTAGTTTTAGTATAAAATTTCAAAATTTAGAGTTTTTACTATGTGCTGTTATCATAACTGATTTCTTTCAGATAGCTATAAAGATAAAATTATCTAGTTTAGACTTTTTCACTTGTATTCATAAATATTAACTTATAATTTCACCTAACTATTTTCTGGCGAATTTTATTAGCCCTCGGAATTTTGATTTCTGCTGAAATTTTTATTTACAGTGTATCTGATTTTAAATGTTTTCCATAATCATTTAAGAGACGTAATTTATCAGTGAGAGACAATATAAGCCTTATATTGTCGATTATCAGATATAGTCATAACGTGTTATATCTCCAGAGCTGCGGTCCTTTAAATGTTACTTTGGGGAGGGGAGAAGTCATGTTTTAGATGTTTTAGTTGTGTTTACATTTGCAAAAAAAATTACATGAAAATACAGAAAGCTTCTTAGTAAAAATTTCACGTGTAAAAAAAATAGAAATCTTGGTTTTTCATTTTAAATAGATTTCTGCATAGGGTGCAATGCAGCTAAGAAGTTATAGTGTAAATAAATTTCCAGTTATCTTTTATTTTTTTCAATAGTTTGTAGTGTCTGTTTGCAATTACTGTTTCGAAGCATGAAACACGAAATATCAAATATGGTTTCACCGAAATTTGAACTCTGGATCTTTCTATACTAGCCGGTTGTGTTTTGTCATTAGCATATCAAAACACCGGAGTTATTTTTATTTATTGCGAGGACCTTTACAAATATATTTGCCTCGAAATGGAACAACGTTACAAAGTTATATTTTGTTAAAAATTGGGTAAATTTGCTAACAAAACGTTAGAAATGATTCGTACAGTATGTGGTGATGCATCGTTATAAAGAATACAAGAGTACGAGTGGTACTACTGCTTTAAATGTGTCCGCGAAAGCGTTGAAGATGAACCAAAGTTAGGGCACAGCTTTTGAAAAACTCAATCATTATTTTTACCAGATTATTTGCAAAGCGATTTTCAAGCACCTTCATTATAAACTCACAGCGTAGCATTTTACTTAAACGGGATGACGAATTGTTAATAAAAAATGATAAAATAAGCAAAAAAAGAGCCTTTTAATAATTCAAAAATAAAGTAATTTCGGTACCACTTAAAACATATACTTCATTAACGATATGGCAAATTTTCCATTCATTAAATGGAATGAATGCAACGGATTTAATACAATCGCAGTTGATCCGATAATCATTAAGAAAATATAAGGCACTTTCTTATTATTATCCATGGAGCTCATTTTTACCTTTCAATTAATGTAAGTGCTTTTAATAGAGGTTCTGTACTTTTTTGAAAATAACTTTATTTTTTGTATTTCCTCTACAAGTAAGGTAGCTTTTTTTGACTTTGTAAAACTGACGTTACCTTAAAGTCTCATATAAATTACAAATATCAATTAAGTAAAATGATTTCGTCGAAACAGTGATGTAAAAATAAAGCATATAATGTATACCTAATTTTAATGATTACATAAAGTACTTAATATGATACTAAGTTCTAGGATTGCTACTTGCACTAGGAACATTAAAATCACTACAAAAACACTGTGATCATGATTGTTCAAAGTAATTTTCCTTCTTCACAATGCGTATTTTAATTGCTCATCGAATTGTGTACGCTACACTTAAACTAATTTAAGTCTAATAGATCTGGATTTTTAATCTTATCAATGCTCTCGGCATTCATTTAATACGTACGAGTCAATCTGAGTTTACAGAACAGGTTGCAATTGGTGGAAAACATATCCATCTTCAAAGAATGCTGATTGTTTGAACTTTCTACTCTACCGCCGAAATATGCAGCATAAACCTTGCTCCAGTGCTCCTATTTCCAAGAATTTTATTGGTAACTTCCGGACTTTAAGTGTGAAAGTCCGGTAGTTATTAAAATTCTTGCACAATTTATTCTACATGGTCTAACTACACCAGTTCACGAACTTTCTCTAAAGATTTCTTGGTGTGTTTGATCTATTTGATTATAGCAAAGCACTTGAGGGCTATCTGCCTAAGGGAAGGGATGCCTTGGTGGAGGACTTTCTAAGGGAAATTGTCTCGTATACATGTTACGCATGGGGAAAACTACGAAAACGCCCATGCGGTCAGCCCGTTTTTAGAATTCGAACCTCGAACCGAACTACCAGTGCTCAGTGACTTTACCGTTCGGCCACTGGTGAGCAAAGATTTGCCGTTTCACGATCTTCCGCGTCTTGTTTTATCACCAATAATTTTCCCTTCATTCGCAAAACTAACTGTATCATTTAAAAACGTGATCACGGCGTAAGTCATTTTTAAATTAAATCATTTGGATCATTTTGAATCCTTCTGATCTCTGATTTTTCTACCAGCAGCAGAACATGATATTTATTCTCCATTCAATAAGAGAATCCATAACAATGAGAACAGAAGGCCTTCGATTATCGATCCTCAGAGCTAAATGAATTTCGTAAATTTAACAAGATGGTTGCAAAAGAGAAAAGACTTAGTTGCAATTCGATAATTACGGCATAATATGCATAATAATTTCATGGCATAATAATTTCATATGCATAATAATTTCATTGCATAATAATTTCATATGCATAAGAATTTCATATATATGCATAATAATTTCATGTCAAAATAGTATAAGAGATAACCAGTTTTGCAGCGATATCCATTGTATATGTTGAAAACACCAATCCTTATGAAAACCATCAGAGGCAGCGCCGTAACTTCGATTTAGTATGTTCTTTGAACAAGTTTTTGAATGATTTTTTAGATTAAGAAAACGATATGGTAGTACCATAGTTAGTGAGAAAATGACATGTGGAACAAGAACAAACAGCTGACAGTCTTTATGAAAATCGAGAAAGGGAGAACTGTTAAATTATCCACATCTTTAAAAAGGTATTTGTACCTATGCGTAACAGCACCATGGATAAGTTGTATAAAAAAACGGATAATTTTCTATCGATCCCTTCCATATGCTGAAAACATCAATCTTTATGAGAATCAAAAGAGGGCAGGACAATGATTTCGATTTGGTATGTTCCCTAGACAAGTTTCTGAATGATCCTTTGTCTCTAGAAAACAATACAGTAGTGTAATTGTTAGCGAGAAAATAATATAGCTCTTCTTTCAGACAGATGAGACATTTATATCAAACAGTAACTGAGAAAATGTTGTGAAACATGCATCAGAAATAACGTTCACTGATGAATAGAATTGAACCAATGCCATTACGTCATTTTTCTAGTTTACACTATTAAATTTTTCATTTTATCATTTGAATTTTTTTTTACTATTTATCGATTTAAGTTTCATACAATAACATTGCCCTTTTATATTTATTTTTATCTGCGTATAGAAGTATTTGTATTTAACATTTGTGTCCTAAACTAAACTATCCCGATACTAAGTTCTGGGATTGCAACTTACTACTAGGAACATTAAAAGCACTACAAAAATACTGTAATCACGATTGTTCAAAGTAATTTTCCTTCTTCACAGTGCGAATTTTAATTGCTCATCAAATTGTGTAAGCAAATTGTCTTATTGTATCTTAAATATCCCGAGTTATCACAAGATTCAGCGTGAGTCTACTACTTATCAGCTGCTTAATTATATTTACTGTTCATTATTTAAATTTCAGGAAATAGTTTTTTTTAAATGTGAAAAAAATAAATTAAGTTAGACATAGAGAAAGGTGTTTCAGCCTTTGTAGGAAAGTGCGTTTTAAAATTAGTCTTATGCTATGAAGTTAAAATTTTAAATTTGTTTTTTAAGCCGAGTCATTAAAAGTGCTAATAAGGAACACTTTCTTTAAAACTTTTTACAAGTCTTGTTCTTTTTATTTAACTCAGAAAATCTTAAGATATTCAGAAACATTATTCAGGTTAAAAAGTTCTTTTAATTAGTAAAATTTATTCCATATAGTTCAGAATGCAAATTTTAAAAACTTTTCTTAACATTTTTATTTCTAAAGATTTTAACATATGCTTGAGTGTCAATTTACTTTGCGTCAATTAATATTTTGATTAAAATTTCATAGACTATGGTTAAAAAACGAAGAATGAAAAATAATAAAATCTGAAAATGTAACAAAAGCGTGAAAAATCTTGATTCTGCTTCCATGAAATATAATTCTATTTTGTTCTTATTACATGATTTCTTGAAACAAAATGTCTAATTCTTGGAAATCATTGAGTTTTATCGAAACTTTAAAGGGATTCGTAAATTACTATACGTAATAAAAATGGTTTATAAGGTATTTCTTCCGCCTTAGCATGACTTCGTGGTGTGGTGGTCTGCACGCTGGGCGCGTATTACAGAGGTTCGTGGTTCCATTCCCGGCGAAGGCGTTTTTCATTTTTCATCACTCCTGCTTCCAAAAATACCTAAAGTCTCTACAAGTTGGTATCAATATACTGTTAACTAGAGCATTAAATTTTTGCGATTAGTTTCTCGATATTTAGAGGATTTTCTGAAATGTTTGTAAAAATAAAATTTTTCTACGAGCATCGGTGCATTCGCAAATCTCAGATCTCAGATTTTCCCTAGGTTTTTAATTAACTTCAATAATTAAATTATTTTCAATATTATTAAATTATTTATTTCTAAGTTATAATTAAATTATTTATTTCTAAGTTATAATTAAATTAAATATAATTAAATTATTTAAATAACTTTAATACCGCCTTCATGTAGAACACATGCGAAACATGCTTTTCGACGTACACTATTTCAAAATTCGCACAATATTCTGCACCTTTAATTATTATATTTCTCCTTACTTTAACGCAGCGTTGCTAGGTCTTGTTAGATGTAATGCTTTTAGTCATTCATTTTAATGGAAACTGGTGACGGATAACAGAACTGATTATATTATCAGAATTTAATTAATCAAAATGTATGTAAACTTATGCTAATTTTCAGTTTTTGACCCAAAACAGGCGTTTTACAGAAGCTGTTTACACACTTTTTAGACGATTTTTATTGTTTTTACAGAAATATTTTACCTACAATTTTCGTGTTAAAATGTTCTGTTTGATAATCCTTATTCTTCACTATCTTTCTACACCGTAATTTTAAAGACTTTAAAGCCTTTTGTAGTGTCGGAAGAGGTATTTTATCTCATTCCTCCTGAACAGCTTTCCAAAGACCAAGAAGGGTTGTAGGGCGACGTTTCCACAATCCGCATTTTAAGAGTCCAAAAGAAAAAAAAAAAAAATGATGGGTGATTTACATGAAGAGATTTAGTACTATTGGCTACTTGCTTTGTCTTGATGCAGTTCTACTGATTGATAGCACTGTGGGTAAAGAGAAGGTATTTAATATTTGAAGATTTGGTATAAATATATTCCTAATAATATGTAGAATTGACCTGAATAGTTTCCAGCTCTCTCTTTATTTCGTATTGTTAGTGGTTAATTTGTATTGTGACGGTACTCTCTGTTTAATTTCCGGGTAATAGTTGCATTAAATAGTTGCATGCATAATTACTTATATTAGTTCCTAGTATTTGTAACTAGTAAACAATTAATTTAGGCCTTTGGTAGAATTTTAAACAAATGAACCTTTATTTTACAACTAATAAACAGCGAGAAATTTTGACGCTGAGACTACTTCATTTGGCGACGTTTTGGATGTTTCTAAGAAATACATCATTTTTGGACAACCCAGAATTTATTCTTCAACAATGATCAAGTGATACTACTCCCTTACTTTCCTTTTTTTAAGAGAATAAAAATACAAGGCTTCAGAACTGGGAGTCAGATTACAAATAATGTAATGCGTTTGTAGACTAGATTCCTGTTGAGTTGAAGTATTCAATAATTTTCGAGCTTTGTTTCGAGTACAAGTCTGTTACTTCATTTGAACATTTTAGGTACAAATTTTTAGGTTTTCAAGTACTCGTATTTTGCTTATATTGAACAAGCAAAACGGAAATATTCTTTAAGATGGAATTGAACCCAAAAAACTTCATTTTATGTTGAAGATTTAAAGTGTATGTATGTTTTATGTTAAATTACCTTCATTTTAAGCTTTTATTATATGTCCCGGTAGAATTATTATCGAAGTGGCGACTGAAGCTCAGAGATGTATGTAAATTATATTGCCTATAAACATGGTTGTTAAAGACATGCGGATCATATTCACAATGCCAGTAATTCTTACGTTAGAAATCCATTTTAAGATACTTTGGATGAGAAGCGTTAACCTAACTACTAAATACAATATTCTTTTTCTTTGCATTCTTTGAAACAGATAATTTTGCTATCTATGTAGGATTTGATGTTAGTTAATGAGTTACGGTTTGAATTTTTACAGTAACTTTCCGTAGTCCTTATCAGAATGCAAATTAGTTGTTTAGTATTTAAGCTGAGGGTTTCAACGTTTTAATGTTAGAGCTTTTGCCTGCCTTGCTTGTACGAGTAGTTAGGTAATATAGCCAGTTTTGCGAAAGTTTACTTCGGCATCAGCCATCTTGCTAGCGGACTTTTTAATGCCCGCCGTTGATTACTTACGTCAGCTTAAGTAGATTATTTTACCTTCAGTCTCAGACTACATTACTTTAATTATTACATTGAATTTAAAACTTTTAGTTTTATGTAGTTTTAAAAACCAGAAAATGACGGATTTTTGTCTGTAGTGCAAGCAGTTTCTTCTGTTAATTTCAAGAGTTCAATAAAAATGTTATTTTAAACTTCTTAAAACTTTGTGCCTTAAATTAAAACTACAGCGATGACTCACTTGTCAGACTAGTAGGATCTGAGAACTTTGAGTTAAACGTCTAGACACTGCAGAACCTTACAAACCGATGCAGGTTCGAATTTGTGGTACGGATGGACGTTTATGATCCAAAAAAGTCTCTCGAAAGACTGACGGTAGGGAAAGAAGAGGAACAAGACAATCGAACTCCAGGGCTATGGGGACTTTTGATCAGAATTCGGATGGAGCTCAAATAGATAATTACCTTCTGCTTTAACTAAATTAAAAAGTTAAATCCATTTACGAAAATTTGTATCTACTCCTAAAATGTATTCTTAAGGTTTTAACTTGTGGTTATTAGTTGCATTAAATGCTTATATTAGTTTGAAGTATTTGTAACAAATAAGCAATTAATTTCAACCCTTGGTATAATTTTAAACAAATGAATCATTATTTTGTAACTAATAAAATAATATTCTTAATTTTGCAAATAATTCCTGAAATCTGAGCATGTACCTCATGAAATTTGAGCGTGTCCTAAATCAATCCACAAGATTGTTTGAATTAACTGTTTCATTAGCTGGCAGAAGAGAAGAGTGCGGGCCTTTTGATTATAGTACATGTATACGTCACAGCACAGATTCTTTCTTTTCGTTATTGAAATGCATATAACAATAAGTATATTTCGATGTTTTCGACTATAGGTTATAGTCGAAAACATCGCGGACGAAAACGTCGCGGCGAAAACAACGCAAGGTGAAAACGTCGTGGTACAAAATATTTTGGGAGAAAAGAAAGCAAAAAGATAACATCGCAGTCCTAAAACATCGTGGTACAAAATATCGTCGTCGAAAATAAAGCGGTTCAAAAACTTCGCAGTTTAAAAACATCATCGTCGAAAATATTGTGGTAAAAAAAAAGCACCTACAAATCATCGCATAATGATAACATCGCACACATGAGTTTTTCAGGTTTTAAAATTTGCAAATGTATATTCGCATAAAGATTTGGAAGTGCAAGAAATGTTAACTTAAGAAATGTTTAAGAATAAACAAACAAAGATACAAAACAAGATACAACTTTCACCAAAACAATATCAGATTAATAAATGTGAACGAAAGCAATTTGACGCTTAATTAAGCAATTTTTATAGAGGTAACCTCGTGCAGTTATTTATCTTTCTTTTTTAAAACTTTTTGGTTGTATTTTTCATGAAACATTATGAGTAAAATTTTGTAAAAAAAAGTTGAATTTATTAATACCTTTGTTATTAACTATGTAAATTTAAAATTATATTAAGTGCTGTAAGTTGCGTTAATTTTCTAGTCATTTTCAATTTTTAAATGCTTACGTTTTCTTCTTACATTTTCAATAAAAATTTATTAGTTCATTCAAAAGTATGAAATATGAATGTAAAAATATCCCTCTTCATTTCTTGTGCTCCCAAATCATTATGCAAAATTGCATTGACAGCTTTTAAAACCTTAAAAACGCATGTGTTATCGTCATGCGATGATTTGTAGGTACTTTATTTTTTACCACAATATTTCCGATGACGATATTTTTAAACTGCAAAGTTTTTGAACTGCTTTATTTTTATATTTCGTACCACTATATTTAAGAACTGTAATGTTTTCTCCTTGCTTTCTTTTCTCCCACGATGTTTTGTACTACGACGTTTTTGCCTTGCGTTGTTTTCTCCCCAACGTTTTCGTCCGCGATGTTTTTGCCGCTATGTTTTCGGCGGATACTTTGCTATATGTAAACGCTATCATCTCAGTACTCTCAGTATCAATTTATATACATTTTCTGTTTGTTTACTTTCACGCCTCTCGTAATTAATTTACAATTATTCATTGCCCTACTTTGGCAACATGATTTAGCATAATTTGTCGTAGCCATGGATTTCGGTCTTTAGAATGTAGCTAACCTACAACAGTTTTAATGTTTATTTTAAACAGAACTATGCTATCAAATTATATTATTAGATGCTTTAATATGGATATTTTAAATATTGTATGTTTATGATCTGTGATTTGTAGGACGTAGAGGTAGTTAAGTCTTATATCAAAACGAAAACTCTCAGTCATCTTTCGAAGCCATTTGATTAGTGACCATTGAACACTTGTTATGTCTTCTACTACAAAGGCTCTGAATTTCTCAAGGAGAAATCTTAGCACATAACTGTAACACACCTGACTCGTAATTTATCAAAACCTCCCATGCTGCTTACAGCACGCAAAATATCCATTCATACAGATAACATAAAGTCTCCAAAAAACTCTTTTGTACATTAAACAAGAACGGAATAATATTCCACATTTTTATTCTAAGAAGGAACTCTAGGGAAGAAACAAAACAATTGTTTTAAAAAGCGCATAAATAAATATTTTCAGTTATAAAGTTTCAAAATTATAATGCCAGTAAAAAGTATCATAAAGCAAAATGATTCGATTCTAATTTCTTTTCAAATCTTATGGCTTATGGCTTTAATTTCTTATAGCTTTAATTTCAGTATAAGATTTAGAATTCATACATAGTTTGATTCTTAAAATTACTATAAATATCAGCTGCATAAAATTTAAATAATTTACAGCAGGAGTGCATTAAAAAGCATAATTTTCGTTGATTTTCTACAGCACTGACATCAGAAAGCTTTGAAAAAAAATCCAAATCTTTTAATAGACAGTTTAAATTAGTGAAAAGGTTTGCAACAGTAAATTTTTATCCCAAATGTTTGTTTTCATATGAATTTTCAACTACATCATATTACCTCCTATAATAATGGGATTCAATCCTGCAGTCTAAGTATCATTTCAGCAACGAACATTTAAAACAAAATCTGATGTGGACACCACATGACTTCCTGGTATGGCTTATAAAATTATACATATTTTTTACTGCATTTCCTTTAAACTTATTTCCTAGAGTTTCATTGGAGATATGTTTCTCATTGAATTAATTCAGTTCTCACTTCGCGGCAAGTCAGCAACACATAAAAATCTTTAAAAAATTTTTCATTAAACATTGTATAAAACGGAAAAAACAGAAATACTAAATACAGTTAAAAACAGTTTTACAATTAAAATTAGAGTTTATACGCAACAACAAGCCCTTCGGCCAGCAGACAGGAAGACAGATTTTTCGGCGCACAAAAAGTTTACTTTTAGTCCAACTTTGCAAAAAGACGCTGATGTTTTGCACAAACTGAATTAATTCACTATCCTAATAAGTTTCATATATAAACAAAGACTTAATATAAAAAAAAACACTTACATTTTTGATAATTCTACAACTACTGCATGCAGGCTAGCTAAAGGCATAAAAACCTTAACAAGATATAAGAATGACCTAATTCAATATCACACTTAAAGCAAAAAATGCACATTTTACCAACGTATAAGAAAAAAAGAAGCTGAGCTCACCCAGCCGGGTAACAGAGTGGGCATATATATATAAGTGTGTGTGTGTCTGTGTGTGTGTAATTATAGCTGCAGCCGATTGCAACCAAAAACGGAGGTGCACATCTACATGTTATAGAAGTTCCATACAGAAAATTTCAACGCTTTGAGGCTACATCTTTTTGAGTTATGGGAGATATATACATGTCTACGTATGCACGTACTCATAGACGTCACGGAAAAAATATCTTCTGAATAGATTTTGAATCCACTTTTCTATCCATTTTGGGAGACCGAGTCCTTTATTCTGTCCTTCCGTAATAGTGTCACTTATAAACATTGTTCAAATGGATGCGAGAGCGGTCAAAATGAATATTTTCGTTAAAGTATGGCACCCAAAATTTTCGCGATTACAATCCATCCTCTACTTCGTACAAGGAAGTAAAAATAAAAATATTTATTTTTTCCCCAGTTTGTTGAACACAAATCAGTTTGACTTTTAATCTAAGATTATGACAAATCATTCAATACTTCGAACTCAGCGCTGAACTAAACAAACTCTGTACTCAAATTGAAAGCAGATGTTCAGACCGGTCTTATATAGTTTTCATCCGGCCGCCGAGAAATCTCTAGTACCTTCCATTTATAGACATCCATGAAGTGGTCCATGAAGCATCAAGATATAATAATATTAATCCATCAAAATGCAGCTAAATATTAAAGAAATTCCTCAGTTCAATTTTACAAAAAAGCAAAGTTAATTCAATCGCTTACTCCATTAAGTTTGCTTTATTCATTTACTTTGCTTCATTTATTCTTTTCTTCCATTATAATTTTCATCATTTCTAAATAAGCCATACTTTCGGTTTTCCAACGATCGATAACTTCATCCGTTTGCATGCTTTCGGAGATGCCATCTCTTAAATGAAAGAATAACACTCCTGTTAATATCATGACTAGCTTCAGGAAATTCCTTTAAATCATTAAGTATGTCCTTTTCTGCGTCATAACAATTTCCATTGTTTCTGTCGTAAATACATGTAAGAATGTCTCGTTAATCTCTTGAATGCGCGATGTGAATCTTTAATTACGCTGATGAAGGAGACGCAATTCCAAGCTTTCAAGAAGTACGAGTTCTCATTACGCTGCTTAGCTTATGCATGTTAAAAATACGAAGCAAAAGTAATTTTGCAAATATAATTATTGATGCATATTATTTTTGATTCCTTAGGAAAGAAATCGTCTGACAATAATCACAATTTGCAGATTGTAGACAAGCGCTTTGTAAATTTAAATGTATTCAAACATTTCTGACATATTTAAAAATGTATATTATCATAAGGTTTCAACGAAACGTAAATATCAGCGCAAAGAACACCTTCGATACAGTTACAAGTATTTAGTAAATTTTGCAGTACAGCAAATCCTGCTATTTCAGAAACAACTGCATATCGCTTTAAAACTTAGCCAAATCTTCCCCTAATGATGTTGCTAATAAAACTAGTATGTAGAATACAGGCTAATTCTAAAGATGTGTCAATATGCTCTATTATTTGCTCATTCAAGTGTCTTTGCTTAAATAGCCATTAAGAGTTGTAGAAAATATTATACATTTTCAAAAGTCTTTACGCGGTTTTTAGTTTCGTAACCGTTGTTTGTAGATATATAATTTAAAGTGCAAAAATGTTTTAAACAACTATGCCATAGCTTTCATATTTTGGTATTTTTACTTCCATGTACGAAGCATTGTAATTACGAAAAATTTCGGTTACCATACTTCAACAGAAACATTCATTTTGACCGTTCCCGAATTCATTTGTGCGATTTTTGTTTGCGTGAAATCTATGTGTATGGATAAAATAAAGGAAATATTGTTTCTAAAACAGATTATAAAATGAATTTAAAAGGGATACAAAAGAGATTTTTTTGTTACGTCTGCACTTGTATATATATATATATATAATGTCGTATGATCTTAAAATTCACTTAGTTCGAAAACAAGTTATTCTAATATTTGCGCAATAGCTGAAAAGTAAGATAATAATAATAATAATTTATTTCCCCAAATTATTTATTATTTATTATAATTTAGTATTATAATAAATAATAAATAATTTAATATATTATTTATTATAATACTAATATATAATAATATAATATAAATAAATTATTATTATTATTATCTAATAATAATAATAATTTTATTATTATTATTAGATATTAATAATTTATTTATTTATATTATATATTAGTAATAATTATTTATTTATTTATATTATATATTATGGTACTTTTCCGTTTCGCCGGCGCAAATCTCGCCAAGCAGACTTTGTTGGCGACAACATACAGTATACACATAAAAAATGTTAATTCTAAGAATTTTTTTTTTTATTTTGAAGGCATAAACATTTTAATATGGTTTAAAATTTTGTAAAAAGCCAATAAATAAAGACAATAAATTTGTAAAAAGACATTAATTTAAGAATTTACTATGATTTCATGGTTCAAAATCCTGATTCGCCGGTTCGTATCACGTGACCCCAAGTGATCTCATCTCACGTAAACTACGCTACTAAAATCTAATTCTCTCAGTAATTATCTACATTAATTTCAAGTTAAATCTTAATTTGGAATACAAGTTTAAATGCAAGAATTATTTCAATTCGTACGAATAGCTTACTCAGAAATTATGTATAACCGCAGTGCTTTACTTCGCTAGTGCATTCTCATTAGAATTGATGAATTTAACACTTGATTTCGCCTTCGGATGAGCGGTGTAATTGCGTTCTAATTGACTTAATTACCGTGAATTGTCTTAGGGGATAAAATTTAAATATCGTGTAAAAATTCTATATTATTGTATGCCAGTATTGAAAGAAACAATCTGATAAGAAATGGCTTCAACTTGTTTTCAAACTGAGACGTGAAAGGTTACCAGCGAAGATTTTCCGTCTGGCATCAGTGAAACCATTATTGGCGACTTTATCGTTTGCGCCGGCAAAACGGAAAAGTACCTATATTAGTAAGATAATAATAATTACTTATTTTAGTTTAGGGGGACAATTACTCAAGTATTTTACTCGTATCAATTTTACTACATAAATTGCTTTTCACTCAAAATCTATATTAGCGAAAATGCTTAATTCAGAAGGAGTTCTTTGATACTCTACTTTGGTTCTAAATACTATCACTTCACGGAACTATTTAGCCTAACTTAATTTGCCAGTTTGGCATCTCCATTATTACTCGAGTAAAAGACGAAACACCTTCGTATTTATTAATTATTGTTCATTGAACGGGAGTTGGTTTGTTACCCTTGAAAAGTCAACTAATTTCCGATCAACAGCAATAATTACTTGATTTTAATTTAATTTCTTTGTCAAAGTTTAAAATTTTGTTATTCATGATTTAATTCAAGTCCCCGTAAAACATTTTTAACAATTTACATTCAAGTTGTAAGGATCTTAACTTTTACTAACGTTTATTTTATTTTAAATCTTTACTATCACTTCTTATTTTCTACTTCCGGCCAGAATTATAAGCGTTAAGGTTTTTATGCAAAGTTTGTCTGGCGAACGCCAAGTATTTAAGTTGTGGCTTTTTGCCAAGCGAGAGAGAGGAAGCAGTGAGTCGAAGCAGGCCGCTTACCTTAGAAGTTACGCAGTTGCTTGTTGCCTTCCAGGCCAGAGGTTTTAATCCTCTTGATAAATTTTAAACGTATTGTAGTGTTCACAGTTCTCTGTACTACATACGCCTCCTGTTAATATAAGGCCAATCTTCCACGTTTATTATTCTAAAGTTAAATTAGAGTTTAGTTTTATTTTTATACTTTTACGTTTTGACCCCAAGTAGCGGGTCGGTGTATTCCGAAGTACAGAAGTCATTGTAAATAGAGGAAAATAAAGGGTTTTGTATACCCTTCGTCTGTATCCTGTCTACTTACCACAATTAGTGAACATAGCTTTAGTAAGCTCTCTGTTCCGAGTCAGGTCCTTGTATGTTCCCGAAGAAGGTAAGAAGGAACATTGAACCTGATAGTGGCGCCCAATGAAGAAGAATAACCATGGCCGAGTTTCAAGAAGAACCTGTGCTGCCTGCAGAAACGGCTCAAAATCCAGAAATGCCAGCTGCCGCCCTGGAAGGATTTGGTTACATCGTCCAGACCATGCGCGCTTCGATGAAACCAGAAGCAACATTTAATGGAAACTCACCGGTAACCAGTTTTTTGGGAAAATTGGATGACCACTTCATGCTCTACCCCGTGCACGAGTTTCAAAAAGTTACCTTAGCTACCAGCGCTTTGAGGGGCCAAGCGCTTAACTGGTTCAAATGTATAGGCAGAAGTCTCTTGGGTCAAGCAGGAAGTCCCACCTATACTTACGAAAATTTCAAGACTGCCCTACTAAAAGCCTTCCCTGTTGTAAGGGATCGTGCGAAATTAGAAACGGAACTTTTTAGTATATATCAACAAAGAATCGAAAACCTCTCAAGCTTTATTTTAAGAAAAATTCACGTCTTCAAACTCTTGTATGGAAACCGTCCGGATCCTGAAATAACTCAAGTGATTTTGCCGAGGTTACTGCCCCAAGTGCAAGACTTTATTAAATTAAGAAATCCGACTACACTGGAAAAGTTATTTGAGCTAGCAATCCAGTTTGAAAGTAGAAGAACGGCGGACGTCGAAAGAAGACGCCAATATCAACAGCGAAACCAATTTGGTGCGCCAAGACTACAGCAAACTCAAGCACACGGCTACGGAAGCAAAGCGAATCAGTGGGCCAGGAAACCCGAGCATTCAAAAACAGCCGGCGAACGTCGACAGTTCAATAGCAACCCAGGAAAAAAGTCTCAAGGCCATTGGAAAAAGAAGGAAAGCATGGAAACAAAAAAGGATTTAAACTAAAACGGATTTCTGCTGACGGGAGGGTGCGGAAATCCGAAGGCCACGAAAACCCCTCTTCCTACAAGTTAAATACAGTAATGGTGAAAAATTTGACTCTTCCGAAGATTGAAGTGTTGGTGAATAATATCCCAGCCACCGCACTCTTGGATACAGGCGCGCAGTGTTCCTGTGTGGCAGAAGATTTTTTTTAGGAAGTATTTTCGCAAATACTGCATATATAATTCGCATAATTCGACAGTGTTAGCGGCGCAAGGAGAAAAATGTAAGTGCATAGGTAAAGTACCGTTGTATATCCGTATCAAGGACGAACAAGTAAAGGTGATGTTTTTTATAGTAAAGAATCTGCAAGCACATATAATCTTAGGAATAGATTTTCTTTCAGACGCACAAGCAACACTGGATTTTAATGAAGCGTCCCTTAAGCTGACAATGAAACCAGTCCGTGCAGAAAAGGCAGAACCGCCGATGTTAAAACTTGACCACTTCCCTAATGACGAGCAAGGAAGAATCCGACAAGTGGTAAGTGAATTTGCTTCGTTATTTAGTGATATTCCAGGATTTACTCAGGTTACTAACCATAGTATTGACACCGGAGATGCAATGCCAGTTCGCCAAAAACCATACCGGTAATATAAGAATAAGGAAAAAATTATAGAATGGCATATTACTGATATGCTACGTAAAAAGATCATAACGCCCATCTCAAGTAGTTATGCTAGCCCGGTGGTTTTATGTAAGAAAAATAATGACTATCCTTTGACGCATCCAAAAAGGTGGAGATTCGCTATTGATTACCGTAAATTAAACTCCATAACTAAATATCCGGTATATCCGTTACCGATCATTGAAGAAATTCTAAGGAACATAAAATCAACCAAATTTATGACGACTTTAGACTTAACGACTGGTTATTTTCAAATAGGGATTAGGCCTGAGGACGTGCCTAAGACTGCTTTTATAACCAAGTCTGACACTTATGCATTTTTGCGTATGCCGTTTGGCCTTTCAGGGGCCCCGGAAACATTTCAGCGATGCATGGACATTGTGTTAAGACCTGTTCTTGGAAAGTCCACATTTACCTATTTAGACGATATCATTATTACTAGTGATAATCTCGATCAACATGTACAGGATTTAAGACAGGTGTTTTCTTTATTAAATGAGGCCCGTCTAAAAGTTAATGTTGAAAAGTGCAAATTTGCAGGCCCTGAATTAAAATATTTAGGTTACAAAATATCTCAAAAAGGAATCGAGACAGACGAATCAAAAATAATCGCTGTACAAAAGTATCCGACTCCAAACACGGCAAAGAAGCTCTCTTCTTTTCTAGGACTTTGTTCATATTATAGGTCTTTTATAAAAGACTTTGCGGCTATCGCTGAGCCATTGTTAAAATTAAAAAGCAAAAAGGCAAGATTGTCGTGGACGGCCGAAGCCAATAGTGCTTTCGAAAAATTAAAACAAGCATTAACGCAAGCCCCTATGTTGAAATTTCCGGAAAAGGATGAGAATTTAGAAATTACAGCGGCTGCTTCGGATTATGCGGTAGGAGCGGTACTTTCGCAAAATCAGCAGCCCGTGGCATTTTTTAGCCGAACTTTAAATCATACACAAAGAAACTATTCCGCGAACGAGAGAGAGGCACTTGCAGTTCTGTTAGCAGTGCAAAAATTCCCGGTTCTATTTTGGAAAGGCGCCGATAACAGTGTACTCTGATCATGCGGCGGTAACTAGATTGTACTCAGGGAAAAATTTATCCCCAAGGTTAATAAGATGGGCACTCAAGCTGCAAGAATATAATCTGGTAATCAAGCATACCCCCGGAAAGGAAAATATCGTAGCAGATGCCCTATCAAGAATTAAAATAGATGAACAAGGTAATACCGTAAAGGTGGCAATGCTCACAGCATGTACAATAAATTCCCGAGAAACTGTAATAACCGAACTGGGTAAGGATCCTGAGTTTGGAAGCATTTATGAGTATTTGAAGGATCCTGAAAATTTTAGCCACCAAGATATAGTGGCGATAAGAAATAGGGCGGCCCATTACGAACTAATAGATGGTCTATTATTCTATACAAAAACTACGAATTCCAACAACGAATTTCGAACTGTTATCCCAGCTAGTCTTAGATTAAATATCCTGCAGGAGCTCGTGACAGCCCTTTAGCTTCTCATGCTGGTATTCGAAAAACTATCCAACGCGTACGCGAGGCAGTCTACTTTACTGAACTGCAAAAGTTAACAAGGCCGTATGTCCAGTCCTGCCCAACATGTCAAGTAGTTAATTATATTAATTTCCGCCCGGCCGGGTTTCTAAATAGTATTAAATCCGAATTTCCAAATGAAATAATTGGCATCGATTTATTGGGCTATTTCCCGAAAAGTCAGTTAAATAAAAGTCGCTATCTCCTTGTTATGGTTGATCATTTTAGTAAATGGACCGAAATTGTTCCCTTAAAACGAGCCTCCGCGAAATTAGTTACTGATTCTATTTTAAATAAATATATTTTAAAATACGGGGCGCCCCTAAAAGTTATATCGGATAATGGTCCTCAATTTGTAAGTAATATATTTGAAGACGTGTGCCAAAAACTGGGCATACGTCATTTAAAAATGGTCCCGTATCGGCCGCAATCAAATATAGCGGAACGGGTCAATAGAAATATAGTGAAAATTATCCGTAGTTATGTTAAAAATTTTCATAAAAGCTGGGATAACTATGTCGATGAATTTGCTTTCGCCCTTAGGTCAGCAAAACATGATACAACGGGCAAAACTCCTGCTGAGTTATTTTTAGGCAGAAAGATTATAACGCCGTTAGATAAATTATTTTATGTGCAACAAAGAGCCCCAGAATTTAAAATGGGTAATATAGAAAAACTAATTAAGGAAGCAAATAGGAATACGGAAGTAGCACAAAGAAAACAGAAGCTCTATAATGATTTGAAACGACGGGGAGTAACTTATAAAGTAGGGGATGAAGTTTTAAAAATTAAGCACTCACTTTCTTCAGCACCAGAAGATAAGACTGCCAAATTTTTTCCACGATTTGAAGGATTATATGTTATAGAAAAAATAACTCACGCTGTAGTAGTGTTAAAAGCCAGAAATGGTGAAACCTGCTCCGCAAACATTGATCAATTCAAACCCTACTTTGATCGTAATAAAATGCAAATATTTTCAGATCTTTTGCAGGATCCGGCACGGCAGACACCGCAGGCACAAGCTCCAGAGGTGGAAAAACGACAAGTACAAGGGCAAGCCATTTAGAGGCAGGAGCAAGTGAAAAGAAAATTTCCCCGCGGAAAAACTGAAGGTAGCAAGAAAAAGAAGCCGTTCCACCGTCCAGAAAAGAGAGTTCACGAACACCCCCAGAATGAAGAAGGGAGAAGGACGACGGATGTGAAGAGAACCAGGAGAAATGACGGCAACTATAACCCGGCTCTAAAACGGAAGATCTACTCATCCGACAGGACTCTCCGCAGCAAATGTCGTCGAACTGCGGAAGGGCCATCAGCGGCGGAGGAAAAGTTACAAGGAAAATTTGAACGGCCAGCAACGAGGTCCAAGCAGGAACACGACAGAAGTTTCCCGGTTCCGCCAAGACCAGCTGCCATCAAACGGCCAAGAACACAAGCAGAGGAGAAAAAGAAGGTATTCAAGGGTGACCGAACTGGTGAAAAAAGGAAGCTTCCAGAGGAAGGCGCTGAAGGGCGAGCCCGTACAAGAAGGAGGATAAATCAAACGACTATCTGCAATACCTTTAAGGACTGGGCCCAGAAAAGGATGTCCGAATATCACAAAGATAAGTAAAATTTTATGTTACTTTGCAAACTTAAGTTAATCTTTCATTCTTACTGCAAGTGGCAGATTTCAAGAAGTTTTACCTCATGCGAGGTCTACCTTTATCGCCAAAAGAGCGAGAAATGAGTTGTTACCGATTTTGGTATTATGTTTTTCAATTAATCGCGCGTAAAATTAAAGTTGATGTATAATAGCGTTGTGTAAAGACTTAAATATTGTAAAAAGTTATTGTATAAATTTTATTTAAATCATTCTAGCAAGAAAGAAGTTTTAGTCTGAAAGACTTTTTGAAATGTAGTATTTCAATGTAGAAAGGATTGGCACTTGCTTTGAAAAGAATAGAAGTTAACAATGTACTACTAATGTATGTTTTCAAATGTGTAAAATTAACAGAATGTTGGTATGTTCTTATATACAATGTGAACTGTTATTTTAAATGTTAAGAAATACCGTGATATGGTAAAAGTGAATGTTAAAATTTTTTTATTCGTGTGACTGTAAAAAGACTAAAGCATGGCGAATATGTGTTAAAGGTTGAATGATGTAGTTAGGCTCTCTGACGCTACACTTTAGAATTAGCCACTTTTAGAATAGTACCTCAGGGTTTAGAGTTGAAATTAGGGTGTGTTAAGAGGTCTTGTTATGTTGAATTTTAACACGTTGGTGTTTTGATTGTAGGAGGAAGTGTGGAACACGTAGACAGAAACACATTCGTGTTTGGTGTTCTTTTACAACACATGTCAGAGAGCACGGGGAGAGATAATTAAAATAGTCATGAATGAAATAAGAATGTTAAGTGAAATATAATTATACATGTTACTTGCCATTTCATTGTGTAACATTTCATTAAACTAGTTTTCCTTCCAGATCTCTGGAAGGAACCAGATTTGAATAAGAGCTCCTGTTTAGATGCAGTACAGATGAAAAAAAAAATTGTGTATCCTGGGAGCTGCTATTGTAAAAACAAATTTCTTTCTTTTAAATTTCTAGTTTCTAGCTAAGTATGTTTGTAAAAGATTGGCCTCGCCTTAGATTCTAGAGCTAAAAGTTTTCAACAAGGTCGTTTTAGACCTCAGTTTCAAACTAATTAACTCTGGCGGGAAGTATGTAAGGATCTTAAGTTTTACTAACGTTTATTTTATTTTAAATCTTTACTATCACTTCTTATTTTCTGCTTCCGGCCAGAATTATAAGCGTTAAGGTTTTTATGCAAAGTTTGTCTGGCGAACGCCAAGTATTTAAGTTGTGGCTTTTTGCCAAGCGAGAGAGAGGAAGCAGTGAGTCGAAGCAGGCCGCTTACCTTAGAAGTTACGCAGTTGCTTGTTGCCTTCCAGGCCAGAGGTTTTAATCCTCTTGATAAATTTTAAACGTATTGTAGTGTTCACAGTTCTCTGTACTACATACGCCTCCTGTTAATATAAGGCCAATCTTCCACGTTTATTATTCTAAAGTTAAATTAGAGTTTAGTTTTATTTTTATACTTTTACGTTTTGACCCCAAGTAGCGGGTCGGTGTCTTCCGAAGTACGGAAGTCATTGTAAATAGAGAAAATAAAGGGTTTTGTATACCCTTCTTGTGTATCCTGTTTACTTCCCACAATTAGTGAACATAGCTTTAGTAAGCTCTCTGTTCCGAGTCAGGTCCTTGCATGTTCCCGAAGAAGGTAAGAAGGAACATTGAACCTGATAAAGTTACTTTAAAACAATATTCGGAATTAAACTTTCTAACTCTGGGTTTACTCTTTTTAGATACTTCTTCTAAAATTAATGTTAGGAGATACTATAATCAATATTTCTTTAGTGTGCAGGATATATATATATATTATTATTCAGTGCGTAAGAGATGTATATTAAGCTGTACAGTGCCAAGTTATGTGATAATACTAGTAGATGCATGAATACAATAACATATAAACAAAGACATACAGACACAATTACATATAGACAAAAACGTATATAAGCTTATATTTGGTATATAATATTCCTTGGTGACATAAACATTTGGTACTTACTACTTCATATACTTTCATAACTAGGTCCATAAAACAATGTTATAACTAGTATTGGGTGCTTATATATAACACATACAGCGATGTGCAATGCGGTCAGTTATGCAGTATATCAGCTCCGTAGGAAGTGAGAGCCAGTGCTCTTGCAAAAAAATTTGCAAGCGTGGCAAGGGTCTCAAAGAAGCTATGTGTCTTCTTAAAGCAGCCCAAACATGCTCGATAGGATTCATGTCCGGTGAACGAGCCAGCGACTTCATGCACTCAGTTGTTTGATGCTATTAATCATACACTATGAGAGCTCTGTTTGCTCTAGAGTTCTCGTCCTGTAGCAAGATATTTTCACCTATTGCCCTAGCATAAAGGAGCATATAGGAATCAAGGATGTCATACCTATAGCCCTGAGCATTCATGATTCCAAGTGGAAAGACATGGGGTTCTTTGCATCCACCCAAAGGGATACCACCCCAAACAAAGACAACATAGACGCTGCCTCCTCCATAGCTATCTCTTTCACGGATGTTTGATGGATGATAACGTGTTCCAAGTTGTCTGAAAATCACATAACGCTTACTATCGCTTTGAGGCTGAAATTGGACTCATCCGTAAAGAAAATAGTCCTCCATTGATCAGCTGTCCAGTGGACATATTGACGTGTCCACCTCAAACTTTCCCTTCTATGACGTGCCATGAGAGAGGCACAACATAGAAGTGTGGCGTGAGGGGCACGTCATAGATGTAACGCGACTGGACTGCATGGACCTTATAAGAGATATATTTCTTATAAGATCCATTGTTGGACTGGATGTGACGTCACTGGAAGGTTGTTGTGATGGTAGCGGCACGCCACGTCAATCTTCCACACAACCGGACTGTATGATGGTCTAGAAGCGAAATCAGTTTCAGAAGGTCACGTGACCGAAATAGTTGATTTCTTTCTCTTCACTATAATCGCGAATATCTAATTTTGCCGAAAATAATAGTTTTCTCTTTAAATAAATGTAAGTAAAATTAATAAACCTGAATAGGTCGCATGATTTACATTAAATTTTTCATACCGCAATATTTTCACAGGCGGTAAAAATGTATATCTTAAATAATTTTTTAAATAGTTGTACTTTGTTTATGTAACTAAAAATATCATTGAGAACTGTAAATGAAATGTGATGTAACTAAACACATCGCTGCATACAAACTTTATTTTTACAATTTTAATAAAAATGGAATCCATTTATATAATATCTGATTTAAATTTATTCCCAAAATAATATAAAATCCACATAAGAGGGGAAATTCAATAGATTTGTGGATGTAAAATTTCTTTAGATTTTCTTAATAGTAAATTAAATATTAAGGGCAGAATAGTTTGTAAAATTCCATGCCGCTACCATCGCATCAACTATATAAATTTTCGGAAGAAAATATCCATAGTCATCCCTAGTCTCTTCACGCCATTCACTTAAAAAACTGGATATCACAATTTTGTCAAAACAGGGAAGTGAATTAAAAGTTTCTTAAATGATAGAAACTTTGAGTGTAAAGATAAATTTACACGCATATTATGCTATAAATAAATCTTTCAAGAAAATTTCAAAGAATTAAATGCTAATTACACTGATAAAAAGAACAGCCTTCTATTTGTGCCATCTCCAATTTTACGTTGTATAATTTTTTCCAAACCGCCTGAGAGGTAAGTGGTTAGGCTCGTTTATTTTAAAGTGTTTTCCCTAAATTACAGACCTATTTCACTATCAAAAATAAATTAATAAAACTTGGAGCTGTACCATATACACACATGCTACATATTATACATGATCTATGCATAAGCAAAGCATAAGTAAAAATAAACAGTTGTGACTTATTAATTGAAATTAATTGATAAATTTTTTAACTTTTTATATAAACATTTTAAATTCATTTTAACATTTTATATTTTGTATAATTATTTAACATTATTTTGCAAGGTATCAAATAGATATTTTCTAACCGAGTTTTTCATTCCACAAGTGCAAGAATATGTTAAAGTTAATTCGACCTAACTTGTATGCAAGATAACTTATATAAAATACTAAATTGCTTTCCTGATATAAGAAATATATCTTTCATGTTTTTTAAGAATTTCAACAAAGAAGAAATATGCAATTGAAGCAATCTCAATGGAGCAGTGTTAATAAAGCAATCTCAGAAGTTAATTTCCCCCTAATTCTTTAAGAAAACCAAAAATACCTAGTGAATGAATACTATTGTAACCAGTCCTGGCAAATATTGCATTTTACAACCCTTAATTCTTTCATGGAAGCATAACCTGAAACAGAAACCAGCATTGGTAAATTATCAGAAGAAACATTTTCTAAAGAAAAATCGTTGATTAGTTAATTTGAATAATCATCGATATTCACAAATGTAAAGATAGAATCCTTATCATAATCTGGTAAAAGGAACGTTTTAAGGGACATTCATACTCGATGATGAATTCATAATATTGCTTTTAAAACGAAGCTTCTTGTCACTTTCTAACAATTGTAGGTAATTTATGCAACAATTTGAACCTGACATTTGCCGATACATTCCAAAACGTGATTCAAGAGCATCAGTTTGAAATTTTTTTAACAATACGTATTCAGCCTGATAATTTTGAAACAAATACGGAATGGATGTATCTGTAGTTGTTATTAATGCCTCAAATGTTTGTGGTGATAAAATTTCTTTTATTGGGACAGACTGTTTCCATATCTTAAGCCACAACACTAGTTTCCTTAAGCAATTATTCTGCTGAATAATCTGAGAGTTCATAGCAGCACGAAATTTATTCAAAACTGCTTTTACAGTTTACAATTTTCCACCATGTTGTAAATATTGAAATAAAATCACAAGTTTCATCTGAGTTTATAAAAAAATCTTTTGATGAAAATCCTTACAAAAAATCCTGCATGATCCTTTGATATGCATTTTAATGCTGCTATTTTTTTTTTTTTTTTTTTTCATTTAAGATTTGAAGTGCTAGTTTCACATTTTGTTTTTGAATTGTTGAATGATAAAGAGCTTTATTTTAGAGTAACGTAAATATCCATATTTAACAGCGGAAAATTTCTCTATATCATACTTGATTTCCAAATATTTAAAGGTAGCAGTGGTCATTAGTTCAAATCATGTTTATTAACAGCATTATTATCAGAAACCAATCAAATGCAAGTTTATTCACAGCATTATTATCAGAAATGAAACAACTTTAAATCCTATATTTTCTAAGAATCATTTAAATCTGCCAAAGTATGCCTTCTAAATCATTAGCTTGCAATTCATTAACTAGAACAAGACTGACTACATCCTCATACGAATAAAAAACTGATGTTATCATAAAAACCTGAGATGTTTTGGCAAGTGCTGCTTTGTCATGAGAACCTCCATAAATAGAACCACCTTTAAAGTTGAACATAGGCTGAATATAAATTTCATCTAACAAAATATTAACTATAAGCTCTTACTCATTAAGAAAACATTTTTTTCCTCTCTAAATAATTAATGCTGCCAGCGAAACTTAATTTTTATAATGAATAACTACTCATAATATTACGTAAGACTCGAGTACCTGGAACACATAAATAGTCGCAGTTTAGTAAAGCATAGTATGCACAGGAAGATTGTACAAATAATGTTGAAGCTAAAATTAGAGTTCTTTTACTGTAACGCCTATTATTTTTTGATATTCTTAATAATTCTAATTGCTCTACTATAAAATAAATATGTTCAGAATTATCTAAATTACAATCAACAGAATTTAATAATGTAATTACAGATTCTAAGACAAATGGAAATGTTATATTAATAAAAAAAACATCAACATTGTTCATTACATTGTCTAATCCTAAAATTCTATCAACAGCCCGTGATTTAAAAAATTTCTTCTCACTTACTTTTCGATTTTTAATGTACACCTGTAGAGACATTAGGATTTTTTGAAGCTGGAGAAACGAAAAAGTGAGCAATGGCCTCGCCTACGACTCCAACCACGGACCTCTCGAATACGCGTCGAGCGTGTTGACCACTACAACACGAAGGCATGCTAAGAAGTAGGGAGAAATGCATTATACACTTCCCCTTTTAAAGGGCGACTGGGATTTGGGGAAGCCATTCACCAAATCCTGTGTGAATCCTTGTGGTGAAGAAATCATCATTGAATCATCACTGCTGGTGAAAATGTTTTCGAAAACTTCTATCTTTGATTTTAAAATGCAGACAAAATGAAATGAAAACATAAATATTCTTTTGAAACTTTATTACTCTTTCCGTAATCAGTTATTTGAAAGAATTTCCATAGAAGTTTAAACATACATTTTGAAATGGGAGATAGGACATCGTGTCGTATTCTAGTTAATTAAAATTATTAGTGAAAATTTATATTGTTTCTGTTGTTGGGATTCTCCTGATCAATACATTAAATTAGATTTAAAAAATATACCAAGAAGAAAATGAGGTTAATAAAATGTTACATAAAAAAGCGTATAAATTACATATTTAATACATAAAATTATGTATAAATAATAAACATTGGATGCAAAACGCTAAGAATGCGATTTTCGGGAGAAAAAAAAAACATTAAACATATGGAAAATGTATATTCTAAAAGCTTATTTAGTAAGGGAAATATTCCGAAATGTGAAATTCAATTTATTTGAAAAAAGAGAAATTTAAATTGTTCTCTTTTTTTTTTTTTTTTGAAATAAATTGAAAAAGAGTATGCATCAAAATAAATAAATAAATAATCTGTAGCGCAAGTTAGTTTTTTGATTCCATCGATGTGGGCACCGAATCAAAACTTCGAAATTTCGTAAGCGCAAAGGTGAGGTTTATAAAAATATGTGAGAGATCTATTCTAAAAAGAGGAAACTTATTATTTTCATCCTCTTTAATCGGATAAAACTAAGCAAACCAATTTAAAAAATGAAATGAAGTGAAGAACGTTGCGCTTTATAGGCCGGCATTAATCAAACAGAGCCATAAAAAATATAAACGTTACTAAAAAGTACTTGAATTTACGATGAAATTTAAATAAATTTCTCTGAGAAAAACCGAGCTGAGTTCTGGAAATGAGATTAAGATAAGGCTAAACTCTGATTAATAAATATTAGACATGAGTAACTAATATTTCTGAAAGGCTTTGTTCAATATTTCTCGTTTTTGTAATATTAATCATCGGAATCGTTGTAAGGGTAAAAAACGAAAGTTGCTATAAATTTGTTTGTCACGTATAAGTTCCCATCACTATTTCTCAAAGCCGTGTAGAAATTTATTGAAATTTAACAATAATAAAATTATCGAAAATTATTTATTAAGCTTAGTTGAGTATTAAATTTTGGGAATATAAAGAGATATCTAGCTTAAAAGAATAAAATTTAACTTAAAATGTAGGAAAATAGTTTAGTAATATATTCCAATAATTCATGCAAAGTAGACCATTACATGAACAGTCCAAAAGATGAAATATTCTCAATTAAACTACAACTATTTGGCTTGGCTTATGTGATTACGGCAAAGCCTCGAGGACGATTTGGCTAAGGCGAGGGATGCCATCGTGGAGGACTAAAGGAAATGCCAATGTTAAAAATTTATGCAAATTTAAGAAGATGACATTATTATTATTATTATTTCTGTTCTGTTTAAGTAAAATTTTTTTTTCGTGTAAACATTGGAGGGTAAATCCAAATTAATGACCTTAAACTGGAAAAAAAAAATTATTATTATTTGTAAATTCATATTTAGCGCTTAAGCAGTTTTTCTTACCTATACTTATTGCTTACGCATTTTAAATTATATTTTGCTTTGAACTTTTTTTAAGCTTTCGAAATGAAAAAAAAAAGAATATGCAGTCTGTCTAGGCCTAAAAGAATTTTTTTTTTTTTTTTTTTTTTTTTTTTTTAGAGATAGCTGTCTTTTAGCACTTCATGTAAAACTCGAAGCAAACGCAAACTGGAAAGAATTGTTTTTAAGAACAGTTTTCAAATTCCATTTTCTGCATTTAAACTTTCATTTCTTTTCCCCAGTGACAACAGTTAAAATAATCTCTTTCCTTCCTATTTCTTGCAAAGAATAATCCGATTATATTCCGAACTTACAAAATATAAATACACAATTTCTTTTGGCATTTAATTTATTCGCTACAACAGCCATAATATTCACAGAAGATTTTAATTAATGAGTAAAAGAATTATAAATAATCGCATATATTATTCACTTATTTATGTGAACATTTTAAAAATTTATCTTGAAATCTGTTGCTCTTCGGTTTGAAAATTTTATTCGCCTTTTAATATTATTAACGTAATTAATGCATGTCAGCAAGGACGATGTCAACAGCAAGGACGATGCTAAATAATTCTTCTTAGGTCACATGATTTATCACTTGTATTGACAGTAACATCAGATCCAATCCACAAACTTTATCGTGGCCAAGAGCGCAAGGACTGCACGTGTTGTTGCCGAATTTGCCTATATTCGTTCCAGTTTTGAACGAAAATTATTAGAAGAAAAAATTCATGGATCAACGACCCAACTTTCCCTATCATTAAGCTCTGGAGAAGACTTTAGGCTCGTCAGAATTTTAAGTATTTCCATATCGTAAAAACAATGACTATTTTTAAATTTTATTATCTATTATTCTAGCCTGGACTCAAGGCTAGAATCTCTTATCTCCGCTCTCCTCTATCCATGCCGAAGAAGAGGCTATAGTTCTTTTCTGTTGCTACATTGATGCTTAAACACTGAGCATTTTATAGTCTTGATCGAACTTAAATTTTAGGTCATAAAAACGATTATAATAATGAATCTTCTACGTACAGACGTTAACCTGAGTTTTTCTATCAATGTAATGTCTTTTCGTAGGTTGGCACTGTCAGAGTTCGTCAACAGTTTGTAACTACAAAGTGCCACTGGATACCTTCGTAATTAAAGTTCTCAGTCAACTGCTGTGAAGCTACCAAGTTTAAGTAGTTAATGTGCTTATTAACACGGTCGTGCGCAAAATTAAAATAATTAAGTCTATTTTCAAGAAATTCTCGAAAATTAAGTCTATTTTCAAGAAACGTATTGAACCAAAGGTTTTAAGTATGACGCTGGAGAATTATGCAAATCTGAATTCTGAATACATAAACGTACACGTGCAGTTCTGAAAAGCTGTGATTGTTAAGGCGATGTAAGCCGACTAGAGGCTTTTGGCGATTCTGTGCTCCTACTCCTACACAACATTTACCGTTTTTCTCAGAATACTTGGGTAAATGTTATAAGATTTAAGGTTAAATAAGTATACATGAACGTATGGATGACGGAATGAGATGGAGAACTGTCAGTAGATTGGACGAAGGAAACTCATAAGCGCAGGAGGCTACATGTAATGCCCAGTGTCATCTGCAATTTGTAAAAACAGTTTCAGGACACTAGATCAATATCGAGAACAGCTCGACAAGATAGATGAAGATCCACAACGAAGAAAGAAAATCGTTATTTGATATTTTCAGAAGTTTCAAGGGAATTCTTTGCCTGAGTTTTATACAATCGATGCCGACTGTTATAAACTGAATGAATACAAACTCAAAAGCATAAAAAAAGACTTTCTTAAGGCCGTCAAGTACAATTTCACTGAACATCTTATTACAAACTATATTGGTACGCTTTTTAACGCCATTTTGAAAGAATTTCAGTAAGGAAGAAAACTGTAAAGATGGGATGTATGATATTTACTTATTTGTAATAATTTACTTTGTGACCATGCCAAGAGACATACGGCATCAGAAGAAATTTGTGAGAGAAGCCTGATACCGTAGTGATAAAGCTATTCATTTCAAATATTGAATTTGTATGACTTTTTTGTTGAAGAATTTCTTGCTAGAGACATCAAAATATCTCTCTTTCAATACTTTATTGAGTCTAATTTTCTTCTATCTAATGGTTCTAAAGCTATGAATTTCTGTTAAATTTTTCTGTGAAGGAGAAAAGTATTAGTCTTTCACGATTTCAAAAATTGTTCTGCTTGTTTTTATGGACTATTGATTTCCACAAATGAATAAGCAGCTTTCGCTCAAAATACAGCTAACTTCTTTATACCGAAATGCAAAGGAACTTGTTCGTCCAGTTTAATAGGCATTATTGCTGTTGTTATTAAAGATATTATAGAATTTGTTTTGGTAGCATAAACTAGCACCAAACTAACAGGCGTTAGACGAATTATTGCTCTGTCTAAAAGGAACTGCAGAGTCTTGAAAAGATTTAATCAAAACCTTTTATTAAACCAGAACTTTTTCTATTTTAGTTTATGACCCTAATTCCAATCCATATTTACCCTCAGCTTTTAAGAAAATTTCTTGGTTCATCAATAGATGGCCCCAGGAGCTTGACTTCCGTCGAGTCTTTCTTATCTTATCACCATAGTCTATCTCACTCATTTGCACTTAGGCAGCTGAAGAACATGGTTCTTATGTTTAAACCATCGAAACTAGTTCTGTAAAGTTTACAAACGTTACGCTGATTCCTTTTGTTAATTTTTCCAATAATGGTTATTTGGCGTGTTATTTTAATTTAGCATTTTAATGCTGCAAACAAGTATAGTTTTAAATCCCAGTATGTTTAGTTAGGCCTTTCATGTGTAATACTGTTAGTGAATAAAATTAAAGGAAAAATGCTGTAATGCATGCAAAAATTAATAACATGCAAAAAAGTGATGTAAAGAGAGTATACCTAGATTGTTAATGCTGCTATATGTTATAATATTATGATGTGCTACTCATGTATATAGATCTCCTTAAATAAATAATCCAGAAGAATGGGAAAACTTGAAATCTTTTTGAGTTAAATAGTAGTTCATATAGTAAGGTATACAACTATAAATAGCCTACGGAGAAGAAAAGACACGAAAATTGACGAAATTCTTCTTAACAGGGGAGGAACATCGATCACCAAAAATCAGCTGCATAGCGAAGTAAAACAATCAACTAAGCAAGAGCTCAGCATTATGAAAATATAATAAAATTCTCGAACTAATTGATTCGGGTACAGCTTCATAATAAGGTACACAGTTTCATCTCAGCTGCCTTCATCATTCTTGCTAATAAAGCAGCAATAGGATTTAATCTACCAGAATTTACAATACCCTTTCCAAAATCCCATCTTAAACATATCACATTCAAAGATCTATTATTACAATGGCAATCAAGATGGACTAATATTAAAATAGGACAAAGAACTTTCAAATTTGTATCAAACGTTTCAACTAAATTAATATCATCGTCCTTTATTATTACAACATTTTTAATTGAACATGGCCCATTTCTAACATATTTAAATAGATTCAGACTCAACGATACTGACACTTGCAATTGTGGTAAAATAGTCCCGACCATTATGTTTTTGAATGTGAATATACAAAAGAGCATCACTTACATAAACCATCAAATCAGTGTTGGAAAGAATGGACCCAACATTTATTAAAACATCCTGCTTTATATAATAAACTTTCAAAAACAATAGAATTCTGTATCAATCTTAACAAATAATATCAACAGTAATTTTCATTAACTAATTTCTTTTTTTTTTTTTTTTTTTTTTCGATTCTAATATTAAACAATAGAATCCATTACTTATTTTTATTATTTATTTCGTATATGTCAAAATTAACTTAATTCAATAATCATTAATAAAAAAGACTGTAATATTCAGCTTAATATCTAAATTGAAACTGTAACTGATGTTTTATATCAATCAACCAAAACCTCAACCAAGATCATCTGAAACATTGAACTACTGTACATTGATCATCTGAAACATTGAACTACCGTAGCATGCAAATGCAAAGAAGACTGTAAATAATTTCACGGTCACGTAAAAGTACTGTCATGCAAAAATATTCATTGTAAAAACTCTGGGAAAAGTATCTTTTCGATAAATAATTTCGACTGAGTGGGCTTTTTTTCTTAGGTATCACCTTAGGTCGGAAGCCCTCTCAGTGGTGCAAAGTGCAAAGCTTCATAGTAAGCTTACGGCTTACAGTTTACAGCTTTGCTCAAGGTGAAGGTTAAGTATTTCTGGGAGCTTCGAGAAGAATCATCCTATGAATTCTATGGAGAACGCATTACTACAGCATAATACACAAGTTAAACACTTAAAAACACAGAAAATAGACACAGATTCAGAATTAAGTAAAATTCACATTAAACAAATATATAACTGCGATACAAAATGCGTTAAGTAAGTAAACGAATAAATAAAAACAATATCGAGCAGTAAAAAATATAAAAAAATAAATGCTCTGAAAAGAATTTATGCGCTTCTATTTTCTAAGAGTGGAATGCAGTGATTTCCATCTAAACCTCTTCACCGCATTTTGTCTTTTTTCAATAAAACGCTTTGAAAAGTCAAAATCAATTATTGATAAGGACGCGGCAGTGTTTTTGTTTCGCACACCGGCGGCAAATAGTTTTGTGTATGTATTCCTGAATTAATATCTCAAATAATGCTGAAAGCCACATTTCTCTCAAAATAAACATATATTTTGTTTATTTGCACAAATTCCACTTCTTCGCAGCTTCAGGAAGGAAAATCTTATTTTGCTTAAAGCAAATAAGATATAGAATCTTCCTTTATGGTTGAGAAAAGCTCACTGCGAAGAATGCTAGAACAAAAGCATTCTTTTTAATATTTATTCAACCTCGTAAATGTCTAAGTTCGGTATTGTAGTAGACTTTTCCTTAACAGCACTGCGGATTTTATTGCAATTAAATGCGATTACACACGCACAATGCATTTTATTTATGCATCAATTTTCGTTGTAATCACATTTAATGTACCAAAAGCCAAGTCATTGAATGGTCCAAAAATTTGACTTTCAGTTCGTATATTTCTATCACACTCATTTATAAGCAGTTACTCTACAATGAACATTTACCAAGGACATTAGTCAGCTGAGATATTAATTAAAAACTCTATAAACTCTAATTTTCGCACTCATTTTTCCGAGTGGCAGCAGTCTCGCGCTCTGGAGATAAAAATCTGATTTATTTATTTCGACAAGTGTTGCCACTGTTCGCTTTCAAATCGTAGAGTTTCCTTTATAAAAATTTATAAGCTCAACAAAATATAAAATAAAAATAGCATTGCCAAACATTAAATAAGGTCATATTCTGATGCTGCAGAAAGCACGCGATTGCACGTCACGTCATCGCATGTTGAAAATGTTTCCATAATGTCAGTATCTATGTATATATATATAAAAAAGAAAATATGTTTGTTTGTCCTCTAATAACTCAGTCACTACTACAGCCTATCGTCTCCAAACTTTTTACAATTCTTTTCTGGGTCCTGGAAAAGGTCGACATCCACTCCCCCCCCCAAAAAAATGCTTGAAATCAGAGATATTAATTAAAAAGTCAGAAAAACGACAACTTTCGATCTCATTTTTCCAAGTGACAACAGTCTCGCAAGGTGGAGATGAAAATCTGCTTTATTTCGAAAGTTGTTGCCACTGATCGCTTTCACATCCTAGAGTTTGTCAATACAAAAGTTCTAAATTTTACGCTGAAATAATAAATTAGCCAAAGATTAAATACATTATTCCCGATTCCAAAAATTCTTGGGAAGCCATTTCGACCATTCTGATTTTCATACAACTTTAGTCAGCAGAGTTATTAATTAAAAACTGAAAACGTTAATTTTCGCAGACATTTTTTTAGTGGCAACAGTCTTGTGAGCTGGAGATAAAAATGCTTCATTTCGAAAAGTATTGCCACTGCTCGCTTTCAAATCGTAGAGTTTACTAATAAAAAATTTATACTTTTTATAAAATCTGAAATTAAAATGGTATTGCCAAACATTTAAACATATTATTATTCTATAAGGACGTATTCTGACATTGAAGAAAGCATACGATTGCATGTGACCTCAATTGTATGTCCAAAAGTTTTCATTAATGTCAGTATTTTAAACAAATAGTTGTTGTTCGCAACTTTTTTGTTGCAGAATAGGATAACTAATATGGTATTTTATTCTTCCACGTTAATTCTTTTATTGATATTGTGAAAAAGTGTTATATTCCATTAAATTTAAATCATGACATCATATATATACGTTTTAACCTGAAGTGTCAAAAGTTTTTGTTTCCTGGTTTGTCAACAAAAAGTTATTTATGAACTGGTTGTTGCTTGGAAAGAATGAACGAAATTTTTTATATGGAAATGTTCTTATGCCTTTCCTTTTCAGGTGCACATAGAACTTATAAAAAATTATTTTTAGTGTGTAATTAATTTAAGTAAAACTCTGTAATTTAAAAAAATTATTTTTAATACATTTTATCAAATCGATTGAAATTAACAATACAGTGCTATCAGCATATAAATTATATTTCATATTGCAAAGATAGCAGTATTAGTCCATCTGTTTTAACAACACCCACCGAAATTTCATTCCAATAACTTCGCTGCAAATATTTAAATTGAATTCCATTGTTAAGTCGTTAATTGTACCGTTGTCAGCAGCAGCAGGTTAAAATAGAGTTATTGTAAATCGCTTGTCAACTCAATGAAAGGAATTATTTAGAAAAGGATTACATTACTTTCATAACAAAAGCATTCAAGTAAACATTTCATTGTTCAAATTTAATAGTCTTATTTTCAAGTTACTCCCAAAATGAATACATATTTACTTTACAAATAATTCAATATTTCAAAGAGCTAATGTATTCTTTTCACCCTGTAAAATGATTTGAAAATATTTTGAATCAAATAATGCAGTTTATATAGAATTCGGAAATTTCAAATGTCTGCATTTCGTTACGCTTTTTTATGATTTATTATGTATACAGTGAACACTTTTATGATAATTCTAAAGAAATTCCCATTGTAAATTCTGCTAAAAAATTGCTTTTGTCTTTGAAATTCTAAACAAGATTTCATAGCTATCTCGAAAAACAAATTTTTAATAACGTGCCAAATTTTATACTGTTTGTCAAATTAACGTAGATTTTACATGCATTCTATCTGAGATAGATTAAAATTGGAATTCTGAGAGAACAGACGCAGAAAATAAAGATATAATAGACAGAAGATATACATATCATAACCGAAGTTTGTAGAGCCCTTAGGTTATTTTCATGCTGGAGGTATGAAAAATGAGGATTGCCCTCGAACCTGGATCCCTCGAATACTCGCTGAGTGTGCTACCGTTACATCGCGAAGGCAGGCAGAACGGAGGGAGAAAATACCTTATATACTCCCCCCTTTTAAATGGCGGCTGGGAATTAGGGAACCCAATCGCCAAATCCTGGTAGTGAAGAATCATCGTCCACCACCTTTTAGTTCAGGAGCCCCTGTAGAGACATTAGAGTTTTTAGAAGTAGGAGACGTGAAGAATATGCAATGCCCTCACCTGGACTCGAATAGGCACCGGAGTTTGCTACAGTTACACCACGAAGCCATGCCGAAAGGAGGGAGAAAATTTCGTCCAAGCTTTAAGGACTGAATTTTTTAAATATCCAAAACCTGAAAGAAAATTTTTGAACACTGTTTAGTTTTTTACTTACACGTCTTTTAGTGAAACGTACTTTCGTGGAATTTCTGGATTAAGATTATCTGTCTTACGGCAAAGAAAAGGACGGCTAAAGGAAAAAAAAAGGCCTTCGTTGGAAACTTTTGAAAAGCAAGCATTCTGGCATTTATGTTGCACACAGAAAAAATAGGCCAATAGTTCATGTTTTGGCATTTGAGTCTGGGTAGGATTACCACTATTCATCGGGTTTACTACTTAACCGCTGGAGGGCTGGGCTTCGTTCATAAGGTGGTTTATAAATGTCATAGAAGTATAAAATCGGGGAATTCGTTCACACCTGCCAGATAGGGTCTTAGCCGTAGCCAGTTAGAGAAACTTAATTTGGCATGTGTGGATGTGTCTACAACTTTCTCGCTCTGTTTTCTCGTTCAGCAAGCTTTGCGCGTTCGCTCTGATTGGTCATCTCTTATGCCAAGTCGGTATAGAGTTGAAAACTTCGAACTTTATGCCAAAACCCCTAAAGCAGTTTTTGCGACGTAACAAGGTCCGGTTGCCTAGCAAGGAAGCTCGGCTTAAACCAGTTGTGATATTTATACCACTTTCTGAACGAACCCCGTGGAATATTTGAATGCCTCCGTAGAAGTCAACTGTCAGAATACATTGTAGAGCCATTAGGTATATTTTTGGAAGCAGGAGAGTTGAAAAATTAGCAAACGCCTTAGCCGGAAATCGAACCACGGACCTCTGGAATACCGGCCCAGCGTGTAGAACCACTACACCACGAAGGCACGCTAAGAAAGTGGGAGAAATACCTTATAACATAACTTTTTAGGTTATGTTAAGTTTATTGAATATGGCACATTAGATGAGGACCGTCTGCCTAGGGGTGGGAAGGAAGCATTTGTTCAAAACGTTCTAAGGCGAAATCGCTTATAATAATGACATCATTCTAAAATTTTGGGAAAATGAAGAGTTCTTTCTCAAATTAATTCTGGTGCATTCGCACCAGCAACAAAATACAGTAGTACTGTGGCATATGTCATTAACCCGTTCTATATTCTTTTACTTATACAAAATTGGACGCATGCAAAATTAACTTTTCCAACGAGAAGTAAAGAAAAAAGTTCTTGTTGTTTTTATTATAACACTGTGTAATACTAAAAATACAAATGTAGTAGGCGAAGCCTGTATTACACATAAATGAACATAAATGAAGCATTGTACATGATATCCATACGTTAAAAGATTTTTTGCTATCCAAATCAAAAGCAGTTTAATTATTGCTTGGTAATCGATATCACCCCCTTCACAACGTTAGCTGTTTTAATAGCGTCTTTGTTTCTCACAATCGTAGGTATCGTACTCGGAATACAGTATGGAATAGTCAAGTCCTAGATGAAAATGCCACCTTTATACTTTTCAACAATCTCATTTCTTCGACTTCTCAATCTCATTTCCTCTTTCGATTACGTGATGCTATCAATTTTCTTTCTTGCTTGACTCTTCACATTTGCTTTCCTAAAACTCATTATAAATGAATTTACAACACATTTGTGTGGGAAATCACAAAATCACTTGAAAATTCGTATTTATAGAGCGGGTTGTTTACCGAATAGTAGCAACAGGAATAGTGATGCTCTCGAAAGCATCAGCATTGTCTCGAAAGACATTCATAGTACATAGCTCTGAGACATTCATAGCATTGTCTCGAAAGAGGTAAATAAGTTCAGTGTGCACAGTTGTGCCTCATCAAACTCGAGTCTTATTCTAAACAAGTATCGTATACGAAGCAAACATTTTTGCTTCCAAACAGGATGTTTACTAAGATGGACGTGCTTCAAAGCAGACGTATACCGAAGTACAACTATACTTTGATCCGAGGAACTTCAAAATGACTTTACTTTCTTAAAATCTTAGCTTTAAATCGCAAATAACGTGAACCATTCTATCATTATGTAAATAGGGAAATAAATAAGGTTTTGTATATTCATATTACGATCTCATGTGAAGTTGAAATCAACATTAGAAGGTTTTACCTATTTAACTTGTTAATTCAACTTTTTAACTCTCCCTTATTTTTAAGAATCATGGTCTTCACAATGAAGCAAACTTCAATAAATTAGAAAAAAAAAATTGAAAGGTTTCAGATTTTAAATCAAGTCCATAGGGGCGTTTTTTTAACGTTTCGTGTTTTACCTTTATTTATTAAATATCATGTTTGCACTTAAACCATAAAATTCAGTTCAACAGCAATATCGCAAAATTGTTTTAAAATAAGCATAACTTTAGAATTTCTGATACACAGTTCCGCACGCTGGAGATAAAATGGTCCCCCCCCCGCAGAGTGTTGCCATTGCTCGCTTTTAAATCGTTGAGTTTGTTACCCAAAAATTCGTTAAAGCTTTACAAAATATGAAATCGATCATAAAGCAAATTCCAAATGTCAAATTTGGTCTTCCACATGCCTATATTCGTAGGCGGATTATGTCATTCAAAATTCGATGGCTCTATGTATCGTTGTTTTATCACAATGCGAGAAATATACACACATTTATGCATATTTTTCATTATTTAATTTCTTCAAATATAATGCAGAACTCTAGCATTTGGTGGCAACAGTTTGAAAAGTGAAACGGACATTTATAGTGATTCAACACAAAATCGTAAAATAAAAACTATAGTTCTTCAGAGACAAAGCCCCTTTGGACTAATAAGAGGTAAAATTTAACTAAGCATTTTAGAAAAGCAATTTTTGGTAAATACAACTTGAAATTAAAAAATACTAGTCATAGCTATTTACTGAGCTTCGGGTATTTAAATACAAAAAGCAGTAAAATGTAAAATTTAACACTCAACTATTAACTCGGATCCAGCAACGCGGATTTTAATCCTTTGGTATAACGACCACAAAATTAACTCAAGCGTTCCACAAGTCGACTATGTAGGCGACTCAGCCTGTCACGCTGTACTGAATAATCTCTATATTGTTGCCTATAAATTAGAAATTGTCATGCTATTTAGGCTAAACTCATCTGTGTTCTGGTGAAGACCGACGTGATGAAATGACAGAAAAGAAAAGGAAAACATTTTCAGCTAAAATAAAACTTACAACTATACCTTCCATTTTCATAATTCGTAACGCAGAAAAGATTTATTGCCTTATTTACCTGCAGCACGATAGGAATGTAAAGGTCATGATGATATTGAACATGCACCCAGACTACTGTAGACCTGTTCTTTTAAACAAGTTCTTTGAAAACATTTCTTACATTCTCTTATGGTATCTATTTGAAGCCAAAGGTTGAGAGATTCAGTGTGAAAAGTATTACAGTTTCATTAAAAATCATTCACCTTCTTTCATTCTGAGAAATGGGTTTCATTAGTTAAACATGCCGCCTAGAGTAGTGATTCTCAGCTGGTGGTACGCAAGAGAAAAATAGGTGGTACTCAAAAGAAACAAAGTAGTTTTGACTATTAAATTCAAAAATCTCGTCAAGAAAAAGAAAAATTGATAGAAATTTCTTGTGATCGAACTCTAACTGAAGATTTTGAAAATAAGACACTTGTTAACTTCTGGCTGAAAAAAAGAATTTACATGGGTGTTTCAAATAAAACTGTTAAATTTTTATTGCCTTTTTCCACAACCTATTTTTGAGTATAAGTATTTTCTGCCACGTTTTATTTGAAAAAGAAATGCAGAACAAAATTTAAATTGAATCATAATTTACGGTTAAAGTTAAGCGAAATAAGACCTAAAGAAATTGATGTCTCTTAAACAAAGACCCAAATTTTACCCTAAATTTTAGAATTAAAGTACTATAACTTAAATATTGATAATTAAAATGGTAACCAATTTTTAATTTAATATAGTTTTATGTGTGCACATTTAATATAGCCAATAGGTTGTGCAAACGGCAAAATATATTTTGTTCTAATATTTCTATTGAGAAATTGAGAAAAAAATCCTTGTAAATTATATAGTGGTGGTACTAAAGTTTTTTAATTTTTGTTTAGATGGTACACGTCAGTCAACAGTTTGAGAACCGCTGTCCTAGAGGGTATATTGGTTCGGGGAACCTACTGTTGTACCGAAAAGCGCGGGTTCGAATCTCGGAGAAGGCATGGATGTTTGTAAACGTATAGTGTTCGTGCGGTATGGGGGCACTCTAAATATGCAGCTAGACGAAAGTCTTCTCGAGAGGTTGATGCTAGGGAAAAAGAAAGAGTGGGAGACCTTCGGAATCGTCCCCGCGGAGGTGCTTTTCATCAAAATTGGGGGCGGAACTGAGCGAAGTCGTACTGCCACCTGCAAGGTGCCAACGACTGGTGCAATCTTGCACTCCTTGCACGATGAATTTCGTGGGCTTGTTCTGATGTTACTGTCAGACAAAGGAGATAAATTACGACAACAAGAACAACAGCAACTGTAGTTAAACATTTTTATTAGCGCGACAGCAGCGGCAGTATGAAACCAATGATTACTAGTAACTTCATTTGTGCAAAAATGATTTGCCAGAAATAGTAAAATTGTTTCAATAATTTCTTACGAAATGAACGCTGAATTTCTCTTTACGAAAAATAAAAAAAGGATTATATACTCAAGCGCATGTGCTTATTATTCTTAAAAAAATACTTCTTTTTGCGAAATATTCATAAATGGGACTTTCTGAACCCACTCAATTTCTACAACTTTAGTAATCGATTTATCTTAACAGTTTAAAGACTGTTGACCTCTCATCGTTATTTTTCAGACTGCGCGTTTCGATGCACCTTTATACAAGCTAAATTTATGAAACAATATCGAGAAGAAGGATTTATAATTAGTAGGTTAAATTAAACGTTGTTCCTCTTTTTCAAATCATATAACACAGTTCTTTTTCTCCAGAGAACATTTACTCTTTATTGCCGGGAACAAAGTAGTTAATAAGGCAGACCCTAGATATCGCACCCAAGGTAACAGAAAAGAAAATGCTCCAAATGACGGTTCTGGTCATTCATCAAAGATGTCGATATCTCCCCAAGCATTGTTTTCTTTCTCTTCTGGGCGAAGGAAAGTCGACTGACGTCATGCTCATTAATCCCCATGCTCCGGTAATGTGTTCTTTTTCTCTCTTAGCTATTAGCTGACTGCTAGAGAAAATGGGCTTTTCTAGTGTGTTTTAACCACAAGAGAAGTGCTCTTATTGGCTCTTATTAGGAATATAAGTACAGATGATTGTCTTTGAATTAAAAGCTTCATTAAAACAAGTTTGAATGGCACGCAAGGTGCCGTGTAGCCAAGTGGTTAAGACCGCTGTATACTAGTAAATCAAGCTGAGTTCGAACCAAGCGGAGAAGCTGACTACATGATTAGTTTTTCACAGTTATTTTCCATGTGTAGCATGAAAACGGGTCAGTTTCCTTTAAAAGATATTTTGCGAGGGCATCCCTTCCTTAGGCGGTTAGCTCTCGTGTGCTGTGATGTAAACATAGTGCCTAACATCGCAAGTTACGATGAATATTATGTATTTAATCATTTGTAGTATGTTTCTGTGAAAGTTTCACTTTATTTCCGACACTTCCATTTATTTTTGTCCTGTCTATAAATTTAATTTACAAAAGGGGCAAAAATAATTTAATAATGTAAATTTAATTTACAGATAGAAATTTATTTTTCTCCACAAACCATTTCAAAATTTATTTAAGTAATGAAGTCGAAGAATCATGAAACATAAATACAAAAATAGGCCTTTTACCTAATAATTAAGGTAAAATAACACGCCGACAAATATTAATTTAGAAGTCAAACAGCAAAAATCTTTGGTAAAATAAAAACAGAGATCAAATCTTCACAGATCCTTTCCGACCAACTTAAAACAGTCGCTTATCCCATCTGTTGCGAACTGTGCCAGATTATATGCCCTTCCCAAAATTCATAAAAGTGGTATTCCCTTCCGCCCTGTTATATCAAATTTAGGTGCTGTTGTGTACGCGTTAGCTAAATAGTTTTTAGTTTTTAGATTTTCAATGTTATTAGGTACTAACATTTACTCCATAAAAATTTCAATAGAGTTTGTAAAAGAAGTTAAAGCATTTCTCCTAGAAATTTTACTCATGGTTTCTTTTAATGTAAAACCATTATTCACCAATGTTCCAGTGGAAGGTTCTTTAAAATGTCTAGAAACCAGACTTCGTCCATTTCGTTTCTCTTGCATCGAAATTCATGAGCTAATTTCCCTTACTCTGTTTGAAACAAACGCATTTTGTTTTTTAAAACGTATTTTGTTTTTAAAAACACGTTTTACAAGCAAACTGAGGGATCAGCCATGGGAGTCCCTTCAGTCCCATCCTGGCTGATATCTATATGCATTATTATGAATCAAAATCATTTGAAACTTTAAACTTCCCGGTATGGTTCCGCTACGTAAGCGATACTTTTACACTGTTTGACGGTAATAAAGATGATTTAAATAAAGTTCATTCAATAATGAATTCCATTGATCCTGCTATTCATTTCACTTTTGAACTTGAGACATGCAATTCTCTTCCGCTCCTCGACATTTTGGTCACACGTAACATATCCAACTTCAGTACTATTTACATCGGTTTACCGTAAACCTACATCGGTTTACCTTCCACGCTATGACTTTGAATTGAATATGAGTCTAATATGGGATACGGTCCTTTCCTACAACCAGGCAGTTAGCTCAGTATGACAGTAGCTCGATAGTAGGCAGTTGAGAAGTCTCTGTGACAGACGATCGCACTCCTGCAGCAAGGCTGTTTTCATCTCCAAAATGGTTTTCGGAGTTTGATGGCGAGATGAAATTTCCTTCCCAAGAGGGCCGTAGACATGCTGTGTAGGGTTAAGGTCAGGAGACCTGGCTGGCCAATCCAGGCGGCAAATATCCCCACTTTCCAGGTAATTGTCGAACAGCTGAGCCTTATGTGGGCGAATGTTGTCGTCCATCAATAGAAACCAGGATCAAATGGGTGCCTAAAGTTTCGACCATAAGCAGCCTTCCAACATAACACCTCCTCAAGCAATTATACCTCCACCACCGTAACTGCCTTATTAACTACCTGATGAGTGAGGGATGGCATCATGTAAAAGCCTGTGTTCCATATAGCCTACACCATGTTAAATCGTTCTCTTGTGCGCTGCAGTAATTTTTTTTTTGGGGGGGGGGAGCAAACACCGAGTCTTCTGGCATACCGCCCTATCTCGTGGAGCCTTCGGGCCACTTTAAACCGTGAAATTAGCAGTCACGTGTCGCCGCGCTAAAAGTGCCGAATAAAGATCCTCATTCGTCTTTGGGGATCTCGGTTGACCTTTCTGAAGTTTTCACGATATGGATCCAGTGTTGTGAAGCTGTTTTCACAAACTAAAAATGACACAGGACGTTCCATTGAGCTCTTTAAGCACCTGCGCTTGTGATTCATCTGTCTCCAATCTACCCACAACTCTTCATCTCATTCCGTCATCCATACGTTAGTGGTTACTCATTTTACCTGATATCTTAAAAAAATTTACCCATCTGTTGCGAGTAACACGGCAAATATCTTGAAGGAGAGTACAGGCCTAAAGTTGCCTCGCACCTCTCATTCGCTTATAATATCTCCTCCACAATCACAGCCCTGCAGACACGCGTGTGTATGCTTCAGTATTCGGTTCTGTATAGTTCCATAAATCTCCGACGGCATGACTAATACCTTTGGTTCAATAATTCTCATAATAATAGGCATAATTTGCAAATTATCTTAATTTTTCAGAGGAGTATACTTCATGAACAATCTTGAGTTTGAAAATTTTTCACAGAAAGTCAAATGTCTTGATGATTACATAGAAGGAATCATATACTAAATTAAGATATCCGATTGATTAGTTTTGTACTAGTTTATGCCGATTTTAACTACATAAAACAAACAAAAAATTTTCTTTTTCCCTTTAATCAGATCATTGCTGCTTTATTGAAAACAGTATCAATTGAAGGTAAGAAGTTATAGCAAAATCATGATTAATGAAAAGAACTTTAGAAAAAATACTTATATTGCAATATTTTATTGAACATTTGGCAAACGATCTGCTGTAACGGAATTACCATTTTTTGATATTCATAAACATTTCTATACTAAACTTTCTATCCAAGTCTTAAAATAACAATTCCCATAAGAGCTAAAAAACGAAATATTATTGAAAAATAGATTAAATCTTTCTGTTTATTATATTATAGTAGATAACTGCCAAGAGATTGTAACGAAAGAACTGTATAACATTTATATCGATTTTAGAGAGTTTTTAAAATTACGTCGTCATCTATCTATCGGCGAAGCAGAAAGCTCTGTATTCAAATGTGATTTATAAAACGAAAGCTGTTGTTAGCTCGAGATGACATGAGACTCTATTTATTGTATACAAAACATTTGTTCCTAAATGCTAAACTTTAGTTCTTCTATTGAATTTTAACTATATGTTCTTATTCTGTATTTTACTTGTACTTTATAGCGTAAGGACATGTTTTGAAGGGCCTTTTGTGTATTGGAAATTTAAGAAAATATTTATAAGTGCAAAATAATTTCTCTGCTTATATTTAATCTCATTGAAGTGGTTGAGCGAACGAATATAAGCAGAAAAGATGCGATTGGTATAAAAGAATGTGTGTTAAAAGGATATTCTAAATCTAAAATAAACTGCAGAAGCAAAATATTAAAGTAATTACTTTAATTAAATATAATAATTTATTAATTAAATGTATTATAATATTTCGAATTTTGCGACATTATTAGTTTATTATTAATTAATAATTGTAATAATTAATAATATTATAAATAATAATTTATATATGAACATTATTCGTTTATTATTAATTAATAATGTTAGTAAATTGAGAAGTCAAATTATTTTTAAATATCGGACTGTCATAGGAAATATTACAAAAATATTTAATATCCATGTCACAACTCTATTCAGTGAAAAAAGAAACTGATTCTGTAACAGGTACGTAATATGTGGCGCTGAAACATATTTTATCAATTACAATAACAATGTAAATATTTTCGCGAGCGTACGAATTCGTAGAATGCACACAGGTTCGTCGATAGGTTAATAAGAATTATTTTATTGAAAGAAGTACTTCAAATTTCTGGAACTTTCTACAAAAATATTCGTCCATTTCTTCACAGTATTACAGAGCACAATCAGTAGTTATGCTTCAAACTACTAAGAAAGTTAAACACAAAGCAATGCAAACCGCAGCTAAAGAGCGCTTAGCAGCTTTAAAGAGAGGAAAAGTTAAACCGGAGATAGTACTCGGAACTCATGCTGAGCTAACAGCTAAAACAACAGTTGAAAGCAGATGCTCTCTCTGGCCTTATATAGTTTTCCCCCAGCCGCCGAGATATTTCTGGTACTTTCTGCTTCTCGAAATTGCTGGAAGGCAATAGGAGAGTTCGAATTACAGTTACAGCTACTATAGTGATCGATTGCATTTATTTAATTACAACACATATTACGGTGATACAAGGACCGGACCAAAATGTCGCCAAATGGTCGCCAAGTGTGGCGATTTATCGCCATATTTGGCAATAAAGTCGCTAAAATTGTTGCCAACTTGGCGATATCCTGCCAAATTACCGAGATACCAATTTATTCAGTGTTAAATGAACTTCCCCCTGTATTATTATTTTTCCTGCATAGCTTTTCTCTCTAGATTTTTCATGTTACATTATGCAGAAAAATACAATTCCACATATAACTGCACTAAACTCCTTTATCTATCTATGCAAAATATTCTTAACAATATGGATGAAACTTATCGCACATTATAGAGTACATGTATTTTAAATTATGTCCATTAGACTATGCTGCTAAAAAATAAAGATTTAAACCATTAAGGAGTGCGTTTACTGTATTTAAAACCCCGAGTTATTTAAGCACATACAAAAGAATTAAATTTGAAAAATAAATTAAATCTCAGATTTCATAGAATGCAACAGTCTGAGAATTGACTACATATAAGTTGGCCTGGAGATTAAGAATTTTATAGCAGCATCTGCCAAGGAGAGTTGATGGCATTTAGATAATAACGTAATGTACTTAACGTAACATAATGTACGAAGCGGAAGAAACCGATTTTTTTAAACGCTGCGTTAAGGATGTCAATGCCATCAAAACGCTATATGTGTGTTTGTATATATATATATATGACTCGGGATATTGTAGACCAAAATGGCGGATAAACACTGCAAGACTATTTAATGGAATTATTCGTGATACACATTAATGGCTATAGCAATTTACAATGAAGTATTAACAGACAAAAGTTGAAAACGAATGTATTAGTTTTTAAGACGTCATCATTCTTTTAACATCATCTGTCTTCTTAACTGAAACGCTAAATCCCATCATAATCTCGCCTCCTACTCTCTCTCCAATCATGTTGTGTTGCCCTCTGCCCTACTCCTGATAGGTACACACATACACACACATATATATGTAACATATTCAAACTCAGGAAGCAATGACCAGGAAGTTGTAGGCGAAAGTAGATTAAATCTTCAGTTTTATTTTCAGCTACATGTTGCGGTTACACACAAGTCGGCACATTAAATGTGCCTGTTCCAAAGGGCTTACATTTTTGATAAATTTGTAAGGATCTTAAGTTTTACTAACGTTTATTTTATTTTAAATCTTTACTATCACTTCTTATTTTCTACTTCCGGCCAGAATTATAAGCGTTAACGTATTTATGCAAAGTTTGTCTGGCGAGCGCCAAGTATTTAAGTTGTGGCTTTTTGCCAAGCGAGAGAGAGGAAGCAGTTAGTCGAAGCAGGCCGCTTACCTTAGAAGTTTTACTCAGTTGCTGGTTGCCTTCCAGGCCAGAGGTTTAATCCTCTTGATAACTTTAAACGTATTGTAGTGTTCATAGTTCTCTGTACTACATACGGCTTCCTGTTAATATAAGGCCAATCTTCCACGTTTATTATTTCAAAGTTAAGTTAGCGTTTAATTATGTTTTTATATTCTTACGTTTAGACCACAAGTAGTGGGTCTTTGTATTCCGAAGTACGGAAATTATTGAAAATAGAGAAAAATAAAGGGTTTTGTATACCCTTCTTGTGTATCCTGTCTACTTCCCACAGTTATTGAACATAGCTTTAATAAGCTCTCTGTTCCGAGTCAGGTCCTTGCATGTTCCCGAAGAAAGTAAGACGGAACATTGAACCTGATAGTGGCGCCCAACGAAGAAGAATAACCATGGCCGAGTTTCAAGAAGAACCTGTGCTGCCTGCAGAAGCGGCTCAGAATCCAGAAATGCCAGCTGCCGCCCTGGAAGGATTTGGTTACATCGTCCAGACCATGCGCGCTTCGATGAAACCAGAAGCAACATTTAATGGAAACTCACCGGTAACCAGATTTTTGGAAAAATTGGATGACCACTTCATGCTCTACCCCGTGCACGAATTTCAAAAAGTTACCTTAGCTACCAGCGCTTTGAGGGGCCAAGCGCTTAATTGGTTCAAATGTATGGGCAGAAGTCTCTTGGGTCAAGCAGGAAGTCCCACCTATACTTACGAAAATTTCAAGACTGCCCTAGTAAAAGCCTTCCCTGTCGTAAGGGATCGTGCGAAATTAGAAACGGAACTTTTCAGTATATATCAGCATCGAGAATCGAAAGAATCGAAAATTTCTCAAGCTTTATTTTAAGAAAAATTCACGTCTTCAAACTCTTGTATGGAAACCGTCCAGATCCTGAGATAATTCAAGTGATTTTGCCGAGGTTACTGCCCCAAGTGCAAGACTTTATTGAAATAAGAAATCCGACTACACTGGAAAAGTTATTTGAGCTAGCAATCCAGTTTGAAAGTAGAAGAACGGCGGACATAGAAAGAAGACGCCAATATCAACAGCGAAACCAATTTGGTGCGCCAAGACTACAGCAAACTCAAGCACACGGCTACGGAAGCAAAGCGAATCAGTGGGCAAGGAAACCCGAGCATTCAAAAACAGCCGGCGAACGTCGACAGTTCAATAGCAATCCAGAAAAAAAGTCTCAAGGCCAGTGGAAAAAGAAGCAAAGCACGGAAATGAAAAATAATTTAAACTAAAACGGATTTCTGCTGACGGGAGGGTGCGGAAATCCGAAGGCCAAGAAAACCCCTCTTCCTTCAAGTTAAATACAGTAATGGTGAAAAATTTGACTCTTCCGAAGATTGAAGTGTTGGTGAATAATATCCCAGCCACCGCACTCCTGGATAAAGGCGCGCAGTGTTCCTGTGTGGCAGAAGATTTTTTTAGGTAGTATTTTCGGAAATACGGCATATATAATTCGGATAATACGACAGTGTTAGCGGCGCAAGGAGAAAAATGTAAGTGTATAGGTAAATTACCGCTGTATGTCCGTATCAAGGACGAACAAGTAAAGGTTATGTTTTTCATAGTAAAGAATCTGCAAGCACGTATTATCTGATTGATAGATTTTCTTTCAGAGGCACAAGCAACGCTGGATTTTAATGAAGCGTCCCTTAAGCTGACGACGAAACCAGTTCGTGAAGAAAAGGCTGAACCGCCGATGTTAAATCTTGACCACCTGCCTGATGACGAGCAACGAAGAATCCGACAAGTGGTAAGTGAATTTGCTTCGTTATTTAGTGATATTCCAGTATTTACTCAGGTTACTAACCATAGTATTGACACCGGAGATTTAATGCCAGTTCGCCACAAAGCATACCGGTATGATAAGAATAAGGAAAAAATTATAGAATGGCATATCACCGATATGCTACGTAAAAAGATCATAACGCCCATCTCAAGTAGTTATGCTAGCCCGGTGGTTTTATGTAAGAAAATAATGACTATCCATTGACACATCCAAAAAGGTGGAGATTCGCAATTGACTACCGTAAATTAAACTCCATAACTAAATATCCGGTATATCCGTTACCTATTATTGAAGAAATTCTAAGGAACATAACATCCACCAAATATATGACGACTTTAGACTTAACGACTGGTTATTTTCAAATAGGGGTTAGGCCTGAGGACGTGCCTAAGACTGCTTTTATAACCAAGTCTGGCACTTATGCATTTTTGCGTATGCCGTTCGGCCTTTCAGGGGCACCGGCAACATTTCAGCGATGTACGGACATTGTGTTAAGGCCTGTTCTTGGAAAGTCCACATTTATCTATTTAGACGATATCATTATTACTGGTGATCATCTTGACCGACATGTACAGGATCTACGACAGGTGTTTGCTTTATTAAATAAGGCCGGTCTAAAAGTTAATGTCGAAAAGTGCAAATTTGCAGCCCCTGAATTAAAATATTTAGGTTACAAAATATCTCAAAAAGGAATCGAGACAGACGAATCAAAAATAATCGCTGTACAAAAGTATCCGACTCCAAACACGGCAAAGAAGCTCTCTTCTTTTCTAGGACTTTGTTTATATTATAGGTCCTTTATAAAAGATTTTGCGGCTATCGCTGAGCCATTGTTAAAATTAAAAAGGAAAAAGGCAAGATTCTCGTGGACGGCCGAAGCCAATAGTGCTTTCGAAAAATTAAAACAAGCATTAACGCAAGCCCCTGTGTTGAAATTTCCTAAAAAGGATGAGAATTTAGAAATTTCAGCGGATGCTTCGGATTATGCGGTAGGAGCGGTACTTTAGCAAAATCAGCAGCCCGTGGCATTTTTTAGCCGAACTTTAAATCAAACACAAAGAAACTATTCCGCGACCGAGAGAGAGGCACTTGCAGTTCTGTTAGCAGTGCAAAAGTTCCGAGTCTATTTTGGAAAGGCGCCAATAACAGCGTGCTCTGATCATGCGGCGGTAACTAGATTGTACTCAGGGAAAAACTTATCCCCAAGGTTAATAAGATGGGCACTCAAGCTACAAGAATATAATCTGGTAATCAAGCATACCCCCGGAAAGGAAAATATCGTAGCAGATGCCCTATCAAGAATTAAAATAGATGAAGAAGGTAATACTGTAAAGGTGGCAATGCTCACAGCATGTACAATAAATTCCCGAGAAACTGTAATAACCGAACTGGGTAAGGATCCTGAGTTTGGAAGCATTTATGAGTATTTGAAGGATCCTGAAAATTTTAGCCACCAAGATATTGTGGCGATAAGAAATAGGGCGGCCCATTACGAACTAATAGATGGTCTATTATTCTATACAAAAACTACGAATTCCAACAACGAATTTCGACCTGTTATCCCAGCTAGTCTTAGATTAAATATCCTGCAAAAGTTGCATGACAGCCCTTTAGCTTCTCATGCTGGTATTCGAAAAACTATCCAACGCGTACGCGAGTCAGTCTATTTTCCTGAACTGCAAAAGTTAACAAGGGCGTATGTCCAGTCCCGCCCAACATGTCAAGCAGTTAATTATATTAATTTCCGCCCGGCCAGGTTTCTAAATAGTATTAAATCCGAATTTCTAAATGAAATAATTGGCATCGATTTATTGGGGCCTTTCCCAAAAAGTCAGTTAAATAAATGTCGCTATCTCCTTGTTATGTTTGATCATTTTAGTAAGTGGACCGAAATTGTTCCCTTAAAACGAGCCTCCGCGAAATTAGTTACTGATTCTATTTTTAATAAATATATTTTAAAATACGGGGCGCCTCTAAACGTTATATCGGATAATGGTCCTCAATTCGTAAGTAATGTATTTGAAGACATGTGCCAAAAACTGGGCATACGTCATTTAAAAATGGTCCCGTATCGGCCGCAATCAAATATAGCGGAACGCGTCAATAGAAATATAGTGAAAATTATCCGTAGTTATGTTAAAAATTTTCATAAAAGCTGGGATAACTATGTCAATGAATTTGCTTTCGCCCTTAGAACCGCAAAACATGATACAACGGGCAAAACTCCTGCTGAGTTATTTTTAGGCAGAAAGATTATAACGCCGTTAGATAAATTATTTTATGTGCAACAGAGAGCCCCAGAATTTAAAATGGGTGATATAGAAAAACTAATTAAAGAAGCAAAAAAGAATACGGAAGTAGCACAGAGAAAACAAAAGCTGTATTACGACTTGAAACGACGGGGAGTAACTTATAAAGTAGGGGATGAAGTATTAAAAATTAAGCATTCACTTTCTTCAGAACCAGAAGATAAAACTGCCAAATTTTTTCCACGATTTGAAGGACCATATGTCATAGAAAAAAATAACTCACGCTGTAGTAGTGTTAAAAGCCAGGAATGGTGAAACCTGCTCCGCAAACATTGATCAAATCAAACTCTACTATGATCGTAATAAAATGCAAATATTTACAGATCTTTTGCAGGATCCGGCACGGCAGACACCGCAGGCACAAGCTCCAGAGGTGGAATCACCACAAGTACAAGGGCAAGCCATTAAGAGGCAGGAGCAAGTGAAAAGAAAGTTTCCCCGTGGGAAAATTGAAGGTAGCAAGAAAAAGAAGCCGTTCCACCGTCCAGAAAAGAGAGCTCACGAACACCCCCAGAATGAAGAAGGGAGAAGGACGACGTATGCAAAGAGAGCCAGGAGAAATGACGGCAACTATAACCCGGCTCTAAAACGGAAGATCTACTCATCCGACAGGACTCTCCGCAGCAAATGTCGTCGAACTGCGGAAGGGCCACCAGCGGCGGAGGAAAAGTTACAAGGAAAATTTGAACGGCCAGCAACGAGGTCCAAGCAGGAGCGCGAAAGAAGTTTCCCGGTTCCGCCAAGACCAGCTGCCATCAAACGGCCAAGACCACAGGCAGAGGCGAAAAAGAAGGTATTCAAGGGTGACCGAACTGGAGAAAAAAGAAAGCTTCTAGAGGAAGGCCCTGAAGGGCGAGCCCGCACAAGAAGGAGGATAAATCAAACAAGGATCTGCACTACCTTTCAGGACTGGGCTCAGAAAAGAATGTCAGAATATCACAAAGATAAGTAAAATTTTATGTTACTTTGCAAACTTAAGTTAATCTTTCATTCTTACTGCAAGTGGCAGATTTCAAGAAGTTTTACCTCATGCGAGGTCTACCTTTATCGCCAAAAGGGCGAGAAATGAGTTGTTACCGATTTTGGTATTATGTTTTTCAATTACTCGCGCGTAAAACTAAAGTTGATGTATAATAGCGATGTGTAAATACCTAAATATTGTAAAAGTTATTGTATAAATTTTATTTAAAACTTTCGGGCAAGAAAGACGTTTTGAAATGTAGTATTTCAATGTAGAAAAATTGGCACTTGATTTGAAAAGAATAGAAGTTAACCATGTACTACTAATGTATGTTGTCAAATGCGTAAAATTAACGGCATGTTAATATGTTCTTATATACAATGTGAACTGTTATTTCAAATGATAAGAAATACCGTGATATGGTAAAAGTGAAAGTAATGTTAAAAATTTGTTATTCGTGTGACTGTAAAAAGACCAAATCATGGTGAATATATGTTAAAGGTTGAATGAATGTAGTTAGGCTCTCTGACGCTACACTTCAGAGTTAGCCACTTTCAGAATAGTACCTCAGGGTTTAGAGTTGAAGTTAGGGTGTGTTACGAGGTCTTGGTATGTTGAATTTTTAACACGTTAGTGCTTTGATTGTAGGAGGAAGTGTTGAACACGTAGACATAAACACATTCGTGTTTGGTGTTCTTTTACAACACATGTCAGAGAGCACGGGGAGAGATAATTAGAATAGTCATGAATGAAATAAGAATGTTAAGAGAAATATAATTATACATGTTACTTGCCATTTCATTGTGTAACATTTCATTAAACTAGTTTTCCTTCCAGATCTCTGGAAGGAACCAGATTTGAATAAAAGCTCCTGTTTAGATGCAGTACAGATGAAAAAATTGCGTGTCCTGGGAGCTGCTATTGTAAAAACAAATTTCTTTTTTTTTTTTTTTTTTTGATTTCTAGTTTCTAGGGAAAAATGTTTGTAAAAGATTCGCCTCGCGTTAGATTCTAGAGCTAAAAGTTTTCAACAAGGTCGTTTTAGACCTCAGTTTCAAACTAATTAACTCTGGCGGGAAGTATGTAAGGATCTTAAGTTTTACTAACGTTTATTTTATTTTAAATCTTTACTATCACTTCTTATTTTCTACTTCCGGCCAGAATTATAAGCGTTAACGTATTTATGCAAAGTTTGTCTGGCGAGCGCCAAGTATTTAAGTTGTGGCTTTTTGCCAAGCGAGAGAGAGGAAGCAGTTAGTCGAAGCGGGCCGCTTACCTTAGAAGTTTTACTCAGTTGCTGGTTGCCTTCCAGGCCAGAGGTTTAATCCTCTTGATAACTTTAAACGTATTGTAGTGTTCACAGTTCTCTGTACTACATACGGCTTCCTGTTAATATAAGGCCAATCTTCCACGTTTATTATATCAAAGTTAAGTTAGCGTTTAGTTATATTTTTATATTCTTACGTTTAGACCACAAGTAGTGGGTCTTTGTATTCCGAAGTACGGAAATTATTGTAAATAGAGAAAAATAAAGGGTTTTGTATACCCTTCTTGTGTATCCTGTCTACTTCCTACAGTTATTGAACATAGCTTTAGTAAGCTCTCTGTTCCGAGACAGGTCCTTGCATGTTCCCGAAGAAAGTAAGACGGAACATTGAACCTGATAACTTTGTAGCAAGAAAGCAGCAGCAGACAGACAGCAGTGTAGCTAGGCCAAAGCGTAGAAAGCAAGTGAGTAATGTTCAGGATAAAATCTCAAGTCAAACTTAGTTTTGGTTCTCAAAGGATTTTGATTGAATAGTTAATATTGCTCTAAAATTACTATTGGCTGCTTCAGTTTTAGTTCAATTTACGTCACCAGAATTACGTAAGAATCATATGACATAGATTTTTCTCGAAATGACACAGTGCAAATTGAGGTTGCTTTTTTTAGAATAGAGAAGGGAAATTAATTTACGCTGCTAATTTAATCTTTTACATAGTCTTTATTTTTCTTACATATATACATAATATATATATATATATATATACTATATATACTATGTATGTGCCATGTATCCCAAAACTCTGATTTTGTTTGCTGTCAACCGAAAAGAAATGAACATTTAATTGAGAAAAATGAGGTACAAATAATGATATTTATTGCTTGAATAATTAAAATTTTTGCTTATTCATGAGGAAACATGAGATATTTTTCTTTACGTGAGTGCTCAGGTGGTAAAAAAGAAACTTATGTTAGATCAAGGAACTATTTTTCATATTTCTATATTGTCTGGAAAGTCTGCACATTCCTTAACAGGAACACGTTCGATAAAAGCTGTTCACAGCCCATCTAGTAACGTAAAAGTTCTTTAGAGAGGGTGGCTTCAATTTAGATTCACAGCCAGGAACGGGGAAAGGTTTCTTAAATTTTTCATGGTTGCCTTGCCCAATATTTCGTTTTGACAGGAAATGTGGAAAAGCTCAGAACTCTTATTAGTGTTTCATCCGCGGCACCACGTCGCTGTGTAGTTTGTTTTCTCGAAGTACGTGAGGAGATTGCAAAAAGATTTTTCTTCATTTTTCTACGTCATAACTGTCCAAAACTGCTTCACGTGCAATCATTGAGCGTAAAGAAATTTAGAGACAAATCCTGTGTAAGCTAACATCAAATTATTAAGCAGATTTAATTTTTTATAAACTCCATAAAGTCTGAATAATATGTAAAGTTTATGAATTATTTGATTCTGATAATTGTTTTCCTTAAATATTTTCATGAGAAGTAATTAAAATCCGGTGGTTTTTTTTTTTTTTTTTTTTTTTTTTTTTTTTTTTTTTTTTTTTTTTAGTGACGGATGGAAGTAAAACTATTTCTGTCATTTAATCATTTGAGGATTACATTTGACACAAAATAATTTGTGCACGAATTTACTCCTATTTAATATGGTTAAAATAAAATAAAAAAAGGAACAAACTCTGTATATGAATCAAGTGATGCTACTTTACTATATAGGTAATGAAAATATAATTAGTTGTGAGAGAATAAACCTTTTGACGAAAAAAGATTTCTGACAATCAGTGTAGTAGACAAACGACTGGGTGGTAATAAGCAAAACTGCGTAATGGAAGGATGAATAACATGCAGACAATCGCGCCGTGAATTAAAACATAATTTATTTTTGAAGATTTTTGGAAGATACTTTTTCGGCGGCGAATAATCACCGTAAGATTTATTTAGCAGTAATTAAATTTCCGAAACAATAGACGAAACGAAGCAGAGACCAGACGATGTTAAGGTTTGCAAGCGGGAAGAGAGGTAGAAGCAAAAGCACGTAGTTATCTAATATGGAAGCTCACCAAGAGACAGTTTCGATTAAACCCTTTCGTCCCGAACGGTACACATGTGTACCACTGATGTTTAAAAATACCTGCAGGACATATTTAACATTATAACTAAACGAAAAGTGTACCTTTACTGTTTTTTAAGTACCACGACATCTCCCCAGTGTAATAAGACTATACACTAAATGTTAGTCTTATTACACTGGGATAAAGGTTATGTTTGCTAATAAATTTTACAGTAAATTTGTGCATGAATAAACTTGATTTTATACACAACTTTATTCTTCAATACATATAATATGCTTTGAAAAGAAACAAAGCACGCAACATAACAGAAAAGAAACAGAGAGGTATGTACCATGAATTACTTACAGTTAAGAAATTATTTATCTTTTTGTTTATCTGGTATATATATGTACCAACCGGTATTATTACAGGTACATATATATACCATTAGGTTTGTAAGTAAGATTTTTATTTTAGCTCTAAACTAGAAGCTAAAGCTGTAAAACTAGGTGAATCAGAACCATTTTTATCGGGTTCTAGTGGCACCCATCAGCCTGACAGCGATAGTGATGATTCATCAGATGATTCAGGATGCACATATGATATAAATGTATATGCTGGTAGAAGAACTACATCTGTTTATGATGATTCGCTGACTCTTGGTGAAAAAATTCGTCAAATCATTCGCTTTCACCATCAAAGCTTGCATCAAAGCATGCTTTGATATATTTTTTACCAGCGTAGATTTGTTATAGATAATAAAATTATACGGCTTTGGGTACATGCATGGCCAACCGCAAAAAAGTACCAGCAATTGGAGGGCAAGTTGCAACGTGGACAACGTTTCGATGTCCGTCCACAGGTTTACTGTGTGTAAAATGGTAGGAACAACAACTAAGAAATCAACTAAGATAAAACAATGAAAAAAAACTACAAGGAGTAACCTTATAATAATAGAAATTGCTTTTGTTTTTGTCTGAAAATCTATTTTTTATATTCAGGGACGAAAGGAGTTTTTGTTTTTGTCTGAAAATCTATTTTTTATATTCAGGGACGAAAGGGTTAAATTGCTTATTAAAAGGAAATTTCGGTTTTAGTTCCGAATTAGTTACGTCATCAGAGTTATTAAGTCATATCCATGGACTGATCTAGAAATGACGCAGTCTAGGTAAATTTTGATGCATTAGAGATGCTAGGAGGGGGCATATGAAAATCTAAAGAAGAAATTTAAAGAGCTCTTCATAATTAAGTTAGTAATTTTTTAGAGATGTATTTCCTTATTTTATATTTTGCATATGAATATCTGTAATGATATGTTTAAATTAATTGATTAAATTAAATTCTAATCATATTCCTTAATAATGTGTTGACGATTCCCTACCTAAATTCCATCCCTGTTCTTAACTTTTGGCGGAATCCTTTCTTTATTAAAAATTATATTATCCTGTTGGCGCCCGCCAAATCGCCAAACTCATAAATCTGTCATATTACATAAAGTCCTTAATAACACTCCTGATGTGAAGATAGCGTCACCTCGCGATTTCACTTAATATCGCTGATTGGATGAGCACCATGACGCACACTTATCTATAAATAGGACTTCTCCTCAAGGTAGAGAAGGAACGCTTGTGAGATGGAAGTTAAAATAAGCATATCACTTTATATTACAAAATTTGTCTCATTCTTGTTGCCTCGGCTACACAACACAAATAATGTATGAGATTCTACATTTCACATATATATATATATGGAAGATTATGCATATATCTGTAGTCTCTTTGTTATAAATTTCTTATTGTTTGGAATCGATGGTCCAGTTACTATAGCATTCTTTTTACAATTTAGTAATGCGTCCAACTCAATAAGGTTATATTTATGGTTATTCAAAAACAGCTCTTTAACATCAACGTTATCCATTTCCAGCTTTAACTATTCTCCTAGCTGCATGGATGTTTCCGAAGTTTGCTGTAATTCTTCGTTCGAGTTAACAACCATATACGTTATTATTTGATCTTCCTTTAAACGGCTTTCCACGTCTCTCGGCAGAACGTAGAAATATACATGTATATAGTATATTTATATATATATATATATTGTATATGCTATTGAAAATGAAAAGCGAACACCAAGACGAGATCAGTTTAGATGAATGAAACGTAAGCAAAGCGTTTGTCTGGTGACATATTTATTTGAATAATGTCTTAAGATCTTAGGTTAAAGCATACGTGAGAACAGCTATTTCAAACGTGAAATGGTGGTACATTAATAAATGCTGCAGTCACCACGATACTAAACGCAAGCGCTGTACGAAAAATGCTGGTGCATTGTGTCGTAAAAGTGCTGTATGTCATTTTGTGAATGAAGTTCCTTGCCTTTTGCACTCGATCAGTTCAAATTAGCAGTGGTTCATGCGGGTTTTGAATGACGTTGTATTTGTAATTCACTCATGCCCTATACATACTTAATAAGAGAAAGATTGGATTATCTCGCAGGCCAAAGCGACATGTCAATACTGTGTAGAACACGTTGGGTAATAGCAGCGGTATGGGAAAAAAAGTTATCCTATTAGAAAAATGCACTCTGGAATATTGCTCAAGAATAGCAGCACTGAGTGCGCGTCTAAGATGGCATGAGAATCATGAGAAGAAGCTGTGCGAATTTATAACTGTTATATTATGCATAAAATCAATTCTTAAATAATTGCGGGTTGTATACTTTTGACACGTTCTATATTTATTTATCAAGTCTCGAAACATAAAGTTGACGAATATATAACCATTAGTGTAAACAAGCTGATACAGTTGCTCCGTATTGTCCTTTAGAGATTGCATAGAGAATTTTGAATCACTTTGTATACATCCATATTTTAACGAGAAAAAATTTTACAATTTATGTGCTCGTTAAACTTCCACAGCAAAATACTCCTGCAGTAATTACACTCAAGTCTTAAAATCCCTCTCTAATATTTACGAAGCAACCAATCTTCGGAAAAATGCCTTTTTATACTTAAAGGTTTACAGAGAGCTTGAGAATTCCAAGCATAATAACGCACAAGTTACAGAGTGCAACAGTATTAGAAAAATAGCTTTCCACTCATTTCTGAAAATAAACATACAACAAAAAATTTTTCATCAGTATACTGAGTATACGAGTGAAGATTTCAAACTCAATGCAACTGGACGTGCTGTAAACAAGAACTAAACACTGTAATTAAAGTTACCGAAGCAACACGAAATCGGAATTCAGATTACTCGCATTATTTCTAATTACGTTAGAAATGTGCTTCTAATTATGTTAGGAATTCGCGAGTCTGAAAACTCATGCCTAATCAGACTTCAAAGTTACTCCTGAAAAATAATGCGTTCATATAAATACTGATTGTTTTAAAAAGAGAATACTTGCCGCACATTATTTGCTAGTAGCAGTTGTGTCAACACCATTTGGAATCTTTGGTTTTGATTCAAAGGAGATGTCTGCGTTTGATTTTTCTTGATTGTACTAGTAATATTTTGTAGTCGACAGTTTGTAGTAATAATGGAACTAAGTTTGAAGTGAGTAAAAAACATAACTAGGTTTATTTCCTTTTTTACTTGTGAAGCGAAGCATTCTAACGCAGCGTGAGTTTGGCTTGCATAATAAATGTTTTTATAAGCTTTTATTTAGCTCACGTGTGGTGTTTGTCGATGCAGTAATAAGTCTGCCACCAATTTTCAAGCACGTCCTTAATAAGCTGTCAAGCTTAAATTTTGTATACGCAATGTTTGTAGATGAAAATACAATGTTCTAAAGCGATTTTTCCCCAAAATTCGATTTAGAGTTTTAATTTAATACGAAAATAATTTTTTGTACATACTTAACAAACGAACTAAAAACTCCTGAATTTTACTATCTGCACCATCCGATAGGTTTGGTTTGGTATGGGTTATGTAATTACGACAAAGCCTGGAGGGCTATCTACCTTAGGAAAGAAATGCCTTCGTGGAAGACTTTCTAAGGGAAACTGACTTTTATACACGTTACACATGGCGAAACCACGAAAACGCTTATGCCACCAGCCCGTTAGCGGGATTCAAACCTCAGATCGAACTACCAGTGTTCAGCGACTTTACCGCCATCGGATAAAGAGGGAAAAAATCTTTAAATGAAATTTTATTTAAAACTGTAACTAATTATTATTTTTTTTCGGAGGGGGGTTGTTCAATTTTCGAAAATCCTCGACTTTTTCGACTGGACTGGATTGTATTTAAACTTTTTTCGACTTTTATTGTATTTTAGCATTTTAAAATGCATAGGATACATAGTTTATACATTTTCACAGGCTATAAAAATTCTCTCTTTTAAAACAAGATGATAAAATGCGTTAATTGGGTTTTTTTTCAACAATTTTAAAAATATATATATTAGTCTGAAGCAGAAAAGGAAAAATTCGGCTCTTTTTCAACCATGGCTAGGAAAGATAGTTTCAAGGTTATGATGTCATAATGTCACATGACTCTCCTTGCTTCTCTATAGATTTGATTAGTTGTTTTTGTTCGTTTTATTTAGTTTTATCTTTTCATGAGCTTTTATTTAGCTCACTCATGGTATTTGTCACTGTGGCCAAAATGTTTTCATTTATTTTTAAACTACTTCTTAATACGCTATGGAGTTCATATTTTATGTACACTCTAGCTGTGAATGAAAGTAAAACGTGATGAAATTATTTATTTAATACCCAATTTACTTTTTTTAATTTAATGGTTGCACATATCTTCTTTTAATGAAATAACTAAAACTTCCAGAATTTTACTGTTTGCACCCCTAAATAGGCCAGAAAAATATTTCTTAAATGAAACTGAAGATTCATTAGTTTTTGTTTTTTTTAAGCGGAAGACTGGAAAAATATACAGTGCCCTAACTGGGACTCGAAACCTGGCCCTCTCGAATACGCGTCGAGTATGCTTCCAATTACACCACAGAGGCATCCGAAAAGGAAAATAACTCACGAACTTTATGAGACTTTATGAGACCATAATTTCTGAATTTTCAGGCAACAGGAATTTTTGATCATTTCATGCAACTGAATTATCGGAAGTAAAACGACTGTGTTATATATTAAAAATATTGCTAATTATTATTAAGAATTATTAGATGATATTAAAACTAGTGTAATTGTGTAATTCCTTAAATCTGTTGATAGCACTCTACTCCTCGTAACTTAAATAATAAGGATAAGCAGATAATTTGCTATGATTTTATTTATCAACACAACCTTAACGCGACAACAGGAAGGCGTTACGCTACCTAATTTTCTTTACTTGGTCCTTTATTAGCCCACCAGCGGCCGAGCGGTAAAGTCGCTAAACACTGGTAGTTCGGTCCGAGGTTCGAATCCCGCGAACGGGCTGGCTGCATGGGAGTTTTCGTGGTTTTCCCCATGTGTAACGTGTATACGAGCCAGTTTCCCTTAGAAAGTCCTCCACGAAGGCATCCCTCCTCTTAGGCAGATAGCCCTCGAGGCTTTTCCATACTCACAAACACACTGGTCCTTCATTAATCACCCAATAACAAGCATCAATTTTAATAAAGGAGGCAATAAAATAGAAATTTCTCCAAACTGCGGTTTCCTTCATTAATCACGAATGTCGGTAAACCCGAAGTGTCTGTTCATTTACCTTTGCTGAGAATGTGAAATTTCGTATTGTAATTAATTCACACTCAATATCCACTTGGAATACAATATCTATTACTATAATCACAATGTTTAATAAATTTTGTCATCTTTAAAATAACTGTAATATGATTCTGAAATTATTTCAAAGTCATGAAAGATGTAAGATTGCTTAACACTTCTTGTTAAGGTACAAATTGATATACATAAAAATTTTAATAGGGGTTACTGTATGTATGTACACATACAGTAAACACATACAGTAACACCTGTTCAAAAACAAATGTTCAAAATGTAATGTTCAAAAAAAAGAGACACTTTTATATCTCGCGCTCGTTCTACCAGACCGATTGATGAAATTCAATTGCTCATTTATTTTCGTTTAATGAAATTACTAAAACGTCCACAATTTTGTTGTTTGCCCCACTGAATAGAGCCTATTTCTTTGTTTTTCGATTCTATCTACGACTTAAATTATGCCTAAATATTAAATTTTGTAAAATGTGGTGCGAAATTTACGGAGAAATTAAAAAATTTATCTTAGCGCATTTTTTCAATTTGCGCCAAGAATAATTCACTTGGCGAACTTCTTAATATATGCCAACCTATTTACCTTTCCTTTTCTACATTGTGCATGAGCGAAAAAATGGCACATCGTTCCTACTTTCAAACAATTCTTACAACGTACCTAAACCAAATTTGATGTTATCTCTTTTGACAAATATTCCAAATTTCTAAACGCGCCAATATATAAATTCACGTATATCTTCGGAAATTTTAAATAAAAGACTCTAATTTTTTGCAAGTATGCTTAGAAATGTATCTTCTTTAAAATGATGGTAAAATTTTTATAGATTATAATTCAAAATGTTTTTCGAAAAATTTATAAAAAATCATTTAAAAATACAACTTAAAAAAATAAATCATAAAAAATGGGCGAAGTTTATTTGGTAATGAACCTAAGTTTCTAAATATGAAAAGAAAAATGAAATAAGTTTAATAAAAAAAAGGAGATTAATTAATATATACCAAACTCAATTATTCAGGAGCTAAAATTTTAAGAGCTAAGTTTTGAAAAACTAACTCGTGCGAGTTTACAAAACTTGGCAGTTTGGCATAATATGAGTCGTAGAATCAAATATGAAAAAACTTGGCATGTCATTTCAGAAAAAGTCCGATTTTGTGTCAAAATATCTATATTAGAACAATACTATATATAAATGTAATACATACCCTAAGTCGCGCTTTCGAGACATGAAAAATGCAACTTGAATTTTGTCAATCGGCCCAGTAGAACGGGACATATAGAACTGACCCTTTACTTTTTTATTTTATTTTATTTTATTTTCGCAGTTTACATATTCATATTGCTACAAATTTTCTGTATATGTAAACCATTTTAGTGAAATTATATGTGAAATTGTAGTATCTCTTGTATAATGTAACATGAAATGCCTCAAAATGCCAAGCTCCGCTGGAAAAATGATGTTACAGGGGCAGAATCATTTAACATTGAGGTAAATGGCTATCTAGCCAACTTGGCGACAAAATGCCAAACTGCAGATGGTTCTGGTGACTAATTTTTTATTCACCAAACCTGGCGAGAAACCATCAAAGTTGGCCATCCTATGGATGCATTTTAGTCCGATCCATGTATAACTCATTATAATTGGTTTGATCCATATATATAACTGTAACTTCATCCTGTCGTATATGTAACTGTTTCTGTATATCTCTTACAGCAGTTTCCAGAAGTCGAAGGTACTGGAAATTTCTTGGAGAACGCCGGAAAACTACATAAAACTGGAGATAGCATTAGTTCTCTTTTCAGTGCAGCGTTGAGTTCAGAGTAATGAGAGTTCTCCGTGCAAGCCCGACTTTTAAATGCGTTTTGCAATGTGTTTAACGTTCTTAGTAGATTGAAGTTATAACTACTGATTTTCTCTCCAGAGTTTAAAAGTGTTCTTTTTCGTAAAATAAATTTTATCATCGGTCCTGCGTGAATACCATCTGTAGAGTAATTATGTTTTTTGAAGCAGGAAACGTGAAAAATGTGCATTCCCTTTACCGGGACTCGAACCCTGGACTTCTCGAATACACGTCGAGTATGCTTCCAGTTACACGACGAAGGCATACGGAAAGGAGGGGGGAAACCATACGCATTTTTTGCTGCATTTCATTTAAAATTATTTCTTCGAATTTCAGAATTTCATTAGAGATACAATTCTCATTCAATTCAGTTCTCACTTCGCGGCAAGGCAAAAATACATAAAAACTCAAAAATATATTTATCAAAACTTTAAAAATATAAAACACAAATGTGGTTAAAACAATTAAAAATATTTTTGCAATTTAAATTACAGTTTCTAAGCAAAAATAAGCAAGTCAGCCAGCCTGCAAGAAGGCAAATTTTTCGGTGCACAAAATTGAAAGTTTACTTTCGGGCCCATTCGGCAAAAACACATTGAAGGTGCAGAAACTGACTTACTTCACTATAAGTTTCAGATGTGAACAAATATGGCAGCTATGGTAAAAAAATTAGGCTTAGCCGCACTTAAACAACTTTTAAATTGTTGATAATTCTACAGCTATTGCATGAAGATTAACCAAAGGCGTAAAAACTGTAACCGAAAGACAAGAACAACATAGTTGAAAATACACGATTTACCAACGTATAAAAAATTCACCCGAGTAACTGTGTGGGTATATATATATATATATATATATATATATACTTTTAGTGCTACCAATTGCCACCAAAAAGGGCGGTGCACAATTGCATGCTGCATGTTATAGCTGTCCTATATATAAAGTTTCAACGTTCTGAGGTTACTCGTTTTTGAGTTATGCGAGATACATACACGTACACGTACGTACGTACAGCGGTCACAAAAAAAAAAAAAAAAAACTCTTCTTAATCATTTTAAATCCTTTTTGCAACCCGTTTTGGGAAAAAGAGTCTTTTATTCTCTTCTTACCTACAGATGTCACACAAAAACATCGTTAAATTGTATTCGATAGCTGTCAAAATGGATATTTTCGTTTAAATACGATACCGGAAAATTTTCGCGATTATATTACTCCCTTTTCTTCGTACAAGGAAGTAAAAATACGGAATACAGAAAATGTGTGTTAATCTATGGAAGTCTGCAGTCAGAATTTGGAAGAATTCTAGGAATATTGCGATTTTGTTCTTACCTATACAAGTTGTTAATGTGTATGGATGCATTTAGCGGCATTTAGAAAATTGGTAATGTAATTATTGGGGAAATTCCAGTTTAGCACCATTTTGCAGTTTGAAGAATTATTGTGTCTGTAGTGCCTTTGCTGCCTACTCAAGTAAACATTTGTATCTAAAAAATGGCGCGATTTGTTATGGATTCAATTTTTAATTGACTGAATCCATAACATATTATCAGTTTTTATTTAAATGATATCTTGTCACTTTGTACTTTTATTCGGCGATTTTGATTTAAATTTAAACTGAATTATATTCATTAAATTTCCCATAGGTTTGCTTTGATTTTCGTAGCTTGTAGAGGGGTTCGATAGGACATCTCATAAGTTAATAATTTATAATTTTTACCGAAACTGAAAAATTTTTTAAAAAATGTTAGATATTTATTACTTTCTGGAAGATGAGTTATTTTGAATCAGTTAGCTTTAGATACTTGCTTAGAAAACTAAAATAGAAGTGATAGCATTTATTAAAATTCCATTAAATAACATATTGCTTTTATTAGAATTTAACTTGTTATTTTAATTTGTTTATAATGTCTTTAATCACGAAAATGACGCTTTCTTAAATTTGACTACATTCAAAATTGAAGTTTTTGGTGGTTTTGTTAAGGGAAAAATTGCGCCAGTTCAACTTTATTAGGATTATATAATTGTTTGTATAAAAACTAAAATTAACTAAAGGCAAACAACAAGAATTAAGAGGCTTGTTGAATTCCTATTTTAAATAAGCTTGTCAGGATATCTTTCCAAATAAAACTCTTTGCATCCCGTTTCATACTGCGTGTGTACCTAATCAATCTTACTACTTTTCTAATTTAATTACTTATATCATATCCGTGCTGCGCTGAATTTCATTGTCATATAATTGCTGCAATTATATTTCTAATTTTCACTCTCATATTTTTTAAATGTAAGAAAAGTTAAATCTAATATAGGGGACTATAAGTTGAACAAAAGATTCTGAGGATTATATTTGTAAGCTGCTTATTTCTTTCGCGAAATATTTTACGTATAATTTAGTTTTTAGTTTAAGAATAAAAGATACTTTATCCTTTGTGAAGAAGCTTATAAATGAGAAAAAAATTTAATCCCAATAAGGATTTTGTGTTTAATACTCAGTTTTATTACACTTATCAACTTTTTCATTCTTTCAAGATATTCTTGATCTTATTTTCTCAAAATGATATTAGTCTTTGTTTTTTTCTATTTTGGGGGGGGGAAGGTTGACTAAGAGTTTAAAGGCTAATTTGCTTAATTATACTATATTAAGTAATGGAAAAACATCAATGATTAATTTAAATAATTTTTTTCATTTTCTTTAACTGTTTTATATTTGTATCTATTTATTTTTTTATAAATTTATAATTGTCTTTTACTGCAATCGAGAATAATTTCCCAAGTCCGTTTACACCATGTAAACATATGGAATTTATTGGATTTCCCTTTGAAACTTAATATGGCTTAATAACAGGCTGTAACATGATAAGTAAATTGCATTAAAAATGACATTCACTGTATTACGATAAGTTTCACTAAAATCAGAAACGTTTTCTGAATTCCTTATAATTTCATCTCACCAGTTGAACAAGCCGAGATGCCTGTGACTAGATAATATTCGCTATACTTTAAATCCAAACACTGCTTTTTAATTAAATCTTAACAGAAAAATCGAAATTTTTAATCAGAATTGCAGCTAGTTGTCGAATCCAGGGCCGTTTTTAATCAAATGAACACAAGCACGCTATTGCTCTAAAACCATCAACCGTCTCCTCAAAATTTCTTTTTGATGTTTTTCTGTTGTATCTGGTGGACCTCGATTATTTGGATCTGTAAATATCCAGTTTATTCTCTACCTATAACTGAGAAATTATTAGGAAATTTAAGTGAACTGAGTACAACAGTACTTGTTTTAACATCTGGGTATTTTAAGATAGGTTATGAGATCTAATGACGTGTAGAAAACAGCATTTAATGCAAAATTGGGCGTGTATTTATTTCTAAAATTGTCATGTGCGGAGCTCTCGCTACGTTTCAGAGGATTATGATTTCAGTTTTAAAGTTATGAATCCAAAACAATTGTTGAAGAAAATTACACACCACCAACTGCTGCTAAGTAACTAGCGTTGTTTGAGTTTTGTTTATACTACAAGACGTTTAAATAAGATTTTGCTGAGATTGCAGAGTCTTTGCTATATTTAAAACGAAAAAAGACAAAATTTAATTGATTAGTAGAGGCAAATACAGCTTTTGAGTACCTCAAAACAACATTCATTCAATCCAGAGTCATGACATTACTAATCCAAAGAGAAAACTGGAGACAACTGCAGACGCTTGTGATTTCTTGGTAGGAAAATCTGCTTATGCAGCATGGTAAGCCGACAGCAGGCTTGAATAAAGCCCTCAACGAAACACAGAGAATTTCCACTCTTACCGAGACTAAAACCCTACGGTCACAATGACTGCTTAGAAATACGGGGTGCAACGTACGGGTAACAGTGTATAGGGACTATGCCCTGATACCTCGTCTGCATTCAGGTAAGAACTTATTGCCTAGATTGATGAAGTAGTCTCTTAAATAGCAAGAATATAAGCTAAAGCATACTCCTGGGAAAGAAAATGTGATGGCTAATGCCTTTTCGAAAACGCAAGACGCCATACTAACTTCGGAAGTTTTAGATTCTTTAGGTACAACAATAAAAGGATTAAAAGCGGAACCGAAGTATTTATGCATACTCATAGAAATATCGATAATTCTGAGTGCTCAATATTACGATCATTAGAAACAGAACCGGATACTAAGAAATAATTAATTCATTTTTATTTTACATAAAGTCCATAAATAAAAATAATAACTAAAAAAATTATTCTTTCTAGTCATAGTCGATTAGTTTTCAAATTGGATATAGTTCCTTTTTTGCGAAGAACATCGGCAAATATTGTTGCATATTCATTCTTAAAGAATTCGATGCCAACTAAAGTAATATCTCGTAATGGTTCAAATTTCGTGATTGCGGTCTTGAAAGAAATGTGTTCGGAATTTGAAAGAAAGCATCTCAAATTGGCCTCTTATTGGAGCAAAATTAGACAAACTAGAAAATGAAAATTATTAAAGGACCATAATTAGAGTTTTCTGCAGTTATATAAAAATTTAAGCAATGGAATGCTTTAATGAATTCGCTTAAGTATTTAGGCGGCAAACATGGGAAAGATCACTCAACTCGAAACTGCATAGTTGAAAAATTCAAAGTAGGTTGAATAAATTGTTATGTAGAATCAAACATTATATATCCGTTTGCATGACAGAGATATTATTGTAAAATTAAAGTAATTGTTTGCTGCAGAATTCTGGAAGGAAGGAAAACGGATGTCAGAATGTTAGATGTCTATAACTGTAAATCAGACTTTGAAATAATAAATCTCAGGCACAATGCAATTTTTTAAAAAAATGTGGAAGGTTTGACCAAATATAAGTTTTAGAATTGTAAAATTCTCTACCAAAATACTTTAGACTTTTGTTTTCGAATTATTTAAATTCTAGTGAGGCTGACTGCAGGGATTCTATGTTTAATAGCCACTTAACTTATTATTCTGCCTGCATTATCAATCCTACTTTCGTCGGCTCCTCTCAAGATGCAAATTATTTAACGTAAATAAGAACACGGTTTTTGAAATTAGGAGAGAGCTTTTAGTAGCGACTTCTGACCATCTCAGTTTTTTTCTGCCTCGCTTCTAAATTTACTTAAAACGACTTTAACATTTGTTAGCAGTGTGTGTTCGCGTGAATCTGAGTCTGAACCAAAACTTACGGTCAGATTTATTTTGTGAAAAAAGATATTTTAAATATTTAAGTTTAACTTTTGTGTTCTGTAAATCTCGCAAGCAATGGAGCCTTCCGTTATAAAAACCTGTGTAAATGTTTCAGTTAAAGATCTAATAAAAAAGTTTATTTTAAATATTCTCCTGGTGTTACTTTACTAATTGATTAGGACGGAATGATAAATCATATGGCTCTCTGCGTGGAGCCAGATAACATTTTAGGTAGTGAGATTCCGTACAAGATTGTTAGAACAAATTGCTTGATTGTAAAATTTTCTTAAATGCGATACTTTTACAAATGATGTTGTTGTTATGATTTATCTCATTAATCTGACAGGAATATCAGTACATGTCCATGAATTTTATCGTGGCTAAGGATGCAGGATTGTGTCTCTCGTTGACATGAGGTCTCAGGCACTTAATGATATTTATAGTTGTTGTTACAAATTGCAATCCTAATTTTGGAAGAGAATCTCTCCAAAGTCCGGGTCCATGGATCCTACACCACTCTTTCCCTAACACCAAGCCACATAAAAGAATTGTGTCTTCCTGTGTATTTTAAATGTCTTCATGCCGCAATGACACTAGACGCTTATAAATATCCAAACTTTCTCAGAGATTGAAGCCTGAGCCCTACGATCCGGCAGCCAGCAATGTTAAATAATATACCCTTTAGGGGCCTCACCTTTTACAAATAGAATTTAATTAAATTAATTTTTTATTGACAAATTGCCTTCACAATAATAATTCATAAGTTTTTGGACAATAATTGTTATCTTAAGAAATGAAATTTTCTAGAAGAACCTTTTTGCCAGTTTTTCATTTATTATTTCTAAAATTATCGAAAAATACTTTATATTTTCTTCTAAGAGGGTTTCCTTGATTGTTATATAGTATCAACTGCTTTGGTCCCCCCCCCCCACACACACACACATACGAACACACGTATATCAACTTAAAATAATCCAACTCCTTCAATGAAAGTTCCAGTTTTGATTAAAGCTTAGCTTTTGTAGTTTTAGAAATGTTTGCAGCTTAACCTTTCGAAATCACAATCAAAATGAAAAACGTACTGTAAAGTCAGCATCTGACAGTTTCAAAGACTGCAAGGAATGTTGTTATTTTAAATCACCCAACAGTAAATACAACATCGATTTGATTCGGAACAAAAAGCATGAATAATCGCCTGGCGTTCTTTAGGAGCGTTCTTGGCTGTATTACTATTTTAAAAGGAAAATAAATTTATCAGCGTTAACATTCAGCAGTTTACTAACATGAACTTTAAACATTTAATTAAACTATATTTAATGTAACTGAACGGTACAAACAATTATCTCAGAGACTGATGTACGAACTCGTTAAAATGTGATTCGATCGAATGTTAGGGAAGGTTCGGTGAAAATTTATGAAAGTATTGTAGTGTTTGAAAATGCTGCGAAAGCTTTTTGTTCGGTTTATTTATTAATGTATGATAATTTAGTTCTTACACTTCTTAAAATATTCTACAACCACTATTACTATACATCAACCTATCATGCCCCGTTTTCGTCCTTCTTATTCCAGATTTTTTTTAATTTCACTCAGCTTGCTTCACTCTTTAAACCATAGCGAAAAAATGTTTCGGAAATATAGTGTCATTTAATTTAGAAGTCAAACAACAAAAATCGGCGTTATGTTTGCTAATTTTTACAGGACTGGTTTTGATGGCTTTACCGAACCATCAACCTCAGCTGCAAAAGCGCAAATGAAGGAAATAAGATACAGTGATTAGATAAGATAAGAAAGACTGCACAGGAATTAAGCTACTGGCGCCATCTGTTGATGAAACGAGAACTAAAACATAATTTCTTTAAAGGCTGAAGGAAAAGATGGATTGAAACAGAAAATTTGGTTGGTTTGGTGAGGTTTCTCTCAGTTTCAGTAATGTAAAATTTGACGCCAGTTTCACATTTTCTTTGTAGTAAATTTTAAAGTTGCTTTACAGAATTGTGAATAATCTTATGTAATCCCAATTCATGGCTGTTAAATGCAAAAGAATTATGTTTACAAAGAAGGCTATTAATAATCAATTAAAGGAATGATGAAATAGCAAGTAAACTTCTAATTGCATTATGTGAAAGTTAATAATTACGATGTTTTAATAGTGGTATCTAAATATTTTCTTCTCGTTTCCTGAAACATTTCGCTTAAAGCCAAAGTAAAACTCGAATATATGTTTATGTTTACATAATATTACAAACTAGTATTCAAGAATATGAGTTTTTGCTTTAAATAGTTCTTTTTTTAAAAGCAAAACTCGATTATGTAAGCTCATCCTGCTTAGATTAATCTGATTCCAGATAGCTCGGATAACCGAGATTTTAACGAACTTTATTTCCAAAATTCAGTACGGATAACTGATTTTCAATTAAATTTATTCGCCTAGTAGCAATTCGATTAATTTAATTTGTTGAAATTTGATTTATTTTGTTCGGATAATCGAAGTTTTATGTATTTAATTCGAATACATCGAATTCCGTTTCTGAGAATAATGATTCTAAATTAAAATGTATTCCACTAAATGATTTTTATAATCAAAGACATAATGACCTTCAGTATTAATCATTTTTCGTAGCATGCTGAACAAAATAATAATATTTGGATTTCAAAAAGCCTTAAACATCTAAAACCTAAATTTGTAATTTTGATCAGCAACTGTAGTCATTGAACCATTTGTTTTATATCAGGGACAACAAATAATATTTTAATTTACATACCTTTTCTTAAGACATGTCACTTCTCATCATTAGGAATTCACATTCTTTAACTTCAAGACGTTTACAAATTTAGCTTAATTTCAAATAAAACTAGTAATTTTCATAAGAAAACGAATTTCTTATACTTGTAATTCCTTCCTTAATGAAAAGGATTTTTCTTTACCTAATCGTTTTCCTTAGAAGAAGGAAAATGATCTTCCGACATTTAATTTTTCATCTATAAAATATTTGAACATTTCATTATTCAACCATCTTTATTTGAAATATATATTACTCCGAATGAATAATAATTCTTTTTTAAAGCAGAAAATTCAATCTATTATTATTATTATTTTTTTTTTCGCTTACAAAAGTCAATTTGCTATTTTATTCTTAAATATTATTAAGTATTTGCATTCTGCAGAAAAATTTTAGACTTTTCACAAAGTAATTTATTCTACCCTAGTTATTGTTTTCTTCATTTTATATTTTAATACAACCTCCCTGCCCTGTTATGTTACTGACGAAAACCCATCATCGCTTTAGATAAATCAATAAGGAAAGACAATTTTTTACTGTACTCTCCTGGCGTAAAAACAACGAATTATAAGATATCTTTATTAAGCAAATAAAATAAAACAGTGTTATACACATATGCACTGTATATCATTTCCCTAACGGTTAAATGTGTTAGGATAGTGAATTAAACTTCCTTTTGCTGAAATACATCCATTTTTTTCATCGGCAGCAATTGTTAGACATACACCCTGAAATAGGAAAGCTGTACATAGGTTTTATTCAAATCAATAAAAGTCACTCTAAAAACGAAAAATTTGGACACTTAGATCTATCTGCTATTTTAATAACTTCTCGAAAAAACTGAATAATAAGCTATATTAACTTTAAGCCGGTGCCTACTTGTTTTTTTAAATCTGGTATTTTTAACTGTTTTCTCTTTATCACGCAAGCATGCATACGAATGGTCTTACTATGTGAAAAACGGAACCTGTCAGATAAAATTCAAATCGAGTCCAGTTTTATTATTGAAGTTGAAATTAAAAGGAAAAAAAAATCATACGAATATCATTCTTACCTACAGTGCTGACCATTAAAATTGCAACAAAGGAATGATCTGATGAATGTCAAAATCACATGAAGAAGAGGTTGGGATATGCAAATGATTAGTATTTCAGCGCATTTAAACGACCCAGGAGAGAGGAATCACACCTGTAGCACTGCACAAAAAAGTTGTGTAGTGGATTTTCCAGCGTGTTTTGAGGTCGGAGGTTTTTTCTAATATCGTGTTTTGCCTCGTATAAGAAGAAGAAATGCTTACCAGCAAATGTCGGAATTCGATAGAGGAAGGATCGTTCCCTGTCGAGAGTGTGGATTATCGTTCCATGATATCGCCAGTCGTACTGGTCAACATTCAACCACTGTCTTGCGAATATGGAATCAATGGGTTCCTGAGGGTCATACTGAACGGCATGCAGAATCTCAACTACCTCCCATGACTAACGCCAGAGAGAACAGACATTTTGTGAGATTAGTCCTGCAAAAACGTACAGCCACATCACGGACCATTAGTTAGGAAATGGGCATATTTGCAGTCCGTCCAGTATCCGCTTGTACGGTACGTTGACTTTTTCAGAAGCGTGGACTATCAGCACGGCGACCATTACTCCAGCTTCTCTTGACAATGCAGCATAGAGAGAAACGGCGATTCTGGTGCGCTGAACGACAAAGTTGGATACAGGAGTGGCACAACGTCGTCTTTTCAGACGAATCACGGTTCTACGCGCAGTGTTCTGATATGGCCGTACATGGGTCTAGAAGCTACGAGGAGACTGCTTGCATTCGATATCGGCATAGGCGCTTTGCACTTAGTGTGATGGTTTGGGCAGACATTTGGTACACGACACCCTCATCTCTGGTTCGGATCGAGGGTAATTTGAACGCAGATCGTACATTTCTGACGTCTTATGTCCAGTGGTTGAGCAATATCTTCGCGACCTGCCAAACGCCATCTTCCAACAAGATAATGCCAGACCACATGTTGCACGTCGTGTTCTGACCTTCCTCGATACACAGGGTATTCGACTGCTGCCTTGGCCTGCACGGTCTCTAGATCTGTTACCCATTGAAAACAATTGGTCATAGGTTGCTGAGAGACTGGCCCGTCACCCCTCTATAGCTAATACGGTTGATGAAGTGTGGTATAGACTTGAAGCAGCATGGAATGAGTTGCCCGTTTCTGCCATCCAAGCCCAGTTCGTCTCCATGCCTAACCGGGTAAGGGCCGTTCTAGCTGCCATGGGTGGCAGCTGTTTCTTCTAATTTTGTATCCATCTAAACCCGCAAACTGCTTACAAATTTAATCATTTTTTCTTGATGCCATACTATTTACGAACAATAAATGTCTTTTCTATATTTGCTTTCCTTCATGGTATTGCAATTTTAATGTCCAACAGTGTAAATATTAGTCGAAACTTAGCTTCTAAAACTATATCTACGTTAAGAAGAGAATCCATGTTTGTGTCCCAGCTGGATCCTGTGAATTTTTAATATTATTATTATTATTAGGCCAAATGGACTTAAGCTGAGAAGTGCTATTAGCCTCAAAATGGCATTTTGTTTCGAATTTCTTTAAATGTCCAAACCGCTTTTCAAATTGTTGTTGCTAAATATTATCTCCCTGTATTACATTTAAAGAAACTAAATAATGAAGAATCTATGAATGTATGTATGTTTCTCGTACTGTAAAAAAACAACGATACCCGCATTCATCAAAGTCTGAATAACATAACCCTTCACCCAAACATGAGCACCTGGAAGCCCGAGTTTGGAATTTGGTTTTATTGTCTGTTTCATATTTTGTGAATCGTTAACAAAGTTTTAACTAAAAAACTCAAGGATTTAAAAGCGAGAGGGGCAACACTGTAGGGAAATAAAACATTTTTATCTCCAGCGTGTGAGATTGTCTATCGGAAATTCTAAAGATATCCTGTTTTTAAATATTTTTAGTCCAAAGGAACATATGCCCAAATTCTCACGATATGCATATGTGTCTGTAAATGAAAAAAAAGTCCATTTGAGCGTAATATAAAATCTGCATGCTTTCAGACTTTTTTTGGCTTTCTTTTTATGCATTTATTTTCTCAAAGAAGTTAATTCAAGCTATTACCTGCATATAATTACTCAAAAAAATGGAGGATTATTATACATAGAAAATTAAGCATCTTATTCTGAGGATACATTTCATGATAATAACACCTGTTTTTGTATCAAAACATAAAATAGAATTTACTTTGGTTTACGTTATATCTGCAACTTGCCCAGTTATTTATACTTATTAAACAAATTCAATCCATCAAATAACTTCCATGTTTTAAATAATAATATTACTGCATGAGTGGGCTAATGCCTGATACGAAATATACACACTCAAATATTTTCTAGCGAAATTTAATGGTGCACTTTATTCCACAAAAAGGGCAATATCAGTAACTATAATACTTCAGGTAACGCCTGATCAGTAGCAAATTTATACAGACAGTTGCTTGTATAATGTTGAAAGGGTTAATTCCTAAGCTCAGATTTTACTCTAAGACTCAAAATGTTGCATTAGTGCCTAGTTCAGCCTAGTTCAACAAAATAAAAATACACTGCTGATCATCAAATTTGTTACTGCGAGAAAGAAAGCAGATAGCATAATTGTACTTATTCGAAATATGTGGTGGAATGAGAGGAAAGCGCGATTAAATTTGCAAGCGATATGAGGTACACAGCGGGCAAAATTCAGTGCGCAGAACTGCCAGCTCTGACAACACCGATGGCTTTAATCTGTCTGTGTGCTTCGAGTCCAGCTGTGTTCTGATGACTTCATGCCATGCGACTTCGAAAATATGCGGGAACTAATCAACCATAGTTTCTGGTGAATGGTGGAGTGTCAATCTTTGAGCAACCTATCACGTGATGTTCTCAGTGGGTGAGAAATCTGGAGGACATTTTCGTCAAGGAAACAAACGTCCTTTGTATAAAACAATGAAAGTAGAGCACGGGCAACAGCTGGCATGCATTATCATGTTGAAAGATAAGATAATGCGGGTTTCGAAAACAGGGCTTAGCTTCGAGCCTTAGGACATGAGTAATGCGACGCAGCCACGAGCAGTAACACGTCAATATTGCAACAACGGCTGTCCACATTGCCGGCTACCAGAAAAGTGTATCCAATGGCACTCTAAACCATTACGCCTGATGCTGATCCTGTACGACGATCGCGAATCCAAACTGACAACGTTCGTTCTCCCAGGTGCTCCACGCACGAATACGTCCATCATCATGCTGTACACATAATCGGAATTCGTTTGAAGTGCTTTCATTCCTGTGTCCAGTGTTGTCGTTTGTGGCATTGTAGTTACGCCTGTCTCTGCTATAGCGTCAAGGAAAGCCGTAAGAATGGTCGCCATTGTTACGGCTTATAACATGAACAATTCGTGATGCTGCAAACGTTGCCTTATTGTCCATGTCAACACTTGTCATCCTGCTCATCAGCCATTTCTTGACTCAGAGTTCGTGACGTGCCTGCCTGATGCTGCAAGGTTGAAAAGAAAACATGTCTGTCCTCTCAGACGTTACTGGCTCGGTGTCGCAAAGATCTTGCTTAGAGTTCAGTATGACCACTCTCTGAGGGGATTGATTCCATATTCACCTGACTGTCATGCATCCCAACCAACACAAGAAGCAATGTTGTGGAACGGTAAACTTTACTCTCGATTCACAATCCGCCGAAGTCAATTTCTACACATACTGGTAGAAGGTTCTACTTCTTACACGAGGCATAACACAACCTTTATACATAAAACAACCAATGTTCAAATGTGATTTCCAAATAAAGCATTCCCTGTGCAGTCTTCCAATTTACGGACAATGCAGATATCTTTAATCATACTTGCTATCTGCGCATGTGTTGGAATGCTTATCACTCGCGTATCCTAGCATGTAGTGCATTTCATGCAAATTTGATGTTTGCTTCATACCGCCTTCATAACGTACCAATTTTATGGCCAGCAATGTAGAAGATTGCAGAGTAAATTTCAAAATTACAAATCAATAGTTGCATTGAAAAATCCAGGCCTAGGAGAATAATAATTAATTTTATTAAAAACAAATTTCGGTGAATATCAGCTGTGATATGTAGTTGAGAATTCGAAATAATGTTCGCAAAATCTGCAATTTTTAAGCAACTGCATTTTTTTTACATAACGATAATAAATATTGACGCATTTTGTCTTCTTGTGCGAGAGTGAACTTTTCCGCACTTAATACTGTAATAATCATCATAGAAAGCATTCTCTGAAAACTTATGGCCTAGCATTTAACCAATTACAGACTAGAGAATCAACTGCGAGTGAACGGTTGTGTGTTTCAGGTTCCATAATGAATAGTAGATCTAAAGAAACCAATTTTAAAAGAAATAAAATATGCTGAAAACGGTCAGTTAATTTTGCAATTACCTTAGATGTTAATTACCACCTGTAGCAAAGTATTAAACTAAACTCAGTGGCGCAACAGCCCTAGTGGGCTACGGCCTGCAGGGCCCTTTTTCTGCTTTCATGATCTTTTGACCCTGGAGTGCATCAGCATATGCCTTGGGCAAGTGGTCAGCTTGTAGCAGGATCCTCGGTGTTTAGTCTGCAAGCGAATTTGGTGCTCATTTTATCGACCTACTTAAGGGATGACGGGCTGGGTCAACCTTTTTCAGCCCAAGGATCGATCCCCGAACCTGTGGTGCAGCTGCGCGATGCACTAGCCACTTCGCCACCGGACAGACGTAGTAAAGTATTAAGAAAATTCTATTTTTAGAAATATTAAGAAAATTTCTAATGTATATTGTATTTACATTTTATTATGTTAAGCATAATTTAATACTAATATATAGTTAAATCCTCACGATTCAGTTAGTGTATAAATTAAAGAAATGAACTCCTTTTTAATACAGTTGAGATACAAAAAATCACTCATTTCATGTATTTTTAGACACATTAAAATATATTCTTTAGTAAGAATAATTGTCTTTTTGATCTTTCATTATCCAGTCCTGAGATGCTTCATATAACTAAAAATCGTAAGGCATAGCTTTTAAATTAAGCACTTTTGATTAATTGCTTAGAGAAATAATGTAGATAAGAACTTCGAAAATCCATTAACTTATCTTTAATTCAAATTTTAATGTGCTAGAAATGGTTGAATAGCATGCTAATTTCGGTTACTTTCGACTACGTAAAATGTGTTCTTTTTCCCTTGTTACAGTATATTACGGAATTGCAAACTAACTTTTGGCATAATGAATCAAGAACTTTCAAGAGTTTAGAAACGATCAGAGTCGCAAAGAACGGAATTTCAGTAATCTACTTGTGTTCAGTAATATAGCATTTTATTCTCTCTAACGATGAATTTGAAAACAAGATCTATCCAATAAACCCTATAACTTGTCAAGAGTGGAAAGTCTTGTAAATGATAAATACATATATTCTTTGCAAAGACAAGCACTTCGTGTTCAAATGTCATTTACTACCATATTAGTAGAGTAAGTTATTTTCATCCACTCGTTTCATTCGTTTTAAACGTTTCATAATGCTTTAGGCTGTACTTCTCGATCAATTTTCGCACGCACCCTTTAAGTGAATCGGAATCTGATATTTAAAATGATTACGTTCTTTTTAACCGAGACTCATACTTAATTGCCATTGAACGGGAGCATAGCTCTAGTGAGATCATTAAAATCTGCCTAGCTTTAGCTGAGTGCATAAAATGATCAAATATTGGTTTCTACAATGCCTTCAGAATTCTGGAAAATGAGTTCGCAAATGTAAATAGAGCAACTAATGTTATTATGCATTACATAACTAACTATATGCTTCTTGGTAGATATTAATATTGTTTTGCATCTAAGTGAATGTTAAAATTCTGAAGACAATCTAATATGGTAACTATTAGAAAATGTCTGAATTGGACACCGCATAACTTCCTTGAATGGCCTATTAAATTACACACATTTTTACTGTAATTCATTTAAACTTGTTCCTTTGAATTTCATTAGAGATATATTTCTCATTCACATAATTCAGTTCGCATTTCGCGGGAAAGCAAAAATACATAAAGACTCGAAGCACCTTTATTAAAATCTGTGAAATACAGAAAAACATAAAACAACAAATACATTTAAACAGAATTAAAAAAATTTCTGCAATCAAAATTGGAGTTTCTACTCAAAAATAAACAATTCGGCCGGCAGGCAAGAAGACATTTTTTTGGTGCATCAACTAATTCACTATTCTACTAAGAATTTCAAATGTAGACAAATGGCGGTCTCGTTAGACTTACCAGCACTTATTAAATTGTTGCTAATTCTACGACTATTGCATGCAGATTGACTAAATGCATAAAAACCTTGATCGGACATAAGAAAAACATGACTCAATCACTTTTAAGGCAAAAAAAATTTACCAACATATAAGAATAAAATACATATAAGAATAAATACAACATATAAGAAATCATCGAGCGGGTTGAGGTGGTGGCGTGGCTCTATATATATACTGTGGTTTGTGACTTCGACGAAAAAGAGAGATGCACGGGTGCATGTTATAGCAGTCTCGTATACAAAATTTCAACGTGCTAAGACTAATCGTTAACTTTTCAGTTATGTGAAATAGATACATACGTACAGACATCACCAAGAATCTTTTCTGAATCGGTTTTAAATCAATTTTACAATTCTGTTTTGGAGAAAAAATGAGTTCTTTATTTTGTCCTATGTACAGATTCAAGGCAAAAACTTCGCTTAAATAGATTCGAGAGCGTTCAAATTGAATATTTTTGTTGAAATATGATACCCAAAATTTTATGAGGTTACAACACTTTCTTTTCTTTGTGCAAGGAATCATGCCCCAAAGAGCCATAATTTTCTGCTGAATGAAGTCAAGTTGTTACATACCTTGAATGCTAAATTTTCCGTTCACACTTGTTTTTGTTAACTCTAAGTTCAACTCTTCGTATTCCACAAAGAATACCATAAGTCTTATTTAAGCAAGTTTATAGCACTAACAAAATAACTAAACAAATGTACAATAGCACTGCAAATGGCGAAAAATTATAGATAATAATAGTATTAAAAAGTAAAAAGAGAATAAAATGAAATAGTAAAATAAAGAGAACACAATAATCTAAATTGCGAATGAAATTCCGAAAAGCAGAAATTGTTTCTTTAATCTGAAAAATTTCAGAAGAAATTCGTTACCAAGATTCAGCTAGGCACTCCAAAGTCGTCTGAATTATCCAGTTCTGCTGGACATAATGAACGCAATCAAGAAGAATATGCTTTATTACATCTTCATCGCCGCTGCCACAACTGCACAAAGCTCTTGACGCAAGGCTAAACTGCTTTAAACGACTCTTAAATTTGCATGTCCAGTCAAAATTTGAGTTACTTTAAAGTCTGTTAAAAACTGATCAACTTCATTTCTGTGCAAAATTGCAGGAAAAACCTTTTGGCAATTGTGCTTTGGGTGTGGCCAGATATTCTCTGTTCCAAATACAGATAGCATCATTTCTATAAAAGCGCTTCCAGTGAGAAACAGGAGCAGGAGATTTGAATCAATAGAAAGTTTCTTGAATAGCTTTACTAGAATATCAGCCTTCTCATTTTCAGCGTTCACGAACGTAAGCAAAATGAATGTCGATATCAAGATCTTGCAAGGTCTCAGTAATAGCCTGAATTTCAACAGCAAGTTTCTCTGAAACATTAGTTTTCTGTAATAATTATAACAAAGGGAGTCACTACATATTAAATAACGCGCACTGATTTTTAAACTGCTACAAGAATTTTGAATCCATTTCACAGCAAAGTTTGAGCATATCAACTCAGCCTGAAAAGCAGACCAATTATGTATAATTCTGTACTGTTTGAAGTATCTTTCTTGTTTATCTTCGTAAACAGCAAAAGGAAGGGCAAGCTTTTCATTCATCTTACTTCCCTCTATAAAGAAACTAATTTGTACTCTTCAAGAACAGCATGGGAATAGCCAACAACAATGATATGGCAAAGAAGAAACTGGATGATTCCTATAAAAAAAATTTTAAATCGGAAACGAAAGCTGTTTTCGTTATTTGTCTCAGCAATTAGGCAACTATTAATAGCTGGATCACTGATATTCTATAAATTTGTTTAAAAAAGAAGAATAAAAGCGAAAGGAATTAGATATATAATTTCTTAAGTACTTGAAATACGAGTGGGCAATTAAATAATGATTGAATTGGACTGCAAAGCAGTCTATAGATGGGAATTAATAAAACACATATATCCGAACTTTAAAGAGATTCTGGTAATTCATTCAAGTTTTTAGTCTCAAAGAAATAAGATGAATGCGTTAGAAAATTTCAGCAACTTTCGTATAAATTTAAATGCTAAATTTCTTTTCAAAAGATTACGAAACTAATCTTCTAAAAAGAAACTAATCTCTTCAGCCGTTATTTAAACAGAATTAAGATTTATTTAAGCCATTATTTAAACAGAATTAAAATTTGATTAAGGCGTTATTTAAACAGAATTAAAATTTATTTAAGGCGTTATTTAAATATAATTAAGATTTACTAAAGACTTAAAACCGTTATTTAGTCTTTCTTTAAATAGAAACACACTTTATTTACTCCGTTAGTTTCGCAGAAGACGCTTTTAAAATCTGGTAGCTATATTTAAGTCGTTATTTAAATAGAATTAAGATTTATTTAAACCATTATTTAAACGGAAACGTGCTTTATTTATTCCATTACTTAGGCAGAAAGGAGCTTTTAAAATTTGGTATCTATATTTAAGCCGTTATTTGAACAAAATTGAGATTGATTCAAGTAGGATTAAGATTTCATTAAACCATCATTTAAACAGAAATAACGTAATTTTTCCCGATACTTTGGCAGAAAGGAACTTTTAAAATTTGTGTTTGTATTTCCTCTGTTATTTAAATAGAATTAAAATGTATTTAAGTCGTTATTTAATCAGAAACGCACTTCATTAATTTGGAGAAAACGTACCTTTAAAACATGGTTTCTATATTTCAGTCGTTATTTAAACGGAATTAAGGTTTATTTAAATAGAAATGCTCTTTATTTATTCCGCTACTTAAAACGGTACAGTAACGTACTTTTAAAATCTGGTTTTTATAATTTTTTTAGAACGCACTTTTAAAATCTGTATTTAATTCGTTATTTAAATGGAATTAATATTTAATTAAGCCTTTATTTACTCCATTATAGAATGGTACTTTTAAAATTTGATTTCTGTATTTAAGCCGTTATTTAAATATTATTCAGATTTTTTTCAGCTGTTATTTAAAAAGGAACGTGCTTTATTTATTCCGTTACTTTGACTAAAAAGTACTTTTATAATCTTTTTTTCTTTATCTGTTATTTAGTTAGCATACAGATAAATTTAGGCTATTATTTAAACAGAAAAGAGCTCTATTTACGCCGTTTCTTTGACAGAAAGAAACTTTTAAAATTTGGTTAATATATTTCTATTATTTTATGCCTAAAATTGCAACAAATATTTTAAAACTGAGGCATTCTGTATAAGATTTCTGTGAAAACTTTCTCTACATTAGGTCCATCATATCTTTTATTTAATGATTTCTGAGCACAGTTTCAATTTCTAGTTTTCCTCCTGTCGTTTGTTTATTCATTAATTCCTGTCATATTCCATCTGCATAGCATAAAACGTATTACTCATGTTATTAATTAATACTTTGCATTCCTCGTAAAATAGTTTTACTCCTTATACACAAAAGTAAGCTAAGAAAAGGCTTTTGTTTGGAAAAAAAAAAACCAAAGCTTACTGTGATGGTAACTACCCTTACAGTATTAAAGGAAAATAAACATTCAAGAGTAATTTTCAAAATAAACAACTTGTGGACCACTACTGGTAGAAAGTTTCAGACTTCCTTTTTCTATAGCTTGGCCACAAAACAATTTTGTTCAAAACTTAGAAGTAATTCTGACAATAGGCGGTTTTCTGCATGGGATGCCATGCTCGATGTGTTAACCTGACTGTGGAATTGTAGCATCGTTTCTTTGATTTATGATTCTTCCCAATCCATCTCTTGCATTTATCTCGCAATGATATTTCTAAGACAGTGATCTGCTCGTTTCGCTTCCTTGTACGAACTAAAGAAAGTATTGCAATCACAAAAATACGTACGTACAGAGAAAATGACTTTATTCCTATATTGATCATAAAAGCGATTTAAAAGAGATTCAAAATGGACTTTTTCGTGACGTTCGCACATGCGCATGTACGTATGTATCTCGCGTAATTCAGAAACTATAACTGCTATAATATTTAGTTGTACACCTCTCTTTTTTATTGCAATCGATAGAATATATATATATATGTAAATTAAAATTATAATTTAAACTTACGGTCAAAAAAGTCTTAAGCGGCAGGAGGAGAAAAGCAATCCAATTAAAAATGACGCGATCTGATGAAAATTTCATCTTAAGATGTAAAATATAAAAAATATGATGGCTTTGCTCTACGTGAACAGGCAACCTCTAATTAACTTTCCGCGTCTTCCCCCTAAACCAGTGCTTTCGAGAACATTCTGGCATGTTACGTAATCGCTACTATAAAAGAAGAGTTCGCACCATTTTTCATCAGATTGCTTTTCTTCTCCTGCCACTTAAGATTTTTTTGACCGTAAGTTTAAATTATAATTTGAAAAAAGTTTAGTTTAAATTATTCTTTTATTATTTTATGTTGATCTTATGATTCAAACATTTAGTGACACAAAAAAAACGCATGTTTAAAATTCTCGAAGATTAAAAAAAAAAAAAAAAAAAAAACCTTTATTATTTACTTTTGTAGAGAAATTAGGAATTTTTTGGAAGCAGGAAAGATGAAAAAGGAGCAACGCCTTCCCCGTGTATCGAACCACGGACCTCTGGAATACGCGACCAGCGTGCTGACCACTACACCACGAAGGCGGAAGAAATACCTTATACTTTAAATGAGAACATAAATTTTATTACTGTTTTAGCACTGGTCATTATTTATTTAAAAGAATAAGATAAGTATATGTGTTCTTTTAAATAAATAATGACATATATATATATATATATGTGTGTGTGTGTGCGTGTGTTTTTTTATGTATTTAAATACATATTTTAAATACATATGTATAGATATATATAAGTGCTTTTAGGAAAACACCCAGCGTTCAAGGTTAGCAGAATTTCATGCATAATCAATTCATCAGGGCATAATTGGTGGCATAACTAGAGAAAAACTTCTCTATTCGTATTCAAATGTAGTGAAATTTCCTAATTTTATTCCGTTTTTAATTTTGCTTCAATTGCCAGGAATCATCTTTCTATCATAATATCTACAGCAGTATATAATGGACAGTTTCTTTTCATTTTCTTAGACGTTAGAATTGATTTTCGTGCTGTCGAACTCTTTAAATAGTTAAGTTATAACGAAGTTACACTTTAAATTTTGACTCTGTTTAATGAAAGATGAAAATTCAGCTCTGCTGCATCATTTTCCCTTCTTGGACACGTATTGAGCAATGAATCTAATTTATTAAACATTCAATTCATCGAAGTCTTTCTCACTCATCTCACTGTCAGCGCTGATCTAGTTTTTCAGCCGGTCAGGAAAACAGCTTTTTCACCTAGCCAATGCAGTGTCACGTTGATATTGAAATTTTAATCGCATTACTACTGTATACGGTTACGCTATTAACTGAATTCCAGATCTACAAATGATTAGGCAAACCCTAACTGAAACCTTAACTCCTTGACTAATCACTGGAGAACAAAACCTTTGACGACAAGCTTGTAGAGTCATTAGAGACTTTTGATGCTGGCCGCAAACCGAAAGTCATTGTAGGCCATCTTAAAGTATCTCTTATCACAGTCGCTTCTTTCCTGTTAGGTCACTGCGGGTACTCTGCATAAGCTACTTGTCTTGTGTGGTCACAGATGCTACTCACGGTCGTATTTTCTCGTAACAAAACACTTTTTTATTAAACTGTAACACAAAGTTTAAAAATCATCTGTGAAAAAAAATCTGAATAATAGTAATACGTTTGCTGAATTATGTGTATAATTTTACTGATATTTAGAAACGAGAAGTATTCTTATTCTGTCTGTAAGATGATTTTTATAATTTAGTTCTTTTTTTTTTTTTCACTTTCTAGTGAAAGATTCACTCCAAGCTGAAATTCCTAGTAAAATAAGCAAATTTTCATCGTGCCATTAGTTTATCCCGTCACTGGGACAGACATCTATGAAATTTGAAACTCTGTATTAAAGATCCAGAGATCCAGTAGCAATATTATTTGTTATATATGCAAATATATTATTTGTTATAATTTTAAAATAAATCTTTTTCCGCTGAATTCAGCTATTCTGTACAATATACTGTTACTCCTTTGCGATTGGTACAAAAGAAAAAAATTGTAACACTGTACAGTATTTCCAGAATGAAGCACTCCTAAATTCAGAAAAATTTAGTGTTTTTAAACAAAGCTTATCAGCATCTTCAAAATTTATAGTTTCCTACATACACTATAGTACATATTGTTACGTTATTTTCTTCCTTAACATTCGTACTGGGTTCGCAGATTTGGAGTGAATAACAACGACACTTGGTGAAGTATCGAAACACACTTTATTTAGTCAATATTAATCAGGACAGCTCCGAAGTCACATTTTACAGTCGTCGAAGATCTACTATACACTCTCTGGAACAATCAGTGACACAGCCTTCAGGTCATCGAGCTATAACGGTGGAGACAGCTTCACTGCAAAGCACCAGAGTACAGCTCCCGACTCTGCTTGGTCGTCCTCGGAACTTCACGTACTCTCGAGACTCTCCACGCTGCAACTCGAGATGCACTCGACGACAAACAGAGCACAGTTCCCAACTCTTCGGTTCGGTCGTTCCCGGAGCTCAACACACTCTCTCAACGATGCACTAACTGCGATATTCTAAGATACTCTTTCGATGCACTCAACGACTAACTCGGCGCTAGACTTCGAGACACTCGCTCAATGACTGACTATCAGCTCGCTAGACGAGGCACACACTAACTGACTGCGTGCCAGCAGGGTTTATATAATTTTTGGCGTGTTCGAGTACATTCTGGGCTAAACCGGTAAGAATTCGTTCCAGAAAGTTCTCCATCCATCCATAGCATATCGCCAATTTTGTCGCCAAATGTAGCAAAATGGGAGATTTCTTACCAAATGTGGCAACCATGCCTTCCCTTGCCATTTTGTGGCAACTCTAAACTTGCTTTGCGGGGAAGCCATCTTACCGCGCCTGTACATTTCCTAACAATATTAAACTAACCTTCGTTAGACAAACGCAAATCTCAGAGTTTCACGTATCTATCTAAGAAACAAACTTCTTAACGCGGATAATAAGATAAAAAAAATCTGATGTGTACACCACATGACTTCCTTGTACGGAATGTTAAATTATACGCATTCTTTCTTGCATTTCATTTAAACTTATGAGATTGAATTAAACCTACTTCGCCGACAGTGCATAAACCACAATAGCATAAATGCATTCTTTAAAATTCACTTTGTTTACCATAGCGACATTCTGGCGCTAGGTTTACTTAACAGTATTATATTTCGTTCATATTAGAATGCATAAAATTTATATCATTTAAAGAATTATCTAATCGTTGCCACATCTTCTATTCAAATACTATAATAAAGCTAGAACTATGTATAAAAGAAATTAAGCAAACAAAACAAAAAAGAAACAGTTTTTCACAGACGATTGAGTATTTCTCATTCAATTAATTCAGTTTTCACTTCGCGACAAGGCAAAAATACATAAAAACTCAAAATATCTGTATTAAAAATTACGAAGTAAATCTTAAGCGCTTATTTCCTCGAAAAAATTCCAGAAAGGATTAAGCATGATTTAAATAATAAATGAAGGCGTTATCTTTGTTGCTGCGAAGCTAAGTTTCTCTAGATTGGCAACAAATCCGCTACTCAGCTGTTTCAAATGTAAACAACAGCAATGGCCGCCATCAAATTAGGCTTAGTGGCTCCTAAACAATTTTAAAATTGTTGATAATTCTAAAAATATTGCATACAGATTTACTAAAGGCATAAAACCCTTAACCGGAAGATAAAAACAACATAATTCAATCATTTTTAAAGCAAAAAATGTACAATTTACAAACATATAAGAGTAAAGAAACTGAGATCACTGAGCCGGGTAACAAAGTGGATATATTTATAAATATATTTATATACGTTTGGCGCGGCCGATTGAAATCAAAATACGAGGTGCACATCTACATGGTATAGTAGTCTTACAGACAAAATTTCAACGTTCTGAGGCTACTCGTTTTTGAGTTATGCGAGACACGTACGTTACGCCACGAAAAATTCTCTTCAGAATTCATTTTAAAGCAGTTTTTTAGATTTTTTTGAGGAAAAGAATCTTTTATTCTGTCCTTACGTACAGATATCACGCAAAGACATCGTTGAATTGCATTCGAAAGCGGTCAAAGTGGATAGTGGTCAAAAATCTATGCATCATGAACTATCAAAGTGGATAGTTCGAAAGTGGTCAAAGTTTTTCGTTGAAATATGCTGCCTGAAGCTTTTCGCGATTACAATACTTCCTTTTTACTTCGTACAAGGAAGTAAAAAAAGAAAGTTTGTTTTGGGGACCAAGAATTGAGAAGTTATTTCTGGGTGCGAAATGTCGTCAGCAATGTAATCCAATGGCTGCATGGATGGAGTTTTGATTACACTTCCTTCAACGGAATAATGTTGCAACCACGGAGAACTGCTAACGTTGACTGTAATCCTTAAAATGCTACGAAGATGTGCAATCAAAGCCACTATTTTTCGCAACGTAGACTGTATGCAAATAATGAACGATAAGCATGGCAAGAAATTTCAATAAAAATAATGAAATACTGAGAAGCAACATGAAGGACAGTGAAACCTAGTGCCCATGTTAACTTCTATTAGGTCCTAAGAGAAATTCTGTCCTTGTTAAGAAAACATAAAAGCTGCATATTTTCCGATTTTAGATGACTTCTTTCCTCATGGCTCATGTTATAAGGTATTTCTCCCGCTTTCCAAGCAACCTTCGTGGTGTAGTGGTTCTGCACGCTGGGCCGGTATTCCAGAGGTCCGTGGTTCGATTCCCGGCGAAGGCGTTGTTAATTTTTCATCTCTCTGGCTTCCAAAAAATACCTAATGTCTCTACAATGTGAGTTTATATCTATAGAGGCTGTTTGCACATTTTTGGACGATTTACATTGTAACTACAGAATTTCCTAAAACTTTTATGTTTTAAATGTTCTGTTTGATAACCTTTATTCTTTACTATCTTTATATACTGTAATTTTCAAGACTATAACGGCTTTCATAAGTACAGAACAGGTATTTTATCCTATTGCTTTAGAAAGTGTTTCAAAATCTAAGGAGATTGTAGGTCGACGTTTGGACAACCCTCTTTTTAAAAGTCCAAAAGCACAAAAATGCACTGGTGATATAAGTCAAGAGATTTAGTAAGGATAGAAGTCAAGGGTACGGCCTCGATCTTGTATCTTGCTCCATTTTTCTCTATGAAATTATCAGTAGATTTGACGTGTCGCTGATTGCCTTGTCTTCATGCAGTTCCACTGATTGCTCCTACTGTGTGTAAAGGGAAAGTATTTCATATTTCAAAAGTAGGTATAGAGTATGTCTCTGATAATATGTGTTGATCTTAACATTTTTCGCCACTCTCTTTATTTTTTATTTGCATTTATATGAAAAAGCAGCAACAATCATAAATACCTTAGGAAAACGTTCTTTAGGTTTCTTTATAAAGTATTTCTCCCGCCTTCTTAGCATTAACTTCGTGGTGTAATGACCAGCACACTCGGCACGTATCGAGAGGTCCAAGGTTCGAGTCCTGGCGAGGACATTGCTCATTTTTCACGATTCCAGCATCAAAATAACCTAAAAACTCTAGTGGCGCCCGAACTAAAAACGGTGGTGGATGATGATTCTTCACCACCAGGATTTGGCGATTGTGCCCCCTAATCCCAAGTCGCCCTTTAAAAGGGGAAGATATAAGGTACTTTCTAGGATAGCAAAGTTTTAAATAAAATAAACGTTAGTAAAGCTTAAAATCCTTACAGATTGAAAGGTGTTTTTTTCTGGATAGATTGGGTATTTTCAGAAATTCTTACTTTGTATTTTATTACTTTATATTTGAAATACTGAAAATTCATTATAATGATCAGTAATAAAGTTTTATCCTTCAAAAATGTGTACGAAAAAAAAGTGGATGTGTCTTATACGCCGGCAAATACGGTAAGGATTTTCTGATGTAAAATACGCATGTTATTACTCATATTCAGAACTGATGAAGGAAAAATGTTTCGATTATACCAGTTATATTAATTATTTAATTACACTAATCATTATGTTGCATACTTGCCTTAAATGACTATACTGCTAATTTTTAAAATTATTAAATGCCATACTGTACTAATATTAATTTTAAAAGAAAACTAGTTATCTATAACCGCTTTTATATCTTAAAACATGAACATTTCTTTTAAGACCATAATCCAGAAATCAATTCAAAACAGTATCTTATGAAACCTGTAGTGCCTTTTTCTAGATATAGGCTAAGTTTTTTTTCCGGAAGGCTTGCAAGAGCAAATAATCCTCCATTCAATTTATCCTTTTTTTTCCCCCTTTTTTACCTCAGGTATCGAAGCGTCGGTAGTGGCACACAGTCCCCATTATTCGAAGTGCTTAGTGTGGTAAAGAAAGAGGAAATCCCTCATTCTTAAACCGTCCTCCGAGTCGCAAATCTTCTATCTCCGGAAAGAAGTGGCAGACACCTCCAGCTAAGGAAGACAAAACAGTCCATTGATTGAGATAAAAAGCCGACTTTCGCACTCAGAAAGCGGATAAAAGAGGCAGTCTTCTGACAGCTGAGATGGATTGGCCAGACCTAAACACTGGGGTCTCATGGGAGATTCCGGCACACGCAACGTTGAAAAAGAGAAGAAGTTATTTTTTCTTCTAAATCTTAGATTTACAGAAGCGCAAGAGAAACGAACCCAACGCTGTGTGGTAATTAAAGGTTAATAAGACCGAGAGGAAAAGCTTTCAAGACTTTTTGTTTGTTGTACGCGCTGTACAGTAAGGTCCAATGACTGGGTACCTTACTGGGATATTGATGACTTTCCTTTCGGATTGGCTTCTTTTTCTTCTATATAACTTTCAATTCGACGTTTAGGTTTACAACTAGATATTTCGATCAGTCCCCAGATGGTGATAAAACTGTTATCCTTACGTTCACTTTCTTCTCGAAGTTTATCAATAAAGCACAGCTTTTCTTAAATAGAATATTTTATAGCTACAAAATATTGATTGCGATAGGTAGAAATGTAAAATATTGCACACTGCGAAAAAAGAATTTTTTTTTTAAAAAAGGACAGTTCTACTAGATCTCTCGTACTATTCGGCCGATTGACGAACTTCAGTTTGCGTTTTTTATGTCTCGAAAGCTCGACTTAAGATATATATTGCATTTATATATAGCATTGCTCTAAAATAGGTATTTTGACACAAAATGGGAATTTTTCTGAAATAAAATACCATTTTTTTTCCATATTTCCATTCTACGATCAAAATTACGCCTAAATAATAAATTTTCTAAACTTTGGTGCAAAATTTATGGAGAAATTCAAAAATTTAACTTGGCGCATCTCTTTCAGTTTGCGCCAAGAATTTGGCGAACTTCTTAATATATGGCAACGTATTTTCCTTTCCCTTCCATTGTGCAGGAGCGAAAAAAGCGTCACATCGTTCCTGCATTTTTACACTGCGGATAAGAGGGCAAAAAGTCACATCGTTCTTACTTTCAAATAATTTTAACAAAGTGCCTAAACCACATTTGAGGTTATTATCGCTATTAACAAATATGCCACATTTCAAAACGCACCAATGTATAAATTCACGTATATCTTCCGAAATTTTGAAAAAAAAAATTAATTTTTTCACGTATACATAGAAATACAACTACTTTAAGATGATGGTAAACTTTTTATAGGTTATAATTCAAAATGTTTTTAAAAAAATTTATAAAAATTATTTAAAAATACGAATTTTAAAAATAAGTCATGAAGAATGGACGAATGTTATTTGGAATAAACCTAAATTTCGAAATGTGAAAGAAAGAATCGAATAAATTTAATGAAAAAACGGTTTCTTGATAAATACATACGAAACTCAATTAACATTTAGGAGCTAAAACTTTTAGGGCTAATTTTTTAAAAACGACTGGTGCGAATTTACGAAACTTGGCAATTTGGCATAATTTAAGTCGTAGAATTGAAATGGAAATCATTTGGCATGTCATTTCAGAAAAATTCCGATTTTGTGTTAAAATACCTATATTTGAACAATGCTATGTATAAATCTAATACATATCTAAGTCATGCTTTCGAGACACGAAAAACGCAAGTTGAATTTCGTCAATCGGTCCAGTGGAACGGGAGATATAGAACTGTCCTCTCTTTTTTTTGCGCAGTGTAGAGTTCAAACTGAAGTAAAATCGATGTATTATATAAAATTAATTATCACTCAAAAGTAACTAAGTTATGCTAAAGCCCGATTAAGATTCTCTGGCCGAAAATCTTTTTCAGGACTCCACTATAAACAATTTCATTGCTTTTGCCATAGAAAGTAGGATTATGAAAAGTTACAAGGTGATTTTTAGCACCCTTTAAATCTGACCCTAGGTCTTTTAGCCTAGTCCTTGTAGGCGCCTACACGATTTTCACTCCTGGGCTATGTTATTCACACTCCAAAGTTTTTGAGAGAGTAAGTAGCTTGCCTCTTGGTTAAAAGTTTCAGTTTCTCACATTCATATTATGCAAGAGGAAATCTATGCGAGCGCACTCAACAGGAAATGCGACATAAGGTGATCGTGTCGTCTTCAGAAGTTACGCAAATTCTTGACAATGGCTAGAGTACCCGAGTATAGCACATTGATGAATTTTTTAGTGGTCAAACTTTAAATAACGTAATTACCAAAAAATTCTGTAAGTTTTCAAAGCTCAGTGGTAGCTCGAAAGGGTTCCTTAAAGATTTCTTAGAGAACGAGTAATGGACGTGTGAAAAAGATGTAATCTATAATTTCTCTCCTCTGTACTGTACATAATCAGTTCGTAATATCGGTGGGTCCCTTAAAATATTTTATTATTATAGAACTACCCTTTTTGTGTGATGAGTGGTGCTTTAGACTGGATTGTCTTCAATTAATAAAAAAAAATCCCCATTTATTTTGGATTATAATAATGAAAAAGAAGATCTTCTAAAAAGGTAAGATTTTTACCTTTACTTTTAAAATCTTAGTTACCGATTACCGATAATCTTTACTCTTGATATTTTCATCACTAACACTTATATTTAAACAGTTAATTCTAACACTTTAGTTTGGAATAAATAAATAAAACTTATTTATCACCTAGCTTTAAAAAATTTACTTATATAAAGATAATCCGTTCCTTATTTTGGCAGATATGTCTAGATGTATAACAAAAAATATTTCCAAATTTCTTAAACTAGCAGCACATAATAAGAATGTTGCCCTGTTCTGTATAACGATTAGCTATGCTAACTGCCATATCGTTGGGTTAGGTTTCGAAAAGCACAAACTAGGACCAGGTCCCGAAAATTTTGAAGAAATTTTAAATGTTTGCAAACATATATTGTCCGTACTATACGAGCGCTTTTAAAATATTAATGAATCGAAGTCTTTTAGAAAGGTTTAGCGTTAGGGGAAGTAGAGTTGGAGACCATCTGATGCGTTCCCTGGGTATTCTCCACTAACAATGGAACAGAATTTCTCTTTTCTCATGGGCGTTATTCGGTCGGCCCGCAAGGTGCACCCGAGTGACATTCTCGGTGATGAGACAATTAAATGTTTGAAACAAAGACGCACGATTTTTTTTCCTTCTTTGGCAAAAAATTGTATGTTGCTCGTTTTCAACAACCAATCATCTATCAGCATCGAATCCCTCATCATCAGCCATCATTTGTAGTGAAGAACATGTTTCCCCTTTATGTGGTAACCCCAAAATGATCCGCGGTGATTGGTTGTTTCATATCATGTGATAAAAAGAAATGTGCTAAAGAGTCGTTCTTCTGAAATGTTTTGAATGTGCGACAGGACCTTTAAATGTAGTTTGTTTGTGACCGAACGAAAAGATGAAAACTTTAACAAACGACGCTAAAGACATCAACATATTTTATTACACTGCTTTGAAATTTCGGAATAATGTGCTGTTTGTCATTTTTTCGTGAAGCCTGAAGAAAACGAAAATAGCTTTCATTTACAACATTTTATGTGATCTCAAATCACTAGGCAGTAAATATTTAACCATTTCTAATATTTTCCCCTTTTCGCATTTTAAACATTTCTTGAATCACTTTGCATTTTTATCGACAAAAATACAAGCACGGCAATGGTTTCAAATACTTCTGGAAACACAACTACAAGTATAATTACAGATATTATTTTTGTAGATGTATATAGAAACATTTCCTATCTCACATGTAATAATACTATATCTAATTTTATATGTATGAAAAACTAAATTTATTAACAACTTAATTTTGAATTTCAGTTTAAACGATTAAACCGCGAAAATGCTCAAGCACTTTTATTTGGTAATAAATAAGATGACATTTTTATGAGACAGTATCCTATAAAATGGCATTACAGTTTTAGCCTATCTGGCGATGATCTTCCACGGTAACTTCTCTTCCAAACTAAAGCAATAAATCTATACTAAAAAAGAAAGTTAATTGAAAGGAGCACGGCGTCTTCACTCTGATGAAGTTATGTTAACGGGACCTTAATTCAATAACCCCGCCATCTAATTACGGGGAACGTGTATTTGGAAATGGAAAGGCTATTCTTCAACTCTTCTTCGTGACTGCGAAATTCTCTTCCCTGCTCCTGTTTAAAATCGAATTTTGGTAGCTGTCGTATGTACTTAAATATCTAGGAGACCAAGAATTATAACCTGCAGTCTTTGTCAGGATGTAGTTAAGTTTCTGTACGTATCTATAGCGTTACGAAGCTATAAATAAATAATACTATCCAAAATAGATAGAAAATCTATCGATAACTTTTATAAATACAATGGAACCTTCAACTGTTGTTTCTGAAGAAATTCAAGGATAAAAAAATATGAAGGGTTTCAGATTTCATACTACGCCAAGGGGCGTTTTTTTAACATTTTGTATGTTACCTTTATTTATCGAATATCTTGATGTTCATACTTAAACTATATAAAATTCAGTTCAACATCAATATCACAAAATGTTTAAAAACAGCATATCTTTAGAATTTCCGATAGACAGTCTCGCGTGCTGGAGATCATTTTTTTTTTTTTTCAATACAATATTGCCATTGCTCGCTTTGAAATTGTTGAGTTTGGTAATTAAAAATTCGTTAAAGTTTTACAAAATACAAAACAGATGGTAAAACAAATTCCAAATTCCAAATCTAGGCTTACAGATGCATATATTCAAGTGGAGGATTTGTAGAGACATTAGGTATTTTTTTGAGGGGGAAGCAAGAGAAATGAAAAAGGAGCAACGCCCTCGCTGGGAATCGAGCCGCGGACCTCTGGAATACGCGCCCAGCGTGCAGAACACCACACTACGAAGGCATGCTAAGAAGGAGGGAGAAATGCGTTATAGATTATGTTATTCAAAATTTGGTGTCTCTAGGTACCGCTGAATTTTCAGGATGTGAGAAACATACATATGTTCATGCAGATTCCTACTTATTTAATTTCTTTAAATATAATACGGGAAGATAATATTTGGTGGCAACAATTTAAAATGTGATACGTCTTTTATAGTGAACCGACGCAAAATGCTGTTTCGAGACTAATAGAACTTCTGGACTGAAGCTCCTTTGGTCCGGTGAGGGAAATGTATTAAGACGAGAATCAGTTATATATAGGAAAAAAAAGTAATACAGATAAAAAAAATTAAAAACAAATCGCTAAAAGGGGAGCCTTTTTCTACAGCAAATCATGTAAATAAATAAAATAATGGTATTAATTAAGTATTTAAATTAAGATCAGATCTTTTTTTATTTCACCTTCAAAAGTTACAATATTTGTATGAAATAATTCGTTAATATTAATATATTTTCTTCTAAGTAAATAACATTTTGTAAATAACATTTGTTACCCTGAGTATAAACATACATACACTAAAAAACAATTTCTTTTAAAAATATAGTACATTCTTTTTTCTTTTCGGATGAACTTTTCCTCGATCGAAAAAAAGGACTTCAGGATAAAATGTTTTCTCGATCCACTTGTTGCTAGACAAAAAAAAAAAAAAAAAAAAAAAAAAAAAAAAAAGTTTTGTGAAGCTTTGGAATTTATTGTGAATTTTAGCATATCTCTTAATTTCTATCTTCTCTTTCCATATTCCTAGCAAAACTAGAATTTAACTTTGAAACCCACGGAAGACTAATAAAAATACTTTAATGGAAATTAACAGAAATAAATACATTGCAACTTATGAAATAAAACTCGAAAAAAATGGCAATAACGAGTTGCCTCGTAAGGAACCTCGTAAGGAGCGTTGCAAAAGCGTTCCCTTATTTTATAGTCCAAGTAGAAGGTAACATACAAAGCAAACATATAATTATATCGCTTTAAATTTGGTTGCTGATGGTTACCGTTTAGTAGAGATGTCTTCAAATAATTAGTCCAGATCAACCAGAAGAAACTAACAATTTATTCCAATTAACAAGAGCACACAGTTAATATTACAGCTGCGCATATCTCAAGAAGAATGCAGAAATTAGAAAAATACTCCATGACAATCTAGAAATATCGTAGGTTATAGCTATCAATAGCAGAGTAAACTGTAAAACACAGTTTAACTAATTGTCTCTGTGCCGTAGTCTCTCTGAAATTACTCAGAACTCGCTAAAAATTGACTCACTGCTGGCTGTTAGAGCCGTAAATAAATTGTGTTACTGTAGCTTCTAGAAACATTGATAAAATCACCCTTAGTGCTTCAGAAATGCGTTTTGTCGAATGTCGTCAAATCTCTCCAAAGTTTATCTTCAAGTTTTTTACCCATATCCTGAGTTCTATTTCAGCAATTTCTGCAATTTAGACTTTAAACGGTGTTAAACAGAGTTCAAGTAAGCTACATTTAAAGTAATTAAGGTTTTCTTTTACCAAGTAAGTGCAGAAATTTTCATGTAGCGTTTATGATGAAATTATAATGCAATAAATTATGTTCTGTCATTTGGCTTTTCCGCTCTGAGCAGCTAATTTTGAACGATTTTTTTTTTTGTTTTGTTTTGTTTTGTTTGGTATCTTTAGTTTCCAGAAAATTAATTTTTAATGTAGCTGAAATAGTGTAAATGCTTGGTTTAAAGAATTTTCAGATCTTAACTGATATTTGCACACCAAGACCATATCACAATTTCTTTTCAATCTTATTTTTAGCCCACAGGAACATTGGTCCAGGAGGGCTATTAATCTCGAAACGGCCTTTTGCGTAGGTTCACTATAAACAGCGTATTATTTTTTAATTGTTGCCACCAAATATTATTGCCCTGTACTATATTTAAAGAAATAAAATCTGCATGAATGTATGCGCATTTCTCGCATTGTGAAAAACAAAGCAGTACCTAGAACCATCAAATTTTGAACAACGTAGTCCTCTACCAGAACATGGGCACATGAAGGCCCGAATTTTGAATTTCGAATTTGTTTTATTATCTATTTCATATTTTGTAAACCTTTAACGAATTTTTGATTAGCAAACTCAACGATTTCAAAGCGAACAATGGCAACACTGTACGAAAAAAAAAATACATTTTTATCTCCAGGGCGTGAGACTGTCTATCGGAAATTCTTAAGATATGCTGTTTTTAAATATTATATGATATTGCTTTGAATTGAATTTTATGTGGTTTAAGAGCGAAAAACATGATATTTAAAAAATAAAGGGAACACACAAAATAAAAAAGCCCCTTTGAGCGTAATATAAAATCTGAAAGCATTCCAATTTTTTTACACTTTTAATTTTTAATATATTTTTAATTTTTTTTCATTTTAATTCTAACTTTTTGGAGGTGTTAGATTATAATTTAAATTTTTCAGACTTTTTCTATATATATACGAATTTTAAATTTCAGATACCTATTAAAAAATACAGATACAGAAATTACGAACACTGTTGAAACTCCGCTCATAAAGCAAAGGTTATTAAACTTTACTCAGCAACTGGGAACAAAAGAATTTTAATTTATTACTATGTATTATTATACATTGCATTAATTCTAATGAAAGCTCTGATGTAGCATACAGAAACTGCTCTTTTGTACCATTTGTATTATAGAATTGAATTCTATAAAGTGAGCGGGTTATTTTACGGTAAGAAATTAAACTATTTTTTTAATCTATTACCAATCACCTGAATAAAAAGAGAAACAATGTTATACCGTACTTCTAAGACTTGTAATTGGTAAAGAAAAGGAGCGCAAACTTTATAGTTTAACTCATATAGTAATCTTATAGTTAATATTTATAGTTTAAAGCGCAAACATTATAGTTTAATTCATATAGTAGTCACATAGTTAACATTTATAGTTTAACAGTCATCAGGAAGTAGAAAAGGTAACTATTAATTTCTTTCAGCAAAGGTTAAATATCTCAAATAACGAAAATAAAACTACAGTTCGCTATAGGAACATCTGAATTATTATCTAAAATAAGTAACAAAAGTAATGTTTTGAATTTCAATCCATTTTCTATTAGAAATTTTTCACTTACTTTACATGTTATTTCCTTGGTCAGACATAGAAAACAAAATGTTAAGTTTACGCAGGTGAAAACCAATGCGTGTTTTTCAGTTTCTTTATCAGTCAAAAAGTAATTTGGAAGGGGATATATTATTTTCCTTAATGTAAAGTAAATCATTGATCGAAAATCCAGTTGCTATATTAGCAATTAAATTTAATAAAGCAATTACGTCTATTGAATATTATAGCTACATATCTATTATAATATAATCTGGAGATTAATTCATGTACTAAATTGACTGAACCACAAACTTTGGGTTACCGGTATTCTGCAATGCACAGATGAAAAGATCAAGTATTCGAGTGGGAATCGCAATCGTAAATTCATTTCCGTGAAATCAGAAATGCAATCACCTTTAGTATTCCCAGAGATAATCCGGCAAGAATAATTTCTACCTGAATTGTTGATTATATCTAAATGATTTCAGTTTGCCGATTTCATGGACATTAATATTCAGTTTGATTTGATTGGTGCATCTTGAATAGCATTATTTAATTGACTTCAATCTCTTCTCAAAATTAAAATTACTGTAAATTTTAGACGTCCTCGAATGCGTAAGTACTAGTAGCATTCTAATTCGGATTTTAAATTTGGAAAAATAATAAAAAATCGAGTCAACTGAGCACATCTTCATTGCCATTTGAGTCATCAGTAACATAATATCTCAAAACAGATTTTTTGTATTATTTCTCCAGAGATTTCGTTTCAAGATCTTGTTAAATACTCAGATGTAAGATTAATTGAATTCAACTTGAATTCGAAACTGTCAACGTTTCGAATTGAAGTCGCATTTTAATTTTATATCTTCAACATTTAAAGAATAAGTTTGCTTAAATTTGAGATGATATGATACTTTACTGAAAGCAACAAATTCTCACCCACAATGCTCAATTGCAGTCATATATTCTCAGACAGCTCTAACTTTAGTAAATTTTTCCTGTATTATAATTATCACTAATCTGCAAGATAGACATGAAATATGCATTTATGCAGAGAAGAAATGTAACTGAATTTTCTTCCTTCTCATCTGATAATCTGGAACTTATGTGCTTCCATTAAAACACATCAGCAAGGGCAATTAATTTCGTTTTGGCATTTTGTTATTTGGCCACTATAAAAAAGGGTTTCACTTTTCAAATAGTTGCCGCCAAATATTACAGCCCTGCATTATATTTAAAGAAATTAAATAATGAAGAATCTTCGTGAATGTATGTATGTATGTTTCTCGCAATATGTAAAAACAACCGTACCTAGAGACATCAAATTTTGAGTAACATAATCCTCCACACAAATATGGGCATCTAAAAAGCCCAATTTGGAATTTCTTTTATTATCTTTTTCATATTTTGCAAAACTTTAACAAATATTTGCTTAACAAATTCAACTATTTCAAAGCGAACAACTTACGAAAATACAATACCGAACAATGTGAAGTAAATTTTCCCGACTTTTGAGACAAATGGTACAAGAAATACAAAATGGAACAAATTCTAGTAAGAGTCTACATGAAGCTCGCAGTTTGCTTATGGCACTTAAAAAGAGGGCCAAAGAAACAAGACAAACAAATTTTAAATCCAGTATATTCTTTTCTTCACCTCAAGAGCCTACTCCGTTCCGAACATACACTTTAGTCTGTTCGACAGGTACAACTCGCCTGCCTATAAGTCTACCTATTTGATGATGGATGAACTTTATAATGGAATGTATGATCTCTGTTGACGGCAGAATCATTGAGATCTGTCAACTAAATTTCGTATGTAATCTATTGAGGGTAAGAGGGCATTTGACTCACTTTTGTTTGGAAGTTACGGCCTATATTGAAAGTCCATATTTTGTTCAAATGTTTAATCATCCCTGAAAATTACACGGCGATTATTATCAGGAACTTAGACAGCTTCCTTTACAGAACGGATAAGTAAGTAAACATTTTCAAGAGATTGGATCGTTTAAACTGATAGAAATTGAAACTTGCCTTGTTCATTTCAAGTAAAAAAGGGAGCTGTTATAGCGGATCCCGTCATGAATAATCGTCTGGACCAGGGTTTGTTATTCACCCTTCGAGAGTCAACGAAATTTTAAAGAGAATGAATAGCATTCAAAAGTTTGATTAAATATCAATAGTTGAATATGCAAGGGCAATTGGCCTACATAATTTAGATCCCATTGATTACATAAAGATCATATCGTAAATTTCACAATTAATTGACTATTGATATAAGGCTATGCTATGTAGCACGGTAGAAATCGTATAAATTTTTTTTAATCTGAAAGCCTTCAGATTTTATATTATCCCCAAAGGGCCGTTTTTTTTCATTTACACATACATACGCGTTTCGAGAGCATTTGGGTTAACGACTCATTGGGATAAAAATATTTTTAAACTGTATATATTTAGAACTTCTGGTAGACAGGCTCGCGCGCTGGAGATAAAAATACTTTATTCCTTAAATAGTATGCAATGCTATTGCTCGCTTTGAAATGGTTGAATTTTTTAATCAAAAATTCGTTAACGTTTAAAATTGAATGACATATGAAATAGACAATAAAACAAATTCGAAATTCAAGATTCGAGCTTCCAGATGCTCATGTTCGGGTGGAGGATTACGTTATTCAATATTTTATGGCTCTAGGTACCGTCGTTTTTTCACAGTGCGAGAAACATATATACATTTATGCAGATTGTTTATTATTTAATATATAATAGGGCGATAATACATGGTGGTGACAATTTGAAAAGTTATACAGCCGTTTGCAGTGATTAGACGCAAAATGTCGTTTCGCGAAGAATAGCCCTTCTGGGATAACGCCCCTTTGGGCTAATAAATATAAGGGGAAAATACACAAATATTATCTCATATGTTTTAAAAATCAGTAACATTTTTAATATATTATTTTTTTATGTAAATGTGCTAGATTAAAGAAGTTCGAACTTTTTCAGAAGATGTATTGCAAAATCAAAAAGACTTCGAAACTTAAAAGAATTTTAATATGTCAACATGACTCACAAAACCGCTGAATTGACTCACAAAATCATAATATTAAAATCAAATTTTCAAAACCGCTGAAAATTTCATTTTAATATTATGGTATAAAAGAGAGTTGCTTGCATTGAAGGAACGTGTTCAAGCACTAGTTTTATTCAAAACACCATATGCACTCTAAGCTTTGCAATTTAAAATTTACCTAAAAACCAATATCCTGAAATAAAAGTTATTAGCAGACAACATTATTGACGTTTCTCTCTTTTTATCTAGTAAAAATAAGCTTTAGCCAAGTCAATAACTTACTACGGGAAATAGAAAACATGTTCAATATTTTTAAACGAGATATTTAAATTCCATAATATTATGCCAAATATTAAAAATTTTGTACCAATTCAAGAAGTGCTGCTATCATATAATTAAAACTAAACTGTTCTGCAATTAGAATCTAGATTATTTTTATGAAAATTTGCTTTTATGTGTAAATTTCAAATTTAAAATAATAATAACACAACAAACAATAAAAATTACATTTATAGCTATTTCATTTAAAATTTTTTATTCGCATACTAAAGATTATCTTATGTTATTTACATGCAGTTATTTGTATTAGGATTATGTTGCATGTATTATGGTTATATTGCATTTGTGTTATGATTATCTTATGTAGTAAATCGTAAGGCAAAAATCCATTCTTTTAAAAGGAGTCGATGCAAGAAAAAAGTATAGAATCCCTGATCTAGGACAAGCAGTATCAAAGGGCAACAAAGTTACGCGTTGTTACGCAAGAAATAATTTTCCGGCAGTAATTCTTTTTTTACTCTTTCAGAATCATCTTCAGCAACAATCGTATGGAACTTCCAGCACAAAAGTCAATGACTAAACGTGATTTCTGAATAAAACATCGGCATTTGATTCTAGCTTTCTATACTGCTTTTAGATGTCATTTAACTTACGCGGAGGCAGTGAAATATTCATTCGCATATCCTATTATGTTCAACATCTCTTGCAAATTTCAATTTTGTTGTACGCTTCCTTCTTTGTGCAGCAATTTTAATGGCAGGTTGTGTAGATGGTTATTAAAATCAAACCTAACTGAAGGACACCATGCCCATCAAAGCATGATTGGATTTACTGGTAGTCACTGTTGGTCAACTTATTGATCTCAATGCTGGTCCAATATAATAAGATTTTTAAAATAAAACTAAACTACTTTACAGTACTTACTTTACAGAAAAAAACTAAACTTTACAGTAATCTGTATGTTTCCGCAGGTGAGAAATCTCTGTGCTAATTCTCAAGTAATCATTGCTTTTACAATAACAGACTTGCAGCCACTGTTCATCCTCGAACCAATTAGAAGATAATAGTAGCTTCAATCCCATCAGATAAGTGAAACTTTAGTAGCTCGAAGTTTAAGAAACTCATCCGACGGTGTTTGCTAGTCCGGCTGTATTTGCAGTGGTACGTGAACAAAAGAAATGGTTGTTGTGGGAAAGGTAAGCCCCCCCCTAGTCTTAATAATATCGAAATAATGCGTAGTTTCATATCACTTTAGGAAACATTCAAAGGCCTTCAACTGATGCCCTTGTATTTTAATAGTATAAATAATTAAGTTAAAATAGTTGATTTTCAACCAATAATTACATTCTAAGAAAGGATGTAAGATCTGAAATAAGAATTACATCATAAAAAGCAGATCAATTCTGTGCGTACATGGATAATGCTCAGTTTACAATGTTTGTAGGAAAAACACTTATTTCCCATGATGCTAATAAATTGAGAATTCCATAACACAATCTGCTGTTAAATTTTACAATTGTTATATTTCTGCTGGAAGTGCTTACTTTATTCTGATCACCATAATGCTATTTATATAAGAGTTTTGTCCGAATCATTGCAGAAATGACTGTCTTAAAAATTTTTAAATTCGAGGGAAAATATATAGAATATCGTAATAGACTAACTGAAAGTGAAATATCAATATTAAATTTAAAACAGGAAAAAAAGGCAACTTAAGTTTGTGTAAAGGTTTGTGGGTTCCAACCTTTTCTCTACTAGCTAAATGTGTAGGTTATGTTAGGTTACTGAATTAAAGCAAAGCCTCGAGGGCTATCTGTCTAAGGGGAGGGATTTTCTAAAGTAACTGGATTCGTGGAGGACTTTCTAAGGAAACTGGCTCGTATACACGTTACACACGGGAAAACCACGAAAACACCCATGCAGACAGCCCGTTCGCGGGATTCGAACCTGGGACCAAACTACCAGTGTTCAGCGACTTTACCGCTCGGCTGCTGGTGGGTCCTAAATGTATAGGAACTTTGTGAACTGGTAAGCGAATAATCGCTTTAGTTCTGGAACAAAAACGTAAAGCCAAGAAGAGTTAATTAACCTTTATTTCTCAAAATAAGAACTGTACAGGCGGCTCCTATCTTAGAGCGTACAAAATGCCTCTACTTTGGCTTGAACTCAAGAGTGCTAAGAAATAAAACTTAACTAATGCTTAAGTAAAAAGATATAGCCGAAGCTATCAAAATTCTAAGGAGTTGGCACCTAAATGTTAACTAACTGGCAAAGCTATCAAAGGCCTGAAAGACGGCCGAGCGTAGTTTACAGAGAGTGTAGCCAAATGGCAAACGCCAGCTAGTCAGGCTCTCTAACAAAGTCAGTGGAACTTCGACATAAATACCGCTTTTCCTCATTTGCATTAACCGCGATTCTAAAATCACACTCTGAACTGTGTTGTAAGCTGAAATTAAGAGAGGTAGGAAAGTAGCTTTAACTAATGATAACTCTGTTAAAAATTTAGGATAAACCTTACAGGCTGCATAAATCTCTACCTATTTTGAGGGCCGTAAGACACATCCTCTTATTCAGAAGCAAAATGCGCCTCACTCTCTCAGCAGCAAAAAATTTAGCGCGGTCAAATTCGATCAAATTTTGTTCAAAATCAAAATTAATTCAAGGTTGCTTTTTCGCCTGATTCCGAATGTCGTAACATTTAAAACCATATTGCAATATATTAATAATTACTTAATTCTTTACTGCGCATTTCTTATATTCTTTTAATCAAAATTATATCTCGCTTATTTTGAATTAATAAAATCACATTCTCAAAACAAAGTCATTCTACAGAGACAAAAATCTCAAGGCATTGTTGAATATTGCATGTAATTATTACGACAAGCCATGTATTTAATAAATAATAAAAGGTACAAAGCAAGTTAATACTTTTATTTACGCAAGCAGTACTGAATGCAGGCTTCGGCATATTCATTTAATTAGACGAAAGGCTAGTATAATAAATATTGTATCATAAACTATTTACGTATATCACCAAAGAGGAGAGTGGCATGAATCCTAATTGCCGTCCATTTTCTTGAAGTCTTTCACTAAATGTCCGTGCATTGATGTTCCTTGGAAGTCACATCCTCGAAGGTCTCAAAGATGTATCGCATCATTTGAGGTACATCTTCAAGAGCACGAAAAAGACTCCCAATAATCTATAAATGCACTCGGTTGCTATGACAACGGACCCTGAGTTAGTCCCAGCGAGGTATCAGTACATATTTCTAGAGGCGGCATTTTTTCTGGAGTACATCCGTTTTGCCTTCAGAGTAGAATTTTCCTCTTAAGTGCACTCTCTGTAACCTGCTTTTGCTACTTCGTCACATTTTATCTCCACTAATCAAATTGCTACTGAGTAGGGGGTTGCGCTAGAAATGAAAGGTGGGCAAAAGTCCCTTGAGATTGTCTGTATACGAAATAGCTTCGTTAGAAACCAGTTAATTGAGTTAGGCCGCCGTGAAAGATTCAAAGTTATTATTATAGGGTCTGTTTGGAACTTTTAATATGAGCACATGAGTCGTAGCTTTTATCACACCTAATTATAAATATGTTTTTTAAAGTAATTGCGGGTTGTATTTGATGACGTAAATTAACACTTTAAATATCAGCGTAATAACATAATTCGTTTATTTAATGAAGCTTTTAACGTCTCAAATGCTTGGCTATCATAAACTCAGCTCGACGTTATAAGACTATTTAGTGAATAATCACTAAGACTTTAAAGTACTATAAAGTCATGTGAAGGGTGTAAAGAACTCTTTAATAGCTCAAATAAAGCTCACAGACAGCACCCATTCCTGCTTAAAAAGCCAACACTTTTGGCTTAAGTAAAAAGGTAATTCATAACTTAAGAGTAATGAAGTTAAATATAGCCTAACGGCTCCATAGATTAACTATTGGGCAAGTTAGCTCTGACCCAAAAGTAAGCGTAAACAAGCTTAATGGCAAGATTAGCTCATCGCAACAGAAATCTGAAAGAAAGAGAATCAAAGATAACAACGTGACCTTCAAGCAGGCAGATCATGCTCTTATTTGACCTTTTCACTCCTTCCCTTAAATCTAAATTCTTAATATCTTATTTCAATACACGCTTGCTAATCAGTGAAAGAAAGTGTGAGTTGAAAGCAAGAGACAGGGGAAAGCTGCTTAAACATAAAATAACTGGTAATTAAATTAAATTAATTCCCACAAACTTAAATATCAATTCAGAAACCTAATAATTGTCTGGAGCTGATTATTTACGGAGTATTAAACTGGAATTAATTACATTTGAAATCGTATCAGATCTCTCAAGTTATAGAATCGAGTGACCTTCATAAACTATTCAAACTAAAATCTTTTTTAAATTAATGTAATCCAAATTAAGATTGAAGTCATAATTTGGAATACATAGCTGAAAAATAAATTCGAATTATTTTCATTGTTTAAACATGACTTAACTTCAGAGTTAGCAATCTAATAATTTCCCAATGGTATAGGATGACAGGGGAACGAAGCAGAAAGATTCATTTTTACCACTTATCTCATTTAAGTCTCCATCATTGTGCATGAAGCCTTTTTTTGTGGTATAAAGCCTTATGAGTTTATATTTTCTTGTTTTGTGGTTTATACTTTTTTCAGGCATTTAACAACGTAGCCGCTTTAAAGGTTCTATAGAATACAATTCTTGTGTAGAAAGCTGCAGGATTCAACAATTGTTCAAGCATATTAACTGGAAGTTATGCGAGATTGGATCGTCTTAGCATGCAGGTTTGATGGCAGCAAAGGAAGATAGTTGTGACTGGATTTCTTTAATATAAAAGCTAATAAAATTAAATCAATGTTTCCTCTCTAAATGAGCTAATTTCTGTAAGTGTGATTAAAATTACGACATAAGCTTAGAATGAAATTCAATAGAATGATGTCTTAGTTTTGCAAGTGCTTATTACAAAGTTCATGCATCTTAGCAAAACGTTTAATTTGTGAAATAACTCTTGTTTATGAAAGATTGACATCATTCATTATCTGAAAATTACAATGTACTAAAAGAGCACTGATTCCTATATTTAAATTTTTAACAAAAAACTTCTTTTGCATGTCATGAAGAAAATTCATATCTAAGCCAGTACAATAGAAGTTACAGATTTTTAACTATTAAGTGACCATTTAACTTCATATGCATGAAACAAAAAATAAAAATCACACGAAATTGCAGTTGAAAACTTCAAATTACTAATTAACTGGTAGAAAAGTTCACCGTTAAATTTCAAAAATGTGAAATTATATTTTAAAATTTAAGGTGTAAGAAATTATAAGACAAAGAGAAATTGCAACCTAATTTTGGCCAGCAAATTTCAGTTTAACGTCTGAAGCAGTTTTAAGCCAAGCAGATAGGATTAGCTTTCTATTATAATAATTAGTTCCCCTGAAATTAGAGATATACAGCATAAAATCTTATAATCAAAACATGACTTTCCAAAATTTCAAAGTCGAAAGGTAGAAAACGATGTTATATGACATTATATACTAATAGCAAACTTGACACCACTTAGTGATTTTTGCCTTTACTTTAATAGGAAAATGATTTCATTATTCAAGATATAATTGCGTTATTATTTCATTGGATCGCTTGCGTGTGATACTTACAACAAAGAGTTTTCCCAACTGGAAATACTTTCAGTCTTTTATACAGCAAGAAATCCGTCACAAAAAGACTTCGCTTCACCGCTTAACGCCCTCACCCGAGATATTCCGGGAATAGATGCCGTTGCGATTTTCCTATGAGCGAGTTAATCCAGGGACTGAAAATTTTACGGATATTTAATGCCATCGCCCGTAATATCGCGTGGCATTCTGCCATGCACGTGTTTTCTTAGCTGTGAGAGGGGTCCCACAGCTAAGATTAGGCTTTTGTGAGGGCTTTTGTGATTACCCGCTCGAAGTGATTACCCTCCGGTGGTAATGGCGGTATTATTGTCTAGACTGTAATGTGCCGCTATGTGGTACACCATGTTTCAGACTGTATCATATTGTCAATGCCATTTATAGATCGTAAAATGCATTTACTTGATTTTTACTTTAGATCTTATTACCAATTATTTTATAGACTACAGTTCTGTATTACTTTTGGCCAGATTATGTTTTTTTTGGGGGGGGGCTGCCTCACTGAAACCCGAGTTAACTCGGGTAATGTCATGGACCATAATAAATATCTTGTTTTTTTCGAAAAAAAAAAAAAAAAAAAAATGTTATTTTTACACCTTACAAAGCTACATCTAGTGAGCTGTATCTGTAGATAATAAAAATGGTATAAAATAAATCAGGGATTTTCGGCATAATTTTTAATATAAATTTGGTCATTAAGAGTATTAATTTTTAATATAAATTTTGTCATTAAGAGGTTAATAATATTTTTGTAATGAGAAAGAATAAGATAACAGATTGCCTGCAGAAAGAATATGGACATTGATTCATTAAATTATTACCTGCAAACAAATGAATCTCCATGCAATACTGAAGATATGTATGCCATTTACTTCTTTCAGATACTAGCTGTGTAATTATTAAAATCTTTTAAACATCTTATAGTCAAGATTATGTAACAGATACCAGAGTATTTCTATAGTATGATTCTTTGAAACATATTACAGTCAAGATTATGTAACAGATACCAGAGTATTTCTATAGTATGATTCTTTGAAACATATTACAGTCAAGATTATGTAACAGATGCCAAATTATTTGTATACTATGATGTAACACATTCTCAATTAAAATTAATCTTCAAATAATTTTTGCATTTTGTTTCACACAATAGTTACACACGTAAAGGTTGAATTCTAAGCAGTAAAAAAAGAAATGTTAATCATCTATTTTATAACTGTAAATAACTCATAACAAAAACAAATAGTCCTAGAACATGTGTCAGCTCCCTGTGGATGACGAATATGACTGTTAATGAAGAGGTATCATTTTATCAATTATTTGTATACATGACAGAATTCTTGTTTTAAACTTGCAATGAGGAAAAGAATTCAGTTCCCATCTATAGAAAATGCTACTAAGTTTGCACTTGGGAGACGTTGAAAATTTTTCTAAATAAACGTCTTTTTATAATCTTTTGTCGGTTTCTTTTGGCAGGTATTAAATCATGATTTTGCATAATTGAAGTATGAGAAAATAGTCGTAATCTCGTAAATGGGTATTTAGAGTCATATCTTTTGTCATTATGACACTTTCCTTCTAAAAAAAAGCTTATGCTGAAGCTGAATAGGCCATAGGGGAGATGTGTGTCTGATCCTTCACAACAGCTTGCACATTAAGCAGTAGGTCTGTGTTCCGAGCAAAAGGAAAGGAACTGGAAATAATGTGCATTTTTATAAATCTTTTATATGTTCCATTATCGCAAATAATGTGATGTGATGCAGAAAAGGAAAGTTGGCGTGCTGAAAATGTAGTTATGTGAAACAAATATGCTTCAAATTACTTAAGCAAGGCAAAAATCTGCCCTGAATTATTTATGGAAAAGGTTTCAATTATGAATCTGCATGAACGTATGTATGTTCCTCCCACTGCGAAATGAAAAACGGTAGCTAGAGACATCAGAGTTTGAATACCTTAGTTCTCCACTCCAATGTGGGCATCTGGAAGCCCCAAATTTGAAATTTAACTTTTTCATATTTTGTAAAACTTTAAGAAATTTTTGATTAACAAACGTAACGATTTTAAAGCGAACAACGGCAACACTGTAAGGGAAAAAAATTATCTCCAGTGTGCGAGACAATGTATCGGAAATTCTAAAGATATGCTATTTTTAAATTATTTATAAATATAATATTTTAAAATAAAGGTAACACATAAAACGTTAAATAAATATTTTAAAATAAAGGTAACACATAAAACGTTAAAAAATTCTCCTTTGGACGTAATTTAAAATTTGAAACCTCTCAGATTTTTTTTATTTATTTATTGTGCGTTTATTTTCAGTTTTAATGACCCGTTTTCACAAAGAAACATATCACCGAACAAATATGCCTGGATGTCTGAGGCACCACCTGCATCGAGAGTTGTTATCATTGCTCATGACCGGAAACAATGTCTCCTGAGACATATTTGACGCCAGCCAATGCATATTTAAATCACGTGTCCGCAAAACCATGGAGACTTCTGAATCAACTTTTATTGAATCACATATGTTTTGTTTGGAACTTTCGCTATAGTTTTAACAATTTAGATGCAGTATTTATTTCGAATCATAATTTAGATTCATTTTTTTATAAACAGTATTGGATTTGACCTTGATAGACGTGATCTGATATTGTAGGCTACAGAAAATATTTTTTAGAAAATATTCCATTTGTTAGCTTAAACAAGAACTGCTATAATATCGTTTCCTGTTTAAAGGGATTACTATATTCTTACGCTTGGACAAGCGAGATAAATAAAAAAAAAAAAAAAAAAAAGCTTAATTTATCGTCTGTATTCCTTTGATTACAATTCCGATTTTCTATTGTTAATGATTTTTCAGCAGATTGTGAGTTCAAACCTAGCTCAGCACTTTTCTGATTTTATTAACTGAAAATTAATGTTTTAATTTTCCTGTAATTCTGTAATTAACAGAATTCTCTTACTAAAAGCATATTTATTTTGCATGTAATATGAAATAATTTTACATTATTATATCATTATCCGTAAAATATAATTTTTTACTGCTTATCATAAATGAAGGACAAATCACAAAAATGACGATTGCTCCAAAGGTTAGATGTAGAATTTAATGAAAATTACCCACAGTATACAACATGTAGTACGGTTTAAAATAACATGAAAAGAAATTAACAGACAATTATGCTGTTACAGAAATTAGCATACATATAAAATGAACAAATCGGATGTGTCAGTTTGGTGCAGGAAAATTACCTTCAATATGGAGTTTGGTCTCCCCTATAAGCAATACAACACATACAGCGATGTGTGGCGCTGTCAATTATATGGTTTATCAGTTCTGTAGGAAGTCAATCGCTCTCGCAAAACAGTTGCAAGCATGTCAAGAGTCTGAAGAAGAGGACTGAGAACAGCTGTACATCTTCCTGAAGCATCTCAAACATGCTCGATAAGATTCAGATCCGGTGATCGAGCTGGCCACTCCATGAGCTGAATTGTTTGCTGTTCAAGATAATCATCCATGATGCGACCCTGCGCGGTCTAACGTTGTCGTCATGTAGCAAGGAATCGTCACGTATTGTCCCGGTATAAAGGCACACATAAGCATCAAGGATGTCATGTCTATAGTCCTGAGTATTCACAATTCCACGTGGAAAGGCATGGAGGTCTGTTCGTCCACCCAAAGAGATACCGCCCCAAATACAGGCACTGCCTCTTCCGTTATGTATCTCTTTCCCAAATGTTTGATGGATGGTAACGGGTTTCATGTCCTCTCTAAATCAAATAACGCCTACTATCGCTTTGGAGGTTAAACCTGCACTCATACATAAATGACCATAAAAGGGCAGTTGAAAACTTAGTAATCCTCACCTCTGCAGAAAAAGATCCTTTACGCTGACTGTAAAAACAAGAATGCGTATCTTTTTTATATAATACCGAATTAATCGGCCATTCGTTTTTTAGCTGAAAAGTTTAATTCATTTCAGGCCTGTTACTTGAGAATTGTTTGGATTTATATGTACTGGTGCTGAGAACTGTAGCACTTTATATCTACAATTAATATTCCAATAAAATGAAAGTTCATGCACAACTCCTTGTAAGCAGAAGACTTCTTGAAAACGTAAAATATTTACGAATGTGCAGAAAATCAAATATTAGAACTAAAGTAATATAGAACTAAAGTCAAAATATTATGAAAGCACGCCTCAGCTTACTTTATAAGGTATTTATCCCACCTTCTTAGCATGGCTTCATGGTGTGGTGGTCTGTACGCTGGACGCGTATTCCAGAGGTCCGCGGTTCGATTCCCGGCGAAGGCGTTGCTTATTTTTTATCTTTCCTGATTCCAAAAAATAAATAATGTCTCTACAAGATATATTATGATGTTGAAAACATTAATCTCTCATTTCACTATAAGGCAACAGTTCTGGTTTTCTAGTAATATATACTTATCCCTATTGCACTTCTTTCTCAATTTCATAAATATTAGTAGTAAACTATTTGCAAGTATTGCTTATAAATTTACACGCATGTATTAAGTTTATAACGCTTCCTAACCATTTTCTATGTGTACTGTAATTAATAAAATTAATTCTAAAATATTGATATCTTAAATTTCAGCAATTTCTTATAAAGAACAAAATCTTCTTTTGCATAATGGAGTGTAAATAATAACTTATGTTAACTTATATTAACATAACTTATCTAACAACTTATATGCGTACCCATTCGTAGGCTTACAAGATTGCTGCTTGTTTCTTACAGGATTTATTTGGGCAGAAATAATAAATGCAAAGCTTTTTAGTCTCTTCTTTTGTAAAAAGAAATTGAATAATCCCTATTTCTCTCCTCTTTTCACCAAGGTAGTGCCATCTCAGCGAAGAAAAAACTTTTTTTACTTGCCTAAGACTTGTAATATACTTAAGCTCAGGTTAGGCCAAAAGTAAATGCAATAACAAGATTAATCTTTACTTTATTCTTACTTCTACGTTTCTTATACGTTGTTTCCTAACAAGAAAGATTAAACCTTTTTTCCCCAACAAATTACACTTTTCCCTCTATATCAAGAATTTATTTATAAGAAGCAAGCTTAACAAGATACATTTCTCCCGTTCTCCTCTTGAGGGATGTTCCTGTAACCTTTCTACATTAGTAACATCACATATTAGCCAACCAAGCTATTATTATGCCACAAGTTGACAGTTTAATATATGTAGAAAAAGGTATGTTTTGAGAAATGTGGTTTTAATAAAATGTTAGTAGTGAATTATTTTTAAAGTATTATTAGTTCTCTTCCTTTCCTTGGAATGTATCATATATCATTGTAAACCGGTGTAATTTTATTTAATTCAGGTTTCCAGTGCCACAAAAAGTATATTCATAAGATTTTCTACTGACTTTACATTAAATTTTCTTTACATAGAGGGATCTTCCTGTGACATTTCCATATTGGTAAGAACACGTATTATCCAAGCAAATTATTATTATGCCCCCCGTTGACAATTCGATATGTACAAAAATAATGTATTTTCTTTATGTCACACCCATTTTCCACAACCTCCAGGTCTAGAATTTTCCAGCTCGTTCACCAAGTGTATGTAAATGCTTATTTATTCAAGTTCGAATTATAAAGTCTTGAGTTGAGACTTGAGTACTTTCCTCTTCATTTGTAAGATCAATTTCATTTACGTAACAATATACATAAAAAGAAGGGTTCTGACAAAAGAGGTTTTAATAAAAGGATAATAATGAATTATTTTAAAGCATTATTCCAGTATAATGTCTTAAAATGAACCATATATATATATCTATATATATATATATGTCCCTACATATATATTGTACGCCGTGTTGTACAGAGAGTTCTAGCGGAAAGTAAGGATTGCCTCATTCGAGCGGTAGGTACCATACGAAGAGAACGAATTGAACGCTGTACGAACGGAGAGCTTTCAGACATGTACTTAGTGTATGGAATAGCTGAGAGCAATGGACGAGCCGCTTCACGCATTTATCGAGAATGCTTTCCCGACAGATATCAACCACGCCACAGTTTGTTTGCACGTCTGCATCAAAATTTATGCAACTGCGGGTCATTAAGAAGTGGCAGGACAAGTGAATGCAGGCCACGATCGACTCACTCGGTCGTTAGGGAAGAAAGTATGTTGGATACGGTAGAGAGTAATCCAAAAACCAGCATATGTGTCCTTGCCTCTCAATTAAGAATGTCTCGTACCAATGGCCAGTATGTCTTGAACGCTGAGTCTTTCCACGCCTTTCATCTCCAAAGCGTTCAGTTACTGCTCCTCGATGACCATCCTAAACGTGTGAGTTTCGTACAGTGGTTTCTGCAAGACAATGCCTGTAATGTTAATTTCCCAGCTTATGTGTTGTTCACGGATGATCCATATTCAACGAGGATGGCGTATTCAATCACCAGAAGCAGCTGTTGTGGCCTCATGAATACCGCCACGGTGTACGGCACCACGCGGCACGACAACGCTTCAAACTTATTGTCTGGGTGGGTTTTGTTGGCGACTACTTAATATTGCTTGTGGGGAGCCATCAAAAGTGTCGTGTATCACGATCCTGTTTTGTCTGAAATGGATACCGTGGCAAGACTTGCCTGCGCAGCTGCAACAATCAAAGAAACTCCCGATGTGTTTTAACATGTCCGGCATTCAATGGTCCGTCGGTGTCAGGCATATCTGGCGTCTGATGGTGCAAACTTCGAGAATCTGTTGTAACGTTTAAGCTGTAACGTTTATTCACGTAAAATAAATGTTTCAAATTAATGACTTTCTTGTTTTCTTTCCCATCTTCTACCTCTCCTACCACTTACCCCTGACATTTCTAGGTATGGGTTCCTATGCAATTCTTAAACCTTATGATGTGTCCCACCTCCTCTAGAAGTTTCTAGAAGTTTGTTGCAACAATTACAGGACACCCTGTATAAACAGGGTGGTTATAATTAAAGTTCCACTTTGAAATGGTCATAAATGGAAAACTATTGGACCAAATGTTATCAGACTTGGTAATCTTATAAAGGACGTCATGGGAATTCATTTTCCGCGAAAACCAGAAGTTTAAAAACTCACCACCAGGGGGAAATGGCGTTGTATGCAATATTGTTAAACGAAATAAGACTTGAAGTAATCGGTTTAAAATGTGTTTAATCGTTTCTGAAACGTGTTACAAAGCATGTTCAATATGGCGTCCACCATTTTCCAAAAGCAACTTAAATCGTATTACTGCATTCTCAGCAGCACCTCTTAGCATTTGCTTATTCTTCCCGTAAGCCAATTACAAGCCATTGCGGTTTTCCCTCACCCCACAAACATCTTCGTTTTATAAACGACTAAAAAAGTTTTAAATCGAATCTTCATGTCTTAGAGTCAAATTAAAGCTTAAAAAAAATCACAAATTGGTGATCTGTAAGAAAATGATTTCTGAATGAGCACAATTTTGTGAGTGATTTGCGATCTCACATTTTCTAATCGCTAATTTGGGGTTTTCACGAACGAAGTTCTCCATTGCACGGGATGGCGCACTCGACTTTTATCTCCTATAAGTGGTAATTTTGTTTAGGTTAATGTTGCTTAAGGCTATACAATATGTTAAACCTGTGTAACAAAAGTTTAAATTAGATTCCGACCCTTAATTCTTTTAACAATATTGCATGCACTGCCATATCTGGTGGTGAGTTTTTGAACTGTTTGATTTTCGCGGCAAATAAATTTCCTTGGCCTCCTTTACATGATTAGCAAGTTTGATAACATTTGGTCCAGTAGTTTTCCGTTTATGACCATTTCAAAGTCAAACTTTAATTATAACCACCCTGTACATATATATATATACTATATATGCATGTGTGATTACGACTAGTACAGCCAATTGTAACGAAAAAGGTAAATGCATAACTACATGTTATAGCAGTCCCAATATACAAAATTGCATCGTTCTACGACTACTTATTCTTGAATTACGCGAGATACATACATACGTACGTACGTACAGATGTTAAGGAAAAAATCTCTTCTGAATCAATTCATAAGTCCATTTTATAAACCTTTTTGCCAAAACAGTCCTTGATTTTTTCAGTCCTTGATTTCTCCGCATTTTTTTTTTTCTGCGATTGCAATTCTTCCTTTACTTCATACAAGAAAGTAAAAAGAACAAATTTTTAAAATTGTCAGAATTACGTTAAACTACAGAAACTTTCATTTAGAATACTACTTTCGGTTTACCATCACTGTCAAGATCTAAGATAATTAGTTTATAATTAAACAAGGATTTAAAAAAAAAAACAGTAGTCAAATCTAAATAAAAGCAATAATAATAAAGTACTGTGTCAATTGAACTTTACTCCACTAATATTCGTGTGGGCTACTTGTCATCGCAATAGGTATGTGTGAAACGTGTCATGAAAATCGAGTGGGTAGAGGGTAGTCAACAATTAATTTGTATTTGACCCAGACCAACAGCGAAATCAAGCTAAATGAAATATTTTGATATTAAAGAAGGTACAGTGTCTCACAAAAGTGATGGGACACTTGTGCTTTACAAAAGGAAACTGTAATAAAATAAATTAAAAAAGCATGTAAAAATTTTTTGTGGGTGTGCTTCATACTTAAATTTAGTAACACTTATTACATAACATACATTTTCTCAAAATATTAAAATAATAATTTAATAAAAATACGATTGTTTAGAACGGAGCAACAAATGGCTCACATAAGTGATGGGACACTATTAGATACTACTATACTACAATAAAAATATTTTTTGGGGGTTTTATTTTTACTCAAAAGCAATTAGCAATAATTTATAAAATCGTCTGCAGTCTTTCTCTCCAGTTTGTTTTGGAATTTTTGTGTTTTTTAGCTCTGTGCAGCCATGAATGCTAAACGAAAAGAAACTTTGCCTGAAATTCGAAAATTAGTTATTAATTTGCATATTGAACGTGAAAAATCTATTAGAGAAACTGCTGAAACAGTTAACATGAGTCATTCAACAGTTTTTAATATCATTAAACGATATAAAAAGAATCATATGATTCAGGATAAAAGAAGACCTGGCCGATCATCAAAGCTATCCAATGGAATAAAGCGAATTATTGTTCAAAATATTAAAAAAAATCGAAGAATGAGTGCTCCTAAAGTTGCTGCTGATTTACGAGCATTATATGGAGTAATTGTTAATCCTGAGACTATTAAAATCTGCTGGATATCACGGTAGAGCAGCCAGGAAAAAATTCTTCGTAAGTGAAAAGAATAGAAAACTCAGACTGGCTTTCGCAAAATCCAACATAAATAAGAATTCTGATTAATGGAATGAAGTTATATTTGCTGATGAGAGTAAATTTAATATACTTGGTTCTGACGGTAGAATCTTGGTGTGGAGAAAACCCAGGAAAGAACTTCGCAAACAAACAGAACTTGGTGCCAATAGTAAAACATGGTGGAGGAGGAGTTATGGTATGGGGGTGTATGTCGTCCGCTGGAGTTGGTAATCTTGTTTTTATTGACAGTATAATGGATCAGTACGAATATATTGACATTTTAAATCAAAATTTGAAATCTTCAGCACGAAAATTGACCCTTCATAACGATTTTAAATTCTACCAGGACAATGACCCCCAGCACACTGCTTTGAACGTTAGACTCTGGCTGCTGTATAACTGTCCTGAAATAATAAAAACACCACCACAATCTCCAGACTTAAATCCCATAGAAAATATTTGGCAAGAATTGGAATCAAGAATTCGCAAACACACCATTTCTTCAAAAAAACAATTAAAATCATTGTTTCAAGAAGAATGGGGTAAAATCACTCCAGAAATCACAAAAAAAATTAGTCGAGTCCATCCCAAGAAGATTAAATCACGTTTTAAAAGTAAAAGGAAATCGAACAAAATATTAAAACATTTTAAGAAGTGAAATTTTTGGATAAATATTTGATGGAAAAGTAAGTGTCCCATCACTTATGTGAACCATTTTTTTTTGCTCCGTTCTAAACAATTGTATTTTTATTAAATTACTATTTTAATATTTTGAGAAAATGTATGTTATGTAATAATTGTTACAAAATTTAAGTATGAAACACACCCACAAAAAATTTTTACATGTTTTTTTAATTTATTTTACTACAGTTTCCTTTCGTAAAGCACAAGTGTCCCATCACTTTTGTGAGACACTGTAAATTTTTACAAAATAAAAGCATTTTTTTCATTACTGGAATTATTAGGATGACCTATCAGTTAAAATATTTTTGTTTTGTGAAGCATGTGTGAAATGTATAAAGTAATAATATTTAATACATATGGAGGCTTTGGGTGCATTTTTAAATATATGGAAATACTTTTTTTTGGTAAATGTAAATAAGAAATCTTCTGGGCGAGCGAATGGCTTCAATACATTACTGAAGCATATTTTTAAAAGAAATTTTAACCGGAACTTTGTTATTCCACGAACTGTGTTCTATCTTTTCAAAGTATGCAAAAATTTGATTCTAAGAAGTTTAAATTAAATTTACGGACTCTTTTTCATTATGTATAAATTCAATAGCCTTATTTAAATTTAACATTACCTAATATTTGGGAGAAACTAATACTGCTTTTTCTCCCCTCTTCACTTCGATTACCGGAAACAAACCTATCTCCTCTTGAAGCAGCTTGAACTAAATTAAGCTGGTCTCTGCCATCATGAATTATATGCCATCAACATCTCATCTGGAAAACTTAATGAGAATTTCTCCATCTGACTCCACCGGAAAGATTTTACAGCTTCCGGAAACAAGCTATGACAGCTGGAGTAAAGGGACTTTTGCCTTTGATGAATTTTCCGTCAACTTCCGAATGAGATCTCGAAGAAGGAGGATTATGGATCAAAGAGCATTAGAAATCTCCGAAAAGGATTACGAATGATGCATCTTGAAAGAGGGGAAACTAAGCTCTTTGAATGGAATTGTTTGAAACTTTATTCCGGGAATTCCATAGGTTAAGAAAAGAATGATACGTTTCAGTCTGAAAAGGTTTAAAATCGTTACTTTTATAGCTATGTGAAGCAAATAGGGATTCTTTTGAATCAAGCATAAGGAAGTTTTATGGCTTATGATTGCTTCCTTTAAATCTTTGCACTGTGCTAAATTTATTACATGCATTATCTGCAGGTAGATAAAGCTTATAAGGTAAAGCTTCGGTAAACTACTCGCTTTTGGGGTTTCTTACGGCTATTTTGTTGTAGTAGCTTGAAGAATTCTTTACATTAGTAAGCAAAAGTTTAATATGTGACACTTTAACAATCTTAAAAATCTGATGTGAACACCACATGACTTTCTTGTATGGCCTTTTAAAATATACACATTATTTGCTGCATTTCATTTAAGCTTATTTTCTCGAATTTCATTCGAGACATATTCCTCAATTCAGTTCTCACTTAACGGTAAAGCAAAAATACATAATAATACAAAATATTTTTGTTAAAATGCAGGAAATCTTAAAACACCAAATATAGTTAAAATAGTTTAAAAAAATTTCGAATAAAAGTACTTCTGCGCAAAAAGAAGCAATTCCGCCAGCGGGCAAAACGGCAGATATTTCGGTGCACAAGTTTACTTTTGGTCCCACTCGGCAAAAAGACACTGACGTGTGTGTACAAACTGAATCCACTATTCTACTTAGTTTCAAATATAAACAATTGACGTTTCGTTAGGCTGAACTCGCAACTTCTAAATTGTTGATAATTCTACAACTATTTCATGAAGATTAACTAAAGGCATAAAAACCTTAGCCAGAACATGAAAACTGTATAATTCAATCGCTTTTAAAGCAAAAAGTGCACAATTTACCAATATATAAGAACAAAACTAAACGCGCCGAGCCAAGTAACATAGTGGGAATATATGATATTTATATACGATTGATGCAGCCAACTGCAACGAGAAAAGGAGGTGAATAACTATATGTTATATCAGTACTATATACAAAATTTCAGCGTTCTACAACTATTCCTTCTTGAGTTCTGCGAGATACATACATACGTACGTACAGACGTGAAGAAAAAATTTCTTCTGAATCTATTTGATATCCAATTTATAATCCTTTTTGGCAGAAACAGTCCTTTATTCTGTCCATACGTTATAGATGTCACGCAGAAACGTCGTTCAAATGGTTTCGAGAGCGGTTGAATTGGATATTTTCAATGAAATATGATACCCGAAATTTTTCCACGTTACAATACTTCCTTTACTTCGTACAAGGAGGTGAAAATGAACAACAACAGACAGCAGCGTTCGGGCCTACAACAATGAGCACTAAATTTTCAAGAACACTTTCGTTGAATTTAGAAAATTTATGGGATTCTCCACTGTGTAATTCTCAGTTGGATGTGAAGAATCTTACGAACTAGTAAGCAAATAATCGCTTCAGTTCGTGAGACAGTAAATAAAATTGGAAAGGGTTAAAAGACCCTTTATTATTCAAATAAAGATTTAACAGAACTCATTGTACAGTAAAGTCGACCCTCGGGCTTGAACTTAAGAGACTAAGAATTAAACTAAACTAATCTTAACTAAAGAGATATAGCCGAAGCTATCAAAATTCTAACAGAGTTGGCCCCTTAAAGCTAATTGACTGCGAAGTTATCAAGGGCCTAAAGTACGGCCGAACGTAATAATAGCTTACGAGACAGTAGCCTAAAAAGGCGGGGGCGTGCTAGCCAGAATATCTGGTATCTCTCTCACTAAGACAGTAGAACTTCGCGGTTAAATACCGCTCTTCCTCATTAGCATTCAGACGTGACTCTAAAACTACGTTCTGACCGGAAGTGGTAAGCTGAAATTAAGAAGCTATAGGAAAGAAAGTTTAACTCAAAATTTAACTGCTAATAAAATTAACATAATCCTCACAAAGTATTTATATAAATAATAATCATTGACCTTGATCTTCTTATTTAATTCGAAGGTAACTTCTGATGTGTGTAATTTATAAATAACCTGTGGCCTTTTCAGATGAGCAAGAAATTTTCAGTACCTCAGCAATGTTTTCCGTGTTCCTAGCCTATGAACTTAATCCATTAGGTGGCGAGAAATGTTTCTATAAAGCATACCTTAATCACTCGTACTAGTGCCCCGAGTGTCTAATGCCCCGAGAACCGTGTATTGGTGTTCGGCATCTTTTAATTTAACGCGCGGTAAGATTAACAAAACTTATTGTTTTTGATTACGGACTTCCTGAAACTGATACATTTTCATGGGATTTTCTGATAGCGTATAATATATTGATAGACTGCAGGTTTCTGCCAATATACAACTCTCTAAATAAGTAAAGAAACTTGTTTAAACTAAGTATGTTCCACTAAAATCTTTTATGTGAGACACTAAAATAAACAAAATTTTACCTCTGAAAACATTTAATTGAAAAAATGCCAAATTAGATTTTTGTAGCATAGAAAATGTTACAGTATTTACAAAAGATTTACCACTGTCAAAACGCAAAGCCTGAACTTAAAAAAATGAATAAATAAATAAATGAAATAAAAAAGTCTGAAAGCTTTTAGATTTAATATTACCCCCAAAAAAGCGTCGTTGTTTTCTTTTTACATACACATACACGCTTCGAGATCATTTGAGCTAATGCTCCTTTGGGCTAAAAATATTTAAAGGCAGCGTATCCTTAGAATCTCCGATAGATAGTCTCACGCGCTGGAGATAGAATTTCCCCCCCCCACGTCATGCCGTGTTGCCATTGCTCGCTTTGAAATGTTGAGTTTGTTAATCAAGAAATTCGTTAAAGTTTTAAAAAATCTGAAATACATAATAAAATATTTAAAAACAACAAATCATTAGAATTTCCGATAGACAGTCTCGCGCGCTAGAGCTAATATTTTTTTTCGTACAGTTTTGCCATTGCTCGTTTTGTTGTTGAGTTTGTAAATCAAACATTCTATAAAGTTTAACAAAATATGAAACAGATAATAAAACAGATTCCAAATTTGGTTTTCCAGATGCCCATATTCGAGTGAAGGACTACGTTATTCAGAATTTGATGTCTTTTGGTACCGTTGTTTTCTTACAATACGAGAAACATTCATGCCGATTCTTCATTATTTAACTTCTTTAAATATAATTCAGGGCTCTAATATTTGGTGGCTACAATTTGAAAAGTGACACGCAGTTTTATAGTGGAAGACATAAATTGCCAAACGAAATTAATTACCCTTATTTGCAAATTGTCCTTTGGGATAATAATATATACGTCTAACTGCGATGTATTAGACAAAATTAATACAAAACCCAAGTTTTAAAATACAGAAACGTAGTTAAGACAAGATTTAATACTTAAAGAGTAACTAAATGTCTCTAACGCGGGAAAGATAACAGAAATCTTACATCTTAACTTAAAACAAAGAATGCGCAAAAGACCGGGAAGTTCTCAAACCTAAAACAGCAGTTAATCAGACTGTTTCCCTAAAATTAAATCTTCATGTTAGTTAACGCTTTAATTAGCTAATCTCCAAAACAGAGCTACAGGGTATAAATAATACATGACCTTCGGAATTTCAATTACAACTGTTAATCTTTCAAGTAATCCAAAACTGCTGCGACCAAAGTATTTGGCTGTCAGTTGGAAGTTCGTGCAGCTACTATTTGATACAACCAATTCTTATTTACTAAATATTGCCGCCAGTAAAAGGCTTTCACGAAGATTTTTAGGATCACTTACATCTGCCGATTTAATTTGCATTTTCTAGCATTTATGCAAACACGGGCAAATAAGCAAGTCGAGAAAACGCTAGCTCAGTTTGAACTTAAAAGTTTAGTTAAATGCACTTTCCGTTATTCGGTGTAATGGCTATTTTAAAATGTATCAATAGACACTATTTTTGCAGATACGAATCTAAATGTTTACATAAATAAGACAGAGTGATTTTGTAAAGACATTAGGCATGTTTGGAAGCAGCAAAGATGAAAAATGAGCAATGACTTCGCCGGGAATCGAACCACGGACCTCTGGAATACGCGCCCAGCATACAGACCACTACACCACGAAGGCACGCTAAGAAAGCGGGACAAATACCTTATATACTCCCCCTTTTAAAGGGTGACTGGGTTTTATTTTAGGGGACCCAGTCGCCAAATCCTGGGTGTGGAGAATCATAATCCAACACCCTTTTAGTTCGGGCGCCACTGTAGAGACATTAGGAATTTTTTGGAAGCAGGCAAGATGAAAAATGATCAACGTCTTGTCTGGGAATCGAACCACGAACCTCTGGAATACACGACCATCATGCAGACCACTACACTACGAAGGCACGATAAGAAGGCGGGAGAAATACCTTATAATTTAATTAGGACTAGTATACTATACTGAAAAATTACTAGCTTATGATTACAGTGGAGAATACTTTAAACATTGACTTACGTTTTAAATTAAATTTGCAAAAAATTTAAAATTTTGTTAGCAATTTCTCTGCATAGAAGATGGGAATAAATAAATAATAAGAAATTTATAGTTTTATCAGATCATGAGTATTATTAACAAGTAAATACCTGATATTCGATTGTTTCGCGTATTTCTCAACCTGAACAATTCAAAATCATATAAAAAGTTTTTTTTTTAAAGTATTTTCGAGCTTTTGCTTAAATTTGAATTTGAATTTTGAATTTTTTTATATCACACAATTAGCTTAAATATGATCATCCGCCACAGTAATTCATCTAATCATTTATTTTTGTCTGTTGGCTGTATTTTCGGGAATTTCTCTATTTTATGCAGAAAATATTTCCAAATTAAAATCTTGTAAACAGTTTTGTTGTGCTACTATTATTCGTTTTTTATTATAAGCTTATTTTGTGTAATGAATATATCATAAGTTTCGAAAGTGATTTTATTGGTTTGGTTTGGTTTATGTGGTTACGGCAAAGCCTCAATCTGCCTGAGGGAAGCGATGCCTTCGTGGAGGACTCTCTATCGAAAACTAGCTCGTATTCATATTGCAGATAAGCAAACTATCAGTGTTCAGCAACTTGGCCGCTGGTGGGCCAGTGATTTTGTTGAAAATTAATTAAAATATTTAAAAACAGTAAATTCTTCATTCTATTTTAATAGTTATTCTTACATTTTATAATACCTGTCAAATTGTAAAGTTAATTATTGTAAAAACTCTTATAAACTAATTATTGTAAAACTCTTGTAAGATAATTATTGTATTAATTATTGTAAACTAATTGTTGTAAAACTCTCTTGTAAACTAAATATTGTAAAAACATACGAAATTGCATACAATGAACTGACTAAAGTAAGTTAGGAATATATCAGCATATGTATGCAGATATATCTAAAAGAACGTAGTATGCATAAGTATGCAGATGAAGCTATATTTTTTCTTCTGTTTTCAAATTTGTTTATTTATTTCCTTTTTATTATTATTTTATATTCTCTTCTAATTTTGATTGATGATTGTAAATATTGATGTAAACAAGTCGTGATTGTAAACATGATCTATAAACTAGAATTAAGTTGCTTCTAGCCACCACAATTTCTAACATCATAATCAGTCTTTACATGTGAATAACAATGTATTGTTAAATATAATGTAATTTCTGAAATTCATTTATCGCAAAAACGTACGTTACAGAACATAATGAATCGTCAAAATTGAGCTGCTTAATTTCAGCACTATGCAATAGTACCTAAATGTAAGCTTTGTAAACAATTTTATAGTTCTATCTTAATTCTGATGTAACCTGATTCTGTTAATTCTGATTCTGTTCTTGATGTAAACATATCATGTTTGCAAAACTGATTTCTAACGTGGGAAAATCACTCCTGTTTCTACTGCAATATACAATGTCCTGAAGCATGATGCTTGTATCCACTATAATAGACATCTTGAAACAAGCACCTGTACAACTATGCATATCGTAATGTATATCATGTAATGTAATCCATTTTACTTGAGCTAATTTAACGCTGAAAGGTTAAGAGTGCCGTTTATGCCGCCGGCGGTGGCAGAACTTGTAGTGTTGGCTGGAGTCACAATTTCCATCACGACTCGAGGAATGATGCCGCAATGTTGTTTGTTTCCTAGTAAGTGTGTGAAGCTAATACCTATTTACTTATTAGGGTAAATATTACGTGGCCCTTTCATTTCTACGTAACATACCTCTCAGATTATGTTTTTGGAGATATAATATAAGCACATAGAACGTCGTTATGGTGAAAGAAGAATATGTTTATAATTAATCATAAATTTAAACCGTACATATATCCCATTTTAACATTCTGACAGAAAGTTCTAGTAAACTAATTAACAAAAATAAATTTGAAAAGAACATAATGAAATTTACCTTCTCTGATTACGAAATTATAATACTCTATGAAAATTAAATTTTCAATCTAGGAAGAATAAGTAAAGAAACTTTCGCAAGCAGCAAAAATTAGTTATTAAATTTCAGCATTTAAGTGAGATCCAAATTTCAGTTTAAGGAATAGTATTTCATTCCATAAATTTAATTAAATACAAAAGTAAAATACATTGCATTTTGAAGAGTGTATTTCGAGGGAAAGGGAAAAGACTGCTTATTTGTACAGTATACCGTAAGAAAAAAAAAAAATGTTGACATTTAACTCTTCTCCTTTAAGCAAGCCTTAAAAAGCTGAGAGGAATTTTTGAAAAAATATCGTTTGGTTACATTGAGATGATTCTTGCCTTGAAAAATCTCAGATGCTAATATTTTGCACATTCTTTATTTAGAGATTTCGGTAAAAAAATAGTATTTAAATTTTTTTTTTAAATTTTGATTATGTTAATTTAAAAATGAAGCCCACATTTTACCTGTATTTATAGAATTCTCTTCTTTAAAGTAATTTTTTATTACGTTGGTTTCTCATATTATTTTTAATTGATAGCAAATACATTTTAAATAGAAATTGTACTATGTTTGCAGGCAGAAATTTGTGGCTAAGTTTAATGTTTGTGGCAGACTTAACTTGAAAATGCTTCTGGGCTAATTTTTAATATTTCCCTTTAATAAATTCACTATTCTAAATCCATTCATTCTTAGCCTTTTAATCTCAAAATAGCCTGGTATGCATTATTCGAATTAATTTTAAAATTTTCAATTTTCATTTAATTTGATTGAAAACAAAAGAATTTCAGCCTGCTATTTTCGAAGAAATACATAAATGATTTTTGACTATTAGTTTGGAAACGAGGTTTGGATTGCAAATATTTTACTTTGGCACGGTATTAAACACCTCTAAAGTGAAGCCTAAATTTTGAAACATATTCTGACTTAATGCATTTGAAACATTCTAGGACAAAATCAAAATTTCAGAATTTCGCTAAAAATGATAGTGAACTTGAAAGGTATTTCTCCCGCCTTCTTAGCATGCCTTCGTAGTGTAGTGGTCAGCCCGCTCGGCGCATATTCGAGAGGTGCGTGATTCGATTCCCGGCAAAGGCGTTGATCATTTTTCATATCTCCTGCTTCGAAATTACCTAACGTCTCTACAAACTGACAACATAATAAAGTATTTAATACATTTTTTAAAAAATCAGAAGATGTTTTAAATAAGCAAATAACAAGAGTTTCATAATAACGAGAGCAAACATATCTTTTAACGCAGATCCGAAAACTTCCTCTAAAACCTTATTGGTTTATTGCTTCAAAACTTTCTCCTTTATAAATATTTGTTTTATTTCTACTTTTTTAACCCTCTCTCTCCCTTCCTAAATATATATATATATATATATATTCATTTTGTGTATTTATTTTTTCTCATGTTTGATTTTTTGTCAAGTCATTTTTTTTTAAATGCAAGTATATAAATACATTCATTTTTTCTCGCATACACTAGCAATTTTTCTCAAACTCTCATTTATTTTTTTCCTTTGAAATGCTTTCAGCGCTTTATTTTATTTTTGAATCTTTTTCTGTAGTTTTCTAATGTTCTTTGCTTCTGAATCATTAAAAAATATATTTTGTATGATGCATCATGCCGATATAGAACTTCTACATCAAAGTTAGTTTTGAAGACATCATTAGTGACCCACTCTTTAAAAGGTCACAGACTGAGGAAGAGGAAATCTTTATTCTTTCGAATACTTTTTCTAGAAGCATCACCTCCTACTGCTCCTCTCATCGCTATTTCTTGCCAAATGGGCAATTTACTGCAGGATCTTCCCCAAACTGTGTAGAAATACTGCAGGTTACTTTCTTTATTTCTGTCTTTTTTATCAATTACTATTTCCTTGGTTGAAGGAAACTGTTGGTATTTTAAGCAAGATTCAGTAGATTATTATTGTTGCAGTTTTTACTGTAGGCGTATGAACTTTAAAGATGTAATCAATCAATATAAAAATGTAAATAAGCTAGAAATAAATTTTCAAAGGTAAATATGGTTGATAAAGATTCAACATGTGAACAAAAGAGTCCAGAAGTTTAGTATTATCAGCATGTCTTTTTCAGATTTTGTATATCTTGTGAACTCATAAGAACTTAGACAAATTCTAAGAATAATTCCAAATCAAAGAAATTTTTTTTTTTTTTTTTTTTTTTTTTTTTTGAAAATGATATAACAATTAAAACAAATTGAACTGAAAAATTTCTCCAGTTTTCTAATATCAGCTTGAAAATGCTGATACTCTAAGAAATAACTACTCAATAATTTTATGGAATAATAAACAACTGGATTCGAAAATACCTCAAAGTTTATTAACGTTGACAGTCTTGTGAAACTTTATGTAGTGGTAATTTACAGTTAAAAGCTTCCACGTAGTCCTAATTAAGCAAAAATTTCTCATTAGTGTTTATCCCCAGTATAAGTAATTTCATATCATTTTAAATTCATTCATTATTATATAATTATTATATAATGGCTATCTGTTAACCTTCATTTTGGGCAATAAAGGGTAATTAACCCTTCTTGAGTTTACGTTTCTGTTTCCTGAGTTAAAGCGATTATTTGCTTACCAGTTCTCAAGCTTCTACACTTTTAGCTGTAAATTCTAGGTTGGAACCTTACAACTTTTTTTTTTTTTTTTTTTTTTTTTTTTTTTTTTTTTTTTTTTTTAGAGCACTAGCCATTTTTAGGCATTCGGCAATTTAGCCATTTTTAGGCTTTTTCCGTTATCTCCTTAGAAAGGACAGACGATTTACATCCAAGCCTTCTCCTGGGTTCGAACCCGAGACCTTCGGTATCACAGTCGGCTTCCCTAACTTCTCTGATTGGTACCTCAATATCCACACTCGGAGGGAAATACGATGAAGTAGCTGACAGTTTTTGATTGCAAGTCTCTAGGATAATGGTGACTGAATGTTCAGTGCTCAGGAGTAATGTTGGAGAAAGAGGACCTTCGTAAATGATGCCTGCTAAGGAGTTTCCAGACAAAAAGCAATTGCTTGTGTTGGACAAACCTACGATCTTGACTTAGGTGGTAAGGTTCTTGAACCATGAGGAGATCTGCCTTCATCTGTCTCATAATCTAAATAATATTCAGTGTAGCCGCACGTGATTGCTGCAGATTACATTGCATGCATTTCAATCCTCGTAGTAGACAAGGGAGAACAAATCCTTGCTGGTGCTGGTCTATGAATAGACCCGAAGTTGTTGAAGAATGTCCTTGTACGTGTGGCATGTTTTTGCGTCAGCCTGGTGATTTACACTGTAATTTGTGCTCTTGAGAGCGTTTGAGAAAGAGCAGTTGTTACAATGCTCTGCCTCCGCAGTACACTTCTCAATCGAGTGCCCCTGACCTAACCTGGCGCACACCGGATTGGACTTTCCAATCCAATTAGGACACTTATATGTCCAAATTCCTGGGAGTTATAGCGCCTGGTAATATTAAAGAATTTTTTAAGCTGGCAGGAATTAAAACCCAAGTAGATTCTACGTAGAGAAAGGATAATTTCCTCTAGAGCTGGGTCTATATCAAGAATCCAGTTTTGTACATTGTTGTACTCTTCTTCAAGTGCCTTGTATGCACATTTATATATTTTTTTGTACATTGTTGTACTCTTCTTCAAGTGCTTTGTATGCACATGTATATATTTCTTTGTACATTGTTGTACTCTTCTTCAAGTGCCTTGTATGCATATGTATATCTCTTTTTTGCATTTTATAAATGTCGTCTGCTCAGCCGGGGCTGCTCAGGGCTGCGGCCTCGTAACTAGTGGTTGACTTCCCGCCGAGTTGGTAACCAATTCTGCAAGGATATATCTATACCTGGGTCGGAAGCCAACTCAGTGGTTTTCCTCCCCTAACTACTCTCCGTCTGCATGGCACTTTATCAAACTATTTCGAGGGATCATTTTTAATAATTTCTACCGTAGTATACAGCTATCTTGCTACATTTTCTGGAAAAGAAAGAATGTTTGTCATTTTTAAATTCATTGGAACATTTTATTCTATTCATTCATATTCAACTAAATCAATTTTAATTATGCTTAATTTATTGCATTCTTGCTCTAGTAAATTTTATATGCATATTATGTGTCAGACAAATTCCTTTCCAGAAACCGCTTTCTGTATAGCAGATATTCTTCGTTAGTGAATAACAAGCTTTGATCTTATGAATGTTCACTAATGGTAGTTCGACCGTATGGCTGTTCTCACATGAAAAGATTCATTTTATAACGTTGCGCGCCTACAACTTGCACGCAACCAAGGGTGACTGTGAAAGCTTGTATAAACCACAGAGTCTTGTAAAGGGTTTAAGTCCCTTTTTATTCAACGTAATGAATTACAATTGCGTTCTCTTGACGCTTACAAACGGTGCCAACTCGGCAGTCAAAATAAAAATAAGAACCTGAAAAGAAAGTAAAGACAATATTCTAACTACGAGGCTCTCTCAAATAACTAACTCACCGCGTTTTACAATACGGCTGCTAATTCAGCAGACTTGAAGCTCACTGGAACAATTGCAACTACTTCCCGCCAAGCACATAGGCCGCAACGCGGGGTTCTTCAATTCTCGATTTCTACCTCCGCGCTCGCTAAGTAAGAATAACTCTCTCACCGAACTCGTTTCCTTCTATTTAAATCATACTACTTCCGCTGATAATTTGAATCCTTGCGCGTTCTACTCAAATTTACATATTCTGGCATTGGCAGTTCCAGGGGAAAGTAAGGCTTGACAGGAAAGATAGTTTAAGGTTAAAATAAATGTTAGTTAAAATAAATATAAACCCTACATTTGCCGCTGCCAGAATTTGGAAAACTTGGAAGCAGGTCCTACAAACGACCTGTTGTAAGTTTATCTAATTCTGAACTAACTGGCGAAAGCCTCGTTTACACAAAAAAAAAATCTTATGTAACAATTATATACTAAAATTCTTTTGCTTGTTACAAAGCTTTCTTCTTACAGCAACTTTTCCTGGACTTCATCAATCAATCTTGGTCTTTCCTTCCAGCATCTGGAAGGAATAAGTATCAGTATCTTTCTACATACATTATAATTTACACTTTCTTGACACAATAAATTTTTGTTTTTAACGATTCGTTTTTCTTAGTTATTGCTTACTTCACATTCATTCAATTTTTCAAGCATTAATTTAACTTTACCCTGGCTCTCCACCATGTGTGGTGTCAAACGGGAATATTCGTGTTTTAGTCTTACAACACTTCCCCTAACCACCATGATTTGTTAGAATTCAACAACCAAATAGACACACCTTACTCGACATTCTACAACTCAATGAGCTACTTTAATATTCTTAAAAATTCAAATGTAGGTGGAGAACCCTACAAAACACATTAATTCTAACTTCCCCCTCATTCATCTTTAAACATGCAGGCTTTCGCTCTAAAGCATGACTTTACAGTTTAATACTTAAATTTTGACTTCATTGCTTTTAAGCATTCACTTTTAGCATCTACAATTTTATGCTTCTAGACTAAATTCTACTTTTACATAACATGCAAGTATTTACATACATTTACAAAAGTTTAATCCATATGCTTTTTACAATTTACCATAAAATGAATAAGAGAAAATAAATTTTTACTTTACTCATTCTTCGCCAAGCTGGCGGCCCTGAAACTAAAATTCTTATTAGTACAAGAATACGAAGTTATTTTTGTCTCCGGCCAAATTTTGGCTTTAACATAACAGAATTAGTCTTTCGACCAACAGAAAATGCTTGTTTTTAGCTTTTACACTTAAAGAAAATACTTTTGCTTAGCTAAATAAAGTAAAACAAAACTAAGTCTCAACCGAGACATATTGACTTCCGTCAAAACATAGAACTTCGTACTTATGCCTAACATTTCGGAACAAAAGAGAAAAAAAATTTATAGAAGGTTTTAACTTATCTTTGAGTTTTCGATGCTTGAAACTCCGTCATCCGTTTTTGACAAAATTGATCCCAAGTTAGAGGTGTCATGGATGTCAATCTTCTCCTTATTGATCTCCGCGTGTCGTCCCCGTTGCTCTTTCTTTTGCGTCCTCTACATGCTGGCCTCTTGACGGAGTAATCGTCTGGTTGTTGGCCTTTGCGTTTCTGCCTGGGACGGCTGGTCGTGACGTCCTCCGGTCTGGAGTCCTTCTTGAATTTCTTCTGTTCGTCGTATTTTTGTGCCTCCTGTTGGCGTTTCAGTTTCCGGAACGGCGGCCTTGCTGGCACCTGACTCTGTGGCCGTGTGCGCGTTCTCCTTGATGTGTAATTTCTCCTGCCATCTTTTGTATGTGGTGTTTTCGTCTTTACTACGGTTTCTTTACCCGGTTCATCTGTATTTTTGTTTTTCTTAAACGCCGGAGTTTGAAAATCCTTTTTTCTTTTTGATACCGACGTCCGGGTTGTAGAAGTGCTAGGTCTCTCTTCAGTTCTCCGTTTCTTGGGTGGTGGAATAGTTGTTGCAGTCTCTGGCCCTTCTATTTCGTTTAGACTTGAGTTCTGCAGGAAACTTTTAAGGATTTCAAAATCATTTGGATTATAGTATTTTTTCACCTGGTCGGGACTTGCTTTACAGATTTCCCCTCTCTCGTTTTTAAGATATAAGACTACTCCTTTGATTTCCTGAATTACATAGGGGCCTTCAAACTTTGGAGCTAGCTTTGCCATAAAATTGTCTGGGGCACTTGATAAAGAAAATTTCCGTTTCAATACTTTATCCCCAACTTTAAAATCTGCTTCACGGCGTTTTCTATCATAATAAAGTTTCTGCCTATTTCTTGCCGTATCCGAGGTTTTAAGCGCCTGATCAATTAGCTTTTGCACGTCCTTTTGTCTAAATTCCTGCTCTCTTTGTTTCACAAAGAATAATTTATCTAAAGGCGTAATTAACTTTCTGCCTAAAAATAATTCTGCTGGAGTTTTTCCCGTAGTATCATGATGTGCCGTTCTTAAAGCATAAGCTAATTCATTTATGTAGCCATCCCAGCGCTTGTGATGTGTGCTAACGTAACTGCGAATTATTTTTACAATGTTTTTATTAACTCTTTCTGCTATGTTAGCCTGTGGTCTATACGGAACCATTTTGATATGGCGTATGCCAAGTCCATTGCATATGTTTTCAAATATTTGACTAATGAATTGTTTTCCGTTATCGCTAATGACTTTTATCGGTGCACCGTATTTTAAAATGTATCTGTGTAAGAATGCATCTGCGACTGTTTTGGCTGATGCGCGTTTAAGTGGAACAATTTCTATCCATTTTGAAAAATGATCTACTATTACTAAAAGAAAACGATTTTTATTTAACTCGCTCTGGGGGAAGGGACCAAGGAGATCTATGCCTTAAATTTCATTCGGAAATGTAGCGCGAATGCTATTTAAGTACCCGGCCGGGCTGTAATTAATATCATTTATTAACTGACATTGATTGCAGGACCTGACATACGCCGTTACTATTTTGTATAATTGCGGGAAATATACCGCCTCGCGTACCCTTTTTAAAGTCTTTCTGACCCCGAGGTGGCCCGCTGTTTTTTTTTTTTTTTCGTGCAACTCCCTCAAAATGCTTAATCGAAGCGAGGCTGGGATGACTGGCTTATACTCAAGATTTTCGTTTGTTGTTTTCGTATAGAATAATAAATTATCTATTATTTCATAGTTTTTTGCTCTATTTCTTATCGCATCGATATCTCTGTGCTCAAAGCTTTCGGGGTCTTTCAAATAAGCATAGATATTTCCAAATTCAGGATCAGCTTTCAGTTCAGTAATAACCGTATCTCTAGAATCTAAAATTTTTGAAGTCAACACAGCGCATTTAAGTTCATTACCTTCATCGTCCAGTTTTATACGAGAAATTGCGTCAGCTACATTGTTTTCCTTACCCGGTTTATATTTTATTGTGATATTATATTCTTGGAGTTTTAAAGCCCATCTTATTAACCTGGGCGTTAGGTTTTTTCCCGAGTAAAGTCTACCAACAGCCGCATGATCCGAAAAGACTGTTACTGGCGATTTGCCGAAATAAACTCGAAATTTGTGTACAGCCATTAATACGGCTAATGTTTCTCTTTCTGTAGCTGTATAATTCCTTTGTGTTTGATTCAATGTTTTACTAAAAAATGCCAGCAGATGGTTATTTTGCATAAGAACCGCACTCACCGCATAGTCTGATGCATCTGCCGCAATTTCCAGGTTTTCGTCCCCCTCAGGGAATTTTAAAACAGGGGCATTAATAAGCGCTTCTTTTAATCTTTCAAAAGCTGTGTTCGTTCCGCTGTCCACGTAAATTTACTCTTTTTTCTTTTGATTACTAAGAGTGGTTCAACAATATTAGCGAAATCTTTTATGAAAGATCGATAGTAAGAACATAGTCCAAGGAAAGACGAAAGTTTCTTGGCGGTGTTGGGCGATGGGAAATTCTTAATAGCTTTTATTTTTGAATCTTGCGTTTCTATACCCTTTTGCGAAATTTTATAACCGAGATATTTAAGTTCTTTAGTTGCGAACTTGTATTTTGAGGCGTTAATTGTAAGACCGGCCTCTTTTAATAATTTAAAAACTTGTTCGAGGTCAGTAACGTGTTGTTCCAACGTACTACTCGTTATAATTATATCATCTAGATAAATTAAAGTTGATTTTCCTAGGACAGGCTTTAGAACAATGTCCATAGCTCTCTGGAATGTTGATGGGGCCCCACACAACCCAAAAGGCATGCGTAAAAATGCAAAAGTGCCCGATTTTGTTATAAACGCGGTTTTATGTATATCTTCGGGTCTCATAGCTATTTGATAGTAGCCAGACGTTAAGTCCAAAGTAGACATATATCTCGTCGATTTGATCTGTCTAATGATCTCGTCTATAACCGGCAAAGGGTAAACTGGAAATTTAGTTATGCTATTTAGTTTTCTATAATCGATAGCAAACCTTCAAGCCCTTTTATCCGAAGGAGGAAACTCGTTCTTTTTCCTACATAGTACGACTGGACTCGCGTACTCACTATTTATGGGCATTACTATTTTATTTTTTAACATCTCCTGAATATGTTCTTCGATGATTAGGTCTTTTTGTTTATCATAGCGGTAAGGTTTAGTCCTACAAGGTTTTTCGGCATTTAATTGAATCTTGTGCGTCACGATCTGACAGTTTCCCGGTTTTTCTGAAAACAAATGAGAAAAATTACTCACCACTTGCTGTATTGCTTTACTTTCCTGGTCATTCAAATGGCTAAGGTCCAATTCAGGTGTCTCCACCGGTTCCACCACCCTCTGGTCCATCTCCAGCACCACGGAACTATCTTGAAAATTTAATTTGGCCCTCGCGGCCCTTAAAAAGTCCATACCTAAAATAAGAGAGTGTTGGAGGTGTTTCACCACAAAAATTAATACTTTGAGATTTTCCTCTTTTATCTGTAAGTTTAATGATACTTTCCCGATGCAGTGACATGTTTTTCCTTGCGCTGCTATAATTTCCGTATTTCTGGTTTTGAATAGTCGTATCCTATAAAAATTCTTTTTGAAGAACTTTTCACTCATGAAATTTCCTTCTGCCCCTGTATCGATGAGGGCTTCTACTGGTACATCGCCAACCAGGACTTGTATAATTGGTAGCTGTGAGTTTTTTACGATGACTGTATTTAGATGTCTATTTGAGGGTTTTTCTAAAACTTCCTGGGTCTGGACCCTCCCTTTCACAGGCCCCTCTAGTCGTTTAAAGCTTTCCTTTCAATCTGTGCCTTCTGGGTACGCGGATGCTTATTTTCAAATTTTCTTTTTGGGCCTTGACCTTCGAGTTTCGATGCGTTAGCTTGATAGTTCTTTCCCCCATATGAGCGATTTCCATTTCTGGTTTCCTCCTTCCTTCTGGTACTTTGAGAATATGTTTCCCCTCTCGCTCTTTCCGCTATTCTGCGATTTTGAAATTTCACCGCCAATTCGAAAAGTTCCTGCAATGTGGTTGGGTTTCTAATTTCAAAGTAGTCTTGGACAGCGGGTAACAATCTTGGTAATATTATTTCAATTATCTCCGCATCGGGTTTTTTCCCATACAACATATCCGTTAGTTTGATTTTTCGTAAAATCCGTCAATTGTGCTGTATCCCGTTGATAGAAACTATATAGCTCGGCTTCCAGCCGTGCGCGATCTTTCACTATGGGGAAGGCCTTTACTAACGATTTTTTGAAATTTTCAAATGTATACGTCGGGCTTCCAAATTCACCTAGAAGAAATTTGCCTATATTTTTCCACCATAGCGCGGCCTGTCCTCTTAGTGCCGATGTGGCGATAGCAACTTTTTGTCTTTCAGGCACAGGATAGAGCTGAAAGTGGTTTTCTATACCTTCTAAAAATACGGACACCGAATTTTTTCCGTCGAAATAGACGTTTGGCTTGATTGATGCTCTCAAAGTCTGGACCAGGTATCCAAATCCTTCTAACTGAGTTGTCATTTCTTGGTGTTGTCCAGCGGCTTCCATCCAGTTTTCGGCCATTTCAGTTCGATAAGTGTTCGGGCTCCAATATAACGTTGCGCGCCTACAACTTGCACGCAACCAAGGGTGACTGTGAAAGCTTGTATAAACCACAGAGTCTTGTAAAGGGTTTAAGTCCCTTTTTATTCAACGTAATGAATTACAATTGCGTTCTCTTGACGCTTACAAACGGTGCCAACTCGGCAGTCAAAATAAAAATAAGAACCTGAAAAGAAAGTAAAGACAATATTCTAACTACGAGGCTCTCTCAAATAACTAACTCACCGCGTTTTACAATACGGCTGCTAATTCAGCAGACTTGAAGCTCACTGGAACAATTGCAACTACTTCCCGCCAAGCACATAGGCCGCAACGCGGGGTTCTTCAATTCTCGATTTCTACCTCCGCGCTCGCTAAGTAAGAGTAACTCTCTCACCGAACTCGTTTCCTTCTATTTAAATCATACTACTTCCGCTGATAATTTGAATCCTTGCGCGTTCTACTCAAATTTACATATTCTGGCATTGGCAGTTCCAGGGGAAAGTAAGGCTTGACAGGAAAGATAGTTTAAGGTTAAAATAAATGTTAGTTAAAATAAATATAAACCCTACAATTTCAATTCAGATTAGTATGTCTCATAATACATCTTTCACTTTTAAGCTTTCCCCCACGAGCGGCCGAGCGGTAAAGACGCTGAACACTGGTAGTTCGGTCCGAAGTTCGAATCCCGCAAACAGGCTGGCTGCATGGGCGTTTTCGTAATTTTTCCCATGTGTAACATGTATACGAGCCAGTTTCCCTCAGAAAGTCCTCCACGAAGGCATCCCTCTCTTTAGGCAGATAGCCCTCGTGTGCTTTGCCATAAATGAATAACCCTAACCCAACCCATTTTTAAGCTTTCATTTTGATCAAAAAAGCATAAACTTTCACTGGCATATCATGAATTTACATGATGTATGAAATAATCTATTCAATGCCAATGAAATTCATATATGCTCTGAGCTTCAGCCAGTTTATTGTCAGCGTTTTCAAACAAAGCCAAACTTATTTAAAGAATTGAAAAAATTAGGTAAATTGCATTTCATGTGAAAAACAGAATTATACACCTCACATGCACTTTTGCAAAAAAAATCGGAGCACCAAGAAGGACTTTTGCGATCGTGACGAAATTTGGTATGCAAACATATCTTGATCGAATATACATGATCAAAGTTTCAAGGCAAATGAACAGGAATTGCGATCATAGCTCACATTCCTAGCACGCAATTCGCAAAGTATAAAACCGGTAACAGGGGCGGAAATTTTATCCTTTTTTGTTGCTGTCATCGTAATTCCGTAAAGAAGCAACTAAAGATACGATATCGGAAACCTTGCAGATAAATAAACGACTTCGAACGTGGTCGCATTGTAGAGTTGGGTGCAGCTGGGTGGTCATACGGAGCAATAGGCCGCCACCTGCAGCGTACAGACACTGCTGTGTAAAGTTGTTGGCAGCAGTGGTTGCTACATGGAAACTGTCGACGAAATGAAGGCTCTGGAAGGCCAAGGAGCACAAATGCGAGGCAAGATAGGATGATTGTTCGCCAGGTCCGAAGCGCTCAAACGGTATCATTGTCGACTATTCAACGCACTACAGCCACGTTTATAACCTCGTCAACCATATCAAGGCGCTTGTTTGAGGCGGGGTTACTCTCACAGAGGCCTTTAAGACGTTTGCCTTTGAACCCACAACATCGGCGTAGTTGTCTGGAGCGGTGTTGCAGCCGATCATCATGGCTGCCATCACAGACTGGCATCGTACAGTGTTCAGAGATGAATCCCGCTTCACTTTTGACTTCGCAGATGACCACCGTGTCTGGAGAGGATGGGGCCAGCGGTCCCAATCAGTCTTTGTTTTACAAAGGCATACAGTCATAACCTCTGGTGTGATGGTGGTGGAGCGCTGTTTCTTATGATAGCAGGTCATCTTAGTCATCCTCCTTATATCTTTAACAGCTGAACGATATGTTGGTACCATCCTGCGGCCGGTTGCATTACCCTTCATCGCACATCATCCTGGGGCCATTTTCCAACAAGATAATGCCAGGCCACATATCTCTCGCATATCTCTGGACTGTCTCCGTGCGGTTCATACTCTTCCTTGGCCAGCAAGGTCACCAGTCCTTTCACCAATCGAACATGTCTGGGACATGGTAGGCCGCCAGATTCGCTCACCACAAAATATCGCAGATCTGAAGCGACAACTGATGAATGCCTGGCAGAATGTGTCGTAGGTTGATATTAGGAACCTCTACCACTCCTTGCCTCGACGAATTCAAGCATGCGTTGCCGCCAGGGGCGCCTCGACCAGCTACTAATTTGAACACTCAATGGCTGATTGTGAGCCGTGAACCGGTACTATGAACTTAATTTTTTAATCATTTTATTATCTGTGCATGGTGCTATGCCCATATTCAATTTCATCAAAAACAACCACTTCCTTCATGGCGCATCGATTTTTTTGCAAAAGTGTGTATATGGGTTGAAAAGTCTTTTTGTGCAACCTGCAAAACGAATGATATCAGCAAAAGCCTTTATAAGTTAATAATTTACTATAAAATCGGAGGAAGGTGTGTTTTCTGTTTTGTTTGTATCCTAGCCGATAGACAGTGATCAAGTCTCTAATATGAGAACAAGCTCAGGAAATTCATCTCTCATTCTACTGGGTCAATTAACGAAATTCAACTCGCGTTTTTCATGTCTCGAAAGCGCAACTTAGGATATGTATTAGATTTATATGTAGCATCATTGTAATATAGGTATTTTGACACAAAAACGGACTTTTTCTGAAATGACAAACCATTTTTTTCCATGTTTCGATCATATGACTCAAATTACGCCGAACTGCCAGTTTTTGTAAAAATCCTAGGAGTAGTTTTTAAACAATCAGCTCCCAAAAATTTAGCTCCTCGATGTTAATTGAGGTTGGTATGTATTTATCAATATGTCTTTTAAATTAAACTTATCTGGCTCTTCAAAATCGTAAAAACAACCTTGTATTTTTACGATTTTGATTGTCACATTAGCGTGTTTCTCTTCTAGTCTACTTACCTGGCTCTTACCTCCACATTTCGAAATTCCGATTAAAATTCGTCCATTTTTTATGATTTACTTTTAAAATTTGTATTTTTAAATATTTTTTTTTAATTTTTCGAAAAAAAGTTTGAATTGTAATCTTTAAACGTTTTACCATCATCTTAACGTAGATGTATTTCTAAGCATACCTGCAAAAAATTACAGTTTTTTATTCAAAATTTCGGAAGATATACGTGAATTTATTTATTGGCGCCTTCTGAAATTTGGCGTATTTGTTAAAAGTGATAATAACATCAAATGGGGTTTAGGCACCTTGTTAAAATTATTTGAAAGTAAGAACGAAGTGCCTTTTTTTTTCCGCTCATGCACAATGTTAAAAGGTTGGGAACGATGCGACATTTTTTCCTCTCCTGCATAATGGAAGGAAAAGGAAAATAGGTTGCCATATTTTAAGAAAATCACCAAGTGAATTATTCTTGAAGTCTTGAATTATTCTTGAAGTGAATTATTCTTGAATTATTCTTGAAGATTAGTGAATATTTAGGCATAATTTGAGTCGTAGAATCGAAATATGCAAAACAAATGGTAAGTTATTTCAGAAGCAGTCCGATTTTGTGTCAGATTACCTATGTTAGTATAATGGTATATATAAATTGAATATATAGCTTAAGCTTCGCTTTCGAGACATGAAAAAAGCAATTTGAATTTCATCATTCGGCCCAGTATAACAGGAGATATAAAACTGTGTCAGTTTTTTTTTTTTTTTTTTTTTTTTTTTTTTTTTTTTTTTTGTCACAGTGTACCTGTCGTTGGTAACAGCCTTTGGCACTATGGTACAAGTGACAGTATGATTTTGCTCATTTCCGCCTCAAATTTTAGGACAGTATTTCGGGGAGGGGATCTGAGGCTTTCAAGGCCCTCTTTCGAACCTAGGGTCTCGGGTGCGACAATCAGCGTCGCTAATCAATATGCCAGTGGCGTTCCGGAAGGTGTGTCGATGTTAGTTGCTCCTGATAGGCAAAATGAAAGTTTCAAATTAAAACTAGTTTTACGATGTCTTCCAGTGCACCCGACTAGATATATGGTATCTATAGAAAAAATTTTTAAAAAAATTATTTATCTTTTATGCGTGGATAGTGGGTAATAAGAATTTTTAAATTAAATAACTAAGTAAAATGACTCGTCAATGACATTTTATTCCTAAATTTAAATTTCTGTCTTTTGTCCCTATTACTGTTACACAAAAATTCTCAATATTATAAATAAAAATTACTTTGATATGTCTATTTGTAATATTAAAATACCACTTGCATTTTTCTAAATCCTGTGTTTTACGATTTAAAGCGAAGTTCGTTTCAAAGTTCCTAGTTGGTTTAGCGATAGTGTACTATAGAAAATATCTAGATAAAACTATCAACAGAGACTCTAAAATAATTGAAACAAATGTTTAGGTGTCATCAGTTTAGCAAGAATAATATATCTCTTAGTTAACAAAACCAATTATTCACAATTAATTATTTCAACGAGGAGGAAAATGTTCAGCTTCGTTTCTGGAAACATTTGTCAACAAACATAACTCTAACTTCATTTATTCTCATATAAAGAGGTATAATTTAATGAATGTCAATGGTTGGGAGCAGACAGATTTCTGAAATTTCTATTTCTAGGGGATTGATTTGTCTTTGTAGGCTGTAGGGGGGATTAAACTTCAACGAAAATATATATATGTAGTGCCAATGTTGAATACCAGATGGCGTACGGTTTGCTCATCGTATAATTCTTTTAATGTTTTATTTTTCGTTTTGTGAGTTGGCAATTAGATTAGTTGGACTCAAGATGCAGTAAAAGAACAACGACGATAAAGACGTAAATAAAAATGTATTGAAGAAGTTAACTCAGTTTATAACTAACCTAATAGTTAAAAACGTAAATACCCCTTATGTGTAATTAAACGTGCTGTCCTTTCAGGTAATTTCTTAGATGTCTTTTTCTAGAAGGTATATATATACATATAACGAAATATAAATGTACGTATAACTTTGGAGATTTTGAATAAAAACTCTAATTTTTTGCAAGTACAACCAGAAATATATCTGCTTTAAAGTGATGATAAAAATTTGATAGGTTATAAATTAAAATGTTTTTCGAAAAATTTGTAAAATTATTTTAAAATACAAATTTTAAAAACAAATCAGAAAATATTCTAGCTACGAATTTTATTTGTATTGAACCTAAATTTCGAACTGTAAAAGACGGAATCAAGTAAGTTTAATAAAGAAAGAAATATTAATAAAATATGTACCAAATTCAATGTACATCGAGGAGCCAAAATTTTAAGAGCTATTTTTTAAAAACTACTCGTGTGATTTTTACGAAACTTGGCACTTCGGCATAATCATTCAGCATAATCATTTATCCTGCCACTTTGAGGTATATCGTTTCAGAAACAGTCCAATTTTGTGTCAGAATATCTATGTTAGAGCAATGCTATATATAAATCTAATATCCGAATTCGCTCTTTCGAGACATGAAGAATGCAAATTAAACTTCATCAATCGGCATATGTAGAACTGTATCCCCTCCCCCCTTTTTTTTGTGTGTGTGTGCAGGAGGTACCAGCATGGATAGGCTAATGATTTTTATAAATATAAGAGAGTTTTCAGGTAATGTCAAACAATCAAATTCAATACACAATTTATTAAGGGTTCTTGATTACCTGACAAAGTTACTAAATGTTGTTGCCAAACTATTATATTTCCATTTAAAATTATTTTAGACTGCTTTAATGTTAAAGCATTTAGGTCTGTAAAAACTGAAAAGCGAATATCACTTCTTTATACATAACTGCGAATAGAAAGTTGTGTGCGGATAAGAATAGAATGCACCAATTTTTGCATAAGAAATGATGTTTTCCGATTCAAATAATCGAGAAAGAAACAGTATTAAGTATTTTGAAAAATGCAGTCAACAAGAAAATATGTGTATAATCCCACAATTTAAAATTGTTTCTGAAAAATATTATTTAAACTGAATAAAAACAGAGAAAAAAAATAAAATTGGAAAGCTTTCAGATTCCACATCTACAGGAAAAGAGGATCCAAACGTCAAAAATTGCCAAAGCCCTGAAATTGAGGAGAGGATATCAATGGGGCCTAAATAACCATATTATGAAGATTCTTCTAAAGACTGTTATCAATAAGATAGTAAACTATGCAGCACCCATATGGGCACTCCCAATGACTGTAAGAAAAGCCAAAATGCTAAACTCGATACAAAGACCATTCTTAATAAATATCACAAGAGCCTTTCGCACAACCTCAACGAACGCACTTCAAGTACTTGCCGGGAGTACGTCCATTATCCATAGAAGCTGAAATAGATGCCATTGCAGCAACAGTCCTACAGCTTAAAAAACCCGCCGAATTCAACGGGACAGTAGTCCAACCAGATAAATATGAGACCAAGCCACGTAAATTCCATACCCATCCAGCAATAACACTGGATAATTGAAATGTAACCTAACCCAAACACCTCCCAACACCACTCTCATTGTACACAGATGGATCCAAAATAGACAACAAAGTTGGATGCGGCGTGACTATTTGAACTGGAACAGATACCACTACTGAATGGCAAGGGCATCTACGACAGGACAATAGCGTATTCCAAGCTGAAATGGCAGCAATAAAACACAGTATAAGCTATCTCCAAGCACGTACCAACATAATTCATATTATTACGGACAGCCAATCATCAATATATGCAATAAAATCTCCAACTACCAGCTCTCCAACAGCACATGAAATTCAAAATATCATCTCATCCAGCAATAAAACTTTTATCATCACATGGACAAGGGGTCACAGCAACTGCGAGGGCAATGAGAGGGTAGACACTCTTGCAAAACAAGCTGCGATAGAACAGCGAGGCGACTTTATCCGCGTCCCATGGCCCCAATCACCAATCAAGCTAAAGCTGAAACAACTTGCCAACGAGACTTGGCAAATGGAATGGACGAATGGACATACCGAACGTCAGACACACAGTCTGCTACCCAAGGTTAATGAAGAAAGCATAATCTCCAACTATTTTCTCACACAATTTATCTCCGGTCATGGTCCATTCCCCACATTCTTCTGCGAAAGAAATCTCTCTTCAACAAATGTGTGTGTATGTGGGGAGATGGGCGACCCTGATCACTACATCCTACAATGTCCCCTGACTACAACTTACTATGTGCGCCATCCCACGAACCCCGGAATAGAATTCCTAAGGTTAACTAATCAAGCGGAGAAATGTGTATGAGAACCTTCGAAAGTTAATAGACACACTACACCAATATGGACTCGAGCTGTGCTGCCCAGAATGAGAAACAAGCACAAATCCCCTAACGGCAACGTGATCTCAAAGACTGTATCTCATAATAACTGTCCTCCAAAAGGACTAGCTATAATGCGAGCTAACAATTTATATTGTACCTGTGCCTGCATCCACTGGTACTATGCCATTGTGTCATTGGTAAAGTGTTCACATACTCCACAATAGAGTAAGTGTATCGTCACAGGGGTGCCTACAACTCGTCAAACACCACCTTAAACAGGTAACAGAATCTACACCAGGTAGAACATACCAATTTCACATGTGTAATGAACAGCTGACCAGTGCATCAAATGCAATAATTCATCAAGTACATGTTAAAGTAGCGCACCCATGGACCGCTAAAATCTGAACATTAAACTTGGACCAAATGGAACACTACCTACCTAATTACCGCAGTACAACATTCGATACATAATTCAAATATAACACCCTAGGTATCATAAAGCATGTGCTATGCCAAAACCAACAAGCTGAATGAATATAACCTCTTGCATTGTAAATAATCTGTAATAGTATGATAATGCTATGTCGTATGAACATAACTTCTCGCATTGTAAATAATCTGTAATAGTATGATAATGCTATGTCCTATGAACATAACTTCTTGCATTGTAAATAATCTGTAATAGTATGATAATGCTATGTCCTATGTGTTGAAGTATGTTGTAACAGTATGTTGCGCTATGTCCTATACGTTGTTAGTGCTATGTCCTATGTTTACTGTAATCAGGTCCCCTGTGGTAGGGGCGGTGCCAAAACCAACAAGCTCTATAATGAACATAACTTCTTGCACTGTAAATAATCTGTAACCATATGTTAATGCTATGTCCTATGTGTCGAAGTATGTTGTAATAGTATGATGTTTTATGTCTTATTTGTTGTTAGCACTATGTCCTATGTATACCGTAATCAGGTCCTTTGCGGAAGGGGCGGTACGCTAGAGAGGTAGTGCATGAGGGCTATACAATTTTTGTCAATGGTGCCCCTGTACTTGTTCCTGTCCTGTCCTGTCCTGTCCTGTGCTCCAGTTCAAACACGCTTCGTTGTGATGTAAATAAATCAAATGTTGAACGGTAGTCAAGGACCCTACAATTAAATACTACTAGAAGCTGGTTCACTAACTCTACCAAAGCGTCAGAATTAAAGTCCAGGCAGCAAGACCACAAATAATTACTGTAGTTAGAGCTGGTACAAAATTGGCACATAGCGCGCACTCTATGCTAGAAACGCTCACCGGCGGCCGAGCGGTAAAGTCGCTGAACACTGGTAGTTCGGTCTGAGGTTCGAATCCCGCGAACGGGCTGGCTGCATGGGTGTTTTCGTGGTTTTCCCATGTGTAACGTGTATATGAGCCAGTTTCCCTCAGAAAGTCTTCTCGAAGGCATCCCTCCTCTTAGGCAGATAGCCCTAGTGTGCTTTGCCATAATTAAAATACACCAATACACCTATGCTAGAAACACACTCTGTCTCAAATCATTTATCAAATATTTAAGAGTTCTGTTCCACTAAGACTTCCTTTTGTCGAAGCTCTACTAAAAGCTATCCTTTAAAGTAGGGGTCTTCAAACCCGTAGCTCGCTATTTTATTGGCATTTTAGTGGCCCTACATTTGAATCTGAAGAAAAATTTAAGAATTTTAAGAAATTTTGATTTCAAGAAAAATTGCCTTGTCAGCTTTTTGTCGTAATTTTTTTTTTTTTTTTTTTTTTTTTGGTTCTCTTATTCTTGATATTTAAAACATTTTATTGACATGCCTGATATTACTTGAGATAAAATTTTCTGAAAATGACGAATTTTTTAAAAATTTCACTTTATTTTATGTAACTTTAAAAATAAAAAATTTGGCTACACATAAAATCTCAATTCCATAAAAAGGGTAGATTCTTATCTCTGTTGTAAAAGATGTTAATTTCATTCGGTCTAAAGGACTTAATCACAGACAATTTCAACAGTTCTTGAGTGATTTGGAAGCTGAATATGGTGATGTTGTGTATTATAGTGACTTTGGTGAATATGGTGACTTTGCGTTTTTGGTCGATATTACAGGTCATCTCAATGATTTGAACAACCGCTTACTGGGAAAAGATCTACTTGTTCATAATCTTTAGTAGGTTGTGAAAGCTTTTGAAGCAAAATTAATCCTGTGGGAAAAATCAGTTGCTAAATAAGAATTCCACTCACTTTCCAAAATTGATGGAGTGTGTGAAGAACTTTACATCATGAAATTTAAATAATTACGTACAATGCATTTCAAATTTGAAAGAGTAATTCAAAAGCAGATTTTCCGATTTCGTGAAAATGAAATTTTTATCAGAATGTGCTCTTCGCCATTTTCAGTAGACGGTGGTAGTGTTCCAACGGAATTTCAATTAGAATTTATAGATTTACAATGTGACTCTGCAGTAAAATGCAAGTTTCTTGAAAATCCTACATTAATTGACTTTTATTCGAAGTACGTAACCGAAGGCAAGTATCCAGGAATTCGTAAACATGCACTCTTCGTGTCTTCTAACTTTGGCAGTACCTATATATGTGAACACCTTTTTAATAAAATGAAAATCAAATACTAAAATCAAAACCAAGAACTCGGCTGACAGACAGCCATTTGGAGGTAACTTTACGAACTTCAATAACACAGATTAAACCGGATATTGAAGCTTTAGTCAAGCAAAAACAATGTCAAATTTCACATTAAAACTAAACCTTAAAACTACCTTCTCCCGCCAGAAATATAAGTTCTTTTTTTATTGTAAATGCCTTTTGTAACATCATTTTGTACAATCATGTTTATATTCTTTTTTTAATAGTTAAAAATAGTTGCCAAACATTTCAATTCGATTTCCATTTGACATTTTGGAAGCAATATTTTGGCAGTCGGGCATATGAATGAAGCTTGGCAATAATATGACGACACAGAAGGATTTAAATTTGCAGCTCCATATCTTTATTCAAATCAAAAAGGCATATTATTATTCTTTACTAAATAAGATTAAATTCAATGCGTCATAATATTCTAACAAAGAAAGGCAGAAGAGCAGCAGCACAAGTCTTAGCAGCAGAGGGAGAAAGCGGTCTCTGACGCAAAATGGTGCGAATTCGTTATTTATAGAAGCGGTTACGTAATAGGTTGGAATGTTCTCGAAAGTACTGGTCTAGGGTGAAGTTCCTGGAATTGCGAAAAGTTAATTAGAGTTTGCTTGTTAGCATGGAGCAAAGCCGTCCTATTTTTTATATTTTAAATATATATATACAAATGTTTAACACTATCTCTTCGCTTAGAATCAATTGTAGTCTTGCAAAACAAACTTCCCTTTTTTATACAAATTTTCTGACTACAATATTTTTTGACAGACATGTGGCCCTCGGATATTTGTGAATTTATTGATGTGGCTCTCGGTCGTGAAAGGTTGAAGACCCGTACTTTAAAGCATGATCTTGGGTGATTCTTCAATAGTAAGCATTTTTAATGGACTCAAATTTTTATACAAAAGAAAAATCATTTTAATTTTAGTACCGAAAAATGATAAAATAGTTTTTTTGACCTACACATACTCCTATAGAAGCATATTTTTTCAATTGCATTGAAAATATTTGACTTCACTATTTCGGAAAATCTCTTTACGATGGAGCTCCAGAAAAATCCAAAAAAAGTTATTTTTATGTGCTTCCCGTCTGTTCTTCTCCGAGCAGTATTACAGCTATTCAAAATGATATATAAACTTGTTTTGAGCTCGCTCTGTTTTGGTAAGATAGATATGCGCATCTATAACATTCTAAACCCAACGATCTCAGTGGATCGGAATTTTTTTTCTCCTTTAAGAAATGTATTTTAAGTCAACAAAATGCAATTTTAAAACAGCTAGGTTCATCTTTAGAGAGATATTGCATAATAAAGCACTAACATTCTTTTTACTTTATGCTTTTTCAAACTCTATATTTCTTGAGACGTAGCATTTTTTCTAAAACAGTAAGAATAATAAATATGCTTCATACAAGTGTATAGTTAGAAGTGATGAGGAGAGCAATCCTTCCCGAACGGCACATTTTTGGGGGCTAGTTGTTTTATTTCCTACAATTTTATTCTTAGACGCTTCTGATATTAACATTTATTTAGTAATTTTTGCAACTTAGTTAATAATTCTTGTTTAAGATGTACATTTGCAGCTAAAAGAAATAAAAATGTAAATTTAACTAAATTTTTACTTTTTGCTATCATACTGTAATAATTCATGTTCTTAAAATATATGCCTATTAGGCTATTTAAATATATGCTTAGACATTTTATACTATGCAGGGTGTGCCTCAAAAATACTATAATGAAATGCCCAGAAGCGGTGAGATAGCTTCCTAGCAAAGCGGGTTTAGGGTTGACCGAAAATGCAAGGTAAGGTAGGATTGTCAGATTTGGCGAGAAATCGCCCATTTGGCGAAATTTGCCGACAAACTGGTGAAGTGCTATAGACGGAGAGAGAACATTTTAGAACGAATTTTTGCCGGTTTACCCTAGAACATTCTCGAAGGCAGGTAAAAACGCTATATAAACCCTGCCTGTATCCGAAGTAGCAGTGTATCGTGAGTTCCATCGTGAAGATTATCTTGAGTGTGTTGAACGCGGAAAGCAATCGACCTAGTCCGAGCTATATTTAGCGTTTAACCGTGAAGCTGTCTTCACCGTTATAGCCTGATAGCTTGAAGGCTGTGTTGCTGATTGTTTCAGCGCGTTTCTCGTAGTTTTTCGACTACTGTAAACGTGTTTCTGGAATTGTCCTGAGTAATCCTGGCTAATAAATTGTGTTTTGATTCTTCATCAAGTGTTATCTTCAATCACTCCAAATCCACGAACCCGTAGAACGCAACAATACATTACACTTAATAAGATGTTCATAATTCATAATCATATAAGATGTTCATAATCGTTCATCAGAAAAATGAGAAGCTTGTAATATATGAATGAGAAAAACACTGATAAAAAGGCCACATTAATTAAAAAAGGGATTCACTAGAGGTACGATATTACAATAGTTCACATGAAGTGTTTTCAGCCTCCAGCAGCTGTTTTAAAACCAGCAAACATTCGCAGAGACCTTGTTTTCTTTCTAGTTTGCCACTCACAATGACCTTTGCATTATCACACTGTGTTACTTAAATCTTTTTATCAAAATGCCGATTCTGCACTAGCAGCTTTAATTTTCTTGTCAACAGTGGGTATTTTTTAGCAGCACAGGGTCATTAATTTTTACATTTAATCATTCTGTTATTGAGATTATTTCGAAACAGGAGACACGAAAAATGAGCAATACCCTCGCCGGAACTCAAACCAGAGACCTTTCGAATACGCGCCAAGTGTACTGACCACTACACCACGAATGCATGTTAAGAAGAAGAGAGAAATACCTTACCGAGTAGGAAACTAAATAATTGAAAAGCAGTTTCTAAAATTTTTTTTTTTTTTTTTTTTTTTTTTTACTTTCTAATTTGATTGATTTAAATAAAAATACGTTTACATCATGAGATTTATAATTGGAAATATCAAATATTTTTTATGGAATGACACTATCTGGACTCATTAAAATTATTATATCCTTTCTTCTTTTTTTTTATAATCACGCTTTAAGGAGGCTCGCCGCTCGAAACAATAGTTTTCAAAGGCATAATATAGCGAATATCATGCAATGTATGATAAACCCCTTGGGGATTCTAAAGATATGCGCTGTTTTTAAATATTTTCTGATTCTGTCCTAAAATTTTAAGCGGCGTAAATACGAAGAAAGCGCTGCTTAAAAATAAACTAAAAATAAAGAAAAATTATGTTAGCAGCAATGAGTCTAAGAGCAGATTGGTTACCTGCGATGCTCACCTTAGAAAAGCCTTAACATATTCACAGGTGAGACGTTAACTTTCAGATTTTCTTCCTTCCCCCTTTTTTTTTCTTTTATTAAGTTATTTTTTTTTTAAGCCCGAAGTTGTGGTAGTCCAGAAAGGCTATTAGTTTTGAAATGAATGGTGAATTGTTTCACCATAAATGTCCATTTCGTTTTTCACATTGTTGTCGCCAAATACCATCGCCCTGTATTATATTTAAAGAAATTGAATAATGACGAATCTGCATGAATATATGTATGTTTCTAGCATTGTGATAACACGGCGGTACCTAGAACCATCAAATTTTGAATAACGTACTCTTTCACTCGAATATGGAAGCCCAAATTTGGAATTTGGAATTTGTTTTATTATCTATTTAAGATTTTGAAAAATTTTAACGAATTTTTGATTAACAAACTCAACGATTTCAAAGCGAGCTATGGCAATACTGTGCTGGAAAAAAAATTATCTCCAGCGCGCGATGCTGTCTGTCGAAAATTCTAAAGATGCGCTGTTTTTAAATAGTTTCTGATATTGCGGTTAAATTGAATTTTATGTGGTTTAAGGACGAAGAGCTTTATTTTTAATAAATAAAGGTTATATACAAAACGTTAAGAAACGCCCCTTTTGGGCGTAATATAAAATTTGAAAGCTTTCAGATTTTACTTTTTATTTTATTTTATTGTTTTTGGAAACAGACACTAATATAAATTTGCGTTTACTGAATTAGACGATGGATTTAGAAAGCAGAACAAAAGAGACGCGCGATTATTGAATACTTTATTATCCGACTGAAGTAATTGAGCGAAGCGAAAACACCGGCGGAGATGTCCCTGAAACTGCGCTCACCAGTATATATAATTGGAGATTATTTGAATTGTATAATTATCTTTATATTAATGATATTATATAGTTCAAATAGGTTTGAGCCAATTGAAAGATATATTATTATTTTGCTTTTAACAAAAGTTGGTCACAGGAAAGGCAAAACAGCAGTATGACTGTTATTTTATTTGAAGCAAAAAGCAGAAAGCGTTTAATGCCAATTCGTCTTTCTGTCTTTTAAGTGCACCAAAATAACAAGCTTATTTTTATTTATTTTTTTTAATACATCCTTACAAAAATTGGTTAACGCTCTTATTACAGCAGCAGTCAACTATAGAAATTCTATCGGGAGATACTCATTGGCAGATAACAAGAGGGAGGTGGAAAGTACTTAGAACTAAGAAGAGCACATTGACTTCAAACAGAATGTGCCGAATCTATTGACGACAAGCTTCACGCGAATGTAATTATGTAACTTTCAGTACTTACCTTCACCAGTTTTTGAATTGTGCCTGAATTTTGAATTTCTTCGTTATTTATTACATGTTTTGTAAAATTAATTATTTTGTTTTCATTTTTGTATAATTAATTAATTTTTAAATGTAAGGACTTTAGTTAATAAACTAAACGATTCGAAAACGAGCAGTGGCAGCACTGCTCGAAATAAAAGATTTTTAGCTAATGGGGGAAAGTTTATAACAACGGGGGATAGTTGCTGCCGTTAGAGAAAATATAAGATATTTATATTTCAGTTTTAATTCACAACCTCGGCTCCATGACTCTATCGGGAATTCTAAAGATAAGCTATTTTTAAATATTTTCAGTTCCGTTCAGTTTTGCCATTTTAAATATTTAGTGACTTTGCTGTTGAATTAAATTTTATACGGCGTAAGAGCGAAGAAATTAATATTTAATTGTTAATTCATAAAAATTAGTAAAATGATAATAAATAAAAGCCAGCTTACTAAGAAAACTCAACATTAGTATGAATATAGTATTTAAAAATATCTGTCAAAACTGAGCATCGCTTTAGCAGTTTAAACATACACTGCTATGCAGCTTTTAAACTTTTTGTGATTTTCCTGTTGAAATATATGTAACGTAAGTGCAAAGGTTAGGTTAGGTTATTTAATTACGGCAAAGCTTCGAGGGCGATCTGCCTAAGGGAAGGGATACCTTCGTGGAGGACTTTCTAATGGAAACTGGCTCGTATACACGTTACTCATGGGCAAAACCACAAAAACGCCCATGCAGCCACCCCGTTCGCGGGATTCGAACCTCGGATCGAACTACCCGTGTTCAGCGACTTTACCGCTCGGCCGCTGGTGGGCTCGTAAGTGCAAAGAAAACGGCGCTTATTAATAAAGATAAAATGACAAATAATAATAAAAACAATAAATTAAAAAAGGGTTAACAGGAGTGGGTACAAGAGCAGATTGGTAGATAGCGAGCTCGGCGAAAGCATGACAAAACCTTAGAAACATTAACAAACGTTTTAGGTAACACTTAAAATCTAAAAAAACTTCCGTGTTTTTTTTTTATTATTTTTTTTATTTTTATTTTTTTATTTTATTTTATTTATTTATTTATTTATTTTTTTAAGTAAGATCTTGCATTACTTATTGAAGAAATTATTTTGGCTTCAGATAAGGTAAACATTTTTCTTCTGTTTTCAATAAAACGTATAAACTTAATTACGCAAACATAAACAATCTACAGTTCTAAATTTAGTTTCGGGATCTGAAAAACTTGTAAACTTTCTTGAGAAATTCAGGAAAAGAGAAACATATATTTGAGAACACCTAGGTAGAACGTAAGGAATTATCGCATTTTCCCTTGTGTGACCTTGGAGCGCCAGTTCCACCAAGATCCCTTGTTAGGGTACTGGCGAAGGCTATGCTGAATTTTCCGTCTCACTCTCATGAAGAATCATCTCACTATTTGAGAAAATAACTTGAAATCTTAAAATAACTTAAAAAATATAACTTAAAAAAAATCTGACGTAGACAACACATAACTTCTTTGTATCGCCTACTAAATTATACAGATATTTTGCTGCAATTTATTATTAGCCTAACTAATAATCCTCGGATTATCCTAACTTGAATAACCGATATCACAAGGCAAGTTGGAAATGACCTCAAAAATTGTGACTTTTGAAATTGAATATCCTGCTAGGTTTTTATCGTACGGGAGTCAAACTTCTTATTTTTTCCTAATAAGCATAAAACTTCCCAAACATAACTATAAGAATCGGGAGACCTCATTAAATGTTAGATTTCGTTATTTGTCGAAAATATTTTTTTTTTTTTAAATTTGACTTAGTAAATTCCAAAACTTGAATATTTTTGCCATTTAGAACACTCCTTTAATTGGAAGCGTATAACTAACGATTGCGAAAATATAGGTCGGAATAAGGACTTTACAGCTATCTGCATAAAAAATTCAGGTGCACAACTAAATGTTATAGCGGGTCCACATACAAAATTTCAACATCCCATGGCTAATAGATTTTGAATTATGGGAGAAACATATATACATACTTACTTTCGTGCGTACAGACATCACGAAACGATACCTTTTAAATTCCTTTTAAAATGCATTTTGGAAAAAGGAATCCTACATGACCCACCAGCGGTAGAACAGTAAAATCTCTGAACACTAGTAGTTCTGTCCGAGGTTCGAATCCCACGAACGCCCGTTCATGGGCTGCATAGGCGTTTTCGTTGTTTTCCTCATATGTAACGTGTTAATATGAGACAGTTTGCCATAGAAAGTCCTTCACCATTTTTAAGACACTAAGCCTTAGGACAGAACACGTAAATAATAATAATAATAATAATGCACTGCGTACGTACAGACATCACCCAAAAAATTGTCCAAATGCGTTCGAGAGCGAGCAATTGGGTATTTCCTTTGAAATATGACACCCGAAATTTTTCGCGATTACGATATTTCTTTACTTCGTATAGCGAAAAAAATAATCATGAAAATATTAAAGAATTTATATCTTATAAACATTTTCTCTTCATTAAAAGTATACAGAATTTTAAAATCTCCTTAAATAACAAAAAAATAACGGTGTCTTAAATAACAATAAAAACATTCTTTAAGGCTTTTAATGCGCGTACTGATATTCGTTAACATAACTGTATAATACGTTTTAAAAACAATTAAGTTTAGTTTACGATGAATGGAGGCACCTGGTCTTTACCACTGGTTACAGTTATTGTCCCGCATTCGTCATTAAGAAGATTTATTTTTAGAAAATAATACCAAATTTATCCTCAAAATGCATGTAATAAACTGATATAATTTTTATGAAATAAAATTATTAATGATATAATGGCGAAAGAAACATTACAACAATTAAAGGGACAAAGTATTAAAAGAGTCCATTATTTGTACTAGTGGATAGAATCGTGCTTTATGTTTTAAGCTTTGGTATCGATTTATTTATTGGAATCTAGTGCTAGCAAACGACATTGATTTTTCTTCCAGAACAAGTTATGTGCTTACCGCATCGAATTTTTTAAACTTAAAATGCGTAAAGTGTCAGGCTAAGGACTTCGACTCATTTTTCTCCCAGCGTCTGCTTCTCATGAAAGAGCAATTTAGTTGGAATTCAAGGTTAAGCGAAAAAGTGCCATGCATTTTTGAAAAACTTTTTATTTCCTCTACCGATACAAATATAATTAATTTTCTTAAGCACAATTTTTGAAGCTGAAATTTTAGAGAAATTACTCTGTTGTATCGCTTAATTGCCATTTTTTTTTTTTTTTTTAAGTCAATAGCAAGAAAACAACACGTTTTGTTCTAGAGACTGGCATTTCTTTTTTCCTTTGAACATAAGTCATACATAAGAAACATAAGAAAAAGAAACAAAGAACATAAGAAAAAGATGCATAGTGGAATAGATTTGTTAACAAATTGGTTTGAACTGATGATTTGGTAGCTTAGACATTTAACACTGTAAATGTTGGCTTAAAATTCTAGGACAAGAAGTCTGTCTAGGCCAGTGGTTCTCAACGTTTTTTACGCCATATAACTCTTTCACTATTGCTAGAAAATAATTCCCCCCAAGCTTTCCAAAACGCGAAAAATATAAATATAAATTTATTTAGATTTAGATTATTTTTCAATGTGTTTTATAAATTAAACGCGAAAGAGTATAGAAAATGTTGATAAATATCAAAACTTTAAAAAAACAATTTTTTACATTCACAAACTAAAGATAAGTAGTCAGCTAAATAAAAGGCTGATCATCGCATTCCCCCCTCGAATCTTTTAAATCCCTCCCCCATCCCCCGGGTTGAGAACCCTTGGTCTAGACATTTTAAAGTAAAAGTATTATTATTTAACATCATGAATTATTTCACTGCAAAAAGGAAAAGGAAAGGTCTGCCGTCAAAAATGGAGAAATACTGAAAATACTTTATTATACTTCTTAAATACTTCAATTTTAATTAAACTTTAAAATTAGTTAAATTTTGGTTCGATTTATAATGGAATTCGTCCGCACAAAAGAAAAATCCACTTTTGAAGAAATTTATTATTATGTGAAATGAAAGATACCATGTACATAGTTAATTAATGTAAAATTCACTTAATTTCTTACAAAAGACGTCTGTCTAATTTAATAGTAAGTAGGGAATTAAGTAGGGAATTTTAGTCTTCCCTACTGCGCTGTAACGATCTTCATTTTTGATGGAACGTCAGTTTTAAATTAGAGGACTTCCTGTTCTCATGAGAACTAATCACCAAGTGTCCACTACATGACCGAGAGGTAATTAACAAAGGAAATGCGTTAAGGACATCCTCGTTGTGCGGTTTGCTTGCGAACTATCACCAAGTGTCTACTAAATGACGGAAGGAAATTAACAAAAGGAACTCGTAAGGACACCCCCTGTGCGGCTTTCTTGTGACATTAACGTAAAAGAAAACGAAGAGGTTCTTGTATGTTCTTGAGGAATCAGAGTTTGGCTGGAAACTGTAGCAATCTGTATGCAAGAGGAAAGCAATTAGGAACTTTTCGAGAAACTAACACTTGAAGCTCTTAGTTCTGAGTATTGCGTTGAAAAACAAGCTAAGCGGCTGAACTCGGGGGTGGACGATGAATTACAGCTAATTATACTATTGGAGAGGGTCAACCTTTAGAACAGGTGTTTCGATCAAGCTTAACTCCTGGGAATCTGTCCCCTTTGGACGTTTAAGTCTATTTAGTTAATAAAAGACAGCTGAAAATTTCAGTCATTACTACAAATTGCTCTTGACAAACTCCAAATGCAAGCTAATGAACAAATACTGTGAAGATTGGAAAATTAAACTTAACGCAGCTAAATGTTGTGTTAATTCAGAAGTCAAACAACAAAAATTATCCAAATCGCAGATACAAGAAAAATTATCCTGTTAACTACAACATAAAAATAGATAATTCGCCAGTTCCTGTAGCAAGCTCATATATATACTTGGGAGTGTACGTCGACAAAGCTTTAAATTTCAAGGATCATATTCAGTATGTCATCAATAAAGCTAATGCAACATTCATGTCTCTTTACTCCCTACTTGGAAGGAAATCTAAATTAAATCTAAACACCAAGAGAAAACTTTACATCGCCCTCATCAAACCAATTCTACTCTATGCAGTTCCTGCATTGACGACTACTGGAAAAACTGAACGTCAGAAAATAAACGTCTTACAGAATAAGATTCTCTTCGAAGCATAACCAATGGCACCTTGATTTGTGCGTAACGCGAAAATTCATAAGGATTTAATAATTCTACCGATTCACGATCAAATACTAACTACTGCACACAACTTGAAAAAGTGAAAAAGTGAAAAACTCGCAATACCCTGCTATTAAAAGAACTCACAAACTATGACCCCCCACACACTTGCGCTTGCCTTAAAGGAAGGTTCATGTGACTTGGATGGATGAAGCGTAGAACTTTTGACAGCACTTTTTATCTCCTGTTTTTCGGTAGCGTGATTCATTCATAGATTCAATTTTTACATCATCATTTCTGGATTTCTTTTTTGCATAATTATGTCAGAGAGCAAGTATACCGCAGTTAAAGTAGGCCGGTACTGCATATCTCTGTATCGTGGACTATTACTATATTTCTTTTATTGTGAGCCAATATGGACCGCATCACGGATTTTATTGCCGCAGAGATCACGAATTTGGAATGCATTAAAGAAGCTGATGGCCAACTATCTGATAAGGACGAACTCGATCTTCAGTTTTTTCGTAGACTAAAGATTTTCATCGAAGGGGAAATTCGTTCTGAACGGACCACGAAGTCTTCATTACCCAAACCGAACATCCCTACAGCAAAAACTCAGGATATTCTCTCAACAGGAAATAAAATAAATGTCAGGAGAGCTACAAGTCCTGCTAGATCAGACGAAGAAGCCTCCAAAAAATACAAAGCTCTTGACGAGGACACCTCTGACTCAGATGCTGGACCCAGGGGTGATAAAACTAAGCGTCCCAAAAAGCAGAAGAAGCCTCAAATTCCCCGTAGTAGAATTATAGTCGTAGTCGCTGATTCGCCCCTAGTAGAATCACCGGAACAACCAGCTACGGAGACTATGGAATTAACCGTGGATGCACAGCCATCACCGGCGGCCAATCAAAACACAGGAGGGAGAAAGCCACCTCCGGTTATGGTTAAAGACGAGAAAAATAATTTTCCCAAAGTCAGAGGACATCTTCTGAGCCATAACATCAATTTTGAAAGGGATTATTATGGCCAACTTATACAAGGAGGATTTAAAATTCAAGCTAAGCAGCCAGCAATCTATAAACAGATTGTCAAGGTTCTCAAAGACAAGAAAATACTCTTCCACTGTTACGAACTGCTGGAGAGCTAGAATATCAAAGTGGTAATACGAAGCTTACCAACCTATTACAAACCAGAGGAGATTGAAGAAGAGCTAAAAATCAAAGGCTATGATGTTACTCGTGTCAATCAACTAAAGAGACGCAAAAATGGAGAAATCCACCTTCTTCCATTATTTTTAGTCACCCTTTCGCGCAAAGAGGAGAACAAAGCAATCCGACAAGAACGTTTTCTTCTTGGCATGAAAATAACTGTTGAAAGCTATAAAGGTAGAGCGGGACCCTTGCAGTGTTATCGCTGCCAAGGGTTTCATCACGCCCAATCTAATTGCCATCATGGGCCTAAGTGTGTCAAATGCGGAGAAGACCAAAACTCCTATATTAAGATACCAAAGATAAAGGCACGCCACCGAAATGTGCCAACTGTCTACAAGTCGGACACACAGCAAATTATCGTGGATGTGAAAAATTCCCAAAACCTAAGACTACTCAGACTACTAAAACCTACGCGGACAGATTTGTTACAAATAAATCTTTCGCACAAGCCTTAAATTCAGGACTAGCTCCAAAATCTATCATAGAGTCAAAGCAAGTGCTTAATGAACTTAAAATGTTAATCAAAGACTCTGGACTTCCACAAATGTGCAAATAAATCGCTACTTCCAAATCCTCTAAAACTCAAGACAGTGCAATGGAAACAGCTGTTAATGGATAATTTTCTCCGACCACTTACACCCATCTCATGCGCAGTGTGGAACGCTAATGGTCTGCACAACCGGATTCATGAACTTAATCATTTCCTACAAACATATGATATTGACATCGGAATTATCACAGAAACGCATGCACAAGCATGTCATCGTCTTCATATCCCGAACTATTATGTGTATAAATGTAACAGGACAACTCATCGCGGCGGCGGTGTTGCGATTTATGTCAAACGCTCATATCAATTCTGCCTCATCAGTGAATTTAAGGACAATAGCAGTGAAGCAGTTACTGTAGCTATCACCCTTCCCTCTTACGGCAAAATTCATTTTTGTGGATTCTACAACCCACCCCACAGCAGACTCAGTGACTCAATACTGGATACTCTCCTTCCAAGTGACAACCCTGTGATTTTAGCGGGAGACTTAAACGCTAAGCATTCTGCATGGAGCTGTCGACGAAGTAATTTAAATGGTAAAATACTTTATGACTATATTCTTAACCATCCGATAGCTATACATGCAACTTACCGTCCATTCAGGATTGAAAGATCGGACATTGTGGATATTCTTCTCACTACTATGACTATGCCGATGCAACTTAATGTTAAGCACGAGATGACATCTGATCACCTGCCTTTTATTGCAACGCTTGGTATCTCTAAGCAGAGCAGTGCTAAATATAGAACTTTAACTGATTGGTGCTTATTTGAAAATCTTTTGAAAAATAGAATTATTCATTTTGATCATTTTTGTACTAAATAACGAAATCGACTCTGCAGTCGACTCGCTCACTTCACATATTCAAGCTGCTTGTGCTGAAGCTAGTGAAAAAATAGCTTCTAGTGAAAAGCTGTATCGTCTGCCAATATTTATAAGAGAAATGATGAGACAGAGAAATAGACTTAGGAAATCCTATCATGTGACATGGGACCCGGCTATTAAAAGAGACTATAATAAAATCAATAAAAAGATTAGTAAAGCTATCAAACAATACAAGGATGAACTTTGGGCGGATAAAATGATTAATCTCAGCATAAAAGATGGTTCCTTCTGGTCTTTAATTAAAAACATGAAAACTAATTATTCAAGCAACCGTTCCCTGCATTATAACAACTCCGTCGCAATTACCAACCAAGAAAAAGCTGACTTATTCGCGACACATCTCCAAACTCAATTTCTCCCTAATGTTTGGCCCGCAAACCCAGACTTTGAAAAGGATACGCTACTTAAAATTAAAGACTGGCTTAATGCTCCTACTGCTAGAAATATTAGAAATCTTACTAGTCCCACAGAAGTGTCCGAAATCATCAGAAAACTCCACCCTAAAAAAGCTCCGGGAATTGACTGCATTACGAATAACACCCTCAAGCATCTACCCAGGAACATCATTGCTAAAATCGCCAGCATTTTTAATGCATGCAACTCCTACTACCCTAGCTCATGGAAGTTAGCTAAAATTATCATGATTCCCAAACCGGGGAAAAATCAACTGCATCCTGATGGCTTCCGCCCAATTAGCCTTCTTCCAAGTCTAAGTAAAGTTTTTGAAAGGATTCTGCTTGCTAAAATGAAAACCTATCTCACTTTACTACCGCCTGAAAAATTTGGATTCAGAGCTCAGCTTTCTACTACAAAACAACTTGTTAGATTGACCGAATTCATCAGATCAGCTCTGCACTGTAAACAAAATGTTGCTATCCTCATGTTAGATGTGGCGAAAGCATTCGACCGCGTCTGGCATGAGGGTCTCATCTCCAAACTCATCGACTTCAATTTCGAAAGAGAATTGGTACTTATTATCCCATCCTTCATCACCTGCAGAAAATTCAAAGTGACCGTACACGGTTCCTACTCCTCCGAACGTCCAATACTAAGTGGAATTCCACAAGGAAGCGTTTTAGGACCTATCTTCTACCTGCTTTATGCTGCGGACTTTCCAACTGTTCTTCACAGCAATAATTCCATCTTAGCGTGCTATGCAGACGATACTGCATTAGCAGTAAAGTCTGCTAATGTGAATCACGCCGTTCGTAAACTCCAAGATCACATCCCGCTCATCGAGGAATGGTGTAAGAACTGGAAAGTGCAAATTAATGCCTCAAAATTCCAGCTTCTTATCATACACAGAAGGAAAAAGAAAAGAAACTCAAAAATCAACTTAATCTTTTCAACGAACCTTTGCCTATTGTAACTCAAGCAAAATACCTTGGTGTGATTTTAAACAGTAAAATGACTTAAACAAATCATATCAATCCCGTCAGACAAAAAACGATCTATGTCATGTAAAGCCTATACCCCATGTTAGGATGCTTCTCCAAACTTAGCTTAGAGAAAAAGAGACTTATCTACCTGTCGATTTTACGACCAATAATGACCTATGCCTCACCAGCCTGGGCCACGATGTCAGCGTCTGATTTAAAGAAGCTACAAGTAATTCAAAATCGCTTCTTAAGACTCATTACCAACGCTCATTACTTTGTACGGAACGATGGTTTGCACACGGACCTTAAAATTGAGACCATGGACAATTTCCTTCGTAAAACTAATAAGAACTTCTTTAGGAAAGCTAAAGACTGTGAGCATCTAGATAAATTCAACTTGTTTCAGTATGAAATACTGGACGAAGATAGACATCTCCGTCCTTTCGCTGCATTCATGCTAGATAGAAATGAGAACTTTCCAACTTAAATAGTTGTTTGTTTTTCTCAAAGTCTGACTGCACATATTCTAACTTCATAGCAACTATTTTACTGTATATTCATAGCAGTAGCATTCACCAGAGCCAGGACTTGGGAGGGTGACCTCCCACGTGACCTGTGTCGTATGACGTATTTCTAATTTCTTGAACTATTAATACTTTCCTGCGACTTTGTACATATGTAAATAGTGATTATTTAATCAAGAACTTGTTTTATACTTATCATTTTGCATTTTTAAACTTATATTTTCACTTGTATTTTGTATTTTATCGCATATAATGTATACTGCACTGCACTATTTAGAAGTCTTCTCGTGCTCACGTGACGTTGGTCATACCCCCTTCTACACCTTCACAATCCTGCACCGCCCAGCTCATGTAATTCTTTACTTTCAGCGCTCCTCGAAGCAACTATTTTACTGTATATTACTGCCAGAACACAGCACGTAATCTTACGTGCTAATCGCGGCATAAAGTGGAACATGAAACATGACCCCCACAAAGGAACATGTAGTAAAAAGACCGAGAACTATTCATCATAATGCATTATGGTGGTAGTGTACAATGTATATATTTTATTATACTTATTTCACGTATTTTAATACTCTTCATTTAATCAAGTTTCGCTTACGTTTTGGACTATGCTCTGATAAAACTTATGGACTTTGATTGAAACTTATATTACTTATTATTTATATTTAACCAAGAATTTATTTAGTACTGTGTAGTATTTTATAGCAAAGACTGCTTACAGTGAAAATTTTTAGTTCGCGGTCATATGACTCCTTCACTCGCTACTGGCCACCTCGCATCACGTGGTGTTTGCTCTGCAACTTTATGGAAATACATTTTCTAGCATGATTAATTGTGTACTGTACCCGAATAGTGTTTCTGAAGAATTAAGGACATTATTATTTCTTCAAATTCACCTTTTTGAACTTCTACAGTCTTATTTTACGTTTTATTCAGCAATTTTATGAAACTTAGGACTTATTTTGCCCCGACCAATCCCATAGATTCTCGACTCACGTGACCTCGCACTTATCTCCTCTCTCATCTCGACTGCTGCTGCCGTGAATGATACTTGCCTCTTGACCGCTACTGACATGCCATTTAACTGCATTTAAAAATTACTATTTCAGTTTATCTCATGATATCAATCTCGCCTTCGGGTGCGGTGTATTTTTCAATACAACTCTTATTATTTTATTATGATTACTAATGGCCTTTGGTAAAATGTTTAACTACTGGTTAGAACTCTTAGAAGTTGATGCCAGAAAAAGAGATACGATCCTAGATCCTTGTAGAGAATTATGCTTAGAAAGATGCCGTAGAATTCGCATGAAAGGACTGTCTGATCCGCGATGCGGAAGTTTTGTATGCTATGGCTGTAGTGTATTGATGTTTTACTTAAATTGAATCCAGAAATCTTTGTTAAGTTTCAAAATAAATATTTAAAAGACCACTGGTCGGATTATTCATCCATCTCGGATGTACTTACGGTACAGCGCGTTCTTGTGTAGTAACTGATAGCACGTCGAGATAGCCAATCGGAAGATTCGGAGTTCGAATCCAGACGAAAGTGTTACTTATTTCTCCTATTTTGTGCTCCAAAAATTCTAAAAAATTCTAAATGTTCTGTGTATACCAGGGTTTCTCACCTTTTCTACCCCGCGCACTTCTTTCACCACTGCTAGAAGCTCACTTTCCCCTCCTTTCCAAATCTTGAAAACCATAACTATACATTACTTAGATTTACATTATTTTTAACGTATTTCATGAATGAAAGAACATAAAGAATAGAAAACGTTAATAAACATCAAAAGTTTAATAAAAGTAGTTTGTTTTGTATTGATAAATTAAAACTAAATACTGAATTTCTAAAACAAAGGTGATCGCACTCTCTCCCTGAAACTACGAAAATACCCTCAAGGGTTCCCTCTGGTTGGGATAACAGATGGACGATTCCAAATTTAGGCTTTATCCAAATATAATTCGTGCATTTTTTATGATTTATTTTAAAAAATTGTATTTTTAAATATTTTTTATAAATTTCTTGAAACAAATTTGTATATTAACCTATAAATTTTTAACATTGCCCTAAGTAGATGTATTTCTAGGCACACCTGCAAAAAATTAAAGTTTTTAATTCAAAATTTTCTAAGATAAGATATACATAAACTGTTATGTGCTAGAGTCATGGCACCAAAAATGTTATGGGTTCCTAAAGGTAAGGTACCTAAAAGGTTTCCTACTCTGTTGACAAAACACTTAAAATTTTCTAACCTCAGTAATATACTAATATCAATAAGCCCTGTACATTTGCGTTGTGTTTTCGGATTAACCCTGAAATCAATTTGAGAATGAGACGGGTGAAAATCATGAGCACACACACAAAAAAAAAAAATAAATAAACATTGACTGATCTAGAAAAGTGGGCCTATTTATTAAATTCTTCAAGAATTACTTAATCCATTAATTTGTAGGCAATTAATATTCAATCAGAACTGTAACATATTGATGATTACACAATGCAGAATTAACTTAGTAAGCAAATTATATTCAAGCTGAACTGTAAAATATTGCCTTCTACAAATGCATACCCCTACAGAGTAATATTACTTTTATCTTAAACTCAATAATATCAAACTATTAATTCTATTACATTCAGGTAAACACAATCAGATAAAACTTTGGATAAATTAACCATACCCTCCCCGGGGAGAAAAAAAAGAATAATTAACAAGTTATACTTTCCAAAAAAAAAAAAAACACTTCACACAGAATAATCAATACCAATGTAATTCAGGTTATTGCACAAAGTAACTTTCTATTTTCAAAAAGAATGATTTAACCGGGTAATATGTTAATTAAAATCAGGCTATTACAACCTACAAGCAATTTAGTGAAGCTCATATAATGACACCTTTACCAATCAATCTTCACCATGAAAGAAATTCACAAGTTCAATTAAATAATTTAATGAAGAATATATTTCCTTAACCAATCTAACTAAGTTACATTCACTGTTTCAATTAAATAATTTAAATAAGGATATATTTCCTTAGCCAATCTAATAATTTACTTTATGGACAAACAAAATTATTTCATTAGAATTAGGTTAATTTACTCAACTACAATATTTCAATTCAACTAATTAAGTTATTTCAATCACTATTAACTATTTTAGTTATTAGAATTACTATTAGAATTTACTATTAGAATTTACTATTAGAATTTACTATTAAAATTTTTTTATTTTTTTTTTTTATTATTATTTTTATTTTTTTTTAACATCAGACCAACACATAAAAGAAAACAAATAAAAAAAACTTATCTGAGGAATCACAGGCTGCAAGTGAACAGAAGGAGGAGAAATACCCTCATATTTAAAAAAAATTATCAAGATGCCAAGGAGGACGGCTGCCGAGCGTGGTAGAAAAGAGAAGAGTTCATATGTAGATGGATTTTCAATGGAGTCCAGAAGTTTCTAATTGATTTAGGATGCACTAAGGAAGTTCTCATTCCTCTGATAGTTGATTTCCAATCCAATATTGAAGTTAGTCGTTGTTCCAGTTAAGTGAAGCATTATGTAGTAGCGACCCCGGAGCTAGCAGTGACGGAGATTCTTGCAGGGCGGAAAATAATTCTTAAAGGCGTGAAACATCAAGGCAGATGAAAACTCTATTCGTGGAGGAGAGACTAAAATTTTCTTCTTAACGGCACCAGTACTAGGCATCACCCTTCGTTGCATTTTTCTATTTTAATTATCTTTTGAGTAACTTACATATTCAAACACAAAAACTGATGAGACTATAATTTAGTCGAGGTCATGATGCATATAACTAAGTCCCTCGTTCAAAACTCAAGGGCAAGAAGCCCGTAGATCCAAAGGCGGAAAAAGGCATTTTCCAAAATAAAATTCAGCTGCCAGCGAGTACAGCGTCCGATGGTAAGTCAAAAGTGCAAAAAAGTGACCTTGTCCCTCAAAACACCCCGTTAAAAGGGAGGACGCCGGACTGCCTAGTTGGCATAAACCACTCTTCGCCGAAAGTTAAAATAGTTGCAACAACAACATACCCTCATGTTATCAAACTCGCCAAAACCGCTACTTTGAAACCTCAACGGAAAATCTATGTCGCCAAACCCTCGCCAAAAAAACACCACCTGTGACAGGGGGAAATTAGGAATTTCAACAACCCTGCAAGGCTCCCAACGAAAGAACGCTGAAAACTCGCAAAAAGTGACTTTTCAACCGGAAAGAAGGCATTTCATCCCCCTTTAACTAAACCACAAGCAAAACGAAGAAAAAATCTACTAATTAAAGCTCATAACTGAAATGCAATTAAAGTTAGAAAAACGAAAGTTATGCCAAATTAAAGAGCTAATTTTTCTGCAACTAATTATATTAAATACTAAGAAATCATATTAATTTTTGACATGAAAAACTGAGTTTATTACGTGGAAAAAAATACTTATCCATTGTTTGCGTGTACAAGATTGAAGACGCAGTTCGCGTAAACTCGGAAAGCCAAAATATATTACACTAGAATTAATAGGCCCAAAAAGAATATAACCAAACCTTGTGTAGCTCAAATTTTGAATAATTACAAATTAAAATTAAAATTTTGATTTTTATGAATCACTTAATTAAATTAAATTCGCTACACAACAGAACTTACATATTGGAGCGTTTTAAAATTTGGCATTTTTTTTTTTTTTTTTTTTTTTTTGAGCGATAATAACCCCAAATGTGGTTTACGCACTTTGTTAAAATCATTTGAAAGTATGAACGATAATTTTTCATCCGGTCATCTCCAATTTAAAAAAAATCTGATATGTACAGCACATGACTTGCTTGTACAGAATATTAAATTATACACCTTTTGCTTGCATTTCATTTAAACTTATTGGATTGAATTAAATCTACTTCGATACCAAACAAGATGCAATAGAATAAATGCACTCTTTTAAAATTCACTATATTTGTTTACCATAGCGACACTCTGACGCTAGGTTCACTTAGCAGCGTTATATTTCATTCATATTATAACTCAAAATGCTCAAAATTTATATCATTTGAAGAATTATCTAATCGTTGCCACATGTTCTATTCAAATACTATAATAAATCTAGAACGATCTATAAAAGAAATTAAGCAAACAAAACAAAAAAGAAACAGTTTTTCACAAACGCTTCTGTATTTCTCATTCAATCAATTCAGTTCTCACTTCGCGACAAGGCAAAAATACATAAAAACTCAAAATAGCTATATTAAAAATTACGAAGTTAATCTTAAACACTTTTTTCATCGAAAAAATTCCAGAAAGGATTAAGCATAATTTAATTCTCAATAATAAATGGAAGAGTTATCTTTGTTGTTGCAAAGCTTAATCACTCTAGATTGGCAACAAATATACTATTCTACTGTTTCAAATGTAAACAAACATGTCCACCATGTCATTTAAAAATTAGACTTAACCCCACTTAAACAGCTTTTAAATTGTTTGGTAATTGTACAAATATTGCTTGCAGATTTCCTAAATGCATAAAAAACTTAACCGGAAGATAAGACCAACATAATTCAATCATTTTTAAAGCAACAAATGCACAATTTACAAACATATAAGAGTAAAGAAACTGAGATCACTGAGCGGGGTAACAGAGTGGATATATATATAAATATTCTGTACATTATATATGTAGTATTTGCTTTCAGAAAACATGGTAGAGCACGTTAAAGCATAATTACTACTTTATTTTACTAACATTAAATAAATGAAATAAAAGATAAAAAGTAAGCGTTAAAAGTTCAACTGATAATCTCATGGTGAAAGTAAGTCCAATAATCCAATCCTATTGGGATCATATGGCGAAGGCTAATACTCAGTCCTTAATAAATACATTTAAAGGCACGTCTTGTCCACATAACGCTACTATGAACAAACATCTTGATGATGCGGACAGTCTGTCCGCTTTCTTCCATCTCGGATATCCGCTCGTCTGGAAAGCGTCTCGTCTCCAGCACTTCCAACGGTCGTCTGTAACTCTGAAAGCTGAGCTACACTACGTCATGGCTCTGCTAAGTTGAGGTACAAGAAAAAGGTGTGGAAGTATCTACCGCTACATATATAAATATATATCCACTCTGATAGATATATATAAATATATTTATATACGTTTGGTACGGCAGATTGCGACCCAAATACGAGGAGCACATCTACATGTTATAGCAGTCCGATATACAAAATTTCAACGTTCTGAGGCTACTCGTTTTTGAGTTATGCGAGATACATATATACGTACGTACAGACACCAGGATAAATTCTTTTCAGAATTCATTTTAAAGCAGTTTTATAATTCTTTTAATGGAAAGAGTGTTTTATTCTGTCCTTACGTACAGATACCACGCAAAAACATCGTCAAATTGTATTCAATAGCGGTCAAAATAGATATATTTTCTTTGAAATATGCTGCCTGAACGTTTCGCGATTACAATACTTCCTTTTTACTTTGTACAAGGAAAGAACAGAGATTAATAAATATATATAATATTCAAATAACAGCTAAACGTTTGAGAGCGAAGATTTTAAAACCTACCCATGCGATTTTTACAAAACTTGGCAGTTTGACATAATTTGAAACGTAGAATCGAAATGTCGAAAAAAATTGGCATGCCACTTCAGAAAAAGTTCTATTTTGTGTCAAAATACCTATGTTAGAATGATGCTACATGTAAATCTAATATATATAATAAGTGGGGCTCCCAAAATATGAAACGTAAGTTGAATTTCGTCAATCGGCCCAGTAGAACGAAAGATATAGAACAGTCCCCCCCCCCTTTTTTTTTTTTTTTTTTTTTTTTTTTTCGCAGTGTACATCTTTATTTAACCGAAAAACTGCAAAGGATTCTCTGATTCAACTCAATGTTTTTAACTGAGTCACGAGCAGAACTGGATTGAAGGCAGTTGAATATAATATATTCGAAGCATAGTATTCAAGTCAATAGAATTCCTTATAACGGAAATTTTGAAATCTTTAACTACGATAGAAGAAGTTCTGAAACTTAAAGATTTGCTCTTTTAACAATTGATTCTCCTTTTAGGGAATGAAAATTTTTCATCCTTATCGGTTTGTTATGTGTAACTACAAATGGTCTTTGAAATTGGTCTTCTGAATTGAGGTTTTTCATTCTTTAGTTCTTTTTCAAGACGTAAGGTATTCTTTATAAACGTTACTAAATCTTTGTATTGCAAACATACATTTCTTGGAGGAAATGATTGTGTTGTTACGGGACATTAGATACGTCACCGTGGGGGAAGAAATTATCTTCGCTTTTCATCTTTTCGAGGAGAGTAAGATTCTCATCTATTTGTTGACCAAACTCTCTGCATTTTGTTCCTGTGGCAAGAATTCATCCGCGTGTCAAGCTGTAATATTAAGATTCCGTACTGAAGGTAAGGTAAACATTATTAAAAAATCTTATGTGAACACCATATGACTTACTTGTAAGGCCTATTAAATTATACACATTTTTGCTGCATTTCGTTTAAAGTTATTTCTTCGAATTTCATTAGAGATATATTTCTCATTCAATTAATTCAGTTCTCGCTTCGTGGTAAAATAAAAATATATAAAAACTCAAAACATCTGAAAATTGAAAAATACAGAAGAGCATAAAAACACCAAATAACACTAAAGATTTTTTTAAAAAAAATTTGCAATTAAAATTAGAGTTTCTACGCAAAAACAAGCAATTCGGCCAGCGGACAAGAAGGCAGATTTTTGGGTGCACGAAAATGGAAGTTTACTTCTAGTCACATTTGAGAAAAAGGCATTAAAGGTACAGAAACTAAATTAATTCACTATTCTTCTAAGTTTCAAATGTAAACAAATAGCGTCTCCGTTAGGCTTAGTCGCACTTAAACATCATTTACATTATTGATAATTCTACAACTGTTGCATGTAGATTAATTAAAGGCATAAAAACCTTGACCGGAATATAAGAACAACATAATTCAATCCTTTTTAAAACAAAAAATGCAGAATTTACCAACATATAAGAATAAAAAAAACTGAGCTCACCGAGCCTAGTATTAGAGTGAGTGTATGTAAATAAGTGTACATATATATTTGTATACTTTGCTTTAGATATAATGCCGATTGCAACCAAAAAGGGAGGTGCACAACTCTATGTCATAGCACTCCTATATTCAAAACGTTAACGTTCTGAGGGTGCTCGTTCTTTAGTTATGTGAAATAGATTCATACGTATATACGAACAGACGTCACCAAAAAGTCTCTTTTGTGTCCATTTTAAATCCAATTTTTTAATCCCTTTTGGGAAAAAGATTCAAGCCTTACATTCAGATGTATTCGAGATGGATATCAAAATGGATATTTTCTTTGAAGTATGGTACCCGAAATTTTCCGCAGTTACAATACTTCCTTGATTTCGTAGCAGGGATAAATAGAAAGGGCTAGCTCATTTCTTTGTTCGACTCCTCGCCGACGCGAGCCTAATGGGGAAAATTAACAGGCAGTAATCTGACGTCACTGTGATGCCACCTGTTCTGATTTCCCGCGTTTAAAACTGTAGTTTCATTCAGCTGCGAGACGATTTTCTAGAGGTTACATATCCCAAATTAATTTTAATCATATATATATCTGTTTTCTATTAATGTATATATTTAAAATAATCTATATATATGTAATTTTAGTCAGTTTTTATTTTAAATTCTATATTGTAAAGTACTATTTACGTAATATGGCTTTTTGCGCTGTTGTAACTTGCCGTAGCACTTACAGAACTACGAAAGGATGAGATATTTTATTTCATGGGACCAAAGGATCCAAATGAGGTTTTGCTTTTGACGAAAGAATGGATACATAAATGTCAAAGACAAGATTCTATTAATGCGAAGAGCGGAAAAATCTGCAGCGAACATTTTCTATGCAGTGTTTATGAAGATGATATGAAAAATCGCTTGTCTGGATAGCCACAAAAAGAAACTGTTGAAATGGAATGATGTGCCGAAAGTAAATTATGATTACAATAATAAATCGAAATTGATGATGACAATAGTAAATCAAATTTCAATGATTTTAAAATAAAACTCACAAATGAAAATATAGATATTCCTGAATGCCCTAAGTTTAAGGATAAACAAGAATGCATTGATAATTTGAAGAACAAAATAATATCCTTAGAAAATTGTATTAAAGTATTGAAAAATAGAGAAAAGAAAAATTTTAGAATGTTTGTTCAGCGGCAAAGAAGGTGGACGACATCTAGACAGAAATTGGTATCAGAAATTAAAATCTCAAATAACGAAATTTGGGGGGGGGGGAGCACAAATCGGAGAATTTGAAAAAATGTCTATAGCCTATTTTTATAAAGACGCAGATTAATGCATTACTGAAAAAGAAGGAAAAAATCAGGTGGACTAGTGAAGATATTTCACGTTGCATTGTCATAAGAGCTCTGTCATCTTAAAGCTATGATTTTTGGAAAGAAAAAAATTAAGAAAAAAACTGGAATATCTTTACCTAGTATTAGCAAATTAAAGAAATGGTGCGCTAAATTTTAGTGTAGTCCAAGAATTCAAAGTGATTTTCTTACTCTAAAGAAGGAAAGAGGCGAATATTTGTATTCTGTAGAAAAAATATGCGTTTTTAGTTTCGACGAAATGCATATAGATTGAAAACTCTGCTATGACTCTAAACTGGACCAAGTTTTTGGTTCTTTTCAAAATGTGCAGTTTGTTTTAATCAGAGGTCTCATTTCGCGCTCTGCCTCAAATTACTGAGAAACCACGTTTTAGATAAAGGATTTGTTTTAGAAGATGGAACTGTTTTAAATTTTGTTATTATTAAAGAGGTTTTAAATAGAGATTGAGAAGAAATCAAATTATGTCACAAACTAAACCGAATTATTTAATGGTCAAGGGAAACGAGAGACAAAAAGTCGCTCCAGAGAAAACATTATTTTCAAAAAGTACCGCAAAAGGTATACTCCATCCCACAGGAAATCAAAAAGCATCTGACTTCTATGAGTTAATCGATAATATCTTCGGTATTATGAATAGTACCAAAATAATACCAACAAGAATAACAAGTATTTAACAAACTAATTTTGTTAAGTACTTGTTAAAATTATTCTTATTGTATCCTTTGTAACTAATTATTGATTAGATTTTGTGCTAAATTAGCATTCTAGATAAAATATAATAGTATAAAACATTAAAGTAATTCGCATAAAAAGACTTGCTTCCTTTACTTACACTTTTGAAAAATTAAATAACTGTATTAGGTACTCTGAGTAAAGGTATTTTGTCAAAATTAAGGTAACAATCTTACATACATTTATTTAATTGTAATATAGATATAAGTATAAATTACAAAATTATTTAAAAAAATTATTATATTGAATCGGAAGAGAATTATAACAATGTAAAATTTACAATTAGGCAAAAAATCAAACGTAGGTTAGCAGAAATGTTGCCATATATGTCATATATGTTTAAAACTATGTCAATGTAAAATTGTTTTTTGAGTAAATTTAAATAGCTGCTATTATAGTTATCTTAGAAGCAGTATAAAACTTCTCTCAGTTCACATGCAGATAAAGAAATGATTAGAAATAAACTTTCATTAAATAAAAAACCTGCAAATAAAAATTGAAAAAAACCCACGGAACTTTATGTTAAAAGAGTAGCACATTTTATCTATTATTTTAAAATTGAGTAAGTATTATTAAATTTTTTAATGGTTCAGTCTAAAATGCATAAAGCAGTAACATTGTCTCTTCCAAATTATAGCTATCTTTCACACACAGCTCATTTCAAACGCTGACTAAAAATCGCTAATTTTCAAGCTGTGAATTGCATCTGCGCGCTCAATGTCATCATGACTACGTCATCACTTCTTACTTTCTGCTTCAGGGGGAAAAGCTCTATGAGCTAGCCCTTCTCTTCTAAGTCCTGTTTCGTACAAGGAAGTAAAAATACAGAAATGATGCAGGCAAATCAATACTTTTCAGAAATGTAGTTCATTCAGATCTATAATAGATATCATATGAAAAAATCGAAATTCTATGCTTATGGAAAAAAATGTGATAGGAGAAAAAATTTGAGAAAGTTTGAGCTTAGGAATGCTGAAGAAGCTTCGCTAAAATGGTTCGTCATTCAAAGAAGACGTTGTCTGACAATATCTGTGCAAATACTTCAGACATTGGCCAATGGCATTGTCAGACACTATAGAGAAAATTGAAAAGAAAGAACAACAAATTAAATAACTGTGCGCTGTAACAATTTCACTTAAATCTTAATATGATTTTTAGTTACATTTGTTATTCACTTCTTTTGGTAGATGTGACAATGTTGATCCGTTTTATTTCTTTATTCATCATTCAGTTTTTACACGTTTTTCTGAGATAAACCATTTTTCTTACCACATTGGATGTAGCGAACCATCGGAATGGCCAAACCAAACTTCCAGTCCCTTAAAGTTCATTATAGCAAAATTCAACTGTATTAAAAAAATGTGTGATTATTTGTATTAAAATAATTTGCATATAAAACGTTTTTTGCTTTTTTTATTAAATGAAATCTTTATTGTTCGTAACTTCCTTAAATGATCACGTCCACGGTCCTTGACCCCGTAACTGTTTACCTCCACTGTCCACAACCATGGTATATAGTTGTAGGTATGGTGAAGTGTAATAGACACTCACTGCCACAAGGTCCGTAAAGTGAAGTAGTTGATTTTACTAGCCTTGGCAATGTGGGTATTGACCAGCCACACTGTACCCCGCCAGTCGTTGCTTGCGATGCGTTGTATTTGGTGCATTTGACATTACGGAATCTGCCACTTATGGTGGGTATTACGGAATCTGCCACTTATGGTGGGAGAAGAGCCGACGGATATGTTTAAAAGATCGGACGTGTGTCGTTTCGCTTCTGTTTTTTCGAGATTTTCTATTGGAAATTCTGCCGCCGAAAGTGCGCCGTTGGTTTTAAAGTGTGTATGAATATCTCATGCATGCGTGGATACTTTATTTATGTGTGTGTGACCATTTTTTACGGAGATATAAGTGTTTTAGTGCAATAACAAAGGATTATAGGCTGCTGCAATTTCAGCGGACTTCTGTTCACTTACCTCGCCGCCTCCCCTACGGAAGGTTCCCGCCGGTCAAACACGTGGCACCGAGGTAGGCGTAACTTTTTGCTTGAAATTTTTTTAAGTCCAGAGATTAGACAATTGTTTTCAAAAATCCATAACTCTTCAAATTTTAGTGATTTTCATACCGGGTTTTGTTCAAAATATGTTAAATTTTAAGTTCTATCTTTTTGTATTACTTAATATAATCTTGTATTGATATTTAACGAGATAGGATATAATAGCTATGTTTTTTTTGCACTTATGCTAAATTTCACCCTGTATTTAAATAGGCTTAACTGTATTTTCATATGTATTTGCTCCAAAGGGTTTGTCCTTTTGGCAGTTGTTTCTCGCGAAATTTCTAACATTGTCGAGAAGTTGAACTTTTTGTCGAGATCCAGTTCTCGTCATTAGACTATTGTCGAATCTCACTCGACAAGTGTTCGGTTTCCGTTTTTTGACATTTGTATTGTTTAAAATAGTGTTTTAAGTATATTTCTTGATCTCTCAACTGTCTTATAATATTCCTTAAGCATTGTTTTACTTTATTTTATGGGTTTTTTATGTAATTTGATTAATTTTACTGGACTTAGTTATTTCATATTGTGAAGATTGAAATCTATAATCTCTGCCTATATTTAGTGTCTTGCTATTATAACTGCTGATAATATACCTCGATATGTATTTGAGTCAGTTAAAATTTTAGTCATTCTGCTGTCTAAACATTACTTTGTGTATATTGATTAGTTATACAGGAAGTTTGCTTGTATTATTCTCTGTTATCACGTGTCACATAGACATTTTAATCTGATCGTTCTTAGTGACTTTTGGACATTGCACTTTTAGTCTATGTTTTATTACTGCTCTTCACTACTTTATAATGTCCCGTAAATCTGTTTTAACAACTGCCAGAGATACATCACAGGGGGCTACTAGCGCACCCGATTTGTTAAACTCTGACTTACCTTATGCGGATAAAATTACACTACTCTGTGCTGATATACGCAAAGTAGCTACCACCAGCAGAGGTGGCAGAATCCTCTTATCTTCGGACCTTCGAGAGCATCTGTTATAATCTCTGACAACTTTGCAAACTTTGGCCTTACAGGGGCCTGAGGGCTTACCTATTCCAGAATTGGTGGACGCTGAAGTCAATACATCTACCATACTTTGCTGTGAAGCGGTTCGACAACATTCTTTCCAGTCACCTGTTCTCCCATCTACAGCTGATCAGGCTTTGGCTCCTGCTCCATCTTTTGCGGGTATTGTTCGACGACCTAAAAAGCCTAGCCTTATTATTCGTCCTAAAGCTGACACTACTAGTGATACGCTTAAAGAACAGCTTAATACCAAAGTTCCGCTCTCACAACTTAAAGTTGGAATAGATCGTATTACTAAAATAAATAACGGAGGTTTGGAGGTCTTCTGTCAAACCCTTGATGATGTTGCGACACTCGAACAAGAACTCACGCGCTCTAATGTACCAGCAGATGTCAGTAGACCAATCAGACGAAAACCAAGAATTGCTATCCATGACTTGCCGGAATCAATCACACCGCAAACAGTACTTTCAGAACTCAGCGGAGCCACGGGATTGCCAGAAACAGCATTCACGATGCGATTCCGTCTCAGGGAGCGACGGAAGGGATACATTAAATGGATTGTTGAATGTGACTCCCCAGGTTTTGCTGCGTTCATGCGTCGGCGAAAAATTTTCGTCGGCTGGCAAGCTCACAGAGCCACTGAATTTATTGGAATTAAAAGATGTTACTCCTGTCAGCAATATGGCCATGTGCAAACAGAATGCAAGAGTAAGCGGAAATACTGCTCCTACTGTGCAGGAGATCACGGGCTCAAAGATTGCACAGCTCAAACACCTGAATGCATCAACTGTGGCGAAGCCAATAATCGTTACGGTACCAGATATGACTTCGCTCATCCTGCCTACCACCCCGATTGTCCAGAGTATCAACGTCGCGTCCAGCTCATCAGGGCAAACACAGACTACTAACTTCAATCCTTATAGTCTAGCATCAGGTAACTTAGTATCTGATTCTTCATTGGATCATATACAAAAAGATCTTAATACCACTCTTCTGCAACGACCTTTACCGATGGAATGTCTACAAATAAACCTTCAACATGCTCGAGCTGCGACGGCACAGACTGTAGAATATGCTACTTCTGAGCATATTGACTTCATCTTAGTCCAGGAGCCGTATTGTCTAAATGGTAAGGTGGTTGGCTTTCCACTGCACTGGACACTATATCAAAAGGAAGATCCTTTACTTCCACCCCGTGCAATTATTGTCAATTGTAATCCTTCCTGGTCTCCTTTACTTGTCACTGCGCAGCGAGATATTGTTGCTGTTCTTCTGGAAGTTCACCATCTGACAGTCCTCCTGGTTTCCATTTATTCCTCACCGTCTTCAGAAATCGAACCTGTGCTCTCTGCGATGCAAGATTTACTGACCTCAATTCAAATTCCAAATTTGCTCTTTTCTGGTGATTTTAACGCTCATAATGTTTCGTGGGGATATGCTACTACGGACGTAAAGGGTAGACTTCTGGAAGATTTTATATCCAGTTTTAATCTCGTGAAACATAATTCACATGATGCTCCTCCGACTTTTGATCGTCAACATTCACATGGTTGGCCAGATTTGACTTTGTCTACTTTGCCTATGGCCTCTCTTCTTCAAGATTGGCGAGTAATTGAGGGTCTAAGTCTATCAGACCATAACTATATACGTTTTTCACTCGCGGGAACTACAGCCACTTCCATCATACGGCGTTATAATTTACCTGGCCGAAAGGTCAGACAGTTTACTGCAGCCATTCAAGCCAATTTGGCCTCTTATCATTCTCGTCTTCAATCTTTGCATTCTCGTGAAGATCTACAAAATTTTACTAGTGATCTTATGGCTACCATTCGAATAGTATGTGATAATGTTTTGCCTATTCGTACCACTAAGAAGTTATGTACATTAAATTGGTGGAATGCTCAGCTTCGTACTCAACAACAAAAATGTAGAGCTCTTCGACGTCGGCTAAAGCAAGAGCGTCGAAATAATATCAGCTCCAATACTCTGCTTCTTTACCGACAGGAAAGAGCATGTTACAAACAAATGATTATACGTGCCAAATTAACTAGCTGGCGCAAATTTTGTTCTGAGACAACATCTGTTTATGGTATTCATCATAAGATTGCGACCGACAAGCTGTTTAAGCCAGCAACTTTCCATCTTTTACCTACAGTTAGTCCTAATAGTCACCTGACTGAATCAACTCTATCAGAAGTCCTTGACACGGTTTTTTCTACAGATGATAATTCAACTGATTCCTCCTTTCATCAGACTATTCGAAATCAAACTTCTAGTCTTCAAACACCAGACAATGTTATTTTTACTACTCAAGAAATTCGGCAAGTCTTACGCCAACTCCCTAATAAGCGCACACCGGGTCCAGATGGTGTTGACTATCGTATTGCCAAATTGATTATTAGCACCAATCTCAGTCTCTTCCAAAGCCTGTTTAATAAGCTATTCAGTAGTGGAACTTTTCCTCAATGTTTTAAAATTGGCCAGGTGATCTTATTTTTAAAGAAACACCGTGATCCATCCCGAGCCGATTCTTATCGCCCTATTTGTTTGTTGCCAGCTTTTGGCAAAACTTTTGAAAAACTTCTTATGGGACGATTGAGATTTCATTTGCACTCAACAAATTATCTGTGCCCTTTTCAATACGGTTTTCGCACCAAAAGATCAACACTGCATGCTTTAAAGGAAGTTCAAGATACCATCCTGCGCAATAAGTTCTCCGGCCACCACACAGCGCTTATCTCAGTGGATTTAAAGAGCGCCTTCGATACGCTGTGGTGGCCGGCAGTTTTATATGCATTAAGAGATGCCAATTGCCCCCGCAATTTATATAATACTCTTGCACATTATCTGTCCGATCGACATTTAATTATTTCCTATAATGGAGGCCTGGTACATAGATGTCAGACTCGAGGGTGCCCGCAGGGTTCATGTGCGAGCCCCTTTCTCTGGAATGTGACATACAATCTTATCCTTAAGCAGCCATGGCCTGAACATACAACTGTGGTTACTTATGCCGATGACACCGCGTTCATAGTGCGAGGTAGGACTCGTGATCAACTTCAAGCAAACTCACAGGAGACCTGTTCTTTGTTTCAGACTAGATGTGAAGATTTTAAATTGCAAATCTCTGAAGAGAAATCGCAAATTCTGATCATTCCTAAGAAGGGTGGTTCTATGACTCGTCAGCCGAGAATAACCATAAATGGCAAGCGTCTTCGTATTAAACGTGAACTTAAATACCTTGGAATTATTTTCGACGACAAACTCAATTGGATTCCTCATGTGTTAGATCTCAAGAAGCGTACTGCTGTGATTGCTCAACGCCTTAAACTTATGAAGGGAATCCACTGGGGCTTAAATCCACATCTTCTTAAAGTTTTATATGCAACAGTAACTGAAAAGATTGTTTCATATGGTGCTGCAATTTGGGCAGCACCAATGCAAGGACGCAAAGTCCGACATTTAAATAGTATACAGAGACCATTTCTCTTAAATATCACTCGTGCCTTCCGCACATCACCAACTAACGCCCTTGCAGTTGCAGCTGGAGTCTTGCCTTTACCTATTGCGGTTGAAAAGGACGCAGCTTATCAGTTGATTAGACAACTTGGCTGTTCAGTTCAGTTTGGAGATCACTCTTTCTTCTCCCATGATTACGAAGCAGCAATAAACAGAGAAGATCAACACCCCTCCCTCTATGGTACGGGAGTTAAAGTTAATCTCAAACCGAGTCATCAAGTTTCTCATGCTGATCTGGTCTTTTATACTGATGGCTCTAAATTGGAAGATCAGGTTGGCTGTGCATATATAGCCATACTGCAAGATCATACAACTCTTCACCAGTGGAAATGCCATCTGTCTTCTTTTAACAGCGTCTTCCAGAGTGAGGCTATTGCTATTCGACAAGCAATACAAACAATCATTAATCATCGATATTCACATTCCTATGTTCTTACCGATAGTCTCTCCACATTGTATGCCATTTTAAATCCTCTGCATTCATCCCCCATTATTGTGGACATTCAAACTAGCTTGTCTCGACATAAAAATCTACACATTTGCTTAGAATGGACAAAAGCTCATGTGGGGAACTACGGTAATGAAACTGTCGATAGGCTTGCTAAAGAAGCAGCACAGAATCACGAGATAACACAGACCTTGACGGTTTCACGCCCAGTATCTAATCTAAAGCGTCACTTACTTCTCACAGCCATCTCCTTGTGGCAAAATGCATGGAGTTCGGAGGAAACTGGTCGCCGAGCATTTGTCCATGTCCCTAAAGTAGATTTAGACCGATTAATCATGCCACCACAGCTGATCTTCTACATTACGGGCCACGGGCCTTTTCCCTTTTATTTCGAGAGACATGGACTCTCTTCCTCAGCACTCTGTAGTTGTGGACAACTGGGCAATCCAGAACACTATCTAATCAATTGTCCACTTACTACTGAATTCCATATTCCTTTTCCACCAACGGATAGGACTGCCTTTAGTCGTTTTTTGATTAAGCAACGGCATCAAGTCAAAAAGATAGTCCGTTTAATTGACAAACTGATGAATCTGGGACTTGATCTTTGTGCCTTATAATATCGACATATGATTCAACTTCATAAACTGCTTGTATATATTATAACCCATCTACTTTTATGCTTTGAAGTGTTTGTAACCATTGTAATCTATTTTAATCCATCTGTTATAAGTCGCTGTGTATAGCAGCAGTCAAATATTTGTATATTCTCTCTCAGCATCTTTTTCTAAGTGCAATCAGGTAATATTGTCTATAACCCTGTACCTATGGTACATTTAATACCAGGTGCTGTTTAGTATCTGTATATCTTGCATTTGCCTATTTACCGATGAATAATAATGTTATCTTTTGCATATGCACATTTATTATCAAGTGCTGTTAAATATCTGTATATATTGAATTTGCATATTTATCTGTTGCATATGTATTGTCCTAATAGTCTCTTTGTTGTCCATAGCAGCTATCAATGTATTTATGGTACATTTATTACCAGGTGCTGTTAAATATCTGAATATATTGAATTCGCATATTTATCTGTTGCATATGTCCCGTCCTAATAATCTCTTTGCTGTCCATAGCAGCTATCAATGTACTTATGGTACATTTTTTACCAGGTGCTGTTAAATATCTGAATATATTAAATCTGCATATTTACCTATGAATAATAATGTTATTGTCTTTATTTTTATCTTTTGCCCATGTATTATCATACATATAACTGTCTGTATTCCCTCATAATGCACTATGATAATATCTACATTGAACGTATTTTGCGTTTTTCACTGTATAATAGTATATAATATCTTGGCATATCTAGTTGTGTGTATTAATGATACATTGTTTGACAGTTGCTGTTAAACATCGGTATACCATATACTTGCATATTTGGCTATACATTATACTGTTACTGTCTTCTTTTCATCAATTGCCCATGTAATATCATACATTTAATTCTCTGTGTAATAATAACACTGAATGTATTGGGGTCGCTAGAGATTTTCATTGTATAATATATCCAACCATTATCCATTGTTTTAAATATATCCATTGTATTTATACCAACATTGAATGTATTTTGTGTTTTTCACGGTATAATATATGTTCATAATTTGTGGCATACTTAAGTCTATATTTCATCCTTTACAAATGTATAGTAACACATTTAACTGTCTGCATCAATTTATTTGCTGCATAAGGATCACAGGTGTCATGACAATTTTAAATGTATATTTGTGTTACCAACACTGAATGAATTTTATATTTTTATTGTATAGTATTGTATAGTATGTACTGTATCGTATGGTATTGTGGTATTGTGGTATTGTTTAGTATTGTACAGTATCTTATATCAGTTGGCTTTATACAGGTTAAATATGTTAATTTTTATTCATTATAATCGTTTAATTAGCTTTTGTATTGTATTGTAGTATTGTATAGTATTTTATGGTATCTTATATTAGTTATCTTTTATGCAGGTAACTGCATCAATTTATTTGCTGCATTAGGATCACTGGTGTCATGACAATTTTAAATGTATTTTTGTGTCACCAACACTGAATGTATTTTGTATTTTCATTGTATAGTATTGTATAGCATCTACTGTATCGTATTGTATTGTGGTATTGTATCTACTGTATCGTATTGTATTGTAGTATTGTATAGTATCTTATAGTATCTTATATCAGTTGGCTTTTAGTACAGGTTAAATATGTTAATTTTTTTTCTTGTATTGTATTGTATTGTAATATTGTATAGTATTGTATGGTATCCTATATTCGTTAACTTTTATGCAGGTTAAATATGTTATTTTTATTCCTCATAATCGTATAATTAGCCTTATTGCATGTTTTTCCCAGAATACCACGTGATCAATTGTATTGTACCGCTATTGCATTCTATTACTAAGTGTGGTACGAGTCCTGTACCATAATTGGTAGTAACCAATGTATCGACATTTGTACATCTTAAACACAGTTGCATGCTAAATATATTTTGTATAACATATTCCTTTTTCCTAACTATTGTTGTACTATAGGGATTGAATGCGTACCGAGATCAAATTATATTGTACGCTACCTACTTCTTCTGTATCACATCACTACCTGCGGTATTGTAACATGACTTTGTCATAGCGAATATCTAGTTTATTACACTGACTTTCAGTATGTTGCTTTGTCAAATATATGTACTTGGCTATACAATGTATCCCGATCTGAATGCTTTACGCATTTCCCATGTATCAGTACTTCCAGTCACACACTGATGGCTATTGTATTCTTATATTTTTATTTCTTTTGGTATACCCTCTGTGTATTGCTGTAATCATTTACATTCATTATGTCACTATGTTCTTTATTTTTATGTTATATTGTCATTAAGTCTAATTCTACTGTCTATATTTTACTCTTTGTATATTATTGGGCTGCTCAACATCAGACTGTACTTTAGCTTATGTATATTCTATATTTGTGTGTATTACACCTTTGTAAAATTTTCTCTTATTGTCAAAACTCGCCCTTTTTGGCCCTGCACGCTTTTGTTATTTTATTTAATAAATGTGGGGCCCGGGCGGTTGTTGGGACTGTCTTTCGTGGGCATTTGGTCTGTTGGACTGCTCCCGGGTTGAATTTGGCTTTGGGTTTGGGAGCCCGGTGCGTGGCGTCTTGTGATTCCTCTTTAGGCTCTAGATATAGGTGGACGTGGTGCTATACCGATTAACCTTTTGGTAAAGGGACAGTGCCCACGTCCTCCGTTGCTTATCGCTTATGGTGGGAGAAGAAGACATACTAGAAGACCTTACCAACCCCCAAGAACTGGATGATTACACAGACCACATTCTGTCATTACTCAGACAAATATGTCAGCAGATCCTCCCTACTTGGACCGCCAAAAAACTCCAAGGCGTATCCTGGTGAACGGGAAGACTGAGAGAGATGAAACAGAGGTGCAGAGCTCTGCGCCGCCGCCTCAGATCTGCTACCAACGAAATTGTAGCTTCCAACATCCTTACGGCCTTTCGGCAAGAAAGGGCCGCCTACAAGAAAGCAATTCTTGAAGCTAAAATTAACAGCTGGAGATCTTTCTGCACCAGTAACAGTAATCCATATGGAATTTTACACAAACTGGCAACGCAGAAGATCTTCCAACCAGCGCAAGTACCAGTTCAAACAACAGCACCACATACTATGGACGTAGCGGCCTCCACCGCCAAGGAACTTTTAAATGCTATCTTTCCCACAGATGATACACAAGCAGATACTTCAGAACAGAGGCAAATTAGAGAAGATACAAGCTCGCCATGCACACCGAACGATATACAATTTTCTGCACAGGAGATACGTAATATATTCCGGTATCTGCCACTAAAAAAGGCCCCGGGTCCAGACGGACTCGATTACGCAATTATCAAAGTTGCATATCAGGCACGACCATCCTACTTCCATAAATACTACAACCAGCTTCTGCATTATAAAATATTCCCCACAGCTTTCAAAAAAGACAATGTGGTATTATTTTTAAAAAAGGATAAAGACCCCCTAGTATCGAGTTCCTTTAGGCCAATTTGCCTTCTGTCGGCGATGGGAAAGATTTACGAGAAGCTCATCGTCAACAGGCTAAAATTTCATCTACATCAATACCAAAGCATTAGCCCAAGACAATTTGGCTTCAAACAAGGCAGTTCTACCATTCATGCCCTGCAGCGAATCCATGAAGTCATAATTCAGAACAAATCGCAGGGCTACCAGACGGCTTTTATATCGATAGATTTGCAAAGTGCGTTCGATACCCTCTGGTGGCCTGCCATCAGGCAGGCCCTCAGAGAGGCAAGATGCCCAAGAAATATCTTTCAAGTTCTGGACAACTATCTGGCAGACCGGAAACTGATGATCTCTAACAACAGTAGTACTGTTTCAATAACACAAGTGAGAGGATGTCCACAGGGGTCCTGTGCAGGGCCTCTGCTATGGAACCTCACCTTTAATAAAGTCTTAGAGGCAAGGTGGCCACAACATACTGTGTTAGTTGCATACGAGGACGACGCGGCATTACTGGTCAGAGGCCGCACACGCGCTGAGCTTGAAGCCCATGGCAGTGAGTCATGCACTATCTTTGCCAACCTCTGCGAAGAGCTAAAACTCAAAATATCCACCACAAAGTCCACTGCTATCATCTTTCCAAGAAAGGGTACAAATCCAACACGTAGTCCATGTGTCAAACTACAAGGCCGGAATATTAAAGTCGTAAAAACTTTAAGATACCTTGGGGTAATATGGGACCCAGGTCTGACTTGGCTTCCGCATATCCAGGCACAAAAGATTAAAACATCTGCAATTGCCAGGAGATCACGACAATTCCAAGGCCGGAACTGGGGACGGAATCCCCACATTCAAAAGGTACTTTATAAAACTGTAGCTGAGAAGGTGGCACTCTATGCGGCAGCTATATGGGCACAACCCATGACCGCACGCAAGGTTAAGCAACTCCTATCACTACAGCGCCCATTCGCCATAGGCTTATGCAGAGCCTACCGCACCACTGCAACTTATGCAGCACTCACCTTGGCAGGCATCATACCACTTCATATCCAAGCGGAGCTAGAGGCCACATATACTAAAATAATACATCTACAGAAAGACGCAACCTTTGCAGGCACCTTACATAGCCCTGCAAATTACGAACATCCATGTACTCCTCTCCACACGCACCCAGCACACAAGGGACATGGCATTCACACTGTCCTCAAACCGTCACGAAGTCAACCAGAAGGAAACCCTAATATGCACGCGTTCTACACAGATGGCTCGAAAACTGCTGAGGGTGTAGGTAGTGCCTTTATATACTACAGGCAAGGCCATGCTGCACACCATTGGAAAGGGCACCTCAATCCAAATAATAGCATTTTTCAAGCAGAAGTAGTTGCCATAACAGCTGCCATTGAATACGTGGCGCTCAACAACATCACACATGTGCAGCTTTATACAGACAGTATGTCGACACTGCTTGCTCTTGACAAACATAGTCACGCCTCCCCGCTGATCATACGACTGCAGCATATCCTAAAAGATAATCGGCACGCACATGTTGACCTAGTATGGATTAAAGCCCATGCAGGTAACATGGGTAATGAGACAGCGGATGAACTCGCTAAAGAGGCTGCTTCGAACCAAAATGCCAGACCGATATCAGTATCAGCACCACCATCTTTTCTCAAAAGTCAACTGCGAAATGCCGCTATCCAGTGGTGGCAAAGAGAATGGGATCAGGGCGAAACGGGAAGGAGAGCGCATAGCTTCTTGCCAAAAGTAACCACGGAGCGCCTTATGGCAATTGCTCCCCTTACCAACTTCATTACTGGTCATGGTCCCTTCCCGGATTACTTCTACCGCCGCACCATCTCAACCACGGATCGCTGTGTTTGCGGGGGTGAGGGGTCACCGGACCATTATATCTTTCAGTGCCCACTCACGGAACAGTTCCACTTCCCGATACCAGCCAATATCTCAGCATTTCACAAGTTCCTAGCCAAAAACAGAGCGGCCATAAATAAAATCTGCAAAATAATAACCACCATTGCAGCATATGGCCAGGACCTCTGTCAACCAGAGTAATATGGCTTACATGCATTACTTGCACTGACATATGCACTCTAATGCTCTACCATCTAATCTCTGACTGCATAGGGAGCAGAAGAAAATTGAACACCATTTTTAGTTGTTTAATTTTCTTCTTTTGTTATAACCTTATTAAGTTTTTTTTTTTTTTTTTTTTTTTTTTTTTACCGTGCCTGTATGTTAATTCAAATGTACTTCAAATGCCAGATGTCAAACAGTTGCCCCTGTATGGCCATGTATCCACACTTATAACTATTAAATAAACTCCAGGGGAGGACGCGGGACATATGCCTGTTAACCTCTGTTAAACTTCAGGCGTCCCCGTCCTCCGTCACCTGTCACCTGTCCATGGAAAATGGGCATAGACCTCTGCAAGCCGGAATAGAGCGCATGCAATAAACATAATTGGCATAACTATTCTCAAAGCTTACTAAAGTAGATAGGACAGCAATGGTTTGTGTATCCGTAGTATGGAAATGTAACTGTTTTTAGTTATCCACGAGCCGACGTGCCGTTAAAGGCTATTAGCACAGTAATGGACAGTGCACATATAATACTGTAGATGTAACGTGGCATGTATTGAGCACACATCTGTTAAGCGTCTTACAACTGTGAAGTCTCTAGATGGTTGCAGGGCCAGGGTAATACCCGAGTACTCATAGAAAGCCGTCCGGGTGCCCTGTCCTGCTGTCACCTGTCACCTGTCCATGGACCTTGACCACGTAACTGATTACGTCTACAACCAAAACCATGGTATATATATATATATATATATATATATATATATATATATAGGTATTGGTTTTTGGCATTGTACATTACCCTCTTCATGCAAGATAATGTTGGAGGCTCTCATTTTATGAGTGTTTGTAATTTTTTTATATTATTATTATATTTTTTTTTATTATGGAATGTATTAGTGCAGTTCTCAAAGGCCAGTTACCTTAATGCAAGGAACAGAGGCCTTTTCAAGTAACTGCCTAGGCACCCTGGGCCACTAGTGCAGAGAACACACTGGTTAGCTAGGACAGCCCTATTGATGGATATGTTTGTTTAGAAGTATTGCGAGGCTTCCAGTTTGGTAAAATCAGGAATTGTAAATGAAAGATGATAACGGTGAAACCATAAATTCTGAAGATCTTAATCCTATTATTTATGATGTTAAATTATAATTTATCAGTATGGAAATAAGTATCATAAATATTTTTGTGCATTACATTTTATTATAAGCAATAATTGTGTAAAAGTTTATTTTGTGAGATTCTATTTTGTGAGATTCTGTAATATCAAGAACCTTCCCTGAAGAATTATGATTATGTGAACTCTCAGACAAAAAGACTTTTGGACTGAAATGCTGAAAAATTCAATAGGACTCTAAAAATTAAAAATTTATTTAAAAAAAATTGATATTTATAAGTTATACTTTTATAGAATCAAAATTTTATGATTTATGTTTTTCTTTTTTATTTGCTAGTGCTTTAACTCTCTCTTTAAAAAGGCTTCTCTGTCGCTACGCCTTTTTCTTTTTGAAGGGGGGAATATGTAAGATAAAAATATATGAATCAAAATTATAGATTAAACTATAAAACATTAATTCTTCCTCTTTATTCTAAAATCGTAATAACTTCTCTGCATTGCGTCATTCAAATTAATCATGCGATCTTACGTAACCGCTAATGCAGATGCCTCTTGACCAATCACCAAATAACAAACAAAAACTTCCCTCTTCGAGGGCTTCCATCTTTCATAACGACGCACTTCAGCTTTTGCTCGCTACTGTGCTAAGATGTGATTTCTCTGGCTTGTTTTCTATCCCAACAATATCAAAAATGTAAATCTTCTGTGGAAAGGCACGACTAGAGTTCCAAGTGATTGTGGCCACAAATATCAATTGGAAATAAAAATGGAATGAAAACTGCCTCGACTGCCAAGTTCTTTAAATACTACGCAATCAAATTCTTCTTCAATATGGATCTAATCACGCATCTACAGTGCATCTACACTGCTCCGTTATTTCCTTTGCTTTTATTATGACATATAGGTATGGAAGTGGTGAAGTGTGGTTGACAATCACTGGGCACAAGGTCCGTAAAGTGGAAGTAGTTGATTTTACTACCCTTACCACTGTCAATGTGGATATTGTCCAGCCACACTGGGCCCCGCCAGGCATTGCTTGCGATAGGATGTATGTTCTGCGTTTCACACTACGGAATCTGCTTCTTGTGGTGGGTATTAGATCTTGTGTTCATGTTCGCGGTCCTTGACTACGTAACTGATTACGTCCACAATCCCCAACCATGGTATATATAGGTATGGATGCGGCGAAGTGTTGTAGACGATCACTGGCACAAGGTCCGTAAAGTGAAGTAGTTGATTTGTTGGACCCCGTCAGTCGTTGCTTATGATTCGTTGTATTTAGCGCGTTTTACACTAAGGGATCTGCCCCAATGTGGTTGGTATTAGATCTCTGTACCGCTTGAACAGGTGATTGTTTGATCCGAAAAGAAACAATTATAATTTTTTTTAACATTAATGCTTTCACAGAGGGTGTCGTCCACTATGTGGACAGTTCCAGGTCTATTTGCATTTTTACTCTATTGAGCTTAGGTGAGATTTTTGAGGTTACGTTCTACAATTTTGCGTGGGATTATTATGTTTCTGTACACATCTGGTCTCGTGAGAGAATTTTAGAATTTGATAAGTCAGAAGGTTCTCACTACAGCTTTTGGTCATGCATGGTAAAATATCTCTTCTGAAATGTACCTCGGAGAAAACTGCCTTTAAAAATATATTACTGGAATTTCTTACTGAAATATATTCCGAGGAGAACGCACTTTAAATTCTTCTTTTCAAATGTCATATAAAAAGCTGCATGATTTGGGGAGAGTTGCGATATCCTAAAATATAGATGGTTAATTCAAATCGACGTGATGCGAAACAGAAGTCCAATTTTTAACCTTGACTCCCAAAGTCTGCAATAAATTATACAGTGCTCTCAATTTATGATTTTTCTTTGGTTATTGGGATTTGACAAACATAATCAAAATGTTAGCATACCTTAAAACCAAGTTATGAGTAATTAAGGGAAATCAAAGTTTTAAGGCATTACATCTCAATTTCATAAGGAAAATGTTTGAAATAAAGTTGATTTTATATTCTATCTATCATTTCCTTTAAAGGGATTTTGTTGTACTAAACCAGAGCTAGGAGTCATCATTAAAAGATCAGATAAAAGCTAGAGGAATCTTAAAATCACAAAGCAGAATTATGGTGTAATATAATCCAGATTTTTAGTACCAGTAATTATTTAGAAGGCATAAAAATTTTTTTCAGTATTTGAATTCTGCGAGGATTACATTTTGCATCTTAATAACTCCCCAAAAAATAGAGCGAAGAAAGAACTAATTAGAATATTTTTTTCCTCCTAAAAAATTTAATGAGTATCTAGAAGATTTTCATCCTTCCAGTAAAGAAACTATTTAAAGCTGAGACGATATTTTGTTGTTTTTTTATTTTAACATAAGCGTTCTTTCAAGAATTTTTTTTCGTATCTAACTAAGCTCTAGTTCTTCCTTCAATGCATGACTTTGTGAAAAATCTTGTTTTTTATAGTGTATTTAGAACGGTGCTTATTTAATAGTACTCTTTGTTCCCTCGAAGTATGTCACTGGCCAAATAGTGGGTTGTTCTTATATTTTTTCTTGTTCACGAACATGTTGGAAGGATAAAAAAGAAGTCATTTCCTAAGCCAATTATTATTCAAAGGAGCACTTATTTTTGAATAAATCCTGGTTCCAATTCTTTTTAGGGATAGGCACAAATAGTGTTTACTTAGCTAGCAATTTTATTTTATTCATTCATGTGCATAATATTCGAGTTTATTCTGTTATACAAATAGTTTACTGAATTGATATGCGAGAAGTTTTCAGTAACGTTGAAAAATAATTATTCAAAATATTCGAGCGTGAAATGGAAGCAGGATATTTAATCTAATTTCAATGTCAAAAAAAATTATACTTTTTAAAATTTGCTCAATATTTATGTAAATACTCATAACTCTTCAAAAAGTGTATGAGATGATTTAAATTTCTGGTAGGAAATTTTCTGTTAATTTTTCATGCAAATAAACGAAATCCTAAATAAGATTTTCTGTTTCAAATAAAAATTTCTCCTAGACAGTTTATGCTGTTATTTTTTTTATCTGCTACTTATTTTCCAATAATTTAAATCAGCATATTTTCTATCTTATGTTAGTAATGCAAGGTGTTTAAATGAAAGGAAAGTTCATATTTTTTTCAGTTTTCCAACTTATAAATGTTTCATAAAACATTTGAATTTAAGTCGTTGCTCTTCTGTGTTATTCGTATCACATCCTTTATACTACACATTGGAGAACTATTTTTAAAGAGAATTTCAGAAGCGTATAATATGATAAAAAGAAAGATATGATAGAAGATAATATGATAAAAATTAGGGGTCTTAAAGAACTCAAAGTTCAACCTCATAAAGGTAGTAGGAGCTCATAAAGTTCAAACTTCAGTTAAAATACACATTTCTACTAAGCAAACAATATTTAAGACGGTTACAGTCTAAACCATGGTGGCAAAAACATCGCGGACGAAAACGTCGAGGAGAAAACAACGCAAAGAGAAAACGTCGTGGTACAAAACATCGTAGAAGAAAACATCGCAAAGAGAAAACGTGCAGATTTAAAATATCGTGGTACAAAATATCGTAGTCGAAAACAAAGCAATTCAAAAGCTCCGTAGTTTAAAAACATCGTCGTCGAAAATATCGTGGTAAAAAATAAAGTACCTACAAATAATTGCATGCCGATAACATCGCTTATACGCGTTTTTCAAATCGCATAGTGACATATGTAACTGACTTTCGTCATAACTAACAAATCGACGTCCAAAATATTGATTGCACGCTATAAATGAAAATGTTAACTACACTTTAAGAATAAACGGAAACAAAACAATATGTAATTGTTATTAAAACGATATTAGAATAACAAATGTGAAAGAAAATAATTTTATAAATTAACTAAGCAATTTTTATGGAGGTAATCTCATGCAGTTATTTATCTTTCTTTTCCTAATCATTTTTAGAGTATATTTTTCGTGAAAAATTATCAGTTAAGCTTTATAAAAAAGCTTAATTTATTAATGACCTTCGTTAATTAACTATATAAATTTAAAATTTTATTAAACTTTTTAAGTTGCGTTAATTTTCTACTCATTTCGAATTTTTAAATGCTTAAGTTTCCTTCTTAATTTTTCAGCAAAAATGTGTTAAGTTCGTTCAAATGTATGAAATATAGAAATAAAAGAAAAATTCCTCTTTCCTTTTTGCGCTCTATGATCTTTATATGAACATGCATTTACAACTTTCAAAACCTGAAAACGCACGTGGGATGTTATCGTCAGGTGATGATTTGTGGGTATATAATTTTTTACACGATATTTTTGACGACGATGTTTTTAAACTGCGAAGTTTTTGAACCGCTTTATTTTCGACCACAATATTTTTAGAACTGTGATGTTTTCTCTTTGCTTTAGTTTCTCCCACGATGTTTTGTACCACGACGTTTCTCCTTACGTTGTTTTCTCCGCGACGTTTTTGTCCGCGATGTTTTTGCCGCGACGTTTTCAATTCGAGGCAGTCTTCGTAAAATTTTTGCAACAAAATTACGTGGATTTGAACTTAAGCAGTGAAATTATTTATTTACGATTGGCACGCTATGTTTCTGTATCACAAATGATGTCTCATTTTATATCTCATTGAAAGTAAACGTTGAAGAAATCTCATGTGAAACGTCTGTTGCCTTTTGATGCTGTCACCAGCGTTTTATAAACTCTCATTGTCAGGGATAGGAAAGTCGGAATATACTTGCACCATTCCTAATTTGTTGGTAGTGGCAAAACATGTCGTTTATCAAAATACCTCAAAATAGCTCTTTAACATTTGCTATGATATGGTTCTTTAATATATTGTACCAAATAATTACCATTCAGTTTAAATCTGAAGAACATTGTGGGTGACTTCGCCATTTCTCAATTCTGTAAAAATAAAGTTAGCCGTAGGTTACGCTATCTTCACTAGAGTGCTGTCTTGAGAAATGACGGCACGACTGCGCACAGAGTGTCGCCGCTTCCTCTAAACGTTTCTCCGCCAATCAAACTTAAAAATGGACAAAAATTGTGAACATTGATGGTTTGTTCTTAAGTATGTGTGCTTCATCACAATAACACATAAGAGTTATTCTTAGTTTCATATGTTGGGTTTCTGACGACCTTGCGGTGACCCCACTCTCATGATGACACATAATCATATCACTTGCTTACGGGTGTTTTAATTTTGATGCGATTTTAGCTCATGTCACATCGAATCTAATAATGATGTGTAAGAAATCTTCTCCTTTGCTCTGTCTCTCCAGTTTGGCTTTGCCAGCAACTTATAATCCATTCCAACGACTCCACTGCTTCTGTTTGGTCCAACTGTCATCTATGCACTTCCAACGACTCCACTGTATATAACTTTCATGGAAATCCATTTTTGCACTTTCAACGACTCTTTCTGTTTGGTCCAACTTGGAAATCCATCCTTGCACTTCCAACGGCTCCACTATTTCTATTTGGTTCAACTTTCTTGGTAATTCATCTTTGCACTTCCAACGACTCCACTATTTCTGCTTGGTTCAGCTTTCTTGGCTAACTATTCTAAACATACTTAACTTACTTAAATAAGCAATCTTCACAACTGCAGTTTAAAGCAGTAAATGTTTCAAATGAAACCTAAAGATATTACAAAAATTTAAATATTTTTTAAGAATTGCAACAAAGAAGTCTGAAAAAAAGAGAAAAGTGAAAGCTTTAATTCGACGGCTTCTAAATTATTAACTTAGGAACAAATCTAAGCAGTTGAGTTACCAGTTACTTAACTACTATTGACTAAATGATTTATTTACTATCATCAAGTTTAGAAGAGATGTTTAATACAAATTCCACTCATCCCCAGATCAGTGACGTTTTTTCTAATCAGTCAGTACTATTCAACAAGCTCCTATGAGTTCGGAGTGATAGATTCATAGTGATGTCACTTTAAATACACTGGCATTTTTAATCGATTTTAATGTCAATCATGAAAATTGAACTCATAAAATCAAAAGACTAAAAATGAATGTCATACTTATTAAAAGTTTAAAATTTGGACCTTACCTAAGACGTTTCATAACACAGTATTTTTCAGTAAATTAGAATGAGTACCAAGAGAGCATCCTTGAAGGTTGTAATCAAATGCTCGTCTCTAACAATACCGGACTGCAAATTTAGGTGAAATTTTATTTACGTAAGCCTGTTCAATAACAAATTATTTCAAATTTCAGTTTAAAATGCAGTTAAGTTGTTTTATTGTAAATTTCAGCCACCGTTTAGTTTTTATTTTACCAAATTTTATGATACAACGATTCGCTATAATGCAGAACAAGATCTAACATATGGCAGAATGTTATTAGCCAGGTCCTTAAACGTTTTCTCAGAAACAGTATTTACTTGCTGTCTTTTTACAGACTAAAATAATATCCAGTCGCAATGCTATGGAATATCTTGTATTGTAAATTATTTGTATAATATAAGAAAAAAAGAACAATTACTAATCATGGGGATACACTAATTTCTGTAGCAGTTACTTTAAATTAGGGATCAAATGATTCATCAGTTATCACATAGATCCGTGATGCGATCTACTTTGAAGTTATGAAGCTCAGATGAGACACGAATGCGAAGCTTTCAAAGCCTTTATATGGTGATAACAGTGGTGAGCTAAGAATAGCTACAACGTTTCAAGTACTAATGGATGTAACTAACCGTCCTCGTCATTTTCAAGTTCTGAATAACTAACCCCCAATACTACAGTTTCATATTCTAAGCGTATTATTAGCAGTTACTGTTAAGGTCTGATATAAATCCTGATCGAAGCTTTTAGATCTTGAGAATGTCACAGGCATTACATTCTACTAAATATATACTAAATTTATCTTTTAAATATGTACTACATTTAAAGCTCATAACCAGATTAGCGGATAAAGAGCATTGGTTTGAGAAATAAACTATGAAACATCTGATGTGGGCATCATATGACTTCCTTGTATGGCCTATTAAATTGCAGACATATTTTGATGCACTTCATTTAAATTTAATTCCTCTAATTTCATTAGAGATAATATGGTTCTTATTCAATCAATTCAGTTCTTACTTCGCGGCAAGGCAAAAAACACGTAAAATTTCAAACGTATTCATAAAAGTTTGTAATATACGAGAAAACCTAAAACATCAAATACAGTTAATACAGATGAAGAAAAACCATTTTAGCAAATAAAATACGAGTTTTTACTCCAAAACAAGCAATTTGTCCAACGGGTACAAAAGTTTTCGGTATTCAAAAATTTTCAATTTTTTGGTACCGGTGGACAAACAAACACTGAAGTTGGTGCACAGCTGGTCTCAATTCACTATATTAACTAAGAGTTTCAAACGCAAACAAACAATCGTCACGTTAAAACTAGCAACACTTTTAGATTATTGATAATTCTATAACTATTGCATGCAGTTCAGCAAAAGACATAAAAATCTTAACCAGAATATAAGAACAACATAATTGAATCACTTTTAATGCAAAAAGTGCCCAATTTACTAACATATCAGAATAAAAATTCAGAGCTAACGGAGCCGAGTAAGAGAGCGAGTATATATATAACACACGCGCGTTTAGGGTGGCCGATTGGGACAAAAAAAGGAAGGTGTAGAGCTACATGTCATAGTAGTCCCATATATAAAATTCAATGTTCTAGGGATAATCGTTTTTGAGTTATGTGAGATATATGCATACGTACGTACGTCCGGATGTCACAAAAAATCCCTTTTGAATCCCTTTTACAACCCGTTTTTGGAAAAAATAGTTCTCTATTCTGTCCGTATATATAGATTTCACGTAAAAAAATCCTGTAAATGGATTCTAGAGGGATCACAATGAATATTGTCGTTGAAATATGATATCTGAAATTTTTTGCGATTATAATATTCCCCTTTACTTCTAACAATGAGGTAAAAAGGGTACAGATGTAAAAAAATATTATTTCGGAATATGTTCTCAAATAATTTCATTGTGTTGCATATCTAAACGAATTCAGAATCGTTGAATTAAACTTACGTAAATAGGAGAAATATTTTCTGACAACAATTTTTCATTTTTGTTTTATCAAATCAATATATGTAAAATTTGATGAAACAGTGAAGGGTAAAAAGTACAGTGAAATTAAGCAAAGCTTGGAATTAGGCATCAACCAAACCTGGAGCAAGTAACTAAACTATTAAATTTACGTTGCCTAGCAACGTAAATTTAATAGTTCAGCTCCAGCTCAAGTTGCTGTTGTCACAAGGTAATTAACATTGTACGAAAAAATTAGGTCTTATTTGTGACTGAGACCTGAGAAGGATCTTGGGATGTCATCTGAGAATATTCATTATAAAATCAAACATTGTTTCTGAAAAACACAAGATGCTAATCACTATATAAAAAAAATCTGATGTGTACACCACATGACTTCCTTGTATGAAATATTAAATTATACGCATTTTTCTTGCATTTCATTTAAACTTATTGGATTGAATTAAATCTACTTCGTTGATAGAGCATAAACCACAAAAGATTAAATGCATTCTTTAAAATTCCCTATATTCGTTTACCATAACGACACTCTAGCGCTAGGTTTCCTTAACAGCGTTATATTTCGTTCATATTATAACTCAGAAGGCACAAAATTTATACCATTTGAAGAATTATCTAATCTTTGCCACATGTTCTGTTCAAATACTATAATAAATCTAGAAGGATGTAGTAAAGAAATTAAGCAAACAAAACAAAAAAAAGAAACAGTTTTTCATAGACGATTCAGTATTTCTCATTCAATTAATTCAGTTCTCACTTCGCGACAAAACAAAAATACATAAAAACTCAAAATATCTATATTACAAATTACGAAGTAAATCTTGAACACTCATTTCCTCAAAAAAATTCCAGAAAGGATTAAGCATAATTTAATTCGTAATAATAAATGAAGGCGTTATCTTTGTTGTTGCGAAGCTTAGTCTCTCTAGATTGGCAACAAATGTACTATTCTGCTTTTCAAATGTAAACAAATATTTCCGCCATGTTATTTAAAAAACTAGGCTTAACCGCACTTAAGCAGCTTTTAAATTGTTGATAATTCTACAAATATTGCTTGCAGATTTCCTAAAGTCATAAAAACCTTAACCGGAAGATACGAACAACAATTATTTTTAATTCAATTATTTTTAAAGCAAAAAATGCACAATTTACAAACATATAACAGTAAAGAAACTGAGATCACTGAGCCGGGTAAGAGAGTGGATATATATATAAATATATTTATATACGTTTGCTGCGACCGATTGAAACTAAAATATGAGGTGTACATCTACATGTTATAGCAGTACTATATACAAATTTTCAACGTTCTGAGGCTACTCGTGTTCTAGTTATGCGAGATACATACATACGTACGTACAGACACCACGAAAAATTCTCTTCAGAATTCGCTTTAAAGCAGTTTTATAATTTTTTGGAGAAATAATGTAATCTTGTTTTGCATTCATAAATTATCATATGAAGAAACTTATATAGCAACTTGTATGAACGGTGTGAGTAATTCGGCTTCGTCGTGTCAGTGTCAATTTTAATCACAATACTGAAAATATTCATCGTCTAGTATCTTAATAAAGTGAGAAATTCGTGAGTGAGGTTTGTCGCGCAGTGCGACAAAGTCGGTGGCAATAAGATACATCATATTTTAATTAGGACATGTTGTCCTGTACCCGAACATATGCATCTAGAACCCCAAATATTCAAATATAATTTTTTGTTTTATTAGCCCTGAAGGAGATGCTCGTCCCGAAACGGCATTTTTCTAATTCACTATAAATTGCATATCACATTTTAAACTGTTGCCACCAAATATTATCGCCGTCTATTTTATTTAAATAAATTAAATAATGAAGAATCTGCATAAATGTTTCTCGCGCTGTGAAAAAACAACGGTACCTACAGTTACCAAATTCTGAATAACTTAGTCCTTCACCTGAACATGTGTCCTGGAAGTACGAATTTTTAATTTCGAATTATGTATTTCATATTTTATAAAACTTTAACGAAGCTTTGATTAACAAACTTAGCGACTTAACAAACTAAAGCGAGCGGTGGTAATACTATACGGAGTAAAACATTTTTTGTTTCCAGCACGCTAGACTGCCTAGCAATAATTCTAATAATATGCTGTTTTTCAATATTTTGTGATTTTGTTGTTGAACCGAATTGCAGCGTTAGGGTCAAGAACGTGTTATTTAATAAACTTCAAAACATTAATATTAAAAAGACAAAAAGTATTGTAAAGGCATCTTAGTAAGAAAAGTGAACATTGATATGATGAATTGGGAAAAGTCTGGAAAAAAAAAATGTGTGATAACACTTAAAGCTGCATCGGAAATTCTAAATGTACATTGCTATGCTGCTTTTAAAATTTTTGTAATTTTGCTGTTGTATAGTATGCGGCGTAAATGCGAAGAAAATAATGCTTAATAAATATGCTAAAAAGACAAAAAAAAAATTGGTTAGTAGACGTGATGTAACAGCAGATTGGTGGACTGCGAGCTCAGCAAGAAGAGTAAAAAACCTTAACAAAGGCTTTTGACGACTTTTAAAATCTGAAATCTTTCAGATTTTTTTTTGTTTGTTTTTATTTATTTTATATTTTATGCAAATTTAATGAATTTCGCATTTAAAAACATTCGTCATATGTTACTTCCGCCCATACACATTCTTGTAATCATACAGGAGTGTTTATGACTTAAAGAAAGGGAGATTTGAAAATATCGTATATTAAAAGCTGAAGTAACAAGAAAATAGGTTTTAGCAGACGTTTTTAATGCAGTTCTTAGAGAGTGAAATAAAAGCTTTCCTTTCTTTGGAATAGTTTAATAATATTATTTCCCACAACTCACTTTAATTTTCAGTGCATAAAAGCATCTTAATGTTTAACAAATTGTGGCATTTTATGTTTAAGTTTCACTAATGAAATGTTATTTAATATTCTTCTTTTCTTTCTGCTTCTTTCCGCTACGAGGTTCGCTCATTGCAGAATTTATGTAGATTTGAGGGGAAGGCAATGTTATTATAAAGTTTAGGGATTTGCAAACTGGAGTGTGAGAATCTGGACTGCTGTCCGCTGTCTTGCCTTTTAAGGCAAAATCTATTGACGACGTTAATGCTGTGGTATTTTAGACTTCGCGGAATGGGTAAGCTTAACAATCTCTAGCTAAATTCAATTTTAATTGTTAAATTTAGAGTGGCTCGCGTTTGCTTTGGACACACGTGTTTTAAAGTTTTATTTACAACTATCAATTATTAAATATTAGCAAAATTTCTATCTCTTTTCACATGCAATATTTATTGATCATCTAGTTTGAAAACCTTATTATTATGAAAGATGTTATTCAAATGTTTTTGGTAAAAAATAATATGAAAGGTTTCAGATTTAAAATTACGTCCTAAGGGGCGTTTTCTTAACATTTTGTGTGTTACCTTTATTTATTTAATCTCATGCTCTTCGCACTTAAACCATACAATTCAGTACAAGAGCATTATTGCAAAATAATTTTAAAACTGGGCATATCTTTAGAGTTTCCGGTACAGTCTCACGCGTTGGAGATTAAAAAAAAAAAAAATTCTGTACGACGTTGCCATTGCTCGCTTTGAAATTCTTGAGTTTGCTAATCAAAAATTCGTTAAAAAATTCGTTAAAGTTTTACAAAATATGAAATCGATAAAGAAACAAATTCCAAATTTCAAATTTGGGCTACCAAATGCCTCTATTCGCAATAGGATGACGTCATTCAAAATGGGATGGCTCTGGGTACCGTTATTTTATCACAATGCGAGAAACATACATATATTTCTGCAGATTCTTCATTATTTTGTTTCTTCAAATATAATACAGGGCGATAATATTGGGTGGCAACCGTTCAAAAAATGAAATGGACATTCAGAGTGATCTGACGCAAAATCGCAAAACGAAAACAATAGTCCTTGAAGGACAAAGCCCCTTTAAATTTAAAATTTCGAAAATGAACTATTTGAACACTTTAAACGAACAGTTTATATTTGATAAAAACATGAAAATAATGGAACATTCAATATTTCGTTGGATATCCATTAGCTAAAATAGTATTTTTCAGGCGTTTTGGCGTGGATTTTGTTTAAGAATGTCCCATTTGTCACATTTCTATGTAAGAGCTTCATTCAGCAAAACTTTCGAATAAATATCATGTTTCTTATTCATTTCCTCAGTTCTCTCCGTAGTTTAGGTTCGGAGAATATTTACTTTTGGTAATTTTAGGACATTTTTATACTAATCATAAGCGAATATTTAGGACTGTATGCTTATTATCGTCATCTTGATAGAACTTGAAGAATTTTGCATTCAAATTTTCTTGCAGATGCTTTCAAGTATTTATTAAGAATATTTACATATTATACTAATCCAAATTATTTTCTATAAGCACTAAATATCGTATTCGATAAGCAACGAAATATTTATACCTTAATCCCGTGCATAACCAATAGGCAACATGCGTCTCGAATTCAATTCTTAATATTGCAATTCGTCTATCTAATTCAAATATATTAAATTTTGACGTTTCTGCAACCATAACATTGTTTCAATATAAGAAAACGTTGCTTACTGTAGATTTTGCTCGCTTTCTTGTTGATAAAGAATTTTCTTCTTATTGATTTCCCATTGTATCCATATGCTTTGAATGAATCTTCTAAAATCTTCAGAATAAACGTCTATTGTTTATAACCGCTTTTCTAAATCTCTTAAATGTTTTACAGTACTGAATTTTGTTTCTCCAAGAGTTCAATTTTTCCAAGAGTAAATCTGCTATTCCTTGATGTTAGCTTGGGCTCTGGAATAAACTTCGTGGCATTTTAAACGGTTCCACGTCAAAAGCATCGTTTTGTTGCATCAAAAACAGAAAAACGCTTTATATCAAGGTTGTTTTGAATATTTCGAATGCTTTTAATCCTTTTCGAAAAAAATTAATTTTTAAATTTCTAACATAAATGACCGATAATTTGTAGCGTCCTGCAATAACCACTTATATCGAAATATTTATATATTTTGCTAAAAACAAGTAATAATTTCCAAATGCAGACGATAATTTTTGTGATGCATTTGCTTTTAAAATAAGAAATTACTACAAGAAAAATTGTCTATTGCAATATCTCAACAAAATTTTTGAGTGCCTGCATTATCATGTGAGTTACTGATTACCGCTTTTAAACAAATTATTTTGTTGCAAGGAATATTTTGATGATATTTATTTGACAACAAACAAGGCTTAAAATGTAGAAAAAATAATATATTAGAAAAAAAATGAAGTCTTCTGTGTTTGATTACTTAGGACAAGATCTATGGAAATGTTCGAAAACATTGTGAGTCATCTGCATATCCATTTTTGCAAGCAAGCTTTTAAGCTTTTGTTCTAAGCTAAGTCCAGATTGGATGGTTAATTTATGTCTCAATATTTTAATTTCGCTATAAACGGGGAATCACTTTTCAAACTGTTGCCACCAAATCTTAGAGTCCTGCATTATATTTGAAGAAATTAAATAATTAAAAATCTGCATGAATGTACGTCTATTTTTCGCATTGTGATAAAACAACGGTACATAGAGCCATCGAATTTTGAATGACGTAATCCTACTGCGAATATGGGAATATGGAAGCCCAAATTTGAAATTTGGAATTTGTTTTATTATTGATTTCCTATTTGATAAACTTTAACGAATTTTTGATTAACAAACTCAAGGATTTGGAAGCGAGCCATGGCAACATTGTACAGGAAAAAAAAAAAACTTTTTTATTTCCAGCGCGTGGCACTGTGTATCGGAAATTCTAAAGACAGGCTCATTTTAAAATTATTTTACGATATTGCTGTTGAACTGAATTTTATGGTTTAAGTGCGAAGAACGTGATATTTAATAAATAAATGTAACACACAAATGTTAAAAAAATGCCCCCTTTGGGCGTGATTTAAAATCTGAAATATTTCAGATTTTTTTTTTTTTTTGGGGGGGGGGGTTTGGAATTACTTTAAATGCGAACAGATAAAAGAGCTCGCAAATTCGCAAAACCTTATCATGCATATAAATTGATTACTAATATTAACGCATTTTTATAAATAACTTCTCCATTCCATTTTTTACAATAATTCTAATATATGTAACTTTTAGTAACTTTTAAACCTAGGATCTCCTTGAAGGAGTCGTAATTAAATCAAACTCTGCATATGAAAGATTTTGAGTATATCCTTTTATTTATACCTGAAGTAATCACGTGCAAGACTTCCTTTGAATCATTTTCTCTTTTAGTTTAATACCTCATTATCTGCTTTCGGTTTCATTGAAGATATTCTTTTCTCGAAAGTCTTTTGTCATTCCTGAAATGTAATTAAGATCGAAATCAACCCTTTCTTTATGGCTTGAGTGGCATCATTCTAATCTCCTACATCAGTAATTAATCTGCGTTCACAATCTTTTGTAGCTTCTCACTAGGGATCATCTGATTCGTGAAAGTAATGAAATAATTGCCTAAAATTATGACGTAAGTGGGAAACGTTGATAGCAGAATTGCGGATGTTCATTTAACAACATGGGTTAATGCAAGCCAGGAAAAGAGGATTTAAAATCAAAATAGTGAGACATAAAATTTCTACATTTTAGGGGCGTCTAAATAACTTTACTTAAACCTTAGAGGGCTTATAAATATAAATTTCTTTTGTCAGTTAAACTGGTGAACTGTTATTCATTTAATTAAATTTCGCTTAGAAAATATGCATTGCGTTCGCCAAATTCCTTACGAGGCCATTCATTATTTTTGCAACTGCCAAAAATGGCTGCGAGGCGTTATTTTTTGGCTAGGCATTGCACATTGTTCACATTTCCTGCTTCAAAATAATCTAATTACTGTACAGTTGCACTTGAAATAAAAAGTGGTGGACAATAATTCGTCACTACCAGGATTTTGCGACTGGGTTTCATAATCCTCAATGCCTTCCCTTACCTAATCCTTAGGTAAGGGTAGCACACTCGGCGCGTATTTGAGAGGTCCAGGTTCGAGTCCCGGTGAGGGTATTGCACATTGTTCACATGTACTGCTTCAAAATAACCTAATGGCTCTACAATTATACGAGTTCATAATCTGCTTAGTATATTTAGTAAACGTTTATACTTATCATAAAAATAAAGTACAAAATATTTTACTCTTGTACGAAAAAACTGAATGCTAAAGTTTGAGATTATGTTCATGATCAAATATTATGCGAATTTCCTTCTTCAGTAAGATCATATTTAAGATCATATTGAAGAGAAAAATGATTTCAACAATTGTTTTAATATCTACTTGTTAAGTTTTTGGTGTGACAGCTGAAGTATGTGCAGAAACCAGACAGAAGAAGAGTTAAAGGACCTTTTATTAAAACTCTTTAAAATTCACAATGCATCGACTTTGCGCTAACAAACTACGCCTCGCTCGGGCGGTAACTCAACTAACAGGAACTAAACTAAAATTTTAAATATTTTAGCAAACAGTAGAATAATTCTCCAGGACTCAGATAATCCTGTTACTTCAAACCGCGTCAAAGTGTCATGGCAGCCAAGTAATAGCTTTTACGCCACTTTAACCAGCAATAAATTCAGAACCAGAAACTCAACAAGGGTACAAAGGTACAGTGCCTTGCCCACATTCTCTAACTTTCCCTTATAGAACTCCGGTATTTAAACCTTTTCTCCTTTAGGTAGAATTTGCCTTCCTTTACGCGCGCTACCAAATTTAAATATTCTGGTACTGACAATTAGGAAAATGTTGGGTTACAGGAAAGAAAGTATAACTTAACTGATTATTCAAAATAAGTATAAATCCCTAAAAGTTCAAATATATCAGTTTAGAAAATGTTTCTGATGTTTACAGTTTACAGATTACTGATGTTTACAGATTTACGAGTACTTTTGTGCTGAAAAAATAAAGAACATTTCTTGCACAATATTTTATATGACTATTTGATTATTATCAGAAAGTAAAAAAAAAAATGCATCTGAATATTACATTAACAAAATTTTAGCATTTAACAAACCCCCCCCCAAAAAAAAACCAACGTTTCAGATTTTAAATTACGTGCAAAGGGGCGTTTTTTAACGTTTTGTGTGTTACCTTTATTTATGAAATATCATGCTCTTCGCATATAAATTATAAATTTTAGTTCAATAGGAATGTCGTAAAATAATTTTAAAATGAGCCTCTCTTTAGAATTTCCGATGCAGCAGTCTTGCAGTACAATATAGTACATTAGAAGGCATTACATTAATTTCTTCAAAATACAATAGCTTTAGAACACAATACACAATTAATTATGCAATACGCCGTTAATTGACTAAGCTCAATGCACCACATACGATTAATCTTGGTATAATACATCGAATGTGTGATCTGTAAACGCTACAATGCTCACTTTGTATGTGTCCATGGATGTTTTTTTGCTGCCAACGTTGAGATATGAGTGTTCCGGGAGGTATCAGCGTTTCTGAATGAATATTGAAATATTGCAGACCCAATCTTTGTCCTGGCAGTTGCATTTCTGGCTGTATTATTGGTCCATGTAGGTCAGTGCTCAACAGCTGATGTCCTCATGTGCTGCTGCTGTGTGTTAGAACAATAAAAAATGAACTTGTCCTTCAAGATTTAAAAATATAAAACTTACATTTAAAATGAGTTTTTAAGGTATAAGAGCCAAATGTTAGAGGTAAAACAGGTTTATAAGGTAGTCCCGGCGAGGGCATTGCTCATCTTTCACGTCTCAACCCATTCGCTTCAAAATAACCTAATGACTCTACAAGTTATTGCATAAATTCATCCTAAATTTGCGTTTCATAGAAATTCATGCACTTAAGAAAAATCTTAATTCTGCAAGAAGTAACTATGCGTATATGTCCCGTAAACAGATGGGCGGCAATCATATCCCGTAAACAGACGGAAAGCCACAAATGCATAGCGACTTGGACTATCATCGGGAATAAGAGGACTTAACCTCCTCCAACTTTTTAAGACCATACCAGACTGATGATCTCCTAAGATATTAGACGTAAATAAATATTTTAAAAACAGTTTAATCCTCCAAGGAAAAATGGCTGTATTAGGATTTTGTAGTAAGCTGGCTCCTCGTTTTGCAAGGAAGTCCGCTTGTTCATTGCCCTAAAGGCCATAGCCAGGCACCCAATGGAGTACGATTTGTGTCCTCTTTACAGTGCTAGTTCTCACAAGATTTAAATTAAAACTTTGTATTATATTCACAAGTAAAAAAAAAAAACCTTCATATAAGTTTTGGCTCAGGCCCTCGATTGACGGAGCAAATACAGCTAGCAAAGGCTAAGCCCAATTCAAGTTACTTTAAAAACTGGTTGAAAAAAGTATTGAGATAGTCAGCCATCTCTTCCAAAATTTTCGTCTAAAAATAAATAAATTTCTTCCTAGATACATTAATTAATTTGCATCCTGGTGGGAACTGATTATAATATAAGTGATAGCATAGGAGAAGTAATACTGTAAGCGGTTAATAATTGAATAAACATAAAACCCTGCATACTGAATTCCACTCACCATTTAGGGCCAAAATGGTGACTGAAAACCATAACTTCGAGAAATCTAAATAAATTCGATGCATACAGCTAAATAATTTTTAGACCCAAATTCGTATTAGAATATGAATCTAACGTACGTTCTGTAATATACATACCTTGAGGAGATTGTGATGGAATTTCTACTATGAAATTTTTATCTGCAATTAGAACAAAGAATTGCTTTGGTTTATTTAAGCATGGCAAGCTTTCGAGGGCTATCTACCTAAGGTGAAGGATGCCTTCGTGGAGGACTTTCTCAGGCAAACTAGCTCGTATATACTTTGCACATGGGGAAAAAACACGAAAAAGCCCATGTAGCCATCATCGGGATTCAAATCCCGAACTACAACTGTTACAACTGTGTTCAGCGACTTTACCGCTCGGCCGCTGGTCTAAGTACAGAAATGTAATGTCATTTTAATGTTCTGCGGTTGTTTTGACTTAGTTGATTATGGTAAAGCACTCGAAAGCTATATGCCTAAAGAAAGAGATGCCTTCGTGGAGGAATTCCTTAGGAGGGTTGGCTCGTATACATGTCAGACATAGGAAAATCCACGAAAATGCTATGCAGTCAGCCCATTCGCCTGGAATCGAATACTGGTTAATATTTTACGGATTTGCTACAGACAAAAACTATTGCAAATTTCTTTGTTACACTGATAAACCTGCTGTAATAGTTAAACACAAAAAAGAGGAATATTTCCATATATGTTTAAATGAAAACACTTAATCATTTATCTATATTTTCTTACCATTTAAATTGAAGAATAAGTCATTTAGGTAATGTAAATAAAATCAGCATTTAACAAAAGCTCAAACTTAATACTTCTAAGCTAAAAAAAACCACATTTTTGTATATGACACTTGTACTGTATAGAAATCATTTGGAAACAGAAGATGTTGAACGTATAGTACAATTGGAAGTAGTCTTAATTTATTTTTGAGATTTAGGAATTTATTTTATTTAAAGTTTTGTACAATTGACTGTAGACTTAGTCTATTTTTAAAGTTCAGGAATTTTTTTGTTTTCAACATATTGTACAAATGGCTATAGAGTTAATTTATTTTTATGATTTAGGAATTTACTTTATCTTGTTGAAGTTATTGTACAATTGGTTGTAGACTTAATCCATTTTTATGATTTATGAATTTACTTTATGTTATTCAAGTTATTGTACAAGTGGCTGTAGATTTAATCTATTTTTACGGTTTATGAATCGACATTATTTTATTGGAGTTATTGAACAGTTAAGTGTAGATTTAATTTATTTTTTCGATTTAGGAATTTCCTTTTAATAGGTGACTGAATAACAGTTATATATGCCAGATTATGTGTAACGAAATTACGGGCTGTTGTGGATAAACACAACTCCTGAATATTATGATACCATTCTCTCTTCACTGCTGTAACCCTTGACATTGCCTTCGCCTTTTGTATTCATCACAGAAATTTCTCTTTATTCTGAGGGTATATGATAATAATTTTTCCACCATTCCACAATAAACCAACTTAAAGACCCAACTCAGCCGCATCTCAGTTAATATTTTCCCAGTTAATCAGTAATTGGTTGTATATCCAGTATCGAAAAGGGATGTTCAGTAGAATCAGTAACTAATGCAGCAACGCAGATAAGATATAATTCCAAATTTTCAGGTATTTTACTCTGAATATCTCTTTGGCTTTAATAACAAATAACTTCATTTTAAAGTAATTGTAGAGTCATTAGATTATTTCGAAACAGGAGACATGAAAAGTGAGCAATGCCCCCGCCGGGACTCCAACCACAGACCTCTCGAATACGCGTCGAGCGTACTCACCATTACACCACAAAGGCATGCTAAGAAATACCTTATATACTCCCCTTTTTAAAGGAAGATTGGTAATTAGGGAACCTAGTTGCCAAATCCTGGTTATGGAGAATCATCATCCACCACCGTTTTTAGTTCGAGGGCCACTGTAAAGACATTAGATATTTTTTGAGAGAATACTAAGAAGGAGGGATAAATACTTTATAAAGGTACGACTCTTTATCCACAACAAAATGTATATCCAACAGAGTGTATATTTAAAAAAAAATGTTTTAAAGTAGATTTCTGCTCTATGATTTACATATGTATATTTAATCTAGAAAAGGCTGCAATTGATATTAAATCTTTATCCATAAAGTGTATGTCTTAAAGAAATTTCGAAACATTTACCCCTTCTAGATTTGTATGTCTGTAGGCATTATATATACCTCAACATAAGATTGCCCTCACGTTTCACGTGCATTGTATCCCCTAACTACTGATTTACAGCTTAATTGCAACAAATCACTGTTAAGTTCCCCACCTTGTTTAAATATTCTTGAATATTATATCAATACCTATGACATTATCTTAACTCTTTGAACCATGAAACTCGTCAAATATTAATCCAAACTTACGCCTGGAAAATGAAGCAAAGCTGTTTTATCAGAGTAATTATCAAGATACGTTTTCCCCTCTGGTGGATTCTAATAACGTATACGAGTCTGGAATTCCTTTGTCGTTAGCTGATGAATTTCAAATATCACTTTTAGCACTACTTATTTTGCACTCCCCAATGTGGCGGTCTCTGATAGATCTCTTGCATGTTCTGCCAACGTGTTAATCGCCTGAGGGCTCGCATTATCGTCATAGCTCCTCTGTGCATGAGATATTATTGGTATTTTTAGACACGTGCTTTGAGAAATGGTGATACATTCAGAGTAAAATCGATGAAATCCATGTCTTTGTGAGAAGGAGAGCTGATTCGTGGAGATAATATTGTTAGGCTAGAGTATTCTGCAACTGCTCCATTGTATATTTCCTGCAGGGAAAGTAAATTGTCATTCGCAGTTGCATACCACGTCCTCGGATATAAATGGCTTCATTGAAGATTTCTGTCACTACTCACTGATTTAATGCATGAATACAAAGCCACTGTATAAGTTTCGTCGAAATCGGAAAAAGGAACTTAAATGTTTTATTTCCTGAGTGTAAAATAATACCCTCATGGTTTTCCAGCCATTTTCGCAAAATTAACTTCTGTCATTTTTTAAAATAATTAAAAATCCCATAAATTGGGGCATAAAAGACATAAATACCTGTAGCAAATTAAAATGCAACGCAGACGAATGTACAAATAAGAGCTTTTCATTATTACCGTGTAGACACGTTAAGTATTTTTTGAAGAAGCCGGATAAGATGAAAAATGAGCAACGCCTTCGCCGGGAATCTAACCACGGACCTTTGGAATACCGGCCCAACGTGCAGACCACTACAGGAGACAGGAGACCATTGGGTGAGCATCTGTGCCGCCATGAAGAGTTTCAGCTTTATTGCTCACTCAGTGTGAACACGTTTATTTAAAATTTTATATTACAATAAAACTTTTGATTTTGACGTATACATAATTTTGACATATACTTGACACACATTGACAGAATTCATATAAATATTAAAAAAATTTTGGATGGTATGTACATAGAATATAAAATGCATAGCATTCTACTACACTACGAAGCAGACCACTGCATACGAAGGCACGCTAAGAAAGTGGGAGAAATACCTTATAACATCAGGTAATTTTTGAAAGCAGGAGAAATGAAAAATAAGCAATGCCTTCACCGGAACTCGAACCACGGACCTCTCGAATACGCGCCGAGTGTTCTGACTACTACACTACGAAGGCATGCTAAGATGGCTGGAGAAATACCTTATATACTCGCCCTTTTAAAGGGTGATTGGGAATTAGGGGACCCAATCGCCAAATCCTGGTGGTGGAGAATCATCATCCACCACCCTTTTTTAGTTCGGGCGCCACTGTATATTTATTAGATTCTTTTCGAAGCAGGAGATGTAAAAAACGAGCAATGACCTCACCGGGACACACGAACCACGGCCCTCTAGAATACGCGCTGAGTGTGTTGACCACTACACCACGAAGGCATGCTAAGAAGACAAAAGAAATACCTTATAAGCGTTTTCGAGATTCATATAACGTACAGTGCAGAGCACATTGCAGTTCATTAATTGTATATGCAAAGCGTGCCTAACTAGCAAGCCTTATAAGGTGCTCAAAACTTGCGCGATGTCCTTGTCATATAGCAAAAAACAGACAGACTACGCTCTGATTCTATCTATCCTCTAAAGCCTTCCTCTTTTTTCTAGCTCATCTGAATATCGCTCCAGCTAGAAATTTACATTCTGGCAGGAAAATGGAAACGAGGAGGTCAGGAAAGTTCATTAATGTAAAATAACTGGTTAAAACTCATTGAGTTCTTAAAACCTTTTTATTTAAGCAGAATTTAGAACATTAACGCGCTCTCTTAAGCTGACAATTTCAGCCGCAGCTCATGGTGATACAGCTAAACAGAACCGTCAAATATAAGTTAAACATGGATTAGTAATCAGACTACACAATTAAATATTACTCGTAGTTAGCTCAGTAATTCTATTGAAGAGTCAAAACGAAAGTGTCGGCAGGGATATAATGCAAAGCCGAATTATTACAACTATCAGAGTTGGCAGGAAACTAACACGCCAAAATGGAAATTCATTTCAGGAAACTACACCTGAAGCCAAAATACACACTACGTCTTAAAATCCAGAAACCTCAGTTATTATTGGCTATCTTATTTGATTCTGGTGAGGAAAACGGAAAGAAGAAGCTACAGTAAAGATTAAAATCATAGTAATTGCTTAATTTAGATAACAACCCTACACATTTTATATTTTATTTCATATTCAGATTATATTTTCATTAACATCCAGCAAATTCGGCAGTTTATATCCATATTTCAGTTTTCAAATCTCTTGTGGTTCCCAGCAATGAGAAATTTTCCCTAATGAAATTTTTTGTATTAGTAACTTTCTGTCGCATTAGCAATGCTTCATGCAAACGTGAACTTCAAAGTTCAGGTATAAATAAGCTTTCTGACATAAGAAATTGCATTTCCTTGCTCCTCATTTTTCCCTTTCATCTATAATTTTTATAACATTTCCCTCTCTCCTTCTTTCGTTTTAAGATTTAAAATCCTCGTTTCCCCTCGACCTCTTCTGCGGGATCTCAACTCTTGTAGTTGGGAATTTGCAGCCACAAACTTGGAGAAGAAATGTCTCGGAATTTTAAAAAAGTCATTCTGCTTCGAAATGAAATTTCTTTTAGGGGTTGAAATCTTTCTCTTCTTTTGTTCTCGCAATCTATTTTTAACGGAGCTTCCGAGCAGCGCTCTTAGAAAGAAAGAATATATACAAAGAACGTTTCCGTTAATTCAAGAGCCTTGTAATTTTAACGAGTGTAAGATTTATGGTTAAAATTCTGAGAAAGACTGCAATTTCATTCACCAAGGTACACAGTTTCTGTAGCTTTATATTAAATAATAAAAATTAGGAATTCTTGTACCGGGAAAAAATTGCATTTGAATGCTCAGAAACGATTTCTAGATTTGTGTTGTACCCAATAACATTGACTCGGCCTCATCAAACATAAGTATTACATGCTTGTAAATTAGTAATATTTTGTAGGGTTACTCTTGTTACTGAAGCTAAAGACCTGCAGATCCTACTAGGCAGACAGGGAATCATTGCTACATCTGAAACAGTTACAAGTACAGAAGAAGGTTTAAAATGATCCTTTTATTTTAGTCTCATTATTTAAATATAAATGTGCAACAGGTGCTACAGACAAAACCACTACTCGTGATTATTTTAATTAAGCATTAACAGATAACTCAATCTCTGATGAAATAGTCTAAGAATGCATTCAATAGAATAAGCTGGCTCAAAGTATTTTTCAGAAAGCCTCGTCTAGCTTGAATGCTAAAGCGAGAATATTAATTTTAAGCAGAGCTGTCGAAAATATACTAACAACAAACGCAACTGCCAGAAACTCTCTCTACTAAAGAATCAAAACCTCAGCCACGTTGAAAAGGCCAATTTTGGCGAAAAAAAATGGCAATTTTCTTTTATTCGCTGATTGGATAGATTGTTTATTTAGCTTATTATTAACCAAAACTGATCCGCTTTTGTTTCTACGTTAATAAGAAACCGAGATATTAAGCATTTCATAAGGACGCAAACACCGGAAATGGGCTGCGCATTTCAAAGGGTTGAAAAGAGCTAGAAATAGACATAAATTCCTTGTTACCTTTGAAATGTAATGTAAAGACTTTTAAAGAGAGGGAATTAATAGAATCTTATCTGTAATCTGTGCAGCAACATGAAATTATTTCCAATAAAATGCAGCAATTTTAGTAATTACCTGTTGAAAGCGTTATGTCCTAGCATCTGAGTTTGATTTGATTCGAAACATTGCATGCTGCAATTAGATTTATCTTTGATTATTTTTAATAACATTCGAGTTAATAAAGGGTGATAAAAAATCGAAGCCGTGTTTGTAAACGAAAATACGTAAGGAACAAATTTATGAAACGGGTTTCGAAGGAAATTGAGAATAATATTAATAAAGCAAATCGCATCGAGTAAAGTGAAACTAAAATGCTTCTCATCGGCAGGAGATGTTTTTGAAAGTGATTTGTGACGTAAAAGATATTTATATTTAAGTATTGTCACCAAATATGAACGCATAAGTCATATTCAGAAGCCGCGTTCCAGAGTTAGAAAATTGAAGGGAAAACAAAAATATCTTGATGGAGGGGTCAACGTCGCTCACTAATGGATGTCTTTATTGACAAACTTCAAAATAGATTTAGAATCAGGAACAATGAATGGAAAGTGCTGTAATTGCTCCATTTTTTCACACTTTCTCTAGTGCAAAACTACCTATACATGATCAGTGCCCAGATGGACCAGACATTTTTTGTAAATACGAGTATAAGCGAGCTGTATCAGTTAGAAGAGTGCACACAAACAAATCCAAACGACTGGGCCAAAGAATGTAATTAATATTCTTCAAAGTGTATATAAAACAATGTAAGCAGAATCTATTTTATAAAATTTATAAATATTTGTACAATTTTTAATATGAATTGATATAAAGTGAAAAACAGCATATTTTCGTTTTTAATATTTTCCAACAAACGCATTTGCAGTCCTTAGCATATATATTAAGGTCCTATTTTAAAACCTTCAAAATGCGAGATAAAGGTAGAAAAGTGCTTATAAAGAAAGACACAAAAAGCTAACAAAATTTTAACTACATATTTTTTTTTTTTTTAATTTATACCGATGGTTGGCATTGGGGAATTACAAACTCTTAAACTGGGAGGAGGGTATATATAGCTATTATACACTTTAACAGAGGGCTTTTAGGATTACTAGATATTTTAAATTATATAGGTATGCAACATGGTGAATATGCAGTCGAGAGATTTAGTAAGATCGACATGGAGCGAATAAGTAAATAAAAAAAATCACTCACTGCACAGAGTAAAAATTGCCACAAAAAACAACTAAACAGAAAAACAGATAAAACTGAACAAAAGGAAGGTATAACCTATAGTTATAGGGAGTTTTAGGTATCTGGGTCATTTAATAATAAAAATATAGCATTTTAAACTTTAAACGCATTTTTCTCAAAATCTATTTCTTCTAAACTGTGGCTCACTTGGTGCAAGATAAATCAAATTATTACTGTAAATTAATAAAGTATTATTCATACTTTATTTTTATGAAACTTTGTATGCTTAATCTATATACAGTTATCTAGGAAATGACATACCAGAATATTTATATGTTAAATATTTTTGAAATTGGGCCTGTTATTTAAATAATGGCATCGGAAGTTTATCGAAAATCGCATTAAAAAAACTCCTTAAAATCCTACATCATTCCCTAGATAAAAGCATGTAATTTATTATTCTATGACTTTTTTAATGTAACTTTAATATTTTCTCATATAGAATGTTTCAAATTGTATTAAAATTTGCTTAAAATTTCACGTAAATTTAATATTTTTTGCAGGTTAATAATAGTATATGTTACATTTTGATATTCCATAATTAATCTTTGTAGCTAATAAACGAGAAAATGTGTTTATAGTATACCTATATTGCCTTTTTGAAAAAAAAGGTGCTCCGAACGTGGTCAGATACCTTAATTACACTCAGAACTAATTTGCGGTATCAATGCACACATGTAGGCATATTAGGTATCACCGGGTCTTGATAACTTCTAATCTTCCGCTTTATGCCTTATCATTGGAATTCCAAGAAAGAATACTCCGGGGCGTGATCTGAGGATCTCCTATTCTTCTACCACCAATATCTTGAGATGATTTCGGCTCTTCATGTCATTTAAGTCCCCCTTGCCGTAGAGACACTATACTAGGGGTTTTGCAACTTACAGGGATTTCCCCTTCTGGCAGTACTTTCACAATTTCAGGGAAGAATACGGTCAACTTGACAGCGACACTTTGGCTTCACTTAACTGCGTTATATTTCGTTCATAATATAACTCAGAGTGCACAAAATCTATATCATTTATAGAATTATCTAATCGTTGCCACATGCTCCATGGATTCAGCATTTTCAGCATTTCTGATTCAATTAATTCAGTTCTCACTTCGCGACAAGGCAAAAAATACATAAAAACTCAAAATGCCTATATGAAAAATCACGAATTAAATCTTAAACACTTATTTCCTTGAAAAAAATTCCAGAATGGATTAAGCATGATTTAATTCGCAATAATAAAAGAAGGCGTTATCTCTGTTACTGCGAAGCTTACTTTCTCTAGACTGGCAACAAATCTACTATTCTGCTGTGTCAAACGTAAACAAGAAATGGCCGCCATGCAAAAATTGTTAGGCTTAGTGTCACTTGAACAACTTTTAAATTGTTGATAATTCTAAAAATATTGCATACAGATTTACTAAAGTCATAAAAGATAAGAAGATAAGAACTTATTATCTTCCGGTGTTCTTATTCTTAACCGGAAGATAAGAACAGCATGATTCAATCATTTTTAAAGCAAAAAATGCACAGTTTAAAACAGATAAGAATAAAGAAACCGAGATCACTGAGCCGAGTAACAAAGTGGATGTATATATACATATATTTATATACTTTTTTTTGGTGCGGCCGATTGCAACCAAAATACGAATTCACATCTACATGTTATAGCAGTCCTGTATACAAAATTTCAATGTTCTGAGGCTACTTGTTTTTGAGTTATGCGAGATACATACGTACGTACGCACAGACGCCAAGAAAAATTCTCTTTAGAATTCATTTTAAATTAATTTTACAATTTTTTTGGGGGGAAAAGAGTCCTTTATTCTGTCCTTACGTACAAATGTCACGCAAAAACATGGTTAAATTACATTCGATAGCGGGGGAAATGGATATTTGTGTTGAAATATGATACCTGAAACTTTTCGCGATTGCAATACTTCCTTTTTACTTCGTACAAGGAAGTAATAATCTGAATCTAATGAAATATGTATGTAATTTTCAGTTTTTCGAAAGGAGATTTCATCTTCTAGCAATCATGAAAAGAGTAAATAGGGCACAGCATGGTAAGAACCGCAGTACTATATACTTCCAAGCATCCATGCCTTCTCCGGAACTCTTAACCGGGCCTGTGGGTACGGCAGTCTGCATGGCAACCTTCCTGATAGGCACAGGCTAGGGCAGTACCTCTGTATGAGGCTAGTGAAGTTTCTAATCTAGCTAATTGTAAAATGTCCACCTCAGTTTGATATTCCTACAGAGACCAACCTAAGGGCGGCCACCCCTTTTCCCCTAATACCAACTTCTTCGCAACAAATAAAAATGGTTCTGAAGATGTGTTATGACCAAAAATGGCATTAACCGCGTAATGATTTCTTAGGAAAACTGTTGTTTGCATTTAGAAGAGCAGCTAATAGTTATCAACAAAGACACCCTTTTTTTGTTCAAAGCAAAATCTATTTTTTTATGTAAACATAGAATTTATAATAAACACATTTTTAGAAAAGTCAGATTCTGATTTCTCAAGGTCTGAATTTTAATCATTCGTAATACAATAAATGATGATTGTTGTGACAATTATTTTTACAATATTATTACTGTTACATTTTATACTATATTAGAAGGTATTAAAATTTTTCTTGTAAAGCAATTTAAAAAATTAAAAAGTTGTTCTTCCCTGTGGACATATTTATAATTTTATATTAATCCATGTTCTAACCTCCACCAACAAACTCCGCCAAAAAGTACAAATTCAGTTTAACTAATGAATGACAATCTAAGTTCTGGAAGTGAGTATTGGCAATTCAACCACTGGCGCTCATCTGTCATATTCATCTCGATCGGATAACTACACTGGTTTTCGGTTAGCTTTCTGTTTTCTTAGTTTAGAAAATTTGCTTAAGTTAAATTGGTTGATTATTTAAACATGGCAAAGCATATGCAGCCTATCTGCCTAAGGAAAGGAATTACTTCATGGAGGACCTTTCTACGGAAAAATAGCTCGTATTCACGTTACGCTTTGGAAAAATTCCCCAAACCATGCACTCAGTCGGTTTGCCTGAGTTGGACCTCCTCCAGTATTCAGCAGTCTTTAGCAGTTCTGCCAATGGCGGGACCGCTTAAATTAGTAATCAGACTATTAGAATCAAATTTAGTATTCTCTTTGCAGATATTCAAACCAGTATTATGATTTCAGGTATAAAAAGCAGTTTTGTTTACTCGTCTGTATTTAAACTATCAAACGGTAGTGCAAATGAACATTGAGTTACATTGCTATTACTGTATTCAAGTGATGCTCTTGGAATCTTAACTAAGGACGAGAAGATTATCTATTTGCATTACCCAGATTACCCAGCTTGGGAAGATTAAACATGTGTTTAGACTAACTGACGTTAGGTTTTTCTTAGAAGCTGCGGTGTCAAAATTTTAATATTGTTACGTATTTTACATTTAGTTGGCTATTTTTAGTAGAATTGTAATGAAAATTGTTTCATTTCCTCGTGCAATGGAACGCATGACGAATTTTAAGAGAAGCCACGCCGGAAAAAATAAAAATACAAGAGCACGTGCATTTAACATTTAATAAAAGTTTATCACCGTAATTGATATTTAATTTTAAAAAATGTAATTAACTACAATGTTAACTGTAACCGTAATTCTACGCTTTCTGCTTTCCAGAAATTGCTTGAACTCTCTCGTGTGGCCGATTTAAAAAAGCTATAAAAGCCAGAGAGAGAACATCTCAGCTCAGTTGTTTACTAAGTTGTTGTTCAGATAAATGTTATTTGTTGATTGTAGCGAATTCGCAGTGAGATCGGATTAGCTTTCTCTACGCTTTGGATTGAGTTCTATTTAATGTTTTAGTAGTTTAAAATACAGCTACTGATTATATTACGTGATATTGTTGTGGCAATCTGATGTTCGACTGCGTGCACAGCCAATCCACGTCATGTGGTTTATTTAATAACTGCTAGCGCGGCAGTGAACTAACTCACTTCGCCCTTAGCTGGAGCATAGGATGTTTGAATTTTAGTTTAGTAGATTTTGTTATTTCATTCCGTTATTTCAGTTGTGTTTAAAGTTACGGTGTGTGTGAATAAAGGTTATGTTTAAGGAAAAGGAGTCATGTCAGTTCAAGGATATACACCAAGCACATAACCACCACGCCACTATAAAAGGGTGACCCGGCGTCAACGACCATAAAATGGCGATCCGGCTACTCGCATGAAGCTTATACTGGTTGTTCGTTCAAGAGCTTGGTTCCAGAACTTTTGTGTTTTCCTTCAGCCCCTGACATGGAGGAAACAGCAGCCGTCAAGATTCCAATTTACAATCCGATTGACTCGGCATTGTAATTTGCTATGTGGGAAGCAACTTTTGCTTTAGCCGCGCCCAAGCCTATTACGGATTCGAAGACAAAATTTAACTACTGCGTCGCTCATTTGCCGCAGAAAATTGCTGCGTTGGTTAGAGATATTCTCCGGGAACGTACAGATGCTTCTTACGAAGACCTCAAAGCTGCTATTACGGAACACTGTGGAGAAAGCAGTACGAGTGAAATACAGAAATTACTCACCGGCCAGCAACTTGGAGATAGGAAGCCATCAGAACTTCTTCGTGCAATGAGTAGGCGGGCTGAAAAATACAATGTGACTGACTCATTGTTACTGGAATTATTCATGCACCAGATGCCGCCAAATGTTCAGTCTATTCTAGCTTCGGTTGAGCCGCTCGATTCATCGAAAGCTGCCAGTATCGCGGATAGAATATTGGAAGTTACAGCCGCTCAGGTAAGCGAAGTTTCTTCTCGTGTATCTCTCAGTGTCTGTGAGAAATCTAAATTGGATTCCCTGCTGGAGGAAGTGTGCAAATCGCGTAGCGAGGTTTTGTCTCTACGACGATCACGCAGTGTTTCCAAAAATCGCTATAACAGGAAGCGAAGCCCTTCAGCTAAAGCTGCTTCGAACTGTTCCTATTGTTGGTATCATCATAAATTTGGTGACAAAGCTAAAAAGTGTGTTCCACCATGTACATTCCAGGGAAAGTGTAGTGGCGACATGCGCTTTACCCTCTGAGTCTTGTCGCCTTTTCAATAAAGACAGGAAATCGAATAGAATATTTTTGTGCGACACTGGCTCAGACCTCATTCTTCTTTCAGCAACCAGACGGGAAGCGCGTCAAACACCTATTATGACGTTTTCTGCAGCAAATGGTACCCCTATTCTAGTTTATGGACAAAAAACGTTAAGTATTGACCTTGAATTTCGTCGTAATTTTAATTTTACTTTTTATGTGTGTAAAGTGTCAACAAATATTGTTGGATCTGATTTCTTGCATTATTTTGATTTATTACCTGATTTAAGGAACAAAAAACTTGTTGATTTAAAAACACATTTAAAAATTAACTGGAGTGTAATTAACACATATTTATATTCTGTTAAAACAATTATTACAAATTTTATTTATGATAAATTACTGTCTAACTATTCTTCACTGTCAAAGCTTCCTGATCTCAATGAGACTGTTAAGCATAATACTATGCATTTCATTGAAACCATTGGTCCTCCTGTTTCATGTAAGCCAATGAAATTAGCTCCAGATAGATTAAAAATTGCTAAGCATGAAATTCAGAAAATGATCAATTTAGGTCACATGCGACCCTTTAAAAGTAATTACTCCTCTCCTCTTCACATGGTGTCAAAAAACGGCGCAAACGAATTGAGACCTGTGGGATATTTTCGGAGGTTAAACGCTCAGACAGTGAGGGATAAGTATCCTATTCCCAATATTTACGATTTTGCAGCGGAGTTACATGGAACAAAGGTATTTTCTCGATTAGATTTGGTTAAAGCATATCACCAAATTCCAATTAATCCTTCTGATATCCATAAAACGGCTATTGCCACTCCTTTTGGACTTTTTGAGAGCACAAGAATGCAATTTGGGTTATGCAAAGCAGCTGCAACCTTTCAACGCTTTATTGATGAAGTAACTCGCGAGCTGCCAGGAGTATTTGCTTTTGTCGACGATATATTGATAGCGTCAAAAGACGAAAATGAGCATTCTTTACAATTAAAAGCCCTTTTTGGAAGATTAAGTAATTCCGGGTTAAGACTTAATGTATCTAAATGCAGTTTTGGCTTAACTTCTTTAGAATTTTTGGTTATTAATTCTAAAGAATGTTCATGTATCTGAACAGGGTTTAAAACCTTCACCCGAGAGGGTAGAAGCTATTCAAAAATTTCCTAAACCAAACGCATTAACTCAGTTAAGGAAATTTCTTGGCATATTTAATTTTTACAGACGTTTTGTTCTAAGAGCTTCACGTGTTTTAGTTCCCTTGAATAGGTTACTGGAAGGCCGCATTAATAAAAGGAAACCTTTACAACCAAGCAAAACAAAAGAATATCCTCTCGAATGGGACGACGAAGCCGAGAAAGCATTCGAAAATGCAAAAAAGGCAATTGCTGAGACAACCCTTCTCAAACACCCAATGCCTGGTGCGACTTTGAAACTTTGTACTGATGCATCGGACGTTGCGGTTGGTAGCTCATTAATGCAACTGCATAATTCAGTTTGGGAACCCACTGCGTTTCTATCCGTTAAACTCAGCAAAAGTGAAAGGAAATAGTCAACTTATGATAGAGAACTATTGGCAATTTATTTGTCTATTAGGAAGTTTCCGCACATGCTTGAAGGCAGGGTCTTTACAATCTACACTGACTAAAAGCCCTTAATATATGCTTTTAAGCAGAAGCTCGAAAAGTGTTCTCCACGACAACTTCGTTATCTTGATTTTATTGGCCAATTTTCCACTGACATACGATACATCAAAGGTCGTGACAATATCGTTGCTGATGCCTTATCTAGGGTAGAAATAGATGCAGTATCTGATAATCAATACATTGATTATAAAAAGTTATCCGAAGCAAAAATTCAGGATTCTGAAATTCAAAATTACTTATCTCAATCTTCACCAGCTTTTAAATTTGAGAAACATTACTTTCCTTTAGAAGATATTACTCTTTACTGTAATATGGACATAGGTATACCTCTACCGTTCATACCTGAATCTTTTCACTCTAAAATATTTCAGAAGATTCACTGTCTTTCTCATGCCAGTAAACTTCAACTTCAACAAAGCTAATTACTAAGCGCTATTTTTGGCCTAATATGAAAAACTTTATTAAAACTGCAATTCAATCATGTCTACAATACCAACGTTCTAAAATTCATAGGCATATGAAATCACCGTTGGGTACCTTTTCCTTGCCTGATGCAAGATCTGCACATATCCATATTTATTTCATAGGTCCTCTTCCACCGTCTGAAGGTAACCGTTATTGCATGACAATTATTGACAGGTTTACCAGATGGCCAGATGTCATACCTACTGTCGACATGTCAGCTCAGACGACTTCCAAAGTGTTAGTACGTAACTGGATGGCAAGATTTGGCTGCCCGGTATCAATAACAACTGATCAAGGCCGAAATTTTAAATCTCACTTGTTTAAAGATTTAATGAACATTTTGGGTACACATCGCATTAAAAATACTGCTTATCATCCTCAGTCCAATGGACTGATTGAGAGATTTCATAGGCAATTTAAAAGTTCAATAATGGCTCATAACAACCCAAAATGGACTGAAATTCTCCCTATTGTTCTGTTGGGTATTAGATCTGCCATTAAGAAAGATATAAATGCTACTTGCGCTGAACTTGTCTACGGTACTACACTTAGATTACCGTCAGATATGCTAAATGCTACAAATATTGTATCGCCTACTGAATCTTATGTGTCACAACTTCGATCAGTCATGCATTTAGTTAGACCTATTCCAACCTCTAGGCATATTCAGTCACCAATTTATGTACATCCAGCACTTCAAACCTGTTCTCATGTATTTCTGCGTATCGATTCTGTTAAACCACCTCTAACTCCATCTTACACAGGTCCTCATACCGTGGTTAAACGAATGGAAAAAAATTTTATTATTGAGGTAAATAACAAAAAGATTACAGTTACAATCGATCGTTTGAAACCAGCATATATGTTGTTAGAATGTATAAATTCATCTGTAATTCCTCAGTTTCCACAGGAAGTCTGCGAAGACTCAAAAATTGTTCCAAAACAAGTAGCTACCCGAAGTGGACGTCGTATTCATTTCCCTAATTACTGTAAATTGATTAAAGTTTTCTCTTGTGGTTTGTTGCAATGTTACAGTGTATAAATACTTGATTTTTTTTTTTTTTTTTTTTTTTTTTTTTTTTTTTTTTTTGGCATACGTATTGAGAGTTGCATAAAATGCTTATTAACTTTTCATTATTTTTGTTTAACTAAGTTATGCATTGTATGGGTATATATTCCAATCAGAATTGTAAATGTATTATTACTATTCATATATTTGTATTTCTTTTTGTATGTACTATTTTAAAGTATAACTGTTATTTGAATGCGCATATCTTAAATTGGAAATTTACAGCCAACCCCTTTTGTGTCGTGACTGTGTCACTGGGGGGATACTCTGTGGCAATCTGATGTTCGACTGCGTGCGCAGCCAATACACGTCATGTGGTTTATGTAATAACTGCTAGCGCGGCAGTGAACTAACTCACTTCGCCCTTAGCTGGAGCATAGGATGTTTGAATTTTAGTTTAGTAGATTTTGTTATTTCATTCCGTTATTTCAGTTGTGTTTAAAGTTACGGTGTGTGTGAATAAAGGTTATGTTTAAGGAAAAGGAGTCATGTTAGTTCAAGGATATACACCAAGCACATAACCACCACGCCACTATATTGTGATATTGTACAAATATCTTTGAGGAATGATCCACCGTTTTGTTATATTCCTTGTGACTAGAATTAACTTCATTAACTTTTCATCGTACTTGTTCATTCAGTCTATTACAAACCCGTACTCACGCAACAATATTTTAATTATTTTGCTGAGTAACAGATTTAAATAGCTGGTAACTTGGCAGATTATTTTTACTTTATTCATTCGTATACCGTTCTATCGCACTATAATGAATCCTCCCGCTTGTCAATAACCATTTCGCAGAGCTGTTCTGTCCTGAAAATAAATATGTGCACGCTATTTGCTTTGGAGATTTGATCCTGGGTCAGGATTTGATCCAGAATACAGGTGAATCGGAACAAGGAAGTAAAACTTTAGGGAGTGACTGAAAGCAGCTATACAAGCAATATTCCTCATATAACGTCTGGGCGAAATGCATCTCATATAACGCTGATTCAGCACGAACTGTATGCATATAACTATGATCCATTTAGACCCATATAGTTGTTCTGAAAAAAAAAGGGGGGGAAAAGGATGACTTCTAGAAAAAAGGGATGTATTAATGAAGAAATAATTAATTTGTGTTCACAATAAGTGGGTCGATTAGTTGGTAATTATAAATTAGTTCATATTTATACGTAAATACATGTAATCATATTATAAAAAAAAGAAAAGTTTCAAACTTTTTGCTACCTACCAAAAACTGCCTTCCAGCTTACTGGATATTAAACGACAGTTGATAATAATCCCTACTTTTTCTATTTTAAGAACCACTGCTGCAATGAACTGCTGCCCGAAGTGCTATAAACTCAGCCTGAAGCACTGTGTTGACGTAATTTAATCTTTGTACTCAAGTGAATAAAGTAATGGTGCCTCAAACTGCACAAATAGCATAGCTCATGGCCTTGTCATCGGTAAAAACTGCATATGACTCCGAAGATAATACGGAGTTTGTAGTTTTATACTATGTCGGCCCTCTCTCCAGATCTCTTGCCAACTGTAAACATCTGATCAGTGTTTGCAGAAAGATTGGTACGATAAACATTGGCCATTCCGTACGACAGATAAGGCGTAGAGTTGACGCCACATGGACTACAGTTGCCATAATTACAAACCAAAGTTTGTATCCACTCCATTATAGCAGTATAGTAGCTGCTCTTATCTACAGAAATGGTTACTCGGAGTTTTGATTTCTAAACGTTCTGTTCCCCCAAATTACCAGAAATTTTAATCGTTTCTTCCATTCATTATATTGTAAATAAATAAAAAAATTTTAACTACTTTTTTTCAGAATGTAGCAATTTTAATGCCAGTAACTTATGTAATGAGTATATATTTTTTTCATTTAGTTCTGCATGTTTTATTCATAACTAGAGGGCTAGGACCAAAGCATTATGCATTATTTATAAATTCTTTATACTAAAAAACTGAAAATAAACTAACTGTTAACTTAATGGTAACTAGCGGGCTATTGCCAAAGCATTATTTATAAATTCTTTGTACTGAAAAACTGAAAATAAACTAACTATTAACTTAATGGGCTATTAACAAAGTTGCTAGCTGCGACAAAACCATATTTATGAGTTCTATGTACACCTTTAAAAAAATCTGATGTGTACACCACATAACTTCCTTGTAAGGAATATTAAATTATACGCATTTTTTCTTGCATTTTCTTTAAACTTATTGGATTTAATTATATCTACTTCGCCGACAGCGCATAAACCACAATAGAATAAGTGCATTCTTTAAAATTCACTCTATTTGTTTACCATAGCGATACTCTGGCGCTAGGTTCACTTGACAATATTATATTTCGTTCATATTATAACTCAGAATGCACAAAATTTGTATCATTTAAAAAATTATCTAATCGTTGCCACATGTTCTATTCAAGTACTATAATAAAGCTAGAAGTAAATAAGAAGTAAGTAAGAAGAAGATGTATAAAAGAAATTAAGCAAACAAAACAAAAAAGAAACAGTTTTTCCCAAACGATTCAGTATTTCTCATTTAATTCATTCAATTCTCACTTCACGACAAGGCAAAAATACATAAAGACTCAAAATATCTCTACTAAAAATTACTAATTATTAAAAATTAAATTATTAAAAATTAAGTAAATCTTAAACACTTATTTCCTCGAAAAAATTCCAGAAAGGATTAAGCATGATTTAAATCGCAATAATAAATAAAAGAGTTATCTTTGTTGTTGCAAAGCTTAATCTCTCTAGATTGGCAACAAATATACTATTCTGCTGTTTCAAATGTAAACAAGCAATGGCCGCCATCAAAATAGGCTTAGTGGCACTTAAACACTTTAAATTGTTGATAATTTTAAAAATATTGCATACAGATTTACTAAAGGCATAAAACCCTTAACCGGAAGATAAAAACAACATAATTCAATCATTTTTAAAGAAAAAAATGTACAATTTACAAACATATACGAGTAAATGAAATAAAGAAACTGAGATCACTGAGCCGGGTAACAGCGTGGATATATTTATAAATATATTTATATACGTTTGACGCGGCCGATTGAAACCAAAATACGAGGTGCACATCTACATGTTATAGTAGTCCCTATATACAAAATTTCAACGATCTGAAGCTACTCATTTTTGAGTTATGCGAGATACGTACGTACGTACATACGTTAGTACAGACGCCACGAAGAATTCTCTTCAGAATTAATTTTAAATGTTTACTTTTTTTGGAGGAAAAGAGTCTTTTATTCTGTCGTTACGTACAGATATCACGCAAAAACATCGTTAAATTGCGTTCGAAAGCGGTCAAAGTAGATATTATCGTTGAAATATGCTGCCTGAAGCTTTTCGCGATTACAATACTTCCTTTTTACTTCGTACAAGGAAGTAAAAAGTGCATAAAAACGTTTCAAAATGAATGAAATCCTTCCAAGCAAACAGTTCATTCCTTCCAAGTAAACAACCAATTCGTATTTTTTTTTTTTTTTTTTTTTTTTTTTTTTTTTTTGTTGTTGTTGTTGTTGTTGCCAAACCAAGAAACAAAAAATGCTGACACTTCAGATTAATACGTAGAGGTATGACGTCATGATTGAAATTTAATGTAATATAACAACTTTTCCTCAATATCAATAAAAGAATTAACGTCGGAATAACATACCCATCTGATCTCCCTCATTCTTCAGAAAGAAATGCTGTTAATTTTCTTCAATTTATCAATAAAATCGTAGATGATTCGCCTGTAACTTGCTATACTGATGGCAGCAAAATTGATGGCAAGGTTGGTCTCGCATTTGTTGTCTTCAAAAATGGTCTTCAATTTGAGAACTTTCAATTTAGAATTAGCGAGGAATGTACCGTTTTTATAGCTCTACTTTTGTGCTTAAACTTCGCCATCAAATGGGTCTCTGAACAAAATAGTGCTGTTTCAGACTATCTCATTTGTACTGATACCCTTTCATCCTTGGAGGTCTTAAAATGTATTTCTTCTTCTAATAATATCATTATCGAGATTCAAAAAAGAACTGAAAAACCTAAAAGATAAAAATATTTCGGTTGCATTTTCCTTTGTTCGTGGTCATACAGGTGTTGTTGGGAACGAACGAGCCGATTTCCTTGCTAAGACTGCGACTAAGCGGGAAATTGACACTTTTGTCAGTATCCCTAATTCCTTTTATAAGAAGGTCATGTATGAAAGTATTGTGAAGTCGTGGAACCACGAATATAAAGATAAAGGGAGCTTAACTAAGAGACTTTTCCCTTCCATCAAAATGAGACTGTTATGTCATCACTTCTTCACAAACAATAAATTATCCCAATTTCTTACTGGACATGGAAATTTCAAAGTCATTTGAAGAGATTTGAGTTGAGCCCCAAATCTGTCTGTGATTGTAGCCTCGGTGGCGAAGAGAATGTTTAACATGTGCTTCTTCTATGTCCTAAATATGAGAGCGAAAGAAAAGTCTTGAAACTGGGACTGAAAAATTTTAATATTAACTGTCCTCCAGAATTTTACCAATTTATTTCCGAGAGAAGTGCTTTTGACACTTTTTGTCAATTCATTATAAAACTTTGTAATCATCCTTAATTTTATTCCAGTTTTTTTTTCTTCTGTTTATTATGTATTGTGTTTCATACTTACTTCTGTAAGCCCCATGTGATACTATGTGGTACATGGGGAACTATTGTGTTTCTTTAATAAAACAAAATAACATATCGTGTCAATTCTCTTAACGTGAAACAAAAAAGTTGCCAATAGTAGTTATTTATTTAAAATTCTGACATTAACCAACATTTTTTGACATACAATGACGCCACACGAAATCGCGTGCTTTCTTCGACGCCAGAACAGGACCTTACATATTAATAGGTCTTTAATTTTTGGCAATGATACTTTTTTATTTCATATTTTGTAAAACTGACGAATTTTCTTATTAACAAAGTTTACGATTTGAAAGCTAGCAGTGGCAACACTTTTCGAAATAAAGCAGACTTCAGCATGCCACTGTTGCCACTCGGATAAATGAGGGCAAAAATTAGTTTTTTCAGAGTTTTTAATTAATATATCGACTGATTAAAGTTGCACGAAGATGAGAATGGTCAAAATGGCTTCCCACGAATTTTTGGAATCCAGGGGTACCTTTTCGAAACTCAACTCCCTGCCGTTCAGGAGGAGATGATACCACAAACAAACAAAAAAATAAATAAACAGACGCACACAGCACACAATGCTTAGTTTTATTGGTAATAAAACTAAGTTCTCTAACTTACGATTTTCTGAAACTCATTCTCTTTAACGTACACTTCTTTCCTTCTCCAACGTCCATTAAATCGAGAGTTTAAATTAACACTTAGAAGCGTTGGATTTCTTTGAAATCAGCAAAATTTATACTTCATCCATATATCTATTAAAGGAATAACTGAGAATGAAATTTTCTTTGTTAGCTGAAACCTGAATAAAATAGCCACTCTTCCCTGTTTTTGTATGCACATGTTAATTAACATGAACAGAAATAAAAAAAATAATTTTCATCACCATCATTATGAAATGCTGACTTATAAATATTGCAAGAGATCGAACTTAGTTTTATAGTGAAATGAAACGAATTAAGGAAAAAATTTTCATTTTTCTAAGCGTGAATAATCAATAAGGATCCGAAACTCCCTTAATGAAGTGGTTTTATACGCATTCGTCCCATCGATCGCTTGGAGCTGTTAATTAAGGCCGACATTCTATTGAATCATCCATTAAAGGAGTCTTTTTAAAAGAAAAGTTCTAGCATCTGACTCGTTATAAATTATTAAATAATAAATATCTGAAAATGGGAATTTCGTTTTATTTTCATTTATGGTGCTTCAAATAAAGAATAAAAATAAATGTGCATTCCATTTGAACAGATGTTTCGCATATTTCAAAATGTTTAATAATTACTTGAGCCCTGAATTTTATAAAAACTTAATTTTAATCCACTGTTAAGGAAATTCTGAAAAGGATTGTATACTGAAGTTGAACCTATTACAAATATAAAAGCGATATGCGCTTTTCGATGTGAATTTATCTTTCGCATTTATCTTTCGATGTGGATTTATCTTTTGCATTTAGCTTTCTTTCGATATGAATTTATCTGGACTTCGAGAAGTAATCTCGAATTTTCAGGCACATATATCCGTCGGGACTTTTTCCGTTTTTTTAAACCATGCGCTAATTCCCGATTCCCTATATCAACAAACATTACTATTAATTGTTAAAATTTAGATCTTCCACTAAAAATAAGCTTTGTGTAAAAAGTTTTAGCTAGTTACAAACTTAAGTTTTATTTTTTTTAAGCAACGAAAGAGAAGCTAAACTACAGGAAAGAAACATTTATGTACATTTATTTATTTATTTATTTTTTTTTTTCAGAATGGCAAAAGCTTCAATTGTATCTAATTAATGAAAACGTACGCGGCGGAAACAAAAAAGGAGGGCAGTTTATATCTCCCGTTCTACTGGGCCGATTGAAGAAATTCAAATTACGTTTTCCATGTCTCGAAAGCACGACGTAGGATATATATTAGATTTATATATAGCTTTGTTCTAACATAGGTATTTTGAAACAAAATGACTTTTTCTAAAATAACATACCAATTTTTTTTTCATATTTCGATTCTACGACTCAAATTATGCCTAGATATTAAATTTTGTAATTTTTGGTGAGAAATTTATGAAGAAATTTAAAATTTATCTTCTCGAATGCTTTTCAGTTTGTGCCAAGAATAATTCACTTGGCGAACATCTTAATTTATAGCAACCTTTTCTTTTCCTTTTTCTTCAATGTCCACGAGCGGAAAAAAAGGCATCGTTCATACTTTCAAATAATTTTAACATAGTGCGTAAACCTTATTTTCGTTATTATCGCTTATAATAAATACGCCAAATTTCAAAACGTACCAAAATGTAAATTCACGTATGTGTTAGGAAATTTTGAATAAAAAGCTCTTAATTTTTTGTAGGTGTGCTTAGAAATACATCTACTTTAAGATGATGGCAAAACAAATTCAAAATGTTTTTCGAAAAATTTATAAAAAGTATTTAAAAATACAAATTTTAAAAATAAATCACAAAACATGGGCTAATTATATTTGGATTAAGCCTAAATTTCGAAATCTGGAACAAGGAATGAAGTAAGTTTAATAAAAAAGAGATATCAATAAATATATATCAAATTCAATGAACGCAGAGTAGTTAAAACTTTGAGAGCTAATATTTTAAAACCTACACGTGCGATTTTTTAAAACCTACACGAACTTGGCAATTTGGCATGATTCGAATCGTAGAATCGAAATTTGAAAACAATTGGCATGTCATTTCAGAAAAAGTCCAATTTTATGTCAAAATACCTGTATTAGAGCAATGCTTTATATAAATCTAATACTTATCCTAAGTCGCGCTTTCGAGGCGTGAAAAACGCAAGTTGAATTTCGTCAATCGGCCTGCTAGAACTAAAGATATATATCTGTTCCATTTTTTTCGCAGTATACATTATGAATTCATATCTTGAATGCCAATTACTACTGAAATTGGCACACTGTCTCCATGGTTGAAGACCGTTTATTTTTCCAAAATATTTCATAACCGCCTTTCTGAATAAATTCTATAAATTAATGCTTCATACTTAAGAATATATCCAAATCAGTTCCAGAAGAAGAAATATTTAGAGATCTGACAGGTAGGAAATTTCCCATTTTAAAGGTCAAGCAGTTTCCTAGAAAAATAGAAGATACCATTATCAAGTTACCGACTTACTTCGTTAAACTAAAAAGTACCACAGCAGGTCGGGCCATATTTACAACATTTTCAATTATAATATAAACAACCTATAAACAACATTTTCAATTTTAATGTCAGAATAGAACCCTATAGACGCACAGTTAACCTCCCAACGCTGTGCTTTCGTTTACAGCGGTTTGGGCATACTCAACACAGATGATGTGTTGAGTATGCCCAAACTATGAGTATGAGTATGAATCAAACCCAAGTATGAGTTGTTTTACCCTCAAAAGATGCTATGAATGCGGAAAAGATCATTGGAACAAAGAAATGTAAAATCTCTGATGAAAAATAGCTCATCTGCGTAGTATGTGTTCAAAACCACGTCAGTTCATTTGTCAGGACTGCTGTTCCTTCTAATTGCCTTTGAAAACATAACTGGATTGCGGAGTAGGAACAGGGAGTTTACTCAAAACTATGTTCGTGCGTATGGTAAAAAGATACAGTACAAATACGAAGGGTTAAATTTACCCTTTATTTCTCGTAGCGTACAACCGTTCCCGCACTTCGGGATACAGAGACCAAACCTTATGGTCCAAAACGTAGAAAATAAGGAGTTAACTAAAATAAATAATAACTAAACGTAGATGCTCTAAAGTCAGTAGCAACGCAAAGATTGTCCTTTTAACATATATGTACTTTTAACATATATATATGTCCTTTTAACAACTATGTATATACAGAGCACAATGAAAAAAAAAATAATACGTCTTCAAATATCAAGGAGAACTAAGCTCTGGCCTTAAAGGCAGATATGAATTGACTAGCATAAGAAAAGAAGCGTTAAATGAATAAAATAAACACATTTTATCCATATATTATAAGAATTTTCACTGTTTTTCCATAACAATATATAAGAAACTGAAAAATCATACAACTGCTCGAAGCGATGTTCTTATAATCATAAATTTATCAAGCCTTTCAGCCTAAATTTTGATTGCTTTCCTTTGAAATGCAGAAAAGAATGCTTATCAGTATTTTAAAAATGAAAAATTACCCATATGATATTCAAACAGCACAAAAAATTTACATATATGTAAGATAAAATATCTCATTTTAACACCACATGACTATTAAATTATGCACATTTTTTGCTGCATTTCGTTTAAATTCATTTCCCCGAATTTCATTACAAATATACTTTTTATTCAATCAATTCAGTTCTCATTTCGTGGCAAGGAAAAAAACACATAAAAACTCAAAACATCTTCATTAAAAATTGCAAAATAAAGAAAAACCTAAAACTCCAAATAGAGTTAAAAACCGTTAAAAACAATTTTTACAATTAAAATCAGATTTTAAATTAATTAAAACCTCACAGAAAGACAGAATTTTCGGAGAACGAAACTTTTGGCCCCACTCGGCAAAAAGATACTGAAGTTGGCGCAGAAACTGACTTAATTCATTATGCTACTAAGCTCCAAATGGAAACAAAGGGCGGCCTTGTTAAGCTCAGTATAACTTCAAAAACTTTTAAATTGTTGATAATTCTACAACTATTGCATGCAGATTAACTAAAAGCGTAAAAACCTTAGCCGGAATATAACAGTATAATTCAATCACATTTAAAGCAAGCTACTGTGCTTACTACAAACTAGCATGTAATGTGTAAGTGCATGTTCCAGTTTAAGCCCTTATGAATCCCTCTTATTTTCGATTGAAGAGCTTTGTAAGGTATTTTCCTCTTTCCTTATCGCGTGCCTTCGGTGTGTGATTGGACAGCACGACCGGCTAGCAGTCAGTTAGTCCGGAGTTCGTGTCCAGAGAAAGTACTGCACATTTTTCCTCTTTCCTGTTTCCAGAAAACCTAATAAGTCGACAACGGGAGCTCGAACTAAAATGTGGTCGAAAATAATTCGTCCCAAATATTGGAGAATGTAGGAGTATACATCACAAAAGCAAGCGGAATTCCTTACCGCGTGCTTTTGTGATGTAACGTCCAGCTACCAAACAGAAACCCTGAAATCGAGTCTTGGTAAGGGCATTGCACATTTTTCAGGTTTCCTGCTTCGTAAAAATAATAACACAAGAAATTCTCTAAAAAAAAGTGTCTGTGTCTGTCAGTTCATTACTTTTATCCGCCTGTGTCTTGCAAGTCGTTACATTATGCTCTTTCGACAAACTGAAGAAAAAAATTCCGATTTCAAAGAAAAGAAGAAAGGCAGGCGAAAGTTTTCATTTCCAAAGATTTAAAGCATAATCATATACGATATGAAAGTATAGGTGATTTTCTCGTAGCTTGAACTCAGACGAAATAAGAATTAAATAAACAGAAATTTCTAATTAAGCAAATTATTTCATTTATTATTAAAATACTAAGCAAAACAAAAGATACCGCAAAATTTTCTTATTTAATAATTTCAATTACTAAGTATATACCTTAGTTCACAATTTACTTATTTAAAAAATCCATTTAAGAAGAATATCACTTTATGAAGATTTTATTTATTAAATAATTATTAAGAGGGCGAAATAAAGCTCTGAAGAAATGCAGTTTTCTTTCAACTTCAAGTTTCCTTCATTACACCCTAACAAGACTGGAAAAACGTAAAAAGTAAATATTGTGGAAGACTGTTGTACGGTTAGAATGATCCATAAAAGCCATTATCGAGATCTTGATACGTCAGCGGAATTTGTAGAATCATTCATTTCTCGCCCACGATTTTTATCCAGTGTAAATCACGATATATGCAAAATAAACGCATTTCAGTTGTTTTGTTTTTCCGTCGACTGTATACATGATATCTGGGAGCCACATTTATTTCCATACGAAACAGAGAACGATGAAACAGAGTATTTACATACTTGGTGGTGTTGGGTGGTTCTCTTGGTGGTTTAACCAGAGGTTGCCAGAAATAAAAAGGTGCAGCAGTAAGCTTTTTGAGTCTCAGTTTCAAAGATGAGTTTCAGTTTCAGCAGCAGAGATAACAATTTTACTTAAAATAAAAATAAAAAAGTTAAAGAACAGAAAACAAAAAATTCTGAAAGGATTTAGATTTTAATGTCTCACCTGAGGATTGATTAAGGTTTTTATACTCTCTCTGAGCACAGCAGCTTACCAACTTCGTTTGCTCACTTGATTTGCTACTCAGTAACAGAAATTTGAAAGTTAAATATCTTGTGCTTTATGGAATGGCAACAGACTGCTGCTAGGAAATAATAAGTATTCTATTTGAGGCAGTGGCAACGTATTGCATTCATATCGCCGAAATTATGGAGTAACATTAAGATTACATTTTACCGAATAACCACAGTTTGACGCGCTGGAGATAAGAATGTTCAATTTCGAACAGTGTTGCCACGTCTCGCTTTCAAATCGGTAAGTTTTTTATAAATCATTCTCTAAATTTATTCACGCTTTCAAATCGATGACTGTTACACAATTCATTAAATTTTTTCAAAATATGAAATAAATCAAAAAACGTTTTTTTGAATCTAACGTCTTTCAGATTTTATATAACGTCCAAAGGAGTTTTTTTAACATTTTTTGTGTTACCTTTATTTATTAAATATCATGGTCTTCGCACTTAAGTCGAATAAAATTCAATTCAAGAGCAGTATCACAAAATACTTAAAAACAGCATACCTTTGAAATTTCCGATAGAACGTCTTTCGCTATGGGGATAAAAATGTTTCTCCCCCCTTGTACAGTGTTGTTATTACTCTCCTTGAAATCGTTGAGTTTGTCAAATAAAAACTCTTTAAATGTGAAATATGGATGTGGATATGGAGAAATGTGGTGGACACCCATTGTTTAACAATTAACAAAATGTGAAATAGATAATAAAAAAAATTAATTTAAGATTCGGGCTTCCAGGTGCCCATGCTCGGGTGGAGGATTTCGTTATTCAAAATTTGATGGCTCTAGGTACCGTCGTTTTCGCACAATGTGAGAAACATACCTAGATTCATGCACATTTTCCTTTATTTAATTTCTCTTAAATTAATACTGGGCGTAATAGGTTTTAGCAACAGTGCTCCAAGCAAGAATACCGTATACTAAAATAGGTCGAATCATAGTGAGATAAAGCATACGTTTTGTTCTTATGTGAAGTACTTCGTAGGAGAGGATAAATGGCAATGACTCCTGCGTTAGCTTCTGCATTCATAGTTTGTTCTTTAAACAATAGTTGTTCGTCAAACATACGGGGCTTTTAACTGGTATTTGCAAATTATAAATTTGAATATCAATGTTGACAGAAGTATCATTTTTATATCTTCTGAAAATAGTGACGTTACGCTTATGTGGGTTTAATTTAACTCTCCAGACCCAGAACCAATGATCAGCGAGCGGTGGTTTTAAAGACTTCTTAAGAACGACAGTATCATCAGCATATTTAACGATTTTTGCATTTAAATGGCTGCGGCATGTCATTTATAAAGAAGTTAAATATAATTGGCGCTAAAATGCTTCCTTGAAGGACGCCACTTTTGATAATCTTTCTATTGGAGAGAGATTTTCCAATTCGAACATGAAATATACGATTTTTTAAATAGGAGTATATTAATTTTATGATATTGACAGGGGTATGTCTTCAAACACCTGAAAAAAAAAGAACTCTTTCTCATAGCTTGCAGTGTCATTTGATTGTTGCGGACGATGCCATGCCACTCTATTGTTGCAATAATAAATTGGAATTTGTAAATATATACATTGGAATTGTCAATTAACCCTCTGACTGCTCAATTTGTGAACCGAAATCGCTTCAAAAATTGTGTAACTTTTTTCCCATTTTTTAAATTTATATATATATTGGAGGATTTAAAAATGCATTTTTCCTTTCTAGAAAATATCTTTTTATATAGATTTTTATCATGAGAAACTAAGTTGCCAGAGAAACCGATTTCAGATGTTATCACCAAAAAAAAATTTTTTTAATAAATTTCAGTCGAATTATAGTTAATTTCTATTTATTGCATAATATAAAAAAGTAAAATGTATAAAATTTAAGAAAATATAAAGCGCTGAGGGAAAAATATCTTAGAAATGCAGTTTAGGATGATAGAGTTCAAAATAGGGTTCAAGGCAAAGTCCAACTTCACAGTCTTTGCACCAGATTCAATAAATCTAATTAATAATCAATTTAATTATTAATCTCATCAATAAATCTAATTAATAATTAAATAATTTAATAAATAAACAAGATAATCGCTGAATGTTTTCTAGCAGCCATTTGTGTAAGAAAAAAGCGTCAAAAAGGGAGTTTGAGCGGTAATACCACGTGCTTTCAAACGACGCAATTTAGTGGACAATTAACGATATCTGTTGACCAAACCGTAAACTAAACGTCTAATACTGTATATGATTTATTTCAGTGGTTAAACGGGGAAAAAACGTGATGCGCTCGTCAATAAAAGAAGAAAAACACGTGCTCGCGGAATATCGCGGGATGAGCCGATTTTGCTACATTGGAGTTGCCCGTGGAAATCCCGGGATGAGCAGTCAGAGGGTTAAAATGCAATAGAAAAGAATAATACAAGAGAATTATTGCTAATTTCACAGAAAGATAACGATTTATCAAGGGAAATTGGAACTTTTCTATACAATCATCAATAACTCAAGAAAAGCACGTATCCTCATCTCGCCCATCTTAACTATTCCCTTTGCAATTTTACATTTCTATTCAATTTTAGAATATCCGAATTATATCTTATTAATTCAGATATGTGATCTAATTCCCAATGCGTGGACAGGCTATTAATTACAACTAAATTCAAAAATAAAATTAGCAGTCATACAGATCAATACTTAAAAATAAAAATTCGAAAAAATGAAATAAAAATAGCGAGAATAGTTACAGAAAAAAAAATTTTACTCTACAAAGTATACAAATCTTAGTCAAATACAAATCTTAAATCAAAGCTGCCAACACATCCTTTCTTATCCTTCTTAAGGTTTAAGACAAGCTTATATCTACCTGTTAGTTTAAACATGATATTTAGCGCCAAGTTTCTTAAGATAATAATAAAATTTATACATATGCTATTTTCTTTAAATACTTGTGTTAAGTAGAACAATCTTTTAAGTCGTCAATTTCCGTACATATTTTTTTTTAATCCATTAGTTTGGTTGAGTCTTGTGTTACCAATAACCTTTTTAGAGATATTGAAGTTCCAGTTAATAAATTTAATTGTAGAGAATAATTAAAGATTCTTCTTTTGTCAAAAGTTTAATTGTTTTATAATTAATGATATAAAGATAAAAATATTGTATTCCTTGTTGATTCTTATTGGTTTTATTAATTTTTAAGCAAGGAAAATAGATTTAGAATTTTTCTCTGGCATCATGATTATTAAAAGTAATTATATCTTCTGTGTATTTGTATGTGTCAACAAAAGGTTTTAAAATTGAAGGGATTGTTGAAACTTAAAATTCTTTAGGAAACAAGTAAAGGTCAGAAAGTTATGTCGAGAAGTTCGTGCCCATAAGAATACCATTTATTTGCTTAAAAATAGTGCTATTAAATTTCATACAGCTGTTAAACAATGCGCATTGAGATAAGTATCCCATTTAACTATTTTATCGGATTTTAACGAAAGTTTCCCGCCACCGCAAATACCGTCTGCGCAAACAGTTCGCTTTGGTGTGTTTAATCACATTTTGTCAAAGGATTTTTGGCATTTGAAAGAATCAGACTTGCTTTAGAACACTGGGTTATGAAATTTGTAAAAAATATCGTTATTATTAAGTACAAGATGTCTGAAAAGGAACTATCATGCTACCAGATTGGAACCATCAATTACTTTATGCAAAACGTCAGCTACAGAATGTCACCAAATCATGTGTAAAGCTTTCGCTAATAATGTTGTTTCATATGACATAGTGAAAGCTTAGTACCGAAACTTCAAAAACAAGACCTATGACATTCAAGAAGCAGAGCGCTCTGGCCGGACTACATGTTGATGAGGTCCGCCTGCGAGAACTTGTGGAAGAAGGTCAAAATGCAACCACTCGAGAGCTTGCTGAAAAGTTAGGTATTGGTACCATGTCCATTGGTCGCGCTATGCATCGCATAAACTTGACGTACACATTTAGTCGCTGGGTGCCGCATGAGCTGACTCAAGCAGATAAAGTTTCTGGACCGAAGGCTTTGAAAAACTGCATGAATATCTGGATGTTTCTCGCACTGTGAAAAAACAACGGTTCCTAGAGACATCAAATTTTGAATAACGTAGTCTTCCATTCGAATATGGGCATTTGGAAACCCAAATTTGGAATTTGTTTTATTAACTATTTCATATTATGTCAAACATTAAAGAATTTTTGATTAACAAACTCAACGATTTCAAAGCGAGTAATGGCAATAATGTACGGGAAAAAAAATATCTCCAGTACGCGAGACTGTGTATCGGAATTTCTAAAGATATACTCTCTTTAAGATTTTTAATTACTTTTATAATTTTTAGTCTCATTAACAATAAATCTGAATTTAAGTGGCGTTTTAAGGAATTTAAGAAGTCCATAAATGTTATAAAATTTATTGTTCCTATTGAGAACTGAAATTTGAAGTTCGCGGTGAAAAACTTTAATCTTATTAATAATGGAGATTTTTTTTTTTTTGAGTGTTGATTGGGTTCAGCATCTATTAGCTGTCGGCAAATTATTTTTCAAATTATATTGAAGTTAGTACTTGCTTTATCTAATTTAATCACAGTAAATTTTTGCTTTAGAGCTTGAATTTTATTCCGAATCCTGTTTCTATTTAAATTAACTGGAAAAACTTAAATTTTTTATTATGTTGATGTTATTAAGAACTATCTCTTTTCATTCTAAGAATGCATTACTTGGGAAATGAAGTTTATAAGCCTTTTTGATAACAAATTCCTTGACCGCCTTTTCAATACTTTTAAGTCAGTCTAAGTATTTAATGCTATAGACAGGTCTAAATTTATTATCTAATTTCATCAGATCGCATAATTGCTGATCTTCGATAATGCCTAAATTACCTTCGATGATATGCTTATAATGTCCATTGAGAAAAACGAAAGATACTCTGGAATATTACAGCAACAGTCTGCAGTAAGATCTAGACCAACGTGGTTACTGATCCACTGGCTTAACGTTTTTGGATATTTAAAAGAAGGAACGGTACGAACTGTAAGTGCTGGGAAGTGTTTTTAGTGAGTTTGGAAGAATCTTAAGTTTACTAACGTTTATTTTGTTTTAAAACTATACTATCCTTTCTTATTTTCCACTTTCGGCCAGAATTAAACGCGTTAATTTGTTTATGCAAATTTATACTTGCTAACGCATAAGTATTTAAGTTGTGGCTTTTCGCCAAGAGCCGAGTTAGCTAGAGAGAAAGTGAACCATCTTGCCACTGCTTTCCAGCGAGTTTTCAATCAGCTGCTGTCCGCCTTTAAGGCCGCTGGTTTTATTCCCCTCGAAAGCTAAAGACATATTGTAGTTTTCCGCAGGTTGAGTACTACATATGTACTAAATTAAAAGGCCAGCCTTAGTGTTAGGCATTTGTATAAAGTATTCAAAGTCTACTCTTACTTAAATTTAGTTAGTTAGTAGTTTTATATTTTGACGTTCAGATCGCAAGTGATTGGTCTCTGTATCCCGAAGTGTGGGAGCGCCTGTAATATAGTGGAAAATAAAGGGTAATTAAAAACTTCTCATCTTGCTATCGCTTCAGTACTCCTTAAGACATATTTTGTAGTCAAACTCCCTGTCCAGTCAGGACACGTCATGTCTCCAAAACAGATCAAGAGAAATACATGTCCTGATAAGTTTTAAATATTTTGTGGAAATTAAGTTGGTCATACTAATGGGAAGGAAATTGATTTTACTGTAAGATTGAATTGTGTGAATATTTTTAAATCTAAGTTTGTATTAATAAAAATCTAGAACTAGGTCCTTAATAATATTTTGCTTAGTATATTGAAACTGAAAAAAGTGTTTAATGAACATTAAGATTGCTTTCAGACGCTTGTATAAATGCCATAACTGGTTTAAGCCAAGCTTCATTGCTAGGTAACCAGACCTTGCTACGTCCCCAAAACTGATTTGGGAGTTTTGGCATAAAGTTCGAAGTTTCCAACTTTATGCCGACTTGGTATAAGAGTCGATCAATCAGAACGAACGTGCGAAACCTATTGAGTGGGAAAGCTGTAGACACATCCACGCATGCGCAAATTTAGCTTCTCTAATAGGCTAACCCTTAGACCCTATCTCGCAGGTGAGAATGGAACTCACGCATTTTATGCTTTATACCTAAACCTCTATGACATTTATACCACCTTCTGAATGGAGACTAAGAATTTACCATTTCAAGTATGTAATCAATTAACTAGATTGTTAGTGAAATTTGCCGAAGCGAGAAACTTTTCTACATAATCTTGGAATCTCTTAAGGTCTGTGGGATAGGTAAATATTTTTTATTGTTTTTACAGCTTTCTCTTTTTTCCTCTATTCTTTTTACTAAAAATTTTAAACTGGTTGTACGTTCAAGAATTTGCAGATTCTCTGTGATGGTGAATGTATGAGCACATAGGGGTAGAGTGCCTTCATTTTAAGCATGTATAGTGCTTCTTGAAATAATCTGTCTTGTGTATTATTAGTAAAAATATCAACAATTTGAGTATCAATATTGCTGAAGTCATGTAACTCAAAGCGTTTCAATCCTGCAGTACTAATAATATTGTTGCGTGCGTACGGGTTCGTTACGAAATGAATGCACAAGTCCGATGAAAAATGAACAAAAATTTATTATTATCACAACAAAAATGATTAAATCTTCTCAAATTATCACGCAGTATTACAATATCTCACAGTAGTTATCTTTTAACTACTCAAATGTCCAATAGAACGTAATTCAAAACAGCTAAAGAAAGCTAACCCACGAATTCGCTACAATCAACAAGAGCAGTTTTCTAAACAACAACAAACTAAGCAACTACAACAAACTGAGATGTTTTCCTCCTTTTATAAGATTTTAAAATCACGCGCTAGAATTTTCCAGTACTTTCTCTAAATCAAAAAGAGATATTTATTTGTTTAATGCACGCGCTCTTGTATTTTCAACTTTCCGGCTTAGCTTTCTTTTAATATTCGTCACGCGCTGCACTGCGCGAGAAATAAAACCATTTAATTTATAATTGAACTAACAGTAGCTTTTTAAATACCAAATTCGTAACAATATTATTTTTAGAGAAGTCCTGCTTGTTATTTGAATTATTAAAGTGAGAGCATTTTTTAATTTGAGACCTATGATTATTAATTCTAAGATTAAGATTATTTTTGGTTCGTCCAACATATTTAATGTTAACATTAAATGTGCATATGCCTTGATTTTTTAATTTGTTTAGTAAAAGTCAAGTTTACACAACCATACAACTATTATTTAGTCAAGTCAGAATGTAAAATGATTAATTAATCAATGTCAGTCAAGTTGTACTTTTACTCAATTTTAAAACCAACTTTCTCTTATCGAATTTTTTCATTCGACAAAAAAAAATCAATTAATTAAAAGTCATTCCTAAATATTGACTGAAAAAATGTGCCAGTCTTCTTCCAGAACTTGTATCTCCTTACAAAAAATCCCACAGGGTATAAGAGTGGAAAAAATTCCTCCCATAAATATTTAATGAGTGCGCAAAATTTAATTAACTGAACCGTTCTCCTTTTGCAGTATTCCCGGCTTTCTCTATCGAGAGGGGCTTCGTCGTCATTGAATCGCTTTATTGCCTAGCTGTCTGAACAAGACGTCTTTTCATCGCCCGTAACGTCACCGGTTCCTCGCTTAGGGGTGTAATTAGTGGAGAAATCCCGAATGTTGATTCTGTCCCTTCAATTAGAACGAGCTGACCGACATTACCGCTATTAATGGGGTTCTATCGTGCAGTTACAGTCAGAGACGTCTGTCCGCTAATTAAGGGAACTAGAGCGAGCCGGTTCCTGGAATGTTGACAGCCATTAATTCCAAAGTAATCCTTAAAATGTGGAAAGAATCGCTCTTAAAATAAAGTTTTTTAGTCACACGGGTTTTACAGTCAGTATTTAAAAATTTTAAGAAATTATGCTAATTAGTAAAGTTTAATATAATCCTTAGGATGTACTTACGTTAACAACGCTGTACTGGACAATATGTGCATTTTTAACTCTTCTGCGTTTTAGTTTTGAATTAGCTAATTTGCTCTTTACAGCTTTCATCAGTAAATCTCGTAGCGTGTGATCTGTTTCTCTTTCATTATTGTAATCTTTGTTTCAGCGCATTCTTTGCAATTGTCGAAATTGTAAGAGATAATTTTAGTAGCATGTTCAAAATCACTATAATTATTGTCTTGTCATGCTTAGTTATTACGCTACTTTTTATAAGAAGATCATTTATCAATAAAGTGATTTATCGTGTCCATTCATCTATATCACTTTTAAAATCGTCTTTCAGTCGGATATTGGTTAGTGACTCTGACTGCGGCATCAAAGGACACGGATTCGAATCCCGGAGAAGGCATGAATGTTTGTAAATGAAGAGTGCCTGTGCGGAATGGTGGCACTCGAAATATGTGGCCAGCTGAATGTTTTCTCGAGAGGTTGCTGGTAGGGGAAAAATAATGAGAGATCCTCGAAGCCGACCAATCAGGTTTCTCTCTCTCAAAATTGGGGGCGAAACTGTCCTAAAGTCAAGCTGTTGTCTATATCGTGCTCAAGGATCTAGCCAATGATCTAGCTCAAGGATCTAGCGCAGATGACTCGTTGCCACGATGAATGTCATGAGTTTGCGCTGACTATTGTCAGACAAGTGAGACTGGTAACAAAAACAACAACAATAAATTTTTAAATCGATAAATTTGTGACTTCTTTATTATTTAAATAAAATAAAAACAAATTCTTTTCGTTTCTGCTTCGAATGGCATATTTAACCAAATCACTGCCCACTACTGTGGATACGGTTAAGACCGCTGAACACTGGTAGTTCGATAAAGCTGAAATTTCGTTGAGTAGGTACTTTTGGGATTTTTCTTTTGTGTATTTATTGTAAATAAGATCCAATTTATTTTACAATTTTTTCCATGAAAGCTTCCCTTCCCTTATGCAGCTAGTTCTTCACCACATTCAAACTAATAGCAAAAACAGTCAGATTACGAGATTCACTGATGTGATGTGTCTTCGAGTATGAAGTTCTCAATTTCCTCTTTCATCAAAAAATATTCCAGTTTTAATGACAACCTTTGCTACTCAGTGAATAAGGGTAACTTTGCTTCCAGTTGAAAGAAGTGTTGGTAAAAGCAGCTTAACCGTGTGCGTTAGGAAATGTAAAATACATCAATCATTAGGTATACCTGACTACAAAACACAAGAGAAGCAAAGATCATAATTTTTTCTAACTCTCTAACTTCCGTTAACTTCCATCCAGTATTCCCACCAATGATTCCTCTAATTGTGAATAACTTAGGTTAGCTAAAATGCGTTAAATATCAGAAGATCAATGCACAAAGGGCATTAATTTCGTTTTCGACAATTAAAAAGAACGCATTTATTAAAAATGCAATAAAAAAATAAAATCTGAAAGGTTTCAGACTTTAAATTACTTCCAAAGTAAGTTTTTAAGGTTTTGTGTGTTACCTTCATTTATTAAATATCATGTTATACACGTACTCAAACCATAAAATTCAGTTCAACAGCAATATCGCAAAATAATTTTAAAAATGAGTATATCTTTAGAATTTCCGATACACAGTCTCGCGCGCTGGAGATAAAAAGGTTTTATTTTTCGTACAGTGTTGCCATTGCTCGCTTTGAAATCGTTGAGTTTGTTAATCAAAAATTCGTTAAAGTGTTACAAAATATGAAATCGATAATTAAACAAATTTCAAATTCCAAATTAAGGCTTCCACGTGACAATATTGTATGGAAGATTACGTTACTCAAAATTTGATGGATACAGGTATAGTTGTTTTATCAGAATGCGAGAACAATATATACATTCATGCTGTCGAGATGGCAGAGACGTGACACAATACATTATAGGAATTTTAACATTTTATTATACAGAAGCACGACTTTTATGTACAAATATTTACATGAGGTTGATATTATATGATTTAAGAAAATAACTCAAATGAAACACAGGTGTTCAATACCTTACAAATTAAATCAGCCACGCTGGCTAAAATCGAAACTCGAACTCAGGCGTAAACGCCCTACCACAGTTTCTGCAAACAACTCTCGTCAGTCTCACTTGCTGGATTCTTACCGTGAGTTGGCTCACCGCAGCCAGATACATGACACATGCAGATTCTTTAAATATAATATTTAATTTCTTTAAATATAATACCGGGCGATAATATTTGGTGGTAACAATTTGAAAAGTGATTCACCGTTTATAGTTTTCAACGCAAAAAGCCAAAGCAAAATTAATAGTCCTTCAGGGCAAATTGCCCCTTTGGACTAATAATGAGAAAGCCAAAACATTTTAATTACCCATATACGTATACTATGATAATAGAAATTTAATTCTAGTAAATCCTGTAAGAAAAGTACTTATGGCAAGACAAAATGGCTTAGGAAGTCTTGTTGCGGGCGTACGGGTTCGTAATCGATTGATCCGATGATAGGTTAATAAAATTTATTTTTATGAAACTAAACACTCAAAGTTCTGGAATTTTCCACAGAAATGCTCGTACAGGTGTTCACAGCATCACAGAGTAAAATCAGTTAGTTACACATTAAACTATTAAGAACGTTAAACACAACGCAATGCAAATCGCTCCCAAACAGAAAACTAACCCGGAGATATCCGAGTTCACGTTCAGCTAACAACTCGCAACAACAGTGACTGATAGCAGATGCTCTCTTCGGGCTGATATAGTTTTCAACCGGCCGCCGAGATATTTTTAGTACTTTCTCCTCCTCTAAATCACTGAAAAGCAATATGAGGGTCGAATTACGGTTACAGCTAACATAGCGGTCAATTGCATTTATGCAATTTCAATACATATTATGGTAATACAGGAACCTGACTCGAATGTCGCCAAATCGGCGCCAAATTTTCTCGACTTTTGGCGATTTCTCGCCAAATTACCGAGACGCCCATTTACTCAATGTTAAATGCACTTGCCCTGTACTCTTACTTTTTCTACCTAACTTGTCTGCCCATCAGTGCCCGTCGCTGAACACTGGTAATTTGGTCCGAGGTTCGAATCCTGCAAACGAGCTGGCTGCATGGGCGTTTTCGTGGTTTTCCCCGTGCGTAACGTGTATGCGAGCCAGTTTCCCTTAGAAAGTCCTCCACGAAGGCATCCCTTCCCTTAGGCAGATAGCCCTCGAGGCTTTGCCATAATCACACACACACGCCTAACTTGTCTCTTTTTTACGTTACATTACACAGAAAAATACAACAATTTCCCATATAATTAAAATCATCTATCTATCTACAAAATTCCTGACAATATTATATTAATCGATGAAGGATGATTTTGCATCTGTACTGAGTAATGTTGATTTAGTAGAATAGAACTTATTTGGCTTGAGATGAATTACCATACAATATATTTATTATAAAACATCAAAAAGATATCTGATCTTACGAATCTTGTGAGATATTTCTAGCACAAGATGATGCCAAGTTTTAAAATATTAATCATGAAAAGAAGGAAGACTTCTCCAGTTTCAGCGTTTCTAATTTTTGAAGAGGTATGCCGACTTTGACATTAAAGAAAACTCTTTCTCAAAACTGACAATTTCAGCTGCAATTTCTTTCAAATTTCATGACATTTGAAGAAGTTCTTTTAACAAATCGTTCATCTGCATTTCAACCATCGTAACTGAGATTCATCACTATTTCTTTAATTATTCTAGTGTCAAAATGTCAAGCAAGTATCTTGCTCTTTGGCAAAAATTCTTTCCTGTGTATTATTTGGGCAGTTAAATAAGCTTCCCCCCCCCCCATTTTTGAACAGTTATTTGGTGAGTAACTGCATTACTCATAAAGACTAAATAATCTTTCGAACCGAAACCTCCATCGTAGGAAAGGAAGTAGACATAAATATTTTAATCAGTTACTTCTACCTTAAAAGTTTCGGTTTTTACTAATTTGAGTAGAGAAACGCTTGCTTTACATTACATTTTACTATGTAATTTTTAGCCTAAAAGGGCGTTAGTCCAAATGGACTATTAATCTGGAAATGGGATTTTGCATCGTGTACTATAAACCACTCTTTCACTTTTCAAATTGTTGCCATCAAATATTATCGCCCTGTATTATTTTTTAAACAATTGCATTATGAAAACTCTGCGTGTATATATGTATGTTCTTTGCATTGAAAAAAAAAAAAAAAAAAAGATGGTACCCTTGAGCTACCAAATTTTGAATAATGCAGACCTCCACCAAGAAGACCGAATTTTGTATTTCATATTTTGTAAAACGTTAATGAATTTTTAATTAACAGACTCAACGATTTGAAAGCGAGCAGCTACAACACTGTACGGAATAAAACATTTTTTTATCGTCAGTGCACGAGATCGTCTGTCGAAAATTCTAAAGGTATACTGTTTTTAAATACTTTGCGGTTTTGCTGTTGAATTAAATTTTGCGTGGCGTAAGGGCGAAGAACGGGATATTTAATAAGTAAATTTAACACAGAAGACGTTAATAATATTTTTTTTTTAAATTCGAGCTATCTTAATAAGAAATCTGAACATTGTCTGATGAGCTGAGAAAACACTGAAAAAAATAGAAAATGTGTGGTAGCACTTAACATTATATCGAGAATTCTAAACATATGTTACTATGCTGCTTTTAAATTTTTGTAATTTCGCTGTTGAATTGTAGTGCGAGTTCAGCGAGAGAGTGAAAAAACTTTAACAAACCGTTTTGGGAGATCCGTCAAAATCTGAATCCATTCAGATTTTTTTTTTTTTTAGAGCACAAAGGAATATATACAGATATGCGTACAATATTTCAATATCTCTCAGAAGTTGTCTTTTAAAGTACACAAATGTTCAGCAGAACTTAATTCAAAATATAGAAAGCTAATCTGATTTCATCGCGAATTCGCTACATTAAACAACAACAGTTTTCTAAAAAAACTACTAAAACAACTGAACTGAGATGTTCTTCCTCTGACTTTTATAGCTTTTCAAATCGGCCACCCGAGATTGTTCTAGCACTTTCTCTAAAGCAAAAAGAATAGAATTACGGTTACGGAAACTCAATTAACATTTATTCGAATTAAATATAAATCGAAAGATATAGTTATTTATTAAATGTTAAATGCACGTGCTCTTGTATTTTTAATGTTCGGGCTTAGCTTTCTCTTAATATTCTTCAAGAGCTGCACTACACGGGGAATAAAACAATTTAATTTAAAATTTTGTTGACATTAGCTATTTAAATGCCAAATCTGTAATCGTACTTACATACGTACGTACATACAGACGCTACGAAAAAATCTCTTCTGAATCCATTTTAAATCAGTTTTATAATTCGTTTGGGGGAAAAGAGTTCTTTATTCTGTGCATACGTACAGATGTCACGCAGAAACATCATTAAATTTCCGTTGAAATATGATACCCGAAATTTTTCGCGATTACAATACTTCCTTTTTACTTCGTACAATTGGAACTTCACAGATTGGAACTGTCTTACAAGCTAACATATGGCTCGGGGATTCGAGTTTGTTTGGTCACAAAGATTTTGTTTCATTTGGCTTACTCTTACCGTTTAATTTTTGTATGTATGATTTTTAAGATACTTGAAAAAATCTGATGTGGACACTACATCACTTCCTTGTACGACACACTTTTTGAAATAGAAATAAAACTTTCAACTGAATGAGCTAGTTAAATTCCTCTAAAATGATTCTCTTAATCAAATGATAAAGTACTTGAATCAGTTCGATTAAAAACAGCACTTGTACTTAAATTTACAATGTATCCAATATAAATTTTGGTGTCCGGTAGCTGAAACTTATATAAGTATTTTTAATAATTTTTTTAATAACATTGTTTCCATAAGAATGTTTAACAATGTTTCCATAACATTAAACTTTCATGGAATCATATTTGGATATTTAATTAACCTTTACTCTGGAATGCTGGCCTTTTACGAAAGGTTCTAAAATCTCTGCATAGAGCTTATAGCAAAAGAAAGGCCTGTTCAAGCTTTATTACAAATTCTCCTTCTGTGCTCCTAATACAAAGATTGCTGAGTTTCAATATTGTCTACATTTTCAGCCATTGCTGAAGAATAGAACTCAGGAAAACCGATTCTATCAACAATAGATTATTCGACTTTATTTCTCTTCGAGGTCATTGATTCTGGAAGGAGAGAAGTTGAAAGAAGGAATAAAATCGTTAGATTTTACGATTGAGTCTGAATACACTGACTTCCTACAAACAGCCCAAATACAAAGTGCTTCAAACCCCATTCTTTAGAGTGAAAAACAATTGCGGCGCTTACAAGAAACGTTTTGACACATATTTTGATTTAAATACAAGACTGACTTTTCTGCATTTTATTTTGAGTCCTGATACAATGTACGCCACAAAAAAATAGGCTTTTGGAAAAATATAAAAATGCCTTTAATTTATCGAGTTTTTATTTCATAAGATAAACATATCCCAGAATTTACTTTCTAGTAATAATACCGTCGAGATGTCTACCTTATTGTCTAAGCCGTTGCAGTCGAATATGGAGATTGGAATTGTACTACCAGCTAAAACATGGCACGGGGATTTGAGGTCGTTTGGTCACGAAGATTTTGTTTCATTTGGCTTATTCTTGCCGTTTAATTTTTGTATATATGATTTTTAAGGTACTTCAAAAAATCTGATGTGGACACAACATGACTTCCTTGTACGGTGGATTAAATTATACACCTTTTTTGCTGCACTTCATTTAAACTTATTTCCTCGGATTCAATTGGATATATATATCTCATTCAATTAATTCAGTTCTGACTTCTCGGGAAAGCAAAAATGCGTATAACACATTACTAATCAAAATATCTTCATTAAAAATTGAAAAATACGCAAAAACTTAAAACACCAAATATAGCTAAAATAATTTAAAAAAAAAAAAACAGTTTTTACAATTAAAATTAGACTATCTACGTAAAACTAGCAATTCGACCAGCGAGGAAGAAGACGGGTTTTTCGGTGCACAGAACTGAAGGTTTACTTTTGGTCTCACTCTGCAAAAAGACACTGAAGGAGCAGAAATTGCCTTAATTCACTATTCAGCTGAGCTTCAAATGTAAACAAATATGAATGGTCCGTTAGGCTAAATCGCCCATAAACAACTTTTAAATTGATAATTCTATAATGCATGCAGATTAACTAAAAGCATAAAAGCCTTAACCAGAAGATAAGAACAACAATGTTGTAAGGATTATGTCAATTTTATTAACAGTTACATTTTAAGTTCCTTTCCTGTCAAATTCTTAACTTCAAATTACTGCTTCCGGCCGGAACGTAATTTTGGAATCTTTTTGAATACTTAATGAGGAGGAGTGGTATTTAAACCGCGAAGTTACTTGCAGAGTTAGAGAGAATCAGAGTTTCTGATTTACGCGCGTCTGCCTTTTGGCCACTCTCTCTCTCAAAGCTGTTATTACGCTCGGCCGTACTCAGGCCTTTGATAAGCTTCGTAGTCAAATAAAGTTAAGGGGCCAACTCGAGGAGAAACTTGATAGCTTCGGCTATATTTCTTTAGTTAACCTAAGTTTTAGTTTAATATTTAGTCTCTTAAGTTCAAGCCCAAGTGTCGGCTTTGATTGTACACTCCAAGACGGAGTTTTGTTAAATCTTATTAGAATAATAAAGGGTTAGTTACCTTTCCATCTTGTTGTTTCTTGCCACACGAACTTAAGCGATTATTCGCTAAGTAGTTCTTAAGATTCGTCACCTTCTACAGTAACTGAGAATTACATTAGTGAAAATCTTACAATGTAATCATTTTTAAAGCACAAAATGCACAATTTACCAACATTTAAGAATAAAAAAACTGAGCTCACTGAGCCGAGTGACAGAATGGTATATTTACATGTATTTGTACGGCCGATTGAAATCAAAAAGGGAGGTGCACCACTGCATGTTATAGCAGTCCTACATACAAAATTTCAACGTTTTTAGGCTACTCGTTTTTCAGTTATGCGAGATAAATACATACGTACGTACGTACAGACGTCAAGAAAAAAAAACCTCTTCTGAATCCATTTTAAATCAATTTTACAGTCCGTTTTGAGAAAAAGAGTTCTTTATTCTGTCATTACATACAGATATCATTCAAAACATCGTTAAATTGCATTCGACAGCTGTTCAAATGGATATTTTGGTTGAAATGTGATAGCCGAAATTTTTCACGATTACAATACTTCCTTTACTTTGTACAAGGAAGTGAAAGGGAGGCCGTTGGGAGAAAGGGGGCGGACTCGTTGGAAACCATGGAGCGTTAAGATATGGCATATGGCACAATCCTGCTGTACCTAGGATTTCTTGCCAGAACATTCAAATGTTTCCAATTATATCCATTGCCGTCTTAACAGCGTTACGGCCTTCCGAGAAAATCAGTATGCTAGGACCCATCCAGCAAACACTCACAGAAATGAAAATAAAATGGATTAGCATGGGGTGCATTACCAAGGATCCAAGGTTTAATTATTTCGAAGTACCTAGGGTACAGTTCCCTCTACCTCCACATCATAAAAATAAAAATAGCGAGCAGAATTAGGAAAAGCTACACAATAGATGTTAAGCAAAACTGCTAAAAAGTCAACATGTTTAAGAAGTTTAGAGAAAAGGAAGAAAAGTTTTTTAAAATAGTAAAATTAAAAAAAATAATAATAAACAGCGATTACCGGGATTCGATCTCGAAAACTTTTAGTTTCGAGTCTAACATGCTAACCACTGAGCTAGGAAGAGATAGAATTTTTTTTTTTTTCGGTAATTTAAATTTTTTATACAATTGTTAGTCCCAAGGAGCGTTAGCACAGAAGCTCTATTAGTTTCGAAACGACATTTTGCGTTGAATCACTAAAAGCGTTGTATCACTTTTCAAATTTTTGCTACCAAATATTATCGCCTTGTATTATTCTTTAAGAAATTAAATAATGAATAATCTGCATGGATGTAATGTATGTTTCTCACATTGTGAAAAAGCAACCGTACCTAAAGCCATCAAATATTGAATAACGTAGTCCTCCACTTGAATATGTACAAGTGGAAGACCGAATTTGGAATCTGGAATATGTTTTATTATCTATTTCATATTTTGTAAAACTCTAACGAGTTTTTGATTAACAAACTCAACGATTTCAAAGCTAGCAATGGCAACACTGTAAGGGGGTAAACATTTTTATCTCCAGCGCGCGAGACTGTGCATCGGAAATTCAAAAAATATGCTAATTTTAAATTTATTTTACGATATTGCTGTTGCACTGAATTTTATGGTTTAAGTGCGAAGAACATGATATTTAATAAATAAAGGCATTAAAAGAAAGGCGTTAAAAAAACGCCCCTTTGGGCGTAATGTAAAATCTGAAAGCTTTCAGATTTTTGTTTGCTTGTTTCTTTTGATGTTGCCGAGTTTCATTAAGCAAAAGTGACACGAATTTATACTAACAGTTTTATTGACAACATTTCCCCATTTAACTAATACTGCTTTTAGCTCCGTTCATTTTGCCGTATAGTGCATGGAAGAGATTTTCGGCAAATGATATTTATTTCTTTGACACGTAATATTTCCGAAAGAAACTCATATTTCGGAGGCTTTCTCTTCCTATTTCTACATAAATTGAAATCTTTCCGAGCATCATTCCAAAATATATTGATCTCCAGAAGGATAAAATCCAGAAATGTAGTTTTTGATGGATTCTACAGTCATCAGGACTTCTTTTACAGACTCCTTTTACTTGCTCAATTTCGTTTTCCGACCCTTCTGTGGGAAACGTCATATTTCATTTTTATCTAAGGGTTTCGTAATCAGAAGATTTATTTTCCAATTATTTCTCCAATAATTATATTTGAGTCATTTTATATGAGAGAAACAAAAATGTACTATGTATACATACCCATAAATTCAATATTTTTACTACAGAATTCCTACTTGAAAAGTTTCAGATATTTCTGTTAGCTTACAAAGTATTTTTAATTCATTGTATATATTAATGTAGCTACGTAGCGCTTTTCAAGTTCCCCCGGGTTTTCAGCGGAGGGAAATAAAATAATTTAATACTCGATCAGGCAATTATACTATCAAATAGTAGCCATTTAAAGAGAGTGTCTCTTTAAATATATCCACCTAGCATAAAAACCTTAATAACGTTTAGGGAACTAATGATACAACTTTGTGATTTTCCATTGAAAGCTGTTCAACCTTTTTCTATAAGGTATTTTTTCTCTCCTTCCAGCATGTTTTCATGGTGTAATGGTAGCATACTCGACGCGTATTCGAGAGGTCCAGGTTCGAGTCCAGGCGAGGGCCTGACTGCTGCTTCGAAAAAAATACCTAATATCTCTAAAGTGTCGCCCGAACTAAAAGGGTGCTGGATGATGATTCTCCACACCCAAGATTTGGCAATTGGGTCCCCTGAAAATCCCAGTCGCCCTTTAAAAGGGGGAGTATTTAAGGTATTTCTTCCGCGTTCTTAGCATGCCTTCGTCGTGTAGTGGTCAGCACGCTGAGAGCGTATTCCACAGGTCAGTGGTTCGTTTCGCTTGAAAGTTCCCACTGGCGAACTTTCACCCGACTTCGCATTGGCCACAACTAAGGCCGGAAATGGTGGTCACTTTATTATGGAAGCATCTAATAGATGGACCACCTTTGCCTCCTATGAAGGAATGGATAGTTACAACCATGCTGTCTTCGGGATTCGAACACTGGCCCTTTGGTATGGCAGTCGACTCCCCTAACCACTATACCATCTGGACGGCATTATGCTAATATTTTTGTAAAAGTGTCAGACTTGCATAAAATGAAAGATGTATCGAAAAAATATGGACAGATCACTTATCAGACTTATAAATGTGTGACACTGAAACTTGGTAAACAAATTACCAATGATAACGAAGAACATGTACAGTGCGCAAAAAAAAAAAAAAAAAAAAAAAAGGGGTGGCAGTTCTATATCTTTCGTTCTACTGGGCGGATTAGCGAATTTGAATCTGCGTTTTTCATGCTTGGAAAGCGCGTCTTAGGATATATATTCAATTTATATATAGCATTGTTCTAACACAGGTATTTTGACACAAAATCAGACTTTTTCTGAAAAAACATACCAATTTTTTTTTTCATATTTCGTTTCTACGATTCAAATTATGCCGAAGTGCCAAGTTTTTTAAACATCGCAAGAGTAGTTTTTAAAATATTAGTTCTCAAAATTTTAGTTTCTCCATGTTAATTGAATTTTATATTTATTTACTAACATCTTTTTTTTATTAAATTTATTTGAATCTTCCTTTCCCATTCCGAAATTTAGGTTCATTCCAAAACAAATTCGCCCATATTTTATGATTTATTGTTGAATATTTTTTATAAATTTTTCGAAAAAAATTTTAATAACCTATAAAAACGTTTTATCATCATCTTAAAGTAGATGTATTTCTGAGCACTTGCAAAAAAATTAGAATTTTTTATTCCAAATTTTCTAATATATACATGAATTCACATAGTGGCGCATTTTGAAATTTAGCACTTTTTTTTATCGATAATGACGCCAAATGCGGTTTATGGATTTTGATAAAATTATTTGTAAAGAACGATGACGAATGAAAAAGTAAAGGACGATGACTTTTTCCCTGCTCGTGCACAATGAAGAAAAGGAAAGGAAAATAGCTTGCTATAAATTAAGAAGTTCGCCAAAGGAATTATTCTTGGCGTAAACTGAAAAAATGCGCCAAGTTAAATTTTTTAATTTCTGTATAATATTTCTCACCAAAAATTACAAAATTTAATATATAGACATAATTTGAGTCGTAGAATCGAAATATGGAAAACAACTGGCATGTCATTTCAGAAAAAGTCCAATTTTGTGTCAAAATACCTAGATTAATTATAAATAATTAGAACAATGCTATATACACTACCAATAAGTATTTGGACACCTATGCAAATGACGATATCTGCGGTTCCAAGGTACGCCACGGACTCCGCCAGTATATATCGTGTAGGAAACAGCATCAGCTTTAGTCGCATGCAAGATGCCTCGCAGTTCGGAGCTCTCTGATTTCGAGAAAGGTATAATTATCGGGTATCACAAATGTAGCCGATCCTTAAGGGACATATCTAGCGATCTGAAGTACCCAATATCGACAGTGGTCTATGTGATTAAGAAGTGGAAGGTGAGGGGTGATTGTTAGAATGTGCCCCGAGTCGGCAGACCAACGAAACTGGGGGATAGAGACCGACGAGTGCTGTTCAGTGAAATTCGGAAGAACCCCACCCAACCAATAGCCCTCATCCGCGAGGAGTTTCAACAGGCATCCGGGAGTATCGTTTCAATGAATACCATCCGTAAGGAAGCACATCTGCTTGGTTTTCATGGTCGTGCTGCTGCCCATAAGCCTTTGATCACAAAGTCCAACCGCGCTGCTCGGTTAATGTGGTGCAAAGCACATCGAAATTGGACCGTAGATCAGTGGAAACGGGTTCTTTGGAGTGACGAATCAAGGTTCACCTTTTACCGTTCGGCAGGGTCTGTGTCTGGCGTCTACCTGGAGAACGTTTCCTGCCAGAATGCATTGTGCCAACAGTCAAGTTCGGCGAAGGTGGAAATATGGTCTGGGGGTGTTTCTCCTGGTATGGGCTGGGACCCTTGCTCCCCATTCATCGTAAGCTCAACTCCGATGCCTACTGCACTATTTTGGATGACAATGTGCTTCCTACGTTGTGGCAGTTTTACGGGTTGGACCCCTGTTACTTTCAGGACGACAATGCCAGTTCTCATGTTTTGACGTTAACCAAGGCTTGGTATGGTGCCAATGGAGTTCATCGAATGGACTGGCCTGACCAAAGTCCAGACCTGAACCCTATCGAGAACCTCTGGGACGAGTTGCATCGCCGAATTCAGGGGTGCACTACCCGTGCAAAATCGGTGAAGGAACGTCTATGTCTTCTCCAAGTCGAGTGGAAGAAAATACTACTAGCTGTCATACAAAGACTTGTGGAAAGTATGCCCCGGAGGGTCCACGCTGTAATTACTTCTCGTGGAGGCTCTACCAACTATTGATTTTGAATAAAGTTAGTTTTTCTTTTCTATCACAGGTGTCCAAATACTTATTGGTAGTCAGTGTATAAATCTACTATATATCCTAAGTCGCGCTTTCAAGACATGAAAAACGTAATTTTAATTTTGTCATCGGCCCAGTAGATCGGGAAATATAGCATTGTTCTAATATATATATTTTTTTCCCGACATAACTCTTTACAAGTTACGGAAATTTTCAAGGAATCAGAAAGTGATACTGAAGACGTGATGAAACTCCAGGCTTGATCATTTGTTGCTACTGTGTACAAATAAGAACCCTATATAAGTTTCACGGGAATAAAGTTATGCCTAAATTCACAAGTCAATGGTAGTGACGGTGTTAACTTATTTTATAGGTCATAATTTTAATTTCTTTACTTTTATATGGCTAAAAAGAGTCATATCGTTATTACGTGAAAAATCGAAAATGTCTGAGAAAACCTTAAAGTGAAGATCGTCTACACTGTCGCAACTAAACAATATTCTCATAATTCTAACAGTGCAAGTGTGAAAAAGAGGTTATTTTTTATTTTACTGGTTGACTGAGACTTCCTTGAAATTTACTTTTGAGTAAATGATTAGAAAGAGTTTTAGTTTAGCTTAAAGTCGGGACATTTTTCCGAGACATCAACGAAAATTGTTCCCACTTAATCACCGACCATTTTAATATTAATATCGTCTATTATTTCCTTAAAAAGTTTAAATTTCTATCTTTATTTTGTTACATGATTTCATATAGATAGGAGTCAATTTTCTATTAGTACTACACTTGTTTCTTTAGTTCTTCTTTTGTATGAAATCCAGAACGCCTTCATATATTTCCGAAATGCCTGTAAGGAGTTTCTTCTTTCTCATTGCATACATTTGGGGAATACTTGGAAGCACATCCGGTTAGAATGCGGAAAGTTTGGAGTTCGAATCCCGGTGAAGGCATCGTTATTTTTCGTACTATGTATTCTGATAACTCCTATAAATGCCCAGTGAAGGTTTCTGTTTTGGCTAATAGTAACCGTCTTCTACAAAGACGCCATCTAAGCTGTCGCTAAAAGTGGCCGCTCCCTTTATAAAAAATTAATTATCAACTTGAAGTAACCAATGTTTATTATGCTACCGCAGCAGCCAATGGCACGTCATGCAAATAATATTCTATTTTGTTACTCTGGTTAATAAACGCTTGCACAGCGATGGCTCAGCATGAAGGTGCTAGCAAATTTATTAAGTCATCCTCATGAGACTGGATGAACGTTTAGTCTGAAGCCCCTCCTGAAGGTTTCTTATCGAACTCTACCCGACTTGCATAACGATAAGGGCTTCTTTTTCGCTTCGGAGAACGTTATGCTGCAGATCCAGAAATCCTTCCACGACCTGTGAAAGGAAGGGGATAGCCTTTTCGTCTTGTGAGAACAAAATGGTAAAAGAATTGCTTTCCTACGTTTGTTTCTGGGAATATTAAGAATTATTTAATTTTAATTTTTTTTGTCAGTTGGTTTATGCACGGATTTTAGTATTCTTTAATCTAATACTGATTGGTAAAAGAGAAATATCACTACTGATAATATACATCGTTACAAACTATGGCAAAACTAAATGGAAAAACGAAAAAAAAAATCTATTCTTATTACCTCTCACAATTTAAGAAGGTAAGTTCCGTAAATTTTGAATAAAGAAAAGGAAAAGGTGTAATAAAGTTCAGTTTTGATACAAGCTGCCCAGACGGTATAGTGGTTAGGGGAACCTACTGCCGTAAAGTAGGGCCCGTTTCGGTTCCAAGAAAAGGCATGGTTGTAACTGTCTGTCCATTCTCAGGAGGCAATGGTGACCGCCTGTTAAGTGCCTTCAGTTCTGCCTTAGGAGTAACTAATGCTACATAGGCAAGTGCCCGCCATTGGATTAAAAAAATGTTTTGATATAGCCATTGCAAAAATTTGTTACTTCTTTTTGCAGAGCCCGCGAAAGGCGTTCTGCGCTCGCCTGCGAATTTAAAAAAAAAAAAAAAAAAAAAAAAAAAAGATAAAAACCCACGCACTTTGTTTTTTGTCTTCGTTTCTTTTTTTTTTTTTTCTATCAGTCTTGGAAAAGAATTTAGAAGCTTTTACAGAGAATGTTCTTAAAGGCAAGTCAAAAGCTATATATATATATAAACAATATTGATTATATTATCTCCTATTTACGCGGAGTAGAGTGTCTTGAGTAGTACTTTGAGTTCAGTAGTAGTGTTTTAAGTTCAGAGATTAGCTGAAGAGCCATAGACCGAGTCGAGAGCTGTACTTTAGTGCTTTGCCGTGAAGCTGTCTTCACCTTTATAGCCTGATAGCCTGAAGGCTGTGTTGCTGATTGTTTCAGCGTGTTTATTGTAGTTTTTCGACGACTGTGAACGTGTCTTTGAAACTCTCCTGTGTAAAACCGGCGAATAAATTGTGTTTTGATTCTTCATCGAGTGTTGTCATCAATCACTCCAAATCCACAAACCCGTAGAACGCAACGTTAAGAAAGGTTGGATGACGTCCAACTTAATGAAAGAGTAATTCAAAACTATTTGGAGCAGCCCACCAAGTACTCTTCTTCATAAGAAGTCACTACTAGTCTTGGACAGTTTACGTGGACATCTCCATGCAAAATGTTAAAAAAATAATAATAATCAATCGAACAAACACTCTTTCTATGATTATTCCAGGAGGACTTATCCCTTCTGCACCCAATGCACGTCTCAGGGAATAATCTGTTCGAATCTGCGTTTTATAATGAGTGGATATCATCAGGACCTGAAAATTTTTCTATAACCGCAAAAATTCAGAGACTATCCACTGAACTAATTTGCTTATAGACTTGGGGTGAAAGGGCTCTGATCAATAAAGCAATAATAGTGAACTGCTTTAGGAAAACGAAGACATCTAATTGATCTTGATGGTTTTGAACATCATTACACACGAGAAGACAGACTTAAGGTAGAAGACCACGATGGTGATAATGACGATCTTGAAGCTGTAGTAAGCGAAGCATGCAGCAGCTCCAACAACAAATGATATGAGCCCTAGGGAGTAGCAGTGAGCAACAGTAGGGCAAAGCGAAATTCAAGATAATTGGAAGTAGAAATGAAGATATCTTATTATATAACTGTAATGTTAATATTATTTTGTATTCTTTTTGGAATGTAGATTTCTTTTAGAGGAATAAAAATGTGATAGTTATTAGTAGTTTATCTATGACTACATTTCGTTTGCTATGTTCTTTCGTTCACAACCGCGTTCTTCAAAATTAAATTACTCGCATAATTTTCTCCTCTTGGTTTTCCGACGATAAAATTAGTAAAAATGGGGCAAAATAAGAAAGAAAATATGGTATATGAATTGATTATCTCTGTTACGGTCTATCGCAAACCATCTCATGGAAATTTCTCTCGCTTGTCCTAGGGCGATTAGGGGGGAACTGATGTGGACACCACATGACTTCCTTGTACGGTCTGTTAACTTATAAAGAATTTTTGCTGCACTTCATTTAACTGTATTTTCTCAAATTATTCTAACCTAATTAACCGATCTCTCAAAGCAAGTTGAAAATGACATCAAAAGTTGCAATTTTTTTAAATTAAATTTTCCGGTCAATTTTTGTCGTACAGAAGTCAAACTTCTTATAATTTTATTTTTTTCATAACAAATGTAAAACTTTTCCAAATATAAGTATAGGAATCGGCAGACCGCATTAAAAGTTAGATTCCGATATTTGTGATTTTTTTTTTTTTTTTTTTTTTAATTTTCGTTCTTATAACATGAATATTTTCGTTATTTAAAACACTTTTATAATTGGAAGCATATATGACTACGGCCAATGTTTGCGAAAATTAGGGCCGGATAAAGATTTTTAAGCCGCGTCATAGGGTGGATACTACCGATTGCAATAGAAAAGGGAGGTGCGCAACAAGATGTTATAGCTGGCACTCCCATATACAAAATTTCAACCCTTTACGGGTAACCGTTTTCGAGTTATGTGAGATGCATACGTACGTCATGAAAAAAGCCCTTTTTGAATCCATTTCAAATCCATTTTCGAAAGAAGCCTTCTTTATTCTGTTCGTAAGGACAGACTTCAAGCAAAAAAAATTATCCAGATAGATTCGGGAAAGGTCAAAATGAATATTTTCGTTGAAATATAATACCCAAAATTTTTTACACAAAAATATTTCCTTTATTTCATACAATGGAATACATTTCACTTTGAGGGGATAAACTCACAGTTACGTGAATGTCATGCTAAGCCTGCGATGGATTGAATTTAATGCTAATTTATGGATACTTGCTGTCGTGAAACAGGAATGGCCTGCCGACATTGAGGTAAATATATCGAGTCTTGGAAGTTACTTCTAGCGCACAAGGTTTCAAATTACAAATAAAAATTACAAAAGAATTTCAGATGAAAAAAAAAATATGAAAGGTTTCAGATTCATAAAATACAATTCAACAACAATATCGCAAAATAATTTTAAAATGAACAGATCTTTAGAATTTCGGATACAGAGTCTGGCGCACTGGAGATAATTTTTTTTTTTTTTTTTTTTTTTTTTTTTTTTTTTTTTGTACACTGTTGCCACTGCTCGCTTTGAAATCGTTTAGTTTTTTTAATCAAAAATTCGTTGAAGTCTTACAAAATATGAAATCGATAATAAAACAAACTTCAAATTAGGGCTTAAACATGCTCATATTCTATGGAAGATTACGTTATTCAAATTTTGATGGCTCTAGATACTGTTGTTTTATCACAGTGCGAGAAACATACATACATTCAGGCAGATGCTTCATTATTTAATTTTTTTTAATATAATACAGGGCGATAATTGGGCCGAAACGACCTCAACCTATTCTCAAACAGGGTGATAATATTTGGTGGCAACAATTTGAAAAGTGATTCGCCGTTTATAGTTTACAACGCAAATTGCCAAAACGAAATTAATAGTCCTTCAGGGCAAATTACCTCTTTGAACTAATAAGAACGATAAAGTCTGTAGGATTTTATAAAATCGACGCAGTCTAGCGGGAAAGACTCCATAGAAGTCAACAGAAGAAGCAAAGACGAAAGTGAAGTAAAAGGGAAATAAAGAAGCATAATCGTGACGAGGGTTGTAGGAAAAAATGTCACCCGGAAAAAAGGGAAACGGAAAGAATGTCCCAGAAAATAAGGAACGGAAAAAATGTCACCCTTCGTTTTCAATGGGAAATATAAGGCATGTTTAGAAAGATCGCCAAGCTGGGTGATAAAAGTTTTTTTTTTTTTTAAACTGTAACTTCGGATTACCGGAAACATGTGCGAGTAGAAGCAAGAAGATGTGTTAGCTGCTGCTTTCTCCGTTAAGGTTAAAAATAGAGGGGTGTTTAGCGGGGGAAGCTTTTGCGATGGAAACCAGCGGGGTAAGGCGGGGTGCCCAGCGTCTGTCATTGTCAGTTCTTTAGTAATTGCTCTCCTCGCACCACATGTAGTTATAGCCTTAAGCTGCGGTTTAGTGAAACATTGACGCATAACAGAAAACGAATTCATCTGAGCTTTGGTATAAGAAACAGTTGCAGATGCAATTTCAAGTTACGGTTTGCGAAGAATAGAACTAAATTTTTTAGCTAATTAATTTTCGAATAATTTTTTTCTCATTTGATTTTAATTAAAAGTAACGTATCTGCAATTGTTTAATTTTGCACTTAAGTTTGAAAACAAAAATATCAGAGTTATTAAAATTAAGAGGTTTATTTCAAAATTATTAGTCCAAAGGGGCTTTGTCCCTGAGAGACTATTGTTTTCATTTTGCGATTTTGCGTCGAATCACTCTGAATGTTCGTTTCACTTTTCAAACTGTTGCCACCAAATATTGTAATAAAACAACGGTACCTAGTGCCATGGAGTTTCGAATGACGTAATTTTACTGCGAATATGGGCAACTGGAAGCCCAAATTTGAAATTTGTTTTATTATCGATTTCATATTTTGTAAAACGTTAACGAATTTTTGATGAACAAACTCAAGAATTTCAAAGCGAGCCATGGCAACGTTGTACAGAAAAAACATTTTTATCTCTAGCGTGGGAGACCGAATCGGAAGTTTTAAAAATATGCTCGATTTAAAATTATTTTGCGATACTGCTCTTGAACTGAATTTTATGGTTAAAGTGCGAAGAATATGATATTTAATAAATAAAGGTAACACACAAAATGTTCAAAAAAGGCCCCTTTGAACGTAATTTAAAATCTGAAACCTTTCAGATTTTTTATTTTACTAAAATTTTAAATTCTAATTAAAATGGTTCCTATAACCACGTGATCTGGATTTAAACATTTAATATGCAATGAATCCTCTTATGGTGACCTCTTCCAAAAGAATTTCCAAGAGCAGAAATTAACACTTGTGCCGAGCATTATCTCTTTAAGACGACCACTTCCACGAAAGACTAACATAATTAGAAACGTGGATGATCGTCTTAGAGAGGATTTAATACATTTTACAAAGCACCAATGCGTGATCCATTCAGAGCAGGACCATCTAGTAGCCCATAAACAATTGATGACCATCTCCCTAAGACGATCACTTCCAAAAGTGATCAGCATTTCTGTAGATATAAACAAACACTTGCACTGAACATCATTTTTCTAGGGTGATCACCTCCACAGAATACCAAAAATCAACTAGAAACATGGATGGATTAGGATTATTCAATTATGGCAAAGCGCACGAGGGCTATCTACCTAAAGGGAGTGATGCCTTCGTGGAGAACTTTCTAAGGGAAACTGGCTCGTTTACACATTACACATGGGGAAAAGCACGAAAATGCCTATGCAGCCAGTCTGTTCGCAGGATTCGAACCTCGGACCTAACTACCAGTGTTCAGCGTCTTTACCGCTCGGCCGCTGATAGGCTGAAACATGGATGGTTATCCTAGAAAGGATTTTTACTCATAGTAGTTATATTGATTACAATTACATGTAAAGCTTATGGAAACTTAAAAGCGGCCGAACGGTTAAGCTGCTGAATACTGGTTGTCAGATCTGGGTTCGATTCCTAGCAAAGCAGCTTTTCGTGGTTTTTCCCTATATAACGTGGTTACGAGCTAGTTTTCCTTAAGAAGCCCTCCACGAAGGCAACCCTTCTCTTAGGCAGATAACTTTCGTGCGCTTTGTTTATAATCAAGTAAACCAAACCAAATTAAAGAAACTTATTCATTCTACTCTCTAAATTGCGCTCCAAATAAATCAAATGTGAGAGCTTCTCGTATTCATAACCTAAAACGTATAAAAACGGAATATTAAATAAATTTAATTACTTAACTTGGTTATCCAGAATTCCAATTTTTAATTTATCTCTAGTTGCCAAAAATCTGAGCATGAATTATCTTGTAATAAAGCATAGACCGATAACTTTGAAATTCAGACAATAACTTGGATGAACTTCGACCACTAGCAGCCGAGAGGTAAAGGCCGACCAGCGGCCGAGCGGTAAAGTCGCTGAACACTGGTAGTTCGGTTCGAGTTTCGAATTTCGCGAACGGGCTGGCTGCATGGGTGTTTTCGTGGTTTTCCCCATGTGTAACGTGTATACGAGCCAGTTTTCCTTAAAGTCCTCCACGAAGGCATCCCTTCCCTTAGGCAGATAGCCCTAGTGTGCTTTGCCATAATTAAATACACCACGGCGCTACACCGAGAGGTAAAAATCGTTGAATATTGGTAGTTCGACTAGCGTTCAAACCATGTTAGATGTGCTGCTTACCAGGAATTTTTCGTGGTTTTCTCCATGTGTAACATAAATACGAGTCAGTTTCTATAAGACGTATGAAATAATTTTTGTATCAACTCCCTGCTATAAACAGTCCTCCATGAAGGCATCCATATCTTCTTCGGAAGATAATCTTATGATACTTTGCCATAACCTAAATAATCTGATTTGATTTACTCTCATACTGAAGCCTGTGATGCTTTAATTAATGTTTTATTTATCATAAACTGTGTTAACTGCTTTAATTAACCAAATCAGGATTTTTTCTGTTAGATTTCCTTTTTAAAATTTTTGACATCATTTTAGAAGCCTAAATATGTCAGATCGTTTTAGTAAGACGTATTATTTGTAACTGTTTTACATATAAGTACAGAGAATTTCATGACGGCGAACTCTAAAAGTGTTTCCTACAACATAAATAAACAGGCTTTTGTACATTTGCCTCTCTAATGCAACCATCTATATAAGTGGCTTAAATCGCTTGAAGCCGCCGTTAGTAGTCGCATTAGAAAAGTTTCGTTATATCTGCATTGTGGCATTTAATAATTTCAGTTACTTGTCTGCCTTATAAATTATAATATTGATTTTTCAAGGTAGTGTAACAACTTTCAGTATAAATTAGAATAATAATAATCTTTTACATTCCATTCTGATTATTATATTCGTATGAAAGCCTTTAATCGATTGTTGATCATTATTTTGTACGTATGGTATTGCAAAAATTTAAAAATTCTTAATTATGATAATTTCCAATAATCGGGCTTTAAATTCCTAAGTTATTTATTTTTATGCCAAGATTTAAACTTTGTGCATTTACAATGAGGAGATCTTAATTATGAAACTTTTTAACATCTGAAGCTGGTTAAAACTGGTTGAAATGTGTTGCAGTCTCAGTTTCGTATGCAAAACCATTCTCGCACTCATTTGTTTTATGCTTAATTTATAGCAGTTTCCCTAAGTAACTAAATTTTAGATTTATATCATTTTTTTAAATTGTGAAAATAAACAAAAAGAATGGAGAAAATTTTTCTTTCTTACATTATGATTATTTTCTGTTCATCTTTTATGATAATTAGTGTATTTTTCAATTTTCCTCAACTGTCAAATCTTGTTGTATTTCGAAATATCTTTAGATTATTTACAGTCCCCACAATTTTAGAATTTTTATGTTAATTATAGAAACGTTTGATGTAATTAATCACGCACGTCACCCATAGATTCATAAGTTTTGAATTTTCAAAATTGTTACAAGCACTTGAGCAGAAGATTTGTCTTTCATAGCCAATTGCAAATTTTTAAATTAAAAAAATTCAACTCCATCATTCCAATTTTCAGACTCAATTAAAGGCACTGAAGTTATTTAACATTTAAGAACTCTCGGTGGTTTAGAACTCCCCGGACATTTGTACTCAAGAAATGATTTCAAAAATGCTCTTCTACATCTATTAATAATTGTTCTATCCCTTGAATAGCTAGTATCTACTGCATTTTCTTCTCATTTCTTCTTTGGTTATTTGAATCATGGCAAAGCACGTGAACTGTCTGTCTAAGAGAAGGGATGCCTTCGTGGAGGACTTAACGAAGTATGAGAAAGGGAAACTTGATCGTATTTACCTTACACATGAATAAATAACTAAATTATCTTGCAACCAGCTTGTTCGCTGGGATTTGAGCCCCTGTCGAACTATCAGTGTTAAGCGACCGCTAGAGTGCTGATGAGCTGCATTATGTATTCTGCTTAAGAATATAGAAGACAAATAACTGTCAATCTTATTATATCATCAGTGTTTGGTAACTTTCCCTATGAAAATAAAATTGCTAGAAATATGAGTGAAAAGACATGTAAATATTTTGAATTTGGATTCAATTTATTCCCCATCATGTAACATATAATGCTGTAATTTACGTAATAGCACTTTAAATTTTTGAATATATTAACACAAAAGGATCTAAAAAAATGCGATGATGGGAACATCGTATAAATAAACGGACACTGTGCTACGGCAGTACTGTAACGGCATTCGACAAAATATGTCTCGTTTATATACCAATCTCTGCAGAAGGAAGAAAATTATAGCCAATGCAGAAAATTTCTAAATTCAATTTCGCCAGATAAATTTTACCTAAAATGAAAAAACAATTTTCAGTACACATAAATAATTAATTGAATGAATGTAATTTTCTACTGCAGAATACATAAACTTATTTCCAGAGCAATGTAAAACTGTTCCCACGCAAAATTTATATTATAAGAAAAAGTTAAATGTCTGTTATGTCGAATATTTCTCTACTTACATTTTAGAGACATTCGATATTTTATGGAAGCAGGAGACTTGAAAAATGAGCCACCCCCTCCCCGGGAATCGAACCGCGGACAGCGTGCAGACCACTACACCACGAAAGCACGTCAAAAAGGCGGGAGCCTTCTTGACGTGAATATTATGTTATAAGTGTCCTTGACAAGTGTCCTTGACCTTATAACATAATTAAAATGAAATCAAGTCTAAAGTTTATGCATAGTTAGTACTAATTCTATATTTTATAACATAATTAAAATAAAATCAAGTCTAAAATTTAAACATATTTAGCACTAATTCTATATTTTGCATATTAACATTTAAAAAAATACCTGACTAAATTACTCCTGGACGGTTGTGTATAAGCCTATGGTTTGCTTGATCAAGTAGACTGATTTGCAAAGCATTGAATGGTGTACTCGCTTGCAAAAGCTTGTGAATTTTGTGTTTCTTATATAATATACATTATATAATAATATGAATATTTTCTCCTGGGATATACTTTTATCAATGATAGTATGTTACTGTAGCGTAGTTTTGCTAAATGCCTATAAATCAGTTCTAATTATTCTAAGGGGTGTATTCCATAATAATTTTTGCTAGTGTGACTCTTTTCATTGCTTATTTTTTCCTCTCTAGTGGTCTCCCGTTCTCTGGCCAAAATTTATAGCAATCACTGAATATTTGCCAAAAAGTCTGAACTCAGTCTAAATATTTTGATCACCAAATGAACAACAAAATGCCACTGAAGGAAAAGAAATATGAAATTCTAATCCAGCTCCTCAAAATGACGATTTAATAATAATAAGGAGCATTTATGCAATGGCTCTGTCAAGTAAATTTTGTTGTAGAAAACATTTTCAGAATAACTTGAAATTTCATTGATTTTTCATAAATCATTCTGTTCTACTTATAATTTCTGAGAAGCGACATTGTATAACATTACTTTTGATTCATGGGTTCTCAATTGTAAATTATACCTTTAATCACATATTTACCTAATGCAACACTTTCGTATTTGTATTAAAATACAAAAACGGGCAATGCTACGAAATCTGCTTATTAAGATTTATTTCATTCAGAATTAATAACTGCCACGAATACATTATAATTGAAAATATTCCACCATAAATGGCTAAAATTTTAAGCCATGAAAATAGATAGGACTAGGATATTTTCAGCTAAGTTTCGCAGCGTGAATCTTGTCTTACCAGTGGACGTCATTAATGATGCAACTTTACAAATATATGTTACCTTTAAAGCATATAATTCAGTTGTTTCATAGATAACTTGATTTTTAATGAAATAACTAGCCAATCGGTTAAAGTGTGTAATTGATAAATAATTTCACACTTTACCTAGTTATACTATAACTAACAAATGATAGACCGGTAAAGCGAAAAATAAACAATTTGAGATTAACATAAGTTCGTTATTTGATAAATTAACTAATGGTAAGCGGTAAAATTCTCTCCAAAAATATATTTCATATTACGAATAAAATAATTTATAAATAATAAAGAAAAACAGAACATATAATATTATTGCTACATTAGTTAGCGTTTTTCGCGTGCAATCTTTACTAACAATTCGTCATTTACTAACGCTTTAACACCATCTTTACTTACGATTAGGCATTTACTAACACCTTGACGAAGGGTCTTTTCTAATTCTTTAACGATTAGGCGATCGTTATTCCATAAAATTACTAGTTAAAGTGTAGAATCCAATAATTTTATGTACTTTATCTGAGTTAATTCCTGAAATACCTGGTTATTTTATGAAATAACGGATTCCACGCTTTAATGCTAATATTTATATATTCAAACATAACGTCCATAAAATTCTCTTATTGCTCAGTTATGGGAATGTTTCCTAACATCCGCTGAACGTGTGGAAAAAGTTTGAAATGTGTTCAGTTATGCTCATTTGTAGGTTCCAATCAAATTTCTTCCCTTCAAATTTCTGCCTTCCAGCTCTTTCCAAAGATCTAAAAATTTTGCGTCCTCTCAATTCTGCCGGCCGGTGTACTGCCGCATCGATTGCATAGGCTCTGGCAGCGGCCCTGATGATACTAGGAATGACTAGGAAACGAAAATGCAGATAATACTTATTATCTAAATTGTCATTTCCTCAGAAACATGATGCTTATTTAAAATTACAAATGCTTTAATCAATGACAAACTGGTTGTTAAAAACTTCTTAAAAACTGGTTGTTAGCAGATTTAATTTTGAATCCATACACTTCAACAATTAAAAAAGGCCAAATGATAGGCGGAAGTTTCCTTATCAGCTCTTTTTGAGACCTTTTCTAATACTGCTAAAATTCTGCACGATATTTGTTTTAGAACTGCTAACAAAATTTGAAATACAAAAGTTATATTTCAATTTTAAGTTTGAAAAGTAATTAATTCAGACTTGAAAGCTCTTGAAACATAGAACTTGAGCTCAAAACAATAAGAATAGAATTTTGCAGTCATTTGCATCAAAGCCGCATTTGATTGTTCGTCAAGAAACATTTCTGTCACGAATCTTAATTAAAAATTACAGAAAAGCAGAGCATAACCTGTTTCACTCGCTGCAAATGCAGGAAGAAAAAATATAGTGTATAACTGAAAACACATGAAATTTGCTAAAACAAATTCTTTCGCATTAATTTTGAATTTTATTTATCTCAAATTTATTCAATATTTCGAGTTCTGGATAATCAAACTAGAGGTATCATTCTAAAGCTGCAAAATGTCATTAAGAAGCTCAGCTTCGTTTTTAATGATTCATATTACCACGACATTGGGGGGGGGGAACTTTTACACCTGTATGTTAATTAGAAAATTGCGAGAGGTCTACTTTAGGGGAGGGTTGCATCATGGGGGACTTTCTGAGGGAAGTTGATTTGTATTTACATTACACATAAACAAAACCTTGAAAACATCTATACAACCAGCTCATTCGCAGGTATTGATTCAGACTGAACTACCAGAGTTCAGCTCTCAATTACAGGTGGCCCACTTTTACAACTGGTAAATTAACGAAAAATGTTATCTCTTGTGGACGCAATAATAGTTCCTTCCAATATTTCAAGTCTTTCTTTCGTAACGACGAAAATGACGCCCACGACCGGTAATGTGTACGATCAAAACAACAGCTCAATAACCGGTTTCGATTTGCATCATTGTCGATCTTGTGCAGTTACCCTGGAGATTGCTAATTTTATCAAATTTGTATTTTCTTGGTTACACACGATTGGCTATTATGAAAATGACGAATATATATTGGCAAACTGTATGTGGTGACAACTGTATGCCTGTGAAGACTCTGTGCACCTAAAAAATATGCAATAATTCTTTCACTTATTATTATACCATTATTAAAATTTCTTTTTTACCGTTTCGTATGTCAGTGTCGATTCTACGTGTGTCGACGTTATGCCTTGTCAATCATATGCAGTATCGATGCGAAATGTCGATCCCATATATAAAAGCCTTAATGGAAGATACAATTTTATCCAGTATTATAGTTCGACTGCCTCATCTGCGACCATGAGCACAAATATGCATGCGCCATTCGGACTGAATTATTCTCAAAGTAGGGTGGAAGGATGGGAACTTTCTTTCCCTTCAAACATACACTCTTTCAGGAGAAGAGAGACGTTCACGTGGCCCTTACGTCGCAGCAAGTAATAACGCCCATTTTGGACGAGTCTATGTGTTTTGGCAGAATGCCAGCCAGGGTTGCGTTTGAGACAGTCGAACTATACCACTACCGTTCTTTCAAGGTGTTGATTAGACACTGTAATCCAAAGTTATAGATATAAGTGCATAGAGTTTACATGCTTTTCAAGTGCGCAAAGTAAATACGAGAATTCCTTTATAAAGTACTCCTTAAAAGCCTTCTTTCCAAAGCATGAAGCCTCTACCTTTAATCAATAAATTTTCAACTCCTTTCGGAAGTAGGAACCCACGTTAGTTTTGTTAATATTACAGTTTATATTTGGATGAGAAAAAGAAAGAGAAGAATAAAGGAAAATCTGAAACCTTTTCATATTTTATATTATGCTCAAAAGGATGTTTTTAACGTTTTGTGTGGTACCTTTACTTATTAAATATCATGTTCTTCGCACTTAACCATAAAATTCAATTCAACAGCAATATCACAAAATATTTAAAAAGAGCATCGAAATCGATGAATTTGTTAATGAAGAATTCGTTAAAGTTTTACAAAATTGGAAATAGCTAATAAACAAATTTCAAATTCGGGATTCCAAGTGCCCATGTTCGGTTGGAGGATTACATTATTCAAAATTGGATAGCTTTAGTAACCGTTGTTTTTTGAAAATGTGAGAAACAATCATGCAGAATCTTCATAATTTAGTTTCTTTAAATATAATGCATGGCGATAATATTTTGTGGCAACAGTTTGAAAAGTGAATCAACGAAGAAAGTGAAACGACGCAAAATGTCGCTTTGAGACTAATAGCCCTTTGGGTCTAACGCCCCTTTGGGCTAAAAAAAAATTAAATGAATGTTAAATTAGCAAGTTAAAAATCGGAAATAGCAACATTTAACCGATAAGAAAATCGGAACTCCTTACTACCTCGCTCGAAAAATGCAATTTTGAATACAATTTTGCTTCTTTATTAAATTATTCTTATAACTGGGCTTGCGTGAATGGATTATATTCTACTACACGAAATTTTTTCATACCAATAAATTGCTACAGTTAGAGACAGAAAGTACAGTAAACCCTTTCTAAGATGACTAACACAGGTTCATAAGATTTTGGGCTCTTGCGAATTAGAGAAATAGCTTTCAGCACCGATGTCCAAGTTCTCAGAAATACTGATCATCATAGGAAGATGATCACTAGAAGAAAGTTCACTGTTCACATTCTGAAGTGTATTATTCTATAAATGAAAATACGTTAAGCCGATTCGATTGCGTGTATGCCCGGATTTATATATTTATGTATAGGAAAAATTATAATATAAATATAGTGTAAAATATATGTTAACGTTAAAGCGTATAATTCAGTTATTTCCTCGAATAAGTAAGTATTTGGCGGGGGGGGGGGATCTAGCCAAGCCGGTTTAGCTAATTATTTTTAAAATAACTATATTAATTAGTATATAATATAATATTCTATAAACTAACTAATGATAGATGCCGTCCAGATGGTGTAGTGGTTAGGAAAGCCAACTGCGATACCTAACGACCTGGGATCGAATCCAGGGGAATGCATGGTTCTAATTATCCGCCCCTTCATAGGCGGCAAAGGTGGCCCACCTATTAGGTGTCTTAATAATAGAGTGACCACCACTTCTGGCCTTAGTAGTGGCCAAGTCAAAGTCGGCTGAGGGCCCATCATTAAAAATAAATAAATAAAATTATTAATTAATTATTTTTAAATTACGTCCAAACGGGTGTTTGTAACGTTTTGTGTGTTACCTTTATTGATTAAATATCATGTTCTTTGCCATTTAAAACATAAAATTCAATTAATAGCAATGTCGCAAAATAATTTTAAAATGAGCCTATCTTTCCAATAACTAGGCCCACCAGCGGCCGAGCGGTAAAGTCGCTGAACACTGGTAGTTTGGTCCGAGGTTCGAATCTCGCGAACGGGCTGGGTGTATGGGTGTTTTCGCGGTTTTCCCCATGTGTAACGTGTATACGAGCCAGTTTCCCTTAGAAAGTCCTCCACGAAGGCATCCCTCCCCTTAGGCAGATAGCCCTAGTGTGCTTTGCCATAATTAAATACACCACACCTTTTCGATAACTGAGCCGATAACTTTTAAAATGAGCCTTTTAGAATTTCCGATATTTGTTACTCAAAAATTTGTTAAGTTTTACAAAATATGAAATCGATAATAAAACAAATTTCAAATTTAGTCTTCCACATGCCCATATTCGTAGGAGGATTACGTCATTCAAAATTCGATGGCTCTATGTACCGCTGTTTTATCGCAATACGAAAAATATACAGACATTTATGCAGCTTTTTCATTATTTAATTTCTTTAAATATAATGCAGAACTCTTAACATTTCATGGTAACAGTCTGAAAAGTGATTCGCCGTTTATAGTGACTTAGTGATTCAACGCAAAATCACAAAACGAAAACAATAGTCCTTCGGGGACAAAGCCCCTTTGGACTTAAAAAAAAAAAAAAAAAACGCAATTGACACTATAAGATATCTGTCGTTTTATAAATTAATCGATGATAAATCGTTAATGTTTAGAAAATTATATTTCATATTACGGATAGATTAAATAAGAAAGAAAAACGAAATGCATAATATAATATTATTGCTAGATTCGTTAAATCGTAATAAAAAATAACAGACTATTCTACGCCAAAAGTACTTTTTAAATTTTTACAAGTTATGAAATTATTAAGCTACTTAGTTCTGCAAAACGCAGCTTTCGCGTGCCGTCTTTACTGACAATTCGTCATTTATCAACACTTAAATGTGAACAAACTGTTAGCTTCCAGTTAATGATGGATGAAATTTAGTTTCAAGGCCGACAATCATTGATATAACAAAGGAGAAACATTTGGGCTCCCCATGAATTCTTTCTTTCCGGGTAACGTGAGTCGGTTTCTTAAATGAAACGGGTGAAACAAACCATGGAGGTAGGAAGTAAGAACCCTTTCCTACCTCCATGAAACAAACGCGGGGGAGAAATGCGAATTTTCACGCAGGGAAGTAGGACAAACCTACTATCGAAATGACCTTGCTCGGCTGCAGCCAGCTCAACATCTTAGCCTTAAAACTTCCCTCAAGAGAGCCCGCTATAACCCTGCCGGTTAAATTAGAATTTGGCAGGTTTTTCCAACTCCGATTGGCGACATTATTTGGCGAGATTTTAGAGTTCCTTTTTTTCCGTTCCTTATTTTCCGAGTGACATTTTTTCCGTTCCTTATTTTCCGGGGACTTTCTTTCCGTTTCCCTTTTTTCCGGGTGACATTTTTTCCGCACACCCGTGACGAGGCACTATAATTTTTGTATAAGTTTTCAAACTACATGAATGATTAAACTGAGCTGCACAGAGCTGCTGAATTCATCATTCAACGATATAATTTTGAAGAAAGGGATGTAACTGACGTTTTTACAAAGAAATATTGAGAATGCATGTAGGGTCAGCGTTCAAGACCTATTATCTGCCGTCCGACGCCGTTGCAACAGCTTTGTTGTCTGCCCTAAATATGCCCAAATTTTATTATTTAATTTCATTCTAAAAATATTTTACGTTAAATATTTATATTGAAAACAATTTCTACCATTACATATTTTTCTATATGAATTATTGCCCGAATATTTTTATAAACGTGTAGTTATTAATACAAATTTATGTGATTTATTACTGTAGCGTGAAGTAGCATGAAGTAGCATCCTTTTCTGGGCGGTGCAGGCCCCTTAGGCTTACTTCCGCGGCCTGCTTCTTGATTACTATAGATGGCCCCCACTGTGTTTGCAGCAGAAGGAAATATCTATTATTCGACACAAGAGAGGACAAAAGGCGACACTTCTGCTTATCTTTAACTTTCAACAATCTGAATGTTAGCTTGTCGCAAAGATCTTTTAAATTGTACACACATGGGCAAACGTGATGAAAGAAGCTGGGAGTAATTACACTTCAGTTTGCACTTTAGGGGCTTTGAAGAAGAAAAAGAACAATTAGAAAAAAGCTCGCATTTGACTTTGATTATTTTCTGAAGGAGGTACTTATAACGCGATTGTGGGCAATCTGTAGGTCATTATATTGAATGAAAAATTACAGGAAGCAACCTTCTGGACTTCCTTCTGGATCTTTATATCAGGACAGATTGCAATTTCGAGAATCACGCTAAATACAGTGAATTCAATTTGAATTCTGCTCCTTTCTCTTTCTCTCTCTCTCTCTTTTTTTAATCCCTGTTCTTACATTCATTTTTGTGAAAGTTTAACGCATTTATGACTGTCTTTATGGATTTTGACCGTACCCAACTTTCTTTGATTATTTTTCTTGGTGTCTGATCGCACAGACAGAGCAAAAGGCTCTTTTCTCCAAAATGTATTTTAAAATGGAATTTTTCGTGACGTTCGTTAATATGTAGGTACGTATGTATCTAGCATAACTCTCAAAAACTATTGGTTAAAGTACGTTGAAATTTTCTATATGCGACTCTTAAAACGCCTATTTGCATATTCTTTTTCATTGCCATCTACACAGTGGCGTAGCTAGGATTCTAGAGCCCAGGGACAACTGAAGAATTTGTGCCCCTTTCTGTGTGCCAAGAATGCAAAACATTTTATTAAAAAATTTCGTAGCATCAATTTGGCGCCCCCTGGATGCTGCGCCCGGAGACAGATGTCCCCTCTTGCCCCACCCTAACTACGCCACTGCATCTGCATTTCCAAAATTACATACATGTATATATATTATATATATATATATATATATCCAACCCCCTTACCGGCCTTTACTTTTGCAACTATTGGGTTTAGTCATATATTTCAAATTACAGAAGTGTTTTAAATGACGAAAATCTTCATGTTGTGGCAATGCCAATTTTAAAATAAAATAAATTTTCGTCGGATAATGAAATCTAACTTTTAACGCGATCTCCCATTTCTTGCACATATATTTGGAAAAGCTTTACATTTTTTATGACAAAATAAAATTGCAAAAAGTTTGACTCCCGTATGAAAAAATTTGACCACGATATTTAATTCCAAAATTTACAATTTTTGATGTCATTTTCAACTTGTCTTGACGGATCGGATAATGAAGTTAAAATAATTCGAGGAGGAAATAAGTTTAAATGAAGTGCAGCAAAAAATGTGTATACCGTATATACCCGCGTATAAGTCGACCCCCCCACTTCGACATAAAAAATTCGTAGAAAATAAGAAACCCGCGTATAAGTCGACCCCCCCCCCTTCCGAAATCGGTCGAGAAACTTCGAAAAAAATTTTTAAGTACTACATTTATTCAAAATCATCTGAGAAAAAAAGTAAATATACGATAAAAAATACCTTGATAAATAAACAAAATCAAAATCCTTCAATGTCCAATTCATGGTCAGATTCGCCAAAAATTTCATAGAACTCTTCTGTCGTCATTGGCTCGTCATCATACATATTTTCAGTCTCGAACTCTGTATTTTACAATCACTACTAGAGCCTTCGTCGTCATTTTCACTTTCAAAAACAGCATCATCTTTCGTGCGGTCTAGTTCGTTGCTAATACAACATTTTTTAAATGATTTTATAATCATTTCAGAGGGTATTTCGTTCCAAGCATCTTTAACCCACTGAGCAATTAATGTAATATCGGGCTTTTTAATGTTGCCTCCCTTTGTAAATGTTGGTCGACCGGAACTAATCCACTCTGCCCAATATTTTCTAACATTTACTTTGAAGGGCTTATTGAGGCACACATCTAGGGGTTGAATGACGGATGTCAATCCTCTCGGAATTACGGCCACAGTCGTTTTTAGGTGTTTTGTCACTTTTGTCACTTCTTCAGAAAAGTGTCCACGAAAAGAATCGTATACTAAAAGAGAAGGATTTTTGAAAGCTGCTCCCGGTATTACTCTAGTTAAAGTATGAAACTCTATGATTAGTTCGTCACATAATTTAAGTCATGAAATTACTTCAAGTAAGTGACTTATTTGATAAGTCGTCCAATTTGAGTGCGGGAAGAAAACAACTGCATTATATAAAGAAATTTTTGAACTTCCGATTCTTTTAATTTTTTATGGCCCCACGTATAAGTCAACTCCCCCCCCCCACTTTGAAGTCTTTTTTTTTTTTTTTTTTTGTCAAAAATATCTTGACTTATTACGCGGGTATATACGCTAATTTAATACGGGGTACAAGGAAGTCACGTGGTGCCCACATGAGATTTTTTAACCCCTTGTGTTCTTACTTTCAGGACGGTTGTCTTTAAAGTAGATCCTCCCCCCCCCGCGGCTTATTGCCACTTCAGCTTGTTCCTGATTTAGTCTTGTGACTGACTTAGACTCGTGTATTACCTTATCAAGGCAATGATACATAAAATCTACTATTTATTTTATTTTAAGTTTCGAAGGGATGTGTTTGTGAGATAGTGTGTTGTCGTCTGTGAAAAATTTTAGTCATAAATACTATTTTTTCGTTATTTGCATCTGTAAAGTAGCTTTTTTTTTTTTTTTTTTTTTTTATTTCATCATTTTTTTATGTGAAAACGTTTGTAACCCAGTGCGCTTTTAAAATACATAAATACATATGCTTTTATTAAAACCTAGCTACTGAGAAAAATATTCAAAACTCATTCATAGGGAAGGTCTAGTAAGAACATCCATGTGTCACCTGATCACTTTTCGTAACGATAACAGAGGTTGAAAAGCCACAAAGTCACGTTTCTTTGAGTCTATACGAGAGAACAAGAAACGAAGGCGAGATTGCGATTGTAGACAGGGATATTCTGCTTTGAGCTCAAATGAAAGTAAAACTACCAGGGCTGAGTCGAAATATCGTAGTTTTCCCTATCTACAAGGCTTATATGAACTATTCATGTTATTTCGTATGGAATTGGACTTTCGCTTGTATGACCTTTATACGAACTTATGGACTCTTGGACTTCTTTTTAAAGAGCTAAAGACACTTTGTTCCATTATTATATCTATTTACACTTTTTCTAATTCTCTACGACTATATAAAAACTTTACTGACTATTTATAATTAATTGTAGGCAATATTGTTTCATCCTGATTTCATTGGGTTTTTTTAAAATTATTTTTATGTATTAAAAAATATTTTTTGATGTCTACGTTCTTACATTTTTAACTATATTTATTTGCATAATTTTTCAACTTTATCTGTACACATCTCAAAATTGTATTACTGTTATAATTGTATATATGTTTTACACTTTTATTTGTACACATCTTCTAATGTAAAACTGTAAATCATTATTCATGTAAAAACATATGTAAAAAATTCTCATTAAATGCCCGTTGACCACCAAGCCACCTGCCTAGCTTTTTTTTTTTCCAATGTCAGATTGTGAACAATTACAAATGTAACCCAGTCCATTAATCTATACAAGGCCAGGTATGGTGGCCTCTTTATTATGGAGGCACCTAATAGGTAGGCCACCATCGCCTTTCCTATGAAGGGACGGACAGTTACAACTATGCCTTCTCCGGGATTCGAACCCAGGCCCTTTGGTATCGCAGTCAGCTTCCCTAACCACTATACCGACTGGGAGGCACTTGTTTAGCTTGGTATAGCAGATAGTAGATGGTATCTATCGATAGAGCATTTATTGCCCAAAGTTGTAAAGATGCTGCGGCTGTTGTATTGATGGTCTTCTGTCTACAAGGCCATCTCAACAGAATCATGAATCGCTGGCCTTTGTAATGCTCTGAGAATTTTACCTGAATCAGCTTAAGAATAACAAATATATACTCACTAGACCTCCGGGAAGTTACCTTTCTCCACCAAGCTAATCTCGTTTTACTTAACTGCTAGTAAAATTATTACATCTTTTAATTGCTTTTATGTTTACTAGCAGGAATTGGCATGAATTGATTGTAATAATTTTCGTAAGAACAGGAAATTATTTACCAATTTAGAACAGGATTTATATTTATAACAGGAAATTATTTACCCTTCTTTTCTAATTGATAAAAGCTAAGTGTATAGGTCATGTTTCATCGACACTCCATAACGTACTTTGCTTCAAGGAAAACATTTCTTGAAGAAGAAAGGGGGAGTTAAAAGTACCCACAAAATATCTCCCCTTTCGGAATTAACCACCCCCGCCTGTCACCACGTGACTGTATACGATTGTTAAATATCGCGCATCGGCGCATGCGCGGCCTCGGAAATCCGAGCTGCTCCAACAATCCAGCGACATCCGATCTCCACAGTTTCGCCGGCAGTTTCTGAGATTGCTTGCCAAACCACCCTCTCAATGCGGCTCTCTGTGTTCGGCTCTGGGCGACCGACTACGCCTGCCCAGTTCTCGGAGAATTTGATTTCTTTTTTCTTTCTTCTCCTTTCCTTCCAGATTAAAATCGTAGACGTCGCTCCTTCGCGCTGGCAGTTCTCTCCGCAAATGTCTAACGTTTTGATACTAATGGAAGGCAACAAATAAATAATGTTGTTCTTGTTGACTTCTAAAAGGTGTTTTGTCCGTGTTTTGCTGCGAATTAAAAATCTGTTTTTAAGAAATATGGCGTTATGAATAACATTTCATAAAAGTTTAACATATTTCGAGTGTTCATTTGATGATATATCCAAGGAAATATACGTATTTGAAAATATTTCGAGTTCTCCTTTCTGTCCGGAAAATTTATATATCTAAGGAAGTATAAATGAACATTTTCACGTGGTTTGTCATCTTGATAAAAGAGAATTCTCTTGATTAAACAGAAGAGTCTTTAACAAGAACTACTTTTGTGAATTTCGAGTTTTTCAAAGCTGGATGTTCTTTTGCAACACAAAAATGTCTTAAGTTTTTCAGTGAATGTAAAGCAATAAACAATCACTGCTGCTGCTGGATAAAAACATTGTTTTCGATGGTTTTCATTTCGTACTTCAGACGATCGTAAGCTTTAACTGAATTCTTTTAAAACTCTCTTAATTATTAGAACTATAAAGTTACTTTTTAGTTTCAATTTTACTCTACTACGGCGTTCGTTAAAATATAGTTTAATATCTTTCACGTGCATTCCATCTTATCAAAAATTCTTTTCAGAAAAGGAACAGTATTTGCAAAGATTTATATTTATAACTTCTTTGCGATTTTTGACAATTATAGCTTACTCAGGTTGAAACTCTGAAAACAAGTAGAAGGAAATTACAGTCATGCGAAATGTTTCGGTAAATCACGATTGTATAGAAATATTCTGAGAAAGCAATTTGCAGAATTTCATAGCCAAAAAAATTAACGAAGCATTCCTGAAAATACTTAAAGATACATGAAATTTTGTTATCGAGTAATGAAGAAATTTCCAAAAGACTTCTCTAACAATTATGTAAACTACAGAACAAGAGGACTAGAAAAATATATTTAAAACCATACAGTTATATTTTTGCGTTTTAGTTAAGTCCTTTTTTTTAATTGAAAATAATATGAGAAAGTTAGAAAGTTTTAATTCACATGAATAATTTCAATCCATTCAAAATTTGTAATAATGAACTTTTTGTTTTTAAACAGAAGCGTATGGAAATTGGAAATTGTTGAATTGTTTCATCATACTTTTTTTCAAGATTTTCTGTTATTCTGACTCTGGACAAATGCTTTAAGAAACATCTTAAAAGTTCAGTGCAAATATTTATGTCCCAAACTGTTTTTGAAATGCTCAAAAGTTATATCTGAAAACTTCAAAACTAACTCTATTTTGAAAACGCTTTCAAATTTCTTCGAATTTCAAGGAAGGCTTAAAAATACTAAAACTTTTTACTGAGAAAATGAAGTTACTGATTTTTGAAAACAAAATTTATTAAGCAAAATAGCGATTTTAAGAATGAAAATTTAAAACGAGTTGAAATATTTCATGCCAGCTTTTAGAAACACTGAAAGCAACTGTATTTTCGAAGTTAGCAACGTAGGATAAAACTGGTGCGATAGCAACACTACTATTTAAGTTAATCTCAAAACTAAATATTATATCTAAAGCTTTCTATCTCACTGTATGAATGATTGAAATTAAAAGTTAAAATACTCTTTTCAAAGAAGAATTTTATTAAGAAATATTTCTACTACTATTCCATGAAGATGGGACCAATATTTACATTTCTCCTTGCCCGGATTATTCAAGGATTTTACAGATGACTTGGGAAAGAAGAAGATACGAAAATTCATGAGGTAAGACACCAGTTTATACTTTTTTAATGATTTCATTTAAGTTTAATCAAACTTGGTCGTTTTCCTTGCATTTTACTTCTTTTTCCTGAATTAAAAATTAAAAATTGCTGACACTTATTTTGCTGGATATAACCATTTATATTAAATATAAAATCTGCTCAAATTTCTAATGCTTTTGTTAGCCTAGAAGGGCTATTAATTTCGTTTTGGCATTTTACGTTCAAAATATTAACTGTCCGTTTCACTTTTCAAATTGTTGCCACCAAATATTATCTCCCTGTGTTATATTTAAAGAAATTAAATAATGAAGAATCTGCATAAATGTATGTATGTTTCTCGCATTGTGATACAAAACAGTACCTACAGCCATAAAATTTTTAATAATTTAATTCTCTATCCAATATGGGCATCTGGAAGCCCTAATTTTGAATTTGTTTTATTGTCTTTTTCCTATTTTGTAACACTTCAACGAATTTTTGATTAACAAACTCAACGATTTCAAAGCGAGCAATGGCAACACTGTACGAAAAATAAAACATTTTTTATCTCCAGCGCGCGAGACTGTGTATCGGAAATTCTAAAGATAGGCTCATTTTAAAATTATTTTGCGATATTGCCGTTGAATTGACTTTTATGGTTTAAGTGAAGAACCTGATAGTTAATAAATAAAGGCAGCAGACCAAACGTTATAAAAACGCCCCCTTGGGCGTAATATAAAATCTGAAAGCTTTCAAATTTTTTTTTAATAAGTAATTTTGTCATTTTTTTTCAACGGTACTAAAGTACTTAAAGGCACTTTGACATAATAAATACGATGCTATTGCTTGCGTTAAACAATTACACATGGAGATGAAAGCATACTAGAGTTATGACTGTAGTTAAATAATGTACACAATGATAATAAACTTATCCTTTCACTGAAGTCTATTAAGTTATTCTTTCTAATCTCACCTAAAACAAATTTTATTTCGAAGAATGAAGGAATTTTGAATGCTTATGTCAACTTACACAAAGTGAAATTTTAGAAATAAAGAATAAGAAATTAGATAATTTTTTAATAAATCTCCTGAAAAATTTAAAATATTAGAAAAAGGTAAATTATGTCATCGCTTTCTTGTACGTTTTTCTGGATGCATGAGAAAAATGAATTTAATGCACAGAGATGGACAAAAATATTTGTAAAGCATCATAATGTTTCTGCATTTAATGCGAATATTTAGTAAGATAATTTAAAAGGCTAATTTAATTGCACATGTTATTAACTACAGAATCTGCACTATTCTTAAGTAATAGCTATGCATAATAGCCGACTTATCTGCATTATTCTTCCAACTTATTTGTACAACTAATATTTATACATTTTTATAGTACGGCTATCATGCATTCATCATTTGTGGCCATATTACCACAATGTTTATCACAGTATCATTACTTGACTTAATGATTTGTTTATAAAATAATTTGCAAGTATCGACAAAAAATAGTATAAAAAAGTAACTCATTATTTTGTGCTTAAATAATATAATTTTTTTTTTTTCCATTATTTACAAAAGCAAGAAAATTAGTGTATTTCCCCCCCAATTTTCGAACAAAATGTAATATTCCAAGAAAATTTAAATTTCGCTTTGCTGAAGATGGATTACTTTGCTTAAGTAATTAGTATTCAAATTTAAAAATGTTATATTTTTGACAATTTTCTTGTTAGCCCAGAACGGCTATTAATTTCGTTTTGGTATTTTGCGTTAATTCACTACAAACGAAGAATCACTTTTTAAATTGTTGCCACCAAACATGAGAGCCATGCATTATATTTAAAGAAATTAAATAATCAAGAATCTGCATAAATGTATGTATGTTTCTAGCATTGTGATAAAACAACGGTAGCTAGAGCCATCACAGTTTGAATAACGTAAGTCTCCACCCCAATACGGTCATCTGGAAGACCAAATTTGAAATTTGTAATTTGTTTTATTACCTTTTAAATATTTTGGAAAGTTTTTATGAATTTTTTATTAAGAAACTCAACGATTTCAAAGCGAGCAAGGACAACACCATACGAAAAAAAAAAAAAAAAAACATTATTATCTCCAGCGCGCGAGACTGTGTAAAGGAAATTCTAAAGATATGCTAATTTTAAACTAGCTACTGCTGTTGAATTGAATTTTATGGTTTAAATGCCAAGAACATGATATTTAATACGATCACACGAACGGTTAAAAAAACGCCCCTTTGGGCATAATATGAAACCTTAAACCTTTCAGACTTTTTTGTATATATATATAATTTTCATTTCGGGTAAATATTTATATGATAATAACATATGTAAAGCAATTTAACGAAATAATTTTGATATTATATTAAATTATATACGAGCGCTGTGTTATAATTGTAAAATATTTATTTCGGTTTTTAGTGTTGTTGAACATGTGTTAATATATTCTAACTCGTAATCGTAAAAGTCAAAGAACGTTTATCTATTTAACTATATTTCATTTGGTTTGACTGCGAGGATAAAAAATTTTATGTAAGTTTATCTAAAAGCCTCATTCACAGCAAATTCTTCCCATGTGTCAGTATAAAAGCGATTTCTTAATATTGAAACATTTATTTTATTCTCTATACAAAACGGGAAACCGTTAAAGTCTGAAGGATTTCAGATTTTAACGGTTGCCTAGAAGGGTTTGTTAATGTTTTTTACTCTCTTGCTGAACTCACAGTCTGCCAGGCTGCTGTTGCATTCACCCTGCTATCCCACTTTTCTCTTTTTGTCTCTTCATCATTAAGTATCGTTATCTTCACACTTATGTCACATACAGTTCAACAACAAAATCACACACTCTTTAAAAGATGCACAGCAGCCTATATTTAGAATCCCCAATGCATTTTAAAATGCTGGCATACATTGTATATTTTTTTTATCAGTTCTTCATATCAATATTCAGTTTTCTTAGTAAGATGGCTAATTTTTTTTCGTCGTTTTATATCTTAATTTTATTTATTAAAATTCGTTTGTTAGACTTACGTGACAAAAAATGTAATTCAACAGCTAAATCACACAATATTTTAAAACAGCATATCTTTATAATTTCCGATAGAAAGGCTCCCGCCCTGGAGACAAAAAGGATTATTCCACACGGTGTTGCCACTCCTCGTTCTTAAATCGTTGAGTTTGTTTATCAATAAGTAATTAAAGCTGTGCAAAATATAAAATAAATTCGAAATGGAAAATTCGTGTTCCAGGTGCACATGTTCGGATGGAAGACTACGTTATTCAGAATTCGATGGCTTTATGTACCGTCGCTTTTTCACAATGCGAGGAACATACATACATACATGCAGATTCTTCATTATTTAAAAATAATGCAAATAATGTATTTGGCGGTAACAATTTGAGAAGTGATATGCCGTTTATAGTGAACAGATGCAAAATCCCAATTCTATATTAACAGACCCTTTTGGACGAAAAATTAACCAGTTTTATCTACGTGAATCAAACATGCATGAAATCATTTAGCGTATATATTCTGTTATAGTTTTGAATTTATGAGAGATTCAGTAGAGGAATGTGCATGTATATCACTGGGGGAAAAAAAAAATTAGCCATAAAATAATCTAGTATTTGCACAAATCAAGTACAAATTTCGATATTTCATGCTATGCGCGTCAAAGATAAGTATCGAATCGAAGTTGTGGGGTTTTAACTACCCGCTTAGTATATAAAGAGGAGCCCCTTTTTCGATCGGTGCGGAGCATTCATCTTGCTGGTACACGTGAAAATCCACTAATGATCTTGGATGCAGGCCTCTTGCTGCTTTCACCATGAGTGAGGCCTGACAGGCATCGATTTTCCCATCCGAAGACCATTTTACTTAAGAATAACATGATTCTTAAAATAGCTTACATTACAACGTGCATGTTTTTATACGCCAATTTTGCTAGTATACCGGTATTGCACAAATATGAATAATTCTAGAATTTCTTAAAATGTGTACTGTGATCTTATACCATTGAATAATTAAACAGTTTATTGTAGACATTTTAGACATTTAGCTAGTTTGACGCATGTTAATAATACGTGAGGAAATTTTTCAATATTCATTGTATATAATCCAAACAGTCTGTTTCAATTTTTATGATATTATCGATCATTACTCCAAAGGGGCTTTGTTCCTGAAGGATTATTGTTTTCGTTTTGCGATTTTCCGTTGGTTCACTATAAATGTCCGTTTCACTTTTCAAACGGTTGCCACCAAATGTTAGAGTCCTGTATTAGATTTAGAGAAATTAAATCATGAAAAATCTGCATAAATGTGTGTATATTTCTCGCATTGTGATAAAACAACGGTACAAAGAGCCATCGAATTTTGAATGACGTAATGCTACTGCGAACATGGGAATGTGGAAGATCAAATTTGAAATTTCGAATTTGTTTTATTATCGATTTCATATTTTATAAAACTTTAACGAATTTTTGATTAACAAACTCAACGATTTCAAAGCGAGCCATGGCAGCACTCTACAGGGGGGGGAAACATTTTTATCTCCAGCGCGCGGAACTGTGTATCCGAAATTCTAAAGATAGGTTCATTTTAAAATTATTTTGCGACATTGCTGTTGAACTGAATTTTATAGTTTAAGTGCGAGAACATGATATTTAATAAATAAAGTTAACACACAAAACGTCAAAAAACGCCCCTTTGGACGTCATTTAAAATCTAAAAACTTTCAGAATTTTTTTTTTTTTTTTTTTATTTTGACAAAAATGATGTTGGTACATTAATGTCTTCGTTCGTTTTAAGGAAGAGCACCCCCTCACCAAGTTTCGTGCCGGCTGAGAAATATTTGTCGCGCCAACATGCAGTTATGTAGGCATACAGTAACACCGGATGCGCACTATTAATGGCTTGCAGAATGCCATTATCTATCCGATCAAGACTTGGAGCTTTATTGGTGTTTAATGTTTTAACAATGTCGCTCATTTCTTTGGCGGTTGGCAGCGATTCTAAATCTGTTTTCTTGGTATTGTAATATTGCTCAAAACTAGCTCTGTTATTTCTTTGTGCGGGATTATCTGTGTCTGCGTTGTCCGGTCTGAAGATATTGTCCAGAATATGCGCGACTACTTCCGTGCTAGTTGCTGCGCTGCTCCGTAGCTTATTGTGGCCGTAAGATTAGAAGGTGTAAACATCTTATCATGCGTGATACGGAAAACAGTTCCAACGCCAATTTTCGCACTCATGTTTCTGATTAGCTGCTTGCGCTGGTGATAAAAATGCTTTATTTCGAAGTTTTGCCACACTGTAAAAAAAAAGTTCGCTCTTTACAGGCAAAAGTTTTGTAAAGTTACATAAATCAAAAAGTTACAGAAGAATTTCCTGTAATGGTAACAGGTTGAAAGCAAACTGTAGCGGTAACATCTGATTTGCTTGTAACATTACAGATAATGTTTCAGTAGCCGCGCGGAAGAATCACGTGACTGACTGGAAATTAGCCAATCAGGAGAAAAGTGTTTGAAAGCTAGTTGCAGAAAAAAACATGGCTGAATGCATGTTGGTTGTATAGCGCAGGTAAGTAAGAAAATGTTAACAATTACTACTTGAAATATTTATTGTTCATTTTATGCAGATTATTCTCATGCACTTTGCACTGTTATACGTAGTGAGTAAGTATTTAAACGTTTAAGCTTTGCGATTAATTAATATCAGTGTTCGTAATGTCTAATGAGTTGAAAGAGTGCAAAATATTTATTCCAAATGCAGATCTAATAGTAGTATTTTGTCATTGTGCATCCGATAAATTACGCCTTAAATTGCCCGTATTATTATTTAAAACTAATTATTCCAAAATTTAATCACTGCTTGTGGTATATAATTGAAATGGTAATGTGGTTGTTGAAAACAAAACTAATCATTTTAGCGTTCTTTTCCAATCGTCTGACCAAAGAACATTTGACATCTTTTTCCCGGCAGGCCTTGCGAGAAACGTTTATATAAACATTTAGAATTATGAATGTAATGTATATATTTTTTTGCTTACAAGGTTTAATTTATTCTTTTTCTAGGATTATCTGATTAGTTATACCTGGTTTATAATTTAGTCTAATATGTTTATGTACGAGTGTGTTATGAAGTAAAATTACAAAAACTTGAACAACGCGGTCGAGAATCTCGTTTATTCCTTTAGTGTAATAATATTTTTTTCAGTGGTATTAATTTCTTACGAAAATATTATAACTCCAAAATGAAGTAATTATATTGATTAAAAATATGCCGTATCATACTTTTCATAATGTTTTGTTGTACTAACTAGATGCAACTTAATTATTCCATATATTTTAATATACCAATATCAACAGGGGAAAAATGGAAATGACCTAAAATATTTTTCTAACAATTCGTTAAACTAATTATAAAACAAAACTAAAATTTTGTGCATTATTTCCAAAAATATCATTTCATTAATATTTTATAAATGACAACATATATTATATTGTATATATAACTACCATTGCATACTTATAAGTTTTTAAACATTTAATGTAGAATTTATGTTGATTTTATTTTGCCCAGTTTTAATACAGTTTTGAAGTATGATAATCTTGTTACTAGGATAGCATGAATCTGCTAATACAAGTTTAATACATTTCTTGACAAATATTTCTCTTATTCATGTAATATAATATATAAATCATAAAATAAGTTTTCTTAAAAATAAATTATTATTGTGTATTGGAATTTAAAACAATTCTGTATCTGTATGTTGTATTAAAATTAAATAATAATGAATTTTTAATGAAGCATTGATTTTAGCATTAACAATGTAAATATATATATATATATTTACGTACACACATGAATAAATGGAAATGCAAGCTACTTTTCCTTACAAAACCGCCCATGAATATATACTTCAAGTGCTTCCATACTTCCCTTTAGGCTGATAGCCTTTGCATGCTTTGCCATATTCTATCAATTCAAATGATGCAAATATGCAGAAAATTTTACCTTCTTTGAAAGTTAATACCGGAAATAAAATTCAGTGCATTTGTAAACTACATTAGTTTTCTTATAGCTTGGCATTTAATTGCCCAAAGATTTACTAGTCCAAACTAAGGCAGAATTCAGATATCGTTCAAATAAAAGAAAATTAATAAGGTCTGATTTTTAGACGTATATATGAAGATTTATTTTTTAAAATATTATTTTAAGTCAACCAAATTAATTTCAAATTTAAGTAAGTATTCATGCTTTCAGTAGCATTATTTTTGATATCTTAAATTAAATAACTGAATGCAATATTTCTTGTTAATAAAAGAAAAGCAATGTTATGAAAGACTAGCGAAGTGGATTTGCAAGTTCTAATTACGAAAGGTCCCATGCTTTAAGGGGTCATTTTTAAAAATACTTAATTAAAAAAAATTATTTAACGTAAAACTTCCAAACTTCACACATGTGGAATATTAATTCTATATATTTTATCTCATTCTTATTTTATTAATTTCATAGCATTTCGTGTGACACTAGTAGTAATTATTAATTAAATTTTATGCAGTTTCTGATCTATGTTTTGATTTTGTTATTAATTACGTTAGTTTACATAAGATTTAAAATTATGTAAGGTACAAAAACCTTCTGCATCTATTAATATATGCTGAAGTGAATGAAATTATGCCAGTGAAATTTTTTAAAATCAAAAACAAATTTCTGTGGAAAATTAAAGCTATAAATTCTAAATGCAAACAAAGGAGTGAATTTGAAAGTTATCAAATAAGCCAAAGTGTTGGTCATTTTTTCAGTTTTGCAGAAGAATTTTTATACTTTGCAGAATGGGAATATGATGTTTGGTTTTGTTAGTTTAATTATTACATACATTATTGAATTATTGCAACTTACATTGCAACACATAATTTAGCTTAAAATTTATTTGAAATTAATTTTCTTATTTATTTTGATCATGTATATTTCATGTGTCATAAGTCTTTGAAATGAACTTAATTCTCATCCTATTTATTTATACAATTTTTTTTAAAGAAGAAAAAGTCACATTTGTTTTGCTTAGTTGCACACGAAGATACATGTCTATATATAGAGAGAGAAAGAGGAGTTATGTTTACTTGCAGACTTTTTTCTTCCTTTTATATTATAGTATGAAAATCAAGGGGGAAATTAAGCAATCAATTTAATTTTGAAGGATGTGATTACAATAAGATCATAACCAATCAAAAATATTCATGAATGAACTACTGGTAACTATCATAGTATTATTATTTAAAAGAAACCTACATTCCAATAAGAACGCTTAGTAACATAACCATTTAAGTTATCTGATAAAAGTAATTTTCATTCCTACTTCCCTATACCTTGAATTTCACTCTTAGTATTGCCCACTGCTACTCCCTAGACCTCAAAGCATTTAATGCATCTGGAACTGCAATTTGTGTCTTCTTCTACAGCATGCAAGTTATCACCGTTTAGTTTGTACTGCCCCGAGCAATGATCTTCAGAATTACCGTATTGCGTTGCGTATTCCACCCCACCGAGCTTTAGAACCAGATTCTGAAAATTAAAAAAATATTTACATAATTTTCCCCCTTTTAATGCATTCAGAAAATGAATATCCCAAGATTTTAAAATGGATTTATCAACATAATGATTGTTTTCGTCATACTAACAAAGGCAAACTTTTGCACACTTACAGCCCCGTTGAATCTTTCTCTTCTAACTGTTGAATATTATGTCAGCCTAATACAAACAATGATCTATGATAGTGAAAGCAAATACCAACTGCCATTCACTGTGCAATTTTGCCGTATCAGCTGAATGTTCACCCTAGCAAGCATCGGACCACAACCTTCTCTAATTATTTATGTATGATCTGAGGCCTAAGGATTTGCAAGAACAACAATGAGAATGACAGAAGTTCAAATTATAAAGAAGAAATGAGATAACTTATTAGATGTTGCAATTATGTGTATTCTTATTGAAATAGAGGTTTCTTTTAAATAAATAATATTGTGATAGTAGTAGTTAATCCATGATTACTTTTCATTTGTTATATTCCTACTGTGACTGTGTCCTTTGGAAATTAAATTATTCGTTTAATTTTTCCCTCTTAATTTTCGGAAGATAAAATTAGTAAAAATAAGTGGGAATACGGCATCAAGAGTATTAGATATCCCCATTTTCTTGAAGCTGTTCACTATTATTGTTTCATCAATGATAGGCCATGCACCCAAAATCCACTAGCAAATCAGTTAGTAAGATGAAAATGACCACAATGCGGACAAAAAATTTAGGGTAACTTAAGTGACAACTTTAAGTTAAAGGGGCCTTAAGTGAGCGCCTTAAGGAAGACAAACATTACCTAAATCATTAAAACAATTTCAGAATCCTGTTGGTAAAAGAAAGCTGGGGGGGGGGGGAATGTTGTCTGAGTCCCAGTGATTCATTTGGACCAATATGTAATATTGTTTTAGAAATTTAAGGTAATAAATATAATATTTTTCGAATGCTAAAACAGTTCGAGAAATTTATTCAAGTTATGAATTCTGAATATAAGTATACTGTATATTATATTTAATAACTATGGTGGCTTCATTTATGAAAATATTTGAATATTGGCTGTTTTTGTACAATGAACATTCTCTAAGCTAGCTATACGTGATTCCTGAAAATTTTGATCTTTAAATGATAGTGGGCATCCTAGAGAAGTTATGTTTACTAATTAGTTATTTTATGAAGAATGCTGGTTAAATTTAAAAAGTGATTGACTGAGGTAGCTTGTCGTAATGAGACGGTTCACTGTAATCCAATTTTTTAAAGAATTTAAGCTGTTCTTAATTAATTAAGATATTATAAAGAAATATGATTAAAAGTGTTATATAAGCACATGTTTAAAACATCTATTAAAATAATTTTTATAAGCTTTTTAAGAGCATGATTATGATTTTAAAAGAAATGTTTTTTTCTTTATTTAGGAGACATGGTTTACAAAGAGGAGAAAAACCATTCATTTTTTCCAAGCAGTCGAAACGAATTTTTATGAAATGTTTATTAAATTATATTATGTTATTTTTTAATTAATTCTTTTTTTCAGGTTTTATGTAAAGTTTATGAATTAATAAATTATTTTTACTTCTGTATTTTAATTAGCATATCATTTGCTTCATAGTGTTTCACAATAAAATTATAAATTCAATAAACTTCTTAATTAACATGCTGTAATATAGAGAGAGCATAAAGTTTGTTTTCTGTTGTCACATGTTTATTTCACAATTTTGTATGCGAATCTCGAAATTTATAATAACTAGGAATACTTTTTAGTATCACTTTCGAAATGGTAAAAATGGTAAATATTAAGCTTAGATTTATTACATATTATGTTTGTAAAAAATTATAGGTAAAATTAAAATGCATTAAATTTTAAGCTAAACTGAAGTATTAATTTTAGAAATAAATTTCTTAAAGGCATAGTTGTATTAAGAATTTTAAGGGAAACAAGGCTTTAAAAATTAAGGTCAGTTGACAAAGTTTTATGCTTATTGAAAAAGCATGACATTAGGTTTTTAATGAAAGACTTCTATCTGTTAATTCAAAGGAAATTATTTGAAGGCAAGTAAAAAAGTTATGCATTATTTCAAACAATAGCAGACCGTTGACAAACACTGAGTGCAGATAAGAATAAAAAAATTAGTTAGACATTGTAATTCAAGCATATGAACAAAATTTGAATTCCTTGTAGTAACAAAATGAAATTCATTGCTATGTTGAATTCTTTAATTTACTGAAAATGTCATTTTTTAGAAGGAGAGAATATATTTTTGAAATATGAAGAACAGCTGTTCTGAGTTCTTCATAGAAATATTTCACAAAATGTCTTTTACTGTAATAATATGATCATATCAACATGCAACACGTTTACTCTAAAATTAAATCTAAAGCAACATGTGTCTATTTTAGCTAAAATTACTAAAAAGAAAGTTCTAGAACATATCTTATTAACTGACACTAAAACATGCAAATAAAACATACTATTTTTTTCAGCTATTTTACAGGGCAAATATAAGGAGTAGCATATCAATTTGAACTTTTAAATTAATCAAAATGATAATATGAAAGGCCTTTCAATAATATCAGACATAAGTTTCTCTTCATAAAACAAAAATACTCTGCAACAGACTAATGTTACTTTTTGAAAAAAGAACATTGCTGTTGAAAGTGCATCTTTTAAATTAATGCTATGAGGTCAAATTGACTAATTTAAAAAGCCAAACTATTATGCTTCACTTGCATATATCTGTATAATGATATACACATGCAGATATTGTTTTACTCAAAACATCTTGATTTCAGTATATTTTATTATAATAAGCATCATTTTAGACAAAAAAATCTATTACTTTTATAGACATATCTTTTAGTATTATCTATGAAAAATATATTCTACACACATAATTACTTAATGGGATATTAGAAGGAAATAATCTGAAACCTTTACAGATACAACCATTGGAATTTTACGTAAGAAAAGTATCTTCTACTCGCATAATAACTTGCTATAATAATACAAGCAAATAACCTGTAACGGTTACAGATATATCTGTTGAGATTTTACATGAGAAAAACATGTTCTTTTTACATAATTATTTGCTGTAATATTACACGCAAATAATCTGTAACCATTACAGATATATCGTTTGGGATTTTACATGAGAAAAATACGTTCTACTTACATAACTATATGCTGTGATATTACAAGAAAAAGATCTGTAACCATTACAGGCAAAACTCTTGTAACGTTACAAAGAAAACACCTGTTTCTGTTACTCAAATAACCCATGGCATCCCAGTTTCCATGAGTTTTCTTAGTAACCTTACAGATTTTTTTTTACAGTGCAGGCTTTCAAATCGTAGAGTTTGTAAATAAAAAATGTCTAAGTTTTATGAAATAGAAATAACATTCCCAAACGATTAAACATTTTATTATTATAAAGGTAATATTGTGACGCTGAAGAAAGCACGCCATTACTTGTGACGTCAGAGTATGTCGAAAATTTTTCCTTAATGTCAAAATTTAAATACATAGCTGCTGTTGCCAACATTTTTGTTTCAGGTTAAAATAACTGACGTGGTATGTTATTGCCGTGTCTAACTGACACGGTGTGTTATTGCCGTGTAATTATTTTATTGATATAGAGGAAAAAAATGTTATATTACATTAAATTTAAATGAAGACGTTATACGTATAGGTATTAACCTGATTGTCAAATGTTTTCATTTCCTCGTTTGACATCAAAAAAAATTATTTACGAATTGGTTTTTTCTTGGAAAGAATAAAGTGATTTCATTCATATTGAAATGTTTTTGTACATTTTCTTTTCAGGTGTACACAGATATTATAAATTTTTCTTTTGACCGCAAACCGCTCATCTGGCGAGCAAAAACGGGCAATTACAACGAAAATCAACGCATGAAAAATTAGAAAAATTCACAAAATCTTTATAAAAATGCAAAAAGAAAAGTTTCCGTCAGTGTATTTTAGGCTAGTGTATAATCTAACCTCTTCCAAATCGATAAATGAAATTTAGTGTGTAATTTTAAAAAAGTATAATAGTAAACATCAAATGAAAATGTAATATTAAAACTTTATGATATAATTTTAACATATAACAGTTTTATGCTTTACATTCCCATCACTTTCTGAAAATCAGCTAATTTTAAATGAACACCAGACTTCCAGGCACACTTTTATAATATCTGAGAAGTTCGCATCAGTACTAGTCTGTCGTGAACTGTAGGAGATTTCGTGGTAACTCTTTGTTAAATTTGTGTCAAACTTGCAAATGGATTTTCTGACAACTATTTGAAATAAAAAAGGAATTTTTTTTTAATTAACTCATCTACCCCAAATACAAAAATAACCAAAAAAAAAAAAACTGATGTGGACATTACATGACTTTCCTTTTAAATTATCGACTATTATACACATTTTTTGCTGTATTTCATTTAAATATATTTCATCAAATTTCATTACGGATATATTTCTGATTCAATTAATTCAATTCTCACTTCGCGGCAAGGCAAAAATGCATAAAAATTCAAAATACCTTCATTTGAAATTGTAAAATACAGAAAAACCTACAACATCAAATACAGTTAAAAAAAAGTTTTTACTAAAATTAGAACTTCAACAAACAATTCGGCCAGCGCGCATGAAAACATATTTCGGGGCTTAAAACTGAAACTTTACTTTTGGACCCACTCGGCAAAAAGACACCGATGTTGGCGCACAAACTGACTTAATACATTATTCTACTAAGAATTTCAATGTAAACAAATGGCGGCTTCGCTATGCTAAACAACTCTGAAATTGTTGGTAATTCTACAACTTTTGCCTGCAGATTAACTAAAGGCATAAAAGCGTTAACCGGAACATGAGAACAACATAATTTTTTCACTTTTAAAGCAAATTACAAGAGTCCCATACACAAAATTTAAACATTCTAAGGTTACTCGTTTTTGACTTATGCGAGATACATACGTACATACACACAGATGTCAAGAAAAATTCTCTTCTGAATCCATTTTAAATCCCTTTTACAATCCGTTTTGGAAAACCGATTCTGTTCGTACGTCAGAGATCCTGTCCGTATGTAGAGATGACATGCATAAATATCGTTCAAATGGATTCGAGAGCGATCAAAATGGATAAATTTTCGTTGAAATCTGATACCTGAAAATTTTCGCTATTACAATTCGTACGAGGAAGTTAAAAATACAAAACTAAAAAATGTTCATTCAATTATGAGCAACTTTACCGGAGGGGGAAAAGAAGATATGAAATATATGTATGTATAAACTCATAGTATATGTATGTATACATATAACTATGAGTTTATACATACACATGCATATATTTCTTTTAAAATTTCAGAGTCAAAATAGGGTTTTTTATCTTTAAAAAAATTGTAAAAAAGAAAAGTAAATACAATGAAAATCCATTCTGAAAAAAAAAAAATTAACCGCAACCGGATATAAATTATTTTTGTCGAAGGAAATATCGGAAATACCTCCAAGAACAGATTCCAATGACAGCATGTCCTGCCAATATAATACGTGTACTCCCTAGGGGACTCAATATTTTATTTTCGGAGCAGATCCATATATCCCATAAACTGGCAAGGGAACTTAAAAGGTTTCAGTCGTAATGCTAATATCGATTAGCTGCCAAAACCACAATTGTATTCCTCAGTTTTCGGGATGCCATTATTATTGCATTATATTTCTCGTGCAAGCTAATAACCGAGCATTCATAGGTAACATGGAATTTGTATTGTACAATAGAATAACAAGTTTCTTAAATTTTTGTGAAAGACTTAATACTTAAAGCTTCTGATTGAATTCTTGACTTCAGCTTAACAGAGACGTAACGAAATATGCTTATCTGGTATTTATTTTATTCTGTTTTTCAAACGTACAGTCTTGCATAAATAATCACGGATTTCTAGAAATTTGTTGCTTAAATGTATGTTTCTATGATTAAGGTTTTGGCTTGTTATAATACATTAACTACATTTAATGATTTTTAGCCCAAAGGGCGTTAGACCAGAAGGGCTATTAATTTCATTTTAGCATTTTGCGTTGAAAACTTTAAATGTCGGTTCATTTTTCAAACTGTTGCCACAAAATATTACAGCCCTGTATTACATTTAAAGAAATTAAATAATGAAGAATCTGCATAAATGTATGTTTCTCGCACTGTGATAAAACGACGGTACGTAGAGCCATCAAATTTGAAATAACGTACATTTCCACCCGAATATGGCCATCTGGAAGCCCAAATTTGGAATGTGTTTTATTATCAATATCAGATTTCGTAAAGCATTTATTAGTTTTTGATTAAGAATCTCAACGATTTCAAAGCGAGCAATGGCAACACTGTACGAAAAAAAAAAAATCTTTATCTCCAGAGCGCAACACTGTGTATCGGAAATTCTAAAGATATCAATTTAAAATTATTTTGCGACATTGCTGTTGAACTGATTTTATAATTTAAGTGCGAAGAGCATAATATTTAATAAATAAAGGTAACCCATTAAACATTAAAAAAGACCCTTTGGGGGTAATGTAAAATCTGAAAGATTTCAGATTTTTTTTAATTAATAATATTTTAAGCAATGTTAAAATATTTCATTGTATAATATCATGTTCTTCGGCCTTTAATACCTAGGTTGTTCACACGTTTTTAAACGATTTCGTTTTGCTATAAAAAAGTCTTCCGCTTGGAATTTCTTTTTAACTGCAACTATATTTTTGAAAGTATAAATTATCGTCTGCTATTTGACAGTTTTTTTTTTTTTTTCATGCAAAATGGCGCTTTTAAAGAAGCAATGAATGGAAGGCTATGTTTGTGTTCTTTCCGAGGAAATTATCCATATCTAGTTATTAAAAAACACTGTGAAAGCCATGAGTTTTCGATATCTAAGGCTACGATGGCTAATGTAGTCAACAGCAAAGGAAGAAAACGTCAAAATGTAGCTTCAAGGCGGAAAAATTACTCGAAACTTCCAAGTTAAAAATGGAATATTTCGAATGTTGCAAAAGTAAGATCTTTAATGTTAAAAGAAAATTCACCAAGTTAAAGGACAGTTACAAAACCATTAAAATGCTCAGTGTGAATTGTTAACAAAGTGATTAATGCTAATTTGAATCTTAAAAGGGCGGAAAACTTAAATGTGTCGTCTTTTTCCACGCAGAATCGCGAACTGGCGATTAAATCGTATTTAGATTCTTCAAGTGTTATCATCTATTAATCCAAATCAAAGAACCCATAGAACACAACAATATCATGAACTGAGAAAGGACTGAAAAAAAAATAGAAAAATGTAAGCCAACACTTAACAATGCATCAGGAATTCTAAATATATACTGCTTTTAAAATTGTTTTAGCTTTGCTGTTGAAACTGCATATCGGGTAAGAACGAAGAAAAAGACAAAAGAAATAGGTTAGCAGGAGTAAGTAGAACAGCAGACTGGTAAGCTGCGAGCTTACCGAGAGCGTAAAAAACCTAAACAAATCCTTCTGGGAGATCGTTAAAGTCTCAAAAACCTTTCAGATTTTTTTTATAACAGAACGTATCAGCTGCTTAGGTTTTTGCGTGATCTGCATGCTTTTAAACCCGCTTTGAGAAGACGCCCGTTAGAAGTACTGGCATTGGCTTTCACGTCGTAAAATTCCCGCATCAATTTTACTTGTTTACCTAATAATCTACTATTTTTGAAACTCAGTTTCACGAATTTCGCTATCTTCTCTTTCAGATAATATATTTTTACGGCCCAATTTGCCTAAATGTTTTTTAATAACAAAATATCTGAGACGAAATTTTTAGCTTTTAATGCACAATTCTGTTATATATCAGTATTTTTTAATAAAAACTCGATTTATCCTCTTACTTTCTCATTCAAATATTTCTTTTTACCCATTCGAATTATTAAATATACTTCATAAAATAACAAAGCAAAAATAAGTAGTCAAAATATTAAAACAAATACAGTGGCTCCCAAAAGTGTTCGTACACTTATGATTTTCATTGAAATAGGGCTCTATCCATTAATTAAAAGTAAACTTTCTGAGTAAGATTTTAATAATAAGATCTATAATCTATCCGTAACAAAATTACATGAAATATTTTTAAAATATAGCGAAATTTTATTTTTAAGAAATTAGTAATCAAAAAATTATAAACATTTTATCTCACAAAGTCTTCGTACACTGAAATATTTTTGGATAAAATCAAAATTAGAATTATCGTTTGCCGCTTTTTTTAATTTTTGCATTGTGGTTGCATTTAAAAATTCGTTTACTTTAATTTTTTATTGTTTATTTCATAATATTCTATTTTTTATTGAAAAATGGGTCACAGTCGTAAAGAAATTACAAACAGCATTCGAAAATTGATAATTTTTCACCATGGTAGTGGTAAATGAATTCGAAATATATCTAAATGAGTTAATTTATCCCATTCTACAGTACAATATGTCATAAAACGCTTTAAAGAAGAAATCGGATTGAAAAAAAGGTAAGAAAAGGTCGACCGAGAAAGTTAACTAAACGTGATAAGAGATTTATTATTAGGAAATTTATGAAAAATCCACGTTTGAGTGCTGTAAAAGTTTCTGCAGAATTTAATGCAATTAAACTGTTCGACGAGTTCTCAGAGAAGTTCTGCCTGTAAAAAAAATTTTTTGTTAGTGAGAAAAACAGAAAGCTTAGGCTTTCATTCGCAAAATCAATGATAAATACACCCGAGACGTACTGATACCGAGACGTACTGGAATAATGTCGTATTTGCTGACGAAAGCAAATTTAACATTTTTGGTTCCGATGGTCGAATAACTGTATGAAGAATAAAAAATGAGGAACTTCATTCTAAGAATTTAGTTGGAACAGTAAAGCATGGCGGTGGAGGTGTTGTGTGTGTGTGTGATGGGGGGGGGTATGACAGCATCAGGACTAGGTAATTTGGTATTTATTGATGGCATAATGAATATTTTAAGAAATAATTCTAAATATTTTAAGAGACAATTTAAAATTATCAGCCCAAAATTTGGGTATTGGAAACCACTTTATTTTTAATCATGATAACGATCCTAAGTATACGGCTCTCAACGTTCACCTATAGTGTCTCTATAATTGTGCACAGGTTTTAAAAACACCACCTCAGCCGCCAGATTTAAACCCCATAGAACATATTTGGAAAGAGCTGGAGGTTAGAGTACGAAAACACGACATAAAACGAAAAGCGAACTCAAAACAGCTGTATCAATGTTCATCCGTTCATGGAAGAACGGATGAACATTGATACAGATTTTACAAAAAAAAAAAAAAAAAAAAAAAAAAAACACTAGTAAAATCTATTCCTAGACGTTTAAAAGGCTGTTGTGGATGCTAAAAGATATCCTACTAATATTAATTTAACGAAAAATGAAAATATTTACTAATATGTCAAGTTTTTTTTTTTTGAAGTGTACGAAGACTTTTGTGAGATAAAATGTTTGTCCTTTTTTGATTATTAATTTCTTAAAAATAAAGTTTCGCTATATTTAAAAAATATTTCATGTAATTTTCTTACAAATAGATTATAGATCTTATTATTAAAATATCGTTCAGAAATTTTACTTTTAATTAATGGATAGAGCCCTATTTCAATGAAAATCATAAGTGTATGAACACTTTTAGGAGCCACTGTACATCAAATTTAAAGAAACAACAACAAGCTGAAATAAATGCATAAAATTAATTAAATTTGAACATTACATTTTTTATACCAATGAAATAACGAATATTTTTAGCTCTTAAATAAGCAAGCGATTAGAAATATGTTGTCATTTCTATTTTTTAAATAAAATATAACAAATTTCATTTAAAAAATTATTTGCTTAAACAAAATGCAGATGAAAAAATATTGATAAATTATGCAGATAGTAGATTATCCATATTTTTCACAAGACTGTGAGTTTCAAAAACATATATTTAGTATGTAAATAATATAGTATTTTATACTTTCTCTCTGTGAATATAAAATGTTTTTAACATCATCAGGACAGAATTTTTTTTCCCTCACAAAAGAAAGAGGAAAAATACATCGACATATCAAATAGAAGTATCATGCTCTTTAAATACGTTTCAAATATTGTATTGTGCGCATGTGATACTATAAATAATTCATAGCATAAATATTCAATTATCAGTAACTGTTTTTTCACATGCAATTTTTATAGTAGTATACATTTTTCAATTTTGAAATGCAATAATTGTTTGGAATGTGCTTTATTATGATAACATATATTATTCTGTTTATAATGCAATAGCAGGTTTTGCACGTTTTTTGCCCAATAATGATATTATTATTAATAATTAATTTAAGCAAGTATAAAAAACACTTTCCTTTGCAAATGTGGTCTGTGATGACAAAGCGTCTTTAAAATTGCTAATCCAGTGACTCAGAATTTTTCTTATAAACGTATTGGATTTCCGTTCAAACAAGAATATCATTAATACAATATAAAATCAAAGTGCCGAATTTTGTAAACATCTCACGAGTAGTTTTTAAAAAATGAGCTCTGAAAGATTTAGCTCTTCAATTTTAATTGAATTTGGTATAAATTTATTAATATCTTTTTTTTTTTTTTTTTTTCTTAAATTACGCTTACTTGATTACTTCTTTCACGGTTAGAAATTTCAATCCAAACAAAATTCACAGATATTTTCTGATTTATTTTTTAAATTTATATTGTTTAATAATTTTGTAAATTTTTAGAAAAATGTTTCATTAAACGTATTTACATATATATCCACACCTTTACCCGCCGTTTGTTTTTGCAATCATTAATCGTAGTCATCTACTTCCAGTTACAAAAGTGTTTTAAATAAAGAAAATATTCATGTTTTGGCAATGCCAAACCAATAATAATAATAATAATTTGAACAAATATGGAAATTTAACTTTTAATGCGGGTTACCTTGTCTTATAGTTAAATTTGGAAGAGTTTATACTCGCTTTGAAAAAAATAAAATTAGAAAAAGCTTGATTCCCGAACTACAAAAATTGACCTTGTTATTTAATTTCAAAATTTTCAGTTTTTGATGTCATTTTCAACTTGCTGTGAGGGATCGAATAATTAAGCTGCAATAGTTCGTGAAAAAAGTTTAAAAGAATTGCATAGAAAAGTGTGTACAATAAATAAGCCGCACAGGGAGGTCATGTGGTGGCCACATCACAATTTTTATAAATACTATTGCAATGATTATTTACATACCTCAAATATTTTTCCATATGAATAAATATATGAAAAAAACGGTGTGATGTGTGGAACGATCAGCCTTATAAACAAAAATGATGACATAATCTTATAGGCGGTAGAAATTTTGCGTATTCGTTTCATAAAACTAAAACTGAGGAACATGAAGATCGATTGTATATATCAAATTCTTTTCATCAATTTATATGTATAAAGAAGACAGTCTGTGTGTTTGTCCTCTAATAACTCAGTCACTACTACAACTATCGTCACCAAACTTTCTATAATTTTTTTCTGGTGCTGGAAAAGGTCGACGTTCACTTCCCCCCTCTCAAAAAATAGCTAAAATAAGAGATTAATTAAAATCCCTTAAAACGCTACTTTTCGCGTTATTTTTCTGAGTGGCAACAGTCTCGCTTGCTGGAGATAAAAATTTGCTTTATTTCGAGAACTGTTGTCACTGTTGGCTTTCAAATCGTAGAGTTTGTTAATAATAAACTTCTAAGTTTTACGATGAAACAAAAATAGCATTGCCAAATATTAAATATATTAGTTCCGATTGCAAAAATTCGTGAGAAAACATTTAGACTATTTTCACCTTCGTACGACTTTAATCAGCCGAGATGTTAATTAAAAATTCTGAAAACACTAATTTTCAACTCATTTTTCCGAGTGGCAACAGTCTCGTGGGTTGAAAATAAAAATACTTTATTTCGAAAACTGTTGCTACTGTTCGCTTTCAAATCGTAGGGTTTGTCATTCAAAAATTTGTGGGCTTTACAAAATCCATATATATAAAGACGAATGCCGATTTGTGTGTTTGTTTAAGTTATTGATTTATGATCAATTATGATCCATTTTTTGCTACATTTAATCGCCTAAATTTGAATATAGGTGAAATATTGGATGGAACATGAGCTTTTACGCCCAATTGGTTAGAAAGACGAAAATCATTAAAGACTGCGTGCCATTGTTGCTGATATAATGAGAGAGAATTAGTTTATTTTTCTATCGAAATTTTTTATGTGAGTTCATATCGCATCATCTATGACTATGAATAGTATTTTATGCATCGTTATTACACTACTCTCAATCTAACTTAACTGGCATCGGGTACTTCCGCTAGTTTAATTTATAAAGTAAATGGAAGAATACTTAAATATAACTTTTTAAAACCGGAAAGGAATTTTGAAAAAATTTTCAAAATTTAAAAGCATCAAACAGGCTTATTTTAGCTAGTTATTGTTTCAATATGTAAATTTTAATTAAATGAAAATAATGTCTTTATGCATGTAGCATCCATTTACTCTCTTTAATCAATTTAGTTGTTTAATAAATGTTTAAAAAAATATGTCTGCACCGGTTTTTTCGTGCTTTTGTTAAAAATAATAAATTTATCATTTAACACTGCTATCTTTTGGTATTTACCGAAGTTTTATTCGCCATATTAAATAATAATTACTAAGCATTCTGTCCACTTCATTCTCCATTTGTAGTTGTGATACTACAATTAACTTTCCCTCAAAGTATTTCTGATTTAATTTACAGTTAACCAGTGATTAAATCATTAAAATCAAAAGCTTTTATTAATGCTTTAATTTTTAAATCAAGCTTGCTTATTATCTGTCTAGCTATTTTCTTTTCAGTTGTGAATTTTTCGACAGTAAATAAACATAATGAAATAAATAGCGTAATTTACTGCAGTATTTATTTTTATAATAATTACAGGTATATATTTTTTGTCTTTCCCTTGCTTTAGTTTTCATAAATTTATTCAGTAGCATTCGGAATAAATATTTTTGCTACTGAGGTGAAAAAACGCTAATTTGAAAACATTCTCGAATTCTGTTGCTTTAAGCGTTTTATTTTATTTATTTATTTATTTTATTTTATTTTATTTTATTTATTTATTTATTTATTTATTTATTTATTTATTTATTTTTTCATTTCTGTTAAAATCTTTTTCTTCATTTGCATTTTATCACGTTCAATAAAGACATTTTTCTAATAAGAATTTCGATATTTGAATAGTTCTACGCTTTAATGAAATGAGGAGCTTTGCTTTTCAAAAAATGCACTTCCATTTTTAATGCATTAACTCAGAAAATCAAGTCTGTTTCGAAAGTAAGTTTAATACGCGTATTCTTCATTTTTAAATTTAAATATTTCTTCATAAATTCCAAATTATGTTTAATTAATGATACATGTTATAAAAACTTAAAAGCATGGGATTCTGCGTGATTGTTTTCAGAATTATTCTTGTTATTATTTTAATAATTATGAAATTGGAAAAAATGCTTTGGATATAGCAATACTTAGTACTTTTCATCTGCGAGGACTTTGATTAGATTCTATTGACCAATAATTAGCAGATGTCAAACACATACACATACTAAATAAAATAAATAAATAAATAAATAAATAAATAAAAATAAAAATAAACAATTTGAAATCATTCAGATTTTATATCACGACCAAAAGTGAGTTTTTTAGCATTTTATTTGCTACCTTTATTTATTAAATATCGTGTCCTTCCCACTTAAGCCATATAAAATTCAATTCAATTCAGCAATATCATAAAATGTTTAAAAACAACATATCTTTAGAATTTCCGATAGATAGTCTCGCGGACTGGAGATAAAAATGTTTTTTCCATACAGTGTTGCCATTGCTTTCTTTGAAATCCTTAAATTTGTTAATCAAAAATTCTTTTAAGTTCTACAAAATATGAAATAGATAATAATACAAATTCGAAATTCAAAATTCGGGCGTTCAGGTCCCCATGTTTGAGTGGAGGATTACTTTATTCAAAATCTGATGTCTCTAGGTACCGACGTTTTTTCACAATGCGAGAAATATGCATACGTTCATGCAGATTCTTCTTTATTTAATTTATTTGGTGGAAACAATTTAAAAAGTGATTCACCTTTTATAGTAAAACGCCACAAAATGCCGTTTTGAGACTAATAGCTCGTCTGGATTACCGTCGCTTTAGGCTAAAAAAAGGGGGTTCCAGTTAAAAGAAGTCCAATTAAAGAAAAAAGAGGGACATTTATAAAGGTATAAAAGTCATTAGGAATGGCACTGCCCGCCAACTACCGAGCGAATAATACGGCTGAACACTGGTAGTTCGATTTGGGTTTAGATCCCGGCGAATCAGTTGGCAGTATGGTTTGAAGCCAGAGCCCTTCCCTTCGATAATGCCCTAGCCTAGTGTGCTTTGCAGTAATCTAACAAACCTAATATATTCCATCAACGCATAGAGGGTCATTATCCCAAATGGGGGCGCGAAAATGTAATTTCAGGTGCATGAATTTAAAGAAAGTACATTAACTGACATTCATGAGTACTTAAGATGAAACCGAAAAGGAATTTGTTCAGTTAGCCATTGACTTAACTTAAAACTGAAGTTTCCTAAAAAATTCTTCACTGAAATATGGACCGGAGCTAAAACTGTATTTCCTATAATTTCTGAAATGGGATTAAGTTTTCTTGTGCATTTAGTATCACATTTTTATGGGAAGCGCCACTTTTTGCTTTGACGCTTATTAATGCTGTCTGAATGACTTGAACACTGAAAAACGCCGAAGATATTTTATGTCCAGTAGTGAAAAATATTGCACCAGGATTTCATTTGTTTTGTATCAAAAAACAAGCACATTCGTCTGATTAAATCGTAATTTTCTTTGGTTAATTTTTTGTATACTTGAAACAAATCCTATCCATATGCATACTGTTACCAAAAAAAAAAAAAAACGTTATTTACATGAAAATATATATTTTTACATCTTTATTATGGATTTAATATCTGGGTTCGCAAAAAACTTTCGATGATGAAAAGAAGTCATGAATGAAAAACAGTTTAAGAAGCGATGAACTAAATCATTCTTAAGAGCATTCTTCCGGCCCATTCTCCTTTTTCTAGGGTTCTCCAATTTTGAATATTTATGAGATTAACGCCCAACGATTTTCAACGTCATCTAGTTAGTTCACCGTAAGTCCTTCACTCAATCTGCTTCCTGATTATTTTCTCCTAGGCCGTTCTGTTTAATTTACAATTTGTTCTTGAAAAGAAAATTCTTGAAATTCAAAGAGCCTTATTTTTATAAGAAGTCAGAGGTTTAGCTTATGCTAATAGCATAGACTTAATTGCAAGAACTTTAATTGCCTTGAGAGAAGCTTTTATACCTATCGAGAATGCTGCAGGAATTAACTGTTTAAAAATTATTTTAAATAAAATGAAATTTAGGGTAGTTATTAGTAATAGCCTAATTTCATTCTTTTTAGAAACCCGTCAGAAATACAGGGAAGAATCTTAAGTGCTAATCGATGCCTGTACGATTTTCAAACATTCTTGAAATCTTAATCAAAAAGCTTAATCAACACAATAAAACAAAATACCATACATATATATGTAGATGTATATAACTGCAACACTTAGCCAAAATTTACATTTAAAATTAGAAGTATGGTGCCCCGTTGAAGGTTATTCCGGAAAGGTGAATCAAAAAAACTAATTAAAATTAAATAGTTAATAATCAATAAATAAAATAAAATGAAATGCAAATAAATAAATAAAAACAATTAAATTAATGATAAGCAATTAAAATATTTTTTAAATAAAATTAGAATTCAAAAAAAGAAAAATCTGAATTAATAATACGTCCAAAGGAGAGTTTTTTTAACGTTTTGTGTGACCTTTATTTATTAAATACCAGGTTCTTGCACTTGAACACATGAAATTGAATTCAACTGCAATATCAAAAAGTATTTAAAAACAGCATATCTTTAGAATTTTCGATAATCAGTTTCGTGCGCTGGAGGTAAAAATGCTTTTTTCTGTACAGTGTCGCCATTGTTGGCTTTGAAATCTTTGAGTTTGTTAATCAAAAATTCGTTAAAGTTTTACAAAATATAAAATAGGTAATGAAACAAATTCGAAATTCAAAACAGGAGCGTCCAGGTGCCCATTTTCGGGTTGAGGACTACGTTATTCAAAATTTGATGGCTCTAGGTACCGTCGTTTTTTTCACAACGCGAGAAACATACATACATTAATGAAGATTCTAATTCCTTTAATTATAATACAGGGCGATAATATTTAGTTGCAACAAATTAAAAAGTGATTCGCCGTTTATAGTGAAAAGCCACAAAATGAAGTTTTGAGACTAATAGCCCTTCTCGGCTAAAGCCACTTTGGCTAAGGCCCCTAAGAATAAATTCAAATACGAGGGCTCATCTTATTTGGGACTGTAGCTTGAATTATATTTTATTTAATCCTGAGAAATATCGGAGCAGGGTCCAGGTGAGCTCTGGCTGAATTTAAACGCTGATCTTTTGATGTATAATTCAAAGATCTAGATGCATAACAAACAAAACGAAACAAAACAAAATAGTTGAGCTTTAATATTCGAAAGAAAGGTGTGTAGAGTACGGTTTAATTTTCTAATCCGTTGTTTAAAGTACCTTTCGTTTCGATTCTCATTTCCTTTTTCTGCCAGAATGCAAATTTCCAGAACGCGTAATATTCACATTAGGTAAAAAGAAGTAATTATTTAAAGAAAGATTTTGGATGGTGAAATCAGAGCATGTTCTACCAACCTACTTAAAGCAACATTACTAATTCTGATTCTCTAGCGATTAGAAATCTGCGGCACTGAGTTATTCTTGCCATTTAGCTTGTTACGCCGACTTTCGAGTCCGAGCCAGCAGCTGTGAAACCAGCTTAAACCAGAAACTAAGCCAAAGAATATGTATTATTAAGAAAAAAACTTCGCCGCAGCAGGAGTGGATCGCTTCGAAAGAAAAGGCAAACAGCTGCGCATGCGTAAAATATCTGTCGCCTAAAAGTGCCAAAGCTCAAAGTTGATGTCGAAGTTCGAACAGGTTGGACGGTCCCGTTTATCAAGAGTTTAAAGCTGTGTGACTCCACTTCCCCCCATTCATATTGATGAATATAAAATTAGATATAAAACTGCGATGTGGATAATGCAAGTTCAACAGCCAGTGAAAGTGAAACTTCACCTAATTTTCTTATTCATCTTAACCCGTGTTCCTCTGTTTTCTGTACACGTCGTGGAGGAGGAAAATCTCGGCCAGGTCCGGTCATGGAGGTAGCATGGTCCTACCTCCATGAGTCCGGTACATCACAGAGGGCGAATTTTCCCTCTTCTTTCTAGCGGCGTAGAAGACAAACTGATTTACATTAAGTCTATGGAGCCTTTCCTTCTTTACATAGGCTATACTTAACTTCATGAGTTTTTTAGTTATTCATTACCTTTTGAGCTAAGTCAAAAGTGTTGGCTTTTGTGAGCCCGAGTTGGTGCCGGCCGTTAAAGTTTATTTGAATTAATAAAAGGTTTTTTACACCCTTCCCCTGATTCTGTACTACTTTAAAAGGCTTGGTGATAATTTACCAGTCTTCAACGTCGCGAATATTTTATGTTAGTTAAGCATAATCAGCGTTACAGATGTTAAGGAAAAAATTTGACATATTAAAAACTCGACGCTACCAGGAGTAAAAGATTGAATTATGAACTTCTGGATTTATGCAAAGTATTATGGAGTTATAGTTTCATTCCGGTCTTAAATCTATAACTGCAAACAGTTTCGTTTCTTCTTACAAACATCTGGATGAACTAATAATTTCGATTAAAAAAATGGAGAGATTGAGTTCCACTTCAGATCGAAGCAAAATCTTATTTACTGAATTCATTAAAAATTGTATGAGTGATAATAATTGTAAAAAAAAATATTTTAATAATCAGTGAGCATTACTCTTCTTTTATCGAATTGCATAAATATGTTTTATCATTCCTTAAAACACTTGCTATGCATACAAATATCAGTATATTTCAATTTGCTAATTGGTTAACCTAACGCTGTAATGATAATTACACTGCTGTAATGATAAACACTGCTGTAATGATAATTAACACACACTGCTGTAATGAGTGTTTCGTTTCCCGAAATACGGGATCCATTGAACAATGGGAAAAACATATTGTGATCGCAAAAAATCTTTTAAGTGCTGTTAAGCTGCAACAGACTGGTGATGGTTCCCTACCTTATATCCTAGGGCAGTGATGGCGAACCTATGGCACTCGTGCCACAGTCGGCACGCAGAGTCTCATCAGCCGGCACGCGACTAAAATATTACTTCCTTAATCAATAATCACAATAAAATGATACTAAGTAATTTAAATAAGTGTTTTAGTCTGTTCTTCAACGTTTCACTTATTACTTATCGCACAATGCCACCGGCATAGGGCCTAAGCCTAGGTATAAGATTTTCATATATCGACATAGAAATGATATACATATTTATTGACCCAACTTATGACGTTTCAATTATTTGGGCCAATCATATTACTTGTTACATGCCAAAGATTATACCATAGTTGAAGCTGCTAATGTTTTGCTAAACGAATTCAAGTTTATTGCAGACTGCCGGTGAGATTTAATACTTTCATTGTTAAATAGATTTTCTATGCTCCAGGTCTTGAACCCTCGCAAATGACTCCAGCAAAAAAGGCAAAATTAAACATTGATAGTGGAAGATCATTTCAAGAGACCTGGGCAGAATCATTTGAAGTTATTGAACTCAATAGGAAAGCATTATCAATCTGTGGGGGAAAAGTGTTGTGTGTAGCACATCTAGTGTCAGACGGCCCTTTAATACCAACCACAAGATTGTTACCCAATTTGACGAAGCCGAGCGGAAGTTGTTTATTGAAGGAAAATTTAGGAATTATAATTACCAGAAAGTTGGTTTTTGCAATTATCTTTCTAAAACAAGCCATCTAACACGACCAGCTTTCAAATATCACTGTGCCTGGCAAAACACGGTAAAACGTTTCCGATGAAGGTTTAATCAAAGAGGTTTTGAGCATGCGGTGCCCCCTCCCCCCCTCAAAAAAAAGGTTCTGCGCACGCGGCTTCAAAAAGGTTCGCCACCACTGTCCTAGGGAGACTTTACTGCGGAGTTAGAAAGCTCACACTCGAAGGAAAAAGTTGTAGACAGACGTGGCCGAATTGAATATAACTTCTATTCGTGGATACGAACAAATTATCAAAAGCATACCTTCCGTCTCACATGATAACGGGCGCAACACGCACCCCACAATTTCATAAAAAGTATCACATTATATATAATGTCATTGTTATAAATTGATAGTTTGCGCCGTTAGGTGGTGCTTCGAACGTCTTGTCTCTGTTGATATTCTGTAACTTAACTTGAGTTTTGATGGAAGATCGAAAGTGTTAAGCCTAATAATGATGAAGGCGTTTGCCTAACAATAATGCTTGTAACTATTGTATTATATTGTAAATAAAATGTGTGTGTATTAATAACGAAATGGAATGATCACTTACCTCTGGAACTAATGCTCTCTGATAGTAACCGGAGTTAGTTACTACAACCATAGTTAGCGATACGATAAAGCAAACGGAAAGAAGTAGCATCTTGACTGCAGAAAGGCTGAAGCTAAAAGTTCGCAATTATCCAATATGGAGGCTCACTAAGAGAATGTTTTGGTTTAGATTAGAAAGGTTTCAGTTCTCAAAATTTGTGTTCAGGTTGCGAGGGAGCTACGTCAACAGCGTTACGCAAGCCACTCAAGAAGGATTGATCTACAAATAACGCAGTCCAGAAAAGCTATTGTTACGATTTTTAGAATAGATAGGGGAATTAAGGGGTTACCGCTAGTTTAAATTATAATTTTAATTTACATTATTTTTTATCTTGTGTATATACAGTGTCTTTTAGTACAATTTGGCTATTGTATTTTTATTTTTATTGTATAAATGACGTGATGTTTGAATACAGAATTTTTTCATTTCATTTTCCCAGTATAGTACGTTCTCAATTATTACTTTTGTGTTATTTTTGTATTTTTAAAAGTTTTTTAGAGGAGTGAATTTTCATTGGGATATATTTTTGACTCTTTGAGATGAGGAGTAAATATTTTTGTAAAAATAATTTGAGATTATTTTTGTTTTGTTTTTCCATTCAAACAGTCAAGAAGGACAAAACGTGTATTAAGTACACCTTAGTTTTTAAATTTTAATGCCTTGTAATTAACTCCTGGTGAGTCTATTTGCAGCATTAAAATAGTAATAATTAATATACAGATTTTAAATGCAGATTTTCATAAGTTTTTGAAAACGTGTTTAAAGTAATCTTTAACTAATCCAAAATGCTTAATACCTATTCAAAAATGCTTATTAGTTACCCACTTTATTCAAAACCCAAATTTGCAGTTAAAATATTTTTTAAACTTTCCAGGATAGCTTTATATTAAAAATTTTTTAATTGGTAAGTAAATAAATATATATATGTAACTAGATAGAGAGAGAGTGGGAAATATTAGGCTAGTGTACTAAAATGTTGTCAAGTTATCGTCATTCAATGTTTTAATAACAAATTGGCAAAAGGAAAGCCACAGAGGGTTACATGAAATCAAATCTAGTAAACTATGACTTCATTTTTACAAGCCTAAATAAAACATAAAGCCGTGTCTAACAGTGCGATAACAACTTGTAGCAGAACTTAAATCTTCTAAAATACAACGTAGTTGATTCTATAGTAATTATACTCGCCCTCAAAGTAAGGTTTAGTTACTTTCATTAATAACATGCTATTAAAAGAACTACGTTAGACGTATTTTTGAATCAGACACTAAGTACCAAAACTCAGGCAGGTAGTGATACGCAGTCCCGCCCTTACTAAACTGGATATACATTCAGGCTTAACAAATCACTGGAATGAATGTCTGAATATTATCCTAATGCCATACCTTGATATACAACTGTTCAAACTAGACTATCGCTAAACTTGCATTCCAATGTAACTCGGTAGACTCTTTTAAGTACCTAGCAGTGATAATTTTATGAAACTGGATTTCTAAAAGCGATAAGAGATTGGGATTTGAGGATTGAAGAAGAAGACAGGCCTAAAAAATACAGGGAATAGTTTAAATCAGCGGTCGTCAACTCTTAAAACTTCACGGACCACTACATATATAATTTTATATTTGGCGGCCCACTAACATGAATTACAAAAAAAAAAAAAAAAAAAAAAAGGGTAAATACATTTATACAATAATTTATCAGCAAACTACGCATATTTCGTTCACATTGAAAAATTACATGAAAAGTACAAAAATCTTACCTTCTTGTACACAAAACTTCACATTTTCATATGACTAAAAAGGAACTTCACGAAAAGCAAGAACAAACCGGCAAACGGAAAGCAATATCAATAAACTGGAAGTGTTATGCCGCCAATTTTTAATTATTGTAAACATAATAATCATCGCTTACTCAGCAATGGCGCCATCGATCAACAGTTAGAAAAAACAACAACGGGAACTCCCAGGGATGCAATTATAAAAAAGAATGCTGATGAACTACCTGCATTCTTGTTTATAATTCCATCACGTTCCATCCATTAAAATCCATCAAGTTGCCTATTGACACGGAGAAAAGCTGTGTTATTAACGACTACAATAGCATATGTTTGTAATTCAAAAGGAAAGAAAATTCCAGTTCGCGCTGATATCGATAACAGCAGCATATCCAATGATGCCAACTCTCACTTTCAAATGTCGCTAGATACACCTACAAAAGTAGCTAAAACGTCGCTAAATTCAGAAGGAATTTCGCTAAAAGTAGTAGGAGCTAAAATTAGAAAAAAAGTATAATCCATATTTCATAATACATTTTGTTACTAGTCATTTTTTAAACTGAATCTTCATAAAAATATAAATAATGTCCTCATTTTTCTGCGGGCCAGCAAAATGTTATCACCGATCACTAGTGGTCCGTGGACCACCGGTTGGCTACCTCTGGTTTAGATTAATTGCCCTGCACAATCGGGAAGTGATGAGAAGGCAATGACATAAACAAGGAATCCACCGGTTGGCGACCTCTGGTTTAGATTAATTGCCCTACACAATCGTGAAGTGATGAGATGACAATGACATAAACAAGGAATCCATAATGGCGAGGCCTCTGATTAGGTGCGAAGAATATTGTCTGAACTGATTGTCATCAAATGGAACCTCGTAACCTAATTCTGGCAATAGTCTGCGATATCACAAATGCTAGTGTCCATGAAAACTTTTTCATTGACCCCAGGAAGGTAATTTTTCATGAGTTCTGTATTAAGCTCTCTGTGAGTTCTGTATGAATTGTGATGATTGTGTAATAACCTTCAAAAATCTATTTGAAACAAAGTGGTCGCAGTTCTTCTCTGTACGAAATAGAAGCCCAAGCTAAAGGGCTCATGAGCAATAACTATTCAAAGCTATTGGTCTGAGCTCGTAATCATCCAGTAGAATTTTGTAAATTAAAAAGTGAATGCTTGAGATTTGAAATCAAATGAAACAAAACAATATTCGAGCTTAGGAAAAACTGGTTAATAACTTGACTGAGAGACTTATCTCACTTGTCTGACAGTAACATCAGAACAAGCCCCCGAAATTCATCGTGGCAAGGAGTGCAAGACTGCGCCTGTCGTTGGCAAGAGCCTTGAGTACCATACGGTGACAGTACGACTTTGCTCAGTTCCGGCCCCAATTTTGGTGGAGAGACCTCGGTGGGACGTATCTGGGGTCTCCCACCCTTTTTCCCCTACCACCAGCCTCTCGAGAGGACTTTCGGCTCGCCGCCTATTTAGGGTGTCCCCATGCTGCACAGACACATACATTTACAAACATACATGCATTCTTCGGGATTCGAACCCGGGCCCTTCGGTACAGCAGTCAGCGTTGATAACCACTATCCCAATTAGGCGGCGGTTAATAACTTGAAATGAACGTTGCATCATGTGTGGAACATGGTAATTTTTTTTATGATCGTGATATTGTAATGAAGAATTCGTTTTCCTGCCGTCTTGTCTGAAAGTCATTAAAACTGATGGTAAAAGCGCGTATATGTAAAGTGCATAACTGATGGTGCACAATTTGATTCCTGAATTCACTTAAAATTTTATTTAACTATTAGAATTTTTAAAAAATAAAAATCTTCTCTAATCCTTTAATTATTTTAACAGTTATCTGAGAGATTTATATAAAACGAAATTAGTTACTGAAATTACTTTTGTAATGTGAAAACATCTAGGGAATTGTCCTCTATATGAAGAAAAACCGTCACAGTATACATTCTCACATTATATCGCATTTCATTCTTATTTAAACTAAATAAGCTTTTATTTTGCGCCCTTTATTTTCATTTTATGCTTTTTAGGAATGTCATAAGCTATCTTAAATGTTGATTATTTATCGTGTTGAATAATTGCGACAAGTGAGCTCAACTCGTCTCTTTTTCCCCCTCATTAAAAGAGGATTTCTGAATGCGAGCAATCTGCGGCATTCTGCTGTGAAGTATTAAGTTGAAATAGTGTAGTAGAAATCCATTTAATGTTATCAAGGAAACTTCGCATTGTTCAATTATGACGTAACTTACTTCATTTGACGCGTTAGTCTAACTAAATGATGTCAATTTACATTTCCAATAATGCTTCTGAAATGAATGGATTTACAGTAAACTTTCAGAGGCTTAGTGAACAATTTCCGTCCCACGTTATCATCTAACGTATAATGGACGATATGGAATTCCTATTTGGAGAGACAAGGAAGCATGATGATGAACATACTTTGTAAATTCACTTCATTAAAGTTTATTTATTTTATTCCAAAATGTGGAATAACACTTTTAGTCAAATGTGGAATATAGTTTATGCATCGTTGTATGCTACGAGATCTTAAAAATATCTTTAAATACCTGTGTAGAGACATTATGTTTTTTTGTTTGGGGGGGGGAAAGCAGGAGTCATGAAAATGAACAACGCCTTCGCCGGGAATCGAACCACGAAACTCTGGAATACCCGCCCAGCGTGCAGACCACCACACCCCTAAGGCACGCTAAGAAGGCGGGAGAAATACCTTACATATTTCCCCTTTTAAAGGGTCGCCGAATCCTAGGTATGGAGAATCATCATCTACCACCCTTTTTATTTTTAGTTCGGGCGCCAGTGTAGAGACATTCAGTATTTTTTGGAAGCAGGAGTCGTGTATGAGCAACGTCTACGCCGGAAATCGAACCACGGACATCTGGAATACACGCCCAGCGTGCAGACCACCACACCACGAAGGCACGCTAAGAAGGCGGGAGAAATACTTTATGGAGACCCAGTCGCCAAATCCTGGGTGTGGAGAATCATCATCTACTACCCTTTTTAGTTCGGGCTCCAGTGTAAAGACATTCAGTATTTTTTGGAAGCAGGAGTCATGAATAATGAGCAACGCCTTCGCCGGACCACGGAGATCTAGAATACGCGCCCAGCGTGCAGACCACCACACCACGGAGGCACGCTAAGAAGGCGGGAGAAATACCTTATAACTGGACCAGATGAACAGGAAGGTTTTGATGCTTTATTTCGACTTAAGATGAATGACATTTCTTACAGACAAGATAAATAATGCGAATTGCTCAAGAATTCGGACAAAAGCCTCCACTCCCCTTAACATGCAAGGAACATCTCTGATTGCCAAAGTACTGATAGAGCAGAGTCTAAAGCAGAAATTACCCAGCAGAAGCAGAGCTCAGCATTTCAAAGTAGACTAAAGAGACGTAACGTCTGGATACTTGGATACTAGTTACTTGACCAGGTGTATAGCTATTAAAAGAGCTTTTGCTAGAACCTGGCGTAATTCAATTTATATTAAACCCAACTAACTCCACAGCCCTACTATTTATATTGTTATAAAAATACTTCTAAAATGTTTCAGAAAAATAGCCACTAAGGCTTCAAAAATTTTCCGAAATTTTCCAAAAAGTCGCCAGTTGGAAAGAAATCTCGAAACTCGAAACGCAATTGCCACACTTTAATAGTAACTTGAATTTTTAGCAGTAGAGAAAAACACCTTCCGATAATTCTTCAACTTCTTGCAGTTAGTAATAAGCATTTACAGATTAGAAAGGAGGATTTGGCTCCATCTTTACAGCGTCTTTGATTCGTAGATGTCAATCTTCTTAAAAACTATTTTTTTTACCTCTTTGTAATGGTTTTATGAGGGTCTAACCCTTCCGAAATGGTTCATTCTGTGATTATCTCAACAGCACGCACGCAATTTATGTTACCCAAGGTTAAGTAATTCCCATAGCTACAATAAAACTCTCGTTAGTTATTTTTATTTCGCCTCGAAGTTTGGAGCCATCCGACTTTTGAGAATCGTTGGCTAACATGTTTCTTGTTTACTTGTCAGCTTATTTCCACTTGTAGGAAGCAATTGATGTTTTACAGTCATTTATAGGAAGGGGGCGGGGAGAGTTTTGCAAGGCAAACAATTTCAGTTTTTGAAACTGCAACGGTAACAATGTGACTTTCAATACAGAGGTTTCTTGGTATGTGAATTGTTACGTAGGTTATACATAGTAGATAAATTGTTAAAATATAACATACGGCATTGTCAAATTAAAACGGCAAAATTAAGACATCTTTTGCCCGAACTTTTCACAGCAGTTTAAATATCTACATTAGTTAGAGTGCATATTTGCTGAACTGTGAACTTATTGCTTCTTAGTAACTGTATATCCTTCCCAAAATGTAGTTTTAGTTATTATTGTGCATTTGAAAATTATGTTATTATGGCTCTGAAATTTAAGCAATTAAATTTAAAAGTATTAAATTTAAACGTATGAGCTTGGTATGCTATCCAACTGATCAAATCTAAGGAGAGCCTCTGGTAAGAATGAAGCAAACTTGAAATTTTTTAAAGCTAACTCCATAATTCGTACAAAATTAAAAATTATCATTATCTATAAGGACACAGCCCCGATCCTCCTAGCCTGCACAAGCCGGCCGTATAATGAAAAAATGGGAGTGGCCAGAAAAAAAAAATACCAAAAACATATAAAGTCCTAAATCTGAATCTCATTGCCTAATTCCAATTCTATCTTTGTTCGTATTTATAATATTCATTATTGTTTCTGCAAAATCTTTCATATTTGAATAGAATTCTTTCTATATTTCTTATATCCGATTATTATATATTTCTCTTTCGATGTGCACATTGAAAATCTCTTTCGATATGAAAATTCACTCTCTTTCGATGTGCACATTGAAAAACTTCATGGATGTACACATTGAATCTTCGATGTGCACATTCCTATCTAAATTCATTTTTAGCCTATCGTACGACTACACATTTGTACTCTTTCTTTGGACCGCCCAGATGGTATAGTGGTTGGGGGAGTCGACTGCGATACCGAAGGGTCCAAATTCGATTCCTGAAGGAGGCATGGTTATAACTGGAAGATGCATGTGTCCCTTCATAGGAGGCAAAGGTGTTCCACCAATTAGGTGCTTCCATAATAAGGTGAACATCACTTCTGGTCTAGCCAAAGTCGCCTGACGGCCTGCCGACTTCGGCTTGACCAGAAGTCGGCAGGCCGGACGCTTGCTCATTAAGCATTCGTCTGGAATGGCAGAATCCGTAGACCATTTGGTCCACTAGTGGCCGAGCGGTAAAGTTGCTGAACACTAATAGTTCGGTTCGAATCCTACGAACGGGATGGCTGCATGGAAGTTTTCGTGGGTTTTTTTCCTCATGTGTAACGTGTGTATGAGCCAGTTTTCCTTAGTGAAAAAAAGTCCCTGTAAAAAAAAAAAAAAAAAAAAAAAATTAAATCTCTTTTTTTGGAAAATCACTTGCCTTTAAATTCAGTCAGGCTTCTTTTCTTTCCTCCGTCGAACTATTTCCTTTAACAAATGCCCCTAACCTTTCGACAGCTCTAGCTTAGAGCACTCTGGAGAAATAACTCGATTCACATACAAAATCAGTATTCTGGTTGTTCAAATTGTTCACAGCGTCTTTTATATGACACCTGATTGTCCACCAAAAACATAATATCTTCACTCGGATAAGGATGTCTGATGAAAAGAATGGAAACCTTTTTTTCTTGCATGTTTTAAATACACGTAATTGTTTTCCGTTTTAGCTGAAAAATTAGCTTATTTGAAATATTGCCTACTCCATCTATAGTGCGTCATATCATAACTTTATATGTCAGTTTTCGTCAGGTTTTATCCTGAAGTATGCATAGTGTGAGTTAAATGTTAATACTTAGTACCACCATTGAAGTAAGAATCAAATATAAAATCAAATGCATCATCATGAGTCAATTGACTATAAATTTTAACTCAGTCAATTAACTACAAGTTTTAATTTCAAAATCATTGAATGGAATCAATTGACTATAAATTTTAAAGCAATTACCTTCCGCGGAATTTCTTGGCCTCTTTTTGTTTTCTCAAGCCTTTTTATCTCTACATATAATAAAAGAAAGAGTCTATCTGTGTGTCTTTCGTTCAACGCTGCGCGTAAGCTAATAGACCCACGGCTACGAAATTTGGTACATAGGTGCATCTAGACAAGAGCCAGTGCACCCCGAAGCGATTTTTTTCGAAATTCGTGTTAGAATTTTTTTTTTATTTTCTGTTTTGTGACTTTGAGACATAAGGGGCTATAGGAAAGCGAGATTTTACTCTACACACTCCATTTTCACATCGTCATGAAACGTAGGTACTTAGCTATTTTACGAACTTAAAATAAATTTTGTGTTTCAATAAATCGATTAATTACGAATTTATTAACAAAGGAAGTTTAACACTTTTTCAACGTTATTTTTTCTAAATAGGTTTATTTTTTAAAATGTACAGTTTATTTTTCTTTGATTTTTGGACACGTTAAACTTTCATCCTTGCGACTGCTTTTACAGAAAGAATTTTGGAAAAATGATAATATTTTGTATTTAAAAAAAAAACTTTTAAATGAAGCTTCCGAGTACACTTCTCACATCTTTAAAAATGTGATTTTGTCAACAATTTTCCTGTCTTATTGTTGTTGATAGATTTTTGATGAAATCGTATCATTTTGAATAGTTTCATTCTTTTAGAAATATGGCTTTGGCAACAATTTTTCATCGTATTTCTTATGTCACTGTTTTTAAGAGATTGGCATATTTCATTGTTATTTTTTTAGGTATATAATACATTTTTGATTTTTGATTTTTTTTTTTTTTTTTCGTTTCTTTCATGTTATTTTTTGCTTATTTCACTATTTGTAAGATATTGAAAAGTTTTCCATGATTTTTTTTTTCTTTAACGGAAAGTTGATTAATATTTTTATTAGGATATTTAATATTTGCATTAAATGATATAGCTTATTTCATTGTAATTTTTTTCTCTTGAAAATATAAGATAAAATATCATTAATTATACTTTGCTTTTCAGAATTTTTTGTTTTTTTTTTTGTATTCTTTTATGTTATTTATTGCTCATTTCACTGTCTTGAAGATATTGAAAAGTTTTGAGTAATTTTTTTAGGAAACAAAGTTCGTAACCTCCTTTATACCATTTGAGTTCTTAAGATTTTGCAAAGGGAAGTTAGTTATTTATTTATTAGGATAATTAATATTTGTATTTAGGGATATTGCTTTTTTCACCGTAATTTTTTTATACGTAATAACTTTTTTTTATGAAGTTGTTCTGCAGAGTAAAATTCTATGCAGTTTTTAAATTTAACGTTTTGTGTTCCCTCAGTCATTTTTCCGATACATTTAAAAGCCAGATGAAGGCTGGCAGCGAAATTGCTAGTTTGGAATAAGACTTCTCTTCTTTAGTTTGATGAGTAATCCATTTTGATATCTTTAGTTTTGAACAAGCTACCAGATAGATCAAAGTGCTTTCTCAGACTGTCCTCTTCTTTTCCCAGGATCCCTTCCAAACTTTTATTGGCATCAACATGTTTATGCTCTTCATAACGTTTCAAAGCAAAATAAATCTTCACTTTTAGCGTTCAAACACTGAAGTTTTGCTTCCTAAGACATCCCAATTATTAAATATTTCACTTCTTGGTAGCTTTTGATTAACCAAATGCCATTTTGTAAAAGCTTATAAAATTTAAATGAAACTGATAACGATTTCAGAGAAACGAATTTGCTACTCTGGCAACTTAAAGATTTTGCATATTTATCTTTTTATTGGCTCATACTGAAACAATGTAGTTGTGTCATACACCTTTTGGACGCTCTTTATGTCTTTTTTTTTTTTTTTTTTTTTTTTTTTCATTTCTATTGATTATAAAATAGATATCCAGTTCCTCAAACAACTGGCACTTAAGACTATCTCAAATGTTTTTTAAAAAAAGAATAATTGGTTTTTCTTTCTCTGTGAACAAAATAAATTAATTAATTTTATTCTTTAGGCTATCATTATTTCAACAAAGATAAAAAAAAATGGTTCTCAAATCAATAAAGATAAGCAATTAAGTACACAAAAATGGTGGTGGTGTGTGTATTTAATTATGGCAAAGCACACTAGGGCTATCTGCCTAAGGGGAGGGATGCCTTTCGTGGAGGACTTTCTAAGGGAAACTGGCTCGTATACACGTTACACATGGGGAAAACCACGAAAACGCCCATGCAGCCAGCCCGTTCGCGGGATTCGAACCTCGGACCGAACTACCAGTGTTCAGCGACTTTGCCGCTCGGCCGCTGGTGGGCTGTACACACAAAAAAAAAAAAAAAAAAAAAAATGAAATGAAATAAAATAAATAAAAAAAAATGAAATGAAATAAAATAAAAAAGAAAAAACTTCAACTTCAAAGTTAAATATTAAATAAAAAAAACTGAAAGCTTTCAGATCTTAAATTATGCCCAAAGGGGTGTTTTTTAACGATTTGTGGGTTACCTTTATTTATTAAATATCATGTTCTTCACACTTAAACCATAAAATTCAGTTCAACAGCAATATCGCAAAATAATTTTAAGAGGAGCACTTTAATTTCCGATACACAGTCTCGAGCGCGATATATATATATATATATATATATATTTCCGTACAGTGGCGATATTGTTCGCTTTGAAATCATTGAGTTTGTTAATCACAAATTCGCTAACGTCTTACAAAATATGAAATAGAGAATAAAACAAATTCCAAATTCCAAATTTTGACTTTCAGATGCTCATATTCGGGTGGAAACGTACGTTATTCAAAATTTGATGGCTCTAGGTACCGTTGTTTTGTCACAATGCGAAAAACATACATATTTTTATGCAGATTCTTCATTGTTTAATTTTTTTAAATAGAATATAGGGTGATAATATTTGGTGGCAACAGTTTAAAAAGTGATTCACAATTTATAGCGAATCAAAGCAAAATGACGAAACGAGATTAATAGTCCATCTGGACAAATTCCCCTTTGGGCAAAAAATAATGTAAAATAAAATTAGCAATATAGAATGAATACACTTTACATTTAAATTCTAGAAAAAAAAAAAAAAAAAAAAAAAAAAAAAAAAAAAAAAAAAACTATTTTCGATCTTACATACACACACGAAAACGAAGTACTGAAACGTGAGGCTAACTGACTTCAATTAGCTGCATAATGTAAGTCAAAATTTCCTTGCGTAAGAAAAGAAATAATCTGTATAATGCTGCCACATGTACTTAAAAGAGAACTTGTTATGTCTAAGCGAAACGACGAGTGACTGAATAAATAAGTAACAGTAAAGTGATATGCGACATATAATTACTTTTCCATTAACATTTACATTTTCCATATTTGCCGGCTATTATAGAACAATCTATACATATCGTATATGGTCATCTAAATTAATTTAATATTTTATAAGGTATTTCTCCCGCCTCTTAGCATTCCTTCGTGGTGTAATGTCCAGCACACTCGGCGCGTATTTGAGAGGTCCGTGGTTGGAGTCTGGGCGAGTGCATTGCTCATTTTCCACGACTCCAGCTTCCAAAATTACCTAAAGTCTCTACAGTGCCCTCCGAACTCCGAAAAAAAAAAGTGGTGGATGAGGATTCTCCACCACCAGTATTTGGCGACTGGATCCCCTAATCTCCCATTAGCTCTTTAAAAGAGGAGTATATAAGGTATTTTTCCTGCCTTCGTGGTGTAATGGTCAGCACACTCAGCCCGTATTTCGCACATTTCTCACATGTCTCCTGCTAATGCTCTACAATCTTTTGAGAAGTACATTATATACTCAGTTATCTTTTGATATAATTACAAACAACGGAAAAATTTCAAAACAAGCAAATTCGCAAGCTTTCGATGGTGCAGTGAGAAAAATTAGCTATCGTATACTTGGAGTTTCGGATATCTGGAGTTGGGCAGTTGAAATGTACTGTACTAGTCTTACCAATTTAAAAATGGAAATAAGCAAACTTATTCTTATTTGGGATATTTATATAACATTTAAAATTTCCTCTCTGTAAGGATTCTTTTCTTAGAAACATGTTTTCCTTTGATCGGTTTTGATTCAATTACAACAGAGTGTATTTATGAATAATACAAAGTCTCAGTAGTTGCTAATCGTAAATGAATTACTTTTGTGATAAAAAAAAAATAAAAATATCTACGATTGCTTGCCTTGCAAGTGCAGTAATACGAGAAATCCAAGTCCGTAATTAAAACAGTTGCTCTAGGCTAATGAGGTCTATCTTTTTATCTCCCGCGATAATTTAATTTTGTATCGCATTTCATTAGTCTTGCCCTTCGAAGACTTATTTTTTTTCCTATAAGGTTTGTTTTAATACCCCATAAATGTAAAGTATGATTAGCAATCCGGTAAAATAAAAATAAATTATTCATTCAAGTTGTCGAACATAATTAGAAAATTATAGAAAAAGAGCTTGAGAAATCGAAGAATTAATAAAAATGAAACAAAATTACACTCTGCTTTTATTCATTCCAGTAAAATGTATAAATTATGATTCCAGTTTTCACTAACATTTTTCCCTTTTAAATAACGTTTCGGAAGATAGTAAATATATTTGAGTTTAATTTTATGTTTTCTCATTTCTTCCACATCAAGAATTTCATTCAGACTTATTTCCCCGTACTAAATACTGAGGATCTCCATTTTGCATAATATTTTGAGCTATGATACCATTTATTTTCTAAAATTAAATGTGCTGTAGTTCTTTGAGAGCCTGCAGGAAAGTTGAACTACTGTAGTTAATGTATAATAAAAAAAAATGGAAGGAAGATTTTAAAAATCCGAAAGCCTTCAGATTTTATATTACGCCCAAAAAGGCGTTTTTTTAAACGTTTTGTATGTTACCTTTATTTATTAAGCATCATATGTGCTTCGTACGTAAACCATAAAATTCAATTCAACCGCAAGATCACAAATCATTCAAAAAGTGCATATCTTTAGGTTTTCCGATACACAGTCTCGCGCGCTGGATATTTTCCCGTGCAGTGTTGCCATTCCTCGCTTTGAAATAGATGAGTTTGTTAATAAAAAATTCGTTAAAGTTTTACAAAATTTGAAACAGATAATAAAACAAATTCCAAATTTGGGCTTCCAGATCACCATACTCGAGTGGAGAACTACGTTATTCAAAATTGGATGTCTCTAGGTATCATTGTTTTCACATTGCGAGAAAACAGCTTCTTCACTATTTAATTTCTTTAAATGTTAGACGGGGCGATATTATTTGGTGGCAACAATTTGAAAAGTGAAACGCCATTTTATGGTGGACGATACAAAATGCCAAAACGAAATTAATAACCCTTTTGGGCAAAGTGCCGCTTTGCGCTAATTAAATAAAATGTAAAGAAATAAACAGAAAAGTAAATATATGAAGCTAAATTAATGATAAATGAATTCAAATTAAATTTAAATATCAAAAAGCAAATAAATATCAAAACAAATAATAAAATATCAGTAAATTAAATTAGTAATACATTGAAAAAATATTATTAAAATCACACAAAATTAATAAACACATGTAAAATGAGGAAATTGATATTAATAAGACATAACACCTTCCGCGAGGGAATTGTATAAATATTTTAAACAATATTCTTTGTAGTCAGATGAAACTGCTGCTTAATTTTGGATTCTAATCCATCTGAAATCTAATTGATAAGACCAGAAGAGCACAAGTTTATTTTATCAGACATAAAAAAACAATTGGAAAGCAGAACTATGGAGGAGCCTAACATGCACGAATAGTGAACAGCCATTGTTCACCACATACTATTTCTGTGGGACAAAATAATGTTACGAATTCAGTATACATATAAATAAATTTAGTGAAATTATACGTGGAATTGTTGTACTTTTTTCCTATTATGTAACATGAAAATCTAATGCTTTTCCGGAAAAGTAACAATACGGGGGCAAGATTATTTAACGTTGAGTAAATGGCTGTCTCGTTAATTTGACGAGAGTCGCCAAATTTGGCAATCATTTGGCGACATTTGGTCTGGTCCCTGCACACCGCAATGGGTATTGTGATTGAACAATAGTAATTAATTCTATATGTAACTGTAACCGTATCCGGCCCCCCATATGCCTTCAGTATTAAGAAGTACTAGAGATTTCTCGTCAGCCGAGGGGGGAAATGTAATCAGACCTGGAAGGGCGTTAGTTTTTAAGTAGTAGTTATTAGCGACTCCAGAGTATATATTGCTATGATTTTTTTTTTTTTTTCTTCTTTCTGACACCAGTTGTTACTTTCTTTTCTTCCTTCACGTTCGTACGGGGTTCGTAGATTTGGAGTGAATAACGACGACACTTGATGAAGTATCGAAACACACTTTATTAGCCAATATTAATCAGAACAGCTCCAATAACACTTTTACAATCGTCGATGAACTACTATAAACACGCTGACACGATCAGCGACACAGCCTTCAGGTTATCAGGCTATCACGGTGGAGACAGCTTCCAACAAAGCACCCGACTCTGCTTGGTCGTTCTCTGAGCTCCACGTACTCTCGAGACTCTCCACGCTACAACTCGCGATGCACTCGACGACACAGAGCACAGCTCCTGACTCTCGGTTCGGTCGTTTCCGGAGCTCAAAACTCCGGAGTGCTCTCTCGACGATGCACTAACCGCGATACTCTACGAGACTCTTTCGGTGCATCGACGATCCACTTGGCACTCGCTGGCCGGCTGTCAACGCGATCGCCTCCGCAGGGATTGACTCGCTAGACGAGACACACTCACTCGATGAGAGACGCACACTCTTCCTCTCGATGAAGCACACTGACTGACTGCGGACCAGCAGGATTTATATAGCTTTCGGCTTGTGTTCGGGAACATTCTGGGCTAAACCGGTAAGAATTCGTTCCAGAAAGTTCTCCATCCGTCCATTGTATGTCGTCAAATATCGGCAAATAGGCGATTTCTCGCGAAATATGGCAACCCTGCCTTCCCTTGCTATTTTATGGCAACCCTAAAACTGCTTTGCGGGGAAGCCATCTTACCGCGCCTGTACATTTCGTAAGAATATCTTTGACAGCTTCGCCTTTTAGATGCGCTTTACATTAATTTGTGGTTAACGTTCTTAGTAGTTTAAACTATGACTACTGATTTTACTCTGTGATACTGTGAGGAAAGGTCCAGAATTCATTTAATGAATTATTTTTGCTCTCATCCAGTCCTGCGGGAATTTAATCTATTACGAGTCTGTGCGCACGCTCAATACTAACTGATAGATTGCATTTCTATGGTCATTCGTACTGTTGCATTGCTGTGTTTATACACTATTCAATTTGGAATTTTGTTAGTGAGTGGTGTATGCTTTTCATTTGTTATGCCTGTTTGCCTCATACGTAGTTTCCATTTCCAGCAAAATTTTCGCAGTTATTAAACCTATTGCTATTATTGATGGTAGCTTCCGAAACTTCTTTGCCCTACCGCCCCATTTTCGAAAATATTTATTCACCTCCCCTAGTTTAGACTCACACACATAAACACACATAGAAAAAAAAATCTGATGTGAACACCACATAACTTCCTCATATACTCTGTTATATTATACACATTTCTTGCTGCACTTCATTTAAACTTATTTCTCCAAATTTCGTTAGAGATATATTTCTCGTTCGATTGCAAAAACAAAGGGAGGTGTACAGCCAGATGTAACGGCTAATCTTGCTTGATTTATGCCACATACTTACATACATACGTACGTATGTACAGACGTCACGAAAAAAATCCATTCTGAATCCGTTTTACAATTCGTTTTGGAACAAAAGGTACCTTTATTCTGTTCATATGTGCAGATTTTAAGCAAAAAAAAAAAAAAAAAAAAAAAAAAAAATTGCTCAAATCGATTTGGGAACAGTCAAAATGGATATTTCCGATGAAATATGATACCTGATATTTTTTGCGATTACGGTACTTCCTTTACTTCGTACAAAAAAGTAGAAAACCGCTCCCGTTCGCATATTTCACAAGTGCACATCTGTGTAGCCACCGAGGGAGTGGTTTCTAGGATGGACCAATGGGAATCCAGTAATATTTCTGTCATATCACATGACCTTTCGCACTCTTTAAGATTTAAGCAAGATGGCTGAAAATATTTTGCCACGCAATTTTCTGTACAAAATAATTAAGGAATCGTCTGTTTCTTCTGAAAATTTTCATTGCGAAGTTAAATTAAATATAAGCAATTGTGATGATTTCACTACCTGTTTGAAAGAATTTGAAATAAATACAAACGCATGTTGGATATTCCCCAAAAATATTCATGCGAAATATTAATTAATAAGTGATAAATAAGGCAAAAGAAATATGTGATACACATCTGAGCCCAAATGCTATCTTTACATAAAACTATGCATATGAGAAAAATATTTATACCAGTTATATATGTAAATAGAAGTCAGCACTTTTTAGTGCAGTCTATAGGTAAAAGATGTTCTGTAATAATAGCCAATGCAGAATTTTATTCAGTGAACTTCACTAATTTGCATTCCTAATTCACTAATTTGCAATTAGTGTGTTGAATTTCACCTTTAATAACTGCTCACTCTTAAATATACTGTCTACACAAGAAATAATTATCAAACAGAATGAATTTATTTATTCACAACGAATATATTCAATTTATTCATATATAACTTTTAATGTTAACAATGGATATAATCAGATCATACACAATATGTATTCTGAATCTAACACTTTCAAAATCAAACGAAAGAAAATACTAGATTCATTGTAACACTTCCAGTCCTTCTCAGCTCAATAATAATAAAATTTAAAAAAAAAAAAAAAAAAAAAACTATACACATGAAATCTCTTAATCCACATTTGTTAGAAAATGCATAACATTTGAGGCTAATTGTAGCTTGAGTCATTTTTCACGATGTAAAAAGCAATAATATGCCGTGAACATTAATCCAAATATCAATGCGTGATAAAAATCGCGAAAGTTAAATGTCAGCCATTAATTAAACTCATAAAACGAAAGCACTACGAGATTTTCTACTTTTATGCCATACATTTATAACTGCGAAGGAAATGCAAATTAACAATATACTCTCACATGCAGGATGATTTAGCGTCACAAGAGCAATAGAAGCTTATTGGTCCATTTTCGAAACCCCTCCCTCAGTGGCTCCGCTGATGTACACTTGTGAAATATGCCTCCCGTTCTTGAAACCAATAACATAACTCGAAGTCTTTGAACATTTTTTAGATAATAGCCTACTTTTTCCAACATTGATTCGATCGTCCACTTTTAGACGAAGTGTATCACATATTGAGGAACAAGGACAGATTTTAAAAGAACTTCGTTTAAAATAATTAATATATTGGTGCGTTATCTGTCGTTTGATTAACAAATATATATTAAGAAAACAATTAATACAAATAGTATCAGTTAGAAGGCTGAGCTTGATGTACTGACACTAATTTTTCGATATTAGTGCCCTAATTCGACGTCAGCAATCTTAAATCGTCGCATTCCACTGTCGAAGACCCTTGCAAACTTTTCGCCACCCCCACCTAAAATATACAAGAGAATGTTACGGGAAACTATATCATTTGGAACGCTTCAACCTTTTGTTCGTTAGTAGAAGGGACTTGTGGATCGTAAATGGAATTTCAGTCGTTTCAGCAGTTTAAGCATGCAGGATAGGGGAAAGCTTGATTTTCTAAAGGTTTCTTATTTAAATTTTACAAAGCATTTTGCACACAAGTTCATAATCGATGGATCCGCGCCAAAAATCGATGGATATCAAATGAAAAAATAATACATTACATCCAACGGGGCGTTTTTTTTAACATTTTGTGTGTTACCTTTATTTATTAAATATCATGTTTTTCACGCTTAAACCATAAAATTCAGTTCAAGAGCAATATCGCAAAATAATTTTAAAATGAGCCTATCTTTAGAATTTCCGATACACAGTGTTGCGCGCTGGAAATAAAAAGTTCTTTTTTTTTTTTTTTTTTTTTTTTTTTTTTTTTCCCATAGCGTGTTGTCATTGCTCGCTTTAAAATCGTTTAGTTTGTTAATTAAAAATTCTTTAAAGTTTTACAAAATATGAAATCTATAATAAAACAAATTACAATTTAGGCTTCCAGATTCGGGCGGAAACGTAAGTTATTCAAAATTGGATGGCTCTACGTACGGTTGTTTTATCACAATGAGAGAAATATACATACATATAGGCAGATTCTTCGTTATTTAATTTCTTAACATGGAATACATGGCGATAATATTTGGTGGCAACAGTTTGAAAAGTTAACCGACATTTATAGTGAACCAACGCAAAATGCCAAAACGAAATTAATAGTCCTTCTGGGCAAATTGCCCCTTTGAACTAATAATCTAATGATGAATAAAGATCTAGTAATAATAATGAATAAAGATCTAAGTGTAGAAGTTTTCAAACTTTTTTCCTGCAACCCAATTTGACCAAACGTTTTTACGGTCTGAAGCTATAGTCCTGTAAACCAGTTCCTTCAAAGTTTGGTTAATAAAAATTGACTATTAAAATGATTTTCCCGAAGGCTATGAGGGTTAATTATGTGGTGTGGCATGGGTTACCTCACACTTGAAAATCATATTGTTGCGTTTTTTTTTCTGATACCAGTGGTAACATTTTCTTTCTTCACGTTCGTACGGAGTTCGTAGAGTTGGAGTGAATAACAACGACACTTGATGAAGTATGGAAATACACTTTATTAGCCAAAATTAATCATAACAGCTCCAATAACACTTTTACAGTCGTCGATGAACTACTATAAACACGCTGAGTCGATCAGCGACACAGCCTTCAGGTTATCAGGCTATCACGGTGGAGACAACTTCCAACAAAGCACCAGAGTACAGCTCCCGACTCTGCTGGGTCGTTCTCGGAACTCCACATACTCTCGAGCCTCTCCACGCTACAACTCGCGATGCACTCGACGACAGATAGAGCACAGTTCCCAACTCTTCGGTGCAGTCGTTCTCGGAGCTTAAAACGCTGTTTCGACGATGCACTAACCGCGATACACCCACTCGTCACTCGCTGCCCGGCTGTCAACTCGGATCGACTCCGCACGGACTGACTAACTCGAGACTAACTATCTCGCATTCTAGACGAGGCACTCCGCGTACCAGCAGGATTTATATAGTTTTGGTTTGTGTTCGAGAATATTCTGGGCTAAACCGGTAAAAATTCGTTCCAGAAGGTTCTTCATCCGTCCATGGTATACCGCCAATTTTGCCGGCAAATGGGCTATTTTTCGCCGAATGTGGCAATCTTGCCGTCCTTTGCCATTTTATGGCAACCCTAAACCTGCTTTGCGGGGAAGCTATCTCACTGCGGCTGTACATTTCGTAACAATATATTGCCAACCTGAATGTTCGTAACTCGAGTCACCTTTCATCATCATTTTGCATAGATAATTTGTTCGTGATCGGAAGTCCCATTGTACACTGTTCTTGGGAGTTAAAGAAGGCTTTCCGTATCATATTTTTGATGGTATGAAAAATCACATAACCAAAGCCCACCTTTCCATCAATCTTTGAGACCTCAATAAATGCTAATGCTAAGACACGAACATGATCACTGTTCTTAGGAAATATAAAGTTCAATCGATCCGCAAATGCCTTATTTGAGGTAAGCATTTATTTTCGTATTTTTCCAGAGCAATTATTTTTCCATTGCAGTTGTAGTACTAATGTCTTGTCTCTGATATTGCCTGGATACATAAAGATGGAATTCTTCATAAAACACATAAACTATAGTTCGAAGTGGTGTGTAGGTTTTGGGATTGAGGAGAAAGGGCCGTTGTGTGGTTTGTAACTGCTTACTTTGATCAAAAGAGCTCATGCAACTGCTCCGTAGTTTGCAATACGTGATATTATACTTTGCTATAAGTTCTTTTTTGTTGGTGATGGGAGATTTAACTTATTCATTTCATTAATTATCAGTGTTTATTTTGCAAACGTTGTAATTTTTATAGCAACATTAGGGAATAAAATGAGAGAAAACAAGATAAATTTGAGTTGGTAAATACGTACACTTGGGTATCGCCTGCATTTCTGCACTGAGAAAGCTTATTTTCAAATGAGTGCTGTATAATAGTGATATAATTTACTAACCTCACACAGTCTTCATATACAGAGGTTGTCGCAGAGGGAAGTCATATAACAGGAGTGAATTCTACGGTCAGGGCTACACAAAAATATTTTTCATTTACATATAAGGGTAAGCATGTAATTAACGAATTCAGCGGGCAAGGACTAACGATAAAATCTCATTCTATTGTCACTCAATTTCCTGTTACGAACTCCAGATTCTATTTTAAGGAAGTCGCCAAAATGTTAAGGTCGCTATCCAAAGATTTTTAACTCTCCATTCATCTTAGAACGTGTCAATCAGTTTCTACGATGGTATTACTACTGTTGCTTCGCAAGTTGAACACTTATTGTAACATATATATATAATTGTTTTTTGTTTGATTTGTAACCTATTTTGCTATCAACATTTTGCTTGCTGCAAAGAGAAGCCTGGCAGCCAACGTTCGATCAACGTCTAATTTAATTCAATTATTGAGGAATCCCAAAAGTAGCGTCTTTTAATCGCAATCCTTCTCAGCCTAAGAGTATAGTATCTGCTGCTCAGTTACTCTGGTGAATTACACGTGTTTTATGAAATTCGCATAGCGGTGAGCAATTAGCCTTCTCACCTTTTTGTGATTGAAGCTCACCAGTGGCCGAGCGATCAAGTTGCTCAACACTGGTAGTTCGGTCCGAGGCTCAAATCCCGCGAACGGGCTGGCTGCATGTGCGTTTTCGTGCTTTTTCATATGTGTAACGTATATACGACACAATTTCTTAAGAAAGTCCCCCCATGAAGGCCATCGAGGCTTTGCTGCAATTACATAAACCTGAACTAAATAAAACATTTTTTTGATTGATCTGCAACGAGCCAGAACTCGTAAACTGCATGCTTCCAGCTATTACGTTCGCCGAACATTTTTTTCCTTATCTTCGATGGTAGTATGCGTTTTGTCATTTGGTTTAGGTTTGGTTTATTAGTTTATGGCAAAGTACTCGAGGGCTATCTGCCTAAGAGTAAGGATGCCTTCGTGGAGAAATTTCTAAGGGGAACTGGCTCGTACATACATTACACATGGGGAAAACCATGAAAACGCCCATGTATCCATCCCGTTCACCGGAATTCGAACCTCGGACCGAACTACCAGTCTTCAGCGAATTTATCTCTAGGCCGCTTGTCTCTGGCGTCTGGAAACATTATTCTAGGATAGTCTTCATGTTTTCCGATTTCGTATGTCCTTCTGACTTGCTAGATGCCTAATGGAAGAAAAATTAAAACTTTGGTAGTTGCATACATCCTTTGTCAGAAAAATTCCAGGACAATTTGTTTTTATTATTTTATAGTACTAAAAAGGAAAAGGAACATATGTTATTTTTATGTTACCTGGTATGTATTATTACTTGACATGACCTTGGCCGTGTTTTCGCGCAAACTTACTAGGGGACAGGGCCGTGCTTAGCAACACACTGCTCGAATTGTTGTCGCATTCGTTAAGGTGACACAACGAATGCTGATTGTGAACAAAGACACTGATTGTGGATATTAAGTTCTGCGTTAAGCTCGGGAAAACCCATAGTGAAAGGTGGAATACGATTAAGCAAGCATATGCAGGCAAGGTATTTTCAAGGAGTCTTGTTTTCCAGTGGCCTAAAAGGTTTCGTGAAGGCAGAGATTCAGTGTAACACGATCCCAGAGCTGGTCGCCCGTCTATTTTGGGTACTACTACTTTGGTAGCAGCTAGGATCATTACTTGATAAATGCGATTTTTCAATTTTTTACAACCTTTGTCCTGAAACTTTCTTGACAATGGATGTACATGTATCGTTCCTGGCGGAAGCCTGGTTAGCTGATATTATGCTTTATGGTTTATTAGGTATGTCACATAAATACGAAACAGTTTCCATTCGAAATCGTCTATAATTGTGCTCCTTCTTTCAGATAGCCATTATATGTTTTACTGTAATTAACTAACTAAAAAAGTCATCAACTACTCCAGCATTTATTAATTTCTAAATAAAATAGAAAAAAAATGGTTGCCAAATAACTTTATTTACTTTAGCATTAGGATAAAAGAAATTATTTTAGAGAACAGTTTCATATAAATATTAACTATTTTCAATCTGCAGAATAATTATCGATCCTTTTTTCTTTATAGCTTCATTTTTAAATCATGCTGTCTGAATTTGCTTTAAATTGAAATACCCATGACAGTACATATTAAAAATTAGCCCGTATAACAGAAATCTGTTTCGAAAGGAAAATTTTATTTGTTTCCTATAAAGAAAAAATATTAATTTAGGGCAAGATATCTCATATTTTTATTAAAAGTTGGAAAGCATAATTCAAAACGTCTGGAAGGAAAGTGGTATTGTAATATTGAAAGGAATAACGTTTTTCTAAAATATTCCAAAACCTGCCTTTTAAAGGATAAAATTACTAAAGGATGATTAAAAACTGTAAAAAAAAAAAAAAAAAAAAAAAAGTTTCGTTTGAAATGAAAAAAATATATTTTACGTGAATCCACTTTACTACCTCCCCCTTTCGTAACATTTTCACTATGAACGAGATTATAATTTCCGCTCGCAAACAGGAAACAGATTAATTTTACACTTTCTTTTTTTACACTAAAAAAATATTTTTTCGTCTATTTCACAGACAAAGCAAACCTAAAAGTAAATTTTGTTTTGAAATATAAATTTCGTTTTTAGTAGAAAGAAGCATGTAATCTTTCATCAAAACCCTTTCAGAAATTTATAAATAAAACATTTCTGGCGAAACATTTCCCTGAGGAAAACAAAATATTATCTATGAGATACAATAGTAAGTTTACACATTTTTAATTTACTTTAAGGCGGATAAAATACCTATGTTTTTGTGCGTCTTCGCATCCTCCTTTTCACATATTACTGTTGTATTTTTGGTAAATATGACGAATAGGAAAGTCTTTTTTTTTTTTCTTTATGTCCAAAGCACGTGTAGTATTTAAATGATGCAGCTGAAAGACGTTCTCTGGATGTTTTCCTTGAGAAGGTAGGAAAAGAAAATGACTTTTTTAAGCACCTTATTTATTACAACCAGTATGAGACATTAAAAGGATAAGCGAAAATGGTTACTTGATTAAGTTATAAGGTATTTTTCCCGCCTTCTTAGCATGCCTTCGTAGTGTAGTGGTCTGCACGCTGGGAGCGTATTCCAGAGGTCCGTAGTTCGAATCCCGGCGAAGGCTTTACTCATTTTTTACATCTCCTGCTTCCAAGTAAACTTATGTCTCTACAGTGGCGCCCGAACTAAAAGGGTGTTGGGTGATGATTCTCCACATCCAGGATTTGACGATTGGGTCCCCTAAAAACCCCAATCGCTCTGTTATAATGGCTGATTCTTGTTTTTTTCTCCTATTCCGTACAGAGTGGTTTTGTATTACTGGTACAGGGGTTAATTCCGAAAATGTTGTAGAAACTAATGCAGTAGATGGTGATGATGACCTCTAGAGGTTATCGTCTTCCTCTACCATAACTAGAATGGTGCCATTTGTAGTAGACCTGAATTCATATTCAAACACTTGTCTTCCAAAATAACCGCATTGTATGGGTATATTCCGCATTTTCAAAAGCCATTGGCAAAATTGCCTGACTCGACTGTCGAGATCTCCCCGTAACCTACTGTCGAAATCTCCCCGAGTTACACATTTCTATGAAAGATGGCAGCACCCCCCCCCCTCTGACTGGCTATGAAAACTTTTTGCATAGACATCCATGTTTCTGAATGTCTGATCTCACTAGCCAGCCATTTGGAAATCGCCAAAAATTGAAGCCATCGTCCACATTTATCATCATTATCAAAGCCAATCTTATACTTTATGCATTGCAAACTACAGAAGAACTTACCTGACAGATTATTAATATTTATTTTCTTGATCAATCTCTGACTTTACAACACTTTCGATCCACAATGACGCACTACACTCTTAGGTTATTCCAATACAGTGGTTTCCATATGCGACAGCAGGGTGCAGACCACTCTATTAAGGGACTTCCTTAAAAGTGTCGAGACCTCCCAAGTGTCGAGATGTCCCTGAACGACTATAATTTTTATATTTCACAAAATTTTTGAATTATAATCTATAAAATTTTTACCATCATTTTAAAATAGACGTGTTTCTGCAAAAAATTACAGTTTTTTATTCATAATTTTCGAAGATATGCGTGAATTTATATATTGGCGCGTTTTGAAATTCGACATATTTGTTGAAAGCGATAAAATATTAAATGTTGTTTAGACACTTTGCTAAAATTATTTGAAAGTAGGAGCAATGGGACTTTTTTTCGCTCATATGTCAATGTACAAAGGTAAGAACAAGGTGTATTTTTTTCCGCTCCGGCATAATGGAAGGGTAAGGAAAATTGGTTGGGAGTCGTAGAATCGAAATATGGAAAAAATGGTATGTTATTTCAGAAAATGTCCGATTTTGTCTGAAAATACCTGTGTTAGAAAAATGCTACATATAAATCTAATATATAACCTAAGTCGCGCTTTCGGGATATGAAAAACGCAATTTGAATTTTGTCAGTCGGCCTAGTAGAACAAAAGATATAATACTGTCCTTTTTTTTTTTTTTTTTTTTTTTTTTTTCCCCACAGTGTATCATTAGCAAAGTATTTTCATGGCGAAATGTATTTCTTAAAATAATCAAGCTTATTACTACATTCTTCGATCAGATTCTAGAAAAGCTATAATATCTTCCAACTGACCATTTCCTTAATGACGCTGTTTTGTTCATTGGCTTCTCTCGCCCTCAAATAAATGCTTAAAGAAAGATCTTTTCGTATAATTAGTATTTTGCGCTAATAGAAAGTGAAGCATTATTGTTAGGTAAGCTGTGCTGCTCAAAGTAATACATTAAAACAGTGTACAACTTTGAAATATATAGATTTATTTATTGATACTTAAATTTTAAATAATTCTTTCACGGAGGCAGTACTATGTAAAAATCAGAATACACAACATTTATATTCAAATATGCGATTTAAGTTTAATTTCCTAACTTAAACTGTAAAGCGAATTTTGTATTTGGAAAAAAAAAAAAAAAAAAAGACATAAAAGGCTACAGATTTCTTCCTCTTGTTAAACCTCACAGAATGTCTCTTATTTTGCGCTCAAAATTCGTCAGTGACTTAATTCTTTTCCTTTAATATATAATGCTTGACTTAACGCCATCGACCGTTTCAAAACGGCATATTCGAAAATCGAAACAATGCTTTTGTTGCATGCTATTTCCACCTGAGAGAGACATCGTCAGGAGAAAATGCGTCATTTCGTAGATATTACCTAGGTACGAAATGATGCGCTGTCGGAAACATCTCATTAGAGGCAAGTTCCGAGATTGGCCTGTAATGGCTGCACGTCGGTACAACTAAATTGCATTCCTGTTCGATCAGCCGTTGACCCAAACTTGCCCAGCTTCTAAAATGGGAGCTAATTTGCGGCACTAAGAATATAAGTTCTGTATTCTATCTCATTATGCTCTGCCGATGTTGAGTCAGTAAACAACATAACCCTTGATTTTGTTCCTTCTTCTTTTTATTTCATCTCGAAATAAATGGAAAGATATAATTCTTACATGAAAATGTCGAATATTCATTTTTGCAATGAAACTCATATTTTTAAAACGTTAACAAGCAAAACATCTTTTAAATGTCTAGAGTTTTAAGCTACTGTAAAGATACACATGCTTGCATATACTACATACACGCTTACACATACATACATATACTGAGAGGGTATTACATTTGTTTTATTTTAAACATCATTATTCCAAGTAGTTTCGCGCAGTATGCTGCTGAAAATTGACTAGTATAGACAAAAAATAAGAAATTTAGAACCAACTTTACACAAAGACCCAAAAGAACTCAAATTCATTACCAATAAATTTCAAAATACCCTTATTATAAATGTGCAAAATAAAATTTAAAGAAATGTGAATCTAAAACCTAAAAATTATAAAAACCAGAAAAACGATAAAAATTTTAAAAAATAATAATAAACAAATAAAAAAAAATCTGAAATGTTTCAGATTTTAAATTACGTCCAAAGGAGCGTTTTTTAACATTTTGAACGAACATATCTTTAGAATTTCCGATACAGAGACTCACGCGCTGGAGATAAAAATGTTTTTTCTGCACAACGTTGCCATTGCTCGCTTTGAAATCCTTGAGTTTGTTAATCAAAAATTCGTCAAAGTTTTAAAAAATAGGAAATCGATCATAAAACAAATTTCAAATTTCAAATTTGGTCTTCCACATGCTCATATTCGTTGGAGGATTACGTTATTCAAAATTCGATGACTCTATGTACCGTTATTTTATGACAATGTGAGAAATATACATACATTTACGCAGATTTTCATTATTTAATTTCTTCAAATATAATGCAGGACTCTAACATTTTATGGCAACAGTTTGAAAAGTGAACCGACATTTATCCGTCCGACGCAAAATGCCAAAACGAAACTAATAGTCCTTCGGGATTCAAATCCCTTTGGACTAATAAAAATTTTTTAAAGTGATCTTATTTTTTACAAATTAAAAAAATTGATTTTTTATTATTTATTTATTTTTTAACTTTCTGGGTTTGGTTTATTTTTTCTGGTTTTTATAATTTTTAGTTGTTAGTTTTGCATTTCTGTAATCCTTATTTTGCGTATTTATGGGTTATTTTCATTGGTATTAAATTTCCTTTCTTTTGGGTCTTTGTGTAAAATTGGTTCTAAATTTCTTGTTTTTTTTTTTTTTTTTTTTTTTTTTTTTGTTTCTCTCTCTATTTATATATGTGTATAAAGAGATATATAGATATATAGAGAGATATACAGATATATAGAAAGCGAAATTTATAAGAAAAGGAGAGTTTAAAATCTAGCTAGGGCCGTAAAGAACATTTGAACTTCTTTACTCCTAATATTACATGTAAAACAATGTTAAATCATCTAAATCAAACTTAAATCAAAATATGTACACGAGAAAACCTATCCATTATATTTACAATAGAAAACTTGTGCAACAAATTCAAAAATTGTACGCGAAAAAATCTATTCAATATACATAAAATAGAAATATTGTACATATCATATGGTCATCTTCTTTGTTCAAGGCTTCAAACAGAACTTATCAAGGGAAAAGTGCTTGAAGCCCAAAACTAAGTTGATGTACCCATAAAAACATACAGACACATTTCGTCGAACAAGCATATATATATATATATATATATATATATATATATAATGCAAAAATCGCATTTTGAAATCAAGTGCGGTGACTTTCGCATGATTGAAAGTAAGTCATATATTAACAAAAAATAATGTAAACCAATTTCTGAAAGGGAATTTATAAAAGAAAATTTCTTCAAAAGCGGCTGGACTGATAAAAATGCCAAGAATAAAAATGTGAAAGCTTTCAGATTTGATACTATGCCCAAGCTGGCTTTTTTTTTTAACGTTTCCGGTGTTACTATTTTTATTAAATATCGCACTTACACCATAAAATTCAATTCCGCAGCAGTATCGTTTTTGCGGTTTTCCCCATGTGTAACGTGTATACGAGTCTGTCACCCGTAGAAAGTCCTCCACCAAGGCATGCTTCAGGCAGATAGCCCTAGTGTACTTTGCCGTAATCTCAATACACCTAACCAAATCAACAGCAATACCCCCCCCCCAAAAAAAAAAAAAAAAAAAAAAAAAAACTCGCGCATAAAATTTCCGTGCTAAAGATGCATGCGATGTTAATGTTAATGGAACGCTTTTAAATCATTTAGTTTGTTAATCAAAAATTCGGTAAAGTTTTACAAAATATGAAATAGATAATAAAATAAATTCCAAATTTGGGCTTTCAGATGCCCATATTCTAGTGGAGGACTACGTTATTCAAAATTTAATGTCTCTAGGTACCATTGTTTTTCCACAGTGCGAGCAACATACGTACATTCATACAGATTCTTCATTATTTAATTTCTTTAAATATGATGCATATCTCTAATATTTGTTGGCAAGAATTTAAAAAGTGATTTAAACTTTTATAGTGAACCAACGCAAAATACCAAAACGAAATTAATAGCCCTTCCAGGTAAATTGCCTCTTTGGGATAATAACTGTTTTCCTGAGAATATTTTAAGTTTTAAACTTTCATTTTCGCTGGTTCAGAAATGGGTTGATTTATTTACTTTTTTCGCTATGTCAGCTCTCTGATTAGGGTGAAGCCGGAAGGCATTTTTTGTTTTGACGTGTTTTTTCCTCTTTCTTCTTGCAGTTTTCCATTATGCTTCTGGATTTTTAGTTTTTGCTTTTTTTGACTTTTGCGTATATTTATTTTGAATTGAATATGGGATGAATTTTAAAAGCATTACCTTTTTAATATATTTTGCATTATTACCACAACCTGTTACTGCTTTCAGCGCGTAAAAGGATCAGGTTTTGAGCTGCTTTTGAATTTTTTATTTTTTCTTATATATATAACAGTATCACAAATTTTTTATTTTAAAACAAATTATCCCAATATCATTTCTGCGCAAATGCTACTGAAAATTATTCATAATTTTGCCGTGTACTGTTGAAATTAAATAATTTAGAATGGTTCACCAGCTAATTTTGGAATAACAGAAACGGAATCATTTTCTAAGGAGAAACAGATTCAATTGCATCCGATCTACCTCTTTTTAATAACGTTGAATCAGATATTAATTGCATTCCGCTGCCTATACATTTTAAAATATTTTTTGTTATTTTGGTATTTCCTCTCTCTGTATTTCTACTGGTTTGATGAATATTGGTTAATATTTACATATTTACTAATTCAGAAGTCAAACAACAAAAATCAGCGTTATATTTTAAAAATTTTCACAGGACTAGTTTCGATGGTTTTACCGAACCATCATCTTCAGCTGCAAAACCGCAAATGAACAAGATAGGAAATAATGTTTAGATAAGATAAGAAAGCCTGGACAAGAATAAGCAAGTGGCGCCATCTGTTGGTGAAACCAGAACTAAAACATAATTTCTCTAAAAGCCGAAGGCAAATTTGGATTGGAATTAGGATCGTTAACTAGAACAGAAAGATTTTTATGAATGTGAAATGCGTCTAGAAAATCCAGTTCTCCAATGGAAGATGTTTTTTGAATAATTTTGGCAGCAGAAAAATTGAAAGTGTGATTTTCGGACCAACAATGCTGAGCAACAGAAGACTTCTGTGTTTCCTTTTTTCTAACATATGCCTCATGTTCTTTGACGCGAAATTTTAAGGCTCTCTTAGTTTGGCCAATGTAAATTAAACCACACTGGCAAGGAATCCTATAAATACCCCAGGAATTCATATCCGGAATGGGGTCCTTGAGTATAGAAGTTGGAATTTTATTGATGGGAGAGTAAACAACCCGAAAGTTAAATTTCTGCAAAATATGAGCAACTTTATAGCTAATTGATGGAAAGAAGGGAATGACAACAGAATTTTTATAATCTCCTAAAATAAGAGTGTGGCTTTTAGTGTATTGAGATGAGAATTTTTTAACTGCTCGATTAATAATGTTGGGTGAAAAGCCCCTGTCAATAGCTATTGCTTTTAAATAATTTAGTTCTTCATCAAGGGCTAGTTCATCAAGGGCTAGTTCATCAAGGGCTAGTGAAGAACTAAATTATTTAAAAGCAATAGCTATTGACAGGGGCTTTTCACCCAACATTATTAATCGAGCAGTTAAAAAATTCTCATCTCAACACACTAAAAGCCACACTCTTATTTTAGGAGATTATAAAAATTCTGTTGTCATTCCCTTCTTTCCATCAATTAGCTATAAAGTTGCTCATATTTTGCAGAAATTTAACTTTCGGGTTGTTTACTCTCTCATCAATAAAATTCCAACTTCTATACTCAAGGACCCCATTCCGGATATGAATTCCTGGGGTATTTATAGGATTCCTTGCCAGTGCGGTTTAATTTACATTGGTCAAACTAAGAGAGCCTTAAAATTTCGCGTCAAAGAACATGAGGCATATGTTAGAAAAAAGGAAACACAGAAGTCTTCTGTTGCTCAGCATTGTTGGTCCGAAAATCACACTTTCAATTTTTCTGCTGCCAAAATTATTCAAAAAACATCTTCCATTGGAGAACTGGATTTTCTAGACGCATTTCACATTCATAAAAATCTTTCTGTTCTAGTTAACGATCCTAATTCCAATCCAAATTTGCCTTCGGCTTTTAGAGAAATTATGTTTTAGTTCTGGTTTCACCAACAGATGGCGCCACTTGCTTATTCTTGTCCAGGCTTTCTTATCTTATCTAAACATTATTTCCTATGTTGTTCATTTGCGGTTTTGCAGCTGAAGATAATGGTTCGGTAAAACCATCGAAACTAGTCCTGTGAAAATTTTTTAAATATAACGCTGATTTTTGTTGTTTGACTTCTGAATTAGTATTTATTCGGCGTGTTATTGTGTCTTAATTTACATATTTATTAGGAATTTTCTATTTATTGGTTTTGAATTTATTTAATGTTCTTTGTGAAATTCGCTTATAAATTTCTTTCATTTTGTCTCTTTCTTTATATACATATAAAGTTAAATTTTTATTTTACACGTTATTTATCTTACACATACACACGCATATATATATGTGAGAAAAATATTTAAATCAAGTAAATTACGTTTTAAATACATCGCAAAATTTCATTTTAAATTGCCAATGTACGTATAAAAAATTTTTGTTTGTCATATGCTTGAAAAGCTTTGAAATACTTTCTTTGAACAAATATGTTTATCACTCTAAAGCAGAAAGAATTTTGAACAAAAAATTTAGTAGGGCACTAAAATATTGCCAGTGTTTATATTTTGCAATTATTATTAGTCCAAAGGGACTTTGTCCCTGAAGGACTATTGTTTTCGTTTTCCGATTTTGAGTTGAATCACTATAAATGTCCGTTTCACTTTTCAAACTGTTGCCACCAAATAGAGTCCTGCATCATATTTGAAGAAACTAAATAATGAAAAATCTGCATAAATGTATGTATATTTTTCGCATTGTGATAAAACAGCGGTACATACAGCCATCGAATTTTGAATGACTTAATCGTCCTACGAATATGGGCACGTGGAAGACCAAATTTGAAATTTGGAATTCGTTTTATTATCCATTTCATATTTTGTAAACCTTTAGCGAATTTTTGATTAACAAACTCAAGGATTTTAAAGTGGGCAATGGCAACACTCTACGAAAAAAAAAAAAAAAAAGCCTTCTATCACCAGCGCGCGGAACTGTATATCGGAAATTCTAAAGATATGTTCATTTTAAAATTATTTTGCGACATTGCTATTGAACTGAATTTTATGGTTTAAGTGCAAAGAAAACGATATTTAATAAATAAAGGTAACACACAAAACGTTAAAAAAACGCCCCGTTAGACATAATTTAAAATCAGAAACCTTTTTTTTTTTTTTTTTTTTAGATATTATTTTGGTCAAAATTTTACCACTGGTATTTTTTAAAACTGTGTTTCTCTTCACTTGCTAATGCTTTAGCGCTTTATCCCTTAAAAAGGCTTTTCTGTCGCCAAGCCTTTTTCTTATCGCCCAGACGGTACAGTGGTTAGGAGAGCCTACTGTAGTACCGACGGTCCGGGTTCAAATCCCTGACAAGGCATGGATGTTTGTGAATGTACAGTTTCTGTGCGGCATGGCCTCTAAGTATGCAGCAAGCCGAAAGTCCTCTCGAGAGGTTAGGTGACCCTCGGTCCCGTCCCCCTGGGGAGCCTTCCATCAAAACTGGGGGCGGAACTGAGCGAATTCGTATGGTACTGAAGGCTGTTGCCAACGACAGGCGCAATCTTGCTCTCATTGCCACGACGAATTTCGTGGACTTGTTCTGAAGTTACGGTGAGACAAGTGAGATAAGTCACAGCAACACCACAACAACAGCCATTTTCTCTTTGAAGAGGGGGATGTGTAAGATAAAAAAATATGTAAATCAAAACTGTAATTTAAATTAGCAATAACCCCTTGATTCTTCAGCTAAATCTGGATACTTCCCCTTTCTGTTAAAAAAATATTAATGAATTCCTCTGGACTGATTCATTTTTAGGTTTATCCTATCATATGACGGTTAATGATGATGGCGTAGCTAATTCGGGACACAAAATTTTGAGAATCGGAGCATTTCTCTCGGTGAGCTTCCATACTGGATAACTATGGATTTTTCTCCTACCTCATTTTGCGCTAAGATCCTGCTTTGCTGCCTATTTCCTGTCATAACTGTATCATAAATGTAAATGTTCTTGAAAAGGAGCAATTAGTATGCCAATTTGCTTATAGCCACAAAACCTGGATTAACTTCTCACTATTTAATCAATCAACTTATACTACTATAATATTGCATCTAAGTTCGACCCATTATGCACACACACATCCAACACAACCCTCTCTGTCCAAGTTACAGCTAACCCTAACGCCGTTCCAATTCAGTGAGCGTCGAACTACACGGCCAATTTGCTGTCCACTTAAACTTGCAAACATGTAAGTTACATATGATTCATTTCTGCCATCTTCATGTACTAATTTTGATAATATAAGATACTTTTTCATTCTTATAAAGATGCTATATTTTTATTTTAGTAAAATTAGAACATTTAGGCTTATTTTAATTTATTTTCTTTTTGTAATTTTTTTTTTTTTTTTTTTTTTTTTTTTTTTTTTTTTTTGTTGTTGTTGTTCTTGAATTATTTAGTTTTTTTTGCAACTTTTTTAAAAAATTATTTTAATTATCCCGAATAGCAAATGTGTTCGAGAAATGGTCTTCTTATTCAAGAATATTCAAATCTTCAATTAAGTTTTATTCTTGATTTAAAGTATGATATATTTTTTAGGCATTTTCGGTTTCTTTATTTTTCGATATGGTTTTTATGATTAGTTCTTGCACAACGAGATGACGAAATACATTTGCTTCTTTAATTATTGTGATTTAGTTGGAAATTGATTTGTGCTCCTTCAAAAGTCAATTAATTTCCAAATAATAGCAATAATTGTTTCAATTTTTACTTTATTTACTGTGTTGTTATAAATAACATTAAATTTTGATATATTGCTTTTAATGAATTATTTTCTTTGAATAGACAGTTCTTGAATTTAAATGAATCTTTTTATAAAAAAGGACATTTATTAATTTTACTTAACTATTTTATTAATATTCGCTGTTTTTATACATTTGACAAGTTCTTTTACTAGGAGATAATTTAAAAACTACTTAATAAAAATATTCATATTTAACTACTTAGCAGCTTTAACGCAAATTTTAGGCCCTTTATGCACATAATTATATATATATATATATATATGTATGGGTGGGTGGGTGAGATAAAGAATATGTAAAATAAAATTCTAACTTTAATTTTTAATGTCTCTTATTTAATTTATTTCCCATCTCTATTCTACAATTAGTAACATGCTTATAATAAATTTTTTTTAAACTGCATCACTTCAAAACTAATCCTTATCGCATGACACTCAGAACACGTGTACTTACATAAATACAGAAAGACCTGCAGCGAATAATAATGTTAAATTTTTCAAGTCAAAATCTTAATTAACAAAAAGCATTTAAATAGAAATTTATCTTTACTATCTTGCATTTCTTCACAGCTTCCCTGTGCTGCATTCCTTTCGCTGCTTCTGTTCATTGCTTCAGATATGTTATAAATATATGAAAAGTACAAACTGATCTCGGCCTGAAGATCAGGCGTATAACTTGTGCCAGTATAGTTGTATATACCTCCTTTAAAAATGATTTGTCAAGAAAAATTGTTAAAAAAGCCATGATTTCAACCATATCTTCATCCATAACTTCGAATTCATCATAAATAATTCTTTATTGTACAAATATATATAAAAATAGAGAATGGAAATGACAAAGATAATGAAACCTGTTACATGACAGTTACTTTTCGAAAAGAAGATACCACTGGAATTGAGCAATGGAAGAAGATACCACTGGGAAAAGTATACTACCACCACTGGAAGAAGCATACTTTTGAAGAGAAGATACCACCGGAAACATAATTATATAACGTTTAATTGAACATACCTCTGTAAAGTTATTATCTCCACAGAAGACGAAAACTGTCTACCAGTCTCGGTTTTCATCTCGGGGAAGTTTACTGTATATATATTCAGCGAATTCTAACTAAGACGGCCACTCGCGATTCCAGACAATTCCAGGTTAAGTCAGGAAGGATATTCAGTTTCATTGCTTTAAGTTGAATAGTTTGAATGTAGCAAAGCGCATGAGAACTGTATGCTTAAGTGGCACGAAAACGTCCATGCAGCCAGCCCGTTCGCGGGATTCGAACCTCGGACCGAACTACCAATGTTCAGCGGCTTTACCACTCGGCAGCTGGTGGACCTGCCTAAGTGGAGGCACGTCTATATTCTGCTTCGATCCCTAATAAATATTACGAATAATACAACGATTTAATTACCGGAGGTTCTAAACATTTAGCTTCTTCACAAACATTGAAAAAATTTGTTCAACTAATCCTTTCTCTATAATATAATACACACATTTTTACCACCATCTCTTGTGACACATGTAAACCGATTCCACTGCAAGTTGTACTGTGTTATCGCTTTCTCGACTTTCATGGGGATACTTTTTCTTGTAGTTGCCCCTTTTAAACTATTCGTAGAAGCTAGTTATTCAGTCGCCTAAAATAAAGTGTTGAAGCCTGAAATAAACAGCAGCTACTGGACAGTATCTCTAATGTCTTCCGACTCATGAACAAGCAAGGAAAACGAATTGCAGTTTTTTATCCTGTCTTTTAATTGATTCTTAATGTAGCTTCGGATGTCTTCAACTGTTCTAACAGTTGTTGTTCTTGCCGAAAGACTAATGTATGGAAAACAATCCATTTCCTCTGAGCACATTTCTTCAGTTGACCCAAGTACTCATGATTCATTAATTCACCATCGGTAAACGGTTTCTCTTTCGTTGTTTAAATAAATAAGCTATTCGAAAGCTGACTTTAGTTACTGCTTCGTTATCATTTTCTTTTTTTTAATTTTACGAATAAATTTCAATTTGATGAAGCATTTCGTATTAAATTTTCCAGTTTTATCGTCAGTTTTGAATATTTTATAGCGTGCTCAATTTGATAATGACGACGTATATTGTATGTTTCCTCCTATATAAATAATACGTAGTAAACATAGCATTTTGACATTTAATTCTATAATAAAATAATTCTTACTTCATTCTGCTATAGCAGCAGGATATTCAAAGCTCATTTTTCTCTTCTTTTATGGTCTTGAGAATGGCACAGCAAAGGTGGTAAAGCAAAATTAGCAACCCTGGTTATACGGCAACGGCAGGACAGCATAACGCGAATATGCAATGGCAGTAGTGTCATGAACGGTCATTATTCAAAACTTCTCAACTATCGACCATTGCTTTACAGCGCGTAATTAGAATTATTTTCAACTTTTTTCATGTAAAAAACAACGGTTACTCGTGAGCTGGATTAAAAACAGGTAGCAGTTCGCATTTGGTCCAAGAGACATTGTTTGCCGAACCTTGTTCTAGATCATTGGTTCCCAAGGTGGTCTATACGGACTTCCAGGGGTTCCTGGTATAATTCAAGGGATCTGTGGGAAATTAAAATTGATTTGGGGGTCCCTGAACTATGCTAGGGTGGTCCGCGCCAGGTTTAATATAAAATAATAAAATTGTGATCCATTTTCATTATTATGGAAATTTAAATAAATAACAATAAATAAAATAGTAGCGTCTTTTACGTTCTGAGTAAAATATAAATATAGGTGGATTCTTAAAATACAGTATTTTACTTAAGTACTGAGCGTTATGTAATACCTTTTGTGAATGAACATTCACAAAACTTATTTCCACTGATTTGTTACTTGTAGACAGTTGTGTGTATAACTTGTTTTAACGTTATTACTAAAACTTAGTTATTGTTTAGTTTGCTTCAATAAATTTAAGCTTTCGATTTCGATCAACACGCTAACAACAATATAACAACAAAATAATAACGAAATGACAAAAAAACTGAGACACTAAAACTATAAAAAACTGAGATAATCTTTCAAAAACGAAAATTAAAAAAAATCTACTGACACATGCCTATGATTTAATAGTTCTATACTGCGCCAGTTACTTAAGTTAATAACAAGCATGGCACGGTAGACTTGTCTACAGTATGCACATAAAACATAAAAGAGTCTACATCGTATATCTAATTAACAATTTAGTTCTATGTGATGCTGATACGAAGTGTATAAACAAATTTGTATGCTAAAAGACGGAATATCACTTTTAAGCAGAGTTAGCGAAAAGCAAACAGCAGATGAAGTGCCAGAAGTTCTATATCACTAAGCTTCAAAACCCTCAGCTTAAATATAGCCAAAGCTAATTTGCATTCTGGTGGGAATACGAAAAGAAGAAATTATAGTAAAAACGAAAGTCATGGTAACTGTGTAACTCTTTTAGGTAACATGTACTAACTCGAGACTCCATTTAGACCTAAGCGAATTAGAAATAAATAACAGAAAAGTAAGAAGGATGTAAAAGACCTTTAATTAAGAACTCAAATAGCTGAATAGAAGGCACTTCTTGTGTTTACAAAAATAACCAGCACTTATGGCGTAACTAAAATAATACGAATTCAAATTAAAAACTAAGGTAAATCGTCATTTAGACAAAGTCTACGCAGAACTGATTAACTTGCAAGTTGGTTGAAACCTTTACCGGCGTGAAAGTACTATTGTCAAGCACAGAGCAATGCTGAAGACAAACGGTTAACGTAAAATATCAACTAGCAACGTGGCCTTCAGCAGGCGGAACACGCTCTATCTAAACAATACTATTTCTTTCTACATTATTTAAATACGTAAATTTAGCATTCTGGCAGGAAAGCGGAAAGGGAGAAGTGACAGGAAAGCTGTGTAACATAAAATAATGGGTTAGATGAAATAAATAAATACTTTACAACTGGTTAATATAAGAACCTTACATCTTTTAAGGGGGGGGGGGGTAACTGAAAACGTTGTTTTACTTTCCGATAGTTTTTCAAAGTACCGTCAAAAATTACTATGGAAAAAAATTATATATTTTAATGAATAACTTATCGCAAAAATTCCCTTTTACTTTCATTCCAATCATGAGTAACAACAGTTGCAGTTCTAGTTTTTATATTACAGTTGCAGTCAAAGTCTGCAACTGTTTTAATAAAAATGTCTTGGCGGTGGGTTATATTTTTTTCATTTTACTTTAGCTAAGTCATACAAAGCTGTCCGCACACATTTTAGACGATATTCCATGTATTTACAGAAATATTTTATCTAAAATTTTTGTGTTTTAACCAGTTAACTGTGACTGACAAGTATATTCGTCATGGAGAAGCGGCACAATTTTGTGTATTGACGAGTATACTCGTCATGCGTATAATGCAATGGAAAGATAAGAGGAAGGTTTATTTAGTAAGTACTGTACATAATGACAACGTAATAGAAACAGAGAAAAGAAAAATAATAACAAAGAAACCGGAGCTAGTGATTGATTATAATAAAAAAATGGATTGTGGAGTGGATATGAGCGATGGAATTACCATAGCGTACTCCACAGCAAGAAAACGACTCCAAAAATACTACAAAAAGATATTTCTCCATTTCTTAGACATTATGTGTCTGAATGCATTCATATTATATAAAAAAATAATGGAACATTATCGCGTATCAATTTTTTGCTCAAATTTATTGAAGACACTTTTGCGACGTATCCAATTGAAAGAAATAAATCGACACAAACTCGGCCATTTAGACCTACTAAATCTTTCGGCTTTCGGCGACGTGTCGTGATGAGAGACGAAAGCACATTACGTTTGTTCTCCTTTTTTAAGAGTCAAATCAACATTCATTACTTTGTTTACAGTTCATACTGAGCATTTTAATGATTATAAAACTGTACTTTAACTTCGAAGATTTTGTTTTAACATTCAAGTTGCAACATTCGAAACATTCCGTTTTTTCCTTGGATGTGTATTTTGAACAATTTTTCTCCTTCAAGCCAAGTTTTTATGTTTATTTCCTTTTGCATTGACAGTATTATCTATCATTGCTTAGCGAAAAATCGTATCTTTCACAGCATTTTTTAGAATTAAATACGAATAATTTTCTTCCGAAAGAGCACAAGCATAGCCTTCCGTCCATTGCTTCTTTAAACACGGCATTTTGCATGAAACAAAACTGTCAAATAGCAGAATAATCTACAAGTTAAATAAAATTTTATATTATGCCTAAAGGGGCGTGTGTTTTTAACGTTTTGTGTGTTACCTTTATTTATTAAATATCATGTTCGCACTAAAACCATAAAATTCAATTCAACAGCAATATCGCAAAATAATTTTTAAATGATATTTAGAATATCCTATGCACAGTCTCGCGCACTGGAGATAAGTTTTTTTTTTTTTTTTTTTTCGTGCAGTCTTGCCATTGCTCGCGTTGAAATCGTTGAGTTTCTTAATAAAAAATTCATTAAAGTTTTACAAAATATGAAATAGATAATAAAACAAATTCCAAATTTCAAATTTGGTCTTCCACATGCCCATATTCGTAGGAGGATTACGTCATTCAAAATTCGATGGCTCTATATACCGTTCTTTTATCAGAATGCGAAAAATATACATACATTTATGCAGATTTTTCATTATTTAATTAGTTTAAATATAATGCGAGGCTCTAATATTTGGTGGCAACAGTTCGAAAAGTGAACAAACGCAAAATGCCAAAACGAAATTAATAGCCCTTCTGGGCTAACGCCCTTTGGGCTAAAAATATACTTGCAGTTAAAAAAAGTTTTCCAATTAGGCGATGTCCCCTCCCCCTCAAATCAAAGTTTTTAAAAAAGTGTGTGAACATTCTCTGTATTTTCCACAAAAATATTCCGTTGGCAACCGAAATAATAGTTCTAGGAATAACCTAAAAAGACCACACAATTGAGAAGGCAAAGATAACAATTTCCTGTATGTTTTAGCACATCTTTCACACAGCAAAAACTAATATAAAGAATACATTTCAAAGCCTTTCGTAATCAGAAACAGTGGTAAGTATCCATTGTGATTTATCTCTCGTTTCCTTCGCGAACGGCTTGCATATTGCGTTTCCAGTGATGGCAATGCATAGTAAGAGCAACGAATACCTTAGATATAAAGAAACAAATATATTCTGCCATTATGTGTAAGTTCCGAACGATGTGCTTTTTTATTATTTTATTCTATCTCTCACTTTCGTTGATGGTGAGGATAATCTGATGCTTTCGTGTCATGAATGCGTACATCCGTCGAAGAGCTGTAAGTAACGTTTATGAATAAAATGAATAAAAATCTATACAAAGGCTGTTCGCACATTTTTCAGACGATTTTGCTTTGCTATAAAAATAAATTGTCTGCTTGGGAAAAAAACTTTTAATTGCAACGATGTTTCTGAAAGTGTTAATTATCGTCTGCTATTTGGCAATTTTGATTTCGACAAAATGGCGCTTTTAAAGAAGCAATGGAGTAAGGCTATGTTTGTTCCTTTTCGGAAGAAAATTATTCGCATTTATTATTAAAAAATGCTGTAAAAGCCATGACTTTTCGGTATTTATATAGATATTTCAACGTTTTGGATTTTCCGTATTTAGGTAGGTAATGTTGTCAATAAAAAAGGGAAAAATATGTCAAAGTTCAGCTTCAAGAAGAAAAATTGTTCAAAATACATATACAACCAAAAAAAAAAAAAAAAGGAATGTTCCGAATGTTGAAAAGGTCAGAACGTTAATGCTAAAACAAAATCTTTGAAGAACAGTTTCATAATCATTAAAATACTCAGTTCCAACTGTAAACAAAGTGGTTAATGCTGATTTGAATCTTAAAAAGGCGAAAACACGTAATGTGCGTTTTGTTTCTCCACGACATATCGCGAAAGCAAAACGAGCTGCCGAATTCTCTAAGAGAAATAACTATTCGGACAAAAATGGAGAAATATTGTCACTATAGATGAATCTTGGTTATATTTAAATGACCGCAATAAAAAAAAGATCCCTTTATTATCGTTAAAGAGAAGAAAAAACTTAGAACATGGTTCAAAGAATCAAAAGAAAATCTTTCAAAGAGCTTTATGATTGTTGTTGGTTTTTGGTATAAAGACAAGTAAAAATTAAAGATTGTACACAAAACTGTCCATGTCAGCTCCACATATTATCAGCAACATATTTATACCCAGTTTTTGAATATAAAATGTGTTCTGTTTACCATGCCATCAGCCATTAAAGCCTCCTCCGCCATGTTTAGTACTTGGTATTAAGTTTTGCTTTTGCAACTCTTCCTTGGGTTTTCTCCACATCAACACTCGTCCATCTGAGCCGAAGATGTTAAATTTACTTTCATAAGCAAACAACACTTTTTCCAGCAGTCGGGTGTCTTTTGTTTAATCGATTTTGCCAAAGCGAGTCGAATTTTTCGGGTTTTGTTTTACTCAAGTAAAATTTTCTTCTTGTTACTCGCCCATGATATCCTGTATATCGCATTTCTCTTCTTACAGTTTCTGGATTTACACTGTAGAGACATTAGGATTTTTTGGAAACAAAAGAAGTGAAGAATGAGCAACGCCTTCACTGGGAATCGAACCAGAGACCTCTGGAGTACGCGCCCAGCGTGCAGACCACCACACCACGTAGGCGGGAGAAATACCTCATATACTCCCTCTTTTAAAGGGAGACTGGAGTTTTTAGGGGACCCAGTCTCCAAATCTTGTGTGTGGAGAATCATCATCCACCACCCTTTTAGTTCAGGCGCCACTGTACAGACATTAAGATTTTTTTTTGGGGGGGGGGGAAGCAAGAGAAGTGAAAAATAAGCAACGCTTTCGCCGGGAATCGAACCATGGACCTCTGGAATACGCGCCCAACGTGCAGACCAACACACGACAAAGGCATGCTAGGAAGGCGGGAGAAATACCTTCTAACACATATTCCATATAATTCATAAAATTCCGCAACAAGTTTAGGAGCATTCAGTCTTGGATTCTTTCTGATATTCCTTACAATAAAGCGTTTCATTCCATGAGATAACTTAGATGGTCTTCCAGGTCTTCTTTTGTCTTGAATATGATTCTATTCTTAGAGAGCTTAATGATATCAAAAACTATAGATTTAACTAATTTGTAGGTTTCTAACGGTCTTTCCTTTCGTGACAGAGTCATTACAAGAAAAATTATTTTCTAAAAAGAAAATTCGAATTATAAAAGCAAACGATTTTTTTTTTTTTCATTTTTTTTTTTTTTTATTTTTTTTTTATTTTTTATTTTGCTAACTTCTTTATCTAAAACTAATTCCATAAAATTTCGTTTTTTGTTTACTGAAGACGATTTTAATTAGAAATTATGAAAATGTCCGATTAATTTTGTGGTATTTCTTTTAAATTTCATCCTAAAACGTTATTTTTTAAATTCATAGTTTAATTTTTTTCAAATATATTTAGTACAAACAGAGAGCTAAGAAAATATGTATTGAAAGGGAAAATATTCTTTATTATTTTAATTTTAAAGCCATTCTCCTGTTACTTAAAAAATAAAAATTTAAAAAATTCATGGTGGCCGATCATTTTTGTGAGATATTGTATACATATATCCGTATTTCAAATTTTTAAAACGAGTTTTATAAAATTATTACTTTCGTAATTTTCTTCGGTCGGATCATGACACTCATTATATAAACCATTGCCTTTAAATAATTTAAAGAAAGAAAATAGATTGCAGTTAATGAGTGTGGCATGTAAATTTATTCATTAATCATTCATTACCTTCTTAATCTCGACCTCAGAGGGCAACAGCTTGTTCCAAGCACCTGGGTTTGAGATTTTTTTCCCGTCCGCTTAATAGGAAAGATTTTGATAGTTGATGCTTAATGGGTTTTAACCTCGATTGCTTGAAACCTGATGAGGAAGGTTAAAAGATGAGGTTTAGGTTATTTTTTGAGAATTTTTCTGGAAGTGTAACTTGAATTAAAATTTTCTTAAAGTCTGGAGTTTCATTGATTTTCATGATTTTCTATAACTGACAATCTGTAAAGTTAAATAAATAGAATAAACAAACAAATAATAATTGTAAGCTATATTTTGCAGAGAGAAGATATATTTAAATTGAAATTTAATCTGTAATATATTTGTATAACTTGAATTCGAAAACTTTGAACAATAATGTAGGTGAATTAAGAATATGTCTTTTGATATTGTATAAAAATATTTTTTAAAAATAGGCAAATGAGGCTAGAAGTTTACACGAAACGAGACAAAATTAGAAGAAGAGTAATAATTACCTTGCAAAGCCAGTAATTTTTAAAACCTTATTATTTACATTACAGAAGCTGATCGTAATTTTTAGGCAATATTCCTTCGCAGTAAAAAAATATATAAAACAACAACAACAACAACAACAACAAAAAAAAAAAAAAAAAAAAAAAATTGAAAGGTTTTCAGATTTTAAATTACGTCCAAAGGTGCGTTTTTTTTTTAACATTTTGTGTGTTACTTTTATTTATCAAATGTCCTTCAAACTTAAATCGTAAAATTCATTTCAACAGCAATATCGCAAAATAATTTTAAAATGAGCATTACCTTTAAAATTTCCGACACACAGTCTCACGCGCTGGAGATAAAAATGTCTTTTTGTGTACAGCGTTGCCATTGCTCGCTTTGAAATCCTTGAGTTTGTTAATCAAAAATTCGTTTAAAGTTTTACAAAGTATGAAATCGATAAGAAAACAAATTCCAAATTTCAAATTTGGGCTTCCACATGCCCATATTCGCAGGAGGATTACGTTATTCAAAATTGGATGGCTCTAGGTACCGTTCTTTTATCACAATGCGAGAAACATACATACATTCATGCAGATTCTTCATTATTTAATTTCTTTAAATATAACGCAGGGCGATATTTGGTGGCAACAATTAGAAAAGTGAAACAACGCTTGTAGTGAATCAACACAAAATGCCAAAACGAAATTAATAGTACTTCTGTGCAAATTGTCCCTTTGGACTAAAAATCTTCTGCTTGGAATTTTTTTTAACTGCAACTTTTTTTTTTTTTTTTTTTTTTGAAAGTATAAGTTATCGTGTGTTACTTGACAGTTTACAACACCGGAGATTTGCTATTTGACTACTCTTTCGGAGTTTTCGCCTTCAAAATTGATATGGAAATCAATTTAATTAAAACATTTATAAAGTTGCTATGGACAGGCATGGACTGCCATGAACAGTTCTACTCCGTAATTGTGAAATACTGACCATCATTTACAGCCACAATGTATTGAATCTTTTTGTTATTATATATAATTCAGGTTTAAAAATTTATTCTTCTGAGTAATTATATAATGTAAAACTTATAGTTGCATCAGTAAAAAAGTGTTTTACTACAGCTACGGTTATTCTTTTCTATAGCAAATAACTCTCAACATAATTTTGAGTGTGGAAATTTTTAATTGAAATTTACTAAATTTTATTGGTTTGTTGACTTTCAGTATCGTATATATGAAATGTGCTTGTAGACGGTAATATTTAAATATCAAAGATCAAGCGCGAATAAAAGCTACTCTTTAATTTTACATTTGGTAATTAATGATAGTATTTGATTCTGGCTATAAAGTTGAAAATTTTTATAATTTAACGGAGACTTTAAAACAAAAATAATATGGAATTTCATTTAAGTATCTTCTCTGTAGATTCCATTTCCCACAATGTTTGAAACATATGGAAATCTGACAAAACTTGAAATTTATGTTCTTTAGGAAAATTATATTTAGAGTTCTTTAATGCTCTGAGAAACTTTCATATTAAAAATATTTTAACACTTACAATAGTCTTTTCCATTTTTATAGTCAGTATCGATCTTTAATGACAGCTTTATGATCTCGAATTGCTGATCTCGTTTGCAAATATGGCTTATGATGTTTCTTTCAAGAAAATGTGTTTGGAACTTGTGCAGTATTCATGTGATCTGTAACGAATGTTTTCGCTGGAAATAAATTTCAGATATCTTTCTAGAAAATTCTAAAAAATCTACATCATCAACACATATTAAGTACGTAAAATTTTCGTATTTTGTAAACGAAAATTTTTCAAGAATCCTGAAATGCCATGCCTATCATTTTTTCCCCTACTTTTTCTATTCTTTTTCTTTTCGATTTTTTTTAATCCAAAGGGGCTTTGTCTCTGAAGGACTATTGTTTTCGTTTTGCTATTTCGCTTTGAAAATTTTAAAAGGCAGTATCACTTTCCAAACTGTTGCCAAACTGTTGCAATATTTGAAGAAATTAAATAATGAAGAATTTGCATAAATGTATGTATGTTTCTCGCATTGTGATAAAACAACGGTATCCAGAGCCATCGAATTTTGAATGACGTAATCCTGCTGTGAATATGGGCATCTGGAAGCCCAAATTTGAAATTTGGAATTTGTTTTACTATCGATTTGATATTTTTAAAACTTTAACGAATTTTTCATTAACAAACACAACGATTTAAAAGCAAGCAATGGCAACACTCTACGGGGAAAAATAAACCTTTTTATCTCCAGCGCACGGAACTGTGTATCGAAAATTCTAAAGATACGCTCATTTTAAAATTATTTTGCGACATTGCTGTTGAACTGTATGTTATGGTTTAAGTGCAAGGAACATGATATTTAATAGGTAAAGTTAACACACAAAACTAATTTAAAATCTGAAACCTTTCATGATTTGATGATTAATGATATCTCTCCCACATAAATTATATTAATATACTACATCAGATTTATGTCGATTTATCCTGTCAATTCAATCTTCTCTCATTCATTGAAATCTCCCAATTGGCACCACTGATATCCCGAAAGAAAAAAGATGAAAACTTTGTAATTTTGGAAATAAGGCCGAACAAGAGAAGTACTCAAGCATAAGAAGAACTTCTTAAAGTTGGGCGATGAGTCTAGGAAATCCGTGGAAATCGTAAAAAGGTCTATGAAAAGAAATGCAAACAGAACTATTGAAGTGCAAGGGAGGCTTCCAGAAGGAGCTCTAGAAAGACTCCCACGTTGGGTACCAAGTGGTGCTTTGTTCAATCGGCCGGTTTTATCAGAGCAGAAAGTGTCCCAAAGGCTGTTATTGTTATCATGCTGGGTGAAAGGAATTAGAATTATGGTCATAACGGAAGTTGGGTGAGAAGAAAGAGGGGATGTAGGAGATAAGATAATTTTGAATTGCTCTTTTTCCTCCCACATTTTTTTACTCCTTTTCAACTTCCTTCTTTGGCTCTTTTTCTCAAGGGAGAGTTTTCTGTTTAAACATGAGACCAATAACCTTATCTGACCTTATGGAACTAGTTTGTACTAAAATAAGTAAATTTATTATGTAACACAAAAGTTTTAGGAAATAAAGAACTCTTTTGATTTTTCTGGTTTGAATAAAGGCCGGTACTTATACACGAATATAGCAGAATGTAGTAGTTCTGTACTTTTTACTTTTACGTAACATATAATAGTTCTGTATTACTTCTGTATTGTGCTAACTTATTAGATATTTAACGTGCTAGACAGGTTTTCAGGAAATGAGAATCCCTTAAATTTAATCGAATATATTTTGTGCCGTCTATGACTAATGTTTTTTAAATGAATAAAAAATGTGTATATATAATAGGTATTGCAACGAAAAACAATGCACATTTTTAGCTGTTCACCTTAAAGCATACGTGCACGTTTGCGAAATTTTAGTACATGAGAAGCTATTATTTGTCTTAAAAAGACGAAAATAGACGTAGATACAAGACGTAGATGCAAAGGAAAAAAGTATTATGCTTATCAGAAGAATGTATTTTAATAGTTAAACTGAAAATGACTAATAATTTTTTAAGAGTTTGGATATTCGTCTTGATTTCATTTCACTTCTCCCTGCCCATTTTTACTCGCATTCTAAAAGACCTTTATTACATATAAAAATAAATTTATTCACCTATTAAAATAAATTTACTAAACTCTTAAATGAGGATAAAAATTCTTTAAGAGCAATGTTTTATGCACATTTATCCGCCGTATAGCGTAAATGAAATATATTTAATTGTCATTTTCGTGTTTTTCTTTTTCTGAAGTGAGTGATCGGTATGAAGATAATTTTATTTCGCTCACAGTATTTCTTTTATCTAAAGTATAATAACTGCCATAATATTTTTCAAAATACTCAGTACATAATAAAATAAGAACAGGCATGCTACAGCGTATATGAATTCATCTGCATCTTATCGTTGCCAAATTCCAAGAGCATCTTTCAGTCTATAATGTATTACTTAAAGTTACAGTCTCCTAACTTAAACTATTTTGTTAAACATTTTTATCAAACATCCTGTTACATGAGTTATGGGTTAAATCCTTGAATTATCGCCAATAAAATACCACACAACTTAAATAATAACCAAATTAAAATTTAATTACCCCAACCACAACTTAGAAAGAAATTTGATGGAAATTTTTCCTGGCAAGTCAAATGGTCAAATTAAAAATTTTAGTTAAACAAATCAAGTAATACACCTAATTATCCACTAACAGTTGTAATTCAAAAATTATCATTTACCATTCCTGCGAAGTCAAATCGTCAAATTAAAAATTCTTGTTGAACAAACCAAATAATACACTTAACTCATAGCAGTTATAATTCAGAAATTGTCAGTTATCAAAAATAGTTTCTTGAAACTCAAATGGGTACTCAAATGGTCATGAATAAAAATTATGTTTGAACAAATCAAATAATACATCTAACTGTCAACTAACATTTGCAATTCAAAAATTATCATTTATCTGAAATTGTTCTAGGGCAAATTATTCAAATGGGCAAATTAAAAATTCTGGTTAAACAAATCAAATAATACATCAAAATGTCAACTAACAGTTGCAGTTCAGAAATTATCATTTTTCATGTGAGATTTCTGTTCAGACTCTCAGTGACAGTCAATTACAACATTTCTTTAGTAAATTTAATTCTTTTTATTTTCTTCAAAGTTTTTAAGTATTAAAAGCTTCTTATTTTGTTCAAAACTGAGAGTTGAGCTTTAGCAAAGTAACAATGAATTTAAAAGAATAATTATTGGTAATTAAAATTTAATTGACCAGTTATAAGAAATGAAGTTAGTTTAACTGAACTGCAAAAACTCAAAATTAACGTCGGCCTCGAAATGCAGATTACAAAAATGAAAGAAGTTAAAGACATTGTTGCTTAAATTCTATTAAATTTAGCTCCCTGAATTGGCAACACTGAATGCGGGAGCAGCTTACGAGCTCAGTTGTGAGATCTGGGTCAGGTTAAGTGCTATATCTTTTACGCATATGTGTACTTTACAGGAAATAATCCCGCCTTTCTTCCTGCAGAGTATTATCCGAATAATGCTCTTCGTGGCTACAGCGAATCCTTTGATTTACAGGACAAATCGTGCGCTCAGCGGAGTTAGTTTAATTACAATGACGTCACCTGCGGCTAACATTGCTCTAGCAATTGATAAGGAACTTATACTGAATCGCAGAAAGTGATGGGATCTAAATTAGACAGGGACTATTAATGACATTCGCCTTAACGCAAGGTGTTCGGATGTTGTGAGAAGGTTATTAGAGTGAATTGTCTAGAGCAATGTTCCCTAGCCGAGAGCCATCTAACATTGCTGCGCGCCATGTGTGAGAAAAGATATTGTGGACTCACTGACATATTTTAAAGAATGTTACCAATTTTACATTGATGTTATTAACAATTACAAACCATGTTACCCTTAATGTAGGAGGGTCTCATATATATAATTAGACTATACGTTTTTTGTTGTTTTGTTAAAATAAAAATTACAGCTTCAGATATTTGAAGTTAGCTTGTTAAAGATTCCTGGAGAATGTTTTGAGATAATACTAAATTATCACGGATTCTTTGTCAATGCAGAGTTTAACAAATAAGTGATAAATTATTTGCACATAATTTAAAAAATTAACCTACACATGCAGGGTGAGTCAGAAGATAACAATATTATGGTTAATATACGATAATAATTTTATGGTTACTATATGCTAATAATATTATGGTTGCGGAAAGCGAGATAATGCATCTAGAAAGAAATCAATGCCAATCGTATTTGTTATATTGGATTAATTTGTTACTGACATCCTATACCGTTGCTGATACGAATCCTTTTGTGGAGGCTTCTCTTTTTAAGAAATCGTTGCATCTATCTTCCACAATAGGCGGCCGACAATGCTACATTCAAATCACATCTCGGCAGTCTGATGGTACCGCAATCATTCTGGTATGCAATCGCTCACATTGCAATTTTAATTAACTGTGTGTTCAATGCCGTTGTGATAATGACATCAGTGCGAACACGTGAATCTTAGACTCGTGCTAAAAATGAGTAACAAGGTCTAAAAGAATAGCTACAAATGTGAAAATGGGAATTTAAACATCCGAGGTAGGGATTCTATCCCGGAATGAAAACTGGCAACCAAAATTAACATAAAACGCAATCCCGCAGTCGCACCGCAACTCCTTAAAAAGGCGCATGCCGTATCTAAATCCCACGCAGCGATACTTTCGTATAATCCGAGATAGCTAAAGAAGAAAACATGAAACGAAGATACCATTTGCACTATGAAATGCGTTGGAGGACTGCCGGGATGTTGTAAGCTTGCGCAAAACAATTTGCTACTTCGAGATAGCTGAATGTGCATCGTAATGTCATCAATAGGCTGTGGCATCGTTACCAAAGGGATCAAAATTACTGTAGAAGAAGTGAGTCTGAACAGCGAAGGATTATCAAAATGGCGGACTATCGCTTCCTGTTGCTACGTGCAAGACCGGTAGATCATAACACGACAGCTGACGTCGCATCTTTCTGCTGCTGCTGGACGCCTATATCCCACCAAACTGTGTCACGTTGACTGCATTGAGGTGGACTATACTTGTGGTTTGTGTTCCATTGTTTCCATCGCATGTCAGAGCGCAGTTGAATTGGGCTCGTGAACATCTCATTTGAGTATCAGAGCAGTGGGACGATGTACGCTTTATGGATGAGACCCGATTTAATATACAGAACGATTCCAAAAGGCCAGTGATATGGCGAGAGCCAGGGACACGCTATAAGGCGCACACACCGTCAGATCAGACCATTACGGAGGAGTAGGCTTACTTGTATGGGCTGGGATAGCAAAGAACGACCGCATCGACCTCTACGTGATTCCTGGTAGTTCCGTCACAGGCGTCCGAAACCATTACAAAACTCTACACGATCTTATGCTTCCTCTTATCGCTGCAATGGGTACCGGCGCGATATTTCTGGACGATAACGCCGCATAGAGCTCGAGTGGTTAACTGTATCAGGACTTGTATTCCTCTTGACTTGCTTTGGAAACATGAATTGTCCTGACTCAGAACAGGGAGCTTACTCAAGCTATGTTCAAGAAATTGTGAAGTAGACAATACAAGCAGGAAGGGTATACGAAACCCTTTATTTTTCTATCTTTACAGGTATTTCCGGAACTTCGGAATACAGAGACCAACCACTTGTGGTCTGAACGTAAGAATATAAAACTACTAACTAAAACTCTAACTAAAGCTAACTTTGAATTAATACACAAGTGCCTAGCATTAAGATTGGCCGTTATTTAACAAAGTCCGTATGTAGTACGCCGAGCTGCTAAAACTACGATACGTTTTGCAATTATCAAGAGGACTAAACCTCTGGCCTTGAAGGCAAACAGCAACCGAGTGAAAACTCGTAAAACGACAATGGCAAGCGGCATGCTTCCAATAACTCCTTCCTCTATCTTGCTTGGCAAAAAACCACAACTTAAGTACTTGGCGTTAGCAAGACAAATTTGCATAAATAAGTTAAAGCTTTTAATTCTGGCCGGAAGTAGAAAATAAGAAGTGATAGTAAAGATTTAAAATAAAATAAACGTTAGTAAAACTTAGGATCCTTACAATTGGAGAGTGAAACCATTGCACATCTGCTGCGGAATGCTAGATCACATGACCTGAATCCCAGAAAACATGTGTGGAGCATGTTAGGACCACGGTAGAGAGTCGCAGTGAGCCGCCAGGCACTGTCCACGAGCTACGACATGCGTTATTACAGGAATGGGCGCTAATGGCACGACAAGCGATCAACAACACAACTGCCAGCTTCCTTCTCAAGCATATATTTCAGCTAGAAAGTATCATACCTGTTATTAGCTTGATGTTCCATTGCACCGACCCATTTGGTCTTTCGCGATGTGATAGTCGTAATATATGTGCTTTTGTATGTCCTCGCTTTATTGTTTGCTATGTGGTCTACTAATACCACACCAACCTCTTGGATATATTTCAAGCATATTTATTAAATAGTTTTTGTTTTATTCCGTGTTTTGCCTTTGCTGCTTATTTTTTTTAGCAGGAGTGTACTTGAAGTGAAAGAAGCAGAGATTCAAATTCAGTCTACTATTTGTTTCCCTTTGCAATGAACAATATTATTTGCTTTTTTTATACATCTAGCCACATTTCTGACTTATCCTTATAAAAGAGAATAACATTTTTAAGAACTTTTTTAAGGAAAAAATATCTTTAAAAAAATTATGTGTTGAAACACTTATTCTGTATCAATAGCTTTCCTTTCTAAATTTCAGGAAATGAGAAAGACTTCGTACGAAATATATTGTATTTTCTGAATTCAGACTTTTTATTGTATTTATTTTAAATGTTTAGTACATAGAAAATAAAGGTGATATAACGCCTATAACAATTCAGTACTTAATATTAAATTCGTACAAATGGTTAAAAGAGATTATTCCATAATTTTCAAATTGTTTTTCTATATTCTCATTTAATATTTCTGTAAATGAGGCAACGAAATAAATTACGAATTCAAACACATTATTCATAGAAAGTCTAGAATCCAGCAGAACTGTAATTCAGTCACTTAAAAATGCTCCAGTATTTCACATAAAATGCTTAATTATTATTAATTTAAAATAATAAACAATATATTTTTAAAGATATTTTGTGTATGGTTTGCATTATTTAATTCTTTTTCCCTTTCGCCTAGCTCAGCTGGATAGCATTTTTATTGCATCAAGCGCCTCTGTTGCTTTTAATTTTATTCATGCAGATTAATATTTAAGCTTGATAAGATTCTTAATTTTAATTAATGGATAATTTGTTTATTCATTAATTAAAAGTTTTCACCTTCTAATGCAAGAGAGATTTGAAGGTTATTAAACGCGGCATATGCGTTGAACAGCGTATACTTGCCTTTCAGCAAAATGATGTAGCATAAAAGAAGATAACACCGCTTTTTCTTCTTTTGTTTGTTCTACTTATAAAGGAAAATAAAATTCAAGAATAATATTTATTCCATATTTGCAGACTGCTAAAGACTGAAATAAAACTGAGGTAAATGAAGATTTTTCCCCTTCGCAAGTGCGCAATCCTTTGAGCAATAATTACAGAAAATTAAGTGCACTTGCAAAAGAAAAAATATCTTCATTTACTTCATTTATATTTCATATCTCTATTAGTTTTTCTTTCAGCATGAATATATAATTTTTAAAGTCACAGTTTTTTTTTTTTTTTTTTTTTTCTTTATTTTGGTTACAGACGGTTACGTAATTCGAAACTTAACTTTCACATTAACAAATAAGTACATATTACATATATTTATCTTAGAAGAATAAAATTTGTTTTTCCGTATTATCTACATGGACCTTATAAGAAATAGACTATCCCAAACGGGTTTTCTCCCTCGTCTGAGGCGTTGCCGGCTGTCACCTTGATCACATCCGGAGGAGTAGGGACGACTTGCAGAAATTTAACATTTTTTGCCTATTGCAGCGTCTATAATTGTCAAGAAAAAGCTGGTTGTAGCGCCTCATTTCACAAATTAGAATTTCCACATATTTTTATTTTTAAAATTGAGATTGATTTTTAGAAATTTAGCATATTTATCAAGCATAAGTAACGTTCCAAATAATTATAAAGCTATTGCATGCTTTCAGGACTGGATATTTTTTTAGCTTTTCCTATGCTCTAAGGAAATTTGTAACTACTTCTTTTAGAAAATAATATTTTAAATCTGAACTAATAGAAAATTTAAAAGAAAGCAATTTTCACTTGCAGTTTTTATGCTTTTTATTGGTGTAAATAAGTAAAAAGTACTAAAGTATTTAAAAACGAATTTTTGAAAATTTTGTTTAAAATTCTAAATCGTGCTGCTTTTTTACAATTATAGATGAGTATTATAGCCCAATTTCTATAAAGGAATTTTATTTCAATCATATTTCATAATACTTCATAGTAATAAACACTTTTGGTCCCTTAATTTTTAGTCCAAAGGGATTTGAATCCCGAAGGACTATTAGTTTCGTTTTGGCATTTTGCGTCGGACGGATAAATGTCGGTTCACTTTTCAAACTGTTGCCATAAAATGTTAAGAGTCCTGTATTATATTTGAAGAAATTAAATAATGAAAATCTGCGTAAATGTATGTATATTTCTCACATTGTCATAAAATAACGGTACATAGAGTCATCGAATTTTGAATAACGTAATCCTCCAACGAATATGAGCATGTGGAAGACCAAATTTGAAATTTGAAATTTGTTTTATGATCGATTTCCTATTTTTTAAAACTTTGACGAATTTTTGATTAACAAACTCAAGGATTTCAAAGCGAGCAATGGCAACGTTGTGCAGAAAAAACATTTTTATCTCCAGCGCGTGAGTCTGTATCGAAAATTCTAAAGATATGCTCGTTTTAAAACTATTTTGCGATATTGCTGTTGCACTGGATCTTATGGTTTAAGTGCGAGGAACATGATATTTAATAAAGAAAGGTAACACACGAAATGTTAAAAAACGCCCCTTTGGACGTAATTTATTTATTTATTTTTTTTATTATACACTTAGTTCTAATATTAAAATTGTATTTAACCGTAATAATTAATTTTGCTTGTATTTTATAGTGATTATTTTTCAAATTTCTTTTAGTTCTGCATAAGATTTTTTTTATTTACTCTTAATTTACTTTATTAGCTCGAAGCGGCATTTTACGCTGTTTCACTATAAATGGCCGTGTCTCCTTGTAAATTGTTGTTACCAAATATTACCGCCCTGTATTGTATTTAAAGAAATTAAATAATGAAGAATTTGCATGAATACATGTATGTTTCTCGCACTGTGACAAAAACGACGGAATCTAGAGCCATCAAATTTTGAATAATGTAATCCTCCACCCGAACATGCGCATCTGGACGGTCGAATTTCGAATTTGTTTTAATCTATTTCTTATTTTGTAAAACTTTAACGAATTTTTTATTAATAAACTCAACGAGTTCAAAGCGAGCAATGGTAATACTGTACGGAAAATATTAACATTTTTAGCTCCAGTGCGGAAATTCTAAAGATATGCTTTTTTCAAATGTATGTGGTTTACGGGCGAAGAACATGATATTCAATAAAAATATGTAACACAGAAAATGTTAAAAAAAGGATCCTTTTTGCATAATATAAAATCTGAGTGCTTCTAGATTTTATTTTATCTTTTTTTTCCTTCATTACTCTCAGAAGATTTTATGAATTATTAAAATAACTAATCCACTTTAATGTTAATAAATTAATGATCATTTAATCAAATAAATATGATCGTTTTGTAATGTTATTATAGTTTGGAAAATCATTGCCTGAAAATGTTCATTAAATTAAAAAAAAAATATCATATATTGTTTAATTTTACCATATTTATTTCAAAGCATCGCGTACTATCAATCTTATTTAATTTTACTTTATTTTTACGCAAAATTAAGTTCATAAATTTTGTGCTTAGAGTTTTTACCGTAAAGCTGTTTGTACAAGAGTTACGCGTAAGAAAATGGGCGAAATGCAGTAAAAAGTGCTTTAATGAGATATAATAAATCCTATTTGGAAAAAACTGTGGCTTTTATAATCTCATCACTATACAACGTATCACATTTAATGATTAAAAAGAGTTATGTGATACAAACGCCATAGGTTTCAGTGTTGAAGTAAACCAGATCGTCCCTACTCTTTCTTGCCGACATGTCGGTGACGCGCGCCCCGCCCACTGGGTTAGTTTAACTCTTATAAGGTCCATGATTATCTAGTGTTTTCGATAATCCAGTTAAACAGACGACACAGGAAAAAATATGTTAACATAATTTGCTAAAACAGTCATTAAGTATTTAAGTTTCAATACATTTTAATCAAATTATTTGATGTTAAATTGTTTCGTTGATATTATTTTAAGATTATCACTTCTACTGTTGCCTAATTCTTTGAAACTTTCATTTGTTTCTTAATAAACGTTCACACGGAAAAATACCCTAGTTTATTTTTAATTTTTTCTTTAGAATGTCATTTTGGGTAATAGAGCATATTATACATACTAATGTGTATAAATGCTCTTAGATTTTATTTAGTTGCTTACATTCAGCAAGTAAGCGTTTTAACACTCAAGCAAACTGATGGTCACCATGCAAAGAGTGATGCAAAGGGAGCAGTTTTCATTTCATTAAGTAGACTGATTATTAGCAGCTAATAAGAGAGAAGAATTCCTTTCGAACGTTCTCGACCAATGGCCGATATGGAATTTAAAAGGTTAGGGATTAATAAAAGTTTTGCAAAGGAGTAATCAGAGGTACCAGTAGTGGACGCATCCCGACCCACCTAACGAAACCATGGAGGTTAGAAAGGAAGGAGGGGCCAACCCGCGCTAAAAGTGAAGCACTGCTTCGAAGCTTGGGTCACCACATGGGGTGTTCTTTGTTTACATTCAGAAGCTCGCTTTACAGTGTTCTGATAGTATTTCGACACACGACAGTTCCATACAAATCGAAAAAGGGACACTTTCATATGAAAGAAACATTCATAGTGTGATGGATAATAGCAATTTGTATAGTTTAGTGACATTTACGCAAAAATCACATCTTGGTTATTTTTCGATAACTAACAACAGCGATTTTGATTATGAATTTGTTTTATAAAATTATAAGCTGTTGAACTACAAAAATATAAATTTTAACAAATATGTTATGCTTAAAAGAATGAAAAATACCTTACGGTACCTTTAAAATTGTATACGTCTTTCGATACCCTTGATAGAGTATTCGCTACTTATATTTTATGTTCCAAACGCCAAAATGTTTTAAATAAAATAAATTTTTTTCACATCCATATATTATTGTAACATGTACCTTTTAAAATTTTTTAGAGGAGAGGCTTTAGTGCTGCTCATTTTAAACTCATCATTTTAATTTTATATATCTGAAAAATAATCCCTTTGGGTGTACACCTTTTACTTATTTGGGTTAATTAAAAATAAAATATAGTGAATGCACAGAAATTAAAGATTTTCACATGCCGGAAATGAAAAATATGAAATATGTATGGGTGTTTATGCATGTGCTTGCAAAAAGCATGTATCTGCCTTTAACAAAATACATAAATATTCATTAAATTATTTATAAATGTATTTGAAATGAAGAATTTATTCATTTATAAACAACTGTGAAGAAATCTAATTATTAAATGTATCTAATTTATAATGATTATAAATGTATCTAATTTATAATGATTATAAATGTATCTAATTTATAATGATTATAAATGTTATCTAAATACATAATAACCTTAATATTGAATTGTAAACATAAATTGAAATCCTGTTGACAAATACGTTATAAAACTATTTAAGCAAGAATTGTTCGTACTGGAAAGCAATCGGTTAAAAGGCATTGTATAGCAAATGCTATGAGATGCGCACTTAGGAAAGTAATAAAGAGTTTTCGAATATGTATTGTTGAAATTAATGGTAGAAAAAAATCTGATAAGTATAATTAAAAGAATTATTCCCTTTACATTTTATAACTCAGTTACAAGTTTTAAATAATACTTTAAAAAAATCCTTATTTTATTACCTTTCAGAAATGTTCAGGGAAAGTTAAGTACTATTTAAAGTATTTCGCTAATTTCTAATAATCTCTAATTTAAAATGAACCGAATAGAGCATTAATTATAAATTGACTTATATTTTTCGATTTAAAAGATGCCTCAGAAAAAATCATGTCATATTTAAGAAAGTATTTTAGGAAGAAGCTCTATAAATAGAAAATAAATAATGCATAATTTTAATATTAATAATACAATAAACTTTGATCTTAATTTTTGTACCTTAACCGAATATAATCGAATTACCTTAATTTTTTTTTCTAATGTAATTAACGAAAACTTGTGAAAATATTTCATTCAAATTAAACCATTCTGAGAAAACTGTTCTGCGAAAAGTATAGCATTTAATTCCATTCAGAATGAAATGTTGTTTAAAAATATGTTGTTTTCGTATACTTAGGACTCTGAAGTGTTGTAGAAAAAGAAAATATATACATTTATATGTATATTTACGACGTAATTACAAAATATTTACATCCGAACGCGTCAAAACCCATTGAATTTAATGGTAAATAACCAATGTTTTGGTCACCACGTAGGGATCGCCGGTGTTTCAGAGCAATATACGGGAGAAACTTGTTTAGGGCTACTCCATCTTACTTCCTACCTCCATGAACAAAAGAAGTTGGGCCTATGGTCATGACGGATCACGCATAAGTTATGAGGTATTTTCTCTCTCCTTTCCGCATGCCTTCGTGGTGTAATGGTAGCACACTCGGTGCGTATTCGAAAGGTCAAGGTTCGAGTGCCGACGACGGTATTATTTATGTATACTTCAGAAAACCCAATGACTGTACAGTGGTGCCCGAACTAAAAAGTGGTAGACGGTAATTTGTCACCACCAGGATTTCGCGACTACGTCCCCTAATGCCCAGTCGCCCTTTAAAATGGGGAGAATATAAAGTATTTTATCCTTCCTTCCCGCATGCCTCCGTGGTCTAACGGTAGCACACACGGCGTGTATTCGAGAGGTCCAATTTCGAATAACAGCAAAGGTATTATTCATTTTTCATGTCTCTTGCTTCAGAAACCCTAATGATTCTACATGTTACCCGAAGTAAAAGGCAGTAGACAATAATTTGTGTGCACCAGGATTTCGCGACTAGGTCTCCTAATCCCCAGTGGCCCTTTAAAAGGGGGAATATATAAGGTTTGCCATTTTTATACATATATCATGTAATTTTCTCCATCGTTTCCGCATGCCTTCGCAGCGTTTCGGTTAGCACACTCGGCAGTATTCGAGAGGTCCAGGTTCGAGTCCCCTGTGAGGGCTTTGCTCATTTTTCACATCTCCTGCTTAAAATAACCTAATGACTCTGTAGTGGAGCTGAACTAAAAAGGTGGTGGATGATGATTGCTCACCACCAGGATTTAGCGACTAAGTCCCCTAATTCCCAGTCGCCCTTAAAAGAGGAACTATATAAGGTTTGCCATTTTTATATATATCATGTAATTTTAACCTTCCTTTCCGTATGCCTTCGTGGTGTAACCGTAGCTTTTCACGTTCCTGCTTCAGAAACCCTAATGCCTGTATAAAGTCGTAACATAAAGCTGTATTAATTTTAATTGTTTTAATTTCGATTGAGTTGTCAGATTAGTAACTTAAGAGAATCCGATTTTCTTCTGAATTCTATAATTTCTGAAACATGTCTGTATTCATTTCATGTGTTGGTAATTTCAATAGAATAGCTCTTTCATGAACGTTTCTACAATCATTCAAACTATTCCCAAGACAGCAGCTTGCGAGATGCAATTAAAATGGTACAAACAGAATCCTTCTGTAATAAAGAGCCCATTGATCATCACGGAATGTAATCCACTTCCGGTTTACACCTGAGAAGACAGTAACAGAGAGCACGGGAACGTGATCGAACAAAAGCCTGCGCAAATCCGGAATGTGTTCTAGAATTTCCTTCTGTAAAATTAATTAGGTCTGTCTGCCTCCGCTTTCTCGAGGACGCTTTAATTACTCCTCAGCTTTGTATGTTCGCTGTTTTCTTCAAAATCTGCCCATTTAATAAGTCCACAGCCAATCGAAACATAGGAAAAAGAATAGCATTTGTTTCGTGTCCGAATTCAAACGGGCTACAGATGAGATAATTATTAATATAGGAAGCGAAAGCGAAATTTCCTGCACGAGTTGCCAATTAAAGATACTCATTAAATTTGCATTCAACAGCAATTTTATTAAATGTCGTTCGAGCTTAAAATTACTCTGCTATTGTTTTCAGAGTTTGCTGTTTCCAAGCAATATATTTTTATTCTGTTGTAGTAATAGGTACATAAACTGGGTTGTGAAATGAAAATATCTTTTCTATTCAACGCATGCCTTCATTAAAAATTTAACATTTCAGTATAATGTGGAATTACTATGAGGCTAAGTACTCAAGATAAAATTAAAGTAACATTCCTAATTTAATTTTGTCATATTTCACAGTTATTTAAAGTATCAATTTATTAAAGATTTAATGTTAAATGAGATAATTCTAAGCCGATATTTGTACATCAATGTAGTTGTTAAAAAATAGATTTTATTGCACTGTTTTGAATATATAAAAACAAATGGAGCATTGAAAATTGGCAAGAATGAATACCCCCCCCCAAAAAAAAATCGATGTGCACTGCACATAACTTCCTTGTATGGCCTAATAAAGTATGCACAAACTTTGCTGCATTTAATTTAAACTTATTCCTTCCCTTTTCGTTAGGCATGTATTTCTCATTCAATCAATTCAGTTCTCACTTCACGGCAAGGAAAAAATACATAAAAACTCGAAACATCTTCATTAAAAATTGTAAAATACAGAAAAACCTTAAACACCAAATAGAGTTAAAAACCGCCAAAAAATTTCATAGTTTAAATTAATTAAAATTAAGCAAAATGACAGATTTTTCGGTGCACAGCACTTTTGGCCTCACACGGCAAAAAGACACTGAAGTTCATGCAGAAACTGACTTAACAGATTATGCTACAAGTTTCAAATACAAGCAAATGGCGGCGGCCTTAGGCTAATTGAACTTAAGCAATTCTTAAATTGCCTATAAATCTACAACTATTGCATGCAGATTAACTAAAAGCATAAAAACCTTAACGGGAACATAAGAGCAATACAATTTAATTACTTTTAAAGCAAAAAATGCACGATTCACCAACATATAAGAATAATAAAACTTCGAGCGAAGTAGCAGACTGGATATATACATACACACACATATATATGTATACATATTTATCTACTTTTGTTGGGGACGATTGCAACAAAAAAAATGAGGTGCACATCTACATGTTATAGCAGTCCCATATACAAAATTTCAACATTCTGAAGATACTCATTTTTGAGTTATGAGAGATACATATATGTATGTATACATACGTACGTACGCGCAGATGGGTCACAAAAAATCTCTTTTGAATCCATTTTAAATCCATTTCACAATCTGTTTTGAAAAAAAAGAGTCCTTTATTCCGTCCGTACGTACAGATGGAAAGGAAAAACATCGTTCAAATGGAATCGCGAGCGATCCAAATGAATGTTTTCGTTGATATACAATGCCTGAAATTTTTCGCAATTATTATACTTCCTTTACAGTAAAAAGAAGACGACGTAATGCTCTGATGGTTATTTTAGATGTAAGTTTAATATTCTGAATTTAATGCAAAAACAAAATTGTCGTGGTGAAGAATATAATTATTCATTCTAAAATAATCCCTGAGAATATTTCCAAAAAGATACAATTATCTGAAATAACTTATTTTAAGAGCATTTCAACTCAAACATAGCAAACAATGTTTCTTTAAGTTAAAACATTGATGAGGGTTTCTATCATTATATTAAGTAACTCGTTAACTACTGTAACCGCGGTATAAATACTACAATACCGTATAAATACGGTTCATTATAGTGTTATAAATACAAGTCTTAAGAAATTTGTTTACAGAACAGTTTTCTAATTATTCAAATCTGAGTTTGATTTTTTTTCATTGCAAATTTTTCCAGGTTTCTTCTTATACATTTTAGTAATACTTTCTAGTTTTATAATTTGAAATACTTCTTAGTCGCTGAATAGTCGCTGAACACTGGTATTTCGAGCCGAGGTTCGAATCCCGCGAACAGGCTGTCTTCATGGGCGTTTTCGTGGTTTTCCCTATGTATAACGCGTGTATACGAGCAAGTTTCCCTTAGAAAGCTCTCCACGAAGGCATCCAACCCCTTCGTCAGATGTTGAATATTGTTTTATCGTTGTAAATGTGTATCTATGGAAATTCCTGGAAAATTGAATCGGTAGAAGGGGATCAAAAATTCAATTTAAGATAGGCCCTAAATTAACACAGAAACAAAGCTAAACAAAATCTTTTAAAAATACATTTCTCGCAGCACCACATTTTATCAGGTTAGATTTATTATCCTAAATCCCCTTAAAAGAATAATATTCAGCTGAAAACTAATAGCATCTCAAAGATCGTGCGTTTTTAAAGTAAGGATAACTGACATTTGAAACAGTGTTTTACTTGCGTCAGTTGAAAGAGGTGTTTTACTTCAGCTTCTAAGTAAGAAGAACTAACTAATTATTAAACATACTGTTTTTCAATAGAGCAATAATGTAAGCCAATAAGAACAGTATTGAAACACTTGATATTTCCCGAAAGATAGTTTATGTTATATACATAAAATTAACATAATAACAACCTTGTCTTTGGCATAGATATTAGTCAAGACTCTGTCATTTTTTAGGGCAAACGGATAGAGGTCCTTTTTCATCAGGAGCAAAGAAATCTGTAACGAAGGAAAAGCCACGGGTATGCATGCAACTCAAGTAAAATAACAAAAAATTAATGACCTCACGTTTATGAAACATTCAGTCACTGTGCCATCTTTTTCAAAAAAGCTGCATTATTAAGTTTGTAGGTTTCCTCTCTTTGTAAATGCTAAGTTATTGTTGGACGTGAAGAATCTTAAGAACTGATAAGCGAATAATCGCTTGAGTTCGTGTGACGAGAAACAACAAGATGGAAGGGTAAAATAACACTTTATTATTCAAAATAAGATTTGACAGAGCTCCGTCTTGGAGTGTACATTAAAAGCCGACACTTGGGCTTGAACTTAAGAGGCTACGAAGTAAACTAAAACTAATCTAAACTAAAGAGATATAGCCGAAGAGAGAAGCTATCAAAGTTTTAATGGAGTTGGCCCTTAAACACGAGATGACTGCGAAGCTATCAAGGGCCTGAGTAGGGCCGAGCGTAATAACAGCTTTGAGAGAGAGTAGCCAAAAAGGCGGACGTGCGGCTAATCAGAAACTCTGATTCCCTCTAACTTCACGGTTAAATACCGCTTCTTCTCATTATGTATTCAGATGTGATTCTAAAACTACGTTCTGGCCCGCAGTAGTAAGTTGAAGCTAAGAATTTGACAGGAAAGAAGTTTAACTCAAAATTTAACTGTTAATAAAATTAACATAATCCTTACAAGTTCACTACATATCATTGTCATAAGAAATGTTATAAGGTATTTCTCCGACTTCCCTAGCGTGCCTTCGTGGTGTAACGGTAGCACGCTGGGCCCGTATTCCAGAGGGTGTGGTTCGATTCCCGGTGAAGGCGGTTGCATATTTTTCACCTCTCTGGCTTCCAGAAAAATCCTAATGACTCTACAATGTAATCTCATGCAATAATCAAAACGCACTTAATTTCTAATAATAATGTTTTAATGCTGAAATCGTAATCCAATGCTGAAAGCAAAATAAAGAAAACAGCATGGAGTTTTAAACCCTGAGCGACGCCAAAGCCTTCTCTAACAGAAAAACAATAACTGAAAACATAATTGTTCTCGGAAAGAATTTTCAGTTTCTCTCCTAATCTGATATTAGTGTCCGCTGGCAGGGTTCGAATCCCGCAAATGGACTGGTTACGCAGTTGTTTGCTTGGTTTTCTTCACACGTAAAGAGACCACAAACAAGTTCCCTTCAGAAAGTTTTCCATGAAGGTATCGCTCCCCTTAGCAGATAGCTCACGTGGACTTTCTTTATTAGCTCAAAGAAGCAGTTTTCACACAAGGGCTATTTATTTTGTTTTGGCATTTTGCATTGTCTAATATGAAACGGCGTTTCAATTTTCAAATTGTTGCCACCAAATAGTAGAGCCTTGCATTATACTTAAAGAAATTAAATAATGAAGAATCTGCATGAATGTTTCAACGTTTTTGGTATTGTGAAAAAACAACGGTACCTAGACGCAAAAAAAACTTTTTATCTCCAGCGCGCGAGACTGTGTATCGGAAATTCTAAAGATACGCTGTTTTTAAATGTTTTTGATAATGCTCTTGATTTGAATTTTATGGTTTAAGTGAGAAGAACATGATATATGATAAATAAAAGTAACACACAAAACGTTTAAAAAAAGAAACGCCCCTTCGGGCGTAATATAAAATCTGAAAGCTTTCAGTTCCCCCCCCCTCATATAATATATCTTAAAGAAGCCAAATCGACTACAAGTGAGTCAGGAAAAAATACTGTCACGGAGAGTTTTATAAGAGAAATCGGCGTACATTCAAGTCATAAATGAGGACACCCACGGAATCCTCATGTAATCAGCTTGTTTCGCCAACAGGAATAGAAAGCGAGCGAACTACCAGTATTGAGCCGTTATTTATTATTTTTGAAATTAGTGTACATGAAAATAGCCACATGTTTGAAAGGTAGCATTTTTTAAAGATATTAGTGTTTTAAATTCAGGCAGATGAAAAGAAGTTCTTAACGTCCTCATTCATTATTAGGTTTTTGAACAAAATTATAGTATTTATGTGGCAAAAAGAATAAGTTTTTTTTTTTTTTTTTTTTTTCAATGAATAGTTAAATTACGATTTTCAAAAATTGTAACGTTCCATTAACAAATGGTTCTTGCTTAGCATTAATTTATGCACGTGAAAGTTTAATTCACGCAAATAACGACATTTCTCGCACAATTAAAAGAGGAAATGCTACTTTTATTATTATTTCTGGCATAAAATTATGTATTATAAGTAAATAAACAACAAGACAAAGAACGAAAGTGTAGATATCGATGGGGGAATAATCCCATTTCATCCCCACATGTAGCTCATGACACCGAGATAAGAAGAGAAGCACGGGAATTGGGGTGACGAACCCTTCTCCGCAGGTGGGAAGCGAGGAGGAAAATTAAGCGAAAAGATTTTGGTTCGAGATTCTTGAAAAAAAAATAAAAATCTTTGAGACAAAATTGTAATTAATTTTCACCTTCTCCCCTGCGTGTTCTCCTGATGTTAAGTGACAATAGATGCGGTTAGCATCGGAAGATCCAGAGTTTAAAATCCCGTTGACAGCGTAGTTGATTTTTCGTGTTAACTTAAGAGTTCTACAAAGTAATGCGCTGTGCCAATTTTTTTTCCCATTAAAACATAACCCCAATATTTAAGAAATTTGTTCATTTATATTTCCTTGTATTCCTCCAGGGAGACCTCACTTTTCTAAATTTTGCCTCTGCTGTGGTATTTTTAACTGTTTATTAAAATGTATTTTTTGGGTTGCATAAAATCTATCTCCCTCCCGTCTAGCTGTATAGATATTACATTATGTTACTTCAAAAAATATAATAATAATCCCTTTTTGACACAAATGTTACTTATAATTTATATTAAAAAGCAAATTTTATTGTATGCAATTTTTATTCCGTTATCTTTTTGAAAAATGGGGTCTTGGTGAATACCAAAATGAACTCCTCTGCAAAAGGAAGAGTAGTATGAACTTGTTTAGAGTCCAAGTGCTATTCAAATATAAAAACAGACGATATATATACATTAGTGAGCAAACCTAAAGCAGCTTTTCAGATTTTGCCAGTAATTCCGCAAGAAATCAACAAGCAGAAAGGAAATTCATAACTGCAGAAGCACTGTGTAGCACTTAAAGGATGAGGATACAAAAGATTGGCCAGGAGGGAGAACAACAAACCAAAGAGCCATAGTAAGGGATATGACTTCCGTTAACTCTATTGCTTGCGTTGCATCCTTTGCCGATACTCAACACCAGATTTTCTAACAGCTCTTGTGGTAAGGGTTTCCATTTTTCAAGGTGCCACTAAGCATCTCCCTAAACTGTTCCAGACATGTTCAATGGAATTAATGTCAGGACAGCATGCTGGCCAATTCATTCTGTGGATATCATCACTTTCTGGGAACTTCCCAACAGCTTGGCCGTGCATTATCATCCATAAAAACAAAGTCGGGGTAAAAGGCACCCAGCAAAAGACGCATGGGGAAATGGAAATCTTCATCACCAGTTAGTGAAAACTTCTTGAAAATTTGGCACTCCGTCCGTTTGCCATAATGCCTTCCCATACAAGCACGTCAGAACCATCCCAAGAGTCTCTTTCCGTGATGTTAGTGGGATTTCTAGCTCTCTCCATATCAAACTGGCGTAGAAAATCGTATGTCTACACCACCAATTAATAGTAAACAGTACCTATGATGGAGTGCAGCGTTCAGGATGGCGGGCGAATATGAATGGCGGACAATCTTTATGAAGTCGTCTGATCGCAGTAAATCGGGACACTTGTCGCGCGGTTGAGAGCGCAACTGCTGAGCAATGTTTCCCGCTGTCTGGTTTTGATCTCTTTCGCCTGCATATTGGCTATCAGACACTGTTATTTTTATTGGCCGGAAAGTAAACTTACTTACAATTGCACTTGTCGCTAGGAAGGCTTCCTAAGTTCGTGAAACTACACTTTTATCAGTTCCAACTCTTTGTGACAGAAGTCAAACTACACCCCTCCTCAAGCTTGCCAATCCTTCTACAACGTGTAACGGCATCCTGGCGTTTGCTTGCAGCCATGTTGAACGCATAATCTCACTTTTACTTGCAAAAAAAAAAAAAAAAAAAGCCTGGGAATGCGCTTTCTTTCTTCTTTTTAAGTCCTGTTCCACGGCACGTGCTGACCGCTCACGTACCTTCTGTCGACATGGTGCTAATATCTCCACATGCACCTCCTCCTACTAAGTAGGCTTTTCATTGTACTTCTCGCAAAAAGCCCCTCGCAACAATTTTATAGTTGTACGATGAAAAAAGAATTTGTTGCGTAAGTTTTGTACACTAGTGCATATCTTAATTATTTCCAAAATAATTTGTCTATACTCGCGAGTGTATGAAACTTGCTAATCACAGGTGAATCAGAAACATGAGAGCATATGTGAAACAAATGTAGTGAATTACTGTATATTGTAGAGAAAACAGTGAATGTTATGAGCTTGAAGTTATTAATTATAAAAGCTTTACAAAACACCATTGCCATCGGCTCTGAAAAAGAAAAGAAAAGAAAAGGACTGATTGCGGTTACATGTTTGTTAGCTGTATCCAGTTGCATATTAGCATTAAACTTCCGTGAAAGACTGAAAGGTCTTCGACAAAGCGTGAATATAGGAATATCTGAATTAATAGTAATTTAAGATAATAAACTGCGTCTATATTGTACGCTTGTGCAGTGTAGAAAAATTGGCTTCCAATGGAGCAAACTCCCTCTAGTTACATAATCATCACTGTCGTTACGCAATGGGATCAAAAATTGTAGCCATACTTCTGATTCCTCCTATAAATAGGAATCAATTATGTTAATTTTGAAAAACCTTTCATTTATTCTCTTGTTTCCCACCTACAACTCCCTGCCAGAAGGAATTTTCAGTATCGTTTTTTATGTAAATGAGGTAAAACCAGTATTTAATGGGAAGTTCAGTAACTTTCGTAGAAGAGCTCCGAAGTTCTCAGTAAGCGTGTTCTGCCCTCGGGCCCCGTTGTTGCTTTAAGCCTATCTTGCTACGTTTGGCCGTATTCTTACGTACCTGTCAGTATTCGCTGGTGAGGTTTAAATAAGGACCAACTGGGTCATTTATCTCTGTACAGCTTCGGCTAAATTTTAGTTAGTTAGAATTAGTTTAGCTTCTTTTTTTGTATCTTAAGTTAAATCCCAATTGGAAACTTGGGGAGCCTGAGAGGGAAGCCTAACTGTTATTATTCTTTGAGTTGAATAAAGGAGTATTTTAACTCTTCTTTGGACTTTGTTTCTGTAGTTATAAGCAGATATGGCCATTCCCGGTCTTCGCTAGACTTAACAGCATTACCGGTCCACCTCTCCCTTTGAAGCACGTCGCGGAGGTTCAACCTCCACTATTACCCCTCCAGGAGTGGGCTTATTGCCTGGCCTAGCCAGGCGACATTGGTCGTTTGATTTGCTACCTGCCAGTCGCTCGGGCGAGCCTGTCGCAGCGGGTCGTTACCCAGCAAACCGGCTACCAGAGCCGTTCCGCTCAGGACGTGCCAGACCCCGGGGCCGGCCAATAAGTGGCCTTTCCCAGGGCCTTCAGAACCACCAAGTTCATAAATTTTATACACCCGTGGCCGAGACTGCCTAGGTACAGATCCTAGCCAGTAGCTTCGCAGAGTTCTCTACGTCAACCCCGGGGGGGGGTCTGTAGTTATAAGAAGAACCGTGAATAGTCACTATACTTTTCTCTAGCTCTAGTTGCAAAGGACGCTCAAATTAACTAGAATGCTATAATATTACAGGCAATGATATTTATCAAAATGCAGCTGATGCCTTAGTCAACTTTAAATAATAATGATATTCATTACTAATTAATTTAACAGAGTAGCCGTCTGCACAAAAAGGTAACAAATTACGCTATCTTTCAAAACAATTCTTCGTTATTCATGTTGAAATTAATGCTTTATCGCATACAGTGTGTCAAAGACTTAATAAATTCTCATCTCCACAGTACGAATATATGTAACATATTAAAATTTAGAAAATTCGCATGGAGTTTAATACTTTTTTTTTAGCATTTTAAGTATATATTTAAGCAGAGTTCTAAACTTTTGCTTTATGTTTCCCAATATTTTAGAGTTTTTAAAATTCTTTTTGCTACACACTCACATTTTGCAACATTTTCCTTTGGGCTTTGATTCCTTCTTTCTTGCCCCCCTTTCATCCGTTACTTCATTTTTCTGTCTTTTTCAAGCTTTCAGCAGTTTAGAATTCTTTGAGTAGAAGCTAAGTCGTTTTTTTTTCCCTTCTCTAGAATTTCCTGCGAATGATGGTTTTCGTCTGGAATGATTGCCAGATTTTCAACTCACTTCGTCTTCACGCTTTTCTTACTATTTCGGATATTGAATTTTTCATGACTTTTCCCTTTAAATTTTGACATATCTTATATTTATACAGCATTTTTTATATGTATACATGTTTTCTGAGCAGAGTCTTCAAGATTACATTGCGAATTCTAGTACGTTTTGAAAAAAAAAAAGGACTTAAAATTAATAATACCTTACTCGGACATTCGGCTAAGCGTAAGTTCTCATACTGTATCTTTGAGATGTTGTTAAGGATTATAGGTAATATAAAAAACTCTAGTAATCAGGCTTTGAGCAGGTGAGGTACATAGTATTTATTTTTTACTTCCTTGTTCGAAGTAAAGAGGAAGTATTGTAATCGCGAAAAGTTTCAGGCAGCAACAACGAAAATATCCATTTTGACCGCTAACGAATGCAATTTAACGATGTTTTTGAGTGATATCTGTACGTAAGGACAGAATAAAAAACTCTTTTCCTCCAAGAAAATTATAAAACTGCTTTAAAATGAATTTTGAAGAGAATTTTTCGTGGCGTCTGTATGAACGTACGTATCTCGCATAACTCAAAAACGAGTAGCTTCAGAACGTTGAAATTTTGTATATAGTACTGCTATAACCTGTAGATTTGCACCTCGTCTTTTGGTTGCAATCGGCCGCACCAAACCTATATAAATATATTTTTATATTCATCCACTTTATTAACCGGCTCAGTGATCTCTACTCTTATATGTTTGTAAATTGTACATTTTTTTTCTTTAAAAATGATTGAATTATGTTGTTCTTATCTTCCGGTTAAGGTTTTCATGCCTTTAGTAAATATGTATACAATATTTTTAAAATTATCAACAATTTTAAAGTTGTTTAAGTGCCGCTTAGCCTAATAATTTTTTTGATGGCGGCCATTGCTTGATTACATTTGAAACAGCAGGATAGTGGATTTGTTGCCAATCTAGAGAAAACTTCGCAGCAACAATCATAACGCCTTCATTTATTATTGCGAATTAAACCATGCTTAATCCTTTCTGGAATTTTTTTGAAGAAATAAGTGTTTAAGATTTACTTCGTAATTTTTAATACAGATATTTTGAGTTTTTATGTATTTTTGCCTTGTCACGAAGTGAGAACTAGATTAATTGAATGAGAAATACTCAACCGTCTGTGAAAAACTGTTTCTTTTTGTTTTGTTTGCTTAATTTCTTTTATACATCGTTCTAGCTTTATTATATTATTTGAATAGAACATGTGGCAACGATTAGATAATTATTTAAATGATATAAATTTTGTACATTCTGAGTTATAATATGAACGAAATATAATGCTGTTAAGTGAACCTAGCGCCAGAGTGTCGCTTTGGTAAACAAATACTAGAGTGAATTTTAAAAAATGCTTTTATTCTATTGTGGATTATGCGCTGTCGGCGAAGTAGATTTAATTCAATCCAATAAGTTTAAATGAAATGCAAGAAAAATTGCGTATAATTCAATATTCCGTACAAGGAAGTCATGCGGTGTACACATCAGATTTTTATAGAAAGGTAACATTATAACACATCATTATTCTGAATTCTGTGTATCTGCGAATAGAGCATGTACAAAGGTCGTTTGTGTATTTTCTAAACGATTTCCGTTGTATTTTCAGAAATATTTTTAAATATTCCATTTGATAACCCTTATTCTTCACTAATTTCTACATCGTAATTTCCAAAACTATAAAGTTTTTTTTAGTACTGAAAGATGTATTTTATCCTATTCCTCTTGAAAAACTTTCCAAAGTCCAAGGAAGGAGGGTTGTAGGTTGACGTTTGGAAAATTCGCTTTATAAAAGTCTAGATGCGAAAAATTCCGTAGATGATGCATCAGAAGATTTAGTAAAGATATGAATATGAGCTTGATACCTCTTTCTTATTCCCACTTTTTCCAAGAAATTAACGGTGAATTTTGACTTGTGGCTGCTTGCTTTGTCTCGATGCAGTTCTACTGATTGATGGTACTGTGGGTAAGAAGAAGGTATTTCGTGCTTGAAAATTGGGTATAAAATATATTCCTGATAATATGTGGAGTGTATTAATCCTTAACAGTATTTTGCGCTGTCTTTAATTTTTGTTTGTCGTTATATCAAAAACCAATAACAATCATAAATCCATTTGAAAAACTTTCTTTAGATGCTTTTAAGCATGTTCTAATACTTTTTTCTTTCCTTTGATGATAATCCTTTCCTTTCATCTTATTGCAATCATTTAAATGTACCCAAGATTCTTCTACTGTGAGAATATTTTTCCATTTTTGCTTTTTCTATCCGTGCAGGTATTTATTCAAAATCAAGTCTGTTCACTGCGACCGCTCAACGACAGAGTAAAATTGACGACTACAACCGGTTTCTCCTTCCTCTGCTGCTGGGCTGCGTAGGTGTAGGCCGTTCTCACCTCGGATGACGCTTGTATGCTATTTTGTTCTTTTTCGTTCCTGTTTTGACTGCCATCTCCATATTGTTTGTAGAGTAATGCATTTCTCCTAGAAATTAAAAATTGGTACTGAAGATTCAACTAAAATTATCTAGATGCTGACTTCTGCAGTAAATTAATGGTGTTCTACGACTTGAAATATCCTCGAAAGGACTTCATGTGCACGTGTACCACTTTCCTGATGATACGAATATTCGCCTCGTGTTTCTTCAAAAATATATTGGAATAACCAGTCAACTCATTTTCCTCCGTTATAAAATTTGATTTTTTTATCATGAAACTTTGTTTAAAGACGATGCACTGAGATTTACTTTGATTGGAATATTACGCATTTCTTGTATAAAAGGTTAGGTTTCAAAATGGTAGGACTGTTTCTTTCTGACGCTGTATGATCACGGTTAATAATCTTCTGTCTGGCGATATTTACTTAATTTATGCTGGTATTTATTCAAAATTTTATGATGTCAAGATATAACAAATATTACTTAATTTACATTATTTGAAGTGTCATCCTTTGGAGGTAAGTTACCTTAATTTTATATTTCTTTCAGATCACACATTTCATCCTGCACGTTTATTAAGTAGCGCGCACCACCATATTTTTATTACACTATCCAACTGCTTCTCATAGAGAATTCAGCAGCGCGTTCTGCTTTCGACGATATATCCTGAAGAAAGACGATGCAAATTACGTTTTTTATTTTGCCTTTTTAAGATTCAAATCAGCATTAATCACTCTGTTTACAGTTGACACTGAGCATTTTAATGATTATTCAACTGTACTTTGACTTCGAAGCAACTGTACTTTGTGGCGTTACAGGCTCAAATTGATGACTTTTTCAAACAGGTTGCTCAGTTAGTAGCCATTCAAGCTGAAGCTTTTCGCGCAACCGCTCCACATCACGTGGTCGAAATACACGTCGTGGCCCACTGAGGAAACGTTATGAAATCCCTCTTCCGAGTATTTGTTTTTTACCACCACAAATTTGGAAACAAGGCAAACAAATGCCACCCACCGTGTTTCGTTATAACGACCAGGGAAACGAGAAGGGCCGTTGCTCGAAGTCATATATGATAGCGGCCGGAATCTTGCACGCCTTTTCGTCATAGAAGAGAATTTCGGGCTTAAGGTTTCTTGTAGACACCGGGGCTGATGTTTCTGTCGTTTCACCACATTTTCACGAACAAAAGCGCCTTACCAAGTTACAACTTTATGTAGCAAATGGAACTCCTAATTCAAACTTTTGGTGAACGCCTGATATCTGATGATTTAAGGATTGCGCTTCAACTTCCAAATAGCCATTCATTATTGCTACTGGCCTTTTATTGGCGCTGACTTTTTACAAAAATTTTCTTTGCTTGTCGATCTTAAGAATCGCCGTTTGATAGATTCCACCACAACCAACTTAACTTATCCCGGAGTAATTCGTAATAGTCAAGATTTGAGCATTAAACTGATTTCGAGTAACTCCCTATGGCATCAACTTCTCAGAGAATTCCCTACAATCACGCGCACAATTATGGGTATTTCCGAACCCAAGAACGATGTACTACATTATATTAAAACTAACGGACCGCCAATTGCCGCTAAACCTAGACGCTTACCTCCGGACAAGCTTAAAGCCACCAAAGAGGAATTTTAATACATGATGGAACAGGGAATTTGCCGTCCTTCAAAACGTTCATGGGCCAGTCCGCTCCATCTAAATGGTAAGTGGCGATTAACGCCGGTTAATTGCAGCTACCATTCCTGATCGTTACCCAGTCCCGCACATTCAAGACTGTATGCAAGTTTTAGAGAGTAAAAGTTATTTTTACAACCCTTGATCTTGAGCGGGCATATCACCAAGTGCCCGTTAACCCAGCTGATATTCCCAGCTGTTAACCCGTTAACCCAGCTGAAACTGGGGTTATTACGCCTTTTGGACTATTTGAGTTTCCGGTCATGACTTTCGGCTTATGCAATGCTGCTCAAACGTTACATCGCTTCATGAATGAGGTGTTAATCGGCCTCGACTTTCGTGTACCTTATTTTGATGACGTCTTAATCGCCTCCTCTTCAGAGCAAGAACACCTATCACATTTGAGAACAGTTTTTGAACGTTTTCAAAGGTACGGTGTCAGTTTTAATCCTTACAATTGCGTTTTTGGCCAATCAAGAGTATCCTTTCTTGGTCATGAAATTTCCGCTGATGGCGTTTAACCCCTTCCAGAGTCACCGCTATCCGCGATATGTCCGAACCATCTACAGTGAAGGACTTAAGATTATTACTTGCTATGCTCAATTTTTATCGACGTTTCTTACCTCATGCAGCAACCATACAATCACCTCTGAATTCTTTTTTGGTTGGAAGCAAGAAAACCAGTAAACGCTTTATAACCTGGACTACAGAATCTCGCGAAGCGTTCCAAAAACGCAAAAAGGATTTAATTTCGGCAACAAATCTGCAGTATCCTTCGGCATCTAAACCATTATCACTCTACGTTTATAAGGTATTTCTTCCGCTTTCCTAGCGTGCCTTCGTGGTGTAGTAGTTCTGCACGCTGTGCCGGTACTCCAGAGGTCCGCGGTTCGATTCCCGGCGAAGGAGTTGCATATTTTTCATCTCTTCTGCTTCCAAAAAATAACCTAATGTCTCTACACGTTGACGCATCAACAACAGAGGAGCAGTTTTACAACAGAAAGATGAAGAATTATGGAGACTCATATTTTTCTAAAAAACTCTCACCAGCACAAACCAGATACAGCACTTACGATTGTGAATTATTAGCAATTTATGAAGCTGTCAAATATTTTCGACATATGCTAGAGGGACGCGTTTTCATGATCTTCACAGATCACAAACCCTTAACCTATGCTTTTCAACAGAATAAAACTTCTCGTCAAATGAGACACCTAGAATTCATAGGGCAATTTTCAACAGCTATCCGTTATATTGAGGGTTTGCAGAACATTGTTGCAGACACCTTGTCTCGTATTGAAGAACTAGCCGTTCCTTCGCCAGTAAAGTTTGCTGCCCTTGCGGATGAACAACACCAAGATTCAAAACTACAAACCCTCTTGAAAAGCAAATCTTCCACCAATCTCAACTTGCAGCCTAAGCAGCTGTCGACTGGAAAATCACTTTATTGTGATATTCAGGATTCAAGATTTCGACCTTATGTTCCCTCCGGATTTCGCCATGCCATTTTTAGTCAGTTACATTGTCTGTCACATCCTGGCATCAAGGCTTCAAGGAAACTGATACAGAAACGTTTCGTATGACCTAGCATGCAAAAGGACGTAGCCAACTGGACATGTTCGTGCTTGGAGGGCCAAAGATCTAAAATTGTCAGGCACACCACCAGCCAACTTAAAAATTTTAATTTGCCCTCATCTCGCTTCAATCACGTGCACCTCGACTTGGTCGAGCACTTATATTTATTAATAATAATATAATACATGAATACAATTAATTATTATGTGTACATTTTTCTTACCTTGGATGAAGCAAATTTATCATTTACTTCATCAAAGTCGACCCTTTCTAATTTTTCTCTTTCCACACTTAAAAATGCTAGATGACCTAGAGGATCTTGTCCCATCGCTGAATGTAAATATGTGAAAATTTATTTTAATTTGCTGAATGAACGTTCATAGTTAGCATTTGATAATGAAGTAGTAAGTAGTATTTGAAGTGCGACTCTTAGGCTTAGAAAAACATTTACTCTATAGATCTGTAGTGGAGTTTTAAGTTTCGTTTCTTTTCTACTGCGGAGTAACGTCATGCATTCACATTCACTGCTCAAAACAGTTAGGGGATTAGAGGTTAGGATTATTCAATTATGGCAAAGCACACGAGGGCTATCTACCTAAAGGGAGGGATGTCTTCTTGGAGGACTTTCTAAGGGAAACTGGCTCGTATATACGTTACACATGGGAAAAACCACGAAAACGCCCATGCAGCCAGCCCGTTCGCGGGATTCGAACCTCGGACCGAACTACTGTTCTGCGTCTTTACCGCTCGGCCGCTGGTGGGCACAACTAGGGAATATTGTGGGTTCGGTATGAAATAACCATATAATCGACAACCTTTTTGAACAAAAGGAAATAGAAGAGATTATAAAGGAAACTTATAACGTTTACAAGTTGGGAATATGCGAATTTAGTCTGTGACGTCGAAATCTATGAGTTTTAGATAAGGAGTAAGGAGCGACCTGCAGTATTCCTCTTGTAATAGGAGATTAAAAACAATTGACATGTGTTGAATGCTTCGTAGCAGTGAATATACGATGTCTCAGCAAGATGACTTAGTTGAATCGGTAGCCAGGAAGGCCATCAGTCGTTTACAGGAGAGTCAAACGCAATCCATTATAGTGGAAGCGTTAGGATTTTCTTAAAAAATATCATTCCCAGATTATGGAATCGGATTTTGGAAAGTGGATATGTTTGAGAAATCGTTTTAAAATAAAAAGCGGAACATATACGTGCATTTCGTTTAAAAAAAAAATATACCTCTACTTTGGAGAAATAAAGTGGTCAGGAAGAACGTTTTGGCTAATGTACTGCAAACATTTATTACACATTTTATCACACAAATCAAGAAAATAAATGATTAATGATATTACAATAGTTATTAATTTTAAATATATTTTCCAGAAATCGATCAAAATGAAAACTGAAATTTTCCGTAAAATTTTGTTTGGAGACCATTTGGCGCCCCTGTACGAGCAGCGCCCGGGGCATCATGCACCCCCCCTCGCTACGCCACTGAAATGGAAAGAACATTCTTTACAGTTTTGTAAACCATTCTTGTTATATAGCTAATAATCCTTTTGCGACTTTAAAGCTTCTATATTGCTTCACTTAACCCGCGAGCACACGCACCGATCCGACGAACACGAGAACACGCGCCGGGTATGTCATACCCGAATAAAAAAATTGTAAATAAAAATTTGCCGAAAAAAATTAATCGGTTTTTTAAAAGAAATTAAAATGTAAAACCAAGTTAATACTTCATTTTAGACAAAACAGGAACAATAAGGTGAGGAAAAGTTATTTACTTACAATTTTTTTTAACATTGTTTACAAAATGAGGTTATATGTTCCATACATATACTTTTGCTACAATTTTCACAAATGAATCTAGTCTTTCTATCTTTTTTCTTGAAGCACTCTGTACACCTCTTGTAAGTCATTTTAGGTTTTTTGGAGGGTGGTCCATTGTTAACATGTTCATCGGTGGTCAGTGTTCGTCCAAAATCAGGAACCACAGATGCTCGTCGTCGTTCATTTCGAACATTTTCTATTAGCTGCATCCCTAAGGCTTTGAGAAAAGTACTCTTCCCGTTCACGTGTGAAATTTTCTCGTATTGAATAAATATAAATATTTGTATTGTCAACTGCATGTTTTAACATATCTTCATCGATAAGTAATGACAAGGACTCTAAAGGTGTTGAGACGTCTTTAGAATACTTTGTATTTCCAGACAGTTTGTAAGGATCTTAAGTTTTACTAACGTTTATTTTATTTTAAATCTTTACTATCACTTCTTATTTTCTACTTCCGGCCAGAATTATAAGCGTTAAAGTATTTATGAAAAGTTTGTCTGGCGAACGCCAACAAGTTGTGGGTTTTTGCCAAGCGAGAGAGAGGAAGCAGTTAGTCGAAGCAGGCCGCTTACCTTAGAAGTTTTACTCAGTTGCTGGTTGCCTTCCAGGCCAGAGGTTTAATCTTCTTGATAATTTTTAAACGTATTGTAGTGTTCACAGTTCTCTGTACTACATACGGCTTCCTGTTAATATAAGGCCAATCTTCCACGTTTATTATTTTAAAGTTAAATTAGAGTTTAGTTTTATTTTTATAGTTTTACGTTTAGACCACAAGTAGTGGGTCTTTGTATTTCGAAGTACGGAAGTTATTGTAAATAGAGAAAAATAAAGGGTTTTGTATACCCTTCTTGTGTATCCTGTCTACTTCCCACAGTTATTGAACATAGCTTTAGTAAGCTCTCTGTTCCGAGTCAGGTCCTTGCATGTTCCCGAAGAAAGTAAGACGGAACATTGAACCTGATAGTGGCGCCCAACGAAGAAGAATAACCATGGCCGAGTTTCAAGAAGAACCTGTGCTGCCTGCAGAAGCGGCTCAGAATCCAGAAATGCCAGCTGCCACCCTGGAAGGATTTGGCTACATCGTCCACACCATGCGCGCTTCGATGAAACCAGAAGCAACATTTAATGGAAATTCACCGGTAACCAGTTTTTTGGAAAAATTGGATGACCACTTCATGCTCCACCCCGTGCACGAATTTCAAAAAGTTACCTTAGTTACCAGCGCTTTGAGGGGCCAAGCGCTTAACTGGTTCAAATGTATAGGCAGAAGTCTCTTGGGTCAAGCAGGAAGTCCCACCTATACTTACGAGAATTTCAAGACTGCCCTAGTAAAAGCCTTTCTTGTTGTAAGGGATCGTGCGAAATTAGAAACGGAACTTTTCAGTATATATCAGCAAAGAATCGAAAACCTCTCAAGCTTTATTTTAAGAAAAATTCACGTCTTCAAACTCTTGTATGGAAACCGTCCGGATCCTGAGATAATTCAAGTGATTTTGCCGAGGTTACTGCCCCAAGTGCAAGACTTTATTGAATTAAGAAATCCGACTACACTGGAAAAGTTATTTGAGCTAGCAATCCAGTTTGAAAGTAGAAGAACGGCTGACATTGAAAGAAGACGCCAATATCAACAGCGAAACCAATTTGGTGCGACAAGACTACAGCAAACTCAAGCACACGGCTACGGAAGCAAAGCGAATCAGTGGGCAAGGAAACCCGAGCATTCAAAAACAGCCGGCGAACGTCGACAGTTCAATAGCAATCCAGGAAAAAAGTCTCAAGGCCAGTGGAAAAAGAAGGAAAGCACGGAAATGAAAAATAATTTAAACTAAAACGGATTTCTGCTGACGGGAGGGTGCGGAAATCCGAAGGCCACGAAAACCCCTCTTCCTTCAAGTTAAATACAGTAATGGTGAAAAATTTGACTCTTCCGAAGATTGAAGTGTTGGTGAATAATATCCCAGCCACCGCACTCCTGGATAAAGGCGCGCAGTGTTCCTGTGTGGCAGAAGATTTTTTTAGGAAGTATTTTCGGAAATACCGCATATATAATTCTGATAATACGACAGTGTTAGCGGCGCAAGGAGAAAAATGTAAGTGTATAGGTAAATTACCGCTGTATGTCCGTATCAAGGACGAACAAGTAAAGGTGACGTTTTTCATAGTAAAGAATCTGCAAGCACATATTATTTTAGGAATAGATTTTCTTTCAGAGGCACAAGCAACGCTGGATTTTAATGAAGCGTCCCTTAAGCTGACAATGAAACCAGTTCGTGGAGAAAAGGCTGAACCGCCAATGTTAAATCTTGACCACCTGCCTAATGACTAGCAAGGAAGAATCCGACAAGTGGTAAGTGAATTTGCTTCGTTATTTAGTGATATTCCAGGATTTACTCAGGTTACTAACCATAGTATTGACACCGGAGATTCAATGCCAGTTCGCCACAAAGCATACCGGTATGATAAGAATAAGGAAAAAATTATAGAATGGCATATCACCGATATGCTACGTAAAAAGATCATAACGCCCATCTCAAGTAGTTATGCTAGCCCGGTGGTTTTATGTAAGAAAAATAATGACTATCCTTTGACTCATCCAAAAAGGTGGAGATTCGCAATTGACTACCGTAAATTAAACTCCATAACTAAATATCCGGTATATCCGTTACCTATTATTGAAGAAATTCTAAGGAGCATAACATCCACCAAATATATGACGACTTTAGACTTAACGACTGGTTATTTTCAAATAGGGGTTAGGCCTGAGGACGTGCCTAAGACTGCTTTTATAACCAAGTCTGGCACTTATGCATTTTTGCGTATGCCGTTTAGCCTTTCAGGGGCGCCGGCAACATTTCAGCGATGTATGGACATTGTGTTAAGACCTGTTCTTGGAAAGTCCACATTTATCTATTTAGACGATATCATTATTACTAGTGATAATCTCGACCAACATGTACAGGATTTAAGACAGGTGTTTTCTTTATTAAATGAGGCCGGTCTAAAAGTTAATGTCGAAAAGTGCAAATTTGCAGCCCCTGAATTAAAATATTTAGGTTACAAAATATCTCAGAAACGAATAGAGACAGACGAATCAAAAATAATCGCTGTACAAAAGTATCCGACTCCAAACACGGTGAAGAAGCTCCCTTCTTTTCTAGGACTTTGTTCATATTATAGGTCCTTTATAAAAGATTTTGCAGCTATGGCTGAACCATTGTTAAAATTAAAAAGGAAAAGGGCAAGATTCTCGTGGGCGGCCGAAGCCAATAGTGCTTTCGAAAAATTAAAACAAGCATTAACGCAAGCCCCTGTGTTGAAATTTCCTGAAAAGGATGAGAATTTAGAAATTTCAGCGGATGCTTCGGATTATGCGGTAGGAGCGGTACTTTCGCAAAATCAGCAGTCCGTGGCATTTTTTAGCCGAACTTTAAATCAAACACAAAGAAACTATTCCGCGACCGAGAGAGAGGCACTTGCAGTTCTGTTAGCAGTGCAAAAGTTCCGAGTCTATTTTGGAAAGGCGCCAATAACAGTGTACTCTGATCATGCGGCGGTAACTAGATTGTACTCAGGGAAAAACTTATCCCCAAGGTTAATAAGATGGGCACTCAAGCTGCAAGAATATAATCTGGTAATCAAGCATACCCCCGGAAAGGAAAATATCGTAGCAGATGCCCTATCAAGAATAAAAATAGATGAAGGTAATACTGTTAAGGTGGCAATGCTCACAGCATGTAATACATTCCTTAGAAACTGTAATAACCGAACTGGGTAAGGATCCTAAATTTAAAAACATTTATGAGTATTTAAAGGATCCTGAAAATTTTAGCCACCAAGATATTGTGGCGATAAGAAATAGGGCGGCCCATTACGAACTAATAGATGGTCTATTATTTTATACAAAAACTACAAATTCCAACAACGAATTTCGACCTGTTATCCCAGCTAGTCTTAGATTAAATATCTTGCAGGAGCTCCATGACAGCCCTTTAGCTTCTCATGCTGGTATTCGAAAAACTATCCAACGCGTACGCGAGGCAGTCTACTTTCCTGAACGGCAGAAGTCAACAAGGGCGTATGTCCAGTCCTGCTCAACATGTCAAGCAGTTAATTATATTAATTTCCGCCCGGCCGGGTTTCTAAATAGTATTAAATCCGAATTTCCAAATGAAATAATTGGCATAGATTTATTGGGCCCTTTCCCAAAAAGTCAGTTAAATAAAAGTCGGTATCTCCTTGTTATGGTTGATCATCATAGTAAGTGGACCGAAATTGTTACCTTAAAACGAGCCTCCGCGAAATTAGTTACTGATTCTATTTTAAATAAATATATTTTAAAATACGGGGCGCCCCTAAAAGTTATATCGGATAATGGTCCTCAATTTGTAATATATTTGAAGACATGTGCCAAAAACTGGGCATACGTCATTTAAAAATGGTCCCGTATCGGCCGCAATCAAATATAGCGGAACGGGTCAATAGAAATATAGTGAAAATCATCCATAGTTATGTTAAAAATTTTCATAAAAGCTGGGATAACTATGTCAATGAATTTGCTTTCGCCCTTAGGACCGCAAAACATGATACAACGGGCAAAACTCCTGCTGAGTTATTTTTAGGCAGAAAGATTATAACGCCGTTAGATAAATTATTTTATGTGCAACAAAGAGCCCCAGAATTTAAAATGGGTGACATAGAAAAACTAATTAAGGAAGAAAAGAAGAATACGGAAGTAGCACAAAGAAAACAGAAGCTCTATTATGATTTGAAACGACGGGGAGTAACTTATAAAGTAGGGGATGAAGTTTTAAAAATTAAGCATTCACTTTCTTCAGCACCAGAAGATAAAACTGCCAAATTTTTTCCACGATTTGAAGGACCATATGTTATAGAAAAAATAACTCACGCTGTAGTAGTGTTAAAAGCCAGAAATGGTGAAACGTGCTCCGCAAACATTGATCAAATCAAACCCTACTTTGATCGTAATAAAATGCAAATATTTTCAGATCTTTTGCAGGATCCGGCACGGCAGACACCGCAGGCACAAGCTCCAGAGGTGGAAAAACGACAAGTACAAGGGCAAGCCAATAAGAGGCAGGAGCAAGTGAAAAGAAAATTGCCCCGCGGAAAAATTGAAGGTAGCAAGAAAAAGAAGCCGTTCCACCGTCCAGAAAAGAGAGTTCACGAACACCCCCAGAATGAAGAAGGGAGAAGGACGACGTATGCAAAGAGAGCCAGGAGAAATGACGGCAAATATAACCCGGGTCTAAAACGGAAGATCTACTCATCCGACAGGACTCTCCGCAGCAAATGTCGCCGAACTGCGGAAGGGCCACCAGCGGCGGAGGAAAAGTTACAAGGAAAATTTGAACGGCCAGCAACGAGGTCCAAGCAGGAACACGAAAGAAGTTTCCCTGTTCCGCCAAGACCAGCTGCCATCAAACGGCCAAGACCACAGGCAGAGACGAAAAAGAAGGTATTCAAGGGTGACCGAACTGGAAAAAAAAGAAAGCTTCTAGAGGAAGGCACTGAAGGCCGAGCCCGCACACGAAGAAGGATAAATCAAACAACAATCTACGCTACTTTCCAGGACTGGGCTCAGAAAAGAATGTCCGAATATCACAAAGATAAGTAAAATTTTATGTTACTTTGCAAACTTAAGTTAATCTTTCATTCTTACTGCAAGTGGCAGATTTCAAGAAGTTTTACCTCATGCGAGGTCTACCTTTATCGCCAAAAGGGCGAGAAATGAGTTGTTACCGATTTTGGTATTATGTTTTTCAATTACTCGCGTGTAAAACTAAAGTTGATGTATAATAGCGATGTGTAAATACTTAAATATTGTAAAAGTTATTGTATAAATTTTATTTAAAACTTTCTGGCAAGAAAGAAGTTTTAGTCTGAAAGACTTTTTGAAATGTAGTATTTCAATGTAGAAAGAATTGGCACTTGCTTTGAAAAGAATAGAAGTTAACAATGTACTACTAATGTATGTTTTCAAATGTGTAAAATTAACGGCATGTTAATATGTTTTTATATACAATGTGAACTGTTATTTTAAATGTTAAGAAATACCGTGATATGGTAAAAGTGAAAGTAATGTTTAAAATTTTTTTTATTCGTGTGACTGTAAAAAGACTAAATCATGGTGAATATGTGTTAAAGGTTGAATGATGTAGTTAGGCTCTCTGACGCTACACTTCAGAGTTAGCCACTTTCAGAATAGTACCTCAGGGTTTAGAGTTGAAATTAGGGTGTGTTACGAGGTCTTGGTATGTTGAATTTTAACACGTTAGTGTTTTGATTGTAGGAGGAAGTGTTGAACACGTAGACAGAAACACATTCGTGTTTGGTGTTCTTTTACAACACATGTCAGAGAGCACGGGGAGAGATAATTAAAATAGTCATGAATGAAATAAGAATGTTAAGAGAAATATAATTATACATGTTACTTGCCATTTCATTGTGTAACATTTCATTAAACTAGTTTTGCTTCCAGATCTCTGGAAGGAACCAGATCTGAATAAAAGCTCCTGTTTAGATGAAAAAATCTTGTCCATGCAGTTGATAATGTAAAAACGACTTTTATAATTTCTAGTTTCTAGTGAGAAATGTTTGTAAAATATTGGCCTCGCGTTAGATTCTAGAGCTAAAAGTTTTCAACAAGCTCGTTTTAGACCTCAGTTTCAAACTAATGAACTCTGGCGGGAAGTATGTAAGGATCTTAAGTTTTACTAATGTTTATTTTATTTTAAATCTTTACTATCACTTCTTATTTTCTACTTCCGGCCAGAATTATAAGCGTTAAAGTATTTATGCAAAGTTTGTCTGGCGAACGCCAAGTATTTAAGTTGTGGGTTTTTGCCAAGCGAGAGAGAGGAAGCAGTTAGTCGAAGCAGGCCGCTTACCTTAGAAGTTTTACTCAGTTGCTGGTTGCCTTCCAGGCCAGAGGTTTAATCCTCTTGATAATTTTTAAACGTATTGTAGTGTTCACAGTTCTCTGTACTACATACGGCTTCCTGTTAATATAAGGCCAATCTTCCACGTTTATTATTTTAAAGTTAAATTAGAGTTTAGTTTTATTTTTATAGTTTTACGTTTAGACCACAAGTAGTGGATCTTTGTATTCCGAAGTACGGAAGTTATTGTAAATAGAGAAAAATAAAGGGTTTTGTATACCCTTCTTGTGTATCCTGTCTACTTCCCACAGTTATTGAACATAGCTTTAGTAAGCTCTCTGTTCCGAGTCAGGTCCTTGCATGTTCCCGAAGAAAGTAAGACGGAACATTGAACCTGATAAGTTTAGTTATAATATTTTGGCGCCAATTCTAACATTAGTCCGGAATTTATTTTTGTTCCATTTTACTCCATTTTTTCCCAACATAGAACTCATTGCTACATTTTAGAGTTTCATTTTCTGTTTCTGTATCTGAATCACTACTCTATATGGATAGATCATGATTACTAATTATATTCTTCGTCATCAACATCTTCCTCTTCTTCACTAAATGAATCCTCATCAGAAGAAACTGTTTCAAGAAGATTTCTCAATCTTTTCATCTCTTCATAGTAAGGAATATACGGCGAAAACTTACACTAAAAGCTTGAAAACGAGAAGTGCGTAGTGACTCACTGAGAAACGCCAGTACACGCGCGGGTATGACATGCCCGAACAATTCTGGTCCTAAAAAACCGTTGCACTTGCCACCTCAGGAATTTCCCCCATTTAAGTATGTGACCTTGAACTCAGCTACACTAAGTTTCGTCCTTTTATGAAAGAATGGGCGAGAAATATACAAAAAGAAAAATGTACATGGGTATGACATACCCGCCGCGTGTGCTAGCGGGTTAATTATAACACTGCTTATGTACGTTTGTTGCAATCTTTAATAATTTTATTTCGGGTAGAATAAACTTTTATAAATAATAGGCAAACATCTAGTTAGCAATAAAATTAAATATTTATAACAGTATTATGCTATTCTCCTTCAAAATTTGGTATACAAACTCACGCAGTTCAAATATTCTATATAATGGCGTCTGAGGCTTTCCACAAAAATTATGATATTAAGAATTCTCATGCTCGCATTCTCACGTTTTGTTAACACCTCCAAGATTAATGGTTAAGATCCCATGCAGCGATAAAGTTGCAGTACAGTTCGTGACTATTTTATGACTTGCAATATGATCGCAATGTTATTAATCATCATTAAATTTTTATTTCAAACTGTGCATATTTTAGAGCCTGGAAAAGATGGAGGAGTCGATTAGGGCAAAGTTCCAGAACTTAAAAGTTTCCTTCGATAAAATCTTTTATCATGCCGCCAACAACTGGCGATAAAAGAGCGGATGCTATTCGCTTGCAGTAATAATAAAACTGAAGAGGGTTTAAAAATAAAATATTTAATCTCTTAAAACTCAAGATTTGTGACGATATTTGAGATTGTCTGGAAGCGAATGTGTTTAATATTTCTAGATTTCGCTTAGAAATATATTGATTTATCTTCTCCGAGTAACTTTATTTTATGAAACCGAAAGATAAAGGGAGATATAGTTTTATATATAAGATTAAGAGAAAGCTTCGGGAACTATCTGTCTAATGGGAGGGATGCCTTCGTGGAGGACTTTCTAAGGAAAACTGGCTCGCATGGGGAAAACCACGAAAACGCCTATGCAACGACCCCGCTCCCGGTTTTCGACCCTCGGACCGAACTACCAGTATTCAACGACTTTACCGCTCGGCTGCTGGTGGGCCTTAAAGGGATATCATAGAGATTGGGAAAACTTCGTTTGCGTTTGTAGTGAACGAAGAATGCATTGAGGCTGATTACACCCGTGTCTCTCAAGTGAACAAAACCCCTTCCTTGGAAAAATTTAACCTCTTGGAAAGCAATAGTAATAATAGAATCTGTCAAAATTATTAATTTTATAAAATATAAAGTTGGCAATTCCGAATAATTTACGGTCTTGTTTGAAATAGATACAAAACAGCAATATATTTTCTTCCACACCGAGGTTATAAGGAATTTTCTTCCTCCTTTCTGGACGCCTTCATTCTCCCTGCATCCAAAAAACCTAATGACTCTACAGTGGCGCCTGAACTAAAAGATGGTGTTATTATTGAAAGAGGCTCAATACGATTCGAAGGACAAAGGTGAGACCTACAGTACAAAATTATTCTTCTTTGAAACCCAAAATCAAGTATCAAAACTTATTTAGTGATGAAATGCTGAAGACAGAAAATAAGTGGAAATAAAATTAAGGCCAGGGTTTTAAAAAAATAATATTGCCAAAAACAATCTGGTGTGGACACTACATCTGGACACTAAAGTTTGTGGACACTACAGTCTGGTGTGGACTTCTTTGAGCGGCCTATTAAATTATACACATTTTTTACTACACTTCCTTTAAACTTATTTTCCCGAATTGTTTTAACTTAATTAACAGATTCCTTGAGGCAAGTTGAAAATAGCATCAAAAACTGTAAATTTTGAAATTGAACATCCTGTCAATTTTTCTCGTACTGGAGTCAAATTTCTTGTATTTTTATTTTTCATACTAATATAAAACTTTCCCAAATATATGTACAGGAAACGGGAGACCGCATTAAATGTTAGATTTCGTTATTTGGACCAAATTCAATTTTGTAAAACTATGACATTGTCAAAACATGAATATATTTTGACATTGACATTTAAAGCCCTTCTGTTTCTCGAAGTACATCACTACGACCACAGATTTCGAAAATAAGGATTTTTAAGCCGGGTATGGGTGTGGGTGTATATACGTTTGATATTGCCAAATCCAATAAAAAAGGGAGGTACATAACTGCATGTTATAGCAGTCGTACTTTAAAAATTCCAATGTTCTACGGCTAATGTTTTTGAGATATGCGAGATACATACATACATACATGTATACGTAGGTACAGGCGTAACAGAAAATCCCTTTTCAATCCATTTTAAATCCATTTTGATTTTCGCTTTGGAAAAACGGGTCCTTTATTCTGACCGTACGTATAAACGTCACGCAAACAAATCATCCAAATGAATTCGGGAATAGCCAAAATGGATATTTCCGCTGAAATATGATACTCGAAATTTTTCGCTTTTACAATACTTCCTTTACTTCGTACAAGGATAAAAATGAACAAAATTTAATTGTTAATGTATTTTTAGAAGCTGGCCAATAACTACAGTAAAGACAAAAAAAATATGCAATTGGCAAACATGCGCCCTTATATTTCTTTTATTGAAATTAACTTCAAACCGTCGGTGACTTTTCTATCTTGTGAATTCAAAATGTTGCATCTACTATATTTTTTACCAGTTTTATAATCATTTAGAATATTAGCATTTGATAAAAACAAAAATATATTCAACGTTACTTCAACCATTTATTTGCAAGATCTCAAAAGAGAATTCTTAATAGAAATCATGTTTGTTTTCCTTTTACTTTCAGCTCTATATACACTGATGGTAGATAAAAAGGAATCCCATCAAGAACTGTTTATTTCTTTCTTTCGTTATCTAAAGAAGTGTTCGTGAAAGGCATTGCTTGTTTGTTTGATTAATTCTGGTGCTGTTTTCGTCTTACATCCTCCCATCGTTAAGTTTGAATTTTTGGTAAATATCTGATACTCTGTAATGGATCAAACTTCTTTGAAAGCATACCAACAGTTCTAAAGTCAACTAGGACAACACATTTTATAGGATAGGAAATTTAAGTGCGAAACTTAAGTTAATATTTTATGCATTAGAGTTACGTTAATATTTTATGCATTATTTTATGCATTTACTGCTAGAAAAAGGTAAAGAACAATAAGTGATAAATTCATCTGTTTTCCTTAATGAGTAGAAGAAATCTGCTGCTTTTCAGTATTGTTGTTTGAGTTTCATTTCATGACATTAATGAAGCTATTGGTTTACTACTCATTTAATTTCAATAGATACGAGTATAACTCTATGGTGTGAAATTAACTATGCTCTCTAACAGTTACGACTCAGACCTGTCTTAAACTGTCGGCAAGTTATCATTCTTAATAAGTATCTTAATGAAAACGGAAAAACAAGTTGAATGAAAATTAAATAAAAATACTAGGCCTCGTGGTTTATAACTGAACTAGAAAGCTCGGCGGTCATACGAAATGACCGCTGTTCTAGATATTATAAATTGTAATTAAAATCATTTGTGCAAAGGTGTCTGCTGATTCAAATTGAATTACCCAGGACAGGCGGCGAGCACGGCCCTTTGCTTACTGTCCCACGGGGTTTCCCCCTTCTACTTGCTTAATTGCTTAAAGTAGAGCTCAATGAAGGAAACCACTGGCGGTACATTTCTTAAAAGCCACCGCTAGCTCAATAAATAAAGGTGATTTAAATAATAAAATGTGAATTCACAGGTCAAAGGTTTCTTTGTGCACTACATTTGTGTAGATCTTTCCATCATTTTTAAGCTCGCCTTGCAGAGGACCATCCATTATATTTAATTTTGCGTCCGTTCTTTCACGAACTCTTGAACAAGCAACAAAAGTTGACCGTGTCCTAATGCAGGCTCAGGTAAAAAAATGCCAACACGCTTAAGCGTTTGGCCCTGAGACTTATGGATGGTCATAGCAAAGGCAAGTTTTACAGGAAATTGTCTACGTCTCAATTGAAACGGCAACCCTGTGCCGTGGCAATTTCCCCCCATTGGCTAGTACCGTTACGCAAGCAACCAATAAACTATCGGCGACAAACAGATACTTAAGCCGCATATAATAAAGATATTTATTTATTTCATTTTATTTGTTTTTTCATCGTTGCCGGTTTTTGCCGTTTGCGTTTTTCCGAATTCTATTATATATACATGTTAAATTTATTTATTAAATGTTAAATGCACGTCCTCTTGTAGTTCTAATTTTTCCGGCTTAGCTTTCTCATAATATTCTTCACGCGCTGCACTGCACGGGGAATAAAACAATTTACAGTTACGCAAGCAACCAATAAACTATCGGCGACAAACACTTAAGCCGCTCATATATAATATTTACAACACAAATTAAAACAAGATGATTTTTCGTACTGAAACAAAATTGAAGCAAATATATTTACAGTAAATTATAAAAAACAACTTCTTTAAACCATTTTATCAACAAGAAAGCAGGGATGAAAAAATGATGATGACTTTTTCTTTAAAAAAAGCTCTAATGTTTATTTTTTATTCCAAACTCTTTTACTGTTGCCGCTCGAGCAAAAAGAAAATCGCGACTCGAAGGGTTTGACAGAGGGCGCTTCAGTATTTCGAATGGTGTCGCTACAAGTGACTTGTGATATAGCTAAAGTTGAAACATCTAACAAAATAAGGTTTTGATTCACAACCAAGCCAGTTGTTGCTGAGTGGTTAAAGTCGCTGAACACTGGTAGTTTGACCTGGGTTCAATTCGAAGCAATCATGCTGGCTGCATGGGCGTTTTTATGGTTTTCCCCATATGTAACATGAATATAAACTAGTTATCCATAGATCATTAGAGACATCCACTCATTAGAGACATCCCTCCGTACTTTTTGATAATCAAAACATTTGTGTATTGTTTCAGTAAGTTGCAATTTAACTTTTACTGTAAGCTATGTCCCATGCCTTTAAATTTGCATCACTTTCTGTTTTTAGCGAAACTTATGATATGTTCCAATAATTAAAGACCAAGAGTTAACTATATTTAATGTGAGAGAAGAAATACGCCAAAGTAAAGTCTAAAATTAGGCAAAGCATCAGCCTTCTGTTTTATAGGTAAAATCAAGACTCTATCGATTTCGAGGACTAGCAGGTGCAGGCCGCTCTGCATCAGGAGCAAAGAAGAAATCAGCTGGTATTATGATAAATTCCATCTAATGATTTTTTAATCTTAAGGATATTTAATAATAATTTTGACAAAAGAATAATAGGAATTTTGCAATTTTTTTTTTTTTTTTTTTTTTTTTTCCCTGGCTTTAATCGTAAAATCATGTATAGACAGTATCGAAATAAATCAAGAATTTTAGAGAAAAGCGTTATTAATAGTATGATGCCATCGTATGCGGGATACATGTTTTGATTTCTGTTTCACATTTAAGCAATATGTTGTTTTTTAAAAGCTCTTAAAAGTACTTTTAAAGGTTGATCGTTATATTCATACGAAAATACTGACTTTCCACATTACAAGCTATGCTAAATAAATCATGGTAACTTAAATGCAATTATTTACAAATTTATAAAATTTGCGTTTCTGTAGCTAAAAGAGAAGTTAAGCACGCTTAGTTTATCCAAAAAAAACTGGACAAAAATATGTTTATACTGAAATAAGATTTTTTTGTAAATTTTTATGTCATCAGTATAATTATTAAAGGACAATTCTAAATGTATTTATTTAATTTAATGTGTAATTGGTAATAAATGAGAAAATAAAATTTAATTGATAGTTGGTAACTGATATTCTTAATAAGCATTTAAGAAAAGCTCCGAATTAAGAAACCTTCAGATAGCAAGACACTGTGTATAAATGAAAATTCTCTTTTTTTGTTGCTCTGTTTCACGGATTGTGAAGACCAGATTTCAGTATAGAGGCATTTTGATATAGAGTGCCACTTTCTGATACATTCCGGAAATAGTCCGATATTCAGTAAATATGTCTGTACTTTATTACGTGTATGCGTAACAATATTCGTGTAAACAAAACGAGTGAATATGTAATACAGTACACTCCCGATTATCCGCGGAATTGGGTGGCGCGGCCGCCGCGGATAACAAAAATCGCGGATAATCCGAAAAAAGCTAAAAACGGGTATTGCAAAAGAGGAAACAGTCATTCCAACTTTGAAAAATCGTTTTATGTACAATAAAACGTAAAATAAACAGCAGGAAATGTTTAAATACCGCTTAATATTTTAGTATATCACTCAAAACTAACCTAAAATGCATTTTGTTAATGAAAACAGAAAAGTGTTTTGTGCTTACGAGAGTCGTCAAGGATACACAGAAAATTTAATACATATGTATTGTTTTATACTGTAATGTATTATGTAATTATAAAAGCATAACTGTAAAACTACACCTTTTTGGAGAAATCAGTCATTTGTGTTTGCTTCCTGGTTTGGAAGCCCTTTCTCTTGATCCGAGATTGCATTTTTCATAGCATAAGTTTCTCAACCAAATCCGCGTCGTCTTGTTCTTCCAAATAGCTCAGCAGTCCGTCCATTTGTTGCAAAGCCGCTTCGTGAGTCTTCCGCATCTGCACAGTGGGCTCGTCTTCGCCTTCACTTCGCTGTCCTTCATTATCGGTCTCTCATTATCGGTCTGGAGGTAGGAAGTACTTTCCTACCTCCATGGTCTCTCCCCTTGCTTTCTGCACAATTTCGTCATCTGTCAAGCGTTCGAAGCCATGTTCGTTGACGTCACACTCCAACCACTCGTTAATGTTTTCAGCATCGACGTTCTCACCACCCGAAACTGTTTTCACCATATCGGCAAGAGTTGTCGTGGGCGTGTCTACATCTTCATTCTCTTCTTCACAACTCAAAGAGGTTAGGTTGTTGTTGGCTTCAACATTAGGCGTGAGTTTTCTCCATGATTGTATGAGGGTTGACGGTTTCCCTGAGTCCCATGCAGATGCAGTCCAAGATTGTAAAGTGTTTCCGAAACTCTTTCAGATCATAACCTTCTTCAATTTTGGTCATTAGCAGCTTGGTTCCATATGTTCTCTTCATTGTCGCAATGACTCCTTGGTCCATGGGTTGGATTAGCGCAGTAACGTTTGGGGGGGGGGGAACTTTGCAAAAATTTGTCCATCAGAAGACTTTAGCACGTTTGTTGGAGTGAGAAGGTGCGTTGTCGATCAATAGCACAGCTTTTTCGATTTAAGATGTTTACGCACTTGAAGAACAAAGATTTTTTTCGAACCATTCTTGAAAAATGTTTCAGTTCATCCATACTTTTTTTTTTTTTGGTTAAAGTAATCAACGGGCAAATTTTCTATCTTTCAACGGGCCTTTGAAAGATCTCGTTTTTTTTTTTTTTTTTTTTTTTTTTTTTTTTAAACTTTTCAATGACGACAAGTCTAAGTTTATGTCCACCGGCTTTCACTTTCAAATGCTAAAGTGCGAGTGGGAAGACATTTCCACAAAAGTCCCGATTCGTCGGAATTGTAAATTTTTTCAAAAGATAGCTCTTCTTTTAAAACAAATTCTTCAAATTTTCATAGTGGAAATCGTCGCCTGCTTGTTGGTCCTCACTAAGTTTCTCCCCATGAAGTCCAATTTCTCGAATTCCAAGATTAAGACGAGAGAGGGCGGTGGAGCGGACACTGCAAGGGTGAGTAAGAAATCAATTACTCATCAGAGGGGAAGGTTCCGAGAAGGCCTGGGATATTTTTGCTATAAATAAGCACGAAGTTAGCAAATGTAACGTTTCACTCAGTTTTGTGAACATTTTTATTTTCTTTGCTTTACGCTTGAAAAAAAAAAAAAAAAAAAACACTTTGTGCTGCACGCGTGGATAATCGGGAGTCTACTGTATTGTTACTTGATACGTATTGAAACGTGTTTATATTGACCCTAATTTTGTTAGTGCCGTTCCACTGTTATGAAGATGTTTTTGTATGATCAGAACTGTATTCAAAAATCAAACAATCGTGATTCCTGAATACAAGTTTTAGGAAAATCATAAGGTCAACAAAATTATGATATAGTGAAAAAAATGCTGGATATCTATTTCAAGTGCGTTTCGTTTTTGGAAAAACGGGTAATTAAATTAAATCATATTAAAATTTTTAAGCAGGTCAAATTTTGAAAATATTGAAGTATATAAACACTTAGGTTAAAGATTAATTTACTAAAGAGAATATTTTAACAAAAAATAACTGTCATTTAAGAAACAGCTCAATGAAATGTTGAATTTAGGGATATATGAAATACCTAAAATGTTAGACAGATTTCCGAGAGCAAAAATGAAATAAAGCGAGACATTTTTTTTTTCCAAAATCAGAGCAGTCACATCTCTTTCAAATCTGTAATATTCACAACTGAACTTCACCACTGAAAACAATTGAATTAACACGCTTTATATTTCGGTAATAAATATATATAAAGTATTTCTCCCGCCTCCTTAGCGCAGCACACTCGGTGCGTATTCGAGAGGTCCGTGGTTCGAGTTCCGGTTGCTCATTTTTCATGCTTCCTGCTTCGAAATAATCTAATGTCTCTACAGTGGCACCAGCACTAAAAAAGGTTATGGAGGATCATTCTCCACTATCAGGATTTGGCGATTGGGTACCCTAAAGGGGGTGTATACAAGGTATTTCTCCCGTCTTCTTAGCATGCCTTCGTGGTATAGTGGTTAGCACACTAGGCGCGTATTCGAGAGGTTCGTGGCTCGAGTCCCGGCGGGGGCATTGCTCATTTTTCATGTCTCCTGCCTTCGAAATAACATAATGTCTCTACATATACAGTAAAATATCTCATGGTGACCAAATGAAAAGATGTTGCTGTTCTTTGACTAATTTCACTTGTCTGACCTCATCAGAACTAGCTGTAACGTCTAATCACCTATGATGGATGAAGGAAAAAGAGCAGCTGTCTTTTAAATATTTATTTTAAAACTTAATAAGGTTTTCATGAATAATAAAAATTAAATAATAAAAACATTACAGCCATAATACAAAACCGGTTGCTGGATGCGGCTTTACGTCGCTGGCGACACTTTACTCAAGTCTTTCTCTGCATAAAAGCACACACAAAATCCCCTTTCTTTCCTTTTAAGTTAGACGTCTTTGGGGACGCTTCAAAGGGAGTCCTTTACGACATCCTTGAGCTGGTCATTTAGCGGCATAGAAAATGGCAGTTTCGCTCGGAAACTGCCCAGGGCATTTCCTTAACTCACTTCCGCAGATAGTTCTTTACTGACAATTAGTCTCTGGACAAACAGGAAGTTCTCTGATTAACCGAATGTTTATCAGAGGTGCGAATATCGTTACAAAACTCACGAAATTCATCGTGGTAAAGAGTAAAAGATTACGCCTTGATTACGCCTTTGGTCACCATGAGATATTTTACTGAATTTGGCAAAAGTCTTAGGCCCCATATAGGTCACAGTAAGATTTTGCCTGGTTCCACCCCAGTTTTGCGAAAAAGCATCTCGCCTGTCGTTTGACAAGAACCTTGGGCACCACGATTTTGCCCGGTTCCACCCTAATTTTCAGGAAGAACATCTTGGGCCGTGGGGGAGTGGTCTCCGGGTCTGCCACCCCTCTTCCCCTACCACCAAACCATACGAGAGGATTTGTGGCTCGTCATATACTCAGAGTATCCCCCTGCCGCAAAGACACTATGCATTTACAAACATCCATGCCTTCTCCGGAATTCAAACTCGAGTCCTCTGGTAGGATAGTTAGAGTCACTTACTACTATTCTTTAAGACAACACAGGAGATGTAAACCGTTTGAAATTTTTTGTCTTTTAGGTGGTTTTAATGTATCATGTATGGAATTAAAGAACTAAATGTTTAAAATAACAGAATTATGCTTTCATTAAAGTTTTCCTTTACCTCCTTTAAATACCGAAATTATCTTGTCCTGCACTGGATTTGAAAATATCTAGTCACAATGAACTAAAAATAATTCCTTAGAGAAACCTCTTTCACCATTGCGTCACTATTAGAAAAATATCCCGACGATCATGAATGTAATTCGTCTCGATATCAGTGTACAGAGAAAAACAGAAAATATCTGAATGTGATGTATATCATCACAGCAATTTCAGTAAAACGCACGAAAAATTCTTTTGAAGTTGAACGTAACCACACGAAATGTTAGCCAGCGTAATAGGGAAAAAAAAAAAAAAAAAAAAAAAAGACAGAAAACAAAATGGTGGAGGAAAGCGGTAAGTTAGCTCATAGAGATTGCAAATTCTGAAGATGCGGGTATTTTAATTTCTACTGTAATTCTTTTAAAATTTATAAATGAAATGCCCATTAACCTTGCTTTGGTTGCGTTGCTAAATAATTTGGAAATTTTAATAATAAAATAGAATTTTTTTTTCTGTTTTGCTGCAGTAAACTATTCTTCCACCTAGGATAGCAAAAAGTGAAATGAAATCTCCTATCACATTTTGTGAGATTTACACGTTGAGGATATTTTTTACGTTCTACAAGCCTGCTAAAGATATATTTAGAAGTATTCTTTATTTATATTTCATTTTGAGCGTTAACAGAATATTCTGTTATTTCTAAAGGAGATTTTCTACTTTTTCTGAGGAAAATACATCGTTGTGCATCTCATTTATTATTCAGCATACAGCCATGGCACATACTTTCCTCAAAATTTTTAACAAATGCAGAAATTTCGAAACTCGGAAAAATATGCGCAAGGATAGTATTCTTTAAGGTATTTCTTCCAAAATAGGGCACATATTGCAGATGTGAATCTTTGGAAACTTAAGCTGAAGAGAAACTCTAAAAAAAGGAAGAAGTAAATAAATAAATAAATAACAAGTACTTTTGCTTATGCTGCCTAGATGCAGAAGCTTTTGATTTAAACTTTGACTCATTTTTTTTTTTTTTTTTTTTTTTTTTTTTTTGGAGGAGTTGATTTTTCCTTTGTAAGGTTTCCAGAGGTATACTGAATGAACATTTGTACAAAAAATGAGTGCTTTTAATTATTAAATGCAAACATAAAAGATGCTGTAGAGTTCTTTCTGTGTTTTGGAAGTATACTATTTGCTAACTTCTGAAGAGATTGTTGTTTAATGCCATTTTCAGGTGAAGAAGTAGACATTGCCGGCCTTATTATGCGCTTCCGCTGCTTAAGCTTTAATAGACTTTACTTTGGTTTAGAGTAATTTAAAAGAAAATTGTAATTTCATTTCTGTTTCTTTTTATAAGATAACTGAAAATTAAGCAAGTTGATATTATAAGGTATTTTCTCTCCGCTTTCAGCATGCCTTTGTGGTGTTACTGTAGCACACTTGGTGGATATTCGAGATGTCCAGTTTCAAGCCCCGGCGAGGGCATTGCTCATTTTTCCTCTACTCCTGCTTCAAAAAAAGCCTAAGTGACTCTACAATATAATATTGCTTTACTACTTTTTGGAACTTATGTACGTCATTAAATTGGATAGAAAATACTTTTCGCTTAAACTTTTAACTGATTTTACCTAAATATTTTATCAGATTATTTATGAAATATGAAGCAGACTATAATGGAAGCTGATAAATGAAGATCGAGGAAAACATAAGCATCAATGTGGTGAAAACATTACTTGAAAAAACCAACAGTGAAAAGTACACATCAAAACATTTCACTCAAAAATCACGTAACAGACTCAAAAATAGGAGGGGGGAAGTTCTATATCTTACGTTTTACATTGTGGCCAGAAGGGTTCCTTTAGACTGAACTAAATGTGTGCAATAGTGTAAGGTGATAAGTTATTTAAAACCTCCCATCTTGACCCACTGACGACAGCATTGCTCCTCACACGAAATTGAATGTGATTGCCACGCTACTGCTACATGACTGCCCGGGAAAGAGAATAAAGTCTGCACGTTGACCAATTTATTGTTTCTCCTTTTTGTACTTATAAACAATGACAGATAACAGCGACTTTAGTTTGGAGAAAAAAAGAAGTGTGTGGGTCCATGAACGGAAGTACAACAACGAAAATATGAGACAGGTGATGGATAGGTTTCGTGAACTGTTCGATGAGCCACCAGGTCGTCAGACTTTGATAATGTAGGACAACAAAGCTTTTTCCCTGGGAAGTGTTTTGGATCCATCTGCTCTGGTCGTCCATCAACCCGATGCGAAACATGTGCTGAAGTTAGTACGTCAGTAATGAGTTCACTCTGCAAGTCGACCAGAAAAGCGTGTTGCAGAACTTGGAATTAAAATAAACACAACGCATTTCCATGGCTGCATGTGCGTTTTTAGGTTTTCTTCGTGCATTACGTAAATAGGAGACATTCTCTCTTAGAAAGTCCTCTACGAAGACATCCCTCCCCTTAGGAAGATAGCTCTCGAGTTCTTTGCCGTTATATAAAAAAAAAAAGCAGACCAAACCAATCTCTGACATAAAATGACCAAATGTCTATTTACGCTATATTACTGTGAAAGAATTCCGTAAAATATATGGCTTAAGTTTATGTCAATATTTGCTGCATCAGCTTCAAATTAATCCTTTCCAACTGCAATGCGCATGTGCCAAAGTTTTTTTACAATCCTCGAAACATATTTCAGTGTCATTCTTGGGATTTCAAGACTTTCAAAGAAGCTTGTTTTATTGCGCCAATAAACTCAAAACGGTGATCAAGAAGCGACAGTTTTAGTCTAGGAATTAAGAAAAAGTGACATGTTGTCATATCTGATGAATACGGAGCTTGCGGAATCGTATTTATTGAATTTTTCGCCAACAACAAGGGCACTATGGGCAGGTGCGTTATCGAGGAAAAGATCAGCAAAATCGATGAATTGTCTCGCCACAATTTGGGTCTTTTTCGACGAATTGCTTCACGTAAATTTTAGGAACCACTCAACTAATATTTTTAATTAACAATCTCGAATTTGTATATATTCATGATGCGGCAGCTTTATCGAAGAAAACCATATCAATATAATATCTCGATTTTTGACAACAATCCTTCCAATCTTGCTTCACTTTCTGAACGCCATTCACTTAAATGCTAAGCTGGTTCTGTATCAGAAGCATAGATTTGTATTTCATTACCGGTAATAATGCGTTATAAAAAGGACTCACATTCAGAAAGTATCTTCTGAATTACTTAAACTCGTTGTTGATTTAAGAAAATATTCAACCTTTTAAAAACAACTGGAGAAGCTATGTGTTGCAAACCGGCATGATCATCCAAAACTGCTTGGCAGAATCCATATGATAGAAGAACTTGTCCATATAACATCCCTAATTGTTATACGACGACGGCTAAGAAAGGGACATCTGTTTTGATCAGCGATTATAATCTCTTTATGTCTTAAATCATCATTTTTAATAAATACTGGATGCGGGGCGTTCGGTGGTACTGCACTATGTACTATATATAGGTCTAGATCATTTGGAAAGTTTCAGTTGCCCATTTTCTCAACCTTTCTCTCTAAATTCTTATAAACTTGTATTTTTTAAGAGTTAGTATGGGAAGGCACTACCAGTTGATCCATGGTACATCGCTGTTGGCCGCCATACTTTTTTACCTATACACGTACCATCTGTCTTGATCAGCGTGTTGCACGTTAGTTGAAGTTAGTGATCTGCCAGAGCCTGTTTCATCTAAGGTGAATGCTTTGCTTACCTTAAATATCTTGTACTAAGTATAAACTCTTCTTTTTTTTAAAAAAAGTATTGTCCTGAAAGCCATTTTGTAATATTTCAAACATTTTTGTTGCAGCAATTCCATTATGAAACCAACATTTAATGCATGTTTTCTCAGTTTCATTGGCTGTTTTGGGAAAATATCTAAAGGTAAAATTCTTAATTCATGATAAACAATTTTATTTGTAGATGGTAAAAGGAAATGGAATACAAATTGCTGTTAGTTGTCGACCAACGTTTTAACAACTTCTGAAAATTGCTTGCTAACGATTTCTTGTATATGTTTCATGTTAAATTAATACTTCCAGATATGTTTTGATTACAGTAATATAACATAACTGCAAAAAATACATAGCTTCCTCGTTGTTTGTCATCCTATCCTTTACCCAAGTGAAATCATACATAACTTTTTTAAATAAATTTATCTTTAAAAAGAATGAAGCTTAAGTTTCATTTTCAGAAGTTTAATATCTGAGAGGAAATATTGTTAAAGTTCATACTACATGAAGAAGTCAGCACTGTAATATCTTCGAATGTCATCAGTTTCAGAATAAGGCCATTATATTAAGAAAGAAACTCAAGATTCAATGCAATTTCAGCGTACAAAAGGGCACTAACTATATAAAAGAAAAGATGCGATGATTAAATTTCCTAACACAATGACTATCTGCTTTTTTGTTATATGGAAAGGAAACTAGGATATTAACGGAGAAGAAAGAAAACAAAATGGCATCGGAGATGAGATTTTTGAGAAGCATAAAAGGATATACCGTATTAGATAAAACACAGAAAAAGAACTAAAGGCAATACCAGTGGCAGGAAGAAAAAAATGAGCTGCTATACAGAACAAAATGAAAGAAATAGTTTGCTAGAACAGGCAACAAAGGGTACTGACAATACTCAAGTTGCACAAAACGAAGTGAAGCAAGATAATGGAAAGTTCTGAAAAGATAATTTCATGATAAAAGAGATATATTGCTATTAGCTATTACTACATAGATGTTAAAGAAAACGAATTTATTACGTATAGATAACGTAATTCATGTATTTAGTTAAACGGGGTGTAAAATTTTAAGTGCCGTAGAACTCTAAACATCTGGATTAACTAGTACTAAACTCATCCAGATATTGTTGTTTCCAGCAGACCAAATATCCGTTTACTGAAATGAGAATTTATTTTTCGTTTATTGCATTTTATTATTTTAATAGCGGGCAAGGCCGCTAGATGAGCGAGTTTCAACCAAAGCAAAATAATATAATTTATAAGTTCTATAAGCCAAATATGAAGAGAAAATATATAAAAACATTTCAGTATGAATGAAATCAGTTCATTCTTTCGAAGCAACAACCAATTCGTAAATAATTTTTTTGTTGCCAAACCAGAAAACAAAAATTCTGAACACTTCAGATTAATATGTATACGTATGAAGTCACGATTAAAATTTAATCTGAATAACAACTTTTTCTCAATATCAATAAAAGAATTAGCGTGGCAATAACATATCGTGTCAGTTATCCTAACCTGAAACAAAAAAGTTCCCAACAACGGCTATTTATTCAAATTGTTGACATTAACCGAAACATTTTGATATGAAATGACGTCATATGTAATCGCGCGCTTTTTTCAATGTCAGAATATGACCTTGTATAATAATAATGTGTTTAATGTTTGGTAATGCTATTTTTATTTCAAATTTTGTAAACTTGGAAAATTTTTATTAACAAACTCTACGATTCAAAAACGAGCAGTGACAACGCTTTTCGAAATATAGCCAAGGAGGTTAGAATAGAAGCAGGAAGGGTTCACGGTTTCCTCCTCTATCGGGGAATGAAACTCCGCCGAACAAGCGGCGTCCATGTTTGTGACTTCAAAACATTGCATTACGGCAGTGACATGTACGTGTTTCTAACCTCTTCCGTGCGTTTATTTTCCAGTAAAAATATGTTAAATTTATAATGAAATCCCTCGCTATTGTTGAATTTTTGTTTTAAAGTAATAAAGATGATATCCATAATTTACTATGTACAGCAAATTATTAAGAAATAATTCGAAATCTAAATGCATGCTCATAACATTAAAGCCTTTAAAAAATGATGTTTCTGCATATTTCACGAACTTGCTTAGGTTAGAAAATAAATCTTAATAAAATAAAACAGATTTATGTGAATTCATTGATTTCAGTTTATGCGCATTTCATATTTATTAATCTCAAAGAAACTGCCTTTAATTAAGTTGAATTACAGAAATACACCTATATAAGTTTTTGGATACATCTTTCCACATGTTCAATTGTGTAAATATTTTACTTAATTTTATCACTATACTGCCCAGAAATTTGTAAGTTTATGCAAAAAATTTTTAATAACAGAACAGTTTATCTTAACTTAAAAAAATGAATAATAATTAATATATAAAGAAAAGCATTGCTTTATTTAACACCTTTACAATTAATAAAAATAGTAACAATTGATTTCTTACTTTTCATGAAAGTTATAAAACGAATTAACTAAAACGTTCAAATTATACAATTTAAATCCTACCATATAGCATTGTATCTTAAGGAACGAAGATACCAGCTATAAACAGAAACATTAGAATGTATTTAATATATTTTGATTATAGTTATATTAAATAACCTATTTTAAGTTCTTTTTTTTCACATCTGGAAAGAAAACCACATGACATTGTGATATTTTTTGACATAGTTGTCATATTACATAAAAAAAGAAAATTAATACTTACGTGTGAAAAATAATGCCCGGAATTTTTTTCGAGAATCTATTTGTGCATCCATATGCAATACAAGCTGACATGCTTCAAAAAGAAAAGAAAAAAATGTTGCAATGACAGACTTCCTTGCACAAGTCACGGTGATAACAGGAAGATGGCCGGCAAGCTTCACCGTTTGAATTGAACCTTCCCTCCTTCTATTCTAACCTCCTTGAATATAGCAGATTTTTATCTCAGCTCGCGATACTGTTGCCACTCAGAAAAATGAGAGTGAAAATTACCGCTTTCATGGTTATCTCTAGCTCTTTCAGGGTAATCTCAGCTGATTAAGTTCTTACGAACATGAGAAGGGTCGAAATGGCTTCCACGAAATTTTAAAATCCAGTGGTACCTTTCTCGAAACTCAACTCCCCGCCGTTCCGGAGGAGATAGTGCCACAAACAAACGCACAGACTTTCACATATTTTAATAGTATAGATTTTATCGTATTTTTTTAACCTCAACAAAATGCATATACATTCAAAAATCAAAATATTTTCTGTTCCGTAAAACAAAATACAAAGCTTTTGTGATAGACAGTCCCGCGTGCTGGAGATAAACATATTTGATTCCATACAGTATGTTGCCACTGCTCGCTTTGAAATTCTTGAGTTTCTTAATAGAATTAAGAACATTAGTTATTTTAAGCATTTCCGTTGATGAAATAGGAAGCGCCATCTCTATAATTAAATCTATAATTCGTCTATAATATATAATCTGATCTATTAACCTATAATGTGATCTATTAATCTATAATGTGATCTATTAATTTATAATCTGAAGTACTGTAGTTAATGAAATATGTTTCTAATGCTAATATGTGTGTTTACAAATATCGTTAATTTTCTTTGTTAGTTTTGTATTTATTACTCTTATTCAAGTAATTAGCCTGCTTAGTGGATATTATTTACAATTGTTTAATAATTATATTTATCCCTGTTTTGTTTTACGTTTTACGATCTTTGGCTATAGTTTGACATTAAAAGTAGAGTTTAGCAGTAACCCTTCAGTTTTTTTAAAGGGAAGAGCTAAATATTGCTTGTACTTGCTTGAATCCAACTTAAGCTGTATTTTTCTGATGATGGTCGACGGAAAAACAAAATAGATATCCATACACACACACACAGGGGGAAAAACAGAAAAGGAAGAATTAAAATGAAAACTACACTGGAATTAAGGAAAAATCACAAAAATCACGATAACTGAAAATGTTACATCTAGAATTTTATGAAACTAATACACAACATACAACACATAGTAAGGTATCAAGTACCATAAAAAGAAATTACCAGACAAATATGGTAGTATAGAAATTAGCACATGTATAAAATGAACAAATCGAAGGTGTCAGTTTGCTATAGGAAAAGTACCTTCAATATGGAATATGATCGCCTCTAGAAGCAATACAGCACATACAGCGATGTGTGATGTTTTCAGTTATGCGGTCTATCAGTTCCATAGGAAGCGAGAGCCATTGCTCTTGCAAAACAGTTGCAAGCGCGACAAGAATTTGAGGGGGCGGATTGAGAGCAGCTAGACTTCTCCCTAAAGCATCCCAAACGTGCTCGATAGGATTCAAGTCCGAGGATCGAGCTGGCCACTCCATGCGCATGATTGTTTCCTGTTGAAGATAATCATCTACGATACGAGCCCTGTGTGGTATTGCGTTGTCGTCCTGTAACAGGAAAGCATCACCTATTGCCTCGGCATATGGGCGCACATAAACTTCAAGGATGTCATCTCATCTCTATAAATCTGAGCAGTCACGGTTCCCCTTGAAAAGACATGGAGGTCTGTGCTTCCACTAAAGAGATGCCACCCCAAACACAGACACTGCCCCTTTCGTATGCATCCCTTTCACGGATGTTTGACGGATGATAACGGGTTCTAGGTTCCCTCCATATCAAATAACGCCTACTATCGGTTTCCAGTCTAAACTTGGACTCATCCGTAAAGAGAACCGCCCTCCATTGATCAGGCGTCCAGTGGACATGCTGCGTGCCCACTGAAAACGGTCCCTCCTATGGCGTGGCGTGAGCGGTACACAAATGGCTGGTCGCCTGGCATACAGACCACCTTCGTGAAGCCTTCTACGCACAGCTGACGTTGACATGAACCTTCCGGTGGCTGCAGCAGGGGACGATCTAAGAAGAGTCGGAGTAGCGGTTCTATTCCTGCGTGCACATAGTGTCAAATATCGGTCCTCGGCGCTCGTCGTAGCAGTTGGACGTCCTTGGCTGAACCTCCTAGATGCTGAATCTGTGGTTTGAAATTGCCTCCAAAGTCTATGAACCACAGAAGGACTCACATTTAGCCATCTGGCCACTTCTGTTTGACTTGTCCTTCCTCTAGTCTCCCAAAGTCTCTCCATCGCAGTTCCGCAGGCAAATGATGCCTAGTGGTCATTGTTACGAATTGGCTATCTCAGATTTCTGATGTCACTGTCACAGTGAAATATGTGAGCTTGCTCTCAAACATGGACTTTTATGCTCCTCGCAGATGACGTATTCCGAGTGCAGCGCCATTAATTTGCATATTGGAGTTTTACTCAGCTACTCTTACTTGGCAACATATTCAAATTTTACACGGTTTGGCTTATTTTTGAGGGAGTTATCGCTATTTTTGTGATTTTTCCTTAATTTATGATAACAAGTGTGTAGTTAATTAAGTAAACCTTGAATTCACGAGATTTAAAGTATATATCCGAGACACCGGGATATTTTTATTAACAATTAAACTCTTCCATTGAAAATGAAATGAAAACAATATCTAGCTTACTGTATATGTCAGTCATTTCCTTTCATACCGACAAGTCTTCAAATGAACTTTAGCACTGAACGCAAAAAACTCACAGTGATATTAATTAACTGCTTTTCTCCAAGTCAAACCTCACTAAACTCCTATTTTTTATTCCAGCTAAATTTTAATGTATTTAAAAGTGAATGATTTGAAGCTAAAGGGAAAAAAATCTGATGTGGACATCACATAACTTCCTTGTATGGCCTATTAAATTATACACATTTTTCACTGAATTTCATTTAAAGTTATTTTCTTGAATTTCATTAGAGATATATTTTTCATTCAATTGATTCAGTTATCCCTTCGCCGCAAAGCAAAATTACATAAAATGTCAAAATCTTCATTAAAAATTGCAAAATATAGAAAAACATAAAACACCAAATAGAGTTAAAACAGTTTAAGAAAATTTTTTTTACAATTAAAATTAGAGTTTTTGCGTTAAAACAAGCAATTCGGGCAGCGGGCAAGAAAGCAGATTTTTCGTTGCACAAACTGAAAGTTTACTTTTGATCTCACTCGGCAAAAAGACATTGAAGTTTGTGCGCAAACTGACTTAATTCATTATTCTACTATTTCAAATGTTAATAAGTGGCGGCTTCGTTAGGCTTAACTCATCATTTGAACTTTTAAATTGTTGGTAATTCTACAATTATTGCACGCAGATTAATAAAGGCATAAAATCACATGGTTCAATCACTTTTAAAGCAAAACGTGCACATTTTACCAACATATAAGAATACTAGTTTTGAGTGTATTACACGTTCCGCCTTGTTAGGTGCTGGTACTACGCGGTCAAGCCACCTCCAGAATAGGCCCAGAGGTTCAACCTATGTCCATGCACCTTGAAGAGGATTCACACCAGCCGCCATACGGCGACGCTGGTCGTCTATTTGCTACCTACCCGCTTGGACAGTCGCTCGGGCTGTTCGTCGCAGGTGACAGATGACGGAGAACAGGGGCGCCTGGGCGTCTACCAGAGGTAAGCAGGTGTATGCCCCTCATCCTCCACTATCCAGCGCTTTATTTTTATTTTTTTTAAGGTTTTTATGCATGAATAATATAATATTATTTAGTCATATAACTTAAATCGATACTTAGTATTTTACATCTTAACTTTTGCATTTTAACTGTATACGCACCAGCATTATGCTTTAATAATCCTGTTTGATTATATACTGTATCATGCATATGTAGGAAATTGTATGGTTTATTTATATTGTACGATATCGTAAGTGCTGTAAAGTATGACCTGTAGTCCCACTAGTCTCTAGATAAGGGTGGACGTGGTGCTATTACCAATTAACCATAACGGTAAAGGGATGGTGCCCACGTCCTCCGTCACTAAACTAAACTAAACTATCCAGCGCTTCTCGAAGAATTAAAGGAGTTGGGTGAGAAACATGGCCTTACAGGGAATAGGTAGCTACAAATTTTGGAACAGAGGGTGCAAGAAAAATATTGCAATGCAAGTAAATATAGCAGAGAACTTAAACCATAAAGTAATACAATAAATAACTAGAGCAATATAAAGTACATAAGTAAAAAATACGTAAAAAAATAAATAGTGGAATGGGAAAGAGACAGCTCAGCGATAGAAAGTCTTATATGTCCTTGCAAATGTCCTGTCCCAGGGCTGCAATAGGGATCTCTGACATATCTCAGGCACAGTCACACGATTTTGTGTAATAAAGCGTCTGTGAGTGCCCACATCGCTGAAGCACTGACGTGGGTGAGTGGCAATGGTGAGAGGGCATTGATAGACGTAGTAGTCTGGGGTGCCTTCTGCTCCGCAAACGCAGGTTGCAGTTTCGGAAATGCCAAAGAAAAGGCAAGGTTGCCCATCGCAGAAGGACATTACTCAGCAAACTTCTGGACAGTTGAATTAGATACGTTCGTTGAAATATGATAATCCGAAATTTTTCGAGATTACAATACTTCGTACAAGGAAGTAAAAAGAACGCAGAGGATAAAACAACTTAAAAATAAATTAATAACAAAACGTTAAAAGTCTAAATCTTGAAAGGTATCACAGTACATCTTTTTCTTACATTTTTCTTACATTTCATTTATTTATTTATTATTATTATTATTTTGTACATCCTTTCTGTATATTTTTTTATATTACGGGAGATAGCATTTGAAACCAAAATTATTTACTCGCAACTGATCAATCTGAAATAGGATTTAGAAATATATCATATTTATAAATTTTTTTTGGAAATGCTAAGATATTTTTATGTTGCTTAAATGCTTCAAAAATATTCCGCTTTGAAACTAACTTCATAAGTTTAGGTTTTTCTGTTATGTATATAACTATTTAACGATTGCGAAAAACCATTTTATGAAAAAGAACAAGTGGTACCGATCTGGCTTGTTACTGCCAAAATATAAAAGCTTACTGCATAGTAAAAGAACTACTGGGTTATTTTCTGGATGGTAGCCGAAATTTCACTTTTTTTTTTTTTTTTTTTTTTTTTTTTTTTCATTTCGGTTAGTAGAAAATTTTCCAGCGTCTTGTTTACTGTCAGTACTTTTCCGCTTTACTTTCAACATCAAGCCAGTTTCGCAATATCAAAACTTCGAAACTTTTCTAGAACTCAAGTTTTTTTTTTTTTTTTTCAACTGAAAGATGAAAAAAAATCGAAGTTCGCTCAAAAAACTGGATGCAAATCGCATATATCTTCTTTTCAAATCCTACCTTTTTATTTTATTTTTAAGAATATTTTACGTGGAGAATTTATCCGAAGACAATTAAGCATTTCAAAATATATGGACGGATGACACGTCCCAACACTAATTACGTTTAGATATGTCATTTAAATGCAGCGCGAATTTCTGTAATTACTACTATGGAATTTTAGATTTTTCTGAATGTGACAAGTTTAATACTTTCGATAATTTCGAAATTTTTCATTTCTATTTTATTCATCAAAATACTTTTATATTCAATTGCAATTTCTTCTAAAGTAAATTTGCTTTAGAATTTTCGGAAATATGCATGCAGAGTAAATATATTAAAAAATTCATGCTAGAAGACTGAACTTATAATTGCTCTAAATTCTACACTCTCGGGACAACGAATTATGAGAAAATGGCGTTTTCGGAAATACATAAAGTCGTTCTCCATTGCCTTCATTGCCAATTTCGACAAATAATGTCGATGCCAAAACGTATCCTACATATAAAAGCTTTTTAGTGAAGAAAATATGTATATGTATAGTATTCAAATAATACTAATATAGACTAATTAAATGGCAATCTTGATCTAAAACAATGGTGTTGAATGCGTTTCCGGAATTTCATTAATTTATAAATGTAAATTTAATTTAAAAATGAGTGGTTTACCTCCTTGTTATCTAAGTTTTGCTTCATTTGTGGCATCTTTCAGAAATATTATTTTAAATCTTGACCGCAAAAAATTTCGTAACATTATAAGTAATTTCCAGGCCGTGGATGTTTCATGAATTTTCACTATTTATCCAACGAAAAAAATTACCTTCCCTCCACTAACACACACAAAATTTACTTTAGGAGCCGCCCAATAGCACTCAAGGTTAATATGTACACATGTAATTCTTCTGTAAATTCCCATCTGTACTTATAGCGCCCTTGCATGGGAGGTATGTACGCCCTCGATGACGAGAATCCCGGGGGTGCTTTTTTAAGTAGGACTGACCTCTGGATGAATCCCGGTGCGAGACTCCTGTGTGGTTCCACTCAAAATCGAACCACGATCCTCTGAAATACCGGCTCAGTGTGCTGACCACTACACCACGACGGCACGCTAGGAAGGTGGGAAAAATACCTTATAACCTCAAGAAGGTGCTTGAAATGCGAAGGTTAATGTACTATTTTTAATACAAAGTCTAATAACTATGTATAACATGCTGCGATAAATTTATGAAATTTCGGTGCAAAATACAGAAAAAATACATAAAAATAATAAAAAATTGCACGTAAATACATGAAAAATTTCAAAATACAGAAAAACCTAAAATACCAAACGCAATCAAAAACAGTTTAAAAAACAATAAAAATATAAATAAAAGTTTAAAATAAAGGTTCTACCTTAAAACCAATAACTCTGTCAACGAGCAGGAAGACAAAATTTTAGGTGCACAGAATTGAAAGCTAACTTTCGTCTCAAAAAAACACGCTGAAGTGGTGCACAAACTGACTTAATTCACTATTTTTCTAAGAGGTTCAATGTAAACAAATGGTGGCCTCGTTAGGCGTAGCATCACTTTTAAATTGTTTGTAGTTTTACAATTATTTCATGCACATTAATTAAAGGCATAGAAACCTTAACGGAACATAAGAAACACTTAATTCAATCATTTTTAAAGCAAAAAGCGCACAATTTACCAACATATAAGAAGAAAAGAATAGAGCTCACGGAGAAGGAATTTTTATTAATTATTATTAATATATTTTTTATTATTATTAATCGAATATGAGGTTATTTATTTATTATTCAATATTTTTATGTTTTATTTAATCATTATAAGTAAAAAATATGAGATTTTTAATTTATACTGAATATGGGTTTGTTTTTCTTTTGTAATTATTATTTTTTGCGGTGAAATAAGAGAAAAAGCTGCAAACGCTTTTTACAAATAAAACTTTTTTTGGCTGAGACGGGAGGGGGGAAATACCTATTATAAATGTTTTATAAGTTTAAAAAATTATTGCATTTTTTAAAAACTAATGCTTGAATATTTTGATTGCTTTGTCAATAAAATTTTGCATACTTTTATTTATTTTTTTATTTTGTGTATTTTCAGATTTTAGTAAGCTAATCCTTAATTTCAGTGCATGTCTAACTGTATTTGAACGACAAATAAATTTATGTTAATGAGATATATAGTGATTTTTTAGAGAGGATAATAAACACATAAAATACAGAAGCATTTACAGTGATATTTTTTTTAGAGTAATAATACTTAATAAAGAGTATATTACTTAATAAAGAGTATATTACTTAATAAAGAGTAATAATACTTAATAAAGACTTAATAAAGAGTATATTAATCTGAAATGTAAGTTTTTTTTTTTTTTTTTTTTTTTCTGATTTCTTTCTATTCAAAAACAATTATAGGATTATTTTTCTGGAACCGAATAAAAAGGAATTATTTACTTTTACAACTAGATTTGTCCTTTGTTTTTAGAAAGGAAAATAGACGAATGCCCAGTTAACAAAAACAAAAGTATCACAAAAGTATAAAAAATAAGTACATAATCTAGCAGATTTTATTTCACGCGTTCTGAAGAAAAATTCAAAATAATAAAACCCAGAATGCAATTACAAAAGTATAAAATTTCTGAGATTTCATGCTCTTATGAAGCAGGATATTCGGTTGGAGCTGCTTCATAAGAACATGAAGCTACGTTGTCGTGAACAACGTAGCTAAATAAAAATGAGGCATTTGGTTGAAATAACGACAATATAAATCAGATATAAGTAGTTATAAAGAGAAATAACCTCTCAGAGGAGAAAGTTTCCTTTAAAATAATTCAATTCAATTATTTCTTTGTTAGTATAGTTTTTAAGAATTGTGAAATGCATAGAATTATTTTTACCTACAATGTAAATATAGAACTTTACAATAAAAGTATTGTAAACACAATTTTTTTTAGTCCAAAGTGGCAATTTGCTCAGAAGAACTATTAATTTCGTTTTGGCATTTTGTGTTGGTTCACTATAAATGTCGGTTCACTTTTTAAATTGTTGCCACCAAATATTAGAACCCAGTATTATACCGGGTGGCCATAATTAAACTGACAGTACTCACAGTGTTCTGTAGCGCGATCTATTTGCGAGAATGACGCCACTTTTTGTAGGAAGATTAAACAAGACGGGGGACGAAGGATTCGGCGAAAAAAAAATTAGTTCTAAAATTCACCGCTAGGGGAATATTTGGCGCTGTGTAATAGAAAATAGAATGTTAACAAATGCAAATTAATACGGAATAAAATTACCTTTTATTATGGATATGCCTTATGGAATATGGATATGCCTTACAGTACGGTATGGAAAATCTTACGAAAAATTATCAACTTCTATCCATACAAGATCAGCCGTGTACAGGAGTTACTGTACCCCGACCATGATAAGCGATTGACTTTTGCTCTCACCTTTCTTGCCAGAATGGAGATGGATGATGCTTGGCCGTGATGGATGATCTTATGGGAAGACGAGGCCCACTTTTACCTGAATGGAACTATGAATACCCAGAACTGCCGAACTTGGGATGACAAATCACCACATGCAGTCACAGCAATTCCCTTACATTCACCAAAGGTAACTGTTTGGTGTGGGTTCACAGCGGAATTTATCGTTCTATTAGATAATACCATTCTTCTATGAGATATGTACCATTTTTCTATGAGAACATTACCCCCGACAGGACCGGAAACCTGTTCTGTTACCGGAGAGAAATATCGCCACGTGTTGAACAGCTTTATTATTCCGGCACTTCAGCAAAGACAATGCCTGGGGGAAATCATTTTCATGCGAGATGGAGCCCCTCCACACGTTGCTGTACGGGTGCAACAGATGCTACGACAGAAATTCACAACAGAAAGAGTCATTAGCCACTACTTTCCAACTGCATGGCCACCTTGATCGCCTGATCTTACCCCATGCGACTTCTGGCTATGGGATTACCTTAAGTCCAAGGTCTATCAAGGAGTGGTCCAGGACCTGGCTACGTTGAAGGATAACATATCACGGACTGTACGGGAGATTCCTGCAGGCATGTTACTTTCTGCTGTTGTGCGTACTGTGCACAGAATGCAATATGTGCTCCACAACAGAAGCAGCCACATTGAACCTCATTTTAATGCAAAATAAAAGGTAATTTCCGTATTGATTTCCATTTGTTAACACTATTTTCTATTACACAGCGCCAAATATTCCCCTAGCGGTGACTTTTGGAACTAACTTTTTTTTTTTCGCGGAATCCTTCGTCCCCCGTCTTGTTTAATCTTCCTACAAAATGTGGCGTCATTCTCGCAAATAGATCGCGCTACAGAACACTGTGAGCACTGTCAGTTTAATTATGGCCACCCGTTATTTTAAAATAATTAAATAATGAAGAATGTGCATAAACCTATGTATGTTTCTCGCATTGTGATAAAACATCGGTACCTAGAGCCATCCAATTTTGAATAACGTACTGAGAATAGAGGCATCTGGAAGCTCAAATTTGGAATTTGGAATGTGTTTATTATCTTTCATATTTTGTAAAACTTTAACGAATTTTTTATTAATAAACTTAACGATTTCAAAGCGAGCATTGGCAACACTATACGAAAACACACACACACACAAAAAAAAACTTTTTTATCTCCAGCGAGCGAGACTGTGTATCGGAAATTCTAAAGATAAGGTCATTTTAAAATTATTTTGCGATATTGCTGTTGAACTGAATTTTATGGTTTAAGTGATAAGAAACTGAATTTTAATAACTAAAGAACACACAAAACGTTACAGAAACGCCCCTTTGGGCATTACGTAAAATCTGAAAGCTTTCAGATTTCATTTTTTTTATTTTTATTATTATTTTTGCTTTTGGTATCTGTTACGTATCGTCTTTATGTCATTTTTTGCGGTTCGTGTTAATAAAAGACAAACGATTCGATACGAAGTACGCAATACATGGCGTTAGAACGTCTCATCTTAATTATGATAAAATATCTTAACGATTTTCTAGTTACAGCAGTTATACATATTACTAAAATACTAAAAAAGTATGGTTTCGTAATTCAGAAACTATAATAGCTTCATAAAATTTATTTTAACAAAATTAACACTTTAAAGTTCTGGAATTTTCCACAAAAATACTCGTATAGCTCTTCTCAGTATCGCAGAGCATAATCTGTAGTTTAACTTTGAATTACTAAGAACGTTAAACACAACGCAATGCAAAGCATTTCTAAAAGCCGAAGCTCTCACGGATATCTTAATACTCCCAACTCACGCTGAGCTAGCAGCTACTACTCAGGAACTGATACTCTCCACGTAACCTTGTAGAGATATTAGGATTTTTGGAAGCAAGAAAGATAAAAAATGAACAACGTCTTCGTCGGGAATCGAACGACGGACCTCTGGAACACGCGCCACGAAGCGTGCACCACGAAGGCATGCTAAGAAAGGGGGAGAAATACCTTATATACTCCCCCTTTTAAAGGGCGAATAGGGTTTTAGAGGACTCAATCGCCAAATCAAATCCTGGGTGTGGAGAGTGAGTGAATGTACCGCGATGATGGCTTCCGACCACGGACATGAACCAAACGGAATTATATACCATCACGGCGGGAAAGACTCCAAAGTAACAAGGTTGAATATTACATTCTAATAAGAGTTTTTACATATTGATAACTGCAAGGCACTAAGCGTTATTCTGGTTATCTGCTTTAAGTTCTGAACATTTGAAATATTATCCACGGTTGTTTCTGCTTAGGCAGTGTCTTGAGATTTTCTCTATTTTATCAAGGACTACTCTGTTTTTGAGTGTGTTAGACGTCCACATTGCCCAGGCACAGTCCGCTGGTTTCTTCAAGTGCCAGGTTCTTGTATGTACACAATGGAAGTAATAATGGTCCGTGTCGCCTTCCTCTCAGCATTCGCAGAAAGGAGTTTCCCTAAGTCTAATCATCATCCCCCACCCTTTTAGTTCGGGTGCCACTGTAGGGACATTAGGATTTTTGGAAGCAGGAAAGGTGAAAAATGAGCAAAGCCTTCGTCGGAAATCGAACCACGGACCTCTGGAATACGCGCCCAGCGTGCAGACCGCCACACCACGAAGGCATGCTAAGAAGGCGGGAGAAATACCTTATATCCTTATATTGTTTTCTTCCGGCCGCCTAAAGATTTCTAGTACCATATGCTTCTCCAAATTACTGAACGGCATATGAAGGTTTGGATTCGGTTACAGGTACATATAGAATCAATTACAATACCCATTACAGTTACACAAGGAAAGGGCCTAAATGTGGCCATATTGTCCCCAAGTTTAGTGACTTTCGGCGATAAAATTTAGTTGTCAAAAACCATCGCCACCATGACGATATCTCGCCAATTTAGCTAGATAGCTATTTACTCAATGTTTAATAGACTTGCTCTTGTATTTTTACTTTTTCCGCAAAGCTTCGCTTCTTTAAATTTACATGTTACGTTATACAAAAAAAAAAAAAAAAAAAAAAAAAAAAAAAAAAACTGCAGTTTCATATATGATTTCATCAAAATTATTTACACATGTACAAAATTCGTAACAGTATTAAATAGATATATAAAATATTAATAGATGTGTTTATTGCTTTGGATAGTTTATTGAGAATTTACGTATTAGTTTAATTCTAGTGATAAATTAAACATCTTAAGTTTTGTTGAATGACAACACTCTGGAGTTTGCGTTCTTTAGTGGCCTGTAATAAAATATAAATTAAAACTGGAAGATACATTAAACATCTTATATTTTGGACAGTAGCAACACATGCCGAGGTAAGTAGATGGTCTGTGGTATGTGTGTGGCACTATAAAACTGTCAAAAAAATATTCTTCAAATTGCGATGTGTATAAAGAAAGTCTGAGAAACGTTACATAACAAAAAGTATTAGAAAATTGCTCTGGCTAGCGTTTCTTCATCTGGAATATGAATTTTGCCTTATTCACTGGTCTGAAAGAAAATAGTAAATAAAACTGTAAAAGTCTGTTTAATAAATCAGGGAAGGTTTAAATCTCATCAAAGTTAAAATGTATTTAGTAATGGATAGGAATCATCAACAGTGCGAGAACATCGGTGATTGCCGTGCATTAAAATCGTTTGTCCTATCATTTAGAGTCAAAGCTCGAAATCAGATTATTCTTAATTGATCCAAAAGTCCCATTTACTCTTCTGTAGCATTTAAAGGCTTTTTCTTGCTTGTGTACATACAAACTGTCTTCATCCATTTAAATGCAATTAACTTAAGCATGGGCATAATAATACTTAATACGACTGCGGTAATAATCAGGGAGCAGTAAATTGAGTGAACCTCATGCCAAACAGAATTAAATTCTCTTTAAATTTACAACGTATCTTTTTGAAAACTTCTGAAGAAGAACGGAAATTTGGAAAGATTTCCATCTCTTCTGTCAAAGTATCTCCTCTTTTGATCTGTGAGGTATTTTTCTTGAAAGATTTTTGTCATTAAAGGGATTTAAAAAACTGGATTAGGAATTCGTTTAAGATAGTCTTACAGACGTACGATAACAGTTAACGAAGTGGCCTGAGCGGAAGTTTTACAAATAATTTTTTGTCGCTTAATTCAATAAAGTTTTAGCTACGCGTTTGAAAGAAAAACATAGTTATCGAAAAACAAAAGTTAAGTAACAACTAATACGTTCTACGCATCATATCTCGAATAAGAATGTATTCAAATACTTTTTTTCAAATTGTGTGCATCCTAAAAATCTCAGAAACTGTAATCCTTCAGTTTTTCAATAATGGAACAAGAAAGAAAATGTCATCATTTCATTGCAATTAAATTTTAGTATATTCTATAACTTGATGCAATAGAACTGCATGTCTATGAGTATGTATTTCAATAAACTTATTGTTAACTTATTAAAAGAGACTTCTTGTGGATTTACATTGTAGAAAAAGGCTGCTTATAAACAGCAATTTCAAAAATGTGGTTACATACTACGTTTGCAGTACCACGTGCTTGAAACTAATGCTGCATATGTGTCCCTCCCTTCTTTTACAAATATTCTTTCTTTTTAACGAGACTGTGGAATGTATCCACAATAATATCACTGTTGTAATAGTTTTGATTTCTAATACTGGATCCACAGGTCTTTTATTTTGATGCAGTAATTTGATAAAAACCTTATCTTTTCGGAAAAGAAATTCTTAACCGGAGTACCAGTTTCATTCAGTAGAAAGGAGATCCAAGTTTTGCAGTCAGTGTGACTTGCGTGAGTTGACAGCTTGAAGTCATCACTTCGCTAAAATGACGAAATCACCTCAATCTATGAGGACATTTTGTAGATTCCTTGTCGACCAGTTGTGCGTTTATTACAGAGTTCGTCCATTTCTTCCTGTTACTTGTTTTCCCCATCACTTCGGTTACTCATTTTTATAATCTGAACCATATGAAAATCCTGTCAGAGCTTTCAGCAGTTTACTCAATACCTCCTCTAGATGTGGTGGTCAGCACGGTCAGCGCGTAATTGAGAGGTCCGTGGTTCGATTCCCGGCGAAGGCTTTGCTCATTTTTCAATCTCTCTTGCTTCCAAAAAATCCTAATATCTCTACAATATAAATATCATATTTAATTTAAAAGTGACTAATAGGGAACTGGCACATACATCTTTCTGTAAAAAACAGTTTCGAGCCAATTTTCCTATAATGGAAAGAATCTGAATTTTCTCGTTACATTAATTAAAAGAATTTTTCCTTTTATTATTTTTAAAATTTCACTTTTCCTAAGTTTATAAGGTTAAAATCTAAGGGTGGGTAAGGGGTACCAAAGCAAAAATTTGAGAGAGTGGTTGTTTTTTCTAGCAGTGGTTATTCTCTCACCACTGCCGATGTGAATTGTCCCCCATCTAAAAAAAAAAAAAAAAAAAAAAAAAAAAAAAAAAAAAAAAAATAGAAGAAGGAATCTTCTATCGAAAAAATAGAAGAAGGAATTAAGTCTTGTGCTGCCATTTAAAAATAAAATTCGGATTATGTAATAAATCATCAAATTAGGATTCCTTCTTTACGCTCCAGCAAGGTATAAAAACATATTTGGCTGCAATCCTAGATACTCAAAAATTTCGTCATTTGTTTACTGTACTCATTCGGTGAATCTTCACTCAAAAGACGCAAGACAAGAGCCAAATAATAGAGTCTCTTTTATATAGATGCTGCTGAGAATGTTTTGCCAAATTATTTCACTATTAGGTTAAACATTCATCCATCTCTACTAGGCGAGAAACAGCGTTTGGAAAGCCATTAGGATGGCTGCCAAAGTGGCGGTTTGGCTTTCCTTTTCCAAAATACTTCTCTAACTTCTCTCTCTCTGCCACTCTTAATAAGAAATAGCATGGAACAAGTCGTTACAATGTTTCTACTACTTAACCCATAAGCGGGTTTCCTCTGAGAATACTGGAAAGCTAGTTAAGTACTACTGAGCGTAGTACCAGAGATACACGACAGAGTAAAATACAGTTTAATTACGCAAAGTATTCGATTACTAAGACGTTCAAGTAGTTAAGCGCTGTAGCGAAGGATGACTGCTTAAGTACTTATTAAATGCCTTACTTGCTTTTACGTATTTTTTTTTCGGGGGGGGGGGGAATTTGGTAAATTTAATTTATATTATTAGCGCCTTCTATTTAGAAATAGATATCTTTCTTAACAATAATGTTACTAATTTTATGTCTAAATAAACAATTTAAGTAAAATTATGCTAGAAATTGTAGAGTTTTTAATGTAACATTAAAATCCAAAGAAGAGAAGCTTTGTCGGAAAGACTGACAACGGGAAGAAATTGTGTAGAATCAACCCTCTGCATGAGAGATACTAGCATAGCGTAGACAGTTTCTATAATTAGCAAAGGAAAAGGTGAGTAATAAGAGGACGGGGATGCGGGGGTTGTTGCTGTTTGGTTTTGTTACGCAATATATATTTGCTAGCTGGACCATTTGCTGTTGCGAAACATTGCTTTTGAGTTTGTTAATGATGATGTTGCATTTAGATGGCACCACTAAAAGTCATTGTTCTTTCTGTTTCGTTACTCACTAGGCCTGATAGAACTTTTAGTATCGTAATATGAAGTCTCAAACGATCTAAACTAAAGTGCACTTCTGACTCAATCATTCGCAACGCTATGCCTTACTTACGTTGAGTGAAGTTATCTGTATATAAAGTGATCAAATTATTACTTTTAGGGTATTTACCTAGGATCGATCTTCACATACGATTGCAACCGATTTTGAGTTATCATATAGACCATGAACCGGTAGAGCATTTGTTGATCTCATGCAGTATACTGCATTCTTGCAATTTGCCAATTTATCTTCCGTTAAAAGAAAAGAGTATTTATTTAAAAATATGCCATTTAGAAAATTTAGTTATGTTTTTTGAGCAGGATATTCGACATATTAAGTTTATTTAGTATGTAAGGCCATCTTATACCCAAGCCTTTTCATTTTTTTGAAAGGCGTAAGTCTTTTATAGGAGATCGCCTTATAATTGTGTTTGTGCAGGTGCAATCATTTTTTCTTTTAATCTTTTTAAATTTTAATTTTCTATAATGTAATGACAAGGAATTTGAAGTAAATAAGATTTAAAAAATGATAAATTTTCAAATATATTGTTACGAATTTTTTACACATACATAGATAATTTCAGATTTGTGAAATTGTTGTATTTTGCTGCGTAATGTAACATGAAAAATCGGTACTATTCGGTTTCGAGGGCCGTAAAAAATCTCCAAACTATTGTTGATGCCAATGCTGCCAAAAATAATTGCGGCAACCCTAATAATTGCGGCAACAAAGGAAGTATAATAGTAAATAACTATCTAAGATTGATGTTTTAATTTAGGTGAAAGGTTAATTTCATATAATACTTTTTTATTATTATAATTTATATGAAAAAAGGCTAAACATGACTGAATGGAAGCATAAGAGTATAACTATTTCAGATCATTATTATAATTTATATAAAAATTGCTAAAAATAACTGAATGGATGCCTGCATCGCTATTTCGCTACCGACTTATCGCTAAAGCATAATTTAACATCGTTGGTTGTTCAAACGTAATTTTCTATACTGAATGATGCCTTTTCTTTGAAAATATTCTCGGTAAAGTGCAGAGTCGCTCACCTATTTGTTTGTCGCTTTTTACAAGCGTAAAAACAATTGGATTTTTGTCAATTTTCTTTTACTTTTTAAGTGAAAATAGATCGATGTGTACATAGATAAAGCCAAGGGTGTGCGCAGTGCCCTTTTTGTACAATTCTGAGATTTTTTTTTTTTTAAGTGAAAATAGGTCGATGTGCACATGGATACTGAGTATGTGCAATTCTTAAAAACGCGTCAAACAGTGGATGATTCTGCACTTTACCCAAAATTCTATTGCCAACTTTTCGTCATGGGCAATTCCCAAATTGTTAAATCCATAGGATATTAAAAAAGGATTTAAAATCAAAAAAGGATTTAAAAATTAAACTAGTATTTCAATGCCGTCTTAAGAAATATAGAACTATATAAACTTCCGCAATCTGAAATCAGCGCGTATGCTAGATTTGGGGCGCTGTTAAATGGGCGCGTCTGTTAGATTTAGCGCTTTTGCGCATACATTTTCGCTGCAATTCTTTACGGTCCTCAAAACGGAATAGTACTGAAAAATCTTAAGATACGAGCTGTGCCGGAAAAGTAAGAATACAGCGGCAAGTCCATTTAACATTAAGTAAATGGATATCTCGGTAAGAGATATCCATTTACTTATACTTTATTAAGACGAGATATCGCCAAGCTGACAACGGTTTTGGCGACGTATTTTGCAGCTAAATATTGCGAAAAATCGCTAAAATTCGCCAAATATAGCGACATTTTGTTCTGGTTGCTGTATCACCGCAATAGGTATTGTAAATGAATAAAGATAATTGATCACTATATTAGCTGCAACCGTAATTCGACCCTCATATTGCTTTCCAGTAATTTCGAGAAGCAGAAATTACTAGAAATATCTCAGGGGACGGTGGAAAACTATATTAAAATGCCGGAGAGAGCATCTGCTCTGAGTTGTAGTTGTTCTTAGCTCAGCGTGAGTTTGGAGTACTGAGGTATCTCTGGGTTAGCTTTCTCTTTTAGATGCGCTTTTCATTTCGTTGTGTTTAACGTTCTTAGTAGTTTGATGTGTCACTACTGATTGTACTCTGTGTTACTGTGAACACCTGTACGAGGATTTCCGTGGAAAATTCCAGAATATTAAAGCGTTTCTTTTGATAAAAATACATTTTGTTAACCTATCATCGGACCTGCGTGCATTCAATCTATTACGAACCCGTACGCACGCAACTATGTAATAAGTTTATTTCATTTAAACTTTCTAATAGGTATTAAATACTGAATTTAAAATTATTATCATTTATTATCATTATAACTATTATTATTACAACGCAAAAAATGTGCATTAATCAATTGCAATTCGAAAGAACAAATTTCTGTTATGATCAATAGATAAATATCGGCGACTGTGTACCAATCACTTGATCGAGGGTGGACGGATTTTGATATTTTTGCATCACACACACACATACAAGAAAAAAAAAAAAAAAAAAAAAAAAAAAAAAAAAGCTTTTTTTTATAACCCGAACAGTAAATGAATTACTATTTAGAAATAAAGCTTAGAGTAATTGAAGTTGATATTTTTTTGAGTAGCGTAACATCTGAAGATATAATGAATAAATCCAAGGAATACGCAATCTTTATTTATCATATAATTTCTTGACAAACATGTTTTTATAATTTAGTTTCCCGATTTCTTTATTTATATACTTTGCAAAGATATATTAGCTTGAACTTTTTCTCTTCGCATTGCTTAACTTCCTTTAAATTTATTTTAGTGCGAGTTACAAACATTCAAATATTTTATTTTATTTTTGAACACCTTTTGTATTTTCGAATTCTCCCCACGAGAAAATTTGTTTTATTTATATCTAATAGGATATGCTTTTCTTCTTGTAAATTTAACTATCAACAGTGTGATTTCAGCAACATTTTTGTGCACTTTCTTATAACCTGCTAATGACGTGCAGTAGCTTTACAGACCATTTTTAGAAGATTATTAGCCCAAAAAAATCGTTAGTCAGAATGGGCTGTTAGTTTCGAAATTGAATTTGGCGGCGTATCACTTTAAATGTGTGAATAGCTTTTCTTATTGTTGCCGCGAAACATTATCGCCCTGTATTATTTAAAAAAATTAAATAAAGAAGAATCTGCTTTAATGTATGTATGTTTCTCGCACTGTGAAAAACTGGCGATACCTGAGCCATCAAACTTTCAATAACGTAGTCCTCCACGCGAACATGTGCACCTGGAAGCCCGAATTTTCAGTTTAGAGTTTTATATTTCATATACTATAAACCTTTAATGAATTTTTAACATCGAAAGGGAGCAGTGGCAACTCTAAGGATTAAAACAGTGTTGTCTGCAGCACGAGAGGCTTTATATAAAAAATTCTAAAGATATGCTGTATTTAAATATGTACGCTACATTTTGGCGGAAAGCTTTCAAAACCTCCTACTTGAAAACTAAGATTCACTCACATTTCCTTAAATTTTTTTTTTAAATGTAAATAAAAAACGAAAAACATGTCATGTGAAGCTATATGCTGAGTTTATTTCATTACTTTTATATATCACAAAAAATGGCAAGATCAAAGGGAAAAGCATAATTATAATTATGCAAATTTTTGTGTTAACCCTAACGTCAATAATCCGTATCAAAATATTGAAAATTTCGGAACTTTATCACCTCAGCCTGAACAAACTAAATTGCGATATTTAAATACCCAGAATTTTATACTTTTAGTTGAATTCGCATTTAGTTGATACTTAATAATTTGACACATTTTCAACGCGAGGTGGTTTCAATAAATGTGTTTATTTGTAATCCACCCCACAATAATCTTCTGTATAAGGATTTCAATAAATTTCTCTTCAAGTGATGCATGGGACCTGGCATGCTTCATCAAAAAAACAATAAAATCAATTACAAAAAAAAAAGTCTCACGTCATCTGACAGGCAGTCCATATATGCCATCCATTCTTAAATAATACCTTTTCGGGATGATTTTTGTTACGCTTAAACGATATTTTATTCAAATTTAGTCTTGCAATAAGCATTTTTGTGATGTTCGTAAGCGGCATCGAACGTTTTATCCAATTTCTTCTCATTTTTCTTGCGAATCGATAAGAAACATCAATTTCGAAATGCATTCATCTCTCTCTTTTTTTTTCTTTTCTTTCTCTTGCATAAGCCAAAAACATATTTCTTTGCATGGCTCGAGGACGAAGATATATCGGAAGAGTTATTTTGCTTTTTATTACTTATTTTCTATTTTTAAAATTCCAGACGTCAAATTGTCCCCTACGCTTTTTATTTCATTTCCATATACAAAAGCAATTTTTGTGGCCGTAACTCTGCTGAAGAAATTCAGAAAAGATATTTATAAGAATAAATCATCCATATTTTCAAGTCGTTCTTAAACACCGTCTAAGAGGGAAAAAATCTGAATTATTCCTTTTTTTTTTTTTTTTTTTTTTTTGTGCATATAAATGTAATTCTATCTAGTATCAGTAATTTCTTTGATAAATGGAAAGTGCTATTCTGTCAAAACGAGCTACTGAGAAATTTCACTATTGTTTTGATATGAAATATTGAATTGGTATACTTAATACCATGGAATTCCTTAGAGTGATAGCTTGAAAACTATGAGTTATTTATTGCCACTTTTCTCCTTTTGTTCTCGATATTAATTTTATTTAGTTATACATCTCTAGTTTTCAAGTCAATGTTTTGTAATATTATTTTCGATGGATTACAATCATTGGTACTTCGAATTCTGCTCCCCAGCAATCTCCAACATATGACGTCTGTTCAAAACATTTCTGAATTTCATACTTATTTTTATTTATTTATTTATTTTTAGCCAAAAGGGATGTAAACCCAGAAGGGTGATTAGTCTCAAAGCGACATTTTACGTAGAATCACTAAAAGCGTTGAATCACTTTTGAGATTCCTACCACCAAATATTATCGCCTGTATTATACTTAAAGAAATTAAATAATGAAGAATCTGCATGAATGCATGAGTATGTCTTGCATTGTGAAAAAATAACTGCACCTTTTGAATAACGTAATCCTCCACTCGAATATGAGAATCTGGAAGCCCGCAATTTGGATTTCAAGTTTGTTTTATTATCTATTTCATCTTTTGTGAAAGTTTAATAAATTTTTGATTAAGAGATTCAACGATTTCAAAGCGAGCTGTGGTACCAAAAAAGAAAGCATGGAAAAAAAAAGCATTTTTTGCCTGTAGTGCACGAGACTGTCTAGCGGAAGCTGTAGATAAATCTAGAGTTATGCTATGTTTAAATATTTTTAGGCTGAAGGGACGTTAGGACGTTAACCAAATGTTCTCGAAACGTGTATGTGTGTGTGTAAATGAAAAAAAAAAAAAAGAAAAGAAAAAAGAAAGGAAAAAAGCCAATTTAGGCGTAATATAAAATCTGAAATCTTTCAGACTTGTGTCTTTTATTTACTCATTTATTTATTTAACTATTTGTTTGTTTGGTTCCGCAGAAATTATTCAACTTTATCGCTTTTGAACTGCTACACCTTTTAATTTTTGTCTCTTCCAACGTCATTTCTACTTTATAGCAATTTTCATAAGCTTATTTCGGGAAGTTTCGTTTTCGAATATTTTTATCTCACCGATTATAAACTTTTATCCTATTTTATCCTTCAGTTCCCTAGAACCCATTCCTCCTATCTTCAATGAAGCATAAAAAGCAATTTCTACTATCTGGTTACTTATTATAAAACTGAAAATTAATCTTAGATATAAATGCATTAACACTTAGGTTTTTTTTAAACTGATTACAGAAATACATGATAATTCATTCTTAATTCAAATACTGAAAATATATATAAAAAGTCTTCTTTATAAAATCTACCTAAATTTGTATGATTGTTTCATAAATTTATTTTAATTTACAAGCGTAAAAATACATTTTTTTTTTTTTTTTTTTTTTTTTTTTTTTTTTTTTTTTTTTGCTTGCAAAAGCTTTTAGCAAACAATTACAAATCTTTTAGCTTGTAACTATGTAAAGATAAACGGTCCGAAGAAAGAAGGAATCCTAAGAAAGAAAGAAATTATGTACTTTGAAAACTCTGATGGGAGATCTTAATCGACGGGAGACCTTAATTTATTCGGAATTTTCCAAGACAATGGATAGAACGAAAAGATGAGGTTAAGGTCATCTTTGCACCCATCTTTTTATCACGCCTGGATTTCTATCTATGGGAAATCCTTAAGCTATGGGTGTTATCTTAAGGATTGTGTTTAGCTTGTATCCTTAAGCTAATGTGAGAGATATTTGGTATTTTTTTAAAGCAGGAGAGATGAAAAATGAGCAATGCCCTCGCCAGGACTCAAACCACGGACCTCTCGAATACACCCCGAGCGTGCTGACCACTACACCACGAAGGCATGATAAGAAGGCGGGAGAAAAAACTTGCATGGGCATCGCACTATCACCTACTGCATTGCTGGCGTTTCGGAAAAAAATTCAAACGGCAGTAAGTGTAGCAATTTTATTGGACGCTTTGGGCCAGATTTTCTCAAATTGCACTTTGTCCTAATCAGATATATCTGAACAATTGTGGTAACCACTTTCAGTACTGCGTATTAATTTTATTCATCCAAAGCTTCCCAATTGGTGTAGAAGGAGGCCATAACTTTGGATCCAGCTTCGAATCCTGCAAAAAGCATAAATGCTTGCAAGTGTGCAGTCCTCTAGAGAGGGTGATTGTAGCGAAGAATGGTGAAAGCTTCGAGACAGGGGAATTAATTCTGCGCCAATATTGTGATAGGAAACAAGCTCCTATGAAACGTGCCTCGGGGAATTAATTCTTCATCAGTATATTGTGATGTGTTCATCAATATTGTGATAGGAAACAAGCTCCTAGGAAACGCGCCTCGGGGAATTAATTATTCAATATTGTGATGTATTCATCAATATTATGATACGGCCCTTTTCTGACAGGTGCAAATTGGATCGCCTCCTATGGTGAATCCTTGGCAATGTTATCAGTGATGATACGGCTAAATCACAAATGAAATTTATTATAACTCCCGGTGAATGCTTAACCCCACAAGTGTCTAAACGTTGGGGGAGGACCTTTTATTCGTCCTACAGTATCTGCGTAAACTTCGTACTTCAACTTTCTATGTAGGCTTTTGTTTTGTTGTAATGTGTTGCATATTTTTGGAAACTTTATTGGACTAGAAACTCACATAAGTTAAGAAGTTATTTTCGTATACATAGTAATTCCTTTTGTGTCATCTTTTTCCGAGATTTCCTGAAGTATTATGTTTAGCAATATTACCTTCACAGCAAGATTTACTGCCTATTATGTGAAAAAGCGTGGAATTCTTGTTGTTATGCACGAAGTCCCATTTTAAAAGCATATACATGCGTGTATTAAGTATTGTTCACCAACTGACCAAACTCCTGAAATTTGCCCACCAGCGGCCGAGCGGTAAAGACGCTGAACACTGGTAATTCGGTCCGAGGTTCGAATCCCGCGAACGGGCTGGCTGCATGGGCGTTTTCGTGGTTTTCCCCATGTGTAAAGTGTATACGAGCCAGTTTCCCTTAGAAAGTCCTCCACAAAGGCATCCCTCCCTTTAGGCAGATAGCCCTCGTGTGCTTTCCCATAGTTGAACAATCCCAATCCCTTCTGAAATTTAATGATAATTTAATAAAAATAATTTATTAGCAATAAATTATGATCAATTATGAAAATCATTTGTCGAGCTGCATTGTGCTATTTATATACATGTCTGTGCTATTCCTATACATGCTTGTATTATTTCTATACATGCTTGTGTTATTTCTATAATGTCTGTGTTCTTTCTATACATGATGAGTGTTTTTATAGTGTTATTTCTATACTTGCCTGTGTAAAAACGTAATAAGTAATACTCTTTTTTTTTTTTTCTTTTTCTAGTGTAGGTTACTGTAGACTAAGGCTGTAACAAGTTGAAGAAAACCGTTTCCTCATGACATGGTACCTCAGCGAAAAGAGTGAAGTGTCCAAGCATGTGCCAAGCATGAGGCTGGCCACCAGGATTGTTTTGCTGTTGTTTTCCATATCCATCGTTTCAGTGATACTAATTGGTAGATGTGGTTTAAAGCTGGAAGAAGAGCTTCGCATCGAAAGTTCTGCTTCAGGTCCCATATCTCCTGATACGGGAAGTTATGCATTCCAGTTAAGTAACACTGAAGAAGAAAGTGATGCTATGCGAAAGAAGGATGATGAGTATCGCATTGAAACTCAACGGCTCTTGAATGAAATAGCTGATTTGAAGAGCAAACTCGAATTGATCCAGAAGCTCCAAGAAGATGTAAAACCAATACCTGTCAAGGGAATAGAACCTGGCAGTTTACTAGGTGTTGAAGAATGTGGAGATTACATTCAAAAACAAATATCAGCTGCGGAGATAAAGCATGGAGTTCAACTAAACAATGAATACGAAGTGCTTCCTTTTTCCCATTTTACTTTCAGCAGGGTTTATCCAGTTGATTTAGGATTAGGTAAGAGAGTTGTTGAAAAGCCTATTGGATATAGGAGAAAAGATTTATTGGAAGTATTTGTAAGAGCCCTCGAAATAGTCAATAAAGACAGACAAGGTAAAACTAGGTACACGGTTGATGACTTTGTTGAAGGAGTCTTTAGAAATGATCCTACCACTGGAACACAGTATTCACTGTACTTCAGAGAGCGAAATATATCCAGAACATATAGAACTCTCACACTGATCAGACCTTTCGCTCCAATACAAGCAGTAACAGACGAAATAGAAAAAACATCAAAACAACTTATCAATGTCATATTGCCTTTATCTGGACGTATAGATAAATTCCGCAGCTTCATGGACAAATTTATCAAAGTGGGAATACGCCATGATAAACGAATATTTTTAACTGTAGTGTATTTCGGACTTGATGGTCTATATGATGTCCAAGAATTGCTAACCAAAGTTTCAAGGGACACAAAATTTCGTAATTTCAAACTTTTAACTTTAAACGATACTTTCTCCAGAGGAAAAGGTCTCCATGTTGGAGCCCAGCACTGGACAAAGGGCGATGTTTTGCTTTTTATGTGTGACGTAGATATAATATTTTCCACCAAATTCTTAGAAAGATGTCGACTAAATACAGCACCAGGCAAGAAGGTTTATTATCCTATCGTATTCAGCCTGTATAATCCATCTGTGGTATATTCGCTCCAGGGAAAGGATGTGCCATCAGAGACTGAGCAGTTGCTAATTTCTAGAGATACTGGATTCTGGAGAGATTTTGGTTACGGTATGACATGCCAGTACAGAAGCGACTTTCTTGCAATTAAAGGCTTTGATGAGGAGATTGTTGGATGGGGAGGAGAAGACGTCATGCTGTATCGAAAATATGTGCGTAGTAAGTTAATGGTTGTGAGGACCACAGATCCAGGAATCTTCCACACGTGGCATGAGAAAAAATGCGATAATCTGGGTCTGTCCGTGGAACAACAAAGAGCATGTTTGAGATCAAGAGCTTTAAGTGAGGCCTCTCATGCTCAGTTGGGATTGCTTGCCTTTCGGGATGAACTGAAAAAGCGCGAAAACCATTCTTTTCAAATAGGAACATTAAAAGCGGAAGCGATCCCAAAAAGTAAAAGCGGTGAAAATTCTTCAGCGCCTGAAGCGTAACTAAATTTGCCAAATGATTATCAAAATCAGAGCTTGTATAAATAAATAATTGTTTTCTAAAGTCTGAAAAATTTGTTATTTAATTGAAATCAAAGCTCATTTTCAAAACTCGGTTTTGAAGTTTTATTTTTCTCTTCAGCTTTCAGATAATTAATTTCACAATCTTGTTTGCCAAATTTTTAAAATGCATTCTTTTTGATCAAAGTTAATTACTGCAGTGGTTTGTTACTTCGAAAGGGCAACTAATGATCTGAAGTTAAATAAATCGAGACCATTGCAATAAATAACATCTTTTATTATTTATTTCCTTTCTTTGTTAGCAGCATACGTCTATTAATCTCACTGGTTTAGTCAAAATATTCTTATGCATTTCCTTATTTATTTTAAGAGAAAAAATTAAGAAGAATATAAAGAAATGAAAGATACTTAAAAAATAAAAATATTCCTAAAATTACTTGCGCATAACGATTAAACATAATTCATGATTTATGAAATATGAGATTTTTCACTTTTGCTTTCGCATTTAGATATAAATAAGAAAGGCTAATGAGGAGACTCTAGTTTAGTTTGAACATTGGATGAAATCTTTACGTCAAAATTAAATAATTTATAAATTGTTAATATTTCCGCTCGTAATTAAAGCTGTAATACTTGTATTTATTACAACCTCAAAAAATTAACATATGCTTTACAGCTTAAATGTGCATTTACTTACAAATACAGTAAAAATTTTAATTATCTAAAACTTTAATCACTTGAACTCCTTCTTTCATTTCTCTAGGCCAAGATTGTTAATTTATATTACATGTTCATTTTTTTAACTTGATTCCTTAAAATTATACATTTGTTCCAAAATTTCAGTGTAACAATCATTCAAGTATAGAATACATGTATTAAGAGTAACTGTATGCTTAATATATCTTTACTTTTTTATTTTACAACAATAAAATATGATGTTTTATTAAGTAAAAGCAAGTTGTAGGTTCTGCTTCATGCAAATTCCTTTCAATGTAAAAATAAAACAAGGTTATGCCTTTACAATTAGATTCCAAATAATAGTAATTTTGTTACTTTGTTTCCGTTGATATAAAAATAGGTAGTACATTTGGGCCAATAAAAAGCATGGTACTTGCATATTAACGCAATCACTTTAATAGAAAGTAGCTAGATTTTCAGAATGCGCCAACTTCTAGCAACCATGCGCATAATCATTCTTACGGCAGCCATGCTCATAAGAATCCTTCGACAAGCAACGCCACCATTTTCATACGTGTTTTTTGGTTTGTTTTGTTGTTGTATTCCAAGTTCCAAAGGTTTTTATAAATGAATCGTGATATTTTTTGCCATGAGCTTGAGGAATTTGCCAGAAATGTGAGAAACTGCGACAAAATTTCTGCAGAAATGCAGAATTTTGCTGAAAATTTTCTGAAGGGAACAACGAAGAACTGCGTTTCCTAGATAGCCGCTGTTGCCGAAGTTGCATGAGTCTCTACAATTCTCTGATGTTTTTAAGCGGAAACAGATCGCCGTGTGCTTCGAAGAAGAACGGCACAGAAAAAAATTGCAGAAAGATTTGAAAAAGAATATGATTATTTTATTTTTAACGTATCACGTACTTACTTAATAATTATAATTGGTACTTACGTATTAACGCAACCAGGCCAAAATTCAGATAAATTTCAAAATTTGGCGACCCTACTTACGGCAACCCTACGTGTTATACGTAGTTTTGTAAAAAGAGCATGTGGAGATTCACAAAATTTTCCTGCATTTTCGTGCAAATTTTTGTAATTTATTAGCAATTAAACCCTTCCGGTTTCGAATTTGAATAAGTTGCAGAATTATTTTTTCGGCGGAAATCTTTTCGCTATTGCTTTTAGCACTGATTGAAAACCGTATTCGCCATAACCATGTACACGTCGACTTATTTTTACTTAAAAAAACATCCCAGAATTGCACAAAAATGGCATTGCGCACACTCTTGACTTTATCCATGTACACTGCTAATTTCTCATAAATTACAAAAATTTGCACGAAAATGCAGGAAAATTTTGTGAATCTCCACATGCAAAATAGCAGTGTACATGGATAAAGTCAAGAGTGTGCGCAATGCCAATTTTGTGCAATTCTGGGATGTTTTTTTAAGTAAAAATAAGTCGACGTGTACATGGTTATGGCGAATACGGTTTCCAATCAGTGCTAAAAGCAATAGCGAAAAGATTTCCGCCGAAAACATAATTCTGCAACTTATTGAAATTCGAAACCGGAAGGGTAAATAGCGTCAACCTGGTTGCGATAATACGTAAGTACCTTAAAATTTTCATTTTAAATTGCTAAGGCATGTTTTCTTTTTGTATGTCGATAATGTTTACCGATTTATGATAAACATCGATAATTTGGAAATCTTTCTGAAAAAAAGGCACGAAAACCATCTTTTCACCCAATAAGTAACTTCTACCCTTTCATCTGTAAAAAATCGCCGAATTGCGCCAAGCTGGTTGCATAAATACGTAAGTACCAAAAATAATTTTCTTGATTAAAATGATCCAAAAGCGTATTTTATATATTCTTTTACAGAAATAAAGGTATTTTGGTTTTCGATTGCATAAACTTTGTTTAAAAGTATGATAAACTAAAAGTTTAATGATTCTGGATCAAGGTTATGTAATATTCGGCGTTAGAAACATCATTTATTAATTGCACTAATACCACAAATTTTCACGAAAATTATCGGCTGGATATTGTTAAGTATTATAGCTTCAAGATCTCATAAAACAAGGCCGGATTTAAAAAAGCACTTGAATTTTTTTTTATTTATTTATTATTATTATTATTGTTTTTTATTGAAGCTTCCAACGAATTTTTACAAATGAATTAAAAGCACCTAAAAAAAGGTTCAAAGAGAGCTAAAAGATAGCTATAAAATTCTCATTAACGTAAGATAAAAATTGCGAATTAAAAGACCATTTAAGGCAAAGACCTAAATCATTAAGTATTATAACTCAATAACACATTAATTTAGTGGACTAAATTTACACTTTTTCAGGCTCTTTGTAGTCTCCTATTTATACCACAGCCAACATGGGAAAATGGCATTAACAGAAGGCTCTATAAAAAGCAGTCTGTAGGTCTGAAAACCGTGTGTTTCAGGAACATCAACTAAAAAGTAATTTAAAGAAAGCAGAGATGTAATGCGGAATCTGAATTACAATATCGCTTCTACAGCAGAGACCACAATCATTGGGTATTGATAAGAAACTCAACATCAGTCTAACAAATTAAGTCTCGAGTTCCTTGCGACTACTTATTTATACACAGTCAAAAGGTGGGGACGATATTATCAGAACATTCTAGAAAAAATTTTCTTATATTTCTGAAAATATGCTTTTTGTAAAATTCTAAAATATCACTAGGTTTGCCACAAAAAAAAATTGTCACGAGCGACAAAAATTTTTCCGCTTATGTTTAGTAGATTCCTCTGCATATATCTGAAGTTTTCCTCACGCTAACTTCGAAAATTCCACTTCTATTCACTCAAAATCTCGAGTATTACAAAATAGCAAAACAGTTAAATAGATAAGTTAGGTTTCTCGAACATGGCAAAGTATGTAAGAGTTATTAGAGTTATTTAAACGAAGATATGCATTCGAAACATGGTAAATAGGTAAATGGGCATGGAGCACCAGAAACTTCACTTACAGAATCGAACAGGTATTGTCCCAATACACTAACCAGTATAAAAAACTTGAGCTGACTATATGCTATTTCTAAGTAATATTGGAGTTATACATCGGAGTCGTTACCTTTAAACATAAGAGGATAATAACAGCCAGCCTGTTCGCTTGAGATCGAACCCACTTCGAACTCATACTATTAAATGGTCTTAACTACTCGGCTACTGGAGACAAAAATATATATATTTAAAAAAAACCTGAAAGTTTTCAGATTTTAATGTCATCTAAAAATTTTCCCTGCAATATTAGCTCTTCTTCTGTCAATGGATATTCGAGTTCTTTGCTTTCTAAGTCGTTTGGTTGTTAATTCTTCTTTGCTCCTATCTTGTTTTTTGGTTGTCACGTAATTTTCCCAGTCGTTTTTCATGTGACAAAATCTTTTTCTCTTCGGTTAAATGTAGTTGTTGCATCTCTTTATTTGAAAAGTGATCCGGTACAATGGTAATTTGACAAAAACCTGCAATACGATACAGCACGAAATAAAAAATAAATAAATAGAAACAAGCACAGACTACATAAGAATCAATAGAAATCATAAGGATAGGAGAAACGGGAGGCCTATAGATCCTTTGCCTAGGTGTTCTCCGTCAAAACTAGAAACATAACTTCTTCCAAGTTCCTCTTTCAGCCGCGATTAACACGCAATAATTACGTGTTGTGTTCCGGTTGTCTTGATTTAGATGCTACTAAGTGTGCAGAAGGTAGAAAAATGTTTGAGCTGGGGGGGATAGCAGAAAGCTGAGATGTGGAACTTCTTTCTCGCGAAAGTATTTCAGTCGCCCCCTTGCTGTGTATTATCGGCAACATTATTTTTGATTAGACAGCTAAATGAGAGATTGGTATTGACTATTCCCAGTGAACGCATTAGCTTAGAAATGTGTATTACGTATGCGATTCACATATGTGCGGCCCACCAGCGGCCGAGCGGTAAAGTCGCTGAACACTGGTAGTTCGTCTGAGGTTCGAATCCCGCGAACAGGCTGGCTGCATGGGAGTTTTCGTGGTTTTACTCATGTGTATACGAGCCAGTTTTCCTTAGAAAGTCTTCCACGAAGGCATCCCTTCCCTTAGGCAGATAGCCCTCGAGGCTTTGCCATAATCACACACATATGTACAGTCACATATTACATTTTTAAGCTAATGACTTCACATATAAACAAAAGCTAATGACTTCACATATATCAAAGCTTTGTCGCTTCGGTGTTAATATGTGAAGGCAAATCTTCATTGATGATTCATTGACTTTATTGATTCATTCAAAATGAAAGCCACCCAGTTCAATTTCGTGGATGCTGAGTGTGAAATAAGGATTATCAATCCAATTTTTTGACAAATATTTCGACACCCTTTTGATTTGGTTTGCAAATAAGAAAGCACCTTATAGAGTTATGCTTCACTGAATTAGTAAAATAACCGTCTATAATAGCTTAAATTCAATGTTCGTTATCGCTCCGTATTATATTTTTAAAAGTTAAATATTGAAGTATTTGCATGAATGTATGAATGTTTCTCGCACTATGAAAAAACGACGGTACCTAAAGCCATTAAATTTTCAATAACGTAATCCTCCAACCAAACATGAGAAGCTAGAAGTCCGAATTTTGAATTTTGAATATGTTTTATTATTGCATATTTTGGAAACCTTTAACAAATTTTTGATTAATAAATTCAACGATTTCAAAGCGAGCAACGGCAACACTATGGAAAAAATCATTTTCATCTCCAGCGCGCGAGGTCTATCGGGAGTTCTAAAGATATGCTGTTTTTAAATATTTTGTAATATTAATGTTGAATTGAATTTTATGTGGTTTAAGGAAGAAGAACATGATATTTAATAAATAAAGGTAACACACACAAATACGCCCTTTTGTGCTTAATAGAAAACCTGAAAGCTTTCGCTTTTTTTTTAGTCCAAAGGGGCTTTGTCCCTGAGGAACTATTGTTCTCGTTTTGCGATTTTGCGTCTAATCACTCTGAATGTCCATTTTACTTTTAAAACTGTTGACACGAAATATTATTGTCCTGTATTATATATGAACAAATTAAATAATGAAGAATCTGCATAAATGTATGCATGTTTCTCGCATTGGGATAAAACAACGGTACATAGAGCCATCGAATTTTGAATGAAATAATCTGGAAGCCCAAATTGGAAATTTGGAATTTATTTTATCATCGATTTCATATTTTTTAAAATTTCAACGAATTTTTGTTTAACAAACTGAAGGATTTCAAAGCGAGCATTGCGACGTTTTACAGAAAAAGCATTTTTATCTGTAGCGCGTGAGACTGCGTATCGGAAATTCTAAAGATATTCTCAATTTAAAATTATTTTGAGATATTATTCTTGAACTGAATTTTATGGCTTAAGTGCGAAGAACATGATATTTAATAAATAAAGGTAACACACAAAAAGTTAATAAAGCACCCCTTTGGACTTAATTTGAAATCTAAAAGGTTTCAGATTTTCTTTTTTCTTTATAAAATATTTCATCTTGTTAAAAAAATTAATCTGACCAATCCTCTGGTTTCAGATCGTGCTGTCCACATACAGTATAAGTTTGAGTCTATTTTTTACAGCCTCGGCTAGAAAGAAACTCAAGAATAAATATAACTTTAAGCAGGACTGGCGAGAGTTAAATTACAGTAAAACGCGGTTGTCAAGCACTCTGAGCTAAGCATTCAAAACCCTCACTTTATATACACGAAAACCTAATTAGCATCTAGAGGAAGAATACAGAAAGAAGAAATTTTAATAAAGGTTTAAATCATAATAATTCGGTAATTAAAGTAAAATAATTTACATTTTTCCCAGCCAGAGTTTGAGTAATTCGAAAACGAAAGTCTTAATGACTTGATGAGAATTTAAAATTCTTAGCCCTAACAGCATGGGCAGCTCTTACAATACTCCATTAAATTCTTAAATTTAAACTCACGTTCTACGAAACTTCGTTTAATAGTTTTAGAATGTCAGTCTTTTGTCTCAAATCTCTTTCCAGGAATCTGAAAAAAAATATAGATTAGCCAAAGAAATAAATACGCTACACAGCATCCAGGTCCAAGAATTACCTTTGAAAATCTTTTTCTCCCTAAACCTTTTCTTTGCACCCTGCTCTCCAGCATTGTCATAGGTTGAACCACTGGGTAATGGTGCAGTATTTTCACCAATTACCTACTAACTGAATTCCTATAACTCAACGACACTACTATTTCGAAAATTAAAATTAAATTTCATTTCACTTTATAAGTGTTGGCTGGAGAGCGTAACTTTCAAACAAACGCAGTTGCACTAGCATTTACTTAAATCATCTCATTGCCATCTCCTAGCTCTTAATTTTCGTTTACAATACACATTATCAGGAACACATTAAAACTTTAATATTTCTTCTTAACATTACATATGCATACAAAAAATTAAATTTCATTCATCATACTATAATTCAAAACATTTCCTAGTTTAAATTATATATAACACGTGCAATAGCTGCTATTATCTGCTTTAAATTCGCAAGAAACTTTTCTGCTTATTACTGTGTTTTGGACTAAAGTAAAATAATAGTGTTCAACTCACAAACACAAAATCGTTAAAAGTTATTGAATACATTAATAGAGAAGCATTTTTACTGAATTAGATATCCTCGCCTGAGGTAAAAATAAGAGTGGGTAACAACTTCGTACGAATGCATAAAATCAACTGGATGTTTAAAGAAATAAGGGAACCTTTCACTTCTCTTTTATTTTTGTAGAATTCAGACATTCATTTCTGCAGGAAATCCGTCCCAGTGGGAAAGATTACGGTTCTGTCTAACGTTATCCGTCTATGTGTCTTGTAACTCGCCTGGTAGTATGGTTGCCCTTTTCGCTTTTTAGACACGATCTTTATTTTTGTGGATTTCCGTTGCCGTTTCGAATATTCAAGTGTAGCTGGGCGTTTCGTCGGCAAGGTCCTACTCGGTTAGTTAGTTAGAATCTGGGAGCAGCTCTGCCCGCATAGTGAATATAAATTCACTTCATAGCCGAAAATGGGCAGCACCAGGAAAAAGACCAGGAGACGAAAAATGAAAAGAGCAGAAAAAAATAAACACAAAACAGGGATATAATGAAATAAAAGATAGAAGACGGAAAATCATACACCCGCACACATCACACCTACACACCACACATATACGAGCACACACAAAAGAAATATGAAAAAGTCACCTAGTTTTGAATTCCGATCCTATCTTTATTGTTGTTGATAATTTTCATTATATCCTGTGCGATTTTTTATACCTCTCTTGGAGTAATAATCACGTTCAAAGCAATTTAAAATCTTCTCTGAGACCAGGAGTTAATTCACATGGTTCCTGAAAATGCATCTTACTTAATACGTTACAAATTTTACAGCATGGACTATCCTAGACACCAAATTTTGATAACTATTGTGCGAAGCGGCCATAGCCCATAACAAGCTAATTGAAGTCCATATCGTTCATGTAAGAGATCATTATTTTCATTAGATGCCATCCAAAATGCATTCCAATATTAGAGCATCTTTTTAGCATGATAGAAATAACCTTTTCTTTCGAACCCGGAGCATCGATCTCATAATCATCCTGAGCATGCGTGGGCGCCTTGGCTAAGGCGTCTACCCTCTCGTGGCCGTGGAAACTTCTGTGAGCTTTGACCCATGGAAAACCAGTACCATTGTATTCTTATAATTTGGCTCCTTCCCGAAACAGTTCTTATAGTTCTGTCATCCACCTGTGTCTTCCGCTGGCTGCTTCTCTTGAATTTCTCTCGTACTAGTTTCTCTTCCGGCGGTCTTTTGTATTCTTTACACGGCGGTTTGATTTCGCCTTAACTGACCAATCCTTTATCCATCATTGCACTGCTAACCTTGTTTATCGGAATTTTGTCGTTTTCGTTGTCCTTCAGTCTGCTGTTCTTTGTCACTCAGGTGGTTGCCACATCTGACAGATCTTTGATCTTCTTTGAAAATTTTTAACATATTCCTTGTCCTCTTCTTTCTTCTTGCCCCCCCACCATCCTTTGCAACTTTTCTTTTGAAGCATTATCGAAGCTTGGCTTTTTCTTTTCTTTATCACTCCCGGAATACTTTTTTTTACCTTTTTAATAAATTTTACTGCGGAATGGTCGCCTTCGTAGACACGGTTCCTATAATGAAATCTGATTTCTCTGTGGCCATTTCTAATTTACTATCTGCTTCTGGAAATTTCAAGACGTGTGCTTGGATTAATACTGCCTCAAAATGATGCCAATGTTTTAGTCGTATTGGGTGGTGGATAATTTTTGATTGTTACAGGTCTCGAATGCTCCGTTTCTATTCCCCCCCCGAGACATCTTATAACCCAGGTATCGAAAATCTTCGACCACGAATTAACATTTTGCCGCATTCACTTTTAAACTTCCTTCCTTTAGAAGCGAAAACATTTCGTGCAAATCCTGAATGTATTAATAAATTATATTCCTTATGACTATCCTGTCATCTAAATATGTTAATAACGATGTACCAAGTACAGGCCTTAATATTATGCCCATGGATCTTTGAAATGTAGCGAGAGCTCCATATATGCCAAACGACATTCTGAGAAAGGCAAACCTCTGATTTAGTAATAAATGCGGTTTTTGATACGTCGTCCGGATTCGCATGTATCTGAAAATATCTAGACCTGAGGTGTGTATTTTCTACATTTAATCCTCCGTATTAGTTCCTCAATTTCTGGTAAGCGGTAAAACGGATATTTCGATAATTTGCTTGTCTATTTTCCAGTAATAGACAGCGAATCGCTAGGCCTTCAGATTGGTGAGAGGAAGATTATACTTTGTTTTGCATAGTACTACAGAGGTAGCTTAGGAAACTGCTCGTGGGGATTATTATTTTGTTTCTCAGCATGTTCGAAATGTCTTTCTGTGATTGTCATTGGTCATGGAAGTGGAGTTTTGTTCTACTAGTGGAGTTATTTCTGTTTCACACGATATGTACCATCAAATATGTCTGAAAACTTCCTTACCAACAGATCCAACTTATTTTTCTCTTCCGATTTTAAGTCTTCAGCTCCAAGACTGGCAGATCTATCTCTTTTTCAAGCAGCTTTTTCAAATCCAACTGCAACATGTCTTACAGAAAGTTTATTTTTACGCCAACAGGCTTCCAAAACCACATTCTGGCGCTCATTGTCACCTTGGATATTTAAAGTCACTTTCTCTATGTATTCACATTATTCCCCCTGTGCCGTTAATTACCGCCACATTAAATAGTCCATACCTCCTAAAATGTTTCTTGAAACATTTCTCCACCAAAACGTTACTTTGCCGCTCTGCTTAGAATAAACCGTCTGAAGGTGTGCAATTTAAAACAATCTAAATAACCGATAGAGAGATTTTTGATTAGTATTGTATTCAGTTGGATGTGAGAGAATTGTTTTCTTTCTTCTAAGGTAACTGACCTCTCAAACTCACAGCACTGCTACATAAATTAAAGATTTCTGTTTATTAACCACCGCTTTCCTTTTTTGTGCACAGCTTTCTCATGCACCCTTTTTCTCCTTTCTCTTATCCTTGTCTATGTTCCTTCCTCACCTCCCAGTGCGCATACCCTTTGCTTTTGTTTATATTACTCTACCTTTTCAACACGAATCAGTAAGAAACAAGATTATTGTATAATTAAACTTATTTTTATGATTAAGAAATTTACTCTTAATAAATGATCTAATGATGCTTATACATTTTGGGCTTAAAAGAACAATGAAGAGAGGTAACGCTGTGGCAGATTTAGCTTTAACCAGGGTGCACCATGAGGTGGCCTCTCGCGTTAAATTCCACTTTTAATTTTGTAAAATTCCTAATTAAAATAGAATTTAAGAGATTTTCCTCCTGTCTATCAAATGAAACTGAAGGAAAGGCCTGGAATTGTCTCACTGTTTCAAAGCCAGATATTCCAGATTTTCCTCGTTCTGTAGCCGAAGCGTTATTTCGTCTTTTGACTGGGCACGCTTGTCTTGATTGCTCATCTTTTTAAAATTCCGCCTTAAAGACTCTTTAGTCTTTACTCTTTGTAACAGTCCATGGATAAGGAGCAATTGAAATGAAGTCCGTGGATAAGAAGCGAAGAATGCAGTGCATATTGACGAATGCAGTTCATTCGTCAATATGCAATATTTTTATCTATTGGGAAGCAAGATCGAAATGGGTTAGTGGCCAAATGTCTGGAGTTTATATAAATAAATAAATATATTTTGGGCGCGTCTGTTATGGATAAAAACAATTCCTAAATGCTGCAACATTTTCCCTTTCCTTCTGGTACAACCGTAAATAATTTTATTTCACCATAATGTTTTGGGAGAGTAATTTTGCTTGCATGATTCAAAAACTGCATCATTGAGACAACATTTGCTATCGGCACAAAACAGCGCAGTCCAATCGGTTTGCCACTGGATGATTAAGGGTTAATGGTGAGTTTTTCTGTTTGTTACATTAATATTTAAGTTTTTGCCACACACTAGCTGATTGCGAAGATCGATTGAAGGGAAACAAAGGAGTTGACACTCATGAAAATATTGAGCAATCTTGGTATAAAGCAACTTGCCAATGGCCCTTCGTTGTCATGTTTACTGCTGACAAAGGCTGATTAAAAAGTTTTATAAAATACTTCTTTTAAAATGTACACCCACCATGGTTTAAAAACCATTGAAAATGTTGAAAGGACGAATGGAAATTTAAAATCAAATAAAGACAAACGACAGATGATAATTAGTAAGCTTAATGCTGTTTTACAATCTACAGGAAAAGACTCAAAATGAAAATCTCGAACACATGGTCAGCTTTACATGTGAAGAATTTAAAGTAACTTAACATACATTCTGTTACAAACGCTGCTTTAATATGTAGTAGTAACCACATTAAACGAATGAACTTTAACAGCTATTCAGGATTTCAAGTTTGCTCTTTATATTCTTCAAATCGCACCTAGAATATGTTCAGATACATTTATTTGAATTTTTCATATCTTAGAATCCTAGAAATTATATCCTAGAAATTCTCAAACTGTCTCGGCGTCGTATTCGGGCAATTTTTCACTTTAAGGTTTTTCTAACATAAAAAAATATTTCTAGTGACTTTGACACATCTTTTCAATAAAATTTTAGCTTTCCTATATATATTTTATATAGTACTTTAGCTAGCTATAATGTATATATTGTAAAAATCGAAAATGATGTCCATGAGTGCCTGTAAACAGTTTTTTTTTTAACATTTTTAGATAACATTTTTAGTATCTCTAACTCTTAACACTGCCTGATTGAAATCTAGCAAACATTCTAAACTGATACGTACTTAACAATGGGACGAAACTGGTTTAATTTATAAATAAGTGCAAATTTTTTAATGCATCTAACTATCAATACACGTTTCGAGTCTGCATATTCAGATTTCTAATTGTGTGGTGCAAGATGATTCTTTCCTAGCAGAGGACAAATTTATGAAATAACGCAAGTCGCAGCTGAGAGAAGCAAGACCTTCTATCTTTTAAAAAAGAAAACATACCTTGTCTATTAAGTCAAGGGGTACCCAAAATTTCATTTGAGATGGGGGCCCAACTTCATAAATATTCTACAGTATGCCAGGTTTCAAGTTATTAAAATACGCAATAATGGCAAAGCTTCCAGGTCTATTTACCTGGTTTTAAGACTTGAATTGATATTGTACTTACGTTATACTAGAGGAAATTTCTGGAAGCTCCGTTACAGCTGCTCCGTATAGCAAACTCGAATTAAACTCCTATTGTTATTGCCATGACTCAAATCGCTTGTCTGATGTCAGAGCAACTCCACGATATTCATCGTGGCAATGGGACAAGATTTTTCCTGTCGTTGGCAAGGGCTTTGGGCACAATACAGGTAATGGTACGACTTTGTTCGATTCCGCCCTCAATTTCGAAGGAGAACAACCAGGCGGAACGGGTCCTCCACACCTCTAGTTGAGTGCCCCTATGCCCCTATGCCGCACAGGCACTATACATTTATATTATAAAGGCATCATTAATTTCTCTTGAACACAACTTCGACATAGCAGTTTAGTTAACTTACTTAGTTTATTATTAAACAAGGACCACTTTTCTGCCTCTGACATGATACCAGATAAACAAATAACAGCAAATTTATGCGCAGTATTCAATTTCGGGATGCTTATTAATATTCATAGGATACATATTTTGTGAATATCATTGGCCAATCTTCGTATTTTACATATTCTTTCAAGTTGTATTACTACTTTTCAAAACGTATTCGTATTGTATTGAAATGTATTACCTTTTCATATTATTTAAATCAACAGGCAAATTAAGAAGATGCTAATAAATTCATTACTTTCATTTTACTTGGTTTTAAAAGAACAACAAGCAAGCCGGATGACTCGATTTCTGATCATCTAGAGTCCGGATAACTGGACAGAGACTTGGTAGTTGAAGTACCATTTAGCCAGATAAAAGTAGATAAAGTACGTGTACTTCGAGTATTATTTAGCCGGGTAAGTAGACAGAGTCCGGGTATTTTGAGTACCAGTAATTCCAATTAGCGAATTTGACATGCGAGACTGATGGAAGAAAAGAATTAACAGAGTGCATCATTACGAGTTTTGATGATAATGAAAATATCCCCACTTTGATTAAATACAAAAAAAGTTTGAAGTATTAAAACCACCACCGATATCCATATAAACTTGAGAATTTCAATGCTGAAATCTAGACATCATATTGCAAAGCAATTGTAGAGATCTTCTTTCCTTCTCACGAGATTTTAGAAGAAAAACTGTCTCGTTTCTCAAATTTCATTTTTGCTGATACATGATATCGTAGCATTTTTATCTTTTGAAGGATCTGAATGTAAATTTCAAGAAGCTTCCTAAGTACAGCTTAGTTTTCTTTGACTTGAATTGAGTCAGTCTTTTTAAATAAAAACATTCGAGTTACGTTTCTCTCAAAACACAGGTTTAAATTTAAAAAGTAAAAGGTAAAGTATAAAATTCTGTTTTCATCTCACAAATACATAATGTTTAAAATTAAAATTTAGAAGTATTCTTAAAACTACGAGGGGCAGTCAAAACGTTCCCGGAGTTTAGTTATAACTCTTTATCACCATAAATAATTAATGAATCTTTTACTAATACTATATTTATTTACTACCGGAATTCATAATGAGCAGTGCAGCTGAAGGTAGGAGGATGTGATCAAATGATGTGATGTCGAAGTTCGAGCGAAGGGCGAATAGTTCATGTCCAGATTGTTCATGTCCAGATTGTGGAAATCTGCTTCAGAGATTTTGTTAGCCATGCAAACAGTTTAAGGGGACAATTCTTTAAAGAAAATAGATGTTTACGAGTGTTTTCAAGATTTTGGGAAGCACAAGAATCTCTTGAAGACGACAGGTGCAGTGTGAGACTTTCGCCCTCCAGAAACGGACGAATGGTCGAGCAAGTGAGGCAATTAATCAGATCAGACCGAAGAATGGCCACCGACGAGTTGGCACAGAAGATAAGGATCTCTCATGGATCTATTCACACAATTCTGTCAGATGTTTTGAAGATGAAACGTGTCACTGCAAAGTTTGTCCCGCTGCTGCTGAATCAGGATCAAATGGAAACTCGTCAGTTGACTGCGGCCGAATACTTTGAAAAAAAGCACAGAGAACCCGAAGTTTCTTGAGACAATTCTAATCGGTGACGAAACCTGAGTGTACGCTTTCAACCCGGAGACAAAGATGCAGTCATCAGAATGGCACACAACGTCCTCTCCTCGACCAAAAAAATCACGTCATATCAAATCCAGAACAAAAATTATGCTCATTGCGTTTTTTGGCAACGAAGGTGTGGTGCACCATGAATTTACTGTTAGCAGTCCTTTTTACTTGCAAGTTTTGAAAAGACTGAGAGAGACAATCCAAAAAAAGCTCCCCTCCAAATGGTAAGGAGGATGCTTACTGCATCGCGACAATCCTCCCTCCCAAATATTGATTGCTGTGCAGACATGGCTCGCAGAAAAGAACTTTCTGCTCCTCCACCAACCTCCCTATTCACCTGACTTAGCACCATCGGATTTCTGGCTCTTCCCCAAGACCAAAATGGGCCTCAAAAGTTTAAAAGGTTTTAACACTATAGAAGGCATTAAAACTAACGGCTGAACTTCGGAAGATACCATAACAGGGCTCTCATCGTTGTTTGCAGCAACGGCAGGAGTGGTGGAGCAAGTGTGTCTACTCTGATGGAGCCTATTTTGAAGGTGATTAAGAAAAGGTGTACCTATATTGTAGTAATAAACAAGTACAACGAAACTTTTTGAGTACCCGTTGTATATTTAAATTCTGGTATCTAAGATGTTTTAATTTCTAAAAGTAGATGTACGGAAGCCAGAAGGCCATTAGATACTACGAACAAAAAAAGATAAATAAAATAATAATTTCTAAACCTAAAAATAATGAGCAATTAAAATTAACTTAAACATAAAGAAGTGAATAAAACTATTACAGATAATGTATCAGGTAAAATGAGTAGCGGCGAATGCATGGTTGACGACGGAATGAGATGGAAAATTGTCGGTAGCTTGGAGACAGGCTAAATCAGAAGCGCGGGTGCGATAGCACTCAATGTAACGTCCAGTGTCATCTGCAATTTCTGGAAATAGTTTCAGAACACTGGATTGTATCGAGAACATCTGAACAAGATAGACCAAGACCCACAACGACTTATGAGGATCGTTATTTGGCACTTTCAGCGCGGCGATACAGGAATGCTGCAGTTTCGCAGCTCTCACGTGAGCTGTATGCCGCCACTGGAACCCGAAATTAACAGTCTACAGCTGCCCAAAGGCTTCGTGAGATAGGAATGTATGCCAGAAGACCCACTGTAAGCCTACTGCAGTACACAGAGAGAGCTTCATGCCTACTGAAGTACAAAGAGAGCGAGTCACGCCTACTGCAGTACACTGGAGAACACGTTTAGCGTGGTGCATGCATCATGCACCTTGGACCACACTTCAATAGAACACCGTGCTTTTCCCAGATGAATGGAGATTCAGCCTGGATACTGGTATTTTCGGCGTCTCTGTATCTGGAGAAAGCTTGGAACACGATACCATCTCTCCATCATCAAGGAAAAGGATCATTACGGTGGTGGAGGTTGAAAGGTTTGGGCATGCATATGCAGGAAGACAGCACACTCCTGCATATGTTTAATGAAGGTTCTCTGACTGCTATGAGGTATAAAGAGGAGAACTCAGAACCCTATGTTCAACTTTTCAGGAACGCAGTTGGTCCTGGTCCTCGGTTCCCGTTAATGGACGACAGCGCTCGTCCAGATATAGCTCATTTGGTCGGCGTAACATAGAAAGTGAGGATATTTGCCGTACGACTCGACCAGCCAGCCACCAAAAACTATCCCGGAGTTGAAAACTACCTTGCTGCAGGAGTGAGATCGACCATAGACCTGTTATATACTAGACGGAGCATCGCCATTCAAAACCGGGTGAGAAAGCGGCACAGAAATGAGCTGCAGGAGTTTGGGCATGAAATGGAACTGAACCCAGACTTTGGCGTACTATCGCCATGGCTGGCGATTTTTTTCCCCTCTTTTCTCTCAGTTCTAAATGCGAACTTGGAAAGATGTCATTTCGCAGAAGGTGGCGTTGAATTTGCAGAAGAGGTTAGATCGATAAACACCAGCCAAAATTAATAATTTCCCTAAAATTGGACACTTTATTTTAAAATTTATGCCAGACAAATAGTCATACTAGCTTAGCAGCACAAAGGTAGACAAAGAGAAAAAAGACAAAAACAGAATGAGACGAAGCAGTGTACAATAAATACAACATATCGGAAAAATGGTAATAGGAATAAGTAAAGTACAAATAAAATAAATATAAAAAAGAGTTTTTTCATTTAAAAATAAATAAATAAATAAAAAGTGATTTAGGCAAAGTATATAATACATACTAAAGATAGTGGATGAAAAATAAAATAATTAAAAAATTTTAAATAAATAAAATTTATATATATATACTTATTGTAATGCATAAACAAGGAGCAAAGATAATTTAAGAAATGATTTTGAGTGAAAAAGAGATTAAAGTGAAACAGGAAGATTATAAGCCTAAAAGGAAAAAAATTAATAAATAAAATAAATAAAAAAAGAAGGTTTTTTAGTACTTAGAACAGAATAAAAAATATAAAAAAATAGATAACATAAGAAAAATGAGAGAAAACAGAAAATAATACAAAAAGGAAATTTAATATTTATACGAAAAGGAAATTTAATGTTAATACGGTGTATTACAGAGAACTACAGAGTAGGCAAGTCAAAGTGAGAAAGATATTAAATTAAATGAACTAAAAATGAATTTCAATATAGCAGATATAAGTTAAAAGGAAGAGAGAGAGAGGTAAATAATTAAATTATGAAACAAAAAAGTGGTAAATTAAGACTTCCTTTTACTAGCAATATATATATATTATGCACGTTGCACAATGTAGTTGCACTTATTTTAAATAATTTTAGAAGGTAAAATTTAAATAATGTTCATTATTTTTAAAAAGAAAATTAAAACTATTAAAGTTTTGAAATTTAACTGCTATATAATTACTATTTTCTTAATACTTAACAAATACTTAATATTTGAATAAATGCCAGAAACATGATATAAGAAAGAAAATACGTGATTGAAAGTAAACATATTTGTTATATTTGGATGCAAGAAAAGAGGATAAAATAAAGTCATTCATGTCCCCCCTCAAAAAAAAAAAAACATAATTTTATGCAGTTCTTACACAGTGTTACATGAACATTACCAAGTATTAAATACATACATTACTACTTCCCACATGTCCGCATAAGCAAATGCATAGAAAGAATATTTAAACAAAGCAAAAGCAGTCTGTTGGCGTATAAAAAATGTCGCCAAAGCAGAATACTAGACTAATTAAAATTATATTATATTACTAAAATTTTAACATTTTTTTCAGAACACAGTTATTAGAAACATACATATATATTAAGATACTTTTATTTAAATGTTATTTCAAGTATGCATATATTATATAAAATTAGAAATCTATTTTTTATTAGAAAACGGCAAGTTGAGTGGATAAAAAAACCTCTGCATTTTATAAAATTATGTTTTAAAACATTAGAAAAAGTTCTTCTGTGAAATGTTACTCCTCCACCTTTCACGTATCTGGAATTACATGCATATGCGGAGCACGAAAGTACCATTTTTGAAGTCCGAAACAATGCGCGTACACGCAAAACACTTGCTTCTCACAAATTCTCCATATAACTGTAATGGTAAGGAAGATTCGCGGGAAATAGGATCTGGGAAATGTACCAAATGTCACGTGGTTCGCATTCCTGTTCCCCTTCAGGGTTGCCGTTTCTCTCTCTAGTACATTACAGCTCTATGAGATCGACTGCCACAGAAAAACCTCAACTGCCTCTCAAGTATGCAGTCACACTGCACGACCTACCTGGCTGTGAGAGGGGACTGTTGACTTTTCCCGTTAAATCCTATGTGATATATCTGACTTCGAATCTAAAATTTCTAAAGAACACAAAATCTTGTCTAAAACTTAAAGGTTTATTCAACTGGAACTTCAAAAATGACGAAAAACTTAACATCTTAAATGGAAACATTCAAAATGCTTTAAACTGGCAGCTATTCCGGCACGGTGAAGAACACTTTCTTTAAAAGGACAAAATCCATCTAGCCCTTTCGGCATACATCTCCATTTTAGTTTCGCTGTATTCAGACTTCAGCTCCTACGTGTTTTGGACTTAAACGGCCGGAGTGGAACTGGAACAGGACTGGATCAGGACCGGAACAGGACTGGATCAAGACCGGAACAGGACTGGAACCGGAACAAGACGGGAACCGGAACAGGACGGGAACCGGAACAAGACTGGAACCGGAACAGGACGGGAACCGGAACAAGACGAGAACCGGAACAGGACGGGAACCGGAACAAGACGGGAACCGGAACAGGACGGGAACCGGAACAAGACTGGAACCGGAACAGGACGGGAACCGGAACAAGACGAGAACCGGAACAGGACGGGAACCGGAACAAGACTGAAATAGGAACCTATCATCCCCTGGCTTCTCTTCCGGGCAGGTTTACTCTGGCTCGAACTGAAAATGAACTGCACCGCTACCAAGGAAAGCACCTCCTTTTATTGACGGCAGTTGCCGTTACTACAGGCGATTATGCAAAATATTTAACAGGGACCATACCTCATATTAAACTCATCTTGAGTTCGATATCATAAAGTGGATTTTAAACGTCCGTGCGGTATGAGCTTTAATGATAATCATGTGAACACAAAATGATTTTTGAATAGTAAGTGTCTTTCTCTATTATAAATGCATATTTATACCAAATTTCATTGAAATCTGTCCATTAGTTTTTCAGAAATTTGAAAGCATGTGCAAATGTTCTTAATTTTTCACACCAGTACGTACCCTAACCTTTTTAAGCAGTCACAAAGTGACATTTTCAGGCATGTTTAAACTGGAAATGATTAATAATGAAAAAATGAAAGAAAGCTCTAAGTCTTGACTATTTTCTAGCAATAGTTTTCATAATCACATGACATGACTTTAAAAATAAGTACTATGATGATGCGATATGATGAAGTATAAGATGATGCGATGAAATAAATTCTCCCATAAATTTTCACTGGGAAATTCATTTTATTACAATGCTATATCAAGTCAGGTACTATCATAAATTTTCAATACTTTTTCATGTTTAGTATATTGTATTTATTTTAACAATGATGTTCTCATTCAAAACTGAAAATATATTCATTACTTATGTAACATCTTTTCAGCGTTCTAATAATGTCATTTCTCCTTCCATCCAGCGCGTTTGGAATTTATATTCTCGAGTTCCAGAGACTGTAAACTTTGAAATGAATGGAAATTTATTCCTTTATATATTGAAAGCACTGCTGTTGAGCTCAGACGGCCATATATTTCGAACTAACATAAAAATGCCTCACGCGCTTTGCAATGTTATAAATTTTCCCTTGGTACAACAGTTATATTTTTCGTGATGGAAAATATTATCTGTTATATGAAAGGTATATTCCACTTTCCTTTTTGGCTGAGTAATAATTCCATCATATATACTTTTGAATTAAAAAGAAAGGTTTACTTTTGCTGTACACACGTAAAAGTTAGACTTTTTTCCTCATTATTTCAAAATATTTTTTTTCCTTCAGTTTTATTGGAAACTGAATTCGGTACGAAATTATAGCATAAATTATTTGCATTTATTCTTTATCTGTGTAAACAAGTGCGTTGAACTCACGCATTATATTAGGTTTATTCATATACAAATATTCATGAAACAAATTTTTATGTTCTTTGTCAACTTAGATGCACAAAAAGTAGATATTCTGCTTTAATTTTTTTATAGTGAAAGTGAATCCGGTTTAGGTTTCAACATTAGTTTATTAAAACTGGTATTTAATTAAAGCTACATTATTTTCATTGGCCGGTACTTAACCGACTTAGGCTTGGCAATCACTAAGGTCGGAAGTGGTGGCCGCTTTATTGAGCACTTAATAGGTGTGCCACTGTTATCTCCTATGAACGCATAGAGATTTACAGCCTTCTTCTTCGGGATTCGAATCCCAACTCTTCGGCATCGCTCTAGGCTTTCCTATCCACTATTCCTTCTGAGCGGCAAAGCAATTATATAGCATGTAATTTTTTATTTTGGGGTGGAAAGTCTCTCATATATTTTTTTACAAAATTTTGGGCAATTTCAATCTGACGAATACTGCTTAAATCCACACTGTCACTGAACTCAAACTAATTCCCTTAATATTTGTAGTTTATCAGCTATTTCACACTTTACAGTAAAACTACAATGACTCATTTTTTTTTTCATCTTCTTTTCCTTTTCCCCATTCGTTTACTTATCTCTTTTAAATTCTCTCAACCCAATGGCTGTCGTTTAAAGGCATTCCTTGGGAATTGTCAATTATTTTGCAGTCTCACCATCTAGTACGTTGCCGAGGCTGCACCACAGGATTTAGACCGATATTATACCGAAGAGTGAGAGAGAAGTACATGTAGTATATACAGTCACGCCTTACTTGGTTTGTTAAGTTAACCCATACATAAGAGTGTCCTTTCAGAACTTCTGCATTCAAAATTCCTTCATCTTTTTTATTTTGTCCTTTGCTTATACGTTATTTCTTTTAATTTCAGAGAGTTAACCTTGAACACCAGAAAAATGTTCAGCAAGACCCAATTATCTTACTTCTTTATGAGCAGAATATTTCTGTTTAATAATAAACCTTATTTTAAATCCTGTAACTCTGCTTATAAACTATTCTTAAATTATGTGTACATTTTGATTTGATTTAAGGCTGAGGCCCCGAAGCCCCTAACAATATCAGTATTTAGCTCAACATGGTATTACGGTCAACCCGAGCAACAAAACGAAACACAGTTATGCTCCCTGTACATACCACAGGAATTTGAAAAGTATATACTTAAGATATAAAAGATGAAATTAAATATTAACAAATTACTCGCTTAATTTTGCAATAGCCCTTTTAACTCCTGCTTTTAACTTGGTTACATTTCCGTCCTGGAATCTGAAGTACCTCACGTCATTGATTTCATCGGTAATGATTTGCAGCACGATAGCTCTTATCCGATTACCATTCCAAAGTCTAACAAAGGATGCCCGACACTATATATATTCCATATGCTCATACGCAGTAACTTTTATTCGAGACAAGGACATCCATAAAGACCTCAACATCCAACTGACTTTCGACTGTTCACCGCCTCTTATGAATAGAGCACTTCCTTCAAGAAGCTTCCAGAAACAAATTTCCTACGGCTTCGAAAACACGCTTCCGAAAACATAGAAAATGTCGTCCGGTTGGTTGGCGAGAAATCACTAAACGTCACCAACTTGTCGACCAAAAATGTCACCAACTTGTCGACCAAAATCAACATTGAAAATATGAAAGACGTTATTCTCAGCCATAACGAAAACATCTTCAGTATAAGAAAGTGGACTACAAACATGTCTTCTGCTACGAAGTTCTTGGAGGTGACTTACAATCTGCGCCCCTACGCCGCCCACTACTTCAAGAATTGATAGTCTGGTAGGTAATTTGAGGGTCACTGTCTCAGACACTTGAGGGTATAAGCTTCTATTTCTGAATTCTGCTCCTGTCCCCCCTCATTTCAGCTTTCTCTCTCTTTGTACAGTACATCACCGACTCACAGAACTTGGGCTGCACCAGTGGGAGAGTGCTTAAAGATTGCTGAATATTGACAGTTGGACCTACTTTTGATTTCAGGTGAATGGCTGGTTGCGAAATTGAGTTTCACTGCTCTTCTCATGTTTAACTTGAATACGAACCTGATTTCGCTAGAAAATTCACCATGGTATAACTCACCAACAGTGTGCAAAGATATCTACGTGGTAATTTGAATATGGCGAAGCATATGAAAGCTATCTGCCTTAAGGGGATGGATACCTTCGTTAAAGCGATAGTGTTAAACTACAGTGCTTGTTCCTTCTCAACAATAATTTTTAACACTTAGGCAACCTGCCCTGCAATGCTAAAATTGCCAAAATCAAATTCACTCAAACAAGACACTTGATTGCTCCCTCGGCTAATAGCTGTAAAAATAATTATCAATCCTAGAACGGGAAACAAGAATCGCCCAGCACACAAGTGCAATCGCTTCCCAAACAGAGTGACCCCAATTAATATAGATATCTCATGAAACATTCAATATACAAGTGTGAGTTACAGTTAACCTATAACTAGGTTTCAAACACTCTTCGGCGTACCTCTAACTTGCATAATTTTCTAGTCCAAGCAAATATACATGACTTTAATAAAAGAAAATACTGGATACTACCGTTAAACCATAGTTTTGAATGGGATTATCTCCATTGGAAAAAGAAAGCTTACAATTATCTCTCAATCAGTGGTAAGCATATTAGTGAAACAGAATTATAATGCATTCATGAATCAATGGGATAACACATTTCGTTACTGGATAAGCGGCATAACGAATCTGTAACAAAAGAGTATTTCAAGATAATATTCCCTAGTTCTTCCATTCAAACAGCCCACTGAAAGACGAATGGGTAAGACATAAACATTGTTTGGAATACTACAGCATATCATTCGTAACAGTTTTGACGGTGTATGACTAAGCTATAAAATGTCTAATTCTTTTGGGGTGTATTCAAGCTTAAGTCAGCTTTCAGCAAAAATTCGACATAAACTGGATGGCAAAAAGTAGAATACCGCCACGTGATCCAGATAGGCTCATTCCATTTAAATTGCCTTCAGATGCGACAACGTGTGCTGGTTTCTGAAAAACAGTATAGGCGCTTTTACTTTACATGCGCATACCAACTGCAATATACAGTTGCGCGCTATAGGTTTATAAAGAAAGACATCTTTAAATAACTGGACGATATAAACAGAAAGACTTGAAACATTATTGAGGAGGATAGTAGCTCTGAATGGCAAGATAATCAACTGTAAATAATCCCAGAAGGGAAACAAAGATAATTTGGAATTATTCTTAATGTCAGAATAGCTCGCAAAGCAAAATATAAAGTAATATATAAAATGTCAATCGACTCAAAATTAAGAAATCTGTAACATAATGTAGGGTTTGGTGCAGTAGATTATAGCAAAGCATACTAAGGTACCTGCCTAAGAGAAGGGATACCGTCGTGAAGAACTTTCTTAGAGAAACTGGCTCCTATACGCATTACACATGGGGAAAACCATGAAAACGCCCATGCAGTCAGCCAGTTCGCCTGGAGCCGAAACCAGGTCGGAACTACCAGTGTTCAAAGATTTCTCTACTCAGCCACTAGTAGATTCATATAATGTATGAAATGAATATCTGCAAACACTTTTTTGATTTGATTAAACATAGATGCAAAATAAATTTGATTGAACACCCAAATTTGAAAATTGAAAACACGCAAATTTGATTTAAATGCAAAATAAATAAGCATAAAATTATTGCCTAAAATGCCATTAGTAAATAAATAAATAAAAACAACTCAAAAAATATCAAAAATCAAATTACATATTAATAACCACGAACGTCTACATAATTTACTATATAATTAACGTGCAAAACATTTCATATGGTCTAACTAATAGACATAAAAGCTTCGAAAAGTTTTTGCAAGAATTAAAAGAAGCATTACTTTTTGAAAAAGGGCATACTTATTTCTTTCTTATAAGTATTCAATTATTGCAATGCCAGTGTGGCTGCAAAAATTAACAGTTTTATTTATTCATCTATAATAGGTACAGTAGAAACTGTAAATGCCTATGCCATCGGTTCAGATTTTCTGGATATTTCCAAATACTAAATTATCCTACACCTCTATCCAATGAAGTCTAATTAGATTACTTAAATCAAAGAAAAAAATAAAAGTAGTCCTGGAAACAGCTTTCTTGGAAACTTTCTGGAAGGAAATTGTTTTTTTTTTTTTTTTCCGCTGCATTTTAAGCCACAATTAAACGAAAATCACCCCCACAGTCAGTTCTTTTCGCCAGGGAATTATCTTTTTATTTTTTTCCTCTCTCAGCAATTTTATCCGCTCAGTTTCTTGAGTGTAGCGGTATTAAACAAAATTTCGCTCTCTTTTACTTTATGCATTGGCTGAATTTCCCAAGCTAGAGTCTTTGTGAGTTTTTCCTTTCCTAGTGGGAATATTTCAAGACAACATTTGCTGAAATCTTTCATTAAAGGTAAAATCACTCGATCTTAAAAGCCTCCAAGAATTACACGTTTTTATTCTTAAATTTCCACTGCTACGCTTAACTGAATACCATTTGGAAAGTAAAAGAAATATTGTAGGTAAGCACACACATCAATCATTTACTCGTAAAAATATAAAGTTTTACATAACGGCTTAGGTTTTAAATATCTACCGTTTGAAAATTATTTCTGGAATATATTTCCTAATGATTAAACTTCCGTTTCTGACGCTGTTTTCGGCAGGGCAGGTACTTTAGTCTAAAAAAAACTTCGGGTAATTAGTTTTTAAGTTACAAACGGAACATGTAATAGTTAATATAAAGCAAATAAATTCTAAGCAAAATTTAAAGTTTACGAAAATCGAAAATTTATTTTTTGCCACGAAGACCACAAACTCTGTTAATGATAAATTATTAAAGCTTAGAAAAGCGTTTGTCTCTGCTTCCTCTATTTCAGTCTATGTCTCTTTATACACTCTAAGACAAAAAAAAATCGACGCACCAAGGAGTTATCCGAATGAGACGAAAATCGGTAGAAGGGATGCACATGTACAGAAAAAGAAATGATTACAGTTTGAGAAAAATTGGATGATTTATTGAAGTGACAGAGCTTCACAAAGTGAAAAAGTCAGTAACGCGTTTGTCCACCTCTAGCAATTATTCAAGCAGTTATTCGGCTTGGCATCGATTGATGGAGTTTGCGGATGTCCTCCTGAAGGATATCGTGCCAAATTCTGTCCAACTGGCGCGTTAGATCGTCAACATGATCTGGTTGGAGGGCACTGCCTTTAATGCTCCAAACGTGCTCAATAGGAGAGCGATCCGGCGACCTTGCTGGCCAAGGTAATGTTCAGCAAGCACTAAGGCAAGCACAGAAACATGTGCAGTGTGAGGGCGGGCATTATCTTGCTGAAATGTAAGCCCAGGGTGGCGTAACATGAAGGGCAACACAACTTAGAACTTCGTCGACGTACCCGCTGTGCTATAAGGCTGCGAAGGATGACTACCAAAAGGGTCCTGCTATGAAATGAAATGGCACCATCACTCCAGGTTGTCGGCCTGTGTGCCGGAAGACAGTCGGGTTGGTATCACACCGCTGTCTGGGGCGTCTCCAGACTCTCCTTCGCTGGTCATCGGGCCTCAGTTCAAAGTGAGACTCATCACTGAAAACTATTCTACTCCAATCAGTGACATTCCAATGCGAATGAGTCCGATACCACTGCAAACGGGTTTGACGTCGTACAGAGGTCAATGGTAGTCGGCGCAAGGGGCGCCGTGACCTCAGCCCCCTTTCTGTGAGCCGTCTATGAATGGTCCTTGCGGTCACTGAAGCACTAGTTGCACATACAATCGATGATAATGATGCATCTGGGGCTGTGAGTGCCGCTCTGATGATTGCTCGGTCTTCACGTTCTGTCGTTTCTCTAGGCCTACTGCTTCCTTCTTGACGCTGTGTGCAGCCATGGTTCACCCATTCCTGTTAAACATTGTCTAATAATGGCATCGCTCCTGCTCAAATGTCGAGCTATTCGTCGATAAGACCAACCGGCTTCTTTGACCTCTCTCAAACTCTGACATCTCTCAAATACGACCTCTCTCAAATTCTGACATCTGCGCATATCGTTCGCGCCCCTGTATGCGAGGTATAGTAATTGTCTACCAGAGTAAAACGGAATTAAATTCGTGAAGAATTTATGACCTGGAATAGTAATTTCTCCTCTTAAATATCCTGCCAGTTGCGCAGATCAGATGCGCTGTAGCGACAACCGTTCATTCATTGGCAGCCAAAACGTAAGATTTTTCATATTCCGTACAAACCTGTACACATATCAATTTGTATCCAATGTGCTTTATATCTTCTCGGTGCGTCGTGGTACGTCGCGTTTTTTTTTAAACAACGCTACCTAGAGACACCAAATTTTGAATAACGTAGTCCGCCACCCGAATATGGGCATCTGGTAGCCAAAATTTGGAATTTGGAATTGGTTTTATTATCTATTTCAAATTCTGTAAAACTGTAAGGATTTTTTTATTAACAAACGTAACGTTTTCAAAGCGAGCAATGGATAAGTTTAAAATGAGCAAACATAAAGCCTCTCCTCTAAAAATTTTTAAAAAGTACATGTCACAATAATATGTGGATGACAAAAAAAATTTTTTTTTATTTAAAACATTTTGGCGTTTGGAACATAAAATAAAATTAGCGAATACTCTATCAAAGTATCGAAAGACGTATACAATTTTAAAGGTACCATAAGGTATTTTTATTCTTAAAGCATAACATTTTTGCGAAAATCTATATTTTTCTAGTTCAACAGCTTAGAATTTTATAAAACAATTTCATAATAAAAATTGCTGTTGTTAGTTATCGAAAAAGGCATGCTTTTTGCGTAAATGTCACTAAACAATACAAATTGCTATTATCCATCCCACAATGAATGTTTCTTTTATGCGGAAATGTCTCGTTTTTCCATTTTGTATGTAACTGTCGTGTGTCGAAATACTATCGAAGCGCTGTGAAGGGAGCTTCTGAATGTAAACAAAAAACACCCCATCTGGAGACTGAAGCTTCAGAGCAGTGCTTCACTCTTAGTGCCGAGCGGGCCACTCCTTCCTTTCTTACCTCCATGTAAAAGGATGACTGGGGATTAGGGGACCCAATCGCCAAATCCTTGTGGTGAAGAATCACCATCCACCACCTTTTTAATTCGGTGCCACTCTGTAGTCATCAGGTTATTTTTAAGCAGAGAGATGTGAAAAATAAACAATGCCCGCGCCAGGACTCGAACCTGGGACCTCATACAGTCATTAAATATTACATTACGTATTTTCATTTAATTCATTTTTGAAATTAAAAAGTGTTTCCAATTAAAAAATACTTAAGAACACAGCTTTTTTCATCTGCAGTACTTTAAGTCGCTTTATGTGATAAAATATTTACGAAGGGACGAAATATATATTTTGTCGCAAAGATTGTCCTTTCCTGTGAAAGCATTCGAGCCATTTTGACATTACGTAACGGGCATTAAAATATTTCAGTGATCTTAAGGAAGTACGAGAAAACTAATTTCATAGTTCATTTCATGTCTGATGACAGGATTTTATGGTAGAAATTATTTATGTTATTTAAAACTTGCTCAGATTTAGCATTTTATTTTAAAAAGCCTCGATAGCTCTAGAAAAATAATCTATGTTCTAACAGCTATGTGCACATTTTTAATCATCTCCGATTTCACACTTTGCTTCGTCAGTTCTTCAAGCGGAATTCAGAAACTATTAGAATCAATGAAAAAAAAAATTTAAATCCGATAATCAATAAAAGCAAACCGAAAAGCCCAATGCACTTGTTTGATTTGAGTTTCCGCTCTGTTAGAAACTCAAACACATAAAAAGAATTCTTTTTATCTTCTAAGTGCAGTGTAACTGTCCAAAGAGTTCCACAGCCACCGCAACCGCAGCCTGAGCACCTGCTGATTTAGCAACTAACAAAAAATTCAGAAATCGATTGCCACAGAAGAAGAGGAAAGTTGCAGACATCACAAATCTCGATCGTTTGGAAAACCGTTTTTGTTTGGTTGTTGCATACAAAAGTGAAACTCTGTACTAGACAATGGGGAGGGAAGGCATCAAACAAAACCGGAAGAACGATTTATTCGAGTGCTTCCTATGCAGTTGGAGATATTTCTTCTCTTTTCGGTTATGAGTGGCGAAATTTCCTTATCTGTGAAGAAAGAACCATTTTAGAGTATCATTGAATGAGGTTAATGCGTTTAAAATTGTTCTCGTCTCTCAGAAAAAGTTTCTATAAAAACTATCTGGCCCGGTATTTTATCGAATTTCATCGCAACTGTCGGTTTCCTTAACAATATTATTATTTCGAGCATTACAAAATGCTCGAAATAATGACAAATAGAAACCACTGGGCAATACTGAGTGTGTCAGATTAAGGTCAGAAGATTAAAAAAAAAAAGGTAAAAGAATTTTAAAAATATAGAATAATTTTCTTGAGGTTATAAGGTATTTTCTCCCTCTTCCAGCCGCCTTCGTAGGTGTAACGGTAGCACACACGGAGAGTACTCGAGAGATCCAGGTTCGAGTCCCGGTGAGGACATTGCTCATATTTTGGATTGGATTTGTATTATTCAGTTAGGGCAAAGCACACGAGGGCTATCTGCCTAAAGGGAGGGATGCCTTTCGTGGAGTACTTTCTAAGGGAAACTGGCTCGTATACACGTTACACATAGGGAAAACCACGAAAACGCCCATGCAGCCAGCCCGTTCGCGGGATTCGAACCTCAGATCGAACTACCAGTGTTCAGCGTCTTTACCGCTCGGCCGCTGGTGGGCTCGCTCATATTTTGTATATTAATCATAATAACTCTACAATGGCGCCTGAACTAAAGAGATGGTGGACAATAATTCTCACCAGCAGCAGGATTTGGCGATTGTGCCCTCTAATCCCCACTCAGCATTAAAAAAGGGGGAGTATTTAAGGTATTTCCTCCCTCCTTCCAGCATACATTCGCGGTGTAACGGTAGCACATTCAGCGTGTGTTCGAGAAGTCCGTGAGAGAACATTGCACATTTTTCGTCCCCTGCTTATTAAAAAAAAAAAAAAAAAAAAAAAAAAAAAACTAATGGCTTTACAAGATGAAAACTAGGCCCATCTTCACTGGTGTTGGATCTTAAGTATGACATCTCTTAAATATTCGAAAAATTTGCTACTGTTCGCTTCTTACTCACTCTAACATATTGAGACCAAATATAAAGTTTCAATTCAGCTGAGCGAGAAAAAATATCGTTTTCGAAGGACATGTTTTACTTTAACGTTAGTTTTACCTTTTGATGGCAAATAACCGTTTTGCATGAGAAGAGGGCACAAAGAGATAATAAACCCATTTCGCCGAAAATCTATCCATGGAAAGGTAAAATCGGCTAAAACAAAAGTCTCCACATTGACTAGCTCTTTTGTCGTTCCCTGCCCCAAAAAACATTTATAATCAATCCACAAATAATTTAAGGGATTTGATTAAAAGAACAGCGTTCCTGCTCCCTGCCTCAGCAAATTCATTAAAAGATCCAATATTGAGCTTCCGTGTTTGTTATTTTTGTTCGTAATTTACGCCTCCAAACGTTTTGTGTTTGCTGTACCTGCTTTTGAGTTATTAGTAAAGTATCTTGGCAGAGCGTAGAAAGACGCTGGTCGCCTCTAAATAATTGTCATGGTGTTCATTTGTTAGGTTGAATTAGATTAGGTGAACTGATTAAGGTAAAGCAATTCGAGGGCTATCCGTCTACAGGGGAATGAATTCGGGAACGACCTTTTAAGGGATTGGTTTGATTTATTGGGTTATAACAAAGCACGATAAAGCTACCTGCCTTCATAAGAGACTTTCTAAAGGAAACTTTCTCTTATCGACCTTTCACATGTGAAAATCTCTGAAACGCTCATGCAGCCAAACCATTTGCTAGGGTTACAGGCGAAAACGTCGCTAAGAAAACATCGTGGGAGAAAACAAAGCAAGCAGAAAAATCGCAGTTTTATAACATCGTCGCCGAAAATAAAGCGGTTCAAAAACTTCGCAATTTCAAAACATCGTTCTTCGAAACATCGATAATGCTTCTGCAGAAAAAAATATAAATGGGTAGTTCTTTGTTATAGAGACACCAACCACATTTAGCGATTTTGATTCTGCTAAGATGTCAGCTATAATTTCGCCAAGCTCGTGAAGCGCGAATGTTAAAATAAATAAACAAATAAAATAAAATAAAATCTGAAAGGTTTCAGATTTTAAATTACCCAAAGGGGTGTTTTCTCAACGTTTTATGTATTACCTTCTTAAAATTCAAGTCAATAGCAATATCTCAAAATAATTTTAAAGTGAGCATATCCTTTAGCATTTCTGATACACAGTCTCGCGCGCTGCAGATAAAATTTTTTTTTTCGGTACAGTGTTACCATTCTTCGCTTTGAAATCGTTGAGTTTGATAATCAAAAATTCTTTAATGTCTGACAAAATATCAAACAGATAATGAAACAAATTCCAAATTCAGGCTTCCAGATGCCCATATTCGGTGAAGGATTTCGTTATTCAAAATTGGATGGCTCTAGGTACCGTTGTTTTTATCCCATTGCGAAAAACTTACATACAAAAATGTAAGATACAAGTATTTACTGCTCTCACAACTACACGATAAAAGCAATTTTAATAATAATAATAGCAATAATTTTAAAAGCACCCACCTCAGTTTTATTACAAAAATATTTTAACCAATTTCGAAGAAAATCCCAACAAACGGTGGTTTTTCTAAACTACATTATGGGTTCTTTGATACAAACAGGGATTTTTGAAATCGAGATAGCCTCTCATTTATATAAACGTCACCTATGAGTTATTTGTGCAAGCAGTTGCCTCTCCTACCACATTGTTCTCGTTAGTTATGACTTCGCTAAATTAACTTTCTCTGCGTTCATTCACGTGTTATCGTTCTGTAAGACGCAACTAATTTTATCCTCAACTCCCCGTTATCTTAATACATTTAAAGCATGCTCTCTTGTTTCAGCTTTACCTTCGTACTTCTAATTGTTAAATGCATTCTTCAGTTGTTGCATTCATGCGAAACGTGGAAAGATGCAAGATATTCCATACCAATAAACTGAATTTTTAATAATTGGGAAAATTCAAATTGTTAGTTATGTCAGTTAGTTTCTCCTTTTTTCAGAAGTAAAATTATCCTGTCATATTCCATAAATATGTAACGGAATTAAAATTTAACGTCATCTGCAGCCAAAACGCTAAAGAGTCCGATGTTACTCTCCTGATCTCCCAAAAATATATACATTCAGAGTTTTATATTTCTTCATTTGAGAAATGTTTCTTGGATCTGGTGCATGCAAATTTTGCAATATTTCGTTATGTTTTATGAATAAAACTGCTGCTTGTAGTACTGCTAGTAATTAGTAAGAAGCAGGGATTTGGAAGTGTAAATAAGAAGAAGCATACACTTTATTAAAATTAATAAAGTTTATGCAGCAGGTAAACAGTTATACGTAAATAACTCGAAGAGAATAATAGAGAACAAGCAATCTCTCTCTTACGTGCATGGAGCATTGAAAATTCTCCAAACTATTCTATAAACAACTATAAAATATTATCCATCTAGGAGAAGCTTAATACAGTCGCAAGATTTTGCACTAACTTTTTTAATTAGCTGACTGACCTTTGGTTGCAACATTTTAGGCAACGTAGCCGATATTTATAAGGTTGCCGAAGCACTTCTAGAAGGTTCCAAAAATTTCACTCCTACGGATTCGAAAATATGTTTTCTGATAACTCAGGAGTTTAGCTAAGTTGGTAGGATATTACCAGATGTCGCCTTTTGTAATTAAGACCTGATAGGAGGGTTTACGTCCTATAACCGAGTAATTTTTCGAATTCAAATGTCGATCAATTCAGGCCTAAAAGGTCTAGTTCTCAATAGGCGGAATAAACGCTTTTAAACATAATAAGCGGGCTTGAATAGAGTTAAACTAAAATCAACAGTCGAATTATTGCATAAAGTGAGCTGAATAAAGGAATAAAAATAATACATAACGTTGTAAAAATATCTAAATACAAAAAATAAAAGCAAATATTTGCGAAACTTTACAACAATATTTTAACAACATTAAAACACTTCCATTATCCAAAACTCTTCCTTTCTCAAAAACTCTTCCTTTCTTCACATACATAAACTTAAGTGAATGAATATTGTGAAAAACCTACCTTCCATCCACCCTCACCAGTGACCTAATGATTAAGATCGCTGAATACGGTAAGTTCAAACTCGTTTCTTTGGTCAGGTTTATTGATATTACGGTAAAGCACACTAGGGTTATCTGCCTAAGGGAGGGGATGTCTTCATTGAAGACTTTTTAAGGGAAACTACACGTTACACTTGGGGAAAACCATGATGCAGGCAACTCGTTTGCGGGATTCGAACCCCAAGTCGAAGTGGTAGTGTTCAGCGACTTTTGCCGCTCGACCGCTGGTGGGCCTCGAACCTTGTTCGATTCTAAGCGAACGGGGTGTTTGTTTGGTTAGTTTTGCCGTTTTTCTTCTGTAGGTAAAATGAATTTGAACTAGTTTTCCTTATAAAGTGCGCCACTAAGGCATCCCTCCCCTCCAGGCAGATAACCCTCGTGTGTTTTTCCATATTCATATAACCTAAACTAACCTAACATTCCATTTCTACCTATTTTTCTCTTTTTTTTTTTTTTTTTTTTTCGTGTTTTTGAAGTTAGAAACAAACATATTTTCATTATATTGTCTAAAGACAGGAAAAAAACAAATATCTGAAGTTTCTTACGTATTTCGAATCCTTAATAATTCAAGATATCATTCCGAAAATAGTCATATTTTTTCCAAAATGTGAAACACAAGGTGTATACAAATGCACACAAATATGATTTTATTTTTAATATACTTATACATAATTCAGAATTCAAACAACAAAAATCAGCGTTATATTTACAAAATTTTCACAGGACTAGTTTCGATGGTTTTACCGAACCACCATCCTTAGCTGCAAAACCGCAAATGAACAAGATAGAAAATAATGATTAGATAAGATAAGAAAGCCTGGGCAAGAATAAGCAAGTGGCGCAGACCAAAATTTTGTAAATATAACGCTGATTTTTGTTGTTTGACTTCTGAATTAGTATTTATTCGGCGTGTTATTGTGTCTTAATACTTATACATTTTATAATTTACACTTTATGTCCGTTACGCTACTTTAATATAACTTGTATATTACGTAAACGCTTTTCTGCTCTCTAAAGTAGAATAGCTTCTTAGATATAACGATATTTACAACTTGCGGACCAACATCGTAAGCTAACAAATGTCGTGTCTAAAATGCTAAAGTTTTCTCCCTTTTTGAAGCAAAATAAGAAGAATTTTGCAACAGAGTTACTTTGTGAGTAAATCTAGACAGCAATTTCCCAGGAGAAACTTGTCTCTTTATCATAGTTTGAACATTGTGGAGGTCTGTTGCACCAAGTCCATCAAAGAACACATTTTTATCAAAGACAGATTCACTGGGGAATTTTTCCCAAAACCTAAAGCGATCCCGAGGAAATATGCATGAAACATTCTTTCTTGGAGGGTAAAAAAAAATTCTTTTCCATGGTCGTTAAAACTTCTTGAATTCTCAATGCCTCTCCGTTTACTCCTATGGCAGAAATTTTCCATCTTCTTCCAAACAAAACCCTTGTGTATCCTGAACTCGTGGCGAATCACGAAGAGCCACGTTAAAGCTATCGATTGGTCCTGTTTAGCAATTCAGATATCCAGAGGATTTGAGACATGAGTTTAAACAGAAAGTTATTTTGTAAAAAGGAAAAGAATCAACACAGATGGAGCGAAGGAGCAGGGAAGGTGAGAAGAGCGTTGAATTTAAGAGGATCTCGAACAAAGGATCGAAATCCTTCAGGATTACTTTAATGTTATTGTTGACCATTAAAGTCTTTTTAATTTTCTCCTCTTGCAAACTGAAGCTTCATAACTGTAGGGAACGTTAACTACAAAGATTAAGAATATATTAACCATAGGAATTCTTTCCTTACATTGACTATAATACGGCTTTTTTTCTTTCATTTACTTCATCTTTTCTCTATCCATTTCACCTCTCTCCTCCCTAATGCAAGAAAGAGCTTGTTACTATCTGAATAACAGCCTATTTCATGGGCTATTAAAGAGATTAAAAGTCCCTTTTTTTATTAAAAGTGCTAAATCAAAACAAACTGGTGTTACAACAATAACGTTATTTGCATATTATGCAAAGTATAACAAGTAAATATATAAGTTATAAATTAAAAACTAGAAAGAGGACATTTTTCTAACGTAAGTGACAGGACTTAACAAGCTGTCTTATTTATTAAATTGACATAAATGTAAATTGAGATTCTAAATATTAAAGTATTTAAAATGTGTTTTTCGTAAGCTATCTCATTTTTAAATTCCTCAAAACGTAAAAATCGAATACACTTAAAATAAAAAACGTGGCATAAATACTTAAACTATAATAAAAGAAAAAACATATAAAATAAATTTACAAATACCTATGAAATAATCTGAATTTCTCTTTTGCAAGGGACAGAAAATATTTCGAAAACTTCAAAAGTGAGAATTCCAAGTTTTTTTGTCTTAACTGATTATATATGATGCTTTCGTTTGATTATAGTAAAGCACTCGAGGAGTACCTCCTAAGGGAAGTGATGCCATCATAGAGGACTTTATAAGGGAATCTGGCTCGTATACACGTTACAAATGGAGAAAATCCACCAAAAGCTCCCATGCAGCCAGTTCATTTGCCTTGAATCGAACCCAGATCGGATGATCAGTGTTCAGCGATTTCACCGCTCGACCGCTGGTGGCCTTCGACTATCTCTGATGAACGAAACTTTATCATAAATAGGTTTTCTTGTATATTTATAGCAAATTACTGAATTGCAACCTTTCCGTTATTCATATAATTATAAGCAGCAGGTAAATTTAATTTATATAACAAGTTAAATTTAATGTACAAGTAAAAAAGCCTTTTCTTATATAACTGTATTATATAAAATACTAATATAGCAGTCGCAATACTAAAATTAAATTAATAAAGACTAAAACTGTGAATGGTAACAGAAAATATGGCTTTAGAAGCATCACTTACCAGTTTCAAAAAAAATCTATGCATGCTAGTAAAATTACCTGTTGAATGTGTTATGAATTGCATATCTTTATGCCTTTTAGGTAGATTAATAAAACGAGCCAGGACGTTGGTAACCGGTTACCTACATGCTCATAGTCACTCGTGATCAAAAATAAGTCACTATTAAAGGTCAGTATACTTGATTTCGAATTTTAAATTGAAATTAAACGAAAAGATATCGGTACTTGTCAAGATTGCTGACTACTAACAACCTACAGATTGAAGGTCGGTAGGGATTAACCAATAAATGTATTGGGAATGTAGTAAATTTAAATAAATAATTTAATGGAAATTAAATGGGAGCACACGGTGTACATTAAGGCTGCTGGTCATCTCAAAAGCGGCTGCTTATCACCAATAATGTGCAATTTGAGAATCGTTTATGGTGAACATATATATAAATCACTAACGTGAAGCAGTAAAGTATCGTTAGATACTTTTTTTAACTAAAATTAAATTTGTAAGATTTTATTTTAATTAATCTAACTTATTTCTGCATTTGCATTCTCTAAAATAATTCGAATCAGTAAATTGTGACACCTAATATAAAATAGTTTTAAAAAATATAATAATGCTGTTACGATGCTTTAAGATAATAATAGTGTTGCGTGGTACGGGTCAGTAATGGATGAACTGATGATATTTTGATAAAATTTATTTTCCCAAAAGAAACACATTACAGTTCTGGAACTTTCCACAAAAGTATTCGTACAGATCTTCTCAGCATCACAAAGCAAGATCAGAAGATACCACTTTAAACTACGGAGAACGTTAAACATAAACAATGCAAAGCGTATGTAAAGAGCGAAGCTCTCACGGAGATCTAACTCTAAACTAAAAGCTGAGAACTGATGCTGTCTCCAGTCTTATATAGTTTTGCCCCGGTAGCTTGGCTATTTCCAATATTCGTAACTCGAAATTACTGGAATTTATATACGGTTACAGTTACATAAAAGGGCCGGATAGAGTTACAAGTACATAGAGGAATGAATTACAGTTATTTAATTACAGTACAAATAACAGGGAACGAATCAAAATGTCGCCAAATGGTCGCCAAATTTGGCGACGTTTGTGGATTTCTCGTTATGTTCGGAGATAAAAATTAGTTGCCAAAATCGTCCCCAGCTTGAATATATTTAGCCAATTCAGCTAGATAACCACTTATTCAATGTTAAATAGACTTGCCCTGTATTGCTAATTTTCTAGCAAAGCTTCTTTAGATTTTAACACATTACTACAGTTTTACATATTATTTCACCAAAATTATTTACATTTCTACAAAATTCGTAACAATATATTACATTATTTTATTATTAAACAATGTAATATTCTTTAAAAAAATTTCTACTTAGACTTACTTGATCTTATAAAAAAAGCTTAAGGAAAAAGTTTACTATAAAAAGCAATACCTTATAAAACCAGCAGCACATTCTGTAGAAGAAACGACAAAATTTTCTTATTCAATAGAGTTTTCTGCAACTTCTTATCTTAAAGCTTCTTAACTCCAAAGATATTCTTCTATTGAATGGAGCTTTTCTCTAAAACCAACGTCAATCAATGGTTGAATTTCACTTCGTTTGAATGGCAAGCTTTGCTTCCATGCAAAATGTAAGAGCGTATTTCCTTTCACTTTTGCTTAAAAGGCAAGTTTCCGGCCATTTAAAAGCAAAAAATCATTACACTGAAGAAAAACAAAATTTTCAGCTAGTTTTTTAACCTTAGGTACATTGTTGTAGAATTTTCTCTATTGCCAAGTTAAACTGAGTTTATTTGCATTCTTATCAGTAATAATCATTAACAATTTGTGTTTCTACTCATTTTCTGTAGCAACGTGTCTTCCTTCTAAGATAAATATTTACCAGCACTCATTTTCTGTACCAACTTGTTTTCCTTGTAAGATAAACATTTACCAAAACTCATTTTCTGCAGCAACGTGTCTTCCTTCTGAGATAAATATTTACCAACACTCATTTTCTGTAGCAACTTGTCTTCCTTCTAAGTGTGCAGGCAAGCCTCCTTTTCCTGTAATATTTGTCAAAAAAAAAAGAATTTACCTGGTGAGGATAAAAACATACCAAATTTTCGTATGGTTGTAGACTATCGTCTATTAAACAGCATCACAGAATCTTACAAAATCAGTTTACCAAAAATTTCTGAAATTTTACACAACATTACTGGTAGGAATTTATATTGTGTACTCGACTTAAAATAAGCTTTTTTCCAAATTAAGTTACAATAATCTGATAAAGAAAAGTTGGCTTTTTGCACCGAACTTGGCAATTTTCATCCTTGTAGAACTTCCCTTTGGTTCACGCAATAGTACTTCTTATTTCCAGACATTAATTTCAAAATGTTTAAATGATATCAAAGGTAGTAATGTTAAATTTTTTCTGGATGATATTATTGTTGCTGCTGACAGTGTATCTGAATTGAAGGTAATTCTTCAAAAGGTTTTTGATTGGCTTAGAGCATTAAATTTGACCTTGAATCCTGCTAAAGTACAGTTATGCAAATCTGATATAACTTATTTAGGTTTTAACATTTCTAAAGCAGATTTTTCTCCTTCTGAAGATAATATAGCAAAAGTTTCAAAATTCCCTATTCCAAAAGATGTTAAACAAGTTCAAGCTTTTCTTGGTATGATGAATTATTTTAGACACTTAATACATAATTTTGCTGAAATCACGCAGCCAATAGTACACTTGACTAAAAAAAAATGTACCTTTTGTTTGGAATCAAGATTGTCAGGATGCTTTTGATCTGTTACAGTCAATAATGTCAGAAAAGCCTACTATAAAAAACATTGATGATAATCATGACAGTTTTTTAGTTACTGATGCTTCTAGTAGTAGTAGCTATTTTTGGTATACTTTTGCAAAACATTGATGACAAATTCTTTCCTGTAGAATTTTTTTCGAAACTTCTGACTCCTGCTGAGTCTAGGTATCCATCGATTAGACGTGAGCTCTATGCTATATTTTCATCTGTGAAACATTTTCATGAACATTTGTATGGAAAAGAATTTACTATCTTAACTGATGCTAAACCTCCCACTTTTCATATGCAATTGGATAAGCAGCCTGATATTGTGGCCAGATGGTTATTGTATTTACAGGATTTTGATTACACTTTAAAGCACATACCTGGTTTTTCTAATCCTGCTGATTTTCTTTCCAGAGTTCCTGAAGAATCTCATAATGTAAACAATATTAACTTATTTCAACCAAAAAATAATCAATTAAGCATTCAAAATATAGTTAATCACCAAAAAGATGATAAAATCATTAACGAAATCATAAACAAAATTAACAATAACAATTTTGAGATTTGGAGCAAATATTTTATTGATCAGAAAAATGGTATAGTAATGATTAAGTTAAGACCTAGAGCACATCATTTAAAGACAAGGTATTTAGAAAACAAAATTCTACTTCCAAATTCTTTAGTGAAACCTTGTTTAGAGATTGCTCATGCTCCACATTTTGGTACCAACAAGAATTATGAATTCATAAAAAAGAAATATTTCTGGAAGGGCATGTTTTTAGACACAAAACACTTTTGTGAAAATTGTCAACAATGTTTGAAAAATAAACCCAAATCTTCTAGAACAGTCACAAGTAATATAAAAAAGTCTGATTTAGCCCCTGGAGAGATGTTAGCTATTGACATTGTAGGTAAATTACCCAGGTCACACGATGGTAAATTTTTCTTTTAAAAAATTATTGATCATTACTCGAGATATTTAGAGGCTATTCCTTTACCAATATCAATTCTGCAACAATCATAAGATGTATGAAACTGTATTTTTCAAAATTCGGTATTCCAAAGATAATATTATCTGACAACGGGTCAAATTTTTGTTCGGCTGAATTTGAGAATTTTTTAAACAGACTTAAATATTGAACACAGAAAAAGTTCCATTTATTACCCACAATCGAATGGGATCATAGAACGAGTTCACAGAACTATGAAAGAAAGCATAGCTTCATTATCGAATCAGGTTTTTGAATGGTCTGATAGATTGGCATTTTTAAACTGTATTACAATAATTCAAAACACATAGTAACTGGTTTCACTCCTGCTCAGTTAATTTTCGGGCGAGAACTCAATACACCTTTAGACTTAAATAATGAACCACACGCTGTAGACAATCCTTCACAATACTTGTTGCGTCAAAAGGAACACATTAAAGCCATTAGAGAGTTAGTGAAACAAAATGAAGAAAAGTATTTTCAGACTCAAGATAAAGTTGTGAAGGGCAGAGAAAGTCCTAATTTTAACATTGGAGACGAAGTATTTTTAAAGGCTTACAACCACCTCATGCCTTACAACCAAAATACACTGGTCCTTTCAAAATCGTAAAAATTTTTCGAAATGAAAACTATTTAATTCAAAATGTCATTGACAACAAAACTCAAAAAATTCATTGTAGTAAATTGTTTAAAAGAGTTACTCTGAGGTCAAATTTAACTAATAGCATTGTTTTCATCGAGCTTGTTTTTCTTGTTCACTAAGTAAAAAAAAAATAAGAAGAAGAAGAAAGAAAGAAAAAATTCACACATGTTTAGTGTTTGATTATGAATGTAGAGGATTTAGTTCCAATTAATTTTTTTCGGAGTTTCTTGGTTAGTATGGGTGTAGGTTGGCCACCTTCATTTATACGTTTGGTCAGTTGCAGGCTGGTCCGGGTTGACTAAGATCATGGAATTTAAAAAAAAAAGAATAAGAGAGAGTAAAAAAAAAAAGTAATAATTCTAGAACACTTAGTGGTTATTACAAGTATCCAGCGAGTAATGAAAATGTGCTATTTTAACAATTTGAGAATTTGGAATAACTAAGTTGTAAAAAAAAAAAAAAAAAAATTGTAGAGTAATCATTCTTAAACATTTACAAATATTATAAGAAAAAATGTATGGTATTTAAGAGTTAATAAAATGATATGATTTGAATATTATTAAGTAAGAGATATATAGTAATCAAGAGTTGTTAACAACAATGAAAGATTGTATGAAATATGAGACGTATTCAGTTACAAATGTAGTGTGTCTACAGATTGTAGTGAAATCTATGTTATTGTATGTATAACATGTATTTTATGTATTAGTTCTTAGTTTTAATTTTTAACTTGACTCATATGTGTAGCAGCTTATCCCCAATTTCTTTTTATATTTATGCCAGGCAATAAGATTTTGATAATTTAATTATTGATCATAATTTGGATTATGCCAAACAGATACATTTGATTAAATTAACATGTGTAATTTCAAATGGACAACAGATCCTAAAATTCTGATTTACGTGATTGCAAATACATCAAGTCTCATCTGCAAATCAGTGTTGTGCTTCATCAAAATATTGTGATAGGATTTTGTGAACTGTGCTACGTCTTTTTTCTTCTTTGGCCGGAGGGAATGTGCAGGCAAGCCTCCACATTTATTCAGCTTCAAGTCTTTTCACTGCGACCGCTCAATGACAGAGCGAGGTTGACGATTACAACCGGTTTTCGCTCTCTTCTGCTGCGAGACTCCGAAGGTGAAGGGCGGCCTTCTGCCCGTCCTCACCGGGGATGATGCGTGTCTGCAATTCGTTCCTTTTCGTGCATTTCTGAAGACCACCTCCATATAGTTTCAAGAGAATGCAGTTTTGACAAAAAATAATAGTAAGCGGATGAAGAATTAACTAAATTGATTTAGATGCTGGCTTCTGCGGTAAATGAATGGTGTTTTACGACTTGAGAGGAATTCCCGTGCACGTGTCGCGTCTTGAGTTGGCCTCATGTTTCAACAAAAATATATTGAAATAATCATTGAAGTAAAAGTCCTTCGCTATAAAAATTGAATTCTGTTATCAAGTAACTTTGTGTAACGAAGATGAACTGAGATTTATTAGATTGAATCTTTAACGCATTTGTGCACAAATGGTTAGGACTCAAAAATGGTAGCACGTGGTATATTGTCTTATGTCTGGTTATGTTTCTTGATTTATGCTAATATTAATTTGCATTTTCACGATGTCAAGGTACAATAAATTTCTCGTAATTCAGAGTCATCCTTTGGCCGTAAGTTACTTTAATTCTATTTTTTTTTTTTTTTTTTATTTTTTTTTTATTTATTTATTTTTTTTTCAGATCACACATTTCATCTTGCACGTATCCACGTTTTGGGTTATTGCGGTATCACATTTAGCGGCACACATTATTATTACACTGAGATACATATTTACCAACACTCATTTTCTGTAGCAACTTGTCTTCCATCTAAGATAAATATTTACCAACACTCATTTTCTGTAGCAACTTGTCTTCCTTCTAAGATAAATATTTACCAACACTCATTTTCTGTAGCAACTTGTCTTCCTTCTAAGATAAATATTTACTAACAAAGTTATTATTGTTTTCATCGAATTGCAAGAATGCTTCACTGGTGCTGCCAATCCATTCAAACTATCGCTTTCGTTTGAGCTCAGATCTAAATTTCTTTGAAAAAAAGCTGAAAGCGATGCAATTAAGTGCTCATCTGAACAAGCGGATAACGTGAATTCTTCCGAAGTTCTTCGAAGTTTCTGAAAAGTCCAATTGTTTCGCTGTAATTTATCAGACTCGGAGGCATTGTAGTTGAAGCACTATGCTTTACGAGCAAAGCGAGGGAAAAAATATGAACAATTGGGATGAGTTTGGAATAAAAGAGGCAACGAAATAGCAAATAATTTCGCTGGATATTTCTTTTGAAAGTTCGCCAGTTCATTAGTAGTTTTCTTTCATCCAAATCAACGAAGGAACATTTCGGATCTTGACAAGATTTGTTCCTAATCGCTTAAGAAGATAAAAGCAATTTCGTGTCTTTTGATTTCTTTGATCTCTGATAAAGAACTAAATTTAGATTATACAAATGAATGCAGAGGTACAAAAAAGAAATCTGTAAAACAATTTCTTTTGAAATCTTTATACTGGAACGCAAAATTTAATTTCTTGTTTTGGAATAATCTTTACTTTGAAATAATTAAAATAAATAGTTCCTTTTTTTTTTTTTTTTTTTTTTTTTTTTTTTTTAAGTGTCTTTTTCGAAAAGGAAAGAAACCCGTAAAATGCAAAGAAACTTTTATTCGCAAATGCAATTACTTCCCATCAAAAGCGTTTCCTTAATATATAATAGATTTTGAATATCTTATTATGTTTCAGTAGTTGAAATTGTAGAGGCATTAGATTCTTTTGAAGCAGGAGATTTGAAAAACATGCCCTCGCCGGAAGTCGAACCTGGACCTTTCGATTACGCGCCGAGTGGGCACCGTTAAGCTAAAAATGTTTGCAGAAAGGAAGGAGAAAATACCTTATAAAATAATGAACTTTATATGTAACAAACATTAGAAGAGCTTCGGTGTGGTTTGGTTTATGTAATTACGGCAAAGTCTCGAAAGCTATCTGCCCAAGTGGAGGGATGCTTTCCTGAAGAATTTTCTAAGGGAAGCTAGGTCGTATACAAGTTACACACGGGGAAAACCACGAAAATGCACATGCAGCCACCATTTCGCGAAATTCGAACCTCGGACCGAACGACCAGTGTTGAGCAATCATATCGCTCGGCCACTCCCGAGACCATTTAAAGAAAAATCAAGGTTCCTGATTTATCAAACTAACTGCGATCATCTTGATTAACTATTAAGGTAGAGTGCGAGTAGAGTATCATCTGCTTACAGACTGAAATCTTTGAGAAGAACTACAAACAAGTGAATCTGTTTCATATGAGCATTACACATAAAAAAGAAAACTATAAAACCAGCGTGCAAATAGACGCTGAAATATAAACCTAGGACGAAGTTTCTAGTACGTGAAGTAACAAACAAACACATCAAGATGTTATTCCAACCTAACTACTGTTTGATTCATACTAGATATGGAAAATTCTAGTTTCCTTTGAAGGCTTATCTAACTACCCCCGATGAAGCAGAAAGAACGCTGCACTTTGATCGCATTGTATGATGACAATGTTATGGCAAGGGGAAATGAGATAAAGTCATTGGAAAATCAAGCCGTCGGAAAGAAGCCTAATACCCAATAATACTCGACCAGATTCCAATTTTGATCTTAAACTTCTCGCCGTTTCGAAAACAGTTCTTGCCAGTGTTGATGCATCTATTCTAGTGCAGATCCTTTCAGGAGAAAGCATCTTTTCTCGATTCTTTTTTTTTTTTTTTTTTTTTTTTTTGAGAGAGAGAGAGCAGAGCTTTTCCTCCTCTTTCACTCAGTTGCCGCGACAAAAAGCTACAGTTAAATTAGATCTATTCGGTGTCACTTTCGCAGGATCAATCTGTTACCGCTACAACTGCAATTTGCCCTGTAGTGCAACTGTTATTTGTAATAATTCATTCTAGCTTTCTATAACATGAAGTAAGAGCTGACATTTATTTCAAACGTGTAGCAATCTTTCTGACTCTTCTTATACCTTGCAGAAGTTTCTGCTAGATAGAAACTATCTAAAAGTAAAAGAAAATATAAACCTTCGGCAAAATCTCTGGGTAGTAAATGCCCAGTTGCAGAATTTTATGTACTAATTTTCTGTAATACCTATTAATTAAAGTATCTAATAATTTGCAATTTGATGCGACGCACAGCTTACAAAATAAGACAAAATTTAGTTCCCAGACAAAGCAGAAAATTGTCTTTGAACAATGGAATTAATTTTTCTGTTTCAAAATCAAATTCTTCTTTGTATTTTCTGCACTTTTTTTTTTTTTTTTTTTTTCCCCACAGCATTCTTTCGCTTGGTACGGCCTCATGGGAGAACACAGTTATGGACAGTGCCAACAAAAACTTTGCAACGATCGTCATATACTGTCAAATACATTGCTGTTAAAATATTAGAATGAATATTAATGAAAACTAATTTAGAACAACGATAAAGAAATAAGGAAAATGATGAAATCAAATGATAAATTTCAGATTAGACATCGTCAAAATATGTTAATCTGAAGTTATTCCCTAAACTCCAAAACGTGTTTTGGAGCATCTGGTGCTCCAAAACACGTTTCTGTCATCCTTGATAATCAGAAGATAGCTCGTTTATTAAATTAAAAGCACTTTTGAAAATCAAGAACAACACCCCTATCTTAATTTCATATGTAAAAATAAAATTCTGATAAATATTGTTGCAAAAGGCTTATTAGCCAAAAGGGGCAATTTGCCCAGAGGGACGATTAATTTCGTTTTGGCATTTTGAGTCGATTCTTTCACTTTTCAAATTGTTGCCACCAAATATTATCGCCCTGTATTATATTTAAAGAAATTAAATAATGAAGAATCTGCATAAATCTATGTACGTTTCTCGCATTGTGATAAAACCATCAAAACCTAAAGCCATCAAAGTTTGAATAAGGTAATCTTCCATGGAATATGGGCATGTGGAAGCCCTAATTTGAATTTGAAATTTGCTTTATATCGATTTCAGATTTTGTAACACTTCAACGAATTTTTGATTAATAAACTAAACTATTTAAAAGCAAGCGCTGGAAACACTCCACGAAAAAAAAAAAAAATGCCTCCAGCCGAGCGAGACTATGTATCGGAAATTCTAAAGATATACTCATTTTTAAATTATTTTGCGATATTGCTGTTGAACTGAATTTTATCGTTTAAGTACGAAGAACATGATATTTAATAAATAAAGGTAACACACAAAATGCTAACCAAAAAAATCTTAAAGGTTTCAGATTTGAAATTACGTCCAAAAAGGCATTTTTTTAAGGTTTTGTGTGTTACCTTTATTTATTAAATATCATGTTCAACGTACTCATACTGTAAAATTCAGTTCAATAGCAATATCGCAAATTAATTTTAAAATGAGCATATCTTTAGAATTTCCGGATACAAAATCTCGCGCGCCTGAGAACTTTTTTTTTTTTTTTTTTTTTTTTTTTACAGTTTTGCTATTACTTGATTTGAAGTCGTTTAGTTTTTTAATCGAAAATACTGTTGAAGTGTTACAAAATCTGAAATCGATAATAAAACAAATTTAAAATTCAAATTATGGCTTTCACATGCCCATATTCTATGGAAGTTTATGTTAGTCAAATTTTGACGGCTCTAGGTACCATTGTTTTTTCCCAATGTGAGAAACATATATACATTTAAGCAGATTCTTCATTATTTAATTTCTTTAAATATATGACAGGGCGATAATATATGTTGGCAACAATTTGAAAAGTGATACAGCCTTTTAAAGTTTTCATCGCAAAATGCCAGAACGAAATTAACAGTCTTTCAGGGCAAATTGCCCTTTTGGACTAAAAACGCCCCTTTGGACTTAATTTAAAATCTGAAACTTTTCAGATTTTTTAGTCCACGGGGCTTTGTCCCTGAAGGACTATTGTTTTCGTTTTGCGATTTTGCGTTGGTTCACTATAAATGTCCGTTTCTCTTTTCAATCGGTTGCCACCAAATGTTAGAGTCCTGAATTATATTTGAAGAAATTATTGGGTTGTTCAGAAAGTAATTTCGTTTTTTGGGGGGAACATGAAAGACAATTTTCGTATAATGAATAAATATTTTATTAAATTATATATTGGCCATTCTGGTCCAACACCTTTTGCCATCTTTCTGGCAGTAACATGATTCCCCTCTCATAAAAGTTTTGGTCCTTGCTGGCAAAAAACTGATTCAGGTGGTTTTTGACATCTTCATTTGAGGTAAAGGTTTTACCATCCAAAAAATTTTGCAGGGACCGGAACAAATAATAATCGGAAGGCGCCAGATCTGGAGAATATTTTGGGTGTTGCAGTATGTCCCATTCAAGCTGTAAAAGCTTTTGGCGAGTGACCAAACTTGTATGAGGTCTCGCATTATCCTGGTGGAACACTACACCCTTCCTGTTGGTTAATTCTGTCCTCTTCTGTTTAAGTGCATCATTCAATTTGTCCAGCTGATGACAATAGACTTCCGAATTAATAGTTGTATTGTCCGGTAAAAGCTCAAAAAGAACGATTCCTTTGAAATCCCACCAAACGGACAGCATCACCTTTTTTTGGTGAATGTGGGCTTTTGAAACGCATTGAGGCGGTTCATCTTTTCTGCTCCATGACCTCTTGCATTTCACACTGTTGTATACGACCCATTTTTCGTCCCCAGTAATAATCCGCTTCAAAAATGGATCATTTTCCTGACGTTTGAGGAGCGAATCACACACGTCAACGCGACGACACAAATTTCGCTCCGTAAGAACATGGGGCACCCACACATCGAGCTTCGAGGTTGAGCCCAGGCCTTTCAAGTGGCCATAAACAGCCGAATTCGACAAATTTAACCTCTCACCGATCTCTCGTGTGGTTATTCGCCGATTTGCATCAACTAATGCCTTTATCGCATCTTTGTCAGCCTTCCAGACCGTGGTGCATCTTCGACATCAAAATTGCCGGATCGAAACTTTGCAAACCAGTTCTGGCACTGGCGTACTGTTAACACGCCTTCTCCATACAAATCCGTCAATTTTTTTCTCGCTTGGACAGCATTTTTACCTTTTCTGAAGTAAAAAAGTAAAATATGACGAAAATGCTGCTTATTGCTCTCCATATTTAAAAGGGCACCAACCAAAAACTACTGCGTAGAATTAATAGAACTTTTTCACACACAAGCCTTGTAATATCAGCTCTCAAGATATATAATGGTTATGCGGCTTAAGTGTGAAGTTGGTTTCGAAAAAATGTAATTAAGTCCTCTGACGGGAAAAAACGAAATTACTTCCCGAACAACCCAATAAATAATGAAAAATCTGCATAAATGTATGTATATTTCTCGCATTGTGATAAAACAACGGTAGATAGAGCCATCGAATTTTGAATGACGTAAGCCTACTGCGAATATGGGCATGTGGAAGCCGAAATATGAAATTTGGAATTTGCTTTATTATCGATTTCATATTTTGTAAAACTTTAACGAATTTTTGATTAATAAACTCAAAGATTTCAAATCGAGCAATGGCAAAGTTGTACAAAAAAAGCATTTTTATCTCCAGCGCGTCAGAAATTTGAAAGGTATGGTCAATTTAAAATTATTTTGCGATATTGCTATTGAACTGAATTTTATGTTTTAAGTGCGAAGGACATTATATTTAATAAATAAAGATAACACACAAAATATTTAAAAGCGCCGCTTTGGACGTAATTTAAAACCCGAAGCCTTTCAGATTATTTATTTATTTATTTATTTGAAGGAAGGATTGTATAATGTTAAAAGCTCCCCCAAACACCAAACATATTAGATATTTATCAAACAAAATTAAAGTGTATCAATAATTCCAAATAAATAAAGCGATCTGCAAATTTTCAGAGCCAGAATCATTTGCCTAAGGAATACATATAAACTTACAAATTAATTGTTTAGTGGTCGTCAAAGCTTTGATGCAACTGTACACATTAATTTCAAAGCACTCCTCTATAAGGAGAATTAATCCGTACCAAATGGTACTTATCTATATATTCATTACAGGGAAATGCTTTGAAGAGGATGCATAGAAGCTCCTGAAACCCTTGCGATGTGATTGTCGAGGGTCACAACAAACCGGTTCAGGCTAATGCATTCCGTATGTGAATAAAGTGGTTCGTATTAGCTTATTTAAAAGTGCCTTCTATGAGTTTATGGGTATTTAATACATCAGGTCTCTTATAGAATTAGAATTAATAGCTTTAAGAACATGACGGTAATTTAAATTAGATAAAATTTAACCTAAATGATTATTTTTAAATCTATGCACTTTGAGATAATTTACAAAGTGTCTTTTTATTTTTATGTTACGAAACCAAATCTGCCCAATTTAATAAGAATGATCTATAGCTTAAACAGATAAACTAAGAATCCGAATTTGCAGATAGCCGTTTGAAACAAACAATGCAATTTATTAGTTAAAGAAAACTTTTTTTAAACCAAGGCGTTTTAGCCACATGGGAGGCTAAAACGCCTTGGTGGCGTTTCAGAAAGACTTGTTATTAGCTGCCGCATGCAGATTTTTTTTTAAATATTTTTTGCAACATTCTACACAAAAAAACTTTTAATTCTTACAATTTTATTGCTTGAAACGTATTAAGGAAATCAATATTTCTACCCGTTGGGAAGAGAAGCCCAGCCTTTTCTTGAGTGCATCATTTGCTAGAGACTTTCTGCCCGTTGGCAATTTGTGGATTTTTTTTCTCGTGTTTCAAATTGCTTTTAGTGTTATTTTCCAGATATCATTCTAAGAACCTGCCCTCTCCCTCATGCTATTAATGTACTGATCTTTCTATGCAACGGTCAAACAAATAAGTATCAGCAGAGAATTTTTATCTTTTTTTTTTATTTATTTTGCCTTAAAATTAGCTATTTCCCTGAGTTATGGGAAGTCTCTAATTTAGTGCTGTTTCCAAAAAAAGGAAAAAATAAATCAAATTTTAGTGCCTACAGACCAATATGCATTCTTTCTACATGGAGCAAAGTTTTAGATAAACTACTAGCACAAAGACTTCCATACTTGTTCTTGAATAATAAACTGTTACATCAGTACCAATTTGTATTTACGCCAAATAAAGGAACAGTGTATGCATTGGACACTCTTATAACCATCATAATCGAAATTGGCACACTTGTGTAATTTCTCTAGATGTGATGTACGCCATTAATAATCTTTCATGGCCAGATATGCTCGCTAAACTCCAAGATCTTAATTGTCCGGCAAATATCTACAATTTATTGAACAATTATCTTCATAAGAGCCATCTACAAAAAGTCATCTACAAAATCTAATAAGTCATCTACATCATCTAATAAGTCATCTACAAAAGAGATGCGTCAATGTTTTCAAAATTATTACAAGGGCTCACCTCAAGAATCTAATTTTAGTCTAGTTTTGTAAAACATTCTGGCTAATACTGGATTAAAATTAGACTTTGGAAATGATGCTACTCTTCAAGCATATGCCGATGATTTATTTCATAATTTTTGGAGGTAGAAATCTTACAGACTTCGAAAGAAAAGCCAAGAAATCATTAGAAAATATAAAAAATAGAGGTATAAATATAAACTTAGTTTTAATAGTACTAAAATAAAACTAATAACATTTTCTGAGGGTTAAAAACTGGTAAAAAAATTGCTCCAGATTTTATGATGAACGAATATCTCTATTCGAAATAATAATACATTAAATTATCAAGGGCTCGTACTTAATAAAACAATTAACCTGGATTCCGCATCTCTTGGAAGTGCGAGATCGAAATCGTCTTATAACGTACAAATAGGGACTTGGAGGTAAAATATGAAAAGAACTGTATTAAGAGCAACTGAAAGATTAATATTATACTATTCCCCAGTATGGTGGTATTATAGCGGTAAGATAAAAGCAAGAAAATTGCTACAAATTCAACGAATAATATTACTGCATATAACCAAATCACCACCAACCACACAAACAACTGCTCCTCAAGTTCTTGTTGAAACGCTCCCACTAGATATTAAAGTAAAACAGAAATTAAAGTAGAAGAAAGTTATTTCATCTCTTTCACTTTCAGGAGGATTGCATGTTAAATGAATTAAATATTCCAAGTTCTATAGTGGAATTGAAAGTCCCAAAATTGAGTAAATACCCAACTCAATCACATCAATCCTTTTGCATATGAATGAAAGAAAGTAGAAATCTTTACAGATGGATCAAAGATCCAAGATAAAGTTAAAGCTGCATTTATAGCTTACGAAGATAAACAAGTTACAATGCGTAAAAAATTTAGACTAAATGATTCAGGCACACTTTTTCCAAGCCTAAGCAATAACTTCGAAAGAAGTCTTTTTATGGGTAAATGCTTTTCTCAAAAGCAGTAAATCAGAATATTCGAGCATTTATAGTACAGAGAGCGAAAGTGTTTTATAGGCGTTATGTTCCACGAAGAAAACATCTTTACTTATTCAAAATCCTCAAGAGATAATAAATATGGAAATGAATATTCGTTCAATTAGCCTAAATTGGATACGATGAAGTACTAGTATAACAGGGAATGAAGATACTGATACAGCAGATAAGGATGCCATATTAAAAATATGATTGATGTCCATCTGCTTGTTTCAAGACTTGCAATCACCAATAAAATTTCTAAACAAGTTTTAATAAAATGTCAAATAAAATAGAATGAGGCAGCTACAGGAAGATTAACTTAGATATGGGAAATATTCGTGGGAGATTTTAGAGATACTTGGGGGAATATTTCGCACAAGTATCTAAAAGGAATAAAAACCATTTTCTTCCCAGTACCATTAGCAACAAATCATGGAAGTTTCAATCTTATTTCCAGCGGTTCTTAAGAAGAAATCTAAGAAGTGGGTGCGGTGGTGCACCAGTGTATATAACAGATGCTAAACATTATATATGGCAATGTCGTTTACTTATTAGAGCAAAACTTACATTATCGTTTACTTATTAGAGTCGTCACTTATTAGAGCAAAACATTTACCAGGATTTACAACCAAACATTCCAGCGAAAGATTTATTCTACAATACAAGGTGTATTTCTGCACTTCAACAAATTATGAAATATGTTATTGGAAATGAAGTATAAATAATTAATCATATTACATGAATAAAATTAGCATGTATTTAATGGCAAGTAAAGGTTATAAGCATGTTCTATCTATATTTGTAAAGAGCAAGAGAACAAGATAAAATTATATCAAATCTTCTTTTCATCTGTATATGTTGCATATGTTTTCCTTCCTTATTCTCTTATTTTATTACCTTATATGTTTGACAAATGTTTAGTGAGTCCCATTGATGAGGGGATTTAAATGGCTTGATTTCGTTTATTAGATTACGGCAAAGCACTCGAGGGCTGTCTGCCTTAAAGGAGGGATGCCTCGTGGAGGACTTTTTAAGGGAAACTGGCTCGTATACACGTTGCACATGGGGAAAACCACGAAAACGCCCATGCATCCAGCCCATTCGCTGGATTCGAACCTCGGACCGAACTACCAGTGTTCAGCGACTTTACCGCTCGGCCGCTGGTGGGCCGGTATTCAAATGCTCTCAGCATATGCTGAGCGGATGTCTGATCAACTGTCTAGGCAATATCGGCAGAAGATTTAAAATTATCTCCCTGCAGTGTACTTGATTGAAAGGGGGAGTTCAAATATAGATAGATAGATTGTTATTAAAATGAAACATTAAAACTCGTATACTATTGTGAAGTACAATGCGCAGTTTATTTTACAAAGATTATCAAGGCATATCTTTTTGTTGATAGACCAACAGACAAGATATCAAGATTAACAAGATTATTTTTTTTTTAATTTCAGATTTTTTTCCTCGTGGGTAGATTAGAAAATGCCGCTTTTACCAAACATGGACGTTCAAAACGGCAGCAACATGACTATGTTCTTACAACTGTTGGATACTGACACACACAGATTGGACAAGAAAGAAACGAAAAGTTAGAAATTCCTTTCAAAAAAAGAAAAATGAAAGAAAATGAAAGAAAGGAGTTTAATTTACACGCTATATGGGAAAATTATTCCTTTACTGTTTTAATGCTAAATAAACCACAGAGGTAATTATTGTATATATATGTTACGGTGAAACACCAAAATCTGGATAATGTCGACTTTCACCGGTGAATGTCAACATTCACATAGTCGCTCGGTGTATGTCCGAAATATTTTCCAAATTCTCTTATTTCTGACTTACACAGGTAAATGTCGGCTTTCACCATGTACTAATGGTGAATGCTGTACTAATGGTGAACATATAAGAATATACCACCATGTACTAATGGTGGACATATAAGAATATTATATTTTCTTCCCCGTAATTCAGTCGCGAAGAAACACACTTGAGACTTAAAATAAGAACTTAAGAACATAAGAACTTAAAATACATAGTACATTCAAAATGAGAAAGGAAAATAATAAGTAAGTAAAAACTTACTTAATTATACAGTATGTTCTAAATGAGAAAATAAAATAACAGTAATAAAAAACTTACTAAATTATGTGATTCAAATCTTATTTATTGCAACAACTAAAACTATTCCGACACTTTGAATTGCACAAGAAGCCCTGCTTTTACAACTGCATTTATTTGTGGAACAATTCCTTTTGCAATGACAGTGTGTACATATACTCCTCTCCTTTCGACGTACACCAGAGCATATCTGTGATTGTCGACATATACCGGTGAGGGTCCGAATGTACAAGAATGTAAAGAAATATTCGATCTTTCACCGACGTATTTGTTGAATGTTGACATTCTCCGGTGAAAGTCGACATTCTCCAATTTCGATCTTTCACAGTAATATATACATCGCGTGACTATTGCTAATTCACACGTCCAGCTGAATGATTCTAATTTAGACCTGCATTCCATGGTCTAAGCTACATCCGATGATCATACTGATGAATGAAAATGGCAGATGTAAGTATATTACCGGCGGTGTGCTTTCGCCCCAGCTAACGATACTGTTATTTTAAGGAAATTTTGAAGGAAAGGAGGAAACACCTATAAGGTATTTCTTCGCCTTCTTAGAATGCCTTCGTGATGTAGTGGTCAGCACGCTCGGCGTGTATTAGAGAGGTCCGGGGTTCGAGTCCCGGCGAGAGCATTACATATTGTTACGAATTTGGTACTTAAAAAACTAATGTTAGTTTAATTATAAATTAAATGGTTTCAATTCCCGTGCAGTGCAACGTGTGTCGAATATTAAAAGAAAGCTAAGCCGGAAAATTGAAAATACAAGAGTGCGTGCATTAAACATTTAATAAATATCGCTTTTTGATTTCGAGAAAGTACTAGAAAATTCTCGCGCGCGATTTTAAAATCTTATAAAAGGAGGAAAACCTCTCAGTTCGTTGTTATTTTGGGTAGTTACTTAGTTTGTTGTTGTTTAGAAAACTGCTCTTGTTGACTGTAGCGAATTCGCGGATTAGCTTTCTTTAGCTGTTTTGAATTAAGTTCTCTTGAAAATTTGAGTAGTTAAAAGATAACTGCTGTGAGATATTGTAATACTGCAAGAATATTTTAGGAAATTTAAGCATATTTATTGTGATAATAATAAATTTTTGTTCATTTTTCATCGGACTTGTGCATTCATTTCGTAACGAACCCGTACGCACGCAACAATATTTTTCATGTCTCCTGCTTTCAAAAAAAAAAAAAAAAAAAAAAAAAAAAAAAACCTAATGTCTCTACAACAAACTAAGATTAATTTTTTTGGGAATTACTGCAAAAATAAAATCGATATTCATCTACAATTTTAGTTCTTAAAATTTATCCTTAAAGAGGATTTTAAAAAGAGAGTATATTCAAAAATATCCTATTTATCTCTAAATACACTATATTCTTGAAACCTGCTTTCTTTCATTATGTCTGGGTCTCAAATTCCAGCATTTCGAAAGACCAATTACTTAGGAGCAATCATTAATCAAAATCTGACTTAGAATGCTCATATAAACCATGTATATAAAAATGCCGCCAAAATTATCCAGCAACTCCTTCATGTACTGGAACATTACTCAAATCTTTCTCTAAACAAAAATTAAAAATATACAAGACTATTATCCATCCAATCCCCCTGCTATTCATGTTCAGCCTGGGTTCAGCCACGTTCCTCGCTTTCAGCCTGCGTTCAGACACTTCAAGTGGCCTGCTTGCCACGTTCAGCCACGGCATGAATATTCAAAGCTTTACATATTTTTACTTCCCATCATTGAATGCACATTATTATTCGAAATAATCTGCTGCTCAAAAACCTTAAAATGAAGACAATCGATGAATTTATTCAGAAAACAAACAATAAATTCTTCGAAAAATCTCTTATCGGTAATAATAATACTTGTTTGTACAAATTCTTAGTTAAATCACAGAGGCGTGCAGCGCGTATCCTTCTTGGTCAAAATTTTGTCACTTAGCATAGTTTTTCTCTTTCAAATACGCGTAGTACTGGAAGGATCTGTATCTGTTTTGCTTATTTATTAATATTGCTTGTTTATTAATAAATAGATAATTTTTCTGCGTTTATCTTGCTTGTATTGTACATATTTATGCATCACTCCTTCCATTTTTACTAAACAGCTACACTGTTTCTCGAATTAACATTATTTCTATAGTCTGCAGTACAGTGCCTTCATTTGAAATCATCACTACATGATAGCTTTCATCTCATTTCCTTCCTCTTCTAATGTCATCTTAAGTAGAATTCTCCCGATTAGTGATCGGAAGTGATCTGCCTACAGAGGCGATATTTTTTATAATCTAAAACACCCTACAATGGAATATATTTAAGCATACACCCAAAAATATCAATGTCATTCTCTGTGCTATAATGATCCCTATAAACTATTTTTCATGGCCGTTTTCTGTGTCAGGGGGCATCTTTGAATTTTCGTTTGAAAAGTACCATAAAAAAAGAACATCAAAATTACGAGTGTGAATAAAATGATTTATTTTATAATCTTTCATGTGTAGTTTTCTTTTCCATTAATTTCGTGAGAAAGTTTAGATAAAGTTTAGATATTAGCCAGTTGAAATAAGAGAACAATTAATGACATAATTTAACTAATTAATACATTAGAGAACAATTACTATATGCATTGTACTAGACACATTGTTTCGTAACATTAAACTTTGTTGTTGGGACTATAGTATTGACATGATTTAAATTTATGGTAATGAACTACATATAAGGTACTAGAAGTGGGCATAGCCCGACCCAGCTAATACATATAACATACTTTCTCCCTTTTCTGCATGCCTTCGGGGTGTAACGGTAGCACATTCGTGGCGCCCGAACTAAAAGGGGGTGAACACAGTGGCGCCTGAAGTAGATGAGAATTTTTCACCGCCAGGATTTGGCTATTGGGTCCCCTAATCCCTAGTCGCCCTTTAAAAGGGGCTGCAAGTCTTCGTGGTATAACGGTAGCACACTCGGCGCGTATTCGAAAGGTCTAGTTTCGAGTCCTGGTGAGGGCATTTCTCATCTCTCGTGCCTCAGAAGTAACCTAATTATGATTCTACATACATAGACAGAACGTATGTCGGGATCGCCATGGACATAGCATCAGTGATTTTATACTACCACTTTTTAATCTAATCGTAATTCTTACTGCTACTATTCGCCGCAAAGCAAACTCCCAATCAGGGTCTTCACCACACCGGTTTCTCATCCACTCATCCCAGTGGGTCTTCTTCCAGCCAAATCCAACCCAAGGGCTGGTATGACAATCCAGTCAGCAGTGATACTTTTCTATAAAATGAAATAACATCAGCAAACAAGGCTCTTGAGCAGAGTATGCGTTTTCAGTGTAGAGACATCAACAAGGTAGTATTTTACAAATGAACAGTTATTGCATTACCTAAAATGGAGACAAACCCATAATGTATTTTGACGACGTTGTTTAGGAAATAGATACTGTTTCCAGAGGAATGTTGTCTCTTTGAAAACATCAGCTATAGTTATTAAGCAATAAATGTTGATGAAATCGTTTAAATGGAAAGATCAACATTCACCTCTAGAGCGTTAATAAGACTTTTGATGCTGAGAACGAAGATATGAAGATTATAATCTGAATTATAAAACTATGGTAAATCTGTAGCATTAGATATTTTAGGTGTTGAAACGTCCATTTCTAATGATGAACATTTCAAGCGTATTAGTTATTGAGTTATCGTAGATTAAATTTCGAAAATAGAAAAAAAAAAGAAAAAAAAGTCACGTACGTACCATCGATTTTTGCAGATAATCATTCTGTACTATATATATTAGAGATTCTTTCCAATAGTCATTCAATACTTTTATTTATTCAAATTTCTGTGTCATAGTGTACATAAATAAAAATGTATAAATAATTATTAATCGGAATGTCGTTATTTATTTTAATTACGCTATTCACATTAAACACATACGTTGATTGTTTAGAAATATAAATTGAATACAATGCTAGCTTTTATAAGTTAATTTGCTTATCTTCTTTGTATTGCTTAATAATTTTATTATTGCGTTGTTTTAAACGTTTTCCCGCGTATTAGGTCGCATCCATAAAACGCCCTCAGGCTTACGCTAAGACTGATATGGCATAGCATCGTTGACATTGCATCAATACAGAATCGACACCGACATACATTCGGTGCTTGTTACCAGCACATAATCGACACTACAAAAAGAAATTTTAATGATGACAACAATGTGTAATAAAATTAATGCTTGTCTATCACAGAAATACACATGATCAACACTGCATTGATTTGACTCTGGTACAGAATGTGCATGGCGTAGGCTTGAAACTGGAATAGTTAATGTTTTCATAGTGGTGTTGTTGGCTAATGCTCACTTATCTGATTTATAGTCAGCTCAGTTCCACTAAATTCCTTGTGGCAAGGAGCGAAAGTTTACTCCTGTCGTTGGCCTTGAGCACCTTTCAGATGACAGTGCGATTAAGTTCAGTTCCGCCCCCCTCCCAATTTTGATGGAAAGCACCGCGGTGTTTGAGGGTCTCCCAGGCCTCTTCCCCTATCATCAACCTCTCGAGGGGACTTTCAACTCGTTGCATATTAAGAGTAACCCCATGCCTCACGGACACTGTATATTTACAAACATCCGTGACTTTTGCGGGATTTGATCCCGTGTCCTTTGGCACGGCAGTCAGCGACGCTAACCACTATACCATTTGGCTTTATTTAAGCGAGGCTTGTAATTAACAACGGCTCGTGGAAAGTTGAAAGTTATAACTTTTTAGAGTACCTGCATAGAATTAAAACAGATTTTGAATTGATATTTCGATGAAACTGTCGAACTTACGTATTGAGTCGAATTCCTTGTCCTTAAAGGTGACCTTCAAACGAAATTTGAATGCGCTACTTTTCTTTCTTTTCATATGCATATATTCCCTGTTATAAAACGAAATACATACTATATAGCGTGATAAAATTGTGTAAGTTTATTATATGCGAGAGTCGCTGCCGGGAAAAAATAAAGTAAACTAGTAGGCGGCTGCGAAATAAACAGCAATCTATGCAAAAAAAAAAAAAAAAAAAACTCTGGCGCAAAAGAAGAACGAAAATATTTTCCTCTAAACCATAAACCTAAATCTCTCTATGTAAAATACAAATGCAAATAAACAAAAAAGAGATATGATGCCGTCGATAACCGAAAACTGGATAAAAGTGAGACGCGTTCGGTATCTAGAAAGGATAAAAAAGGGGAGCTGAGGTATTCCTTCTTCCTGGAGGGAAAGCATAAATTTCTGAACCGTATATATCTCAATTTTCCCTGGAAAACCATGGACTGCATTTTATGGACTGCATTTCAAAGAAAGAGTTTTCGTGTAATACTACATATTTTGTTTTGCACTGTCTGCAAAAATTTAACTGAAAAAGGAAATGCGGTGTTCTCTGAAAAATTTATTTTGATAAGCAAAAAATACGCCTGCTAATGGAATGTAACATTAAATATAAAACAGCGAATGTTTTGGGGAATACAGAATTCTTTTAATGTATTAACGACGTTCCTCTAACCAGAAAAAAAGAAGAAAAATTGTAAAGAACAAAGGAAAATTAGGAAGCCTTTCTCACGGGAAATTTCCGCTGTGAGAGAAAACTTCATTTAAGTTTTATAGAACTCTGTAATCTAATTCTTCAAATTACAGTTTCAGAATGAAAGTACTTATCTGTGTATTCATTAAAGGCAATATTTTTCCCATTTTCTTATAAACAACATTAACTGTTCATTTTGCTGTAAACGAATATAGTCTATGCTCTTCCTACGTTGCATCCTACCACAACAGCATTAACATCTAAACCAGCGGTGCATTATTTATTAGTATGAAAACAAAATTTCCAATTTAAACAATTTAAAGACAGTATCCTTCTTAACAACTTACGCAAACATAATTATAAAATATTTATATGATGGATTATTTAATGTAAATAAAGAATGTAAGAGATTTTTAACTATCGTCTACCTATATATATATATATATATATATATATATATATATATATATATATATATATATAAGTAAGGGAAGCAATGTTTTCGGTCTCAGTGATGTCTATGTTTCTGTATGTGTGTGATGATTTTTTGACTACAATACTCTTATATCAAAATTTCCAAAATATTCCATTTTCCGTATTTAAACTTTCTGCATTCACATAAAGAGTTCATATTGTTACGTTATACGGGTTCGTGAATTTGGAGTAATTGATAACAGGACTTGATGAAGAATCAAACATAATTTATTTGTCAGGATTACACAGGATAGTTCCCAAGACACGTTTACAGTCGGCGTAAAACTGCGATAAACAGGTTGAAACGATCAACAACATAGTCTTTAAGCTATAACGGTGAACACAGCTTCACGGCAAAGCACTAAATACAGCCCCCCCCCCGACTCAGTCGATCGCTCTCTAGCTAATCTCTGAACTCAAGACAATACTACACTACTCAAGTCAAGATACTTTTCTGCTCCACGTACAGGCAGGGTATATATAGCTTTTAGGCTTGAGGAACGTTCTCGAGGGATAAGAATGCGTTCTAGAATGCTCTCGCTCTGTTGCATATCGCCAATTTTGTCGCCGAATGGGCAACTTTGCGTAAAATCTGGCAACTCTTTCTTTTCCTGCCACTTTCTGGCAAACCTAACTCCGTTTTGAGTGGAAGCTATCTTACCGCAGCTGGGCATTTTGCAACAATATAGATTTTAAGAAAAATTGGACAACCGGAAATAGTACTTTTCTTGAAGTTCATAAAGGCGAGCTGACACTAGCAGGAGTCAGCCCAAGAAATGGACATGAAATCGACAGGGAAAAAAGGACTCTCGCTGTTTTTATCTCCCGCCATCTTATTCATATAGGTTAGGGAGATAATGTTTTCAGTGCAAAAATTCAAAAGTTTCAGTGGATAAGCCTGACTACGTTCTACACAGCCCGTTTTTACTATTTTTACATTGATGTCTACGTGCGTTTAACGATTTTTTAGTCCACGTTAAACCGGGGGGGGAGGATGCGAAATTAGTAGGAACCACTGCCACCCCTGGCAGCTAAAACGTCCCTTACCTCATTAGGCATGGAGTCAAACTAGGTTTGGTATTAGAAATGGGCAACTCATTCCTTGCTGTTTCAAATCTGTGCCACACTTCATCAACTGCATTAGCTGGAGTGGGGCAGCGGCCAGTGTCTCAGCAAGCCATGACCAGATGTTTTCAGTGGGTGACAGATCTGGAGACCTTTCAGGCCAGGGCAGTAATCGAATACCCTGTGTATCAAGGATGGTCAGAACACAACGTGCAACATGTGGTCTGGCATTATCTTGTTGGAACATGGCGTTTGGGGACCCCGAAAATAAGGCACAAATACTGGACGTAAGATGTTAGAAATGTACCCATGTGCGTTCAAACTACCGTTGGTGCGAACTAGAGATGTGCGTGTCCTGTACTCAATGGCTACCCAAACCATCAGCCGCTATGCAATATGGAATGCAAACAGGCGACGTGCGGTCTCCTCGGATACTCTAGACATGTATACGGCCATCAGAATACTGCTCGTAGATCCGGGACTCGTTTGAAAAGGCGACATTCTGCAACTCCTGTTCTCAGCTTTGCCGTTTGACGCACCAGAATCGCCGTCTCTCTCTATGCTGCATTGTCAAGGGAAGCCGCATTAATAGTCAACCTCTTGATAGTCCACGCTGCAGCAAAAGTCAACGTACCTTATGAGCTGATACTGCGCGTGCTGCAAACAGGAGCATTTCCTGAATAATGGTCCGTGATGTGGTTCTACGGTGTTGCAGGGTCTTGCAGACTCCAATATGTCTTTCCTCTCTCGCGTTAATCATGGGAGGGCGTTGAGATCCTGGATGCCGTTCAGTATGACCCTCAGCAGTCCATTGATTCTATATTCGCCTGACAATTGTTGGATGTCGACTAGTGCGACTGGCGATATCACGGAACGATAATCTACACTTTGGATAGGCAACGATCCTGCCTCTTTCGAATTTCGAAACTTGCTGGTAAGCATTTCCTCTTCTTATTCGAGGCATAAAACGGTAATCTTAGTAAACTCAACCTTACAAAGTGCTCTCCTATTGAAAAACCCACTGCACAACTTTTCTTTTATGCAGTGCTTCAGATGGCGTTTCTCGCTCCCGCGTCGTAGAAAATGCGCTGAAATACTAATCATTTGCATATCCCAACTTCTTCCTTTCACGTGTTTTGACGTTCGTCAGATCATTCCTTCCTGGTGTTGCAATTATAATGGCCAGCAGTGTATATTATAGGATAATCCAAAGCTTTTCCAGTTGATCACTTAAAATAGGTATGGGGTTGAAAACAACATATTACATTTATTAGCCTTAAGAACATTCTTGTAATTATGCTAAATGCAACGAAAATTATATCTTTATGAAGACAAGCTCTCGCTTTGAAGCAATTTAATTTATTAATCTCAATCCTCAATTTTGGGTTCGTTTAACTCTTGTGTCACATCACTTTTCACATAAAAGGATTTTGCCCCCAAAGGTTATCGCTACGTATTAATTTTAAAGAAATTCTATAGCGAATATTAAAACATTTATGCCAATAATATTCTAAATAATGTTCATTTTAAAGATGTGAAGGAAATGAAAAAACTTAAATCAGTTGTCCACTCAGTATCTTAAAGGAAGCGTAGAGATCCTTGTAGTGTGAAATATTCTCGTTCGCCAAAAATCGCCCTTGCTTGTAAGAAATATCCATTATATAACTATATAAATAAAAACTGTATAAATGAAAAAAAAAATCAAATAAAATTTTTGTCTTGAAAATATATATTTATGCTTACTTGAAATGGGATTTATAAAAATTCTGAGTTCTATTTAAAGAAAAAACAAAAAAGAACTGAACCCCATTGAAACGCAAACCTAGTGGGAAATCAAACAAATGTTTCGTTCCTCTTTTTTAATATAAATAATATCTACTCTGTCACTCGATAAATTTCTTTTATCTTAAAATAAATCCAATAATAATGTTTATATCTTAAAACTTCCATAATTTATTTGGATGTTTTATTTTGAATAGGAAAGTTATAAATAGAAAGATACATCAAAATTTTATCTAAACTGCATCACTGTTTGAATAAAACTAGAAAAGGAAATATTGACAGAATTTCAATGTCAAAAGTTTAATACGAAATTTTATCATTTCCATGACATTTGCTTTTTGGAGAGACAGTAGTGTAAAGAGAAAGGAGAGCTGTGATTTTGTAATTGGGACTTCATACTTGTTCGCCTTTAAAACATCTTTTATGTATAATTAATGATAAAAGTGTTATAACACTTAAATCAAAATGTTATTAAGAAGTACGAATTAGAAACATGTTTCCGAAACTTCAGAGGCACTAGACAAATTTGTTAACGATACCATGCATTTTCCATCTGACTAACTTGGCAGGTATTACTATTGTGTTAATCATAAAATTTTAATTTATCATACACGAAACCTTAAAATTATCAGTTCTCAGAATGCTACCATTTGACAAATCGTATGATTAAGATAAAATAACACGCCGATCAAGTATTAATTTAGGAGTCAAACAACAAAAATCAGCGTTATGTTTACAAATTTTCACAGGACTAGTTTGATGATTTTACCGAATCAGCATCTTCAGCTGCCAAAGTGCAAATGAACGAGATAAGATATAGTGATTACATAAGATAAAAATGGCTGGACAAGAGTTAGGCTACTGGCGCCATCTATTGATGAAACCAGAACTAAAGCATAATTTCCTTAAATGCTGAAGGCAAAGATGGATTGGTATTAGGGTTGTTAACTAGAACAGAAAGATTTTTTTGAATGTGAAACGACTCTAGAAAATCTAATTCATAAATGGAAGATGTGTTTTGAATAATTTTGACTGCAGAAAAATGGAAAGTGTGATTTTCGGACCAACAATGCTGGACGACAGAGGACTTCTGTGTTTCCTTTTTTCTAACATCAGCCTTATATTCCTTAACGCGAAATTTTAAAGCTCTTTTAGTTTGACCAATGCAAATTATTTATTTATTATACGATGTATTATTTAAACCACACTGGCAAGGAATCCTGTAAATACCCCTGGAATTCCTATCCGGAATGGGGTTTTTGAATAAGGAACTCGAAATTTTATTGATAGGAGAATAAACGACCTTGTAAAATTCGAGCAATTTTATAGCTAATTGATGGAAAGAAAGGAATGACAACAGAATTCTTATAATCTCCTAAAACAAGAATCTGCCTTTTGGAGTGTTGAGAGGACAATTTTTTAACTGCTTGATTGATTGATATTGGGTGAACTGATATTAGGTGAAAAGCGGCTGTCAATAGCTACCTTTTTTAAATAATTTAGTTCTTGATAAAGAGCCAGTTTGGTGGAACAAACTTGAAGTGCATGGAAAACATAGGAATAAAATAAGGCTAACTTTTATTTAGTCGGATGACATGATTTGAAGTGGGGGGAAAGCTAAACCGATGAAGGTTTACGGTAAAACGTAGCGTAGTACTGAAGTTGGATGCGTTACGTGTAACCAAAATGTCGAGGAACGGAAGAGAATTGTACTTCTCAAATTAAAAAGTGAAGTAATTTACATTGGTCAAACTAAAAGAGCCTTAAAACTAAAAGGGCCTTCGCGTTAAGGAATCTGAGGCATATGTTAGAAAAAAGGAAACACAAAAGTCCTCTGTTGCCCAGCATTGTTGGTCTGAAAATCACACTTTCGATTTTTGTGCAGCCGAAATTATTCAAAAAACATTTTCCATTATTGAATTAGATTTTCTAGAGACGCTTCACATTCAAAAAAATTTTTCTGTTCTAGTTAGCTACCGAATTCCAATCCATATTCGCCTTCAGCCTTTAAAAAAATTATATTTTAGCTCTCGCTTCATCAATAGATGGCACCGGTAGCTTAACTTTTGTCCAGCCATTCTAATCTTATCTAATGACTATATCTTATCTCGTTCATTTGCGCTTTGGCAGTTGAAGATGCTGGTTCGGTAAAACCATCGAAAAAAGTCCTGTGAAAATTTGCAAATATAGTGCTGATTTTTGTTGTTTGACTTCTAAATTAAATCATATGACCTTTAATTTATATTATATATATTATTAAAAATAATTATAAAATAACATGATATTTAAAAGCGAAACACGCTCTTCTCGATAATTAAAATATTTAATTATTTTTAATAGTATATATGTAATAAAAAAGGACTTTGCAATGCCGATGGTGTAGAACGTATAAGATTGAATCAGTAATGAAGAGCAAGAATTTTGATTGCGTAGAATGCTAATCGATAGAAAACTGGCAGCCGAAGCAGATTAAATCTTCATTACATTTTCAGTAACCAAGTTGCGGCCACAAACAACTTAATATATTATTTGTGCCTATTTCAAGGGGTTTACATTTTGGATAACTTTGCAGTAAGAAAAAAGCAGCAGACAGCAGTCCAGCTAGGCCGAAGAGTAGCAAGCGAGTGCGTTATGTTCAGGATGCAATCTTAATTCAGAGTGAGTTAGTTTTGGTTCTCAATGCATTTTGATTGGCTAATTAATACTGCTGTAAAATTATTATTGTCTGTTTGGGTTTTAGTTCCATTTACACCATCAGAGTTATGTATGAGTAATATGAAATGGATTAGTCTCGACATGACGTAATGTAAAAAAGAGATTACCATTTCTAGAAGAATACAGAAGGGAAATTTATTTACGCTGCTAATTTAAATTATAATTTAACTTTTACATAGTCTTCATTTTTCTTACATATTAATATATACATATAATAAAAGTTTATTTATTATACGATGTATTATTTTGCTGATAATTTTATGAAGATTTGCTAATCAATTAATAAAATATTAATTTATAAATTAATAAAATATTGTTACGTTTCTGTACGGGGTAGTGGATTTGGAGAGATTAACGACAACACTTGATGAAGAATAGAAACCTTATTAGCCGGTATAATTCAGGACAGCTCCAAAAACACGTTTATAGTCGTCGAAAACTACGGCAGGGCTTCAGGCTATAACGGTGAAGACAACTTCACGCCAGAGCTGCAGGGTACAGCACCCGACTCGGTTCGGTAGTTTTCGGAACTCTACGTACTCTCCAGACTCTCCACGCTGCAACTCGCGATGCCCTCGACGATACGTTCGATAGCCTCAACGATACACGCTCTCGATGCACCAACTCGCGATACACTGGCGAGACACCTCGACACTAGACTCGATCATCTCGATAGACTGTGAGACAATAGACTCGCGATCGACTGACAAGACACCTCGAACCAGTAGGGTTTATATAGATTTTGGCTTGCGTTCGAGAATATTTTGGGCTAAACCGGTAAGAATTCGTTCCAGAAGGTTCTCCATCTGTCTATGGCACATTATTTCCAATTTTGTCGCCAAATGGGCAATTTTGTCGCCAGATGGGAGAAGCTATCTTACCGCGGGTTAGCATTTCGTAACAATATGTTAATATTTCTTGCAATTTACTGAGTTATTAGTGTTTAATAAGCATGTCGCTGAATTCATCCATCGTCTGTTGAAATTGCCTTTGTAATTAAAATTTACACACATTAGAATAATAATAGTGGAAAAAACTCTGATGTGGACACCACACGACTTCCTTGTACGGCCTATTGAATTATGCACATTTTTTGCTGCACTTTCTTTAAAGTTATTCCTGTAGAGACATTAGGTTATTTGAAAGCAGGAGATATAAAAAATTAGCAATGCCCTTGCCGGGACTCGAACCACGGACTTCTCGAAATACACGCCGAGCGTGCTGACCGCTACACCACGAAAGCATGCTAAGAAGGCGGGAGAAATACGTTATAAAAAGGTGCCCCTCTTTAAGGGGCGACTGGGGATTAGGGGACGCAATCGCCAAATCCTAGTCGTGGAGAATCATCATCCACTACCTTTTTAGTTCGGGCGCCACGGTAGAGACATTAGGTATTTTTTCAAACCAAGAGAACGAACCCCGGATCTGTTTAAATACGCTCCGAGTGTGTTGACCACGTAACCACGAAGGCATGCTAAGAAGGCGGAAGAAATACTTTATGTTTCTTCAAACTATTCTAACTTATTTAACCGATCCCGAGGCAAGTTGAAAATGACATCAAAAAAAAAAAAAAAATTTTGAAAAAAATATCCCAATCAGTTTTAAACTTCTTATAATTTTATTTTCCATAACGGAATAACAGTTTCAGAAATATAAGTATAGGAGCCGGAAGATCGCATTAAAAGTTAGATTTCATTATTTGTCAAAAATAAATTTTTTTAAAATTTGACACAGAAATATTTTCGTCCTTTAAAACATTTATCTTATTGGACTTACATGAATACGACCAATGATTGCGAAAATAAAGGCCGACTAAGGACTCTTATGTCGGGTAAGCGTAGGGTATATATGTAGCGTGTTTTTTAAGTAAGGGCCGTCTTGTTGCATACACTAATAGATAGCATGCGCGCCCCAACGAATGCTTGCGTCGTGTCTCAGCGTCCCTTGGAAACTATTGTGCTCAGTTGTAACTATGCAGGTAACCTGTGCGGTTATTCTGTCTCTTTAAAAAGTTTAACTTTATCGAATGCCCCCCGCGTGGGGTACGGTCAGTGACACTTTTTCTGTCGGCAAGAAACCTGTCTACTGCAACATTCACCGGCAGATTTGTAAAGTTTATGAAGCTACTGACATGAGTGAAGGCAAAGTCCGTAAGTGGGGGAGAGACTTCAAGGCTGGCCGCGACAACCACCATGATGATTCCCGCTCCGGTCGCGTAATGGCAAACCGCACATTGAGTTGAACAGTGTTAAACGAATGTCGCATACTGCGCATGCCCAGAAACAAATTTGGCGTAATTATTATGTTGGCGCGATTTGAAAAGAGGATAAATATGGTATGTGGTAGATGTACCGCCATCTGATTGTAAACAAATCCGGCGTTTAAGTCTTCGTAGAGTATATGTGCAATGTAAAGTAATTACTGTGTAAAATTAGATTTTTTTTCCTGTACTGCTCCAAAAACTGGAAAGTTGAACGATACGATCAAGTTTAAATTCGATTGAAGAGTGCACAAAATGGGTAAAGAAAGTAGCGTAAATGCAGATGCTCCAGTGGATAGCGCGAGCTTCAAACCAAATGCTATTGCGAGATTGCTTTCAGGTATGTATATATTTTCCCATTTCAGCAAATTTGATATGTTATATGTGCAATATGTGATATATTGTATTTTAACACATATACAGTTCATTAACATTTTTTAATATTTCCTAAATTTCTATATAATGTAGCATTAAGAAAGATGTTTTAAGAAATTTGTTTCCTTACTGTTTTAATTTTTTCGAAAAGAAACATCATTTTCGAGAAACTTCAAGAAGAAAGTTATTAGCGTAATTTTATTACAGCTAAAACTGATGCAAGGTACTTGAGTCTTTTATTTCAAAATGTGCTGAAATGTTTTGGTTGAAGTTAATATAAAATAATGTAATGAATTGTGGTATAACTGTAAAGAATTGGTAAAAATAAAATATAATTAGCTCAAATTTACTTAACTCCTTATATTATCAAATATCTATTGAATAGAAAAACCTGTTGAAATATTAAATGTAACAAGTTCTATTTTTAAAAGGCAGATGATTGTACAGCATGTAGGAATTGATGATGATTTTTAATAATCCTAAAGTAATAGTAAAGTCAACAATAAAGTATATTTTGATGTATGTAATTTTCATCAATGATTACATAAAATTACACTTTAATATAAAGTATGCTTGGATTGTTTTCATGTATGCTATATATTATTGCAAATTAGTTCTTCATAAAATTGTATATTTCTGCTGTGAAAAAGTATGTATGCAATCATGAAAGTTGTAGGAAAACATGTACGTGTACTGCACATGTTCCAGGAAGACAGGATAACAATTATGACTGTCAATCATCATTTGCTGACTGTATCTGTCAAGCTGACTACACAGACTATAGTAGCCAAAAATAAGTTGTAGAAAGTGTGTTTCAGAGTTGAATATATGAATTAAAGTTAGTAGGATAATTATTCTTAACTAAATAATAAAATTTAAATAAAACCCCTTATTTCATTTTTTATAAATTCTCTTATTATTATGATGTGATTTCACAACCATTGACCCTCTCCTATTGTTAAATAATTCATACAGCACTGAACAACATATTATTTTATTGGTATAAAAAATAATATATTTTGTGCGTATGACCAAGTTATGATCTAAGACTTTTCAATACTTGAATCATCCTTTTAAAGATTTTTATAAAATGATTTTTTTTAATTTCAGGCATTGGCACAGTGAATGGCAGCTGAAAAATTTTGACCCTTGTTTCTGGAAGTGAAATGTTAGATGTAAGTAATGATGTCTGAGACCCTTATCACACGGCATTTGTTTCACATGAACAACTTGTTTCGGACAATTTTTCTGCCTGGTTTACTATTGAAAGAAAGACATGCAACGTTTTCCTTCCTTTCTAAAAAAATTGCAAATTGTTCATTTTCAATCAATCAACTATCAGCTTGTTTGTAATGGGAAACCAGTTTCCCATGTTAACCCCAAAGTGATCTATGATAATTGGCTGTTGTGACAAAGCAGAAAAATTGTGCCAAACAGTTATTCTTCCGAAACAAACTGACGTGTGATAGCATCCTTACTGTTAATAATACTGTGAAGCACTTAATTGTATGCTTTGCTAATGAATATGTACTAAGCAATTGTGGTTATTATGAAAGAGGTGAAATTTCAAATACAATTGTTTTAGTTACAATTATTACAGATATTATTTAATTTTGTAACAATGCTAATTAAAAATATGAATTAAGAAAATGCAAAAATTAGTGTATAAGCATACTAAATAGTTCAGAGTAAGACTTGTACTTAATTTATAGTACGCACTCATTCACACATATGATGACTCGTACACTGATATAAATTTGATATGCTTTTATACTGTTTACATGTCTTCTATATTCAGATTTGAATCATCATCTGCCAACAAATTCAGTTAATCAGGCATTGTTGACCTTATCAGTTTCTTGCAGATGTGTGAACTTTGGAAACATTTTTAGATTTAGTGTAGTTTTTGTTTGCTTTTCAGGTTTTCACATAATATCAACTAGAAACATTACCTCTTCATTTTAAAGGTCAAAGAGATAAAATAAAAAAAAAACATTTAATTAGTTAATATCAAACCTAAAATGTTCTTTTATTACACAACTATTATTTAAGCCATCCAAATGGGCGCAATATTTTTATAATACTTTTATTTAATTTTCCAGTATATGTTATTGAAGCCATTCAAATCCCACTTGGGCGTTTTCAAGCATATTAGTTGTTGAATATTATGTCTGACTGTAAACACACAGGCAAAGTATGTATAATTATTATGTAATTTAACCTATCTTTCCTTCAAATATTTCTTTAAAATTACACAAGACAGGCATACATTTGAGCTTTGATTAACAGACTTAGTGTAGTCGCCATGACGGATAAGAAAACAGATGAATAATAGACCACCCATAATCACCAACATATAATGCAAGGATTTGAGAATAAAGATTGCTTATTAGCATAATAGTGCACTGAATATTAGATATAAAAATTATAGAACTGAAAGATTTGTCACGTATCATCTTTGCTTATTATTATATATATTGAAAATAAACAGTTTGCTTCTGCAACAGAATAAATATCGAGTGTCTTGAAATGTTTTGTATACCTGGAGCTTTACAGTTCAGTACATTATACAAAGAGCAGTATATATAATGATTTTTAATGGAACACTGCACAGAAATTTTTAATGGAAAATTCTTGTGTATAGATTTAGTTGATATTTCTTATCTTGTGTACAGATTTAGTTGATATTTTGCAAGACATGGCAATATTTCTGACTTTTATTGTAATTACTGTGACAAAACAATCATTAGAAAATTATACACGTATGAAAATTATTAATATTACATTATGTAGCTTATATTAATAATTTTCATACGTGTATATGTAATATTTTGGCAGGCACAGGAATGACCAAAGCTTGACAATATAACTACATCATAGGCCAGGCATTGTTATGGCTGGATAGAAGGTTGCAAAATGACAACAAAGAAGGATTTAGCTTTTTAGATCCTACATCTTTATTCAATTCTCTCAGCAGATCATTTTGCCTTTAGATGAAATTCTCAAAATTATATATTCAATATTGATTTAAACTAAGTAAGATTAAATTTAGACTTTACGTCATATCTGCTTTAACAAAGGAAAGAACAAGATGGGAGGAGCAGCTGCAAGGTCTTGTAGCAGCGGTAGAAGAAAGCAGTCGGACGAAAAATGGCACGTATTCAGTATGTGTACTAGCAGTTATATAACATGCCAGAATGTTCTCGAAAGTACTGGTCTAGGATAAGATCCTGAAACTGTAGTAAGTTAATTATAGGTTGCATGCTCGCGCAGAGCAAAGCCACTGTATTTTCTATATTTTACATGTATATAATACATATTCTTTGTGTCTTGGTGAATACATTCTACCTCGCTGGCAGGTAACAGAAACTGACGATCAAAAGATTGATGAATATTTAATAATTTTGATGAGATTATCTAGGAAAGTAAAATAGTTTAAAACGTATTAAATATGGTTTTCCAGAATGTTTCCTAGCATAGTTTTTAATCTCAGACTAAATGATACACATTATCTGGAAGTTCATATTCTTGTGTCATAAAGTATGCTTTATTGTAATTAGTCTTAGATTGTAAAGTTAAATTTATGAAAATATTATGAGTTAAAAATGTATTGCAGATATTAAACTAGATTTTTATATGCAATTTTGAAATTTTAGAGATCTTGCTTCATGTAATTATTTTTAATGTTTTTATTAAATTCTTAATTAATGCTATTATGCATGCATTAGAAAGTGAAATGAAATAATACTTAGGGATATCATTTGGCTGCATTCTGTTGTTTCTCAGTTAAACTATTCTGCATTCAAAAAATTACTCAAGGATTCTCACGAATACCAGCTCAAACAGTTCCAAAGTATTTCTGCAAAATATACGTAATTACTTAAGAATTGTATCTTTTTGATAATATTATTTAGCCTTTACAAGTTACTGCCAAAATTATTTTGTAAATCAGAAATCTTAGAGGAGATTAGTGTGTCTCGCATAGTTACCCTGGTGCCACACTATAACACTGAAATTGATAGATGTATAATTGAATGTTTAATCAAAAATGTCTAATTCCTCTTTTATGATATTTCAATAATTGATACTACTGAAACAAGAAATATTGGTACATTAAGATTTTCTTAATATTGTGTATTTGTTATGATGCATGTATGAATGTCATTACAAGTTAGCATTTGATAATGTTTGTTTCAACAATTTAGGGTTTGATGAAGTGCCACAGAGATTATCGTTTAAAGAATGCGTGCAGGCTAACCACCAACACAAGATATTAAAAGAGCAATGAAAATGAAGATTTAACTATAAAGAAAAATCTGACTAATATTATTACTCATAACACTTAATTGTTTCGTATTACTGTAAATTTATGCGAGTTTTCCTGTATTCTGTTTATTTTGCAACTTATGTTATTGTAAATTCATGTATGTTTTCATTCTTGCTCTGTCATGCATTTCATACTAATCGTAATTATATGTGTATATTACATCATTGAATTACTGTATTTGAATTTCAATAAACCTTTTTACCATTCAGTAGTACTTTTCCATAAAACCCTGAACATTCTAAACATCCCATATCACTAATTCTCAATTCTAAATAATACTTGAGTTTACTTAATTCATGTATTAATAACGAATTTGAAAAATAATACAATAGTGACATATTTTGAGGTAAAATAAATACTGGGCAATTGGAACATTTTAAAATGTTTTTCCTTTTAATAGAGGAACATTTTTTAAGGATTTAATTATTAGTATTTGAATATTGTATTAATATATGATTAATTAGTATATGAATATACTGTGTGTAATGAATAAGTAAGGCAGTGAATAAATTTTGAACAATAATTTCATATGAAGAAATATGATCTGCCTGGGTTAAAAAATTAATCTTTAAATCCTATTTATGAGATTATATGGCTGAAATCTGTAGCCCAAAAGCAGTTAAAGCAACCCACCTCCAAAAAAGAAGACATTTTAAATAGTTTCTTCCAAAACTTGAAATATTTAAACATTACACGACCCTAAATTTCTAGTGAATTTAAAATACTCATTTCATTCAGTTCAGCTACTAGCCATTACATGAAATTTTCCTATATTATTAAAATGTTCCTCATGATTTTGCAAGGTGAAGACCACAAATGTTCTGCCCTCATAACTAATGATGATATAATCAGTATGAAGTAGACTTCAGCGTAAGGAATATGGAACTATATATTTTGCTCTTTGTTTATTAATTAGCTCACTTTTAAAAAATTCATATCATATAGTAAGTAATATTCATAATTTTTCTAATTTTCTTAATATTTCATTGAAGTATTTAAATGTTAATTTAATTAGCAATACCTAATAATGTCAAATACATATATTATTATACAGAATGGGATTCTGACCATAACACTCAGGCAAAGTGATATACATGTTAATTTTTCAGCAAGTTTCTGCGTTATGCTTTTTACTCTCTACACAATGTTTAATTTTTAATTATTATTTTTTATTATTTGTAGGACCTTAGGTCCTACATATAATAAAAAATAATAGTAATACCAGAAAGTGTGACTTTCTTATATTATCCAACAGGAGACCTATGTTCACATCTTATATTTTGAATTTACAGTTTTCTTTTGTAGATGACAGACACCATATATTCAAAAGAAATTAACATGCTGCTGGATATATGCATGTGTTTTTCATATTTACAGCTGTTGCATGTAATATTATGTAATCGGGTAAAAAATGAAAGAATTAAGTTTATTGACACCAAAACAAATGCATACTTCGATATAAAGGCTGCATAAAAATGAAAATGGCTAAATTAAAATAGTGAATTGAGGTTGTAGAGTTCTCATTTATTTTTATTAACCAGCTATTTTATGATAATTAGCTTTTCTTCCTTCCTTTCCATTTTCCTGCCAGAATGCTAATTTTGAGTGTATTCAAATGAGGTGAATTCATTTCGTTACTTTTGATTTACGCCATAAATGCTAGCTGATTCTGTATGAACAAGCTGTGCACTCTGTTAATTTGTCCGAAAAGGTTTTCTTACACCTATTCCAAACCTCTGTTGTAATTTCCAAAACATAACGAGAAGTCGCTTAATTTTTCCAGAGTTCTCACACAGTATATATTACCAAAGTGGGTGAAACTCGTATAAGGTGTAAGAAAGACCAAAAGGAGATTTATTAAATCAAGAAAAGTAATCGGTGGAAAAGGCATTTAATCTTAAAAATGAAAAATCGAATTTTACACCAAATATTCAGACTTTTGTAACTGTTTTATATTTAATTAGCGAGAGTTTAAAATAAAAATTACCTTTATATTCATAACATAGGTTATATTCTGTTAATTTCCCATAAATAAATATAAAGAATACATTGACAAAATCATTGTACTAAGCTATTTTCATTGTACTTCAAATTTAGGTTGTTTTCATGAAATTCTTTTATTAAACATTAACTTATACTTGATAATCAATCTTCAAGTTCGAAAATAAGTTAACTGTAATTGCATTTGTTTTATGATCAAATATTTTAATTTGGCATTTGAGCATTTCTAATGGCATTTCTTTTTCTGTTTGACATCTCTGCTCTGTTAAGGTTATAACCAGTTAAATTGTTACTGTGTCTCTGAAAAATCAACAGCATTCTTAAACACCATTTTAAAAATATTTCTGTGTGTAGTATTTTATCAGTAGAATTTTTCCTAAATAAATACAGAAGTTGTTATGAAAACATTTGAGAGTACATGTCTTGAAAGAGAAACAGTATTCGTAGTGTTTAGTCAATTATGATATATTAACAGCTATCATAACTTTGCATGTATGTTGTATGCATTATACATATATATATATGCATAAAGACCCAATTTTGGCAATAAGTAGAGCTGTTATAAAATAATCATGAAGTCTAATGGAACGTACTCATCACACATACTGGGGGGGAATCAAATTTATGTACGTATTTGCCACTCTTAAAGAATTTTTGGGCGGTCTGCCATTACGCGCTCCGGTCGCCCATCTGTGATCACAGACGATATGGTGGCTTCAGTTGAAGCGAAAATTCTTGAGAACAGACGCTTCACCATAAGCACTCTTTCAAACGAATTTCCCGAAGTGTCTAGGGCAGTGCTGTACAAGATCGTTTCTGAAAAGTTAAGGTTTAAGACGCTGTGCTCCCGTTGGGTCCCTTAACTCCTAACAGAGTACCACAAAAACGAAAGATTTGGGTGTTCGCTGAATTTTTTTACTTCTTATAAAGAAGAAGGTGACGCCATGTTCGCACATGAGTCGGATCGTAACGGGAAATGAAACGTGGGTTTCAAATGTCACGCATGGAAACAACAAAGCATGGAGTGGAGACGCTCACATTCTCCTGTAAGGGTCAAGGCCAAACAGACTCTGACCCAGCACAAGATCATGGCGTCCTTGTTTTGGGGTAGACATGGTGTTTTGCTGGTCGACTTCATGCAACACGGAACCACCATAAATGCTGTAGTCTATGGCCAAACCCCGCGTCCGAGTTTTATTGGACTCTTTTGGCTAGGAAGTTTTGGACCATTTCCCCTACAGCTGACACCTTACGTAGAGCGATTTTCATTTTTTTCGCTATCTCAAACATCACCTCGACGGCGACCACTACAACGATGAGGAAGACGTGAAAACGGCCTTGACCTTTTGGTTATAGGAGCAGGCGGCAAGTTTCTATGAAGATGGTATTCAAAATCTAGTTCTAAGGTATGTATGATACGTGCTTAAACGAACCTGGCAACTATGTTAAAAAATAGAGAAACATATGTAGAAACTGAAAATAAATTTGGTTTTTGTAAAATTTTCGTTTCCTTTTTAATTTTCAAACAGCGCATACTCAAAAACCACCCCTCGTATATAAAGGTTTATTGCTGCTGATTGCAATAAAAAAGAGAGTTGCACAACTAAATGTTACAGCAGTCCCATATACAAAATTTCAACATTCTACGGTTAACCAAATTTGAATTATGCGAAATGCATAAATACGTACGTACGTACACACAGACGTCACGAAAAATCCCTTTTGAAACCGTTTTAAGCATTGTAAGTTTAAGTAATTTAAGTTTTCGAAAAAAAGAGTCCTTTATTCTGTGAGTACGTACAGACGTCACGTAAAAAGTCATCCAAATGGATTTGGCAACTATCAAAATGGCTATTTTGTTTGAAATATGATACTCAAAATTTTTCTCGACTACAATATTTCCTTTACTTCGTACAGGAAGTGAAAATGAACACATTTTAGCTTCTGGGAGAAACACACAGTTAAGCGAATGTCACTGCTAAGCATGCGATGAATTAAGTTCAATGCTAATTTATGGCTACTTGTTGTAAAACAGAAATCGCCCGCTAACAGGGTTAAAAATATCTAGCGTTTTAAGTAGCTTCTGGTGCTCGTGCTTGAAAATATAAAGAAAAAGGGAAAAAAATATGAAAATATAAAGAAAAAGAAAAAAAATAAATGCAGATGAAAAATGATAAGAACGATACAGATTGTAGGATTTTATAAAATAAACGCAATCTTCCAGCAGGGACATGATAGAAGTCCACAACACTGAAGTTAAATTTGACATTGCCAAACCATGAATAATTTCGTCATTTAAAACACTTCTCTAACTAGAAGTATGTGACTACGACCAATGATTGCGAAAGTAAAGTCCGAATAAGCACTTTTAATCCAGGTGAGAGATGAGTGGATATATGTATATATATGCCTAAACTGCTTAAAATGCAAAGGACGGGTACACGACATATGTGCTAAAGATGAGAAGAAAATGTAAAATACCTTTGTGATCATTGCTGTAACTAATTGTATCAGGTTCAACGTTCCTTCTAACCTTCTTCGGGAACATGCAAGGACCTGACTCGGAACAGAAAGCTTACTAAAGCTATGTTCAAAACTGTGGGAAGTAAACAGGATACACAAGAAGGGTATACAAAACCCTTTATTTTTCTCTATTTACAATGACTTCCGTACTTCGGAATACACCGACCCGCTACTTGGGGTCAAAACGTAAAAGTATAAAAATAAAACTAAACTCTAATTTAACTTTAGAATAATAAACGTGGAAGATTGGCCTTATATTAACAGGAAGCCGTATGTAGTACAGAGAACTGTGAACACTACAATACGTTTAAAAATTTATCAAGAGGATTAAAACCTCTGGCCTGGAAGGCAACAAGCAACTGCGTAACTTCTAAGGTAAGCGCCCTGCTTCGACTCACTGCTTCCTCTCTCTCGCTTGGCAAAAAAGCCACAACTTAAATACTTGGCGTTCGCCAGACAAACTTTGCATAAAAACCTTAACGCTTATATTTCTGGCCGGAAGTAGAAAATAAGAAGTGATAGTAAAGATTTAAAATAAAATAAACGTTAGTAAAACTTAAGAACCTTACATACTTCCCGCCAGAGTTAATTAGTTTGAAACTGAGGTCTAAAACGACCCTGTTGAAAACTTTTAGCTCTAGAATCTAACGCGAGGCCAACTTTTTACAAATATTTTTCTCTAGAAACTAGAAATTTAAAAGAAAGAAATTTGTTTTTACAATAGCAGCAGCTCCCAGGATACACAATTTTTTTCATCTGTACTGCATCTAAACAGGAGCTTTTATTCAATTCTGGTTCCTTCCAGAGATCTGGAAGGAAAACTAGTTTAATGAAATGTTACACAATGAAATGGCAAGTAACATGTATAACTATATTTCTCTTAACATTCTTATTTCATTCATGACTATTTTAATTATCTCTCCCCGTGCTCTCTGACATGTGTTGTAAAAGAACACCAAACACGAATGTGTTTCTGTCTACGTGTTCCACACTTCCTCCTACAATCAAAACACTAACGTGTTAAAATTCAACATGCCAAGACCTCGTGACAATCCCTAATTTCAACTCTACACCCTGAGGTACTATTCTGAAAGTGTCTAACTCTGAAGTGTAGCGTCAGAGAGCCTAACTACATCATTCAACCTTTAACACATATTCAACATGATTTAGTCTTTTTACAATCACACGAATAAAAAATTTTAACATTACTTTCACTTTTACCATATCACGGTATTTCTTAACATTTAAAATAACAGTTCACATTGTATATAAGAACATATCAACATGCCGTTAATTTTACACAATTTGAAAACATACATTAGTAGTACATTGTTAACTTCTATTCTTTTCAAAGCAAGTGCCAATTCTTTCTACATCGAAATACTACATTTCAAAAAGTCTTTCAGACTAAAACGTCTTTCTTGCTAGAATGTTTTAAATAAAATTTATACAATAACGTTTTACAATCTTTAAGTCATTACACAACGCTATTATACATCAACTTTAGTTTTACGCGCGAGTAATTGAAAAACATAATACCAAAATCGGTAACAACTCATTTCTCGCCCTTTTGGCGATAAAGGTAGACCTCGCATGAGGTAAAACTTCTTGAAATCTGCCACTTGCAGTAAGAATGAAAGATTAACTTAAGTTTGCAAAGTAACATAAAATTTTACTTATCTTTGTGATATTCGAACATCCTTTTCTGGGCCCAGTCCTTAAAGGTATTGCAGACAGTTGTTTGATTTATCCTTCTTCTTGTACGGGCTCGCCCTTCAGTGCCTTCCTCTGGAAGCTTCCTTTTTTCACCAGTTCGTTCACCCTTGAATACCTTCTTTTTCTCCTCCGCTTGTGGTCTTGGCCGTTTGATGGCAGCTGGTCTTGGCGGAACCGGGAAACTTCTGTCGTGTTCCTGCTTGGACCTCGTTGCTGGTCGTTCAAATTTTCCTTGTAACTTTTCCTCCGCCGCTGATGGCCCTTCCGCAGTTCGGCGACATTTGCTGCGGAGAGTCCTGTCGGATGAGTAGATCTTCCGTTTTAGAACCGGGTTATAGTTGCCGTCATTTCTCCTGGCTCTCTTTGCATACGTCGTCCTTCTCCCTTCTTCATTCTGGGGGTGTTCGTGAGCTCTCTTTTCTGGACGGTGGAACGGCTTCTTTTTCTTGCTACCTTCAATTTTTCCGCGGGGAAATTTTCTTTTCACTTGCTCCCGCCTCTTAATGGCTTGCCCTTGTACTTGTCGTTTTTCCACCTCTGGAGCTTGTGCCTGCGGTGTCTGCCGTGCCGGATCCTGCAAAAGATCTGAAAATATTTGCATTTTATTACGATCAAAGTAGGGTTTGATTTGATCAATGTTTGCGGAGCACGTTTCACCATTTCTGGCTTTTAACACTACTACAGCGTGAGTTATTTTTTCTATAACATATGGTCCTTCAAATCGTGGAAAAAATTTGGCAGTTTTATCTTCTGGTGCTGAAGAAAGTGAATGCTTAATTTTTAAAACTTCATCCCCTACTTTATAAGTTACTCCCCGTCGTTTGAAATCATAATAGAGCTTCTGTTTTCTTTGTGCTACTTCCGTATTCTTCTTTGCTTCCTTAATTAGTTTTTCTATGTCACCCATTTTAAATTCTGGGGCTCTTTGTTGCACATAAAATAATTTATCTAACGGCGTTATAATCTTTCTGCCTAAAAATAACTCAGCAGGAGTTTTGCCCGTTGTATCATGTTTTGCGGTCCTAAGGGCGAAAGCAAATTCATTGACATAGTTATCCCAGCTTTTATGAAAATTTTTAACATAACTACGGATAATTTTCACTATATTTCTATTGACCCGTTCCGCTATATTTGATTGCGGCCGATACGGGACCATTTTTAAATGACGTATGCCCAGGTTTTGGCACATGTCTTCAAATATATTTATTACTTACAAATTGAGGACCATTATCCGATATAACTTTTAGGGGCGCCCCTTATTTTAAAATATATTTATTTAAGATAGAATCAGTAACTAATTTAGCGGAGGCTCGTTTTAAAGGAACAATTTCAGTCCATTTACTAAAATGATCACCCATAACAAGGAGATAGCGACTTTTATTTAACTGACTTTTTGGGAAAGGGCCCAATAAATCGATGCCAATTATTTCATTTGGAAATTCGGATTTAATACTATTTAGAAACCCGGCCGGGCGGAAATTAATATAATTAACTGCTTGACATGTTGGGCAGGACTGGACATATGCCCTTGTTAACTTTTGCAGTTCAGGAAAGTAGACTGCCTCGCGTACGCGTTGGATAGTTTTTCGAATACCAGCATGAGAAGCTAAAGGGCTGTCATGGAGCTCCTGCAGGATATTTAATCTAAGACTAGCTGGGATAACAGGTCGAAATTCGTTGTTGGAATTCGTAGTTTTTGTATAGAATAATAGACCATCTATTAGTTCGTAATGGGCTGCCCTATTTCTTATCGCCACAATATCTTGGTGGCTAAAATTTTCAGGATCCTTTAAATACTCATAAATGTTTTTAAATTTAGGATCCTTACCCAGTTCGGTTATTACAGTTTCTAAGGAATGTATCGTACATGCTGTGAGCATTGCCACCTTAACAGTATTACCTTCTTCATCTATTTTTATTCTTGATAGGGCATCTGCTACGATATTTTCCTTTCCGGGGGTATGCTTGATTACCAGATTATATTCTTGCAGCTTGAGTGCCCATCTTATTAACCTTGGGGATAAATTTTTCCCTGAGTACAATCTAGTTACCGCCGCATGATCAGAGTACACTGTTATCGGCGCCTTTCCAAAATAGACTCATAACTTTTGCACTGCTAACAGAACTGCAAGTGCCTCTCTCTCGGTCGCGGAATAGTTTCTTTGTGTTTGATTTAAAGTTCGGCTAAAAAATGCCACGGACTGCTGGTTTTGCGAAAGTACCGCTCCTACCGCATAATCCGAAGCATCCGCTGAAATTTCTAAATTCTCATCCTTTTCAGGAAATTTCAACACAGGGGCTTGCGTTAATGCTTGTTTTAATTTTTCGAAAGCACTATTGGCTTCGGCCGTCCACGAGAATCTTGCCTTTTTCCTTTTTAATTTTAACAATGGCTCGGCGATAGCTGCAAAATCTTTTATAAAGGACCTATAATATGAACAAAGGCCTAGAAAAGAAGAGAGCTTCTTTGCCGTGTTTGGAGTCGGATACTTTTGTACAGCGATTATTTTTGATTCGTCTGTCTCGATTCCTTTTTGAGATATTTTGTAACCTAAATATTTTAATTCAGGGGCTGCAAATTTGCACTTTTCGACATTAACTTTTAGACCGGCCTCATTTAATAAAGAAAACACCTGTCTTAAATCCTGTACATGTCGGTCGAGATTATCACTAGTAATAATGATATCGTCTAAATAGATAAATGTGGACTTTCCAAGAACAGGCCTTAACACAATGTCCATACATCGCTCAAATGTTGCCGGTGCCCCTGAAAGGCCAAACGGCATACGCAAAAATGCCTAAGTGCCAGACTTGGTTATAAATGCAGTCTTAGGCACGTCCTCAGGCCTAACCCCTATTTGAAAATAACCAGTTGTTAAGTCTAAAGTCGTCATAAATTTGGTTGATTTTATGTTCCTTAGAATTTCTTCTATGATCGGTAACGGATATACCGGATATTTACTTATGGAGTTTAATTTACGATAATCAATCGCGAATCTCCACCTTTTCGGATGTGTCAAAGGATAGCCATTATTTTTCTTACATAAAACCACCGGGCTAGCATAACTACTTGAGATGGGCGTTATGATCTTTTTACGTAGCATATCGGTAATATGCCATTCTATAATTTTTTCCTTATTCTTATCATACCGGTATGGTTTTTGGCGAACTGGCATTGCATCTCCGGTGTCAATATTATGGTTAGTAACCTGAGTAAATCCTGGAATATCACTAAATAACGAAGCAAATTCACTTACCACTTGTCGGATTCTTCCTTGCTCGTCATTAGGGAGGTGGTCAAGTTTTAACATCGGCGGTTCAGCCTTTTCTGCACGGACTGGTTTCATTGTCAGCTTAAGGGACGCTTCATTAAAATCAGTGTTGCTTGTGCGTCTGAAAGAAAATCTATTCCTAAGATTATATGTGCTTGCAGATTCTTTACTATAAAAAACATCACCTTTACTTGTTCGTCCTTGATACGGATATACAACGGTACTTTACCTATGCACTTACATTTTTCTCCTTGCGCCGCTAACACTGTCGTATTATCCGAATTATATATGCGGTATTTGCGAAAATACTTCCTAAAAAAATCTTCTGTCACACAGGAACACTGCGCGCCTGTATCCAAGATTGCGGTGGCTGGGATATTATTCACCAACACTTCAATCTTCGGAAGAGTCAAATTTTTCACCATTACTGTATTTAACTTGTAGGAAGAGGGGTTTTCGTGACCTTCGGATTTCCGCACCCTCTCGTCAGCAGAAATCCGTTTTAGTTTAAATTATTTTTCATTTCCGTGCTTTCCTTCTTTTTCCCCTGGCCTTGAGACTTTTTTCCTGGATTGCTATTGAACTGTCGACGTTCGCCGGCTGTTTTTGAATGCTCGGGTTTCCTTGCCCACTGATTCGCTTTGCTTCCGTAGCCGTGTGCTTGAGTTTGCTGTAGTCTTGGCGCACCAAATTGGTTTCGCTGTTGATATTGGCGTCTTCTTTCGAAGTCCGCCGTTCTTCTACTTTCAAACTAGATTGCTAGCTCAAATAACTTTTCCAGTGTAGTCGGATTTCTTAATTCAATAAAGTCTTGCACTTGGGGCAGTAACCTCGGCAAAATCACTTGAATTATTTCAGGATCCGGACTGTTTCCATACAAGAGTTTGAAGACGTGAATTTTTCTTAAAATAAAGCTTGAGAGGTTTTCGATTCTTTGCTGATATATACTGAAAAGTTCCGTTTCTAATTTCGCACGATCCCTTACAACAAGAAAGGCTTTTACTAGGGCAGTCTTGAAATTCTCGTAAGTATAGGTGGGACTTCCTGCTTGACCCAAGAGACTTCTGCCTATACATTTGAACCAGTTAAGCGCTTGGCCCCTCAAAGCGCTGGTAGCTAAGGTAACTTTTTGAAACTCGTGCACGGGGTAGAGCATGAAGTGGTCATCCAATTTTTCCAAAAAACTGGTTACCGGTGAGTTTCCATTAAATGTTGCTTCTGGTTTCATCGAAGCGCGCATGGTCTGGACGATGTAACCAAATCCTTCCAGGGCGGCAGCTGGCATTTCTGGATTTTGAGCCGTTTCTGCAGGCAGCACAGGTTCTTCTTGAAACTCGGCCATGGTTATTCTTCTTCGTTGGGCGCCACTATCAGGTTCAACGTTCCTTCTAACCTTCTTCGGGAACATGCAAGGACCTAACTCGGAACAGAGAGCTTACTAAAGCTATGTTCAAAACTGTGGGAAGTAAACAGGATACACAAGAAGGGTATACAAAACCCTTTATTTTTCTCTATTTACAATGACTTCCGTACTTCGGAATACACCGACCCGCTACTTGGGGTCAAAACGTAAAAGTATAAAAATAAAACTAAACTCTAATTTAACTTTAGAATAATAAACGTGGAAGATTGGCCTTATATTAACAGGAAGCCGTATGTAGTACAGAGAACTGTGAACACTACAATACGTTTAAAAATTTATCAAGAGGTTTAAAACCTCTGGCCTGGAAGGCAACAAGCAACTGCGTAACTTCTAAGGTAAGCGGCCTGCTTCGACTCACTGCTTCCTCTCTCTCGCTTGGCAAAAAAGCCACAACTTAAATACTTGGCGTTCGCCAGACAAACTTTGCATAAAAACCTTAACGCTTATAATTCTGTTCGGAAGTAGAAAATAAGAAGTGATAGTAAAGATTTAAAATAAAATAAACGTTAGTAAAACTTAAGATCCTTACAATTGAATAAATAAATTAACATACGTTCGTATGTACCTACGTAGGGCAAGGTAGTGTAAGTTTTACCCCCTAGTGAAAAAATAGGAATAAATTGCAAGATCTATAAAAAATGATATGTGGTAATAATATCTTTTCTTGTCATTGCTGATATTTATTACAATAAAATTCCACACAGTCTACTCTCTGGGATAAAATTAATAAAGTTTATGAAAGCGAACTTAATATGACTTAGAGAACCTATAGCATTAACCTATAACAATATATATCTAAGTCACACCACCTATAGCTTAAGTCGTATTAAGTTTAAAATTGGAGAATTATAATAAAACTTCCGTTTTGTAGACAAATTTATTTATACAAGTAATTACAATAATAATCGCAAAGATAATTTTCATTTTCTTCTCAACTTCAGCACATAAGTCGTGCACTTATCCTTTGTATTTTAGGCATTTATTCATATTCTTTTCACTATTTTCCTCACAAATATTATAGAGAGACAAACACGATGTGAAACAATATGTTTGACTAGGAAGTAACTCGTTTTGCCGGAAGAGGCGCTGTTGACGTGATATTACACGTAATAAAGGTGGTACAACTATCTTACCCTACATACAGACGTCACGAAAAATCCCTTTTTGAGTCCATTTTAGAATCCGTGTTCTAGAAGATAAACGACTTTATTTTGTCGGTAGGTATAGACGTCACGCGAAAAAAATTGTATTTATGAATTTGGGAATTGTCAAAATGGATATTTCTGTTGGAATATGCTACTATGATATCTGAAATTTTCCGCAATTGCAGTACTTTCTTTACTTCGCAGGATGTTAAAAAATAAGAGAGAGAGAGAATGGAAAGTATTTCTTGCATTCACTTATTCCAATAATTCCGTTCTCAGAAATTTTTGTAAATGAGAAGAATGAAAGAGCAAATAACAAATGTACGAATAATGAGCAAAAAACCACTTTTTATCAAGAAAGATATTTTGCTGAGCAACAAAATGTTACTCATTTGCTCTGAAACATCTTGTGTAACGAACTGGGTCCTACCTTACGAACCGCACACGATTATCGTCACACATCATTAACACATTAAAACATGAAGCTAAGTTCATTTTACTTTTTTAGGTGACGCGCGAATCCTGAAAGTTTGCTTGTACATAGAGAAGAAGTAGAGAAAACAACAAGCAAATATGCACCGCTGAATTAAAAGAGACCATCTTAAGTAAGAATGCAAGGAAACCCTGAGGAAGACCTTTCGTGTTCTGACGAAGAGAAGAATGGAAAGCGTCCTTGGTGGTACAATCATCAAGGATCTTTTGAAGAAATGGAAAGAGGTCCAGGTCAAAGCCAAGCTGTAGATTCTCCATCAAGTTGAGATAAGCAGGATGGTAAATATCTTCAATGATAAAGATCATAGGTGCGTGTTCATATATGTGTGTTCCCAGCTGCGTGATTATAAGTTTGATGCTAAAGATCATAGGTGATCAAAATGCATAGGATCATCCTAATGAATGGGGAGAAACCACTTTAGACCACTTATTAAACGTTGGACCTCCCGAAAATTCATAGGGCAATGACAGCTATGTCTTCCAGCTAAAGAAGTGTACCAGGAAAATCCCCAGAAAAAAATAAACTAAAAAACTCCCCAGAAAAGGCGTTAAGACCGTATGTATATATATACAGAGAGAGAATATGTAATTATTTTTTATGAAGAGCTAAGTGTTTAATTCCAAACATCTCCAAAGTTAGTGATGTTTAGAATCCAAAGTCAGTGACGTTTTCTCTGAATTTTTCTCCGTTATTTCTAAATTCCAAATTGAGTTACGAAACTACGTTAAAAATCATTCTCATTGCGACTCATGGGAAGGAGCATTTGATATGGTGAGCGATTTGTATAATCAATACCATCGTCGAACAAAGGGTTTTCGTTACACCAAGCACCAATATAATAAAATTTATTACATTAACATTCATTAGCTGAAACATAATTTAAACATAATATGAGAGGAAAATATTTTACACAAAAAATTTAATGAAGAACAGAAGCTAAAGATCAGTTTTTGAAAAGAAAAAAAAGGGCATCCTGTACTAGAGGGGATCCTCCCTCCCCGCAGAACTATTGCATAAACTGCTTTAACGCTTTGCCACCAGAGTAATTTTTCAGAGATCTGATGTATAATATTTAGGAACATGGGCTTTAAATTGCACTTTTTTAACCCAACAGCATTATTTAAGCGTTGCTTATAAACCACTTTATGCATTATTTATCCTTTAATCTCGCATATTCCAGCATCACTTGATTATGTTTTCATTTTCGAAAACATTTTTGCATACCCTGGTAATTTTTTTTTTTTTTCGTTTTCCTTTCCCCTTCCGGAAACTTTAATATGAATTTTTTTTTTTTATGTTCTCTTCATCTGAAGAAGAAATATTTTACTTTATGAAAAACAAACAAATTCTTTCGCAGCAATCGAGTTACAAGCAAAGCTTCGCTGTTCTTTTTTTTTTTTTTTTTTTTTTTTTTTTGAATTCATTTTCGCGAGTATTCCTTGCTAAACAAAATTGCATTCATGGCTTTATTGCGCTACAACTCCTCATCTATTCTTGTCTGTGCTGCGTTTACGAAAAGTTTCGGTAGCTTGACGATATGAAAGAAAATGTTAAACATAATATTAGCGGAGTTTTAAGAAATAAACTTAAAACTTCCTTCTTTGAAGAAAATCCTTTAAAATTAATCGAACTTCTAGTGTTTTTCATAAATAGGAGTTTGATTTTACAGTTGCGAAATCTGTGCATGACACTGGGACATAAAATTATAATAACGATTACAAATGCATAAATTGTAAACAAAAATTTTAAAGCTTATGCTACTTTCAAATTCCAGTAGGAGTTTAAAATCCTTCATAATGTTTTCAAAATTTAAGAAACTTTGTTCAGCGTTTTCATGATCAATACATAATTTTAATCTGAAAATGAGTTGTATTCGGTTGTACATTATTGATATGTAACGTCATATTTAGTGGAACACTAATAAAAAAGGCTTTTTTTTTCCTTAAAAAAGGCGTTTCAAAATAAAACAAATTACCTTTCACAAAATAAATTTTCTGATTTAATTTTAAAAAAAATGACATTTCTATAAGCTATAAGCTATCCATTTCAAAAATTAGAATATGTTTAGATTTGAAGTACTAAACTCGAGCAAGTTTAGGTAAAAATCTGATGTGGGTACAATATGACTTCCTAGTACGGCCTATAAATTATACACATTTTTGCTGCCCTTCATTTAAACTTATTTCCGCGAATTTCGCTGTGCTGATATATTTCTTCTTCAATCAGTTCAATTCTCACTTCTCGGCAAGAAATAATACGTAAAACTCAAGCGTTTTCATTAAAATTGTGAAATACAGAAATAAAACACCAATAACAGTTTTAAAATGTTAAAAAAAGAACAATTTTTGCAATTAAAATTCGAGTTTGCACGGCAAAACAAGTAATTCGACCAAAAGAAAACCAGCAATTCATCTTTTCCTCCATTTTATACTTTGTGCAGTTGAACGACATGAGTTCCTGCTTTGTTAAATTAGATCCAAAAATCAACTTGATTTTCGATATCTCTGTTTTATTCAACCTGGTGTTCCTTTATAAAAAAATGTATTTTTTAAATCACCTAAGAGAGTCATCTTCAAGTTCTATCGGGCAAAGTTTTAAATATTTTAACTTTTTTTTAATAGTAATTCGCAGTTTTACATTCCTTGCTGAATTAATTCTCTAGCTAGACCCAGTCAGTATGTTGTGGCTAAGTACTCTTAGTGTAATTACGAGTTACAACTTTTCACTTGCTTGTACGAAGTAAAGGAAATATTGTCAAATTTCGAGTACCATTATTTCTACGGAAATATCCACTTCGACAGTTCACGAATCCATTTTTGCGATTTTTTGCATGACGTCTGTATCTACAGATAGAATAAAGCACTTTTTTTTACAAAACGGATTCAAAAGGGAATTTTTAGTGACATCTGTTAGTACATAAGTACGTATATATTTCGCATAACTCAAAAACGATTAGCCGTAGATGGTTAAAATTTTGCATGTGGAACTGCTAAAACATCTAGTTGTGCACCTCCCTTTCTTATTGCATTCGGCAGTACCAAAAGCGTGTATCTATATTTATATCTATATCAATAGCTATCTGTCTTTCTTTCTTTCTCTCTCATATCGCAAGTAGTAGTATAACTCGATTTCGCACTAAGTGAATTTAAGATCATACAACATTATATATATATATATATATATGTAGTATTTTGGCAGTCGGGCACATGAATGAAGCTTTACAATGAAATGACGACACAGAAGGATTTTAATTTACAGCTCGATATCTTCATTCAATTGAAAGGCATATTATAATTCTTTACTAAATAGGATTAAATTCAATGCGTCATAGTATTCTAACAAAGGGAGGCAGATGAAAGAGCAGCAGCATAGATCTTAATAGCACTGGGAGAAAATGGTCTCTCTCTGACGCAAAATGGCGCAAGTTCTCTATTTATAGAAGCGGTTACGTAATAGGCTGGAATGTTCTCGAAAGTACTAGTCTAGGGGGAAGATCCTGAAATTGCGGAAAGTTAATTAGAGGTTGCTTTTTCGCATAGAGCAAAGCCGTCCTATTTTTTATATTTTACATATAATAGATATATATATATATGTGTGTGTGTGTATCTATCTACCTATCAGTCTAGCTATTTATGTATATATGTATAATAAAGTGAATGACAGTGAAATACGCCTATTAAAATCCAATAAAGTAAAAATTAAGAATGCCAAAAAAGAAAACATATTATATTACATACACCCACCCCCGGTACCCCCTTACCCTTTTAAAAGTCCTTATCCGGCCTTTATTTTCTCAATCGTTGCTCGTAGTCATAACTTCCAAATACAGCAGTGTCTTAAATGCCGACAATATCCATGTTTTCGCAACATGAAACAAAAAACAAAAAAAAAAAAAAAAGAGTAATCTTAAACAAGTAATGAAATCTAACTTTCAATTTTGTCTCCCGGTTCCTGTAATTATATTTGCAAAAACTTAACACTCGTTATGAGAAAATAAAATTGCAAGAAGTTTAACTTCCAAAACGATAAATATTGACCGGTATATTTAATTTCAAAATTTTCAGTTTTTGATGTCGTTTTCAACTTGCCTTGAGGAGTCGGTTAATTAAGTTAGAATAATTCAAGGAAATAAAGCTTAAATGAAATACAACAAAATATGTATATAATTTAATAGGACGGACAGGAAAGTCATGTGGTGTCCACATCAGATTTTTTTAATAGCTTACTCATAATAGCTGTAGTTACTGATTATTACCGCAAATTTAATTATTTAATGTTAATTAATTAATGCAAATATTTAATGTTAATTAATGCGATTTTTTTAATGTTAATTTAATTATTTAATGTTATTTAATTAATTAATGCAATTATTCAAACAATCTAAAAGAACGTTGCTCTAGTCTAAAACGTTTCCTTATTCAAATTTAGCCAGATGCAACCTCACCTACCGTCTTTTGTAGATTTCAGTAATTATCGTACTTTCTTGTATTTTATGCAGCTTTAAACGTGAAGGTAGGAAAGAGTACCTAATCATGAACTTCAGCGGCAAGAAAATATTTTGCTAACAGTCATAACGAGAGGTTTTAATACTAATATTAGCATGTTTTCGTGTCCATATTCCCATTTATTAATTCTTCAATAATTTGTATATTTCTGGAGTATACGAAATACTGAAAGTAATTGGGCAATAGGAAAGGAATGAAGACAGAAATTTGTTAGGCTTTATACGTTCATTGTTAGGCGGTATCAAATAAATAAATAAATAAAATCTTAAAGAATTTTTTTATTTTACGTTTTGAAATTTACTTTTTGGAGATTTTATTTTACGTTTTGAAAAAAAAAAAAAAAAAAGACAGAGAAATAGATAATAAAACAAATTTTTACCGTTTTAGGTACTACTTTTATTTAATTATTCTTGTTCTTCGCAATTAAAACCATAAAATTCAATTCAACAGCAATAAGGCAAAATAATTGAAAAACAGCATATCTTTAGAATTTCCGATACACAGGCTCGCGCGCTGGTGATAGATTTTTTTTTTTTTCCCCGTACAGTATTGCCATTGCTCGCTTTGAAATCGTTCAGCTTGTTAATCAAAAATTCGTTAAAGTTTTACAAAATATGAAATACACAATAAAGCAAATTCCAAATTCTAAATTTGGGTTTCCAGATGCTCGTATTCGAGTGGAGAACTACGTTATTCAAAATTTGATGTCTCTAGATATCGTTGTTTTTTCACAGTGCGAGAAACATACATACATTCATGCAGATTCTTCATTAAAGACCTCTAATATTTGGTTACATCAATTTGAAAAGCGAAACGCCGTTTATAGTGAAGCAACTCAAAACGCCAAAACGAAATTAATAGCCTTTCTGTGCAAATTGCCCCTTTAGGCTAATAAATTTATAAACAGAGCTTTTTTTTGCAATTTCTGTGTTTTTAATTTGTAAACGCATGAATTATTTTAAAGACTCCTCACACACAAATTACATCCATGAAGTCTGCATTTAAAAAAATATATATAATATATAAAATAAGCTAAAACTGTTAAACATTTGAGGACGAATATTTTTAAATTTATTTACTTCAATTTTTTGAAGGAACTGCGAAGCAAAGGATCGCAGAAAGAATTTACGCATAACATAAATAAATTACACATAATTCAGTGGAAAACGTGAATTATATTTTACAATTATTTTTAGGCATATCTTTCTTAATAAAGTTCTTTTAAGATCAAAATATATCTTTTACTTAATTTAAAAGCGAGATCGTATATTTAAATACTTAAAAGTATAAGAGTGCTAAAAATAGCTCTATAAATATCTGCAGTAATTTAACGTGATTGTTAAAAACATCTAAATTTTACAATATCGAATATAAATGGAGCATCAATTACTCCAGTAAAGCATTTTCTCCTGTATTTTTCAATGGAAACCTCAAGTAAATATTTGAATTTCTCAATTATGTTTACCTTTACACTAAATTGTTCAAATATTACTTTCTGAAAATGAGATATAATAAATTCGCGAATATGGTTTACAAAAGGTTTAATCTCTGATGAATATTTATATGTAAACAAAATTTAAATTAAAGAATTAAACTATGAAATGGATGTTAACCTGTTTCATGATCGCGTGAATATTCTTAAATATTTATTATGGGATAATCCTGGTTTGCTACACTTTTAAATAGCTATATTAAGAAAATTAAATATTTATTCACAAAATAATGGATCAAAACATGGAATATCATGCAGTCATTGTTCTCGTAAACAAACTACGTTAGTCGCTCTCTTAGATAATTGACATCAACTAAAATTTTCTTACGAGTCAATTGATGTTATGTCTATATGCATAAAATAAATTTAAATATATCATTTCTTATCATCCCTTTAACATAAATCAAAATTAAGATTGGTTTAAAATAATGTTTTCAGACTGTTACGTTTTACGTAAAACGCTGTAAAAATGTATATGTAACTACCGTACTTCTTGTCTAGGCAGATAAAATTATACCAGGCATAGCATTGCAATGAAAATTAAGTAACATTAACATACATACATTCAAAATACTTCTATGGCAAAATACTTCTATGGCAATGAAGTAAAATGCAAGCAAAATACTTCTATAAAAATGAAGTAAAAAGCATGCAAAATACTTATGTGATCAGAAAATATCGGAAATAATTCAATAAAACACAACATTTAAATTTATTAGCATTAAGGAGCAATTTACCCAGAATGGCTGTTAATTTCGTTTTGGTATTTTGCTTTGGTTAACTATAAACAGCGTTTCACTTTTCAAATCGTTTGCCACCAAATATTAGAGCCCTTCGTTATAGCCATGTAACATGTAAGCCATGGCAACACTGTAAGGAAAGGGGGGAAAAAAACATTTTTATCTCCAGCACGCGAGACTGTGTATCGGAAAATCTAAAGATATTCTCTCATTTTAAAATTATTTTGCGATATTGCTGTTGAATTGAATTTTATGGTTTAAGTCCGAAGAACATGATGTTTAATAAATGAAAATAGCACATACGTAAAAAAAAAAAAAAAAAAAAAAAAAAAAAAAAAAAAAAAAAAACCACTCCTCTTTTGGCGTAATATAAAATCTGAAAGCTTTCAGATTCTATATATTCGTAGTAAATGTATTTTAATATTTTGAATTTTTTATTATTAGTTCCATTAAAAAACTTCTCCATTATACTGCAGTCCTCGCTCAGTACTGAACTTATGTAGAGAATCTCAGCAAGGTTTCTATTTGTAAAATTATTAGGTTTGCGAAACAGATACTGTACAGCTTATTTAATTTGATAGCTTATTTACGTACAGTTGACACCGGATTAATTGCATGCAGATCAATGGAACTCGTTTATTAATATATTAAATTTTGTTTACAGTGGAACGAAAGAAAAAATACTATCACGAAACAGCAACGTTAAGTGAAACTGTCGACTGAAATTTTAAAAAGTAAAAAAAAAATTACTTTGGATAACAGAAGTAATAGTAGATGATCTTATGGTATTTGAGAATTGTTTTTAATCCAAAACACCAAATAATTTAATTTTATATAATCCAGATTGTGTAAATATTATTAAATTATCCTCATGATCATCTCTCTTTCTGCTAAACAAGAGTTCCGTGTAACTTTCTTATGTGAATTTAATCTCAGTGACATTCTTCCACCTCTTTTTTAAATTATGTTCTTTAATGCAACGTGTAATTTAATTTCTGCATTTCGAAGGGTATTTATTACTCCGTTATTTCCAGTTCTTTTTGTAATGAATACTGATATTTAAGTTATGTAACCAAATAAACTTGTTCTCCACTAGAAATTGCTTAAAAATAGACGTAAATAGCTAACGGCATTTTGTTTTCTCTGTTTAGTAGGTTTAGTCTGTTTAGTAGGCTTTGTTTAGTTTGTGTAGGTTATTCTTCTTCCTTGCGATTCTTTCCTGTGATGCCCCTCAGCTTAACCTTAGTTTCTTAGTTTTGAATTAACAGTTGAAATCCTTTCCTATATTACTCTGGTAAATCAAGAGTTGACTGTATTAATATCCGAAAACAAAGAGTGCGAATGTGATAGTTACTGCAGAAGGAGAAGTAATATTCATCTACTTATCATTGCAAACTGCCTTAGGATCACAGATTCAATAAATCTTTGAAGCGGTATTACTGAAAGCCATTTTATTGCCAGATAGATCCCCCAAGGATTTAAAGAAACATTTTCTGAACAGAGCAAAGTTTATTGAATGGATTACCAGTGGTCAGACAGTTAATCAATACTACTACATTGAAGTACTAAAAAAAACTTCGTGAAAACATTAAGGAAAGCAAAGGCCCACAGTCGTGGAGTGATGGATGGCTGTTGCACCAGGACAATGCACCCGCTCACACGGCCCTATCTGTCTAGCAGTTTCTGACCAGCAAAAACATTACTGTGATGGGGCATCCTCCTTATTCACCTGATTCGGCTCCATGCGACTTTTTTTTTATTTCCTAAAGGTAAATCTTACTTAAATGGAACCCATTTTACCTCAGCTTACGAGGTTCAGGCAGAAACGGAGAATCTCCTGAAGGGTCTTCCAAAACTGTCGTTCCAGAACTGTTACCAGCAATGACAGCACCTAAGTGTGTGAATGCTGAAGGGAATTACTTTGATGGTGATAATGTCACTGAGAACTGATTTTGTATTGTACACCTTGTATTTTCAATCCCGAGTACCTGCTTATAAACGGTGAAATTTCCGTCTTCCCTAATATAGAAAAAATGCTTTTGCTTCTGAGGCAAGCTTTAGAACATGGTAAAGAGCCATTTTCTTACCTCTGTTCTACTCCCAAACAATATTTGTAATCAACTCTTTTTGTGGAATAATTTTTCAAATGGAAACAATTAAAATATGTAACTCTGCAACGTAAATAAAACGGAAAAGTAAATATCAGTACCAAGTATTTGTCAATTTATTTTTTTGCTGTGTATCATTTTAGAAGTTACAACAAACGTCTTTCTGTATTTCTTCTGATATAAATGCATGGTTGCTTAGGCAACAGCTACGGATCTTCACAGTTTCTTGTTTGAAAATATGTTTACTAATAGAAGGAACTGTGTATGGTAATGGAAACGAAATCATTAATTTAAAATTAAGCATTAATTTGGAAAACTTTTTATCATATGCTCAGTGAATTATTCCTAATAACTATCGGTTTTAAAGTATAAACATTTTTATCACATGCTCAGTGAATTATTATTAAAAAATATCGTTTTAAAGTTTAATATAGGAGTATTAGGTATCTTGGATCTCTTAGTCAGACTCACGAAAATTCAGATACCTTTTTAAAAGAAGTTATTAGTAGCTCTAAAAACATCGCGACTGAACAATGTAAATATGTTTAAACATTTTAAGAAAAGAAAAGATGTAGAAGAAAAAAGAAAGGGATTGAATTGGATTATTTAATTATGGCAAAGCACACGAGGGCTATCTGCCTAAAGGGAGGGATGCCTTCGTGGAGGACTTTCTAAGGGAAACTGGCTCGTATACACGTTACACATGGGGAAAACCATGAAACCGCCCATGCAGCCATGCCCGTTCGCGGGATTCGAACCTCAGACCGAACTACCAGTGTTCAGCGTCTTTAACGCTCGGCCGCTGGTGGGCGAAAGAAGAAAGGAGTAAATATTGAACATTCTAGTTCTCAGGGTGATACGCTTATAGCAAATAAAGAAACTGCCACCATGTATAGCAATTTTATTGAAATAATTAGATCGCTTGATAAGTAATAAAATTTTACACAGATTTAAATGATGTATCCTCTGCTTTTACAAATATTGTAACGGTTATCACAATCGGTGCAAATTCAAGAAGTCCCGGCGAGGGCCTTGCTCATTTTTCACGTCAACTGCTTCATAATAACCTAATGTCTCTACATTATGACTAACATTGATTTGCAGTTAAGTGAATGTTACTATTTAAATTTCATCCACCAGATCCATTTTTAGAAAAAAAAAATTCCTTTTAAAAAGTTTGATAAAAAGATTATTTCTCTAAACAAGGATTATACCTTTTTTTGTCATAAATGTATTTTAAGAGCTTAAAATTGATAAAAGGAAAAGTTAAAGTTTGAAATATACATGTTTACAATATGAAAATATGTTGAGTTTTAATTAGCAGAGAAGTTATTTTTGTAAATATGATACCTTATGAGTATTTTGTACAACGAGTCAGGAAGGGGAAATAGGGGTACTAAAAATTATCTTCCATTTAAATTTATTCACTTCTGTTTTTGGCAGATTTTAGAGAAAATACACTAAACGGAAAAAGGAATTAAATTTAAAAAAAAATGGAAGAGGGGGGAAAAAATATTTACTTTCTACTCAGAACGAAGTGAATAATTATTGGGTTATTAACGATAAGGTAAAGTATATCAGCGTAGATAAGATAACCTTTTAACGGATTCTCTAAGACGTAAAATGCTTCCGATATCCCTTCAAGATAAAAAGTAAGATTCGGTATCTTCTATGCAGCAAGAAAGTTGAAAAATGTTTTACAAATGACAAAGTGCATAAAAAAACGAAAGTTCCTGAATAAAAGAGATTGAACATTTTTATGCAATCTAAAATTTCTCAGCAGTATATTTTGTTTTCGTTATTTATAGATGCCTTATTGATATTTATAGATGCCTTATTGATAGATGCCTTATTTATAGATGCCTTGTTGTCGTAAACTAATACTTCAGAAATGGGAGAAATCTGCAAAACTTTCATAACTGTATGACTGCTGTTCATTATATAAATGCTTTTAAAAAAAATGTGGAAATATTTATCTATTTTCTTATGCTTCTATGCATTGAAAATGCCAAGAAAACTGGTACCTGAACTTGTGCATAATACACAGTAATGCTATGTATGTATATTACTGATTGGGTTACAGCCGAAAACATCGCGGCCAAAACATCGCGGAAGAAAACGTCGCGGAGAAAACAACGCAAAGCGAAAACGTCGTGACACAAAACATCGTGGGAGAAAACATCGCAAAGAGAAAACATCGCAGTTCTAAAACATCGTGGTACAAAATATCGTCGTCCAAAATAAAGCGGTTAAAAAATTTCGCAGTTTAAAAACATCGTCGTCGTAAATATCGTGGCAAAAAATAAAGTATCTACAAATCATCGCAAGACGATAACGTCGCAGACATGCTTTTTTCAGGCTTTAATAATTGTAAATGGATATTTCCATAGTGACTTGTGAGCGCAAGATGGAAAGAAGGATAATTTTTACTTTCATATTTTTTATTAACTAATAATTTTTTGCTGAAAAAGGTAGGAAGGAAATTTAAGCATTGAAATTTAAGGCAACTTATAGCACTTAATAGAATTTTAAACTGTTTAGTTAACTAACAAAGGTCATTAATAAATCATTTTTATAAAGTTTTCTCTGGTAATTTTTCATTAAAAGTATAATCGAAAAAAGTTTAGAAAAAGGAAGCTGCCTAACTGCATGACCTTATCTATAAAAAGTTGCTAATTATGAGATTATTTTCTTCACTTTTGTCAATCTAATACTCTTATAATGAAAATTATTTCTTGTTCTGCTTCAGTTTATTCGTAAGTACTAAGTTTCCTTCTTACTTTTCAACAAAAATTTATTAGTTAATAAAAAAATATGAAAGTAAAAATTATCCTTCTTTCCATCTCGCACTTACAAATCATTATGGGAATATCCATTTACAATTATTAAAGCCTAAAAAAAAAGCATGTCTGCGATGTTATCATCCTGCGATGATTTGTCGATACTTTATTTTTTACCACGATATTTTCGACGACGGTGTTTATAAACTGCAAAGATTTTGAACCGCTTTATTTTGGACGACGATATTTTGTACCACGATGTTTTAGAACTGCGATGTTTTCTCTTTGCGATGTTTTCTCCCAAGATGTTTTGTAGTACGACTTTTTCGCCCTGCGTTGTTTTCTCGGCGACGTTTTCTCCCGCGATGATTTTGCCGCGATGTTATCGGCGGACACCACTGATTGCACCCGCCAGTGCTTATATAAAGTGACAGATAGTTACTTTATATAAGATTTTATAGATTTTATAGATGCCTTAAGAGAACGCAAGATATTAAAAGAAAAATATATATTTGTAGTTTTTGTTGTTTGCATGAATGAATAGAATTTACATGTCAACAAGAGACTGTACAAGCTATAAAGGCTCCATTAAAATATGGATTTGTGTAGATGATATTTATTGGAAGCCGTGTACGTCTAAAGACAAATGAACACCTCATGCGAAATCTTTTTAATGTGTAACACGCATTGATGTTCTATATGTTCTCTAATGAGTCTAGTCTCTTTTGACACAACAAAAAGCAGCCACACAAATCTAGAGATTTCGAATTGGCGTTACAGAATCATTTTTCAAAATTTGGAGTTTTACCGTGGACGCCTAAACTTCCAGATATCAGTCTTACAGAACACATCTGGAATGCCCTGACACGCACTGTAGAGCATAGAAATCCGGTCTCTTTACATTACAAAATAAATTACACACTGATCTGTAGAAAGTGTGATGTTCAGTGCCTGCAGGAGAAAGGATGCCTTATAAGGGAATTCAGAATAATAAGCATTGCAAAATTCCTATATGTTTCCCTTTTTACTTTTAAAATGATTGTACAATTATTCGTACCAAAATATATCTACCATAATACATAATTTTGTTAAGAACCCTATGTGTACATTAACTGAATAATAAATGAAGCTAATAAATGCAATTTTGAATACGTATTTGTTTATTTTATAGCTTAGATATGAAAAGAGACTCGATGACCTTCAGCCATGTAAATAACAAAATATTTTACATTCGTGAATGGTCATTAAATAAATGGTTATTGCCACCCTTTATGTTATAACAAAACTCAGTTATCAAATGCGGTATCTGCTAACAACGAGTAAGAAATCTGCTGCGCTCTTAGATATATATTCACCCTTAAAAATCGAATTTCACCAGATGTCTATAATATTCTGTCTAACAGGAAGCTACATACATCACATGACAAGCAAAACTGTGTGTGGATTTAAAAGCTGGTTTCACAACTATTAAAAAATGGCATGCTTATCAAATTTGTATTAATTTTTTGAATATATCATAGTTTCTTAATAGTTTACAAAAACCGGGAAATCTTAACAGTTCCTAAAAAACTATTACCAATTCCAAAATACACTACATTTTTTCACAAGAAATTATGGGGATCATGTGACTAAACATGAATATTTGAAACGCACTGACTACTTTTAAACATCTATTATTTCAAAAATAGTAATGTATAAAAAAGGAATTTAAACATTAACAGAATTTAAAACTGCAGTAATATTACTTGAAAGCAATGTAAAAATAAATCTGAAAGGTTTCAGATTTGAGATTACGTCCGAAGGGGCGTTTTTTTAACATTTTGTGTGTTACCTTTATTTATTAAATATCATGTCTTCGCACTTAAACCATAAATTTCAGTTCAATAGCAATGTCGCAAAATAATTTTAAAATGAGCCTATCATTAGAATTTCCGATAAACAGTTCCGCGCACTATAAATAAAAAGCTCCCCCCCCCCCGTAGATTGTTGCCATTGCTCACTTTCAAATCGTTGAGTTTGTTACTCAAAAATTCGTTAAAGTTTTTCAAAATATAAAATCGATCATAAAACAAATTCCAAATTTCAAATTTGGGCTTCCACATGCTCATATTCTCAGTAGGATTACGTCATTCGAAATTCGATAGCTCTATGTACCGTTGTTTTATCACAATGCGAGGAATATACATACATTTATGCAGATTTTTAATTATTTAATTTCTTCAAATATAATGCAGGACTCTAGCATTCGGTGGCAACAGTTTGAAAAGTGAAACGGACATTTATAGTGATTCAACGCAAAATCGCAAAACGAAAACAATAGTCCTTCGGGGACAAAGCCCCTTTGGACTAATAAAAAAAGATAAAACTGCTATTATGTAGTGAAATTTTATTTGCAATCCTTTCTTCTGCATAAATTGTTTTAATTACCTCTCTTTGAAGAATAAGTCAGCAGTACAGCCTTCGGTAGCTGGAATATAATTGCATTGAGATTGCGAATTATAATTTTAAAAAGCTAGAGCTCATGTTAAACGGGCAATGTGGATATAGTGATGGGAATTTCAATCAGAAGGGTAAGGCCTAACAAATTTACCGATGTAAAGGATCCCAAAAGGATGAAAGGGGACTTAGTCACAGACTTTTAGAAACAAATCTAATCACTTAATTCAAGAATCAAGATGCGTCACACAAAATCCAGTCTCACTATGCATTATTCAACGTCGTTTGAAGTATCGGAAAATACCCGCAAGACTCCCATTGATGTAACTGCTTTTATCTGTAAGAAGCAAAATATCTGTCAGAGGCTGAAATATCTGTAGCAGCAGACTGTCTGTAAGAAGTCCATTGTTCTTGCTGCTTTTAACTATGTAACCACAAACTGCTACAATAGAGCTTAGAATGTTCAGAGTGGAGAGTAAAATAGCATGACATTGTCATTTTTGATCAAACTTGCCGATGTCTACAAAACCTAATGCATATATGCGTGTCTTACTGCCCGTGATAAAATTCTGAGTAATGAATTATGTAGATCAATACGAATATGACTCAACCGATGATCGCATGTTGTGAGGAGTTCACACTTGTTAATGCACGTGCTAATTTGCATTAGAGCCAGCAGAATAAGTGTTCCTTCTCAGTTGCAGCAGCGAGAACTTTTTTTGGTGTTATACTGGTGTGATGCGGAATGCCTGGCTGTTTGTTACAGTTCTGCACATGCTTTAGGCGTGCATTAGTGTACGAAAGAATAGCTTCGGTGCTCGGAAATTAATGTTCTCATCTTGCTATCGTGTTCGTAGAAGAAATTTCAGTGCGTAGGAGATGCTTCGTGGTAGGATGATCAGCCTCTTTTCCACAGAGGAGAATCTTTTTGCTGTCAGGTAAGATTCTCGAGGCCGACATTTGTGCGACCTTTCTCTAACTAAACGAATTTTTAAATAATTTTGCACAAGAAATTCATATCATTCTGCATGACCACCTTCAAATTAGAAAAATGTATTTCTGTTTAGTATTCCATGCCTTAACTGATGGAAAGATAGCAGATGTTTAATGGTCCTGTGATATCCTCATGAAGTTGGAAAATAGAACACCTCTTTATGTAAAAGTTCACTGATAAATACCTGGCTTTGACACTAAGATGTGATTACAAAATTTTAAAGCAGAGTGTTTAAAATTGAAAATATACTTCTATCTATGCGAAAACCACGAACTGTATGGAAAAGAGTTGTGGCCATCCTTATCAGAGTCCAGGGAACTGTGAAGTGTTCAGTGCTGAAAACACCAATAACTGTCACAGACAACTGATACGTCATAGAGTACCTGCTTGAGCTTTTCAAGTTTTCGAAAATATCCTTCTATACTAAAGAGCAGACATGTGGTTTTTTCACCAAACTAACACTCCTGCACAACGGTCCAAATTCGGCACTAATTACTTGGGGAGTACTAGACTAAAGGTGGTGATTCATTATTGTCCAGATCTATCTTACAAGTAACTTTATGCTGTTTTTTCGCATTAAGAACAGGCTAAAATTGAGGTGATTTTCGAAAAAAAGAGACAGTCTAAAAGCATAGAATCATGAGTTTGTTCAGGACTCTGAGGAAATTTGAAAGAGATGAGTTGAAGACTGGTTTTGCAGTATGTAAAAGTGCGTACAATGTGATGAAAACTATTTTGATAGATCGTAAGAATTAAAGCCGTATTTCAAAACGTTCTTACTAACCAATGTATGCATCGCTGTACCAATTCGTTACCTAGACTTGTGATGAGAGATTCCGTTCGAGTACAATCCCGTTTGAGCCTATTATGTACTTTTGCACATTTTTCTGTTATCATTCAATATCTGAGGCATAGGTGACTTTTTTCACTCACCACAGTACATGCTTAGAGACATTTATTCACGGAGTAGTTAATGGCTTATGTGGCAGGCAACATTCAACAGTTATTGAAGGGCAACATGCTCTCGTCTTTCCCCCACGCGCTTCCTGTATCTTCACCTTTGCGATGATGACACGGGCCTTTCTGAGAACTGATGAATGCCCAGTCTGAGCAAACTATCCGCTATGATGATGCGAGTGGTCTGAATTTAATGTTGAGCCCTGTGTCTGAGCGGACGTAATTTTCACTTGGTGGCGTACGTTGTTTGTGGCTGGTTGCACTCCGTTCGACTTAGTCACTTACAGAGGTAGTTCGTCTTTTCGAAGGTACTTCTTCGAAGTGTGGGAAATTAGGTCTTGTGAGGGGGCGCGTTCAGATGGCCCGCGGAGGTGGACCGTTACGCGTCGAAGGTTTCAATTAGCAGCTTGTCACCTTAGTGACTTAGGATGCGGTGGACCTCTGATCAATTTAAAATATTGAACCCTAATAATGTGTAGAACCGAGCATTCAGATTTAATTGAGGCATTTTTTATGGTCTTGGACACATACTAAAATAAAACTCGGTAGAGCCACCCAGTTGGGCGTGTTAAGGTGCGTAACATCCAGATGCGCCTCAACCGGTGCCCTGCTTGGCCTGTCCTTGGTATTTCACTGGTTTGTTGAAGATTATATCGAGTCCACGCTCCTTGCCGCTGCGCACTGCCACAGTAGTATTAAGTTCTTCTAGATTTCACCACAACTCCCTAATAAACAATGTTACGAATTGTACAGGCGCGGTGAGATGGCTTCCCCCGCAAAGTAGTTTTAGGGTTGCCATAAAATAGCAAGTTATGGTAGGGTTGGCGAGAAATCTTCCGCTTGGCGACATTTGGCGACAAAATTGGCGATATACTATGGACGTATGGAGAACCTTCTGGAGCGAATTCTTACCGGTTTAGCCCAGAATGTTCTCGAACACAAGCCGAAAACTATATAAACTCTGCTGGTCTGCAGTCAGTTAGTATGTGTCTCGTCTAGCGAGGTGATAGTCAGTCAGTGAGCGAGTGTCTCGAAGTCTAGCGCCGAGTTGGTAGTCGAGTGCATTGAAGAGTCTCTTAGTGTATTGCGGTTAATGCATCGTCGAGAGAGTGTGTTAAGCTCCGGGAACGACTGAATCGAAGAGTCCGGAGTTGTGTTCTGTGTGTCGTCGAGTGCATCGCGAGTTGTAGCGTGAAGAGTCTCGAGAGTATGTGGAGTTCCGAGAACGACCAAGTCGGAAGCTGTACTCTAGTGCTTTTCCGTGAAGCTGTCTCCTCCGTGATAGCCTGATAACCTGAAGGCTGTGTCGCTGATCATGTCAGCGTGTTTATAGTAGTTCATCGACAACTGTAAAACGTGTTTTGGAGTCAATAAAGTGTGTTTCGATGCTTCGTCAAGTAGTATTGTCATTATTCCCTCAATCCTCACGAACCCCGTACGAACGTGAAGAAAGAAAATAACGTAACAACTGGTGTCAGAAAAGAAAAACGTAACAACAAGTTATTTTGCACAATGGGAGTTTTATCTTCACCTATAAATATAGTGGAGGGTTTTATAAGAACGCGCCATTCAAGTCTGCAGCATCTGTCGAAACCATGCGGACTGACATTTCCCAAACATATATTCAACTTTTTCCCTGTATGTGCTCGATCGCATATTAGCTCGTTACTCTCGTATTGGCTTCTGATACTGAAATGCTAAATTATCTATTATCTGAAAGTACAATAGAGGTATAAACGTTCTTATTTCACCTTTGAAATCATAAGTGGACTGCTTGACCTTTGATTTTTCTTACTTTTCATAGTATTGTATATTAGACCAGTTTTAAACGCTGAAAGAAAAGAAATAGCATCTCATAATTGAACTACACGTTTGGTTTGATTTGGTTTATTTGATTATGGAAAAGCATTCAAGAGCTATCTGCCGAAAAGAAGGGATGTTCTCGTGAAGGACTTTGTATGAGAAATTGGATTGTATCCACGTTACACGTAGGGCAAACCACGAAAACGCCCATGCAGCCATCCCATTTGCGGGTTTCGAACCTCGAACCGAACTAACAGTGTTCACCGACTTTACCACCATGCCGCTGATGGGATATTGAATGTCCCGTATCCGTTTTATTACCATTACCGTAAGAGTATACGTTGTCATAAAATTCAGTAAGATTAGTAACTGCATCCTATGAATAAGAAACAATAATTAGAAAGACATATTTAATATATAAGTATATCAAATGCTTCTGAATATTGAGAATATTCAAGTAACAAGAAATTTCTCATTTTAAGTTTTTAAAAAATGTTTTATAATTTTGAGTATTGTTAAATAACGCTTTTGGATATTCATCAAACATTTAATACTTCCTTTTAATGATATTAGAGAGCTTTTCCAAAATAAGTAACTCATCTTAATTTAATCTTTTAGTGAAGTGCAGAGTCACCTCTAGAACCACCACTTTCAAACTCATCACTCGCTTATAATCGTCTTCCTCAAACTCACGATAACTGCATTAACGCAACTCCTCTGAAATTATGGCTTTCTCATCCATGATCAAATATTTAATTTAATCTTCACGTCAAATGTCGCTTGCAATGTAATTCGATTAGAAGTAATATAATGTTTTCCTTTAAATACCAGGAGAGTTTTATCGTAGTCTGCTCTTGTGTGGAGCTAACTTTCCTTTTAAGTTTTTTAGTAAATGTGAAAGAAAGATGTCAGCCATAACGGTATATAAAACTGAACAATTTGTGCCTTGATAAAAATTAGAACTTCCATTTATAGTAAAACCATAATTTGCAAATTAAATTCTTTTACTCTTTAAATAGGTAACGTAGACTTCAAAATTCAATTGCACAAAATATGTTTTAATTAATAAACAATTTACTGATATAGAAATTAAAAAATCTAAGTAATCTAAGTAAGTAAAAAAATATATATATACAAAATTGTAGACGAATTTTGTAAACCGAATTACTTAATCACTTGTTCCACCGAAGCTATATGCTAAATTGTTCCTTTTCTTTTAGTTCATAGATAATCTTATGAGTTTTAAATAAAAATTTATTTGTCCAAAAGGACAATTTGCCCTGAAGGACTATTGATTTCGTTTTGGCATTTTGCGTTGAAAACTATAAACGGCGAATCACTTTTCAAATTGTTGCCACCAAATATTATCGTCCTGTATTATATTTGGAGAAATGAAATAATAAAGAATATGCGTGAATGCATGTGTTTCTCGCATTGTGATAAAAATACGGTACCCAGAGTTATCAAAATTTGAATAACGTAATCTTCCATAGAATATGGACACGTGGAAGCCCTAATTTGGATTTGAAATTTGTTTTATTATCGATTTCATATTTTGTAACACTTCAACGAATTTTGTATTAAAAAACTAAACGATTTCAAAGCGAGTAATGGCAACGTTGTACAGAAAAAAACATTTTTATCTCCAGCGCGCGAGACTGTGTATCGGAAATTCTAAAGATATGCTCCTTTTAAAATTAATTTGCGACATTGCTGTTGAACTGAATTTTATAGTTCGAATACGTAGAACGTTTTTATTAAATAAATGTAACACATAAAACGTTAAAAAAAGCCCTTTTAGACGTAATTTAAAATCTGAAACCTTTCAGATTTTTTTGTTCATGCTTTTAATGATTTTTCTTTTAATAGAAGGATTTGAGTATAGCTTACTATAATTCGGGTACAAAGACGATGATTTAAATTCAGGATTTTATTTTTTACTTTATGACTTGATTTCAGGTCGAGGATTTAAAGACTGGGTTTTATATTATTACGATGATTTGGTTTTTATTCAAGGAAAAACATTTTTAATGCTTTAAAATTTGAAGAAATTTCGATATTTGAAAAAAAAAACGCAGTTTCAAGGATTATTTCGCAATAGTTTACATAATCGAATTTAAAGTAAAGGGTAGTGAATTGCTAATATGCCTATCATACTGAAATTCTAAAATTAAATTCCTGGAAGTACGGGGACAATCAGATTATTCTTATTTTAATCGGGAGACTGGATCTAAAATAATAGTCATTTTAATATAAATAAAGATAAAATGAAAACTTTTTTCAGTAAATTGGATGATTGCTTAACATTCAGATGATATCAAAACTGCCTTTAAATTCATCGCCTGATACGTCCTATAGATAAAAAAGTGGATTATAAAATTTTAAATGTTTAAAACTGTTAAACCGTAAAATTGAAATTCGAAAAATATTTATCACCGAAGAAGATTTTCTTAAAAATTCTTTCTTTTTTGTACTGAAAGGAGTGTACAAGAATCACTTTGTAACATGGAAGAGAAAGATTAACAGAAATTTAAGAAATCAGGAATAATGTTTCAACTCTTAATATCGAGCCATCCACGGTTAATTATTTAATAAAAAGTGATCTTCAGTTACAAATTTTAAGTATAGTGAAAATATGTATTTTAAGTATAGTATAGTATAGTATATTTAAGTATAGTATAGTTCACTTAATAATTTTAAGTATAGTATATTTTAAGTATAGTATAGTTCACTTAATAATAGTGAAATTGCCTAAATTAAATACTTTAACATATTTTACCGCGATCCTTTCTCTAAGATTGTGATTTCAGATTCAATATAAAAATGCTATTGTTTAGCTGAAGAGAAAATTTTTAAATAATGTCAAGATATAGTTATGGATTAAAGACAATTGCTAATGAAAATGGATACGGAATTCGGGATGAAATTAAATTATTTGTTGATTCGAGGTACGAGAGACCTACTGAGACTGCATAGAGAATATTAAAAAAGGCCAATTAGCGAATGCTTTCATTCAGTTTATAGATCATGATTCGTTCGGAGCAACAATGTAACGTACTGCTACGAATTCTGTATATATGTAAATAAGTTTATTAAAATATGTGAAATTGTAGTATCTCTTGTTGGCGAGATAGTGCCAAACTGGTGTTGGTTTCGGCGACTAAATTTTGTCGCCAAATGTGAAGAGAAATCGCTATTTGGCGACATCTGGCAACATTTTGTTCCGATTTCTGTATAACTGCAATTGATCGGATCCTTATATGTAGCTGTAACAGTACCCAGCATTATGTGTAACTGTAGCTATATGTGTCTTCAGCAATTTCGAGATATCGAAGGCAGTGGAAATCTCTCGGTGGACGGGGTAAAACTGGGAATATTGAGAAATCACTGTGCGAGATTTGTACAGTGGAACCTCGAGATATGAGAGACTCTTTATACGAGAACAGCATAAGAGAAAAATACATCTCTAAATATGAGCATTGACTCAAGCAACGAGCCAGACTGTTGTATGCGTGGTGCGTTTCCCGATCTGGCTCGACTCGGAGAATCCCCTCGTGAGATCGCTCAGCGTTTTTGATCTAAGTGTTTGTGCACGAGTTAATTGTTTTTTACTTTTAATGTGATAATACTTATTTCATGATGCCTCACAAGAAGATTGATGCCTCATAGAGTGCTGCAAAGAAAAAGAAAGAAGGCGTGGCCGTGGAAATTAAGAAAGAAATCTTATATAAACATATGCGTGGTGTAAGAATGACTTACATCGTGTTCCGGAGGGATCTGCGGAGCCAAATCTCCGTGCACTGTCTCGCGCCCTGGAGAAAAAATGCTTTTTTTCTACAACGTTGCCATTGCTCGCTTTCAAATTCTTGAGTTTGTTAATCAAAAATTCGTTTTACAAACTATGAAATCGATAATAAAGAAATTCCAAATTTCAAATTTGGTCTTCCCCGATTCCCATATTCGCAGTAGGATTACGTCATTCAAAACTGGATGGCTCTAGGTACTGTTGTTTTATCACAATGCGAGAAGCATACATACATTTATGCAGATTCTTTATTATTTAATTTCTTCAAATACAATACAGGGCGATGATACTGGGTGGCTACAGTTTGAAAAGTGAAACGGACATTCAGAGTAATTCGATAGAAAATCGCAAAGCGAAAACAATAGTTCCTCAGAGAAAAAAACCTCTTTGGACTAATCATAATACTCTATTGGATTTAGAAAAAATTCCTTAAAGAACTGTATTGTTTTCATAGCTGCATGAAAAGAATTTCTAGAAAATCGGGTCTGTAGAACGGAGCCATAATTTCGATACTTGTTCTAAATAGGTTATTTGAATATGGCAAAGCATACTAGAACTATCTGCCTAAAGCAAAGCTTGCCTTTGTGGAGCATATTCTAAAAGTGTGTGTGTGTGATTATGGCAAAGCCTCGAGGGCTATCTGCCTAAGGGGAGGGATGCCTTCGTGGAGGACTTTCTAAGGGAAACTGGCTCGTATACACGTTACACATGGGGAAAACCACGAAAACGCCCATGCAGCCAGCCCGTTCGCGGGATTCGAACCTCGGACCGAACTACCAGTGTTCAGCGACTTTACCGCTCGGCGGCTGGTGGGCCCATATTCTAAAAGAATCTGACTTATATTTACATTACATAGGAAGAAGCTTGCCTTTGTGGAGCCTATTCTAAAAGAATCTGACTTATATTTACATTACATAGGAAGAAGATTATAAAAACTAGCCATGCAACCAGCCCATTTGCCTGAGACCGAGTCTGGGTCGAGCTTAACCCATATTTCTTCATCGTCCTAAAAACAGAACAGCACACATAAATGGTCCTTTTATAAAATTTTTGAAATAATTTAATTCAAACTAAAGACGATTTATTACTTAAGTCTCATTTAAGTATAAATTTGTCTTTATCGCAAGTTAGAATTAATTTAGATATTTTTTATAATTTTTTTTTAAATGAGGATTTTTGCAGATATTATTTTTGCACAAGTTTGTTAAAGTTTTGAGCTCCAATAAAAGCGTATATATTAATTTATTGAAGTAATATTCTATACTTTTATACCAGTAAAAAATTGCAAATATTTTACCGAGAAGCTGAATTTTCCTTGCATTTTTAACTGTCCTAAAAATAGGATGACGGTAAAATCCACTACTTAATCCCCATTAGTTTATACTGGAGATAATCCTTTCTTTCTCTGTTATATTCCAAGCACTGCTATTCTACAACTAACCCAGGCCCACCAGCGGCCGAGCGGTAAAGTCGCTGAACACTGGTAGTTCGGTCCGAGGTTCGAATCCCGCGAACGGGCTGGCTGCATGGGCGTTTACGTGGTTTTCCCCATGTGTAACGTGTATACGAGCCACTTTCCCTTAGAAAGTCCTCCACGAAGGCATCCCTCTCCTTAGGCAGATAGCCCTCGAGGCTTTGCCGTAATTAAATAACCTAACCTACAACTAACCCAAGCACTTTAGTCTAGTTAGCAGGTGCACGTCAATTGACAGACAAGTATGTGAAGTGTGGGGTAGGGGGTTAAATAAATGTTTCCCCCAAACATTGACTCATGAAGTCAGTTTGTATTCTGAAATTCATCAAAGTAGATTACTGTCTGCTTATCATACGAAAAGCTTTCGCCAGTTAGTTTGCAGTTGTCTGTTGCCGTAGAAACGAAACTTGACCCATTTTCTTTAGGGATGTCTTGAAGTCTTTTTTCCCCTCAGCCAACAGTCGCCAAAAACGAAATAACCAAGGTTCTTTAATATACTAAGGTTAGGCCAGGAACGGAAAAAGCGTGCCATTGGTTGCTGGTAGTGACGTCACCCGGGAGACAGGACGCATCGGCCGACGCGTCTGCTACATGATTTTGGTAATGGAAAAAATGTAAACTAAAGCAAAATGATCATTTTATATGTGGTAGATACACCGGAAATACCGGGTATATACTTTCCGATTAAGTATTTTGTTAAAGAAAATGTTTATTTTATGCATAGAATTCGTACGAATGCTGAAAATAATTATAAACATTAAATTCTTTTCGTAAAGGGAAGCCTTAGAAAATGAAAAACGATATTTAAGTTAACTAAGGGAAATAAATATTGTAAAACAAGGTATTTTTCAATATTTTTTCGTAGTATTGTTTGCACTAAATAAATTTTGTTGAACAGAACACATGATGGCATAACTGCTAAGACCATGGTAAAAACATAATAAAAAAGTATTGTTCTATTTATTTTCATTGCTCATGCACTTTTTTTAATACAAATGAACTTTGACATTCCATGAGAAAGATATGATCGTGATTTTCAGTTTAATTTACATATCTCAAGCAAAAATATATATAAAAAGATTTGACTTAACAAATTCATATTTAAATACCATAAAATTCTACAAATTTCTTAATATCCGTCATTATACTTTTAAATAGTATACTTATCACATTCTTTTTAAAGTGAAAAGTCACTTCATACTGATTCACTTCAGATTTTAGCAGAAGTGCATATTTTTTCAGTATAATCTAAAAGTACTCTTATAACCCCTTACACTCCCAAGATTTCTATATAACATTTATCCTGACGTGATTATTTGCTATAGTAAATAATCTTCGATATCGGCATCCTATTCTTCCTTCCATACATTAAAAATGGAACAATTAAAATACATTTTCTTAGACATATACGCATAATAATAATAATAATAAACTTGCCATACATCTTAGTTTCAGCCCACCAGCAGCTGAGCGGTAAAGTCGCTGAACACTGGTAGTTCGGTCCGAATCCCGCGAACGGGCTGGCTGCATGGGCGTTTTCGTGGTTTTCCTCATGTGTAATGTGTATACGAGCCAGTTTACCTGAGAAAGTCCTCCAAGAAGGCATCACACCTATTACGCAGATAGCCCTAGTGTGCTTTGCCATAATTAAATACACCACCACATCTTAGTTTCAATTCAGCCTGTACACAAATTAAATATTTTTAATTACTAATGTATTTTTATCAGGTTGTTTCTTAAAATACTTTTGTTATACTCAAAATATGTGTTCAATATTAAATTATTTTTCTTTCTCTTATAATTAAAAACAAGTTATATGGAATCAAAATTAAAACATATGCAGCAGTTAAATAACACTGAAGAGTATCTACTTACTCTTTCGCTATTTGTATTCTAGCATTATACACAGATTTGTTTTCCTTCAGAGTCAGCTATGTGTAAGTTCACTTAGTTATATCAATTAAATTACATCAGACATATGCATCAGTTAAACAACATTGAAGGAAATATGTTGCTCGCTCATCGATGTTTGCATCATAGTGTGGTCGAGAAATTGTTCTTTCTTCTGAAGCATGTATCAGTTTACTTAGTTCTCAATGCTTAACCCAGACATTGCTTCAATACATAGAATTACTTTTGGGATGTAAAGAAAGTAACCAAAACATGTGAATTAACTTGGATAAGCGAATTTATCAACTAATCATTCAGGTAGTCACTATTGGTAAACACGACACTGAGATTAAATATCTCGCTATAAGTCTACTTCATAAAAGGAAAATTATGATAAAATGAATAGCACATATTCTGGCATTTTCGATGTTGAAATTATCTGCTCTTTTGCAGCGAATAGTCCATAACTTACGATCACTTGGAAAACGATGGTATGTGATGCCTTGACTTTTAGTTTTCCTTCTATAATTCTGACACAACGCTATAACACAACTTGCCATTTCCGACTAGGTATAAAAGCAAATTAACAACACAAATCAAATGTATCCCAGATCAAATGCAACGAATGTAAACAAACGCCGAGAACTAACGACTGTCACCCACATGACGTCATGTGCAGGTGGCATAATTTTCTCCCTGCACTACGCATTGCTCTTGGGCCCCCCCTGCGAAATAACAATAAAGCAACCCTTGATTCGCCCCTATTTGAATTAGACTAGCCCTGTTGCTATAGCGACCGCTGTGGCGGAAGCTGTTCTTCTCGTAGACAGACAGTAAATTTCTCACGTTTTTACCAGGGATAAATAGAAGGGCTAGGTCATTCTTTTGTTCGACTCCTCGCCGACGCGAGTCTCATAGAGGGGGGGAACCGGGAGTAATCTGACGTATCTCTGTTGCACCTGCTCTGATTTCGCGCCTTTAAAACTGTAGTTTCATTCACTTGCGAGACGATTTTTTGGAGATCGCATATCCCAAATTCATTTTAATCATACATATTTGTTTTCTAATAATGCAAATATTTAAAATAATTTGTGTATATATAGTTTTAGTCAGTTTTCCTTTTAAATTCTATATTTAAAATATCCTTTATGTAATATGGCTTCTTGTGCTGTAGCAACGTGCCGTAACACTTATAGAAATACGAAAGGAAGAGATATTGTATTTCATGCTTTCCCCAAGGACAATTTGCTTTTGACGAAAGAATGGATACATAAATGTCGAAGACAGGATTCTATTAATGTGAAAAAGCAAGAATTTGCAGCGAACATTTTCTGTGCAGTGATTATGAAGATGACATGAGAAATCGCTTGCTTGGATTGCCGCAAAAGAAGCTGTTGAAATGCAATGCTGTGCCGAAAGTAAATTTATCGTGTGCAGTAAACAAAATAACACCAAGAAATCGGAGAGATTTGAAAAAACTAATGCAGAGTGCTTTTGAAAGACTACAGGAATTAAGCCCAAAGAAAATTTATTTTGAGTTCGAGAACGAAATTGAAGCTGACAATAATAAATCAAATGTGAATGATTTTGAAATAAAACTCACAAGTGACAATGCCCTATGTGACAATATCCCTGAGTGCCCTAAGTGTAAAGATAAACAAGAATGTATTGATAATTTGAAGAACAAAATAATATCCTTAGAAAATTGTGATAAAATATTGACAAATAGAGAAAAGAAAGATTTTAGAATGTTTGCTCAGCGACAAAGAAGGTGGATGACATTTAGAAAGAAATTTGTATCGGAAATTCAGAAATTAAAATCCCAAACAGCGAAATTTAGGAAAAAACAGAACAGATCGGAGAATTTGGAAAAACGTCTAAAGCATATTTTTATAAAGACGCAGATTAACGCATTGCTAGAAAAGAAGGAAAAAATCCGGTGGACTAGTGAAGATATTTCACGTTGCATTGTCATAAGAGCTCTGTCATCTAAAAGCTACGATTTTTGGAAAGAAAAAATGGGAATTCCTTTACCTAGCACTAGCACATTTATATGCGGATATTTAGGACTGCACTAAATTTTCATGTAGTCCAGGAATTCAGAGTGATGTTCTTGCTGTAATGAAGGAAAGATGCCAATATTTGAATTCTGCAAAAAAAATATGCGTTCTCAGTTTCGACGAAATGCACATAGATTCTAAACTCTGCTATGACTCTAAACTGGACCAAAATCGGTCCTTTTCAAAAAGTGCAATTTGTTTTTATAAGAGGTCTCATTTCGCAGTGGAAACAACCAATATTTTTTGATTTTAACACTCCAATGAAGAAAAAACTTCTTTTTTCACTCATAAGACATATTCAATCATCTAGAGTAGAAGTGAAAGCAATAGTGTCTGATTTAGGAGGATCTACTACTTTGTGGAAAGAGTTACAGATTTCGATTAATAGTTCTCATTTTCCAAATCCAGTATTCCAAACGAAAAAAATATGGGTTTTTTTAGATTTAGCGCACTGCCTCAAATTACTGAGTGTTGGTGTATTTAATTATGACAAAGCACACTAGGGCTATCTGCCTAAGGGGAGGGATGCCTTCGTGGAGGACTTTCTAAGGGAAACTGGCTCGTATACACGTTACACATGGGGTAAACCACGAAAACGCCCATGCAGCCAGCCCGTTCGCGGGATTCGAAACTCGGACCGAACTACCAGTGTTCAGCGACTTTACCGCTCGGCCTCTGGTGGGCTCAAATTACTGAGAAACCACTTTTTAGATAAAGGATTTGTTTTAGAAGATAGAACTGTTTTAAATGTTGATATTATTAAAGAGAATTGAATTGTGTCACAAACTAAAACCAAATTATTTAATGGTCAAGGGAAACGAGAGACAAAAAGTAAGTATATATAATATGTTTTGATTTGAAATATTTCTAGATTGCATTTTAGAAGTTAATAGCGTAAAGCATATTTCAAATGAGAACTAATTCTGTTAAGATATTGTTACAGTTATTTTTATTGTATCCTCTGTTATTATTGATTCAATTTTGTGCTAGCTTAGCATTCTAGATAAAATATATATAAAGTATAATATTAAAGTAATTGGCATAAAAAGACCTGCCCCCTTAACCCCCACTTTTGAAAAATTAAATAATTATTTTAGGTACTGTGAATAAAGTTGTTTTGTCTCAATTAAGATAACAATCTTACATGTATTTATTTAAATGAAATATTGATGTAAGCCTAAGTCACAAAATTATTTTTTAAAAAATATATGTTATTATAATGAATCGGGAGAAAAATATGCTAATGTAAAATTTACAATTAGGCTGAAACTCAAACTTAGATTAGCAGAAATTTTGCCATATATAACCATACACGTTTAAAACTATGCCAATTTAAGGTTATTATTTTGATTAATTTTAAATAGCTGTTATTATAGTTATCTTAGCAGTAGTACAGTTCTCTTAGTTAACATGCAGATAAAGAAATGATTAGAAACAAACAGGCATTTAAAGAAAAAAAAATCCCTCCAAATAAAAAAAGGAACTTTATGCAAAGAGTAGCGCATTTTATCTATTATTTTAAAATTGAGTAAGTACTATTAAATTTTGTAATGTTCAGTGTAAAATGCATACTGCAGTAACATTGTCTCTTCCAAATTATAGCTACCTTTCACACACAGCTCATTTTAAACGCTGATTCTTCAAATTTAAAACGCTAATTTCTATGTTGTCGATTGCATCTCCGCGCTCAATCATTGCTACGTCATAACTCCTCACTGCCTGTTTCAGGGGGAAACGCTCTATGAGCTAGCCCTTCTCTTTAGTCCTGTAAATAGAAGGGCTAGGTCATTCCTTTGTTGGACTCCTCGCCGACGTGAGCCTCATGGAGGGGGGGAACTAGAAGTAATCTGACGTGTCTCTGTTGCACCTGCTCTGATTTCGCGCCTTTAAAACTGTAGTTTCATTCATTTGCGAGACGATTTTCTGGAGATCGCATATCCCAAATTAATGTTAATCATACATATTTGTTTTCTAATAATGCAAATATTTAAAATAATTTGTGTGTGTATATATATATATATATAGTTTTAGTCAGTTTTCCTTTTAAATTCTATATTTAAAGTATCTTTTATGTAATATGGCTTCTTGTGCTGTAGCAACGTGCCGTAACACTTATAGAAATACGAAAGGAAGAGATATTGTATTTCATGCTTTCCCCAAGGACAATTTGCTTTTGACGAAAGAATGGATACATAAATGTCGAAGACAGGATTCTATTAATGTGAAAAAGCAAGAATTTGCAGCGAACATTTTCTGTGCAGTGATTATGAAGATGACATGAGAAATCGCTTGCTTGGATTGCCGCAAAAGAAACTGTTGAAATGCAATGCTGTGCCGAAAGTAAATTTATCGTGTGCAGTAAACAAAATAACACCAAGAAATCGGAGAGATTTGAAAAAACTAATGCAGAGTGCTTTTGAAAGACTACAGGAATTAAGCCCAAAGAAAATTTATTTTGAGTTCGAGAACGAAATTGAAGCTGACAATAATAAATCAAATGTGAATGATTTTGAAATAAAACTCACAAGTGACAATGCCCTATGTGACAATATCCCTGAGTGCCCTAAGTGTAAAGATAAACAAGAATGTATTGATAATTTGAAGAACAAAATAATATCCTTAGAAAATTGTAATAAAATATTGACAAATAGAGAAAAGAAAAATTTTAGAATGTTTGTTCAGCGACAAAGAAGGTGGACGACATCTAGAAAGAAATTTGTTTCGGAAATTCAGAAATTAAAATCCCAAACAGCGAAATTTAGGAAAAAACAGAACAGATCGGAGAATTTGGAAAAACGTCTAAAGCATATTTTTACAAAGACGCAGATTAACGCATTGCTAGAAAATAAGGAAAAAGTCAGGTGGACTAGTGAAGATATTTCACGTTGCATTGTCATAAGAGCTCTGTCATCTAAAAGCTACGATTTTTGGAAAGAAAAAATGGGAATTCCTTTACCTAGCACTAGCACATTAATGAGATGGTGCGCTAAATTTTCATGTAGTCCAGGAATTCAGAGTGATGTTCTAGCTGTAATGAAGGAAAGATGCCAATATTTGAATTCTGTAGAAAAAATATGCGTTCTCAGTTTCGACGAAATGCACATAGATTCTAAACTCTGCTATGACTCTAAACTGGACCAAATTCTCGGTCCTTTTCAAAAAGTGCAGTTTGTTTTAATCAGAGGTCTCATTTCGCAGTGGAAACAACCAATATTTTTTGATTTTAACACTCCAATGAAGAAAGAACTTCTTTTTTCACTCATAAGACATATTCAATCATCTGGAGTAGAAGTGAAAGCAATAGTGTCTGATTTAAGAGGATCTACTACTTTGTGGAAAGAGTTACAGATTTCGATTAATAGTTCTCAGTTTCGAAATCCAGTATTCCAAACGAAAAAAATATGGGTTTTTGCAGATTTAGCGCACTGCCTCAAATTACTGAGAAACCACTTTTTTAGATAAAGGATTTGTTTTAGAAGATGGAACTGTTTTAAATGTTGATATTATTAAAGAGGTTTTAAATAAAGATTCAGGAGAAATTAAATCGTGTCACAAACTAAAACCAAATTATTTAATGGTCAAGGGAAACGAGAGACAAAAAGTCGCTCCAGCTTTTATTGTATCCTCTGTTATTATTGATTCGATTTTGTGTTAGCTTAGCATTCTAGACAAAATATATATAAAGTATGATATTAAAGTAATTGGCATAAGAAGACCTGCCCCCTAACCCCCACTTTTGAAAAATTAAATAATTATTTTAGGTACTGTGAGTAAAGTTGTTTTGTCTAAATTAAGATAAGAATCTTACATGTATTTATTTAAATGAAATATTGATGTAAGCCTAAGTTAAAAAATTATTTTAAAAAAAATATATGTTATTATATTGAATCGGGATAAAAATATACCAATGTAAAATTTACAATTAGGCTGAAACTCAAACTTAGATTAGCAGAAATTTTGCCATATATAACCATACATGTTTAAAACTATGCCAATTTAAGGTTGTTTTTTGATTAATTTTAAATAGCTGTTATTATAGTTATCTTAGAAGCAGTAGTACAGTTCTCTTAGTTAACATGCAGATAAAGAAATGATTAGAAACAAACAGGCATTTAAAGAAAAAAAAAATCCCTGCAAATAAAAACAGGAACTTTATGCTAAGAGTAGCGCACTTTATCTATTATTTTAAAATTGAGTAAGTACTATTAAATTTTGTAATGTTCAGTGTCAAATGCATACTGCAGTAACATTGTCTCTTCCAAATTATAGCTATCTTTCACACACAGCTCATTTTAAACGCTGGTTCTTCGAATTTAAAACGCTAATTTCTATGTTGTCAATTGCATCTCCGCGCTCGGTGGCATCATTGCTACGTCATCACTCCTCACTGCATGTTTCAGGGGGAAACGCTCTATGAGCTAGCCCTTCTCTTTAGTCCTGGTTTTTACACGCTTGAATTTTGCTTTTTTCTTTTGGAAAATTATTTTGATGTTAGTACTACCACGCGTAAATTTTTAACTGCGAGAGAGGGCCCACCAGCGGCCTAGCGGTAAAGATGCTGAACACTGGTAGTTCGGTCTGAGGTTATAATTCCCGCGAACGGGCTGGCTGAATGGGCGTTTTCGTGTTTTATCCCATGTGTAACGTGTATACGAGCCAGTTTCCCTTAGAAAGTCTTCCACGAAGGCATCCCTCCCTTTAGGCAGATAGCCCTCGTATGCCTTGCCATAAATGAATAATCCAATCCTTAACTGCGCAAGAAGCCTTGGGTTTTTTGTGGACTTAAGATTACAGTGATTTAGTCGACATAGAAAATGAAATAGTAATTTTACCCCCCCCCCGGATCCCGATGCACTGAGTAGCATAGAGGAGGCTGATGATTTATCTACAAGAGAGATGGAAGAAATAATGTGTGATGAAGGAAATCCTAAAGGAGTTGCGGTCACTACTGGAATTTTAGTTTCAAATAGCAATGAAGAACATGATGTAAATCCCAAATGGGTAAAAAGTGAAGCCAAGTTCGAACATATTCCGATTTCCTCATGAGACAGCATTTGTTGCTTCATGAAAGCTCAAACACTTATTTAGCGATGATAGTATGAGCCTGCTTGATTTTCAAAGACACATAACACTTACCCATTTGGGAGTTTCTGTTCCAAAAAATCTATCTTGCAGAAAACTGGACGTTCAACAAGTCAATGAAAAATTTTCTAAAGCACTGAAATGAACATGTTATTGTGAAAAAAAAACAGAAAATAGACAAAGATGATGCCAGCTAAAGATCTGCCCTGCAAGACCAACAATTATCTGTAAAAAATCTAATGTTGGGCTATGTTTAAGATGCTTTCTCCTATCACCTACGTAAGAATGATTAGCAGTGGATTATACCATTGTCCTATTTTTAGGATAGGCTGTATTAATCAAACTAATAAAAATTTGCTAATTTTTTTTGGTTTTATATGTATACGTAAATCTTGAGAAACACATATTTAAGAATTTATAAAAAAAATATTAATTTCTTCAGTGCTTGGTGTGATATACGTTAAAGCCTTCAGCGGTCTCAACCGCTCACCCACTAGTGAAAACTAGTTAAATAAAATTAAATCTATTAATTATGTGGGAAAATGCAAATTTTAACATATGAAAGCTGTAGCTTCAGTACAAACGTAAGCTAATGCGAATGGTATGTATAATTTATCATCAATCACTTCAGCTTACGAAAAAGCATTATAACATTTCTAATATAGGCTTTACGTGTAAGCAAAAAAAGTAGCTTGCATAGTTATATTATAATACAACTGTATTTATAGTAATACAACCATCATGCATACCTAGTAATTAAATAATTTTCCGAATTGTAATTTGATCTTAGAAAAGAAAACAGGATTTTAGTTTCTCGAATCTCCCCCAAGTGGCGTTAATGGCGCCATCTAGTGCATTATGTGATAGATACAAGTATGTATCAAAGTTCCTAAAGCCAAATGTACTTTCGTGCATTTGTAGTATACAGCTCCATTTGCCTGATAATTATATGAGATTCAGTGAAAAAAAAATTAGCTTAGTTATGTAATGCGCTTACATACTTTCATCCATTTCATCCAGATCCTTCATTATTTAATTTCTTTAAATATAGTTCAGGACTTTAATATTTAGTGGCAATAATTTGAAAAGTGAAGTGCTGTTTTGTAATAAACGACATCAAATGCTAAAACGAAATTAATAGCCTTTCTGGAAAAATTGCCCCTTTGGACTAAAACGCGTTTTGTGTTAAGACTAAAATGATAAATGTGAAATTACGTGTCAATGATTTAAAGCTCTTTTCTCTTTTTATGTAGATTCTAATTACAGAGCATTTTTACTTACTTTATTTCAAATTAGCTATGATTCATCTCTTCTTTTATTACAGAGTTTATGCTTCTAAGGCTTTCCGCTATCATTTTAAGGGTCAAAATCGAAATTACAATTAAAATAGAATACAGAGGAATTCTAGGAAAGAACACATGCAGAGAAAGAGCAGTCAACCCGCAAGCGAACATATTCCAATTTTCCGATTTATGTTTTCTTTCTTCCTCTGACTAGGCTACAAATAGGAATAAAATAGGCAGTCAAAAATAAAAATATAACTCTGACTGGATTTTCCACGTTAATGTTTTAAGGTAAGAAAAGTTTCGCAAATTTAATTTCGAAGCACTTCATCTTCAATGACATTTACTTAATTAAAAATGTTTACTTGAATCTACTAAGATGAAATGCTTCAAAATGTGACGCATGTCCGAAAAAAGAATCCAGCGTTTTTTTTTTTTTTTTTTTTTTTTTTTTTTTTTAAAGTTTTGTAAAGTGTTCTTGATATATCATTTATTTGGCACAGAACTGGAGTGGGCTTCATTGTATACTTGAGAATAAGTCAGTGTGACTCACGAATAAATCCAATCGAAAGTGAAATTCCTTTAGGTAACTCTCCTGAATTGCAATAGTTGGACGAATAGATTTGTAAACATCAAAACTGAGCAAATCAAACTACAGTTTATGTGGACATCTAATATCCAAACATTCTTGAATACCTATTGAGAGTTTCTACGAATGAATATCCGAATTTTTAAAAAAGGCAGTTCTGGTCTACTCGCTGCTGTTGTGAATACAGTAGTTATGCAGTATAGACGTTTGCTCAGCAACATCCGGGACCAGCCCTAAGGATAGATAACGTAGGCTGGTACTTAGGCCACTTTGCCAAAGAAGATGTATAAGTTCTTTGGCAGTACCTCCGCTTGGCAGTACCTTGCATGTAGGGTCCATTGTCTTAGGGTGCTGATTTTCGAAGGATGCCAAATAAGTTATTCTCACAAACCACAACTAAATAAAGAAGGATTTCGTTTTGATTTGTTAGCTTGTTTAATTTGCATTACCGGACTTGACGACGCCTTTACTTTCGAATGAGTAGCTATGTGGCAGAGTAACTCTTCGCATGCGTTGTACAGAGTCCACTCTAATTCTTTCCTAAATTGCGCAAATTTGCGAGAAGGATTCGTGAGACATTCAAAATGGCTGAATGCTTTCCGGACAGATCTCATATATATCATATAAATCTTCCGAACAGATCTCACTTTCATATTTTATATTTTTCTAACATTACTTCACCAAAGTAATGTTAGAAACCGCTTTCAGTTCGATAATAAAGGTAATCGTTTTGCATCCTAAAGCTATTCATCCGGAAAGCCATCGTAGAAAACTTTCTAAATAGCTATTGTTTTTCTTAAAAATAGGGGGAAATTACCGAATTCCAACATAAAAATTAATTATTTCTTTCGTATTTTGCTAGTAATCGAAAATATTATGAAAATAGAATGCAATATGCAATGCACAATTTCTTATGTTATTACATCCCTTAATCAAATACATTTAAAATATATAAGGAGCTTTATATGTATGCCTTTTCAGAATTCCTGATCAAATATACTCCCCCCAAAAAAAACTGGGACTGTACTATATCTTCTGTTCAACTGGGCCGATTGACGAAATTTAACTTGCGTTTTTCATGTCTCGAAAGCATAACTTAGGATATGTATTAGAGGTATATATACCATAAGTATTTTGACAAAAAAATCCGATTTTTTCTTAAATGACTGCCGATTTTTTTTTCCCAAATTTCAATTCTACGATTCAAATTAAGCCAAGTATTAAATTTTATAAAATTTGATGAGAAACTTACAGAGAAATTTGAAACTTTATCTCGGTGCAGTTTTTTCCAGTTTGTGTTAAGAATAATTGACTTGTCGAAATTCTTAATTTACATTAACCTGTTTCCCTTTCTCTTTTCTCGTTGTGTACGATTTGGAAAAAAAGCTGCTTCGTTCATTCTTTCAAATAATTTTAATAAAGTGCGTAAAGCACGTTTGACGTTATTATCACTGATAACAAATATGCCAAATTTCAGAAAGCGCCAATATATAAATTCACATATATCTTTGAAAATTTTGAATAAATAAAACTCTGATATTTTGCAGGTACGCTTAAAAATATATCTAGCCACCTGGATGGTATAGTGGTTAGGGCAGCTTACTGCGGTAACGCAGGACCCAGGTTCGAATCCCGGAGAAGGCATGGATAGTTGTAAATGTATACTGTCCGTGCGGCATGGAGGCACTCTGAATATGAGGTGAGACGAAAGTCCTCTCGAGAGTTTGTGGTAGAGGAAGAGGGGTAGTAGACCATCGGACGCGTCCCCCCTCGGTGTGCTCTCCATCAAAATCGGGGTAAGGACTGTCACCTGAACGGTGCTCAAGGCTCCTGCCAACGACAGGCGTAATCTTGCACTACTTGAAACAATGAATTTCGTGTTCTTGTTCTGATGTTTCTGTCAAACAAGTGAGATAAGTCACAGCACAGAAATGCGCATACTTTAAGATGATAGTAAGAACTTAATAGGTCATAATTCGGCCATCAAGTTTCTGGGCGAAGGCGTCGAAAAGCTACCGAAACGTTGGTAGAAAACCATAGATTTGGGTACTGATTACTTCGCACTTTCATATTTTTTGTCCTGACTTTATTAAGAACGTTTTTTGGCAGAAAACTTTCGTTGGAACCATATAGATACCAAATGCAATTAACAAGAATTTATATTTTGAGAGTTAATTTTTTAAAAACTGCTCTTGCGATTTTTACAAAACTTGGCAGTTTGGCATACTTTGAGCCGTAGAATGGAACTAGGAAAAAATAGATTCGTTGTTTCAGAAAAGTCCGATTTTGTGTCAGAATACCTATGTTAGAACAATGCTGTATTTAAATCTAGCAAGTATCCCAAGGCGCTTTTGAGAGTAAAAAACGAAAATTAACTTTCGTCATTCAGTCCAGTAGAACGGGAAATATAGAACTGTCCCATTTTGAGTATATATGTGTGTGCAAGTTGTACATTTTCGTATTTGTCCGTGGGGAAGAGGAAAAGTTTTCATGTTCCTTGATTTATGATATTCAGGAAAAGGTCTTTTAACTATAGGACTATAAGATAACAAAATAAAAATAATTGTTTAACCTGAATTTGTTCTCCTACTGTGAGATGAGAAAACTTTTTGTGAAGTGTTCCCTGTTGGATAAAAACAATATGAATAGATTTTCATTGGATGACGAAAATAAATTTCTTAAAACAAAAAGCAAGAAACTTTTCTGAAGAGAGGAAGATAAAAATAATTAACATAGCTTTCATACTCACCACATTTCAAATGCACTTGAGCATGAAATACATTCCGGAGATCTTTCATACTTACGACATCTCAAGTGCACTTGAGCATGAAATGTATTTCAGAGAACTTTCATTGGATATCTGGCAGATTTTGTGAATATATTTATCTATTTTACAAAATACGGAATACCTGTTCTTATTACCTCAAACTTAATTTAGATAATGCAGTTAAAAGGTGCGAATAAGCAAAACGCATTTTATAATAATATTTTATACTCAGAATCAATCTCGTAATAAAATATTTACAATTTTTTAAAAATTAATTATTTCGAGAACATTTGTAATTTATTACATTCAAATAAGGATCTGATTGCTTGCACATTTATCCAGAAAAGCATTCTTTTTTTTTTCACTATAATTAATAAGTCTAAAATTCTCATTAATAAATTAGTGAATAATCATTGTTTTAGATGAGCTTAATTTCTAAAATTAGATGTACCGGAGCCCTATGGAAAGCCAGCAAGAAGGAGGATAAATAAATAAAATAATTAATAATTTAACAAATAAAGATTTAATTACACTGCTGGCCACCGTAAATGCAACACACTGAACGAAGCATGCAAATAACATGAAATTTACAACATGCATTAGCGGAGGTGAGATATGCAAATGATTAGAATTTCAGCGCAGACGCACATCACGCGCGCCTGTGGCGCCACTTCAAAGCGCTATTTAAGGCTCGGAGTTTTCGACGATTTCAAGTTCGGCAATTGTGTTTTTCTTGTGGATTTTTCAAAAAAACGATCAATTATGCCTCGTAGTAAACAGCGATCATCGTTTGATCAAGTATCCGAGTCGACAGAGGAAGGCTAGTGGCCTACCGAGACTGTGAATTATCTTTCAAGGAAATCGGTAGTCGTGTTGGACGAAACCAAACAACTGTAATGCGGATATGTGACCATTAGATGCAGGAGGGTACGACGGGCCGACGTGTTCGATCGCATCCACCTCAGTGCACCACTGCACGTGATGACAGGAACATTGTGCGCATGGCAGTGATGGATCGCTCAGTCACATCGCGAGCCATAGCACAGCACATTCAGTCTGTAACGCATCATTCAGTATCTGCGCGTACCATTCGACGCCTTTTACAGCAGAGTGGTCTGCCCGCAAGACGTACATTGCTTCGTCTACCCTTGACGCAGAACCACAGACATCTCCGCCGCCGATGGTGCGATGAAAGAAAAATGTGGACGGCAGAATGGAACGAAATTGTCTTTACTGACGAGTCACGCTTCTGTCTTCAACACCACGATGGTCGGATTCGAGTCTGGAGACACCGTGGAGAGAGAGGATGCTGAACAGCTGCGTTATGCACCGCCACACTGGTCTTGCACCGGGTATTATGGTATGAGGCGGTATTGGATATCACTCTGGCACTCCTCTAATACGCATTGCCGGTACTTTAAACAGCCAGCGCTACATCTCCGAGGTGTTGGAGCCAGTTGTCCTTCCTTACCTTCAGGGCTTGCCCACAGCCATATTTCAACAATTAAATGCTCGACCACACGGGACACGCTAGATTGAACTGCTTCCCTGGCCGGCTCGCTCTCCGTATCTTTCGCAGATAGAAAACATGTGGTCCATGGTTGCTGAACAATTGACCCAGATTACATCCCAAGCTTCCAGATCAACTTTGGCAACGTGTGGAAGCTCTTTGGTCTGCTGTACCGAGAGCACACATCCAAAGTATCTTTGAATCGATACTAAGGCGTGTGGCAGCGCTGATCTCCAACAATGGCGGCTACTCTGGCTACTGATTCTGGAAGGAACCACACTTCCCAGAAGTCTATAAATTTAATCATTTGATACTTGGTCAACATGTTATCTACTAAATAAATTTTGTTCTGATATCTCTTGTCTTTCTTGGTGTTGCAATTTGAGTGGCCAGCAGTGCATTAAAATTAAATAATTAATGATTATAATAATTAAACAATTAATATTAAAATTTAGTAAATGTAAAGAGATATATAAAAAAAATTGATAAGTTACCAAATAAATGGTAAATAATTAAATATAAAGATAAGGTACTGGACCTTGATGTTTTTGCTGTTGCGGCAGGAATTAAAATTTCACACAAAAACTGGGAAATAGCTCATCCGGTCTCGGGCTTAATTTAAGCTCTGAATATAATGCACTACTGCAAGGGATGATAAAAATAAAGACCATTCTTTTTCCAGCACACAAGTGAAAAGCGTTAAAATGTTTAAAGGCCTCGCTAATGAAAATAGAGAGAATATTATGAACAGCAAGAGAATATGGAGAAAATTTTAATAGATGAACCTGTAGGCATAAAAAAAATGAGAAGAGTCCAGAATTTTCCGACCACGATCTCTTCTCGTTATAATTCTGGCTATCAAGTAGAATATGACAAAGGAACAAATGTTCATGGAATCCGAGAGTTAGCTGGGGGAAAAAAAAGTAACAAGTGACAATTTTCATCCACCGTCTTTGGTTACGTCATCCCAAAATGTCTACGGTCTTTTCCGCGGGATGGCAGCATTGAAACGAAAAATTTACCAGCTGTCATAAATTCATGGTACATTCTGAAGAATAAGTTTTTGACATGTGGATAGAGGCTTTTCTTTGCTTAAAAGTACCAACCTCCATCCAAGGGTTTGTTTCCCAAGGAAAGGCAAGCATGAATTCAGAAGTTAGAATCGATTTTTAATAAAATTTTATTATTCAAATGCTGAAATTGTTGTTCAATTACATCAAAGAAGTGCCAGAGCCTTCTTATTTAGGTTTTCGGTGCGTTCCGACTAGAATTATGATTTATCCCCAAAACTAAGAAACACCGGTATAATTTAAGCTCTGTTTTATCCTCAACTTTTCCGTAAGAGGCTTTTGGTCAAGTAAGGCGCAGCACAAGTAGAATGGCCTCAAGTCCTGCTTTTATCCCAAAATTTAACAAACATTGCAACATTTCGAAATTAACTGGAATAAAAAAGCATACTTTTCAAACTAATTTGATTACTTTTGTCCACAGTATTTTGCCCCTTTAAAAAGATTGCCTTTATGTATATCATAAACATGAGCCACTTTTCACGTCAGAAGATCCTCCACGAAAGTATCCTTCTCTTTAAGCAGATAGTCCTAGTACACTTTGCTATAATTAAGTAATTTAATCCAGTATAATCATTGAAGAAGAGGAATTCATATCAGTTTTTCTTGAAATGAAGGAGGATTTTTTTATAAAATCCTCCTTCATTTCAAGAAAAATCAGGGTCACTCTAAAATTAAATTTGGCTTAATTTAAAAAGCGAACAATTTTACTTTTATTAATTAGATACCCAAGAATGATTGGTTAACTATTTAAGAAAAGGACTATCTGCCTAAGGACAGGAAGGCGCCTTCCCGTTGGACTTGCTTGTAAATCGCACTGCCACCCGTAAGGTGCTTACCTGAGCAGTTTACAGGTGGCAGTGCGATTTACATCAGTTCTGCCCCCAATTTTCATGGAGAGCTCCCGGGACGGGGGACGGGTCCGAGGGTCTCGCACCCTTCTTCCCCTATCAGACAGACAGAAAGAAAGAAGTACAAAGGGCACCAAAACATCACCATGGGCAAAACTGGTATCGCCCCACTGCATTAACCATCTTTGGAACCATATATGTATCCTCACTCTTTCCCTACCACCAACCTCTCTAGAGGACTTTCTGTTCGTCAAATATAATGCCCCCATGCCGCAAGGACACTATGCATTTACAAACATCCATGCCTTTTTTGGTATTCGAACCCAGGCCCTTCGGCACGGCACTCAGTGACGCTAATCGCTGTTGGTTGGGTGGCTCACGCAGGACTTTCTAAGGGTAAATGACTCATATTTATGTTGCACTCAGTGAAAAGCAAGAAAACACCCATATAGCCAGTACATTCGTCAATATTCGAACGCAGATCGAATTATCAGTGCTATAACTGCATTAATAAGTTACGCAAGCTGTTCGAAAAAGATTGCTGCTGGCTTTATTACCTTAAATATCGGAACTAGTCATGATAATCTAATTACAAAGCTCTTCAAATTAAGATAGATAACTTTATGGAAACTATTTCAATACTGTGTGTGATATAACTGCGTAAAATTCAAAATCTAACTTTTATATGGTTTTCTTTAAGCAAAAATTCGAATTAATGAATTAATCATCAGCTTTATTAAATTTCATATAAAACGTTTGATGCCTTTATTTGTAAAATTCGCGTATCTATACATAATTAATATTTTCAAGCGGCTAGTTATATGTTTTACAGTGACTTAACGGTGTAAGGATTATGTTAATTTTCCTAACAGTTAAATTTTGAGTTAAAGTTCCTTTCCTATTTTTCTGAATTTCAACTTACAACTTCCGGCCAGAAAGTAGTTTTCGGAACGCGTTTGAATGCAAATTGAGGAGAAGTATTTAACCGCGAAGTTCTACTGTCTTCGTCAGAGAGAACCAGTGATTGTAGATAGCACGCGACCGCCTTTTTAGGTTACTCTCTCTTAAGCTATTTTTACGCTCGGCCGTACTTTAGGCCCTTGATAGCTTCGCCGTTATTCAGCTTTAAGGGACCAGCTCCGTTAGAATTTTGATAGCTTCGGCTATATCTTTTCAGTTAAGTTTAGTTAAGTTAATTTTTTAGTTTTTGAGTTCAAGCCCGAGCTCCGTCTTGGAGTTTTACAATAAAGCCGTAAAACTCTAAGACGGAGTTCGGTTAAACTTTAGTTTGGAATAATAAAGGGTCTGTAACCGTTTTCAAGTCTTATTTACTATCTCACGAACTCAACCAATTAGTCGCTTATCAGTTCTTAAGATTCTTCAACTTTATCTGTAACTTAAAAGTAAACAGTGCAAAATCTTACAACGGTTTGGAACTTTACTTGTTTAATTTATTAAAGCATAAGGAATATTTCATCGCTTGAAATTTTTACATCCAAAAAGCTAAATTTTAAATTTACATAACCTTTCCATAAAGGTGGTGAAACTTCCTTCATCCACGTCTTCCCTTAATTTGAAAAACTCTTCAATTGTACCTGTATTTGATCATTATTTTAAAAAATCTGATGTGGACACCACATGACTTCCTTGTACAACCCCTTAAATTATACACATTTTTTGCTGCATTTCATTTAAACTTATTTCCTCGAGTTTCATTAGAGATATATTTCTCATTCAGTTAATTCAGTTCTTCCTTCGCGGCAAGGCAAAAATACATAAAAACTCAAAATATCTTCACTAAAAATTGAAGAATATAGAAAAACATAAAACACTAAATACCGTTAAAACAATTCAATAAAATATTTTTAAAATTAAAATTGGAGTTTCTACGCAAAAACAAACAACTCGGCCAGCGTGCAAGAAGGCACATTTTTCAGTGCACAAAACGGAAAGTTTACTTTTGGTCCCACTCAGCAAAAAGACATTGTAGAGACGGAAACGGATTTTCGGAAGCCATCATAGCGGTGCACTCACTCACTCACTATTCTGCTAAGTTTCAAATGTAAACAAATATGGCTGCTTTGTTACCTTAGTCGCACTAAAACTACTTTTAAATTGTTAACAATTCTACAGTTATTTCATGCAGGTCAACAAAAAGCATGAAAACATTAACCGGAACGTAAGAACAACATAATTCAATAACCTTTAAAGCAAAAAATGCACAACTTACCAGCATATAAGAATAAAAAAAAACTGAGCTCAGCCGAGTAACAGAGTAGGTATATATATCTATACATTTATTTACTTTTGGTACGGCCGATTGCAACCAAAAGGGAGGTGCACAACTACATGTTATAGCAGTCCTATGTACAAAATTTCAACGTTCTGAGGCTACTCGTTTTTGATTTATGGGAGATACATACATACATACATACATACATACAGACATCACGAAAAAAATCTCTTCTGAATCCATTTTAAATCCATTTTATAATCCGTTTTTGGAAAAAGAGTTTCTTGTTCTATCCATATGTACAGATGTCAGTCAAAAACGTCGTTAAATTGCATTCGAGAGTGGTCAAACTGGATATTTTCGTTGACACATGAAAATTCTTCGCGATTACAATACTTTCCATACTTCGTACAAGGAAGCTAAAAAAAAAAAAAAAAAAAACATAAAATAAAAATTAAAAAATCTGAAAGTTTCCAGATTTTATATTACGCCCAAAGAGGCATTTTTTTTTTAATGTTTTGGGAATTACCTTTATTAGATATCAGGTTCAGAGCCTTAAACCATAAAATTCAGTTTAACACCAATATCGCAAAATAATTTTAAAATGAGTGTATCTTTAGAATTTCCGACACAGTCTCACGCGCTGGATATAAATATCCCCCCCGTACAGTTTTGCCATTGCTCTCTTTGAAATGTTGAGTTTGTTTATCAAAAATTCGTTAACGTTTTACAAAATATGAAATAGATAATAAAACAAATTCCAAATTTTGGCTTCCAGATACCCATATTCGGGTGGAAACGTACGTTATTCAAAATTTTATGGTTTTAGGTTCCGTCGTTTTATCACAATGAGAGAAACAGGCATATATTTATTCAGATTCTTCATTATTTAATTTCTTTAACTACAATACAGGGCTGCAATATTTGGATGGCAACAGTTTTAAAAGTGAACCGACATTCAAACTTCTCAACGCAAAATGTCAAAACGAAATTAATATCCCTTCTAGTCTGACGCGCTTTGGGCTAATAAAACTTACTATCTGCTTTTGCAAATGTTTTGTAACTGATGTTAACTACTTATTAAAGGTATAATTGAGGTAGGTTCATTTATACAAGCCATTAATTCGTCAAAAAAAGAAACTAAATAACTCTTAATTAAGATCAATGATTTTAAAAATTTATTCTCCAACGAGACATTAACAAATTAAAATAGAAAACAAACATAAACCCGTTTGCATTTAAAACGAACATTTGAAATGTATTTTATTCGATGATGCGCATTGTTGTAGAAATATGAATTTATTACTAAGAAGCTTTACTGGAAATAAAAATAGTTTATACTCTTTAAAAATTCTAATTGTTATTATAATTTCTTTTATTTAGATAACGTATAATGGAAGCTAAATTAATGAGAAACATTTAAAAATTATGCTTACCTGAAGGGATTTAAATTATGAAAAAAGGCTACTTAAATTTTCCCGCTCTCCGAAAAATGGGCTTTCTCAAACCGTAATGAGTGTTTGCCGAAGAAGCGAAAAATAATTTTCTTTTCCTAAATGCTTTGCAGAAAATTTAATTTTAATATTTCTTTCTAATTAAGCATATTTTTATGTTTTAGAGACAGAATTTTCCCGTGATTAAAAAAAAAAAAAAAAAAAAAAGCATTCTTCCAAACTGGTTCTTTTTATTTCAGCATAAATGACCGTTTTTTATCCTTGTTTTTATGCAACCATTTTGTTCCATGAAAATGAGCTCCGGTTATAATTTTAAACGGAATAATAAGAAAAGAATTTTGGGGTTCTCTCTGCAAATACGCATTCGGCCGAATTTCATTATTCTATGATAATGATGCCATCAGAAACAGTGAAAAATTTATGTGAATTGTAATTTTCAATAGTGGCAACCACGTTTCTGTAATGTGAAATGGTTTAGATAATGGCGAAATAAGGGAAAAAGGATATATAATAATCTCCAAAATTAGATAATGACACCGACTGTTTTTCTTGTTCTTTTCCTTGTTTCATTTTATTTATTTACTTTATGTTTTGCTTTTCAAATTAAGTTTCAATGCATCGGTATTTTAAAGCTCTCGAGCATTCTTCGAAATGTTAAATAAAATCTTTAAGATCTTATATGATTCGAATTGATTCACTTCTGTTCGCAACAATTAAAGTTCTGCTAATCTTTAATTAATTTTTTTTTCTAATTACACTGCTGAACATTAAAATTGGAACACCATGAAGGAAAGCAAATAGAAAAAAGATTTTTATTGTCCGTAAACGGTATGGCATGGAGACAAAATGATAAAATTTGTAAGCAGTTTGAGGGTTTACAGGGGGGCGAAATTAGTAGAAACAGCTGCCACTCCTGATAGCTAAAACGGCCCTCACCAACACCTTCTAGATAGTTACACAAGGCCTGAGCACGACCATGAACCTTATAAGAAATAGACTAACCCAAATGGGTTTTCTCCATGGAGGTAGGAAAGGGAGGAGGGGCCATTCCGCGCTAGAAGTGAAGCACTGCTTTGAAGCTTGGGTCACCAGACGGGGTGTTCTTTGTTTACATTCAGAAGCTCGCTTGACAAGATTCTGATAGTATTTCGACACACGACAGTTCCATAGAAATCGAAAAAGGGACACTCTCGCATGAAAGAAACATTCATAGTGTGATGGATAATAGCAATTTGTATAGTTTACTGACATTTACGCAAAAATCACATCTTGGTTATTTTTCGATAACTAACAACAGCGATTTTGATTATGAATTTGTTTTATAAAATTCTAAGCTGTTGCACTATAAAAATATAGATTTTAAGAAAATTGCTAAAAGAGATCTGCCAAAATTTATTTTCTAGAACATTTGAAAAGTTTGAAACTTGATGGCTAAATGTAAATATAAAATTATGTATGTTAAAATATTTGTAATTAGGCACATAGGTCATATTAAGTTTTTATTAAATAGAGTAACGCATGCAAGGGCTATCTGCCTAAAGAGAGAGATGCCATCGTGGAGGAATTTTGAAGAAAAACTGACCTTTGAGTGGGTATTAAAAATAATACTTATAATTTTCATTCAAATTATATTCATATATATTTTTTATGTAAAACTTTCGGGTGTATGCTAAATTAGTGTAAATTACTTTAAACGAAAAATATAGTGAATGCACAGAAATTAAAGATTTGCACATGCCGGAAATGATAAATAGGAAATATGTATGGGTATTTATGCATGTGCTTGCAAAAAGCATGTATCTGCCTTTGACAAAATACTTAAATATTCATTAAATTATTTATAAATGTATTTGAAATGAAGAATTTATTCACTTATAAACAACTGTGAAAGTACTGTGAAAAAATCTAATGATTAAATGTATCTAATTTATAATGATTATAAATGTTATCTAAATATAGTATAATAACCTTAATATTGAATTGTAAACATAAATTGAAATCCTGTTGACAAATACGTTATAAAACTATTTAAGCAAGAATTGTTCGTATTGGAAAGCAATCTGTTAAAAGGTATTGTAAAGCAAATGCTATGAGATGCGCACTTAAGAACGTAATAAAGAGTTTTGGAATATGTATTGTTAAAATGAAGGGTAAAAAAAAAAATCTGATAAGTATAATTAAAAGAATTATTCCCTTTACATTTTATAATAACTCAGTTACAAGTTTTAAATAATACTTAAAAAAAAAAAAAAAAAAACTTATTTTATTCCCTTTCAGAAATGTTCAGAGAAAGTCAAATACTATTTAATACCTATTTAATTATTAGGAATTAGCGAAATACTTATTTAAAGTATTTCGCTAATTCCTAATAACTCTCTAATTTAAAATGAACCGAATAGAGCATTAATTATAAATTGACTTACATTTTTCGATTTAAAAGAAGCCAAGAAATCATGTCATATTTAAGAAAGTATTTTAGGAAGAAGCTCTATAAATAGAAAAGAAATAATGCATAATTTTAATATTAATAATACAATAAACTTTGGTCTTAATTTTTGTACCTTAACCGAATAAAATCGAATTACCTTCATTTTTTTTTCTAATGTAATTAACGAAAACTTGTGAAAATATTTCATTCAAATTAAACCATTCTGAGAAAACTGTCCTGTGAAAAGTATAGCATTTAATTCCGTTCAGAATGAAATGTTGTTTAAAAATATGTTGTTTTCACATACTTAGGACTCTGAAGTGTTGTAGAAAAAGAAAATATATACATTTATATGTAGATTTGCGACGTAATTACAAAATATTTACACCCGAACGCGTCAAATCCCATAGAACTCAATGGTAAATGACCCAATGTTTTGGTCACCACGTAGGGATCGCCGGTGCTTCAGAGCAGGGTACGGAGAAACTTGTTTAGGGCGACTCCATCTTACTTCCTACCTCCATGGTTTTCTCCCTCGTCTGAGGCGTTCCCGGCTGTCACCTTGATCACATCCGGAGGAGTAGGGTTGACTTGCAGAAATTTAACAGTGGTTGCCTATTGCAGCGTGTATAATTGTCAAGAAAAAGCTGGTTGTAGCGCTTCATTTCACAAATTAGAATTTCTACATATTTTTATTTTTGAAATTGAGATTGATTTTTAAAAATTTAGCATATTTATCAAGCATAATTAATGTTCCAAATAATTATAAAGCTATTGCATGCTTTCAAGGCTGGATATTTTTTTAGCTTTTCCTATGCTGTAAGGAAATTTGTAACTACTACTTTTAGAAAATAATATTTTAAATCTGAACTAATAGAAAATTTCAGACAAGCAATTTTCTCTTGCAATTTTTATGCTTTTGATTGGTGTAAATAAGTAAAAAATACTAAAATATTTAAAAACGAATTTTTGAAAGTTTTGTTTAAAATTCTAAATTGTGCTGCTTTTTATAAAATTATAAATGAGTATTATAGCACAATTTCTATAAAGGAATTTTATTTCAATTATATTTCATAATACATCAAAGTGATAAACACTGTCATGTTTTTATAAACAGGGCATTTGTACAAAGGATGAATTTCATTGCATGATAAAATACATTTCGAATTTTTTACATCCGTTAAAAAATCTTTGACATATTTTTAGGATAACTGGTTTTATTACTCAACCTAGAATTATCCACTAGAGGTTTTCCCTTTGATATATAATATAAATCTATCTCCTTCGCCAATTCTACAGGTTTAAACCAAGAATTTCCTTGCCTTGCATTTATGAAACACATAACCTATTTAACAAGTGTTTGACATAATTTATCAGAAACCATTAATTGTTTTAATGTTTCAAAGTCATTTACCTTTCTCAGTTTCAAATAATAATCCCAACTCGTGGTTAATCTAGACGCGAACTGCACACAAGTTTCATTCGTCATTCGTTCGCTGAGCACTGGTAGTTCGGTCCGAGGTTCGAATCCCGCGAACGGACTGGCTGCATGGGTGTTTTCGTGTTTTTCCCCATGTGTAACGTATGTACGAGCCAGTTTCCCTTAAAAAGTCCTCCACGAAGGCATCCCTCCCCTTAGGCAGATAGCCCTTGTGTGCTTTGCCATAATTAAATACACCAACACCATTCGCCATTCGTTGTATCTTCCTAAAATTTTCTAAACAAATTTGGAGGCATGGTTCGAATTCTCTTAACACTATTTCTTTAACCTTCGAATAATCTCCTAATTCATCGTCTTTAATGTATGTAATAACATTTGTGGCTTTTTCTCGCAACAAATGTAGAAGAATTTCCGATTTAAGTTTCTCTGAACACTTTTTGAAATGAACGCCCTTTCTAACGATGAAAAGAAATAGCCCCAACCTTCCGGTCTAATTGAAATTTTAGTTGTTAATGTGCATATACTTTTAATAAGAGATTCAAGAGATTCTACATTTTCTCTTTTCTCATATTCTATGAGGTTTCCCCTCTTTGATTCTGCTCGCAACTTCGAGAGTTCTAGTTCCGATTTCACTCGTTCCATTTTCAATTTCTCAAGTTCGAGCAATCGACTCTCGTCACTTTTCCTTTCGTCGATAATATTATTAGCTATACCTTCAACTAATACAGGATCCTTCTTATAGTTTTCACTGTTTTTAATTATATCAATTAAATCTGATATAGTTTTCGCTTCTGAAATGTCTAAATTCAGTTCGACAGCAATACTCTGATAATCTTCTTTTTTTGCACTTTTAAACATTTTGAATCTACTTTTTCAATTACACAGTTATTATAATTAAGGCCACGTACCTTCTCTTTAAGAGTAATCCGCTAGTTTTCCTTCCTTCCACGACATTTGTCTTCCGACTTTGACACACAATTCGAACTCCAGCTCGATAAGGACCAACAATGGGCCCATCAATAGCTCAGTAAAACTCATAATTAAATAAATCACTTTACACAAAAACTTAAAAAATGGACTGTATGCTAAAATTTATTAATTACTCAAAAAGCCGCATAGTTAGTTCACATCTCTCGGCGGCGTCTCAGAACACACTCCAGCTCAATACAAGTGGCCGTCAGGTGGCGCTAATAAAAACATCAGCGTCATCGTTTTAGAACACAAGCATTACATATTTTTCACAGATGGAACACACACATTTTTTTCACAGATTTTTCACAGATTTCACAGAAGTTCGCCAAGTGAATTATTCTTGGCTCAAACTTAAAAAAAAATTGCCAATATAAAATCTTGAATTTCTCCGTAAATTTCGCACCAAATTTTACAAAATATAATATCTAGCCATAATCTGAGTCGTAGAATCGAAATATGAAAAAACAAATTGGTATGTTATTTCAAAAAAAGTCCGATTCTGTGACAAAATACCTATGTTAGAAGAATGCTATATAAAAATATAATATTATATATCCTAAGTCGCGCTTTCGGGACATGAAAAACGTAATTTGAATTTTGTCAATCGGCCCAGTAGAACGGGAGATATAAACTGTCCCCCCCTTTTTTTTTTGCAGTGTACCTCTCAAAGCTGTACCGACATTCGCTTTCTGGGCTGGAACTGAGAGTGGCAGAATTTCTTTATCTTAAAGTAAACAAAATCAGTTCTCTAGAAGCACTGTAAATGAGTGTTCTTTAGTGTTAAAGAAAATGTGATGCTTAAGTGAGCCCTGGTTTTCCTCCTCGAATTCCAGCTGATAGGGAAGGAAACTGCAAACGCTGTATCCTACCACATTCAAAATCTTCCTGTTGAGATGCACATAATACAGCGAGTTCTCAGAAAACTTCATTAAATGCTTCCTTGCATTTTCTTATATTATCGATCTTTGAATGGAAAGAGGGAATGGTAGCTGTAAACCGAAGAATGATGAAAATATTTGTTATGCCTGTAACAATGAAACAACAGGTTGATGTAACAGGAATGGAGTAATCTTTCTCCTGCCTAGAAATCTGAATTTTGAATTAGAACAATCACTGGAAGAAGCAATTTGTAATATGATTATGTGTATTGATAGAATGGATCCACATCTCACCAATTATCGCATCATATTGAAGACAGGAAGAAAATATTACAAAATAATATTCTTTCACCCTTTTGATATATCACTGTAGAATGTTTTTGTTTTGTACCAGAAACATAGAAGAAAATAGTCTCATTTAGATTTTACACTTGACTTAGTTGGTCGCTTGATCGAAAGGCATGGAATTGTTAATGAGAAGAAAGAACGTCCAGGAGTTTTGCCGAATCTCTTACGGTTGACTGAAAGACACTCTACGGAAGTGTTTCCTCCCAACGAAACTGAGATCAACGAGGCAGTGCTTTGTGTGTTATTCGAAAAGGAATGAAGGAACACCTTTAAGTAAAGTAACTAGATATTTTTATCCTGATTGTGATATTAAACTCTGCTTATTTCCATGTTTTAAATTAAATCATATTAAAGCTGAGTTTTAAAAAAGTGCTTTTTTCCCCTAACATGTATTTCCTATAAACAGTGCTCCTTCTAGTTCCACAACTTAATCAGAAAAAAAGCGAACTTTAAGTAAAAATGCCTTATTTCGACCGTAATTAAAAATTATCTTAAATTACTTGACACAAAGACGTTTTAAAAAAATCATGCAAGATTTAATTGGTATGTGCCGATCAGAAGATTCTTAAATGTCACTGAGAATTCTCAATATCGCTTTAAGGATCCTTGAATAAATTATAAGCTTAGTTGTAGTCATATATCTGATGCACAATATTTTCATGAATACAAGTTCCCTCCTCCCAATAGATTTTTTTTCCGACATTTTAACTAGCTCTATATGTGTGACACCTAGATCCATAGCAATTTTATCTTTCCAAATGACATATTTAACATCAATTATTTGCCGAAATGTGATATTTTCCAGAATTGCGAATTCTTTTAGATGAAATGTACATAAAAACGCTCAAATAACACAGACATAACTAGACTAAACATGTTTTAGCCTAATACAAACGAGATATGTCACAAAAGGAAGGAGGATTCATTACGCTAAATAAAGATGACTCAAAATGTTTTATGACATTAGCATGTTCAGCTTATTATTATTTTTCATTAACTGTATAGACAGAAAAATTTATGAGTATGTAGCTGCAGCCGGCGGTATTCCAAAAATAATAATTGCATTTTTTCATATTTAATATAAATGAAACCCTTTCAAAAAGAATTCCAGTAATAATACATTTTATTCTAAATGTCTGGGATTTTCTGCTTTTGTTATTGCCTTTCTGTACTACTGAAAAATGATTGTAGCCTCAACACTGTAATTACAAAAATTACAAAAATATTTGTAATTACAAAAATATTACAAATATAAGAAAAGGTTACATTTAAGAATATACGTATGTATGGTAAGAAAATGAAAATTAATTGACATTTCGATTTAACCACTCCAAATACTTAGAGGTGAACTCTAAGTGGTTAAGATTTTGCAATGAATATTTCTCTGACGAAGTTGTCTTGCACAAATTTTTTATCTCTGTGCACTATGTGTCATAAAGCTCCTCACACTCCGCCAGTTTTGCATCACTCTTCATGATGACTGTCATTGTCTCAGGGATTTAAACAAATTTTTCTTTTGGCCACTTACTGTTCGTAACAAAAAATGTTCTCTTTCATATTTCTTTCATTTCTATATTTCTTGAATATCTGGGCGGAATAACCTCCACAGTATTTCAAAAATTCTAGAATGTCTAGTAATTGCGTAGCTAGAGCTTTTACCTCTCGGGACGGTCCGGTTTTTGTCGCTTGAACAGATCCTGAATTTACCGCCCTTTTGATATACAAATAAGTAACTACAAAAAATATTAAAATACTATATAGGGGAATAAACTAAAATTCTATAAGTATTTTTAAAGAAAAGTTTCTATTTCGTTCATTTTAAAATTTATTATTAATATCACTTGTTTTTTGCTTCCAAAGTCATCGGCGACATTATAAAGGTCTACTTACTTAATTGCTCCATTTGCTGTAATGTAGACAGTGTAGAAAATTTCTTAAATTCAACATAAACATTTATTGTTCATAACTGCTCCTTAATGATTTTTATTTTGAAAACTCTTTTTAAAGCTAGCAGTACTTACCGCAGTTGTGAGGAAAGCTCTCAAAAGTATTACAATATTTGGAACTTTATCTTGGAGACTGTATTTTAGAACAAACTGCAAAAAATAGAAAGGGCCTCCCTTCCACGTTTTTATTTCCTTTTCTCTAACAAGAGCGAAAATAAAATTTAAAAATAATATTTCTCTCTTAACAAAGAATTCTGCCTAATTCTGCCGAATGTCCCTGTGATCATAACTTAGTTGATATTCATAATTTTCAATCAAACGTTTCCCGTAATGAAAAAGGCATAATAGGATTATGTAGCTGTAGAAATATAGTGGTGATTTTATTCAATACTTTATGTAGAGTAAAAACAATTTTTCCCAATCTATTTCCATATTTAATTCCGTGAATTCCATCATTATTTACGCACCTCAAGGATCCACATGACTCCCCATATAAAATAACGTTTTGCACAAAATATGCCGCCCCCAAAAATGTGCCGCCTGCTTCGCCTACCTCTAGTTATGCCACTGACATCTAGGCGTCTTTCTCTCATTCAGGAAAATTCTTTACTCATTTGTTAGACATATAAATGCGGTCGAAGCTATTCGCACCAGGGGTGCGATTAACCTCTTCAGGTTATTCGCACCAACATTAACACGCATGCACACTGAGTTATCGGATCCGTCATTTGAATTAAATCTTCAAAACTGTTGAACGGTGTAACACCTGGGTGCCTGGGCAACGAGGCCCTACCCCTAATCGAATTATAAGTTTCCTAATTTATACTTCACATTAACTGGGTAATGAAGTTATATATTTGACGCTTAAAGATTTTGATTTTTTTAGAACTGTTTAGCCGTGCCTTTCGAGCTAGGTGGAAGAGCCTGGAATAAAAGTGGTTAACACATTGGTAAGTAGGAACAGTCTTAGGGCTGCTAGTAAAGAATTAAGATGCAATAGGAGCAAGTTGGCACATTGAGATAATTCACAGTAATACGACAATTAAATGCAAGAATATACATAAATATACAATAAGCAATAACTATTAATTCAATACAGAAGAACCAATAAAAACAGATTACATGTTATATATATTCAGGATAGCCATAAGTCTGTTTAAATTGGACAGGTCATTATAATCACAGTCACAGATTTTGACGGCTGCATTGTTGTTTTAAGCCTGGCTTTCATGAAATTTCTTGGTAACGTTGTAGTAGTGAGTTCTAAGTAATGCGACGTTAAGTTGTTCGTGGTTGCAACTATTGCGTAAGTACCAAGGAGAATTTGTAATTTGGCGGAGAACACTGTGCCGCTTGTAATCTTTTTCTATTTGATTTACAGGCATAAGAACAGACCGGACATGCATAGCAAAGTAATAGGCGTAGAACGGATGTTAGGTAAGGATAAAACACTGTTTCAAGCAATTAGGGGGAAGAGTTGAGCTTTACGCACTCGAAAGTTGTTTATAATTATTCTGAATGTATTCTGAATCGAAAAGAAGGAATTCTAAGTGCCAAAGTCTGTTGTAGGGAGTCTTTTTATTTATTTATTTATTTATTTTAAGATTAGGGGAACCAGTAGAACTTTTTTAAAAAGACTAGGACTCTTTTTTAATAAGATGACTGTTTATGAATATGTCCTTTTTTACATTCAAAGGAAACATAATTGTACAGTAACGTTTCACGATGTTTATAACCTTCGTGAAATTTTTTCGATCGCGTTTTAATCAAAACAGCGAAATTTTGATTTTCATACAGTTCTTTTGCCCTTTCAAATTCAAAATATATTGAAAACTTGTTTCCACACTCAAAAAGCGAGAAATTTGTTTTTTTCACATCCATCGCCCTCAAGTTATGTCAAACAAATAGCACGTAAATTTCATTAACAATAACTAAAAATTAATTAACAAAGAAATCGCATACAAGGAAGATAAGCAGAAACTGTTAACAACCCTCGTTATCTCTCAGTTAGGATTAACAACTCCTGCTACTGCCTGCCTTGTGGCAAATCACCATAAAATGCTTGTACCTGGGCTGATAATGCGCATGCGCCAACGTAGGTGGGGCAATTAACTTCCGCAGTGGCTAATCGCACCGACGGTGCGAATAGCTCACCACCTACGTTCGCGCATACTCACAAAGCCCAGGTCCCAGCATTTTACGCCGATTTCCGTAAGGCAAGCGGTAGCGAAAGCAAAGGTTGTTAATTCTAACTCAGCAATAGAAAGGGTGGTAACAACCCTTTCTATTGCTGAGTTAGGGTCTTAACTATTAAATAGTTCACCAGCAAGAGAATAATTTTCAAGTAATAATTATCAGTTACAAAGACGAGGTGAATCTATAATCACGATAATGTTCAGGAAAGGATTAGATAAAATAGGGATTTAATGATGGGTCCAATTGCAAGCGAGGACATATAATTAGTTAAATAACCTTTAATGTATTGACAAAAAGGCTACAGAACTTACTTAAATACTTTTATTTAACAGAGGAATTTTTATGCAAACTTAGACCCTAGTCTTATAGCATAGGACTGTCAGAATTTATTATTCAATAAGAAAACTTACTGAAAATTATAATGTTCTTATATATTCATCACTTTTTCAGTATCCACACATTTTTATAGGTTCAAATGCCATATTTAGAAATCAGTGTTATTTATGAAATAAAATCTGATAAATCATTTATGTGTGCAAATTTTTAAATCTAAATCTCTTACATCTCTTCTGTCTTTTAAATTGCATCCCATTATTTATTCAAATTTAATTTATTAATGTGTTTGTACTAATATTTCAAAGTTCTTTGAAATACTTTGTGTTCTGAAAATGCCAAGTATTTCCATAAAAAATAAACAGGCATATAAAATTCTTAATATCCAGTGTTATATTATTAATTGTTCATTTAATAGTTGATTTAATAGCTTTTAACTTATTTCATGTCTAAATTTTTTACACAGAAATCCTCTGTCTAATTTTTATTATCTTTTATCAGACGAAAATTTTCAAAGAATATATTAAAGTCTAGATTGTGCGAAACACATCTTTGAAGCTAAATGTATTCTAAGAAGAACAAAAACTGTAAACGAGATTTTATCCCCTCCCAAATCAGTCATTTAAACTATTCCAACCGTTCAGGAAAACGATAACCATTGCGAACATAAAAATATGCCCTTTTTATATATACTTTAATAAAATGAAATGCGTTCCTTCTTTTTATATATGTATAAGAAAAGGAACCCATTTTCCTTTCTAATCTTTTGAAAGTCGCCAACACTTACAAAATGATAAACTACGCCAGAATGGTAACCTGCCTTTAAAAAAAAAAAGATTCTCTACAACACTTAGGCAGTTCGCGTAAGTAGAATCCGTTCTTTTCGATTGGGTTCAAATGACAGATCCGACAATTCAATGCGCATGCGTGCTTAATGTTGGTGCGAATAGCTCAAATGGCTGATCGCACCGCTGGTGTGAATAGCATCGGCCATTAGCTTCAGAGAAGCTATTCGGACCGTCGGTACGATTAGCCACTGCGTATAAATGCTCTCTTTATTCGATGCATTCTACTACCTCACAGTTTATACAGTCCTTTTAATATTGCAGAAAGCAATATTAATCGAACCAATTTGATTTGATCCTTAAAGAAATCTTCAACGGGGGAACTTCGGCGAGTTTCATTTAAAATATCCATTCCATTAATATGTTACTTCACGTGTGCTGAAGTTGTCAATAGTTGGCTGTGTTTGTGTCGTATCTGGTAATTTAGTATGTAGTGTGTATTTATACCTAGATTTTCAGTTTTGCATTTTGAATCCTTTTATGATTGAATATTATTTTAAAAAAATTTCTGATGCCCTTAAGATTCGCACTGCTTTTACATGTGCAACTTCATTTTTGTTTACATGCTCACCAGTTCGATAGCTCGCCTTACATGTTTCGTTCGTAAGAAAAGTGCTATATTAACGCGGTATTTTTATCCTTAGAGCTTCTGTCATTTCTCAGCATTTAGAAGCATCTGTGGTACTTCGCAGTTAAATTCAAAAGTAACTAGTATTTACTTGATGGAGGTAGGTCGCTACAGACCAGGTACTGCGGTGTTTATACCACTCTAACAAGCCTTTACAATTTGGTTGGATCAAAAATTATTATGGCATTATTATACTGATATACAGTTACCGACTATGAACATTAATTTATTATATGGCTTTATGTTTGCATTATATAATACCTTTGGAAGCATTATAATAAATTCCTATTATGAACTAGACAAAATTAACATTTTGATCAAACTACAGGATGGCTCAGAAATCTCGAAAAAATGGCACTGTTCCGTTAAAAATGGCAGGATGGTCATCCGATTAGCTCTCTTAGGCATAAATAAATGTGTCTGGCATAACGTTTCTTTTGAATGAGTTGTTGTCTACAGAAAGCATGAAATGCCAAAAAGTCGTCCATTTAGCAAAATGCGTCTATTTAGCGAAGTGAGCTGCAGTTTCAAAATGGACACTTTTATTGTTTAAATACGGGAATAGAATATAAATTAAAGTATCATCTGATCAAAATATTAAATTTTATACTATCCAACACGAGTACGATTTTTTTTTTTTTTTTTTCTTTACTTAAAGCAGATTTTTCCTTTTCTCTTCATTTCTGAAAAATTAAAGCATGTTGAGAAACGGCATTCCACATCAAAATTTACTCTGTGGCTGAAAGATACTTCGTAATACACTTTAGCAATAATTTTTAGTGGTGTGACAAAATGGAAGTTTAGTGTGACGTTTTCTTGTTTACGAACTAATATTAAAAAGAATGACTATGAACTTATTTTCCCCAAGTGAATAAAACAGGAAAAAGTGTGTTTTAAATTCTTATTAGTAATTTGCAGTGGTATTCCGTTATGCTTTAGTATAACTAATATATGATGACCTTGATATTGTGTAAACCGTCAAGTGGAATTTAATTTGTTTGTTTTTATTTTTAGTGTTTGTTATGTACACGTGTTTGTAAATTTGTTCTATTACCCACTGTGAGATTCTCCGGAAAGGTTCACGAAAAGTTAGTCCTCATATTTTTTTCATAAACTGTTTCTTTCATCATTACGAAATTAAGCTGTTCATTTAATCAAGTTTTCTGTTCATAAATTTTAAAAATATCGAAGGTATAATCAGAATTGCTTGTTATATCCCATAGTAACTAAATTGTATTTTCTTATGAGTGTAAGGAATTTTAAATGTTTAATATAAGTATTGTATGTATTTCGACTTTTTTTTCCTTGTTGGGTATTAATTTCTATCTGTAATCTTTCATTGCAATATGTTTTCAGATTATTAAATATTAATACCTGATGTTTATTATGAATTTTTCATATATCATAATTCATAAAAACTTGTTATATATATATATATTGTTATAATATTTGAACTGGTTTATAAGTTAATGCATGGTAAATAATGATAGAATTACTATATCTTAAAATTAGTATTAATTTCGTTTTTGTAAATGGTATGTAATTTGCAAGCTTCAGATTGATTTAAAGTTCCGATTAAACTTATTCGGCATTTGTTCTCTGACAGAAAGTTTCTTCAGGAAGGTATTTTCATATACCTTCTGGCTGTTTTCAAACATTTCATTTTGAAAACTGACTGTACTCAAACATTTCAAAAAACTAAATATTGATGATTTTGCCAATTAAATTTTTATTATATAATTAGTATGAAGAACAGTTGTGAGATAGATATCATATTATTTAAAGCTTCTTGGAAATATTAAAATATAAAGGAATATTAATATTTTGCAAGGAATACTAATAGCATGGAAAGATATACTTTGCAAAATAAACACATTCTTTGACTGATCAATATTTGAAACTCCCATTATAAGCATAGCATGGCATAAGTAACCAAAGCATGTGTCAGTGCTTTGTGTTGTGTGTTTGTGTAATCAATATTGTGTCATCTAGCTACTTGGTATTGTTGTTCAGCTTATCTATTTCCCATCATGTTTTGTGCTATACTAGTATGGCTATCAAATGCCATGTAATGCATTTGCAAAAAGAAATTCACCGTTTTGAAAATTAAACAAAATTTTCAATTACTTCAAAGGAAATAAATATGTGGATTGTTATAGTAAGTGATAGTATAGTTATAATACTGTTTATTAACAAAATATTTATTTCCAAATTAACTGGTTAAGTAATTTTTATTCTTAACAAGATAAGTAGGAACAATATGTGCAATGTTCCTTCTTATTTAATAAAATTTCTTTGACTTAATTAATTTTAATGGTGCACCTGGTTTGAATTCCTACCCTCCCTTCTCCTATCATTTCAGGTTTTCAATCGTTAATATTTGTCGTAGTGTTAATCAGCATTTTCAGTTATTAGTAGAATTTACTTTGCTATTTCTACTGATGTTATAAATAACCCAGATATTGGGAAGGAAAAAAAAAAGTTGTTGGAAGAAAAAAATGCTAAGAAATTAATGTATGAATTGTCAAACTAATCACAAAGAAATGAATAGAGCATTAGTGAACATAGAATTAAACAAATCATGTCCACACCATGGTTAAAATATGGCTGTATTAGTAAGATAGATATTTATCTGCAAGTTATCTTAAGCGGAAATACTGGATGTCAAGAAGAATCAGTGGTATCAGTTAATGGTAAAAATATATTTATGGGTGCCCCTTGGCGAAAGTTGGAGATTTTTGGTGGTACATGGATACCGAGTTTGTGCAATTCTTTGACTTGCTATTTTGGCTTTGTGTAGCGATAATTCATTAAAGAATTGCAGAAACTCAGTATCCATGTTCACATCGACCTATTTTCACTTAAAAAAAAGTCAGAAAATTGCACAAACTTCGCATCGCACACACCCTTGACTTTGTACATGTACACATTGATCTGTTTTCACTTAAAAAGTTAAAGGAGCACCCAATTTTACAGTAGAACCAAACAAAAAATACATAATCTCAATAAACTACATTTTAAACAAAACAATAAAAATAACATAAAATAGGAAATTCATCTTATGCATCTAAGCACTACAGAAAGCAAATTCCACTCACCTTATTTGGAAATTGCTTCAGTCTGTGACACACAAAATTCTTTAACAGCATCCAAAAACTTCCTAAAATTATCTTAACTAGAATCTGTATATCGGCGTAGCCACATAAATTCACAAAAATAAGAGTAAAAAATATCCTCCATAATGTCGGTATCTTCCGATGTTCAACCATATGCATTTCCTTCTTACAAACAGAACACTTATAATGGCTACTAAGTAAACCTTCATTTACATACTAGTCAATTAATGTTCTTTTTCCCTTCTGTTCCAAATTGTACAGAAACTTCAAATTAATCTAACCACATTCAGCCATTCTACCATTTAAACTACAAAACAGGCAATGTATTTCTTAACCAACACACACCACAAGCCCTTACAAATCTTCCCATGATTCAAAATTTACTGCAACCATGCAACCGATTACATGATAATAGGCTTTCCATAACATTCAACTGCCCAGGTTACCATAAATGAAACAACAACCTGGCAATAAATGAAACAACAACTTGGTGATAAATGAAATAACAACTTGGTGATAAATGAAACAACGAGATAATACAAGGGCCACCCTTCAATCTACTCTAACCCAGTTAATATTTACATAATGTAATATACCTAATCATATATTTATTATTAAAAATTTTTAATTGTTTTCCTGAAATCAGAATGTCAGAAACAGAAGAAGCATCAGGAGGAGGAAGTGAGGAAACCAAGACTCAAGAAGGAACTTTTGAATGCAATATCTGTCTCGACACAGCAAAAGATGCTGTAGTAAGCCTTTGTGGACATTTGTTTTGGTAGGAAGTGTTTAATTTATGCAAAGTAATTGCGTGTATTAAATGAATTAATGAATGTACACTGAGTAAAACTGAAATTATAGCAGATAAGATATTGAAAATATTGCAGAATTTATGTAGATAATCATGATGTCAGTAAAAGTCATGCTAAATCAGAATCTTATAGGTGGTAGTCTACTATTGCCTGTTACTTTAACATAGGCACTTTGATGCCATTGCCAGCATTCCCATTTGTGTTCCTAATTCATATTGTCATTACCACACAGTGTTTTTTTTCCCGATATCATTTGAGATTGTAATTCAAGTCAGCCTTCAATAGCATGCTTTTCATGAAGCGAAACACACTGTAGCAGTCATGAGGGCCAGTTTAGTTAATTTTTAAATATGTCATTTAGAATATTTTCAAACTGCAGCAGATTTTAAGATACTATGTGATAGTTATATTTCTTCAGTACCATGTTGAATGGCAAATTGTTTTATATATAGAAGTAGGGATATTTGATAGCTCTGTAGTGGATCACTTTCAAATAATAAATGTGTTTTTTCTCTCAAAATGTTATCATGTTCTAGTTATCATCAAAGCATTCATGTCGATAAATTTGAGAAAAATTTCACTAATCCTTTTTAGTGTTGCAATTTCAATTTTACTCAGCATACACTGCGTCCACAAAAGTCCTTATCAGCCTTTAATTTTGCAACCGTCAATCATAGATATATACTTTCAGTTATAGAAGTATTTTAAATGATGCAAATATTCATGCGATGGCATTTTAAAGTTTAAAATTATATTTTGTAAAAATTATCAAAACTAACTTTTTATATTTGCTTCCATTTCCCATTTAGGAAAATTTTGTGCTTATTATAAACAGACAAAAAGAGTTTGACTGTCATATGACAAAAGTTGATCGATATAGATAGTTTCAAAATTTGCAGTTTCCGATATCCATATTCATTGGGGGGTCAGTTAATAAATAAAATTGAGGCTAAATTTCCTGTTAAATGCCATTCAATGATATTCTTTTTTCTGATTTTTAGTATTTATTCTTTTTCTCTTTTATTCTTTATATATATATATTCTTTTTCTGATTAATTTGTTTGTCAAAAGAATTTTCACACAGGTAATATATAAAATTCATTGAATAAGATCTCCATTTTGGGGGGAAAATTATCAATATTTTTTGCAATAATCTGCATAGAAATTGTCGCTTAACCTTTTAACATCAGAAAAATTTTTTTGAGCTGACATTTTATTTTTAGGTATGTACACTTGCAACATTTTGCTCTTCAATTTGTTTGTGGTACTTAAAAATGATATTGAATATCTCGATCAATTTTTGTCGTGAGAGAATCAGACTTTCTCTTAGTTTGATTTTTTATAATGAGTAGAAAATTTTTTTCGAAAATATAAGTATAGAGACTGCAGGCATGTACAAAAAGTTAGTTTTCATAATATTTGCATAATTGATTTCTTTAAATTTAAAAATGCTAAGATCATTAAAATTTTTTTTAAATTGGAAATACATGTTTTTGACTAGTGGTTGTGAAAATAAAGACTACATAACAACTTTTCTAAATAAGCCATATATATCAGTATCTTGTGTATTCTAATATGTTGTTGAAAAGATGTGTCATAGCTATAAAAGCTTTGAACTTTTAAATTCATAAAATTACTAACCAATTGATGTAGATCTGCAGGCTGCATCAGCTGGTTAATAACTTTATGTTATGATATCAAATGTATGATATGTTATAACATCATAGACTAAAATCAACGAGTCGTAAGAATTATAATTTTTAAAAAAATCATATTTCAAGTTCGAAGTTTTAAGAAAAGATTTTGGAACTTTTATTTCAGAATTCTTTTATGTGAATTTATTTATTTATTTATTTTTTTTTTTTTTTAAATCTTAGTTAAAGCTTTTAATTTTAGCTTAGTGTTAACTGGTAAATTGTATAAATAAGTTTTTGTAAAAATAATATGAATTCACAGTATAGTGAATAGCGTGTTGAAATTTTTTTCATTAACTATAGTTATCAGTTACAATAATTATGCCATCCATTTTCACACTGAGGCTTTCCATCTGCCATGATGAGGATACACTGGAAGACATTTACTTAAATGTCAGGTCAGTGGAGATCTCTGGTGGTGCACAGTAACTACAATTGTATTTCATTTAAAATTGTAAAATACAGCTGCATTCCCTCCCTTCTGCAATAAAAATACACACATTTTATACGAATTTTATAGCTGATCCATTATTATTTATTATCTCAACCCCTAGTTTGAATATTTGAAAATCTATGGAAATTTTCTAGTGTAGGAAGTATTAAATAGCAGAAAGAATTGCAGAATGTGTTGGTATAATCACTATAATCTTTGAAAGCAGTTACTTCTCTGTAGTGCACAAATTCACTTTGAAAATTGGACAATAATGGATTATTGTAATATAGTATAGTGTGACAAATTCGAAAGACAAGATTTAGCGTAGCTGAATTTATTCGGGTTCTTTCTAGGCTATATGCAAAAAAATAAAAATAAATAAACTTATAAAATATTGTTCTCACAGTAGGGTGAATAAGTTCCTGTTTAGATGAAAGTTCCTTGTTTGGAAATAGTTAAAGATCAGGTTAGGCTCAAGATGAGGCTGTCGTGAATTAATCAAATTGCTAAGCCTGTAGTTGCCAGACTGAGCTGTGTCCGAGCGGGATGCTCTTCGTAAGGTAGCGGCGAACCCGGCTACCTCACTGTAGATGTCTTGACGGAGATATTAGTATTGCTCCGATCGAAGCAAAAATTTTCTCGTGGCCGAGCTAGAAAACCCGAGAGAAGGTTTCTCTCTCTACTTACTGCAACTAACTGTCACCTTTTTTCTCTGTGTCTGGAACTGGGTTCCATGATTTTGTTCAAGTTGTCCTGGCCGTGTCGGAAAAACTTCTAGGATCCTTATTTGTCCGTAATTTTTAGAAGAGCCTCTTGACTGGCAAGAGCACTTTGATTAAAAACTGGATATGATGAAGACAGCCTGGGAAAAAGTCCGTGGGAACTTTTTGATTCCAACTGGGGGTCTGAGACACTGAACCTATAAACTGATGAAGGGGAACTGAACAATGTCTCCTTTCGAACAACTATAAGAGGAACAAAAAAGCTGAGAATGTTTTGTGACCGCTGGTCACTTTCTCTATCCTAGAATTCGCTAAGGAATACTCTGTCCGTGGGAACTTTCGTGGTGGTCATTCTTTTCCTGAGAACTCTGTGATGGTCGATAAAATAGCTTAAAACGTTACAATAGACTAGATTTAAAAGATTTACAGTATCATAAATACAGATAATTCGGAAGTACGAATAATGTGCAACCAGAAGCCTGAACACTGAAGTAATTGAGTTTTAATTGAGATAGCACTGAAAGTAGCACCCCACATGATGAAATACTCACTTGCAGGAATTCTCTGAAAAATATGTGGCCAACATATCTTCCTATCTTGGAAATACAACTCATTTTACACGTGTGCTTAACTTTGCCAACAGTGATTTGGAAAATAATTTTGGACTCAGTATTTTAAAAAGTATTTTAAAACGTTTATACACTTGCAATGTAATGAGTACATCATAAAAAATTTTTTTTGACTTTTTGAATTTTATGTGTAAAAGTATGAAAATGTTCATTTATTTAATTAAGTGTAATGAATAGTTTATTAATTGGAAATTTTATTTGTTGGGGTATATAAAAAGTTATATTTTATTATTTACACAGTCTTCCTACTAACTGGACAGAAGGTATTTCCATAAAATTATTTATCCTTTTTACTTCCTTGTACGAAGTAAGGGCAGTATTGTAATCATGGAAAATTCCAGCTACTATATTTCAATGAAAATTTCCATTTTGACTGCTATTGAGTGCAATTTAATGATGTTTTTGCATGACATCTGTATGTAAGGACAGAATAAGGGACTCTTTCCCCAAATAGAATTTTAAAACTGATTTAAAATGGATTCCGAAGAGATTTTTTTATAGCATCTATACGTACGTATCTCACATAACTCAAAACTGAGTAGCTTCAGAAAGTTGAAATTTTGTATATAGGACTGCTATAGCATGTAGTTGTGCACCTCCCTTTTTGGTGGCAATCGGTTGCACCAAAAGTATATAAATATATATGTACCTACTCTGTTACTCGACTATAAACTGATCAGTAAGTTTAGTTTTTTTATTCTTATATGTTGGTAAATTGTGCATTTTTTACTTTAAAAATGAATTATGTTGTTCTTATCTTCTAGTTAAGTTTTTTGTGCCTTTAGTGTATCTGCATACAATAGTTGTAGAATTATGAACAACTTAATACTTGTTTAAATGTGGCTAAGCTTTTTTTTTTTTTTTTTTTTTTACCAAAGCAGCCATATTTGTTTACATGTGAAACATAGCAGAATAGTGGATTGTCTTTCTGCACTTCCAGTGTCTTTTTACCAAGTGTGGCCAAAAGGAAACTTTTAGTTTTGTGCACTGAAATGAAAAATCCACCTTCTTGCCTGTTGGCCCAATTGCTTGTTTTTGCATAGAAACTGAAATTTTAATTGTTTTAACTGCATTTGGTGTTTTTTTTTTTTTTTTTTTATATATCTGTCAACTTTTATTAAAAATATTTCGAGTTTTTATGTATTTTTGCCTTGCTGCGAAGTGAGAACTAAATTAATTGAATGAGAAATATATCTTTAGTGAAATTCAAAGAAATAAGTTTAAATGAAATGCATATAATTTAATATTCCATATAAGGAAATCATGTTGTGTACACATCAGATTTTTTTAATAAATATTATAATTTGAAGCGTACACTTAGATCAGTATTTAAAAAAAAAAACAAGCCTACAGAGACTTCTTTGAATACTGTGTGTTAATCAAATTAAAATAAATAGTCCCACCTTCCAAATCTCGTGATGAAACTTCCCAACAAATTGAAAATTGGAATTCAATCTGCTCTCATTGCTGCCAAATTCCACTAGAGAAATCTATGGAAAACCTTTAGAAAGTTCTTCTAACTGAAGAGAACAAACAATGATGTAATCAAATGTATGTGTTTCTTAAAATTTTCATCAACGTTACTTATTTAGCCTTTGGTTACTATCCTGCTAGTAGTTTAAAAGCTATATATAAACAATAAATGCATAAAAATGTTTAATTTTAATCTGATGTGCATTTATTTTTTCTGAAGTTTGTCAATGCTTGGCATTGTAGCTCAGACAGTTAAGATAATGGATGATTAATAAATAAGTTTATTAAAATTAAAGTAAAAAAGATGCAAATTAAGAAAAAAGAATTTTGTTTTTAAATTATGATGACTTTTGGCCACCAGTTTTGTCTACTAAATGTCAGCTGTAGTACCTTAATTATCAAAAAAAAAAAAAAAAAAAAAAGAGAGAGATAAAATGGAAAGAAGATAAATAGGAACTAAACAAAATTAAAACGGTGAAGAGGAGAAAATTTTAGCATACACATCTTTTATGGAAACTATGTAACAACAACAACAAACTCTTATAACCGCTTCTGCTACTGAAAGCAACTGCAGTGTTTTGTAACTATTCTAATTGTTACAAAACGATTGTTAAATGGAAACTATGTTAGCAAAACATTTTGTTTCTGGTGTAAATGCATGTTTTAAAATAACACAATATGTTGTCTATATAAGAAGACATTATAATTATTTTTGAAAATTAATGAATAATTCATAATTGTGAGATAAGTATCATGGTACACAATTAACGTAATTTCATTTTGTATGCTCACCTATTGTCCTACTTGCCTGGCAGTTTGTAACTTAGCCTGTTATGCATTCATTTGATCAATTAAGCAACCAAAAAAATAAATAAATAAATAAATAAATAAAAGTAAATATTGGTGTAGGTTTCATATAAAATAAAAAAGGGGAATTTCATTAAAATTTGTACCCAACTAGGGTTCTCCCATCTTTTTTATGGCATGCTTCTTTTCATTATAGCTTTATGTGTCACCCTTGTGAAATGAAAATTTGAAATGCTTATGAAAAAGTCTAATATCCAAAAAGCAAAGCCTGATTAACAATATAAGATATGCTAAGCTTAAACCAGGACCAAGGCCCCATATCTCTCGCATCTTAAAGTTTTTTTACGTAAAAAGTAAAAAAAAAAAAAAAGAGATAAAAGTGAAGGGGACATTAAAAAGTAGAGTGCAAAGTAAAGTACAAATAACTTTTTTTCTTGAGTACAAATAACTTTTTTTATGTACTTTTCCTTTATAGTGTAGTGTGCTAAATTATGGCAAGGAGGGAACTGTAATGTCATCGAGCTTCCGTTATAGAAAAAATAAGACTGGTTATCTTTTTAGCATTTAACATAGGCTTTCTTGGTTAATTAAAAATAACATTACAGCATTATTACAGAAGGGGAAAGACAACAGCTTTATGAAAAGAATAAGAAAAAATTTCCGTTATGGAAAAAATAAGACTGGTTATCTTTAAGCATTTATTTAAAAACTTAACATAGGCTTTCTTGGTTAATTAAAAATAACATTACAGCATTATTACAGAAGGGGAAAGACAACAGCTTTCCTGACGTATGATAGATCTTATTGTCTCGGCATTTTTCACACAAAAGCAAGCGTTTTCATATCTCTTTATGAGATCAGTGATGGATAAACCGCCAAGGGGGTGTTATTAATGAGTCTTCTTTGATCAGCTTCCCTGGCCCAGGCAGATACTCATGTCCATTTTCAAGAGAAATATAACCATTTACATTTACAGACACTGGCAGTTGCACAAAAATTGATGCTGAAGATCTGTCCCTCAAAACTCAAGAGGAGATGAATTTCGAAGCCTAAAAGTCCTTTATTTTCACTAAAACATTTATGGACATGCTCTTATTTTACTTGATGCTCCTTTTCTTTACTTCTGCTGGCGCCCGCTGTCTGCATCTGTGGATTTCATATCTCACTGCTGCCAACAATAAATTCAAGCTGAAACTTCATCGAGCTTAACATTTATTTAAAAACTTAATCTTTCTTAGTTAATTAAAAGTAACACTACAGCATTATTACAGAAGGAGAAAGTGAGCAGCTTTCCTGGCACATTGATGGGTGACTCTTGGTATTTTCCACATAAAAACAGGTGAGACTTTAAAGCAGTTACAGCATGAAATACAGAACAAAAGGCATGGACTACTTATTGACATGTATTTTTTTCGTGAATGACAATGCGGGATTGCATACTGTAGGCAGCTTAACTCATTTTGCTGGGAACAATTCTGTCATCTTTTTTATAGTCTGGACCTAGCTCATGACTTAACATAGGCTTTCTTGGTTAATTTCTTGGTTCTTGTTTGTTTTCTCATTTCAAGAAATTTTTTACCAGCCAGTACTTTGCAAGTCTTGATGAGATCAAGTTAAACATCCAGAACTGGTTCAAGTCACAGGCAGTCTACAGTTAGTGCCTTAATTCATATGGTGAATATGTGGAAAAGTAGTTTAAGGTAGACTAAAAGAGAAACACGCTAATGTGACAATCAAAATCGTAAAAACAACCTTGCATTTAGCGTAAGCATGTTGAAACACTCAATCGATTTCGAGGGCAGCTTAAGGTCCCTTCTCATCAGGAGAAAGAATACCTAGAAAGAAGAAAAATAAAGGGGAAGGAGTCTCAGAAACACGTGGTTCTTATCAGCACTGCACATGGTTATAACCGGATTTTTTAATCAGAGTTACACTGGCCGCCTACTTTTACTGAGCCAGGCTATCTGATCAAACCAGTAACACAAAGGACAAGGAAAAATTAGCAAAGTTAAAAATAGGGAGCGAAGGGCAACTGCACTTTCACGCTCAAAATCTGAACTTCGAATAATGGAAAGCAACCACTGAACGGATTTTTATTCCCTCTGGTAGTACCAATAATAGTTTAAGGTGTTTATTTTTCTGTAATAAAATATAAATTGAAACAAATTGCTAATTTTTTAATACCCAAACAGTATTTACTTTCTAGATCAACTTTGTATGTTATTATATACTCAGATATCAGTTATTTCCTCTGATTTATTTACATTTTTAAATTTTAAAAGGATTATCAGGCTTAAGCAATGAAGTAAATAGAAATTTTCTCAAAATTTAAAATGAACTTTTTTGTGTGTGTATGTGTGAGTGATAACTATAAATTTTGAAACCTTTTTTTCATGATAAAGTGAAATGTCAGTTTTCCTCTTTTATGTATTCATATTCAAAAGATTTTTACTCTTATGCTATATTTATTAATGTTGTACGGACACATATTTGTGAAATGAGTTTTACTTTATACTTATAGTTGGCCATGTTTGCATCGTTGGTTAGAGACACGACCTAGCCGTCAAGTCTGTCCAGTATGTAAAGCAGCAATAAGCAGAGAGAAAGTTATTCCTTTGTATGGCAGAGGAGGCTCAAACCAGGATCCAAGGTAGACATTCTTTGAGTACTTTAGAAAGCACTTTTTTCACAACTCGGGAATTTTTCCAAAATTCATTGCAAGATATATAGAAATAAAAAGTAGTTTTATTAAAGAAGTAATCATTAATTAGTATGTTGCTTCATTTTTAATGCCAAATTACATGTATGCCATTTTTTTCCGTAATGTGAGTTTTAAGTTATGTGAAAAAAGTGTGTTGAAAATGTGTATATAAAAGAAAAGCTATGTTATTGAATAAATTTATATTATATATATATATATATATATATATATATATATGCCTGAACTATATAACATTTTGTGATTTTTCATTTAAGTGTAAATTTGTGTTCATCTTAGTCAAATCAAAATATATATTTTCTGTTGAAAAATTTGCAGAGAACGATTACCTCCAAGACCTTCAGGACAGAGAACAGAACCAGAAAACCATGCTGGGGTAAGTCTTGAGTACATGTATTTCCACAAATTAAGCAATAGTGGAGAAAAAAGAATGATAATTAGCTTTTTAAAAAACTGATATTTCATAAAGTTTCTATTTAATATGCGAGTTAATTTTATGACTTGAAAAGTTAATTGTATCACTACAATGAAAATATGTAACTTTTTGAGGAAGTTTAATATTTAAGAAAACAATGTTCATATTTTTTGGGACAGGCTATGTATTCTGTCAATGGATATAATTTGAAATTTCTAGGATTTAAAAACTGGCATAATATTCATGGGGTTTTCTGGTTAATCTTATGTAAAAAATCTTTTAGGTATGCTTAGACTGCAAGGTTTTCAGTGTAATGGAACACATCATTACTTGTTCATTTCTCTGTAGGTTTCATCCATTATTAAAGATGAGAATGATATTATTGATTATATTAAAATACGAAAAGTTTTTTGTTAAAATATCAGTAGTCTAAAAAATTCAGATAAATTATAATTTTCACTTGAAAATATGTAAGTTTTGAATGTGTCATATGTAAATTTGTGAAAGCAACCAAGCATTCTGAAATGTAAGATTTTACTAATTTGAATTCTGTGATCAGTTTCATCGTCTAATGTATTAAAAAAAAACTTATTTAAAACTTATTTAAAAACTCCCATTATATTTTTTAATTTGCCTTTAAGTGAGCTTTTCCATAAATAATATTTAAATAACTATCATGTTAAATTTATAATTATTGTTTTAAATTTACATTTTTCAAATAACTCTTAATAACATACATAGATTTAGAATATATCTTTTAGGACATCATGTTTTTGCTCCATCTTCCCACTGCTATACTACACTTTACAAGTAATCACAGTTTGCAAAAATCTTGCAAAAAATAAGAAAGAAAATTTAGATTTCCTAAGTAATGAACACACATTACAAATCAAGCAACTCAAAGGACTTGAAAATCCCCTTTTACGCTAATTGATATTATTTCTTTTTATTCTACTTAAAGACGTAATTCCAGAGAGAATTATTAATTTGTATAACAAAGTGTTTTTAAAGGAACAAACAAAGAAAAAAAAAAAAAATGCTACTCAGAAATTAAAAAAATATGTGTGCTTTTATTTTCTTAATAAAATTAAGTATTATTTTCTTACACATTTATTTAAAAATAATTTATGAATATTTATTATAAAAGATAAATTATTTTGGCACCAAGAACATTGAATAAGTGATGGTCTGCCATGGGATTCTCAGCCCTTTTCCTCCATCGACCCTGTTCAAAAGAATAATTTTCTTTATTGACTGCCTTTTCTCTATAACATACAGCATTCAGTATGATAATACCAATAATTATTCTTAAATAACTTAAAAGTAAACTATTAGACTACAAACATGAGCAGAAGTTTTAGAAAAATGGTTTATTAGATTTATGTTTTATTATTTTTTGTATTATCATTATTTTTAATTTTGCAAATGTAAGCAAGTTTTCAAAAACAAAGCCACGGTTTCTAATTGTGTAAAACTTCAGTTTTAAGTAATGTGTGCAAATTTTTTTAAATATTGGGAATAAAACTGCTTAGTTCTTAAATCACCTTCTTAAAAACTATTCAGCTGGTTTCTTGTAATAAATTATTGTCTTAAATTATTATATTAAAAACTGCTTGCATTAGGTAAAAAGGGAAGGTCAGCAATGTTGGTTTGGTAACAGCTTTTATTTTGAGATATTTTTCTTGGTTGAATTTTAAACATTTGGCTAACTTAGTGTAGTACTACATGATACAGCTTTATATCAGTAAGTAATTATCAATTTTATGTATAAATTTTTTGATAATCAGTGGGATCTTGATTATGCTAATCATTAGCCTGGGCATATTCGGCTGTTGATCTCCGTTAAAATTTTTGGATCCCGAATGCTCTATATTGACCCCATTGGGAATCCTCAGTTTAATTGATTTTTTTTTATCTATTTTAAAGCTCTAGGTTAAAAGCATGTTTATTAATCTTGAATCATATTTTGATATTTGCTCAAAACTTAGAAAAAATTTAGTTATGCATTAAAGAATGGATCTTGATGCCGTCTTCTCTGGAGGCAATTTCCTGCAATTTTAAGAGATAAAAAATAGAAATTTTGTACAGAAATTTGCATTATAAGGCTTGCATGAAGAAAAAAGGGAAATAAGAAAGTTAAAAGAGTGTCCCCTTTTTTTTTCTTTTATTGTCAAATAGAAAATAAAGTAATTTCAAAAGTATTGATGATTTAAAGAAGTGGTACTTCCATATTAACCACCAGTGAGAACTTCAGGTGGCTGCAAAATATAATAATTTATCAGTTCTTTCGCATTGTAACCATTTTTACAACATTCATTATCACTCTGCTTGTCTTAGTCTGCTAGCTTTGACATGTTCCAGATTTTTTATCTTCTTAATGGATCTCTGGCATTTGCAAGATAATGAAGTAATTACTCTTTTTGAAATTACAAAATGTTGTTGAAAAAAATTTTTTTTAACTCACATAAGCCAAATATTGCTACATATTTTGTAAAAAAAAAGAAAGAAAGAAAAGAAAAGAAGAAAAAAGAAAAAAAAATACATACACGTTAAAAATAGAACCAAAAACATTAGGAACAGATCATAAAATTAGACGTCCTAAGTTTTTAGATTGATTTATTTTCTCCAGCAAATATATTAAAAATTGTTACTTGCATATTATTGCAACTATCTTAGTAGATGTTACCAGATTTTCAGAATATATCACACTGTTGCAACCACGGAGGTAGGAAATAAGAAGGAGAGGCCCTAACTGGTTTTCCCTATACACTATTTTGAAGCACTGGCGATCCCTTCGTGGTGACCAAAACATTGGGTGATTTACCATTAAGATTAATGGGTTTTGACACTATCGGATGTAAGTATTTGGTCCTAATATTGTTTAAGAATCAATGTCATAAATTGCATGTATTTTAAACTGTGAAATTTTATTAGATTGTGATTTTAATAGTGCTTTTTTAACAATATTGTTAAAAAATAAAATTTAATAGTGGCCATGTAAATCCATAATGACTAAAATTATCTAACTACCTAATTTAATTATTCATAACTAACTGCTTACCTTTAAAAAATTATCTCTTCATATTAAAGAGAGTTATTGCATTTCATTAATACTCACTGTGGTCACAAGATAAAATACAAAAATGTAAAAATTCAATTAAAACTTATTCTTTGTATCCAGTGAGACTTAAAATAATATAAAGCAACTTATCACCTCTGGTGCTTTAATGGCTTACTGGAACCTTAAAGTATATTAACTGGGTTACAACCCCTGGAACTCTACACAAAGCTACGACACTAACTGCATCAAACAGAGCCTGGATAACTTTCAACACTTGACAATCATGCCTACATAAGGCCTTTCAGGTTAGTTCTAATCAGCAGGTCTCTCTTTAGACAAGAAGCAGCGGTGACAACATTCAGTCTTTTGTTATGAATCATGCTGATTATGATCTTACTTCTCATTTTAACCTATCCTGTTTGACATAAAAATCTACCTGCTACTTACTAAACTCTAGACTGACCAAGTATATGACAAAATGAGACAAAAAAAAAAAAAAAAAAAATCAACATAAAGCTAACTGTTAGTAAAACGTAAATGTCACTTATCTTCTTTCAAATATGTCCAACTATTATAAATGTAAAATATTAAATGCTACTTAATAAATTGCATAAAGTTTATTTTTTTCTCAAACTTATTAATCATTATGTTAATTAATTCATGTTTAGTAATAATGCATACTACTTAGGGATCTACTTTATTTTTAGAATGGTATTACAAAAGTGAAATTCAGGCATACATAATATTTTTAATTGAATTTATTCAGTTCTCATTTGCTCAGAGTTCCTTAATTTTTTTTCATTAATGGTCCTTAAAAGTACTTAATTTCCATATGCAGAAATGTGTACGAATCCTGGTCAAGGGAGCTTCTGAATGTAAACAAAAAACACCCCATCTGGAGACCAAAGCTTCGGAGCAGTGCTTCACTCTGTTAGTGCAGGATTGGCCTCTTCCTTTCTTACCTCCATGTGTGCAACCATGCACATAAAGCATTTTTCAGACAACCATGTTTATGGTTTTTATAGACAAATTATGATATTTTTTGCCTTATACTCAAGTTTAAAATAAGCACTTATGAAATTTCTCAGCAAAGGAAGAAACTACAGCAAAATATCTCTAAAAATACAGTATGATCCATTATGAGATACATTGGCAAATAGCCAGTGCCAATGTCTAGGTTATATGGAATGAATTCCTCAGTGTATTTTTTAGGTGAAAACAAATCACTGTGTATATGAGAAGAACATGGGAAATATATAAAAGCATTTTATTTTTTAATGTATCCTATAATCCTTATTTAATAATTAAAGTTTGTATTTTGATTTTCTAAAATGTGTTTCCTTTTGATATGTTGATGCAATAAATGTTGGTGGCTGTCGAATCGTTTTTTAAAATATTACAAAAAATCTTAGCTTACACCTTACATATATATTTTATATGTAAAGATATTTTACAGGTGAAAAGTTTAACTTACCTTATCTGTAAGTTTTGCCTTTCATCTGTAAAATATCATTAGATTGCACCAGGGTGGTTGCATCAATACATAAGTACTATGAAATTAAAATATAAAATATTTGGAATAAATAATAAATTAAAATATTAAACTTCCCTCCTCCTTTAAGCTCAGTTTTGAGTTAGTGCGAGATATTTGATAGATTTTGCTTACACAAATAATAATCATTTGCTAGTGTGCTTGATATAGAAGCATACTGAAATCTGTAGAATGTATACTGATAGATACTGTCGATCCTAAATTATGCTACCTCCCTAAATTCTAAAAATTGCTGCCCAGCACCTCTCCTAAATTCTAAAAATTGTGTTGCTCATTGCTTTTGTAAATTCTAAATATTTTGCTGCCACTTAATTCTGTTAGATGTTGCAGTCACACTGGTTGCCTTCGGGAAGCTTTTTGCAATTTAAAAAAAAAGTAATTTCATAATGTTATTAGAAATCATGTAGGATTAGAATGTCAACATGTACATTTAAACATTATAGTGAGTTTCTATGTCTAGCATTAGGTGGGAAATGTTTTATGCCATTGATAAAGCGTTCTTATAGGTTTGTGCTAAAATTTAGAAAAAATTTTATGCCATTGATAAAGCTTTCATATTGTATGTTTGTGCTGAAATTGAATAAACTTTATGTTCAGTTTTTATAGTTTTATTAATAACACTATTTTTTTATTTTTTATTATTTATTATATATATATTTAGTATATTCTACAGATTATTTGTTAAAAAAGGAAAATATCTTCATCATTGAGTAATGTTTCATTCTTCCTTATATCAGCAGTCCTTCCCTGGGTTTGGATTTGGAGACACAGGTTTCCACATGTCATTTGGAATTGGTGCCTTCCCTTTTGGAATATTTGCATCCTCCTTCAATTTTGGAGATGGCCGTCCTGCGCCTCGTGAGTTTTGTTTAATTTTTATTTTGAAGTGGGCCAGTTATTAGAAGTAATATTTATGTACATGCACATAATTTACAGAGAGTGAACAATAATATCTGTAGAAGTAAGCATACCAAATCAGCGATTTTTAGATTGTTGTTTACCACAGTTGAATTGCTGAGAATGTTATATATCCGAGAGATTCAAATGACCATCACTGTCCTCATCGAAGCAACTAACAGCCACTCAGCCAACCTAGATTGTCATGTTCTATTTCCTACTCTCCTGCTAATGTAGTAATATACTATGGATCAATTCTCCCCAAATTCCTGCATCAATAGCTTGTCATAGAAAGCATTTGTAGTTTCTTTAGGTTAAATAACTGTCTTTTAGCAATTTGGTGTTGATTCTTCCTTAATGCAATATGTTTCTTTTTAAGCTTTCTTAAAATGCCTAGGTATTGCAAAGCTTTTGCCGAGTTAGAAATTTAGGTACTGTCCTTTGATATGGTAGTTAGGGAAACAGATGCCAAGGATTTTGTCTTGACCAAGAGGTTCTAATCGAACGAAAGCTTCTCTCAACTCATGAGACCCCCCCCCCCAAAAAAAATTTAAAACATTAAAAAAAAAAAAAAAAAACAGAAAATAAGGTAATTCTTTCTTCAAATTCTGTAAGTATCACAAAATTTATAACTCATAAAAATATTGATGCTGTTTAACAATATAGTTGAATCAGAAAAGATGGTGGCTGGAAACTGAAACTGAAATAAATAATGAAGAAAAGGAAGAATAATGGCAATTTAATATGAATGTAGTACAATGTTAGAAGCAAATGTTTGAAAGAAATGTAAAGAGAAGGAAGTGAAAGAGTGGTCATCTATTATTAACAATGATGCCATAAATTTCTGCCCGTTTAAACATTTTCAGGACCAATTCTCATAATTTATCTGTTGCAGCTTAACTGCATTTTAAATTTTTCATTAGCAATTTCATCTGTAAAAGAAATGTGGAATTTTTACTGTTTTCCTCTTAATGAGCATAATAATAAATGAAAAATAAGTGATTCTTAGGCTAAAATAACAAACTGAATAACGTTTGTTGGAGAAGTCAAGAATCAGCATCATTTTTGTAAATTTTGCAGGTTTGAATACAGAACCATCTTCTTCAGCTGCCTAAGTGTGTGTGTGAGGGGCACTTAATAGTTAAATAACATATTGCTGGAAAACGGAATCTTTTTAAAAAAAAAGAATAAAGAAATGGTGTTATTTTCATTTTTGAGACAAAGAAACCGAAGTTAACAATACTGAAGACAGCCGTAGAGCCCATCGTTTTATATTTACAAAACAAATTTCAGCACCTGTAAAAATTTCAACGAATATTATATGCTGAAATACCAATGACATATTACTGTTTAAATGTGAAGAAGTATTAGGGATAGTGTGTGTGAAATTAGCTATCTGCCTGGGCGGCACGGATGATTTTGTAAAGGGACATTCTAAGAGAAACTGGTTTGTATTCACATTACACATAGGAAACTACAAAAATGTTGCTACCCTTTTCCTGCTACAAAGAAAAATCAGTGTTCCCTGATTTGAACTTTAGACAAAAAATCGGTATTCATTCAGTGGTAGTTATTGGTGGGGATCCACTTAAATAAGTAGCCAGATTATTGATCTCCAATTTACTATTTGATTTGTAAACATTTAAAATGTTATTTTCTCTCTCTCACACATGCACACACACACACACAAAAAAAAGCAGAGTTTAAATTTTGTGAATGCATTACTTTGTAAACTATCAAAACTGTAATGCAAATAAATATTCAGTTACATATGCTATTATTGTGGAGACAAGATGATAATTTCCCTGTTTTCTGGAAAGATTAAACAGGAGTTAAATTATGAGAATAATGGCATTAGGTTTATATAGATGTCAAAAGAATTCAGCAATGTTAAGCATCGTGCTAATTGACTTCAGTTCCTAAAAATTAAGATGATAATTCTTAATTATTCCATTCAAAACTTATTTCAAATGCATTTAAGTGTATGACAATGTATCTTCCCACTTCATAGAGCTGCTTCTGCCTGAAAAAAGAATATGTATAATCAGTCATCTCACATTTCTCCATATTTATCTTTCCACGTTTATTTTCACTTATCCAAAAATTAAGTTACCTCTCAAAGGAAAGTTAATTTTTTTTTTTTTTTTTTTTAATTATTTTTTTTTAACATGGAAACTATAAAAGGAATGTGTCATCTACTCATGGAGACATGCCAGAAATAGACGTCTACAAGATTCTTCTCTTGAAATACCTGTTACATCCCATCTTTTAGTAAAAATGTATGAAATATGAATTTTTATGGCAACCCTCTTATAATGAATGTTTCATATAGCTAGTTTTTCCTCATACCACTGCAGATAATGTAAAAAATATACTCTTTAGTATGGAAATTAATGATCTTAAAAATTGTCAACATTATATGATTAGATTATTTGCAGCCGATTTTAAGCTTGAATTATTAGGTGTGGTAGAACAAATACTTGATTCTGTTAACCGGAATTGCTTTGGAGATGCTCCTGCCATTGGGTTTAGAAGATGCCTTTGTCATTTGGTAAACAGGTTTTAACTCAACAACTTACTCACTGAGCTTTACTTTAAGTTTAATTTGCTACAAAGGTGTTTAGAAAACAACAGCAGAACAACAACAAAAAAGGTCTCTGGGAAAGATACAACTAAAATTTAAAAGGGTTTGACAAGAATACACAATTTATGGAAGTATAACGGTTGAAAAAACTAAATATTATGTCAGCATTGAAAACAAATATTTCTGAAAGAAGAAAATTAGAAAAAAGAAGGTATAGGTAGTTTGTGGAAAATCCTTTTCAGAGAAGTTCTGTGTTCATGGTAAAATGTCTGCACGTTCAAGCCATTTTTTGTCAAAAGTTTTTCAGTGCAGTACCTCAAGTATTCCAGTGAATGGGCCTATGTTTTGAAAAGGCACAAGACATAACATCGTAGGTGAATGTGAAAGATGACTATTTTTTCACTGAAGGGCTGTATTAATTTAACGTATGTTATATCATACCTACAGAGATGGAGAAGCCAAAGATATCTTAGCCAAGTTTGTTAAAGATTCAATAATTTATCTAAAGAAATATATGGACATAGGCTAGGAACATTTTTAATGTTGATGAAACTAGTCTTTTCTTTCATCTTCTGTCTTCAGCGTCACAGTCAAAATTGCTTCATAATTTTATGCTGAGCAAATACCAATGAAATGGAAAGCGATAAGAATTTGACAAAATTCAAGATGTTTCAAAAATGTTTATGATATATTGGGAATAAAAACATGTGTATGATGATGGATATATTTAAAGAATGCCTTAAGAAAATGGACAAGGAGTTAAAAAGATTAAAAATAATTTTTTGCATAAAATTTAGTTTTTTTTTTTTTTTTTTTTTTTTTCAATATTATACTACTTGATTCTTGCGATTTTAAAAGTAAACTATTTATACTTATTCAGAAATATGGCTAATATTTTAATAAACTTAAAGTAAGATGATAAAACGTAATGATGTGTAAAGCAATGGCACAATATATAACTATAAAGTAATGCAAAATTTAGTAAACAATATTTGTGTCTCCTCCTAAATTAAAAGTTGACTATGCATCTTTTCCATTTCTGATCCTGCCTAAATGTTTCACTGAAAGCCATTTTAACTGCTCTTTACTGTATTTCCTCTTTTAATGCAAGCAGTTTTCAAGTGCATTGTGGTGCATACTGGGTACAATGATAAACGCAGTGGCAGATTCAGTAAACAATATATCCATCTCCTCATAAATTAAAATGTCAATTATACATCTTTTTCATTTATATATCCTTTCTGAACTGTCCATTGAAAGATGCATTATATGTGCTTTCTTTTCCAAAAAGAATCTTTTCCAGAAAGCATGCGTTTTTCATATGCATCATAGTGCAAATTGGGTCTCAAGGTATTCCTTAAAAAGAAATGCAGTTAAAATAAATAAAATTCTGAAAATATTTATATTAATAAATACAGTTACAGTCAATGAATAAATATTTTTTTTAATCATTACTTGAAGAAGTATAGTTCAACCATGCAAAACAAAATAATTAAAATGGAATCTAAAAGGGAAAAATCTAAAAATAACAGCTGTGATTAAAAAAATGTAAAATAAAAATATTTCAAAATAATAGAAAGAAGAAACAAAAAAGAAAAAAGTCATTTTTCTGCACATTCCGAATGAAAGGAAAGTGAAATAGGCAGTCATAAACTGAGAAGTTTACCAAGTGAATTAATTAATCATGTCACAAAGTAAAAAAAAGATGTGCCAAGCTAAATCTTCGAATTTCTCCTTAAATTTATAAAATTTGGTATGTAATACATATTTTGGCTCATAAGATCAAAACATGTTATTTTAAAGTCATCATGTCATTTTTAAATTAATTTTTACCAATTTTAAAGTCTAGTTGTATGTCAAAACATGTATTTTAAACAACAATATATATATATGTAATATATATCCAATGTTGCACTCTCGAGACTTGGGGGGGGAGAAGTTAAATTTCAGCAATCAGCCAACTTAGAATGGGAGATTAGAACTGAACTCCCCCCTTTTTTTTTTTTTTTACTTGGTGTATGTGCTTGCTGCAGGGCATCCCTTCTCTTGGGCTGTTAGACCTAATGTATGCAATCAAATTAAATAACTCATTTAAAAAATCTTATCAAAAGAACTACATTTTTATTACATGCTGTATTATGCTATATTTTCTCTGTTCTTGTGTATGATATGGGAACTTATTGTGAATTAAACTATGCCTGTGCTTATTGTACTCTGATTCTTTTTTTGGTCTACTAAACTATTTTTAAAATGTAGTTTTGGCTTTTATATACATAATACTAATGAATATGTGGCAAGAGAAGGAAGTGCATTTAATTTTTTAAAAATACACTATATTTTTGTTTCAGTTTTTAGTAAAAAAATTTTATTGATTAGTAAAGATTATTCGCTTTTCTTTTCTTCCCCCCCCCCATTTAGCTCCTGGAACTCCAGAATTTGAAGAAGATCAACTGCTCTCAAAGGTTTTTCTGTATGTTGCCATCGCATTTATCATATGGTTACTATTAGCGTGAATATCCTAAAGATTTATACACATATAACCTTTTCTATTGTATCAAAATAATCCAAGGTCTTATATCTTGCTTTTCAAATCATGAATTTGTTCTGACTTCCTGAAAACCTTGTACAAAACTGGAATGTCAAAATAGTTACTATTTTAATTGAAAATGATTTTGTATAATACTCGTTCTATTTGAATACTCAGTGTTGTATTTTTAGATATATGTTAAGTAAGTTTATATTTGACTTCAAATTAATTTTTATCAATGAATTTCGTGTTAATATAAAATATAACTGTGAATAATGCCTATATATCTCATCAGTATTATTTTAATTCTGCAATAATATTTTTATTTTTTATTTTGTTTTTATCATTCCAGATGTGCTGTTTCAAATATGTATTTTTAAACGGGGCAACACAATATATGTGCTCAATATGAATTAATGAAAGTTATTAATTTATATAAACAATATACTCTATTACTATGCAAATTATGTACTGCTTTGCAGAATGAAGTGTTAACTTATTGTGTAAATATCATTAGAAAATGAATATCTGTAATATATTAGAAATTTTGGATGTAGTATCTTTTTTAAATCTCTTTATATGTATTGCATTCAGAAAACAAAACATCGTTTTAAATCATTTAAACCTTTTAAACTTAATTTTATTATTATTATTTTATTTCTCCATGTATGGTTTGGTAAAATAGATGAGTAGTTACTGTAAATTGTTTAAAACTAGGTAAATGTGTATTCATTTGTTTAAGAAGGAATTTAAAAACTGGTAATTTATATAAATGCTCAATAATATAAACTATCAATTCCTATGTAAATTTTATACATTTTTTTTTAAATTAATGTGTTGAATAAATTTCTGTATCATTCTTTCATTTCATTTATATATCCACATTATTAATTTGAAAAGTAAGCATTTATTTGAAGTTGTTGAACCCATTTTCTTCTATACATGGGGTGCATCCTGATATCATGCTGAGCATTCAGTCTGCCCCTTACAGTAACTCCACAAGTTGTAAGTTGTTAAGACTTATTTCATACTGAAGTTTTAAGTTCCCCTCCCCCTTACCTTTGATTATGTAAAATATATAATTGTAATTTTTAATCGATTCGTCCATATTTGATTTAGAAATTAAATGCGTATGACTCTAACTTGTTTTTACAAATTAAGAGTGATGTAGTACTCATTCAGATGAGCAATAATTACCATAGAACACAGAGTCGCATTCCACTCTGAGAGGCAGAAAAGGGGAATAATAAAATTCCATCCTGAACTTACAACATTGTTGGTATAAGGAATGAACAAGACCAAAAGCTGCACAATCAGTTTAATAAAAAACTTGCAGAAAGTGCACAAACCAGATAAAGCCCAAAACTTGGCATTTGAGTGTTAATTCGAGCTCGCACTATTGATGGCAAACACTCAGATCCACATCATTGGTTGGCACTGTTTCAACCTCGCAAACAATTGAAACAAGTTAATCATCTAATCAAGGGCTGAATATTATAAACTAACTCCAACTTCCAAAAACTGCTACCTTGATATGATATCTTGTTGCAATCGTTTGTGAGATTGAGACCAAAGATGTGCAACCAAATATCTAACCAAAGATATGCATTTGAATGTTTGCTCGTTTGAGCTCAAACTAACACTTGAATGTGTTTAACTTAAGTTTGAGCTCAAATTAACACTTGAACGTTAAGTTTTTGGTTTTATCCATTTTGTACATTCTGTGAGTTTTCACTAAACTGATTGTGCAACTTTTGGTCTTGTTCATTTGCTCTCCCAACACTGTTGTAAGTTCAGGTTGGAATTCTAATTTTCCTCATTTCTGCCTCTCAGAATGAAATAGGACCCTATGTTTTATGTTTATATATACAGTATGAAATGAGTAAATGCTCATTCATTTCCAGTTTTGGCTGTGCAGATACCAACACAATGCGGATGAGAATTAGCCTTCTCTTCAAAAACATGACTAAATATTTATGTAATGTTCATTCCTTAGTTAGCTTTTATTGCAAATCATGACTTTCTCAGAAAGTGCCAAATTTCTAACACTACAGTGAGTGTTGCTGTTTTCAAATTATGGATGTGTCATTTTTCTGGATATTTTCAAGTAAATATGGTTATTCTTGTCATTTCTTCTATTATACAGTGTTAGCATTCATATGTATGCTTTGAAACGCTTGGCATGCAGAGCATAATAGAGTTGTCATGGAAATTAATACGCATTCAGGCTGATAGCTAAATATAATTTAAGTGACTTTCATACATGTGTATAAAATTAAATAAAACTATTGACGATTATTATTATTTATTATGTCCAAATTATCTGCATCTGCCAAGTGATCTATTCTGTAAGTAAGTTTATTGATTGCGATTATTACTTTTCTGAGGTTAGCCTTTCCTAGCTGTAGATTATGGTTCCATGAGAATTTTATAGAACTTATCATTCTATAAAATTGAAAATATGTAAATTGCAGTTACTGAAATGCATTTCTGTTTGATTGTAAGAGTCCCACCAAGTATGCTGGATGCTGGGATTTCAACCTGGGTTTGATTCCAAGTGAAAGGGCTAGCAGCATTGTTGGTTTTCATTATTTTCCTACATGTATAATATGAGTTAGTTTTCCTTCCACAAAGGCATCCTTCTCCTTAGGCTGAAAGCCCTTTTGAGCTTTGCTATATTCAAAAATAACCAACTTATACTCATAAGATATGTAGTTTAAGATACTCAAAATTATTTATAGTAGCTTGTTAATATTTTAATAATTGTATATTTTAGCATTAGTTTATTTTCTTTTATTTATAATTTATAGTAATCCATGGATTGAAAAAAAATTATGGTATAAATTTATTTCCTATTAGTCTTATCACTATGTCTGTTTTATATAATTTTAAACAATGCACATTGCATTTTACCAGAATTTTTTTAGCTCATTCAAATACTGTCATATTGTTTTTCCTGTGTGCTTGCTATGAAATATTTGATTTTAACGACATTTTAAAGTAATCTGAATATTTCATGGAAGCATTCTTATGCTTGTTATTGTATGTTCAAAATTAAATCACAACTGAAATTTAAAAAGCTATAATTAGGTACTGAAATTGTAATTTGGAGATTTTGGTTTGATAGCTGTTGTAGCATCTTATTTCAAGGTTAATCATAATAACAAACCAGTTGAATAATTACAGGTGAGTGCAGTTTGTGCATTTAGTTGGTTATGAAGCTATACACCAGTGGAGACAATATGATTTTTGTCAAGCCCTTTTTTAATCAAGAACATCATGGAAAATGAAATACAGAGTTTCATATCCCTATTACCCTGCCACCTATCTCACCCGCCAGTTGCCAATGGGCAAAGTCATTAAACACAGGTAGTTCAGCCTGGGTTCGAATCCTAGCGAATGGGCTGGTTGCATGTGAATTAAATGTTCTCCACAAAGGCACCCCTTTCCATAGACAGGTAACCTTTGAGTTGCTAGGGCTTAATCAAAAAACCTAACCTAACCTATTAAGATTCTGGCAGTTCGCAAAGGTGGTGTAGTTATAAACATGCATAATTACCAAGGATTTGCTTTTTGCCTAAAGGAGTCATGCCTTATGGAAGATTCTCAGAAGAAAAGAATTTATATTTGCATTACCCGAAAGGATGATTTAAATTTTTTAATGAGAAATAGTTAACACAAATTCATTTTATATTGATATCTGCAGAGCCATGTTAAGTCTGCTAGAAATAAATTTGAATTTTTAATATGCATTGTCATTACTTTTCTATTATACCTGTTAATATTGAAATTTCTATGGTGAGAAAGTACTTGGTTTAAAAATTTGCTTTCATGAAGAACTTCAGAAGATTACATTTCTGAATTGTTTTTCTTTTTAATGCAAATATAATAGATTTGTAAAAGATAAATATGTACATATTTGTAAGTTATTGCATATATTAGGTTATAAAGAATTAAATCTAATTCTACTATTCATAGGTCTTTGAATGTGTCAGTCTTAAGAATAAGTGATATTACCTTATAAAGGTGTACTTTGTGAGACAATAAATGTACAAAGTGTTATTTGCTAAGCTCAAATGCAGTGTATTGAATTTTGTTTATTTGAGGGTTTGTTTTTAATCGAGCTTGGGCAGCTTGGTCTAAACTGTTGCTTTACTGGTTCATATATAATATTTTTTCAAAAAATGAAAGCATTTTATTTTGGGAAATTTTATTTAAACAAAGATTTTAGTATAATCTTAATTGAAAATCATCATTTTATAAGAATTTAAAAAGTGGCAGCATATTGTATAGATTTCAGTTAGTGTTAAAATTATCCTTTTCCTGTACAGTTTTTACTGATTAAATTAGTTTGTAAAATCTTTTCTATGTGCATATCTGTTTTGTTTTCCCAGTCCTCATTATTCTAATTCGCAAGAAAAAGATTACATTTAACATGTATTAACATTAATGATGAACAATAAAATATATTTTAACTATCTGTTTTACTGTTCAGCATAATAAAAGGTGTACTGATGTTTAAAAATATATAATGTGATCAAAAGTAATGGGATACTCGTAGAACAGAGTTATGGCAGATGCGGTACGAATAAATTTGAAGTTAGAGACTTCTTTGGGTGCAATACGAATAAGCGTAAAAAGGTCATTCTTTAAATTTTTATACTTTATTCATGGAATACCTTTCCATTTTTACTGAAGTAATCTGTGCAATCAATGATTTTGAACGAGGTGATATAGCTCACAAAGGACATCACAATTCATCCCATAAATGTTCAGTGGGATTAAGGTTAGGAGAGTTTACGAGCTGGTTCCTATAATATCCAATTAGAAGACCATGCATGGATTGCAATCGAGTGAGGCTAAAACAGGAAGTTTTGCATACCAAAACACTGCCATAGCATGGATAATGCTAATAAGCATCTGTGTTCATATTTTCTTCCACAGGAATAGGCCGAACCACACTAATAAAGCATCCACATCCAAACTTGAAAAAAAATGCATTTTAATGTTATTCAGTTGGCATTTTCCACACCTGAATATAGTCGTTTAACATCTGTTGTTTCACTACCTTAGAGACCATTCTTCTGTCAAACTAAGTCACCCACTTGCTGTTGCTTGAAGTGACATAATTTCTGAAGCTTTTCGTTTCAGAATAACATTTTTGACTGTTGAACTTGTCACTTTTGACATTGCCAAAATTTCATGAATAGATTTTCTACAATGTAAGTGATCAGGGTTACATTCATTGAACCAATATTAGTTAACAGGCTTACATTTGACATGGTAAAATAGAATTTTGATATTGGTGTAGTCATGAAGAAGGGGATTAATGTGTATTTGTCTCTTTCATGGTGTTGACAGGCATAGGATCAATACAGCATAGGAACTACACCAGCATGCGATGGATTGCATAATATACTCAAGGATTATCATTAGCTAAAGCATATAACCGTGAGGGAAAGAATTTTATTTAGTTATCATTTCCTGAAGGTACCAGCAAAAGTCAAATCTGTTTTTGAGTTGTCTGTACCTACATTCTCAACTACCAATCACTTCTCATTGAAACTTGCTGAGCTGACACTTTCCTCTTGAACATGAAGACTACCTTCATTTAAAGCCCTTTTAGCATCCACTCATCTTCACTTCATATCAATGGGTGTATTTGCTTCCTGGAAATGATGAGATATTTTTTATTACATAGTACCCAAGAAATTAGACTTTATACTCAAAAATAGGTTAATTTCTGTTGTGTTTTATAAAAGAAATCTTTAACAATATCATGCATTATAAAAAAATTATGTTTGAAGAACATGAGGCTTTTACCTGAAAAATAAATGTTGACTTTTGAAAAGAAAACTGTATATAAAAGATTACATTTACAGTTGCCTTAAATGTATACCAGTAGAATAATTAATATTCTTTTAGAAAAAATGCCATAGATTTTTTTATTAGTTATATTTGAAAAGATTTTTTAGTATGTATAATTAATTAAAAAAATAGCAGTAGCTTTTTTACTTCAAACAGATTATTAGATAAGTGATATTTTTAAGTTGATTACTGTAAAATTTTTTGTTGGTAAAATTTTAAATATCAGATATAATTATGCCTGTTTCCAAAGGCAGTTTGATACTGAGCCAGAATCCAAAAGCAGTTTGGTAATAAAAATTGCATATCAATATCAAATTTTTAGTAATAAAAGACAGTTTTTTTTAGTCCAAAGGGACTTTCTCCGTGAAGGACTATTGTTTTCATTTTATGATTTTGCGTCGATGCACTACAAATGGCGAATCACTTTTCAAACTGTTGCCACAAAGTATTATCGCTCTGTGTCATAGTTAAAGAAATTAAATAATGAAAAATCTGCATAAATGTATGTATATTTCTCGTATTGTTATAAAATAACAGTACATAGAGCCATCAAATTTTGAATGATGTAATCCTCCTATGAATATGGCCATGTAGAAGACCAAATTTGAAATTTGGAATTTGTTTTATTATCAATTGCCTATTTTGTAAAACTAACAAATTTTTGATTAACAAATTCAAGGATTTCAAAGCGAGCAATGGCAACGTTGTACAGAAAAAAATTTTTTATCTCCAGCGCATGAGTCTGTATCCGAAATTCTAAAGATATGCTCTTTTTAAAACTATTTTGGGATATTACTGTTGAACTGAATTTTATTGTTTAAGTGCAAAGAACATGATGATATTTAATAAATAAATGTAACACACAAAATGTTAGAAAAATGCCCCTTTGGACATAATTTAAAATCTCAAACATTTCAGATTTTTTCCCCCTGTTTAATAATCTACCAATGTGTAATAAAGTGGCTGATTTTTTTTTAAAGGTTTTTTGTAATACATTGACTGCTGACATGCCCAAGGGTAAATTCAGTGAGTGGACCATAGTAATTTCATTGGTTTGAAGCACTTATTTGTGCTGTCTGAACACACATTGCTATTTAAAAAAATATGTTCTCTTATGTTTCTTTTGGATGTAGATGAACCACCAGTAGGCCACCCACTCCAAATTTTGTGTTTTTTTATCAATTAGCCTCTCTAATTTTTGTATGCTATTTCATTTTAGTTTAATCCTTACTTGAGAGAACATCGAATATATAACCATGAGCAACAACATGACAGAGGAAGATAGTGAGAACTTTTTCGTAGATGACAGTGATGAAGATCTTGATTTTGAAGTTTCATCTAGTTTGTATAGAGCAATGGTGGTGAACCTTTTTGGGGCCACGTGCCCCAAACTTTATTTTGGGGGGCAGCATGCCCCAAACCTCTTTGATTAAATCCCCAGCGGAGTGTGGTTTACCGTGTTTTGCCAGGCACAGTGAAATTTGAAAGCTGGCCATTAGATGGTTTGTTGCAGAAAGATAATTGCAAAAACCAACTTTCTGGTAATTATAACTCTTCAATTTTCCTTCAATAAAGACCTTCCGTTCAGCTTCATCAAGTTTGGCAGCAATCTTGTGGTTGGTGTTATAGGCTTGACTTTATGCGATAAGTAAGTAACGTTCAAAAACAGACTAAAAATCTAAATTACAGAGTGTCATTTTATTGTGTTTATTGATTAAGGAAGTAATATTTTAGGCACGTGCCGGCTTATGAGGCTCTGCGTTCCATAGGTTCACCTTCACTGCTATAGAGACTCAGAATGTGATTCTGATACTTATTCTGGTTTCAGAAAATGCATTACTTCAAATAGTTGGGGAGCAGTTGGCAGAACAAGAAAAGTTTTTCCATTTCCTGCTGCTAATGTTGTTGTTGATCCTGTTTTAGCAGCTGAATATCTGGAAAGCCACCCATTTCTTATTTCAGACATTTTGTTTATGATGATAATATGTTACTTTTGATGCATGAAACTAATCGTTTCACAAATTAGATACTTTTGATCTTGATGTCCCATAAGAAAGTTATGTTTGAAACTAACAACTGTGAAATGAAAACATTTTTAGGTATTGAGTTGTGGATGGGAACTGTTTCCATGCCCATTTTTTCTGACTACTGGTGACCAAAATTCAAATATGTAAAGTTGTTGAGTGAAATATGTAAAGTTATGAGTCATAACAGGTTTGAATTGCTTTTGTGGATAATTTACATATGTGACAATACCACCACCAACCAAACTAATCAACTATATAAGATCCAGCCACTTCCTAGATTGATTCAGATACATTGATCCAGCCACTTCCTAGATTGATTCAGATACATTTCAAGTATCCTATGTTCCTGAGAAAGAGATCTGCATTTTTGAAAGCATTGTGCCTTGGAGAGGACATCTTATATTTTGTCATTATATCCTAAATAAAAAGACATCAGTATGGAATAACAATTTTCAAGTTATGTGTTGCTGGTGGTTATACGCTGTCATTCAAAGTGTCTGCTGGGAAGAAAAAAATCTTTACTGATTCTGGTAATGAATCTAATCGAGCCATTACTTGATAGTGGAAGAACTCTGTATCTCGACAACTGATACACAAATGTATACAGTTATAAAAACGTCTTCTGTCGAGAAAGACTCATTTAGTTGGAATTCTTGAGAGCTAATAGAGATGGAAACCCTGAACAGGTGATGAAAGCAAAATTGAAAAAAGTAAGACCATAGCTGAAGAAGATGATGACAAAAATTGTGGTTATGAAATGGAAAGATAAGCATGATGTTTTGGTGCTAAGTACAAATATTGGAAACGAAACCATTGAAATTAACAAAAGAGGGAAGACTACTACATTACTGATTGTGTGAGTAACAACAAAGGGAACGCACTTACAGACATATTAGACCAAATGACTTCCTACTTTACATGCCTGTGTGAACTGTAAAATAGTAAAATTGACTAACATTTCACTTCCTAACAGCCATTGGTGTTGTGAATGCTTTTCATGCAGTAAATTGAAAAACAAATGGACATAAACAAATTTTATGAATCAGTTGCTGAAAGTCTTTAATTTTTTAGAACGAGCAAACAGTGTTTTGACTACGGACGGAAACGGAATGAATCACAAAACTTTTGGATGTTTCAACTGACCCAAAATCATCTACAAATGCTAGTGTGTTCAAGAAAAATGTAGTGCAAGCTTTCAAGAAGTCCATGCAAAAAGCACCTAACCAGAACACATTGCAATGGATATTGGAGAAGTCAAACAAGAATCAGCGGATTAGGCTGATTCTTGTGACTTCTTGCTGATTGTTTGGCTTCTCCCATAATCATTATTCGGCATGTTATTTTAACCTAAATTGCAGTGGTCACCCTACAAAACGTCACCAGAGTCAGAGAATGTGTAACTATTATTTTCAAAACAGGAATTTTTATTATTTGGTTTACATATATGATAAAGTATGTGCATATGCTAGACATTCATGTATAGACCTGATTCTGTGCATGTGCAAGATATTAGGATTTGAACACTAGTTTAGCAGCATTTGATAATCATAGGCAATTAACTAACTTTTTCTAATTTAATATTATTACTTACAAAATCATCGATTTAGAACACTGGTTAAATAATAAATATATACTTTGAATACATAAAATTTATTTTTACATGCCTATCCACTTTGCACTAGTGTTCAGAATACTTAATGTGAAATTACTGACCAGGAATATCTGTATTAATATATTGTGGTACAGAATTGGGAGAGGTGTTTTGCCAAAAGGAAAAAGTAACTTCATGCATGATTTCTTAAGACAAACTGGCTTATTTTCCCAAATTCAGTCTCTTGTTTTAATTTTTGAAGTCTAGCATGTAAAATAATATTCATATTTAACCAAATTACTTCCATAAAGCATCTCGATAATATAATTTTTTATTACTAACATTTTACTAAATCTCCAATCACTCGGCAATAAAAATATATTAAAGGTGCATAAAGGTAGATGCATTTTAATGGAATATTTTATGGCTGCAAAAAATATTTTACCTTTTAATATAACCTCTGAATGCCATTAATATTTTATTCATTGGATCATGAGATTTTTATAGTACAGTACAATGTCTGTAATCTGGACTTCGGCGATTCCGGATTAGGGGTTTTTCCAGAGTATAGATCATCAATTTAAATCTGGTAAGATGGCATGAAAAAATTATACAATTAAAAATATGAAACCGTAATTTATGAAATAAAGAGCAATTATGATCTAAAAATTTACAAAAAAGCTTAATATTTATTTGTTTACTTTATTAAACATTTCTTTCAATGTAAGTTGTTTAAGTTGCTTCGTTTTTTGTGCTAATACTTTCTCTTTAATTCTATAAACAGACATAATTTCTTGTTCAGTTACAAAGTTCCACCTATTGGAAGCGGTATTTTCTAGATCTAGAACCATACTACAGATCTCGCCGTCCGTTAATTGATTGATGATTGGGGCATTGTCGTAGCAATGAAAAACTTCTGTTATATCATCTTCATTTATTACCGCTCCTCCACATTTCTTTACAAAATCCAATAACTGTAAAATTTCACCTTTAGTTTGCGATGTCCGAAAACTTTCAAATTCACGGCCATCATCTTCATCGTCCTCACCATGAAATATGGTAGATGGCCATAAATTATGCCAAGTATTTTTTAACGTATCTGGAGACACATCCTCCCAATGCGCATGCGTAAAGCATACAAAAAAAAAAAAGCATGTGGCTTTGAAGTCCGGATTATGGACTTTGTACTGTACTTTAATTTGTAATGTATTGTGCTTTTGGCTGCAAATTTTTCATTTTTTTTGATGATAAACATTTTTATGATCTTACATAAAAATAATAAAGCAGACTTATAAGGTAATTTAAATACAATCATATGTATAAAGGCATAAAAAAATTAACCAGTCAAATTGTTCCATCTAAATCTTACGATTCCCACTCTTCTGTAATTGTGAGAAAGTGGCTAAAGAAGTAATAAAGCTAATAACAAAATTTGGTTTTGAAAACACAACTGATGTTTTTGGCAAAATCACTGCATTTTGTATTATCTTTCTAGCAAACTAAAATTGGACTAGTCTGCTCCAGAACTGAATCAAAGAACCAATTCGCTGAGTGAATGATCAGCGATCCAGCGAAAAAGGAATGATAGTTCTTTAAGTGAACCAAAACATTTCATTCCTGTTATGTAAGCACTAACATTCTTTCTTTTATTATTAACAGGAAATATCTCTGACTTTTTTTAATGTGTGTAATGTATGTATGTATATATATATATGCTTTTGGCTTGCTTGTGTTCCATCTGATATTTAAAAATCCAAACATTAAATAAACCAACACAGCAAAACTGACCACCCCTTTTTGAAAATGGGCGAGTTCCCCCCCCCAATCTGGCAACACAAGGATTTGCTTAAAGTATGTAGACTATAGGCATTAAGTTTTCTCGGACTCCCACTTGTCATCGCTCTGGCGCTTCTACTCTAGCTGCAAATCTGGTTCCTCTGGAGTTTTAATTATTCCTTCTTTTCATTGCTCCAGCATTCCTTCTCTAGCTGCAGATCTGGCTCCTGCAGAGTTTTGAATATTTATTCTTTCCATCGCTTCTTCTCTAGCTGTAAATCTGGTTCTTATGGAGTCGATTATTTACTCTTTTCATTTTCAGCTTTCAATTTGCATCTGCTCAGTTTTAGTTTCTTGGTCTGGAGATCGTCCTTTGAGTTTTGTTTTGATTCTTCAATTGCTATGTCATAGTATAGGCATCTGAGGATTTGAGACTCATTCATTTTTTTTAATTTATGATTTAAGTACTGAAAAAGCGGTTTAAAGTCAAACGGTTCAGAGGAAGGAAACATGTATTCAAAACTCATTAATCAACTTGGTTTATGGGTTCAAAATACTTCTTCCTTTACAAGTTCTATCTGAAACATTTAACAGAGGAGATTAATTTTTTGGGAAATTTTATTGCAATTTGTATTTTTACAGTCTCATCATGTTCTGTAGTTTTTAAAATTTTCGTTAAACACTTCCATTTTTAATTTGTGCGCTTCATTTGCATTTACTCGGTTTTTGTAACCATTTGCAGGAGACAGAAATAAGTAGATCTTTTTTTCTTTTTTTTACTAAATTTATATTCAAGTTTTGAACAGTAGTTTTATTATCAATTTAATTTAATTATAATATATATTAATATTATATATATATGCATGTATTATTTATAATTATTATTTTATTAATATTTTAGTAACGCCTAATAGGCGAGAGCTGCGATTTCTATGTAATCTTCTTTAGAATTAGTATATATTTATAAACATAAATTTTTTATCTAATGTATGTTATTGCATAACAAAATGTCGATCCTACCGTACAGAAGAACCTCAAGCGATATTTGGTGTCATTTTGCCAAATTAGATAAAGGAGAATGCCAGTATTGTCAGCAAACAATTTCTTGTTCTTTGGAATCTGCCCCCAATTAAAAAAGGCATTTAAAGACAAAACACTTGACAGTCCCGTTTGAACGGTAAGGATTAGGAAGCCATCCAAGGTTGTAGAGACATTAGGTTAATATTTGGAAGTAGGAGAGATGAAAAATTTGCAACACCTTCACCGGGAATCGAACTGCAGACCTCTGGAATATGCACCCAGTGTGCAGAGCATTACACCAAGAAGTCGGGAGAAATACCTTATAAGGTGGTCGTCAACTGGCGATCAAACCGCAGCAGAAGTTAGGGAAATTCTTTCTCATTAATTTCATGTATTGGCTTTGCTTCTCCTTCAATGTCCAACTCATCTGAAGACATGTCCATATTTGTCCTTTCACGCTCTGAATTTGAATGTAGATCCAGCTTTTCTTCACCACTTACTGCATTACAACAGTCTATAAATAAATTCATTTATATAAGAAAGCCGATCATGCGAAGTAAGAATAGTTCATTGGACACTCAGCTTCTAAAAATGATATGCAAAGAATACCAATTTTAAAAGGAGTCCATCCATTTTTTGTAATTTAAGATGCGGAATTTAAAAATTCATTCACCTGCTTTGCTCAAATTATAATTTGCCAAGTCGAAAAATTATGAAATTCGTTATTGCTCATTTTTTATTATAATGAATTAGTATTTAAAATTTAAAAAAATGAGTTGAGTGCAAAAGCCATTGTTTGACTTCAGACCCCAGTGGGCAAATATTAATAATCTTAGTTTTATGCGCCCATGGTGCACTTTATAGACGAAAGTTCAAAATTAAAATCATATATGTTCTCAATTCAAAGATAGGCAAACCGTGGCAAATATTGCTAGTTGGGTCAATGTTTTTTCAAGAAAATTTGATTAAATTTTAATATCACAGTTTTGGTCACAGATTTTTCAAATTTGAAATCAGCTGCTACTATTTTAAAGTTTTTACACCTAGCATGCTTTGCACATTCATTAAACCTGGTTTTGCAACTTTGATGTTAGCTTGGCGAGATAGAAAAGTGTTGATGTAGTTAATGGATAGTGATGTACTTGTTGAAATGTATAAGAATTTAGAGAACGTTATCCTAAAATTGAAACAAGAAGTACGTACTAGGTGGAATTCTACCTATCATATAAAAAGGTTTTTGTTAAGCAAAGAACCTATAATTTCTTGCTTTGTTATATTAGGCGGAAAATCATTTAATTTGTGAGGTCAAGACTGGAATATTATGAAATGGGTATCAGAGGTTTTAAAAGTTTTTGATGGGGTAAAACAAGAAGTATCATCAGATCTTTTTGTTTCTCTTTCCAAAATAGGAATTTTAGTAAGATTAATGGCACACTATATGAAAGATTATAATAGAGACGAATAAAGACATGAGATTGTTACTAGAAGCAGAGTTGTTAATTGATGATATACTGAAAGGGTTGTCAGACAGATTTAGGCTTGTCTGTAACAGTTGAGCTAGTGATGCAGGCAACTTTCTTGGATCTTCATTTAAAAAAACAGGATTTTGCTGATGATCTGAAATACTGAGAATGCTCTGATAATGTTATAGTAATAATGAAAACTTTAGGTGTGCAATGTCAAACACCGCACAGTCAAATCCAACTGTAACACCTACTGAGAACTCTTGCTTATGGGAAGAGTTCGATGAAACTATCAACAAACTTCAAGGGGTACAGGACTCAAGATCTGCTGCAATAATGGAATTAATAAATATTTATTGGAGGATTATTTGCCTAGAAGTAATGACCCTTTATTGTGGTGGGAGTCCTGAAAGCTAATATATCGCTTGTTGGCATGAACTTCCAAAACGATTATGCATCCATGCTACTTCAGTGCCGCACAAATGGATCTTGTTAAAAACTGACCAGATATTATACTGAAAAAAGAAAAAAAAAAAAAAAAACTGCCACTTGGGAAAGTTAACCAAAATTAAGTTCATAAATCAAAACCTTGATTAGTTTTATATGGTACACCGGTATATTACATTACATTTTTAGTGTTAAGTATTTTACATTGTAGTTTTGTTGTTCTCATAGTTCTAGTGTTGTTCTTTGTATTAGTAAACAATATATCAATTACAGTAATTAAAATAATGTAATCTATAACAAAAATGAGTTTAGTTTTCATTCATTCATTCAAATGTTTAAGAATTTTTTAATTCCAGAATTTTTATTGTTACTTTTATGTGGAAAAGTATTTTTAGGGAATCTCCAAACTACAAATGAAAGAAATGAGTCTAGGCGAGTGAGTTGATCCCACTCCTTGTTTGATTCTTTCTGCTTTTACCCCTTCTTTGCACACTGCTTTTGACCCACTTCTGTTCCGATTATATTCATCAAGGTTGTCAGTGAGTGGTAAATTGTAAAAAAGAACTGATTCACTTCAATGAGCAAACAGTTCCAGTCTGTTTTTTTTTTTTTTTTTTTTTTTTAAGAAGCAATTTCGTCCATCTGTAAAGCAGACATTACCAGAGAATATACCGAAACTGTAAAATTAAATTATTTTTGAACTATATTCCAAATGATATAGAAAAGTGTGTGTAAATCTGAAATTGATAACTTTTTGATAATATATTGAAATATTTTTAACAGTGATTTTTATATTACAGAGAGATATAAAATGCAATTCATTTCCATGTTCATCTCCATTGTTACTTCCACTCCGTTACTTTTCAAAAACCTTAAAACATTTTTTTAAATTTTAAAGTATGCAAATTTAAATCAAACCTTCTATATTCACTTTTACAAAAACAAAGCCAAAAAAATGTGCTTAGACTAGTACAATTTTCTTAAATCATTTGATTTATATTAAATTTGTTAATTTAGAATTAATTCAACAAAGACTTTTTAATATTTCCATCATTGCATTACATTTGAATAGTGTAAAAATTCTTTGTTTTGAGAGCTTAAATGTATTTCTATTTATGACAAGGTTTTTAAATATTTAATTAATTTTATATTTTATGACTTTGCACAAATACTTCAGTAACTACACAGCTGTTGATTTTAGTAAAAATTTAATTATAAAAATAGTAAATAATAAAGATTTTAGGGCATAAAATTTTGTTTCTATTAAAAGCTATTAAAGCTATTAAAAGTTCACATAAATATTGTCAGGAATTGCTCTCAAATACTTATTTTTTTTTATGTTTTTCAAACAATTTATTAAAGTACATTTAATAAAAACAAAAATTTATCTAATCAAAAGATCATACATATAGATTATGCACTGAATTAGGCAATGTCCACTGCTGATTTATAAAACTGAAAATAAAATGCAATTTGCAGTTCTTTATTTTAAATTTATGCTAAATTACTGGCATGTGAAATTTAATAATCCTTAAATTTTAATGAAATAATTAACCAATAGGTTAAGCATGAATGCATAATCATGTGTGATAACTAATGTGCTGTCATAATGTACAACTTATGTTCATGATTTCACGAAACTAGTCAATATACTAGGAATAAAACTAGTCTCAACGTATATGCAGATTATGAACAATGTAAATAATGAATGAAAATGTGTTGATAATGTAGTTTTGCTTAATAGCATGCACATAAAATTAGTTCAAGGCAAAAAAAAAAAAGGTACATATAAAAATAAAATTTTAATATAATTCAGTTCACATTTAAAACATATCACAAGGTTATAATGTTAGTTTCTAAATTTTGTTTTTATAAAAGCCGGCAAAGGAATCAAATGAAGAATAGTATTGATGACCCACATGCCACCAACAAAAACAAAACATAATCCAAAATTCATCCAGTACTGAAGATCCGAATCTTCAATTCTGCCATTGCCGGGATACTTTTGGAGTAAATAATGATTTCCATTTACATAAACACAACTTCCAGGTATATTTGTTGGACAAGAAAGTGCTTCAGTACCATTGAGGTAGTTTGCATGATCCAACCTCTGATTATCTGAGAATTCATTCTCTTGTAGAAAAGCTCCAGCATAGCGATAGATAACACCATAACTAACATAGTAGAACCATTCGGGCAATGCTGTTAAGCTCCTAAAAAATTTTATATTTGTTTAGAAAAGTGTTTTTTCATAAAATATGTTTAAACACTGTTAAGCATACATAATACAGTTCTAAGAAATTGAAACATTAGCCTGATATAAAACTGTTATTATTTGAAGGAAATTACATTAAAAAGATTGTATGCAAGTTGATAAATTATCTTGAATATCAAACCCAAAAATATAACATAAAAGCTTTTCATTATAAAACATGAAATCGTTATGTAATGTAATTAGAAGATATCTTCTGTAAGTTTGAACTAGTAGATACAAAAAATTAAGGAGCTTAAAATGCAGGAATGTAAAAAATTATTATTATTATTATTATTATTATTTTTTTTTTTTCCAATGATGAATAAAGTTCACAGGTTAATTTTTGCATTTGAAAGCCAAATTTTTATAACAATTTGTCGAACTAAGCTTCTAAAATAAAAAACCCATTTTTTGCTTAAAAATAAACTCAATTTTGTTACTAAAATTTATTTTTCTTTACTACCTAAAATTGGGATCTCAAACAATGAATGACATCTTGACTATGCAAAGTGAGACATTTTACTTTGAAATAGGAACAAATTATGATAATATTCCGAGACAAATAAAAAAATGTGTAGTGTCGTAAATTACTTAAATGTTATTGAATATTTGAATCTAATTTACTGAATATAGGATTAGCTGATTGTCAGAATTTTAACACAAATTAAGTTGTTATTCAATATCTAATAATACTCAAAGTTCTTCTAATTCTACTCAAAGTTTGTTTGGCCAAAGTGTTTAAAATATAGCAAGTCTTAAAGTTTAAATTCAGAAAATTTTTCCGTTATTCTTCCATTACCTTGTATCAGTTCTCCAATACAAAAAATTAAAAAATGAGTATATCATAAAAATATGCTTAAATTTAAACTATTATTATAGAATGTAACACTTTAATTTATTTAAAATTGAACAAAGCTGTATATTATTAATGCACTAAAATTCAAATCATTTAATAAAATATAAATGAAGTGCTTAACTGAAATATTCTATTATCATCTGGTTCCAATGTAGAAGGCAAGCGAAACAACGGATTCATTGGCTCTTTCTGTTAATGCTCAAGAATTATCAAAGCTAACAAAACTATCACGTTTTTTATTATCTTAACTAAAGAATAAATAATAAAGGCTTTTTTCTACTTCTAGCAGCTCCAAATAATAAATGATTAAAGTAATGTTAAAAGATTATAAAATTAGGCAAATAAATTTTATATTACTGTTATTTTTAGTTTAATAAGTTTCTTATGGGTATTTTATTAATATGCAGTCTTTTTAGTCATTCTTACTTATTTCTCCTCTTGTAAAGTATCTGCCAATATAATATCTTAAAATGTTCATTTTTATTACAAGTTAAATAAAGGGGGAAATTTTTCAAGGAGCAAATATGCAATTTTTAATCAAAAAAGAGGTATCTTAAATTTTCTCAAACAAAATTGCAGCATTCACTAAAATTGACTTTAATGTAAAATAGAATTTTGTTTAAATTTTGAATTGCGGATAAGTATTTTTAAGCAAATTTGTAAAGCAGGTTGTGATTATAATAAAAGGGATGTTCAGATATAAACAGGAATTTTCATGCTCCATTTTGTAAAGAACTTGATTTAATCATGACTCATTGGTTGAACACATACATGTTTAAACTTCTCAACAGTAGTTTTAGTCTTTTTTTCCCATCATACATTAGTCGCAATCAATATGTCATAGCATGAGGTTTTTATAACAGTGTTGCACAGTGAATTACTATTAGATTTTTAACTAAAAAATATGTTATTCTATCTCATTTATTCTAGATTTGAAAATCAATTTGAGGTAAGTCTCAATGTAAAGTGTAAAATCGGTGCCAATCTTAAGGGCTAGGTGAAAGATGAATCAAATGCTCATTGGCTGAGAAACTCAAAAAATGAAGATGAGCTCATTAACCATTGATGCACTCATTTAATCAATTGGAAAATCATCATCAGAAAGATCACAAAACTTAAGTATTAGAGGTGCAGAAATATTAATTTAAGTTTGTCTTAAATTTAGCAAGGCCAATGCCTTCTGAGGCTAGAATACAAAGAAAGAAAAAAAAAACTGAATGCTGTCATACTGTTCCTGTACCATTATGAGAACAGAGACACCATATTAAAACCCTATGAAGAAATAGAATGCACTATTTTTCTCTGCAGTCAAAACGAACAAGCTTGCAATGCAAAGAAATTCAAGTCTAATGAGTAGGTTGTTGATGTTATGTATGAGCTTATGTTAAAAAAAAAGTATTCTTTGAGAATTATGAAACTTTCTGAGTGTTGGATCAAGTGCATCACAGTGACATATGATTGCAAGGGAAAATATTATGTAAGCGATTTTAGTGTACAACAAATAATGTTTAACTGTTACTTACCTCACTGTGCCGCTGGCGAATGTAATATAAATAATAAGAATGTAGATGCTTGTGACGAATGAGGTGTATGATGATCGTATAACCATCATAAGTGCTATTGTCTGATGTTCAGCAAATGTATACACAGTCCAAAGAGTTGCACAGAAGGTAGCCCATTTTTCCCATTCTTCACGTAGTTTTGCTCCTCTAAATATGAACATAATGTTTTAAATATGCAACAGTAAAAATAAAGGAAGAAACAAAATATTCAGTGGATTTTTATTTAAATATCCAAATAGGGACGAATGCTTAAATATAGACAATCGGCACACTTTTAATCCTTGATCATTTCACTGTATACTTTTTATTCAGTTACTCTACCTGAAGAGCACTCATAATTAAAAGCACAGTGAAATAGTACTTAGAAAAGACATTCATGTTGCTGGTGAATCTGTTGTATGGAAGATGATAAAGAATTAGTTGTGAAACTATCAGTCTGAATTTTAAAAAGAAAATTTTATGCAATGTATTTAAGAAAAGAAAGGTGATGAAATATTCATGCAAGTATGATTTATACCTTATAATTTACTCATGTGTTATTTTTATGAAGTTTCTGGCACATCACGCAGCAGCACCACAGATCCGAGGTTCGATTCCCTTGCTGGGCCGACTCAGCCTTTTTCATCCATTGGGTCGATAAAATGAGTACCAAGTTTGCTTGGGGACTAAACACTGGGGGTCCTGTGACAAGCTGAACACTTGTTCAGGGCATATGCATATGCACCCCTGGGCCCACGGTCAAGAAAGCAGATTTTGGGGCATTGTTGGCCCTGGCCCACTAGGGCTGTTGTGCCACTGAGTTTTTTAGTTTTAATTAATTTTATAGCGACTTTCAGTAAATACTTTTTGGCTTGTTTCATCAGTTGATCGGTATTAATCTTTACCTACATATATTATTCAAGTTCTCACTCTATTCAGCATTATTAGCACTGTTGGCTGCCAAAGTATAGGGCTTGAGTATGAATCCCAGAGAAGGCCTGTATGTTTATAATTGTATAATGTCTGTGTGGCATGAAGGCACTTAAACTAGTGGCAAAGTCCTTTCACGAGGTTTGTTTCAAGGAAGACGGATTATTTCCCTACTCTGTTGTTGTGATTATCGTAGACTATCCCATGGTCAGTACAAATGCCCCCTGGGGTGTTCTCCATACAAATTAGGACAGAGCTTAAGAGTTAGCAGGATCTGACGATACAAAATGTACCTCTGAGAATGCACAGGTGTGGCTTGCTTTAACTCCTACCTTACTTGCTTTAACCTTGCTTTAACTCCTTCACATAGCACAAATGCTATGTGAAGGAGCTCAGTAAGGTTTTGTCTCCAGCAAAGAATCACAATAGTGGAGACTTGTAGCAGGCAGACAGGCTAGTTTTCTGTGCAATCATCCCCTAGCAGACTACCATGTTTTAAATGCACACTTCTCACAGAAGTATGTAATAATTTTGAGATCGATTTTTTTCTCCTTGTGTTGTTTTCTTCCAACATATTTGCATGATGTGATATTTTTGCAGGTAATCAGAGATCCATCTTTCAGCATTTAAAATAGTTGATCTGAATAAAGCTTGTTTAATGTAATGACAAAAGAATATTTAAACACAAATGTATGTTGATTATAAAGCAATGTATGTAATTAGATTGCACTGGTTGAAGCATTTTTATTATGTCTATCAAATGCAAAGGAATCACAGAGTAATACACTGAAGTATAAAATGTATTTGCAGTAAATTACACATAAAATTTTCAGTTGTGTTTGCTAATTGTAAAGAATTTTTGTATGGAAAACAAGAACAGAATGCTATGTCAGTTTTGTATTTTATGATTTTAAATTCAGTGTTTTGTATTAAAAATTATAAATAACCTTTAAAAATGTGCTGGGTAATTTCACTAATAATTTTTAAAATGCACTGGGTAGTCTTCACAATTTTGCTAAGAAATAAATGGGAAAAAGGATAAAATACTGGACATAGAATAACCATTTCTCAGAAAAAGGTTCATACATATTTCTTTATTCTTTATATTAAGATGTTTTTAAAATGAACTTTTGAAATAAAGGCATTTACAATCTAGCATATGTATCCTTTTTATTATTATTACTTCTATTACTATTTTAAGCTAAACAACATAGAAACATGTTACTTAAACATAGTATAAAATACATACGCATAAATTACTGTTGCTGCTGCTGTTACGGATGCCACGCTAAGAGGGAGACTGTAGAATATACTGGACAGCATGAAGAGTGGGCCTCTGTAAATGCCTTCTCGACTCTCTTGGTAATATCGATTTCTGTGTGGGGCATCTGAAATAATAATAATAAAGTACTCAAATCATAAGAACCTTAAACTATTCAAAATTATATGTAAAACATAAATTTTCAGCATAAATTAATGTTCAGTCAAAATAGTCAACATTCTTTCAATAAAAGCTCATATATGAAGGCAATTATAATATTGAAAATTAAATAAAATTAGTTATGAAAAACTAAAATAAAAAATACTTTAATATGAACTGATCAGTCAAAACATTATGCTCATCTCTACACTAAAAGAATGTGCTCACTGGAATGACATATGCCATGTGATAAGTTGGGAATGTTTATAAGATCAAGGGCTATTCCACGAGCAGAAGCTGCTGTGTGGATTGCTGATGTGGATGCTAAGGCATTATTCTGTCCATATAATGGGAAAGATTGTTGAGTGACTATGATAAAGGCCAGATTGCGATGGCCTGAAGGCTACGACTTAGTTATCTTTGAAATGATACTCTTTATAGGGTGTTTGTGAGTTGCCATTGTTAATATCTATGGAAAATTGAAAAAGAATACCAAAGCCAAATGGCAATGCATTTGGAAACCCATACCTTATCAATAAATGCGACAACAAATTGTCCTGCTATGGATGATTCAACTAACAGCTGAATACAATGCAGATTTAAGTACAGGAGTATCTGGGGGGAGGCTTATTTGTTCTAGAATTCTGCAGCAGATGCCCATGTCTCTATTAGGAAAGCATCATTGACATTTATGACTACAGTGGGCCAATAAGCATTGTGATGAAACCATGCAACAATAGAAAGGAATTGTCAAGTTATACAAATCATAATCGCTTTTTTAGCATGACAATGGCTGTGTCAAGGTTATGCCATCTTACAGGTAGACATCTATGTAGACATCACTGCTAACCAGTTACCAGTTAGTTTCTATGCTTTCTCTTGTGGCTTCTATATTTTCCATTGGGAGTGGAGTCTTCCAGCAGGTCTTCCTGCAGCTGAATTCCAACTTCTCACAATGCTGGAATTCAACTACATGGATTTGAGAAACATGCTAATGAATTCCAGCTAATGTCTTGACCATTTGAACTTGTTGGATATGAATCACATTTGGAATGAGCCAGTGCAGAGTTCATCAGTCATCTCCTTGGAATCTACTAGAATGGTATTGCTTTCAAATCTTTGTCTGGAAATTTATTACATACTTTTAGGAAGATGTCATGATGATAGGTACAAACTTTTAAGTACATACCAATCTTTGTCCAGACACTTATTACTATTTTTAGGTTGCAGTTGTCTTGCGAGGCAAAGGTGAAGAAATAAGTATTAAGAAATTAGTTGAAATATTTTGACTGATCAGTGTATTTTTAAATTGAAAATGCTAAAAAGAAAAGTATTTTGCTTTCACAACAGTTTTTTTTTTTTTTTTTTTAATATCAAATAACACATTTCATCATTTAGAAAGCATTTAGTCCATACATAGCGAAATCCGTAAAGAATTTAATTTAACTTAAATAAGAATTTACCTTCAACAAAAGTGACTTATGCTGACAATTAATAGTTGATGAAAGGTACAAAAAATTTTAAATGATATAAAATTAAAGTTTTGTGCGTAAAAGTTTTGAAAAATATTTGAAATGCAAATTTCAATCATGCAAAAAAACTTTTGGCAATACATTGTTTTCTTCTCTGTTGTTAACGTACTTATCCTATTTACATAACAGAAATAAAATTTTATTCAAAGCAGTATGTTAGCTATTTTATATATTTCCTGCAGATGACAAAGCAATATAAGTTCAGAATTTTTAGATTAAAAAAAAATTTTTGCTTGGCAATTTTGAAACACTATTTTTAAAAATAATTTTCACCTCAAATTTTTAAAATGGGCTTTTTAGTCTTCTAAAATTTAAATACATACTAAAATTAAAAACTTAAAATTAAAATTGAGTAAAACTAAAACTCACGTGTTACAGCTGTTATTACAGCAGACAGGAAAGACACTGCCACCAGACAATTCAAGATCAATCCATTGCGAGTCAAAAAACTGTGCTGAAAGTCATTGATGGGAAAATAAAATAAGAATATTAATGTGAAGAATATAGGCATGAGCAGCAATCGCAGGAACAGTTCCCTAAGGGCCCGAGAATTGCAATTGAAAAGGATGCAAAAGCGGCGGCTGCAAAATATGAAATTGTATTTCACACAGATTGTAAATTTCTATCAATTTAATAATAAAATGAAATTTGATGCATATCAAAAGTATTTTTTTTTTTTTTTTTTTTTTACATCAAGTAAATTAGCTTCAAATTTTTACTACTATTGAACTTAACTAGCTTAAACATCTCAGATTCTTCTGCATTATAAAAGAAAACACTATGCTGAATATTATGTTTCACTTCTTGTGTAAATGATCAACGTGATTATCTCAGTATACAAAGAAGTACACAGGGTTAAATAAAGATTTGAGTACATCCATACCTGGCAGTCAGCAGTTACAGTTTTCAAAAGTATACTCTCTTTTATTTCCACTACTCATAATTTATTACACATGGCATGCGGTTTAGAAATATTTGTACAGGTCATAATTTGAATAACTGATATTTAATTCGATTATATTTTAGTTAAATTTTTTATCCATAAAGAATTTGCCACACTATTATATTGGAGGCCTTTGTTAGCCATCATATTCTGCACCATAATCTTGCAATAAATCTTCAATATTTTAACTCCAGATGAGCCAAAAAATTTTAATTTCTTTCTTCATAGCAATAGAATGATGAATATAAGTTTTTTTCTTTACTTCAAAAATTATTCACAAAAATAAAGAATTTATGTAAGCAGGACTTCTGCCAACCTTTACGCTTCCAGACAGAACTTGTTAAAAGCATGTGTTAATGCATTTAAACAAGTGATTTTTCACAGATGTATAACTACCACTAAGCAAAGGCAGCTATACTTGGCCATTCTTTTCATTATGATTCACCGTTCAGATGTTATTAATGCCAAAGCCTATATGGCATATTCTTCAAGCAGGATTCAGGCTTCAATTCAGAGAATTAAATAGTATAGCTATTTAATTAAGCTATACTATTTAATTCAGAATTTCCACTTTAAAATTTAACAGTTATTAACAGAACACAATTATAATGAGTGGGCGGGGAAGAAAAGTTAAATTAGAGACACATATCAGCCTTTCATACCCTCCTAACACTTTGTAAAAGTTTCATACTGAATTTTTTCAAAGGCCTAGATGCATCTTGACAACTCTCCTCGGATAAATGAAAAGAACATCGCTAGACCCAATATTAGCAAAACACTAATTTATTACACAGTTATTCTGAGAAAGTTATTTTCTTTTGAGTATTTCAACTAAAAATTAATAAAGTGGCAAATTGTGTTTTAATAAATTTTCATTTAGAAAATCCACACATGAACAGATATGTAAAAATGGTAGCCAAACTTACCTAATTAATGTGCATAACACTTGCCAACTGGAAGGTTGGCCATAAGCAGTAAGAGGTAGCTTATAACGAGTGTCTTTCTGTACCAGTGTGTCGGTAACAGGTAAGTAGTATTTCCTATAATGAGCACCCTCTACTTTGAATTTCTCTACTAAAGCAGATATTTGAGTACTAGATTCCACAAATCTTTCTCTTGTCCTTCGATCAACAGTTGACAGACAAACTATAAAAGATTTGTTTGATGGAGTTCATATATTTATATGTGAATACAGTACAAAGTCCGTAATCCGGACGTCCATTATCTGGAATGATCTATAACCTGGACCTCAAAGGCCACAAACTATTTTTTGGTATGCTTTACGCATGCACGTAATGCATGCTGTACGCATGCGCGCGTTGAAAGAATTGTTTAATAAAGTAAACAAATAAATATTAAGCTTTTTTTTTTTTTTTTTTTTTTTTTTTTTGTAAAATTTGATACCCTTTAGATCATAATTGCTCTTTATTTCATAAATTACGGTTTCATATTTTTAATTGTATAATTTCTGCATGCCATCTTACCAGATTTAAATTGATGATCTATAATCTGGAAAAACCCTTAATCTTGAATCGCTGAAGTCCTGACGAGTTCGGATTATGGACTTTGTACTGTATATATTATACAGAAAGTTATTAGGCAATCTATCATTATCTTAGACCTCGTATTTTTCAGCCTAATTACTTGTATGCTTACTGCTGTTCACCTTATTCTGGTTGCTATTGCAAATTTTTGTTCCTTTAAATGAACTGTTCTTCAAACTGCATGTCAGAAATGGCTTTAGCCATGTGCAGTGCCTATTACTGGCTATCTGTATTTTGGTATTTTCTGATTACCGTCTGAAACTATTAATGAGATAATATGTTATATTGCCAAAATGGGCAACGCATGACGTTGGCAAAATGTGTATATGTGGCAATCAGAGTATGCACATGTGTGTAGTTGATCAGCGAGGGTTTCCACTTTAAAATTCATTAGCCATTGCTTTTGTTGCAATGAGACTTTTTTTTTTTTTTTTCCTTTTCTTGGTAGGAAGTGTAATGAGACTACGGAGTTTGCCAACTAATGAAAAGAAAAAAAAAGTGTTGCATATATTCAGGAATGTCGCATTTTATCAACTGTAGAGAACGAAAAGCTGTACTTCTTAAAAGATCAAAAGTTATGCGCTGAAAGCACATTTTTGTTGATGTTTTTTAAGCGAAAACAGATCGCTAAGCATGTGGGAAAACAATAACATGTAAAATGTCAAATTTACGCAATTAGAAAAAACAAATCACTGTATACATGGAGAGAACAACAGTGCAAAAAAATAAGGATTTCTTCAGAAAGGTTAATATTTTATTATGGATTTTTTTTCTGCTTTTTTAATTTTATTGATCATTGATTGCTGTTACAGAATTCATTGCTTTGTTGAAAATGTTAATATTTTATGTACATTTTTATAATTTAACAGCTTTTGTTTTTCTTTCATTTTTCTTCACCAACAAAAATATTTAGCCAGATGTTGTTTTATCACACCCATATCCCAGCGTTGAGCAGCAAATGAGCAATTAAATTTTAATTTTTTTATCAAAGCATTATTAAATCATTTGGCCTTACTAAATTGTTTTAGTACAGAAATGGGTAATATAAATAATAAAAATGAATTTAGATAAAATAATATAAATTAATGATATCATTTTATATTTCTCAAGCCCTAACCCCCTTATGAAAATATCATGGTAAACATAAAAACCTCTTTAGTTCATGTTCCCTTAAATTCAAAAAAATTTTTTCAAGGTTATCACTTATTCAGTTTTCTGCAGTGGTTTATTCACTACTTCGTTAGTTCTTAATCTTATGTTAATATTTCAATGGAATATAATTAATTTTTTTAGTATTAATAAAATTAATAATACAAATAGAATAAATAATGATTTTGTATATATTACTCAGTTTACATTTTATATATTACACAGTAAAAATACCAAAAAATTTTTGAAAGTGGTAAGAATAAATAATCCAACATAGCCATATTTGAGCTCTACATTTTGGATAATATTTTACAATATCGAGAAGCATTATTATGTTTAACTTCAAAGTAGCTTTTTGAAGGAGCTCATGTAAAATCTAGAAGTAAAATGAGTAACAGTTTAAAACTGATAAAATTATTAAATAGCTGTTGTTTGCCCTTAAAGTAAGTTGATAACCAGCTGAGAGTTAAAATTTTATGTGCAATGCAGTGTATTAAAAGGAAGAATGAAATGATACATACACCAATGCAAAACATAGATCATTTAAAAACTTTACAAATGCAAGAGCTATAAAATGGAAATAAAATTACTTACGGTAATACATCAAAGGGTTTTCTAATTCTGGACATGGAAAGCCAATGCTCCCAAAGTAATCAAGTAACATTCTGGTGCTTCCTAGTCATATAAATCAAAATTACAGAATTTTTAAAATATAAATTTTGTGAAATATTTTACTTTATGAATTGTTATCGGTTTACTGTGTAGTCATTTCTCTTTTCTTAGAAGCCTGATCCAAAATAAGAAAATAATCAATGAAATGCTGAAATTAAAAATTCAATCAAGTAAAGTAGTTTCTGTGTTTTATCTTATTTTTTATTTTATGTTACATTTGATAACATACTTTTAAATTACAATGTAGCTATTAATTCAGCACTAAGTGTGGGTACTTATTATTATTATTACTTTTTTTTTTTCAAATTTAATCAAAACGGATTATATTTGGTTTACTATAATCCAAATTTTATTGCTTAAAGAACTAATACAAAATTTGTTAAGTGCGACCATTAAAGATCTGTCATCGTATGTCTTCATAACAGTCATCAATTTTCGGGCAAACTTCTAAAAAATTTTAACAAGAATTCTAACAGCTGATTATATACACAATACAACAAATGCACTAAAAAGCTTAAAAAATTCAGAACTGCATTTAGGTACAAAGTTCATTAAATAGCAGCTGAGATAAAATCAGTCAGTAGTTAAATATATTCTTTGATATTTCATAAATCCGAATATCATTCACAAATGTGTTCCAGTAATATACACAATATTCAGTATCTTTTTCATGTTGCATATTTCATTCAAATGTGTTTTTAATTCATTATTCTTCTTGGATGCAAAGCATTTTCTTGGTTACAAAGCATTTCTTGGATATAAAGACAACCAACCTGAATACTTAGTTTCTTGCAACATATTCATGAAAGAGCATTTACCATTCACTTCAAACTATCAGCTCACTGTAATTTTTCTTAAGGAGTATGTTATTCTGCCATATCATGCAATCAAAATTCATAGCTTTATCAATATTTTCAAAGAAAAAGAAGCACCATTCTATATTTTTCAGTTATTTTTAATAAAAAACATTATAGACTAATTTTGTTACAATTTATAACATTCGATCGTTTTGGCTCATTTAGCTTAATATGGCAAAGCATCTGAATGTTATTTTCCTTAAAGTGCTTGTTGAAGATATTCTATAAAAAAATATGGTTATATTCTTGTTAGGAGATAACTCCATACATTCAACCTAGTTATTCAAACAGAAATTTTCGCAACGTCGTCGTCATCATTATGACATTATTTTAGAAGATATATGAAACAAGTGCATAAGTTAAACAATCAAATAAAACTGCTAAACAATGAAATCACTTTCTAAACTCTTTTGTAGCATAAGAATGTAATTATTAAATAGTCGCAATTCCTTTTTTAAAGCCTTAAAACTGTTTTACAAGATAAAACTTTACACTATGAATTTCATATCACATCGTTTAGAGTTTTCTAATACGTTAATAAATAATTGTGTTTTAAAGTTTACGATAGCTTTAAGTTGCTTCCTTTGCCACTAGATGGCAGGACTACATTAAACAATAGAATGCATTTTTGGTTACTAAACGTCTAAGAAAGAAGTAAGTGTATAAAATGAGAGCTAAATCTAAATCAAATACATAGAAAATTGGGTTTTGAACATAAAATCTCAGCATTAAAATTTATTTACCTTACGATTATTATAACGGTTAAGTACATATTGTAGAGAGGCACCATTCCCTAGGTTGTCCAGTCGCGTGTCGGAAAAAACATTCAGCAAATCGACGTGCCGTTTAACTCAAAGTCTTCTTAATTTTTAGAAATTTGTGAACATGTAATACACGATCCATCTCCATTTGACAGCATTGATTAGAGATAGTTTCTAGATGGCCACTAGTGTCTTAGAAATCCTTAATTGGACAAGAAGGTATTTTTAAACACCTCGTACTTAACGAAATCGTGACTTGTCGATATGGCTCGTACTAAGCAGACTCCTTGTAGCGAAGCGGTTCCACCTGATAAAGGCACGGATCCGATCTCGGACAACTCGATTACGGCGGACACTGAATTGGACCAGGGCACTGATCATGTTCTTACCGATCAAGAAATCACTACGTTACGATTGGAAATTCAGGACGAAGAAGCTCGACTAACGACAGCTAAACGTTACTTCAATGTACTTTCGGCTGGCAGACTCGTTACGGACCGTGACTACCATACGGATATTTTGAAAAGGGATATGGACAATAAGAAGAAACTGATTGAAAAGCTGAGGGGTAAGTTAAAATTTGCTCTTTCTCATGCAAGCTCCACACAACCAATCACACAACTCAAACGCAAACCAGATGATGCTCCAGATAGCGAAGATGACCCGGATGGCTTTCAGAAACCACTCAAGACTGCTAAAGTACCCAAAAATATACCATCAAACTCTATTCCCACTCAGAACAACTTTAACGCACTTTCTCAACCCAACACACACATCACTCAAACACCACAATCAATTAATAGCACACAAACACCAGATGCTCGACTCACAAATTACAGCACACCTACACCAATTATGGTTAAGCCGGCAGATGGCGCCACACATAACCAGTACATTAAGAAACTCTCAACACTCACAGAAGCCACTTTCTATGGAAAAATAAGCGGAGAATACATTAAATTATTACCTTCCACAACAGATGATCACAGACAGCTCACCTTAGACTTACAAAAACATAACATTGAACACTACGTTATCACACCAAAACATAAAAGACCTATTAAAGTAGTTATTAGATGATTACCTATCACAACAGAAACACAAGAAATATCCACAGAACTCACACATTTAGGATACACAAAGTCGTTCAACTAACAAAATTCAAAACCAAACAACCTATGCCACTCTTCCAAGTACAACTCATGCAGACACACAACATAGACAAAATATACAGTGAAACACACCTAGGTATGTTTATCATCACAGTGGAAAAATACATGAACAAAAATATTACACCTCAATGCCACAACTGCCAACGCTTCAATCACTCTTCAGACAATTGCTTCTTTTTACCTAGGTGTGTTAAATGCGCACAACAACACAAAACTACAGACTGCCCCACACAAGGTTAAATTGATAACCCTATTTGTGCTAATTGTTCCAAGAACCACCCAGCTTCCTATCGCGGTTGCGAAAAATTTCCCCAAAACACACTCAGAAACACCAACAGTTCACCAAACTACACTTTTAACTCCAAAAAACACTACTTCACAAACACCTACATTCACACAAGGCAGAACATATGCACAAGTTACATCAAACAACACTCAAAGCACCAGAAACCAGAACAATAACACCACACTCAGTCCCAACACTTTTACAGACATATTTTCCACTCTAAAAGAACTAAACATCATTTTCGGCAATAGTAATATATTTAAATTTTTTACACTTCTTAAACATAACATAGAACAGCTTAGAACAGTTGATACACCAATGGAAAAATAACTCATCTTATTTAACATATGCGAGGAAGCTAATATTTTTAATTAATTGAAAAAAAAAAAAAAAAAGCTGAAAATATATTTCTAAATCCAAACACACTTTAATCTCACACAAAACTACTGCTTGCATGAGGCCCCTCAGCTCTCTTCCAGAAATACACTTCTCTCATCGACCATTGGCTACACCTCATCATGTGACTTGATGAAATTCTACTACAACCAGCCTTCTCTCCGCCCATCGACACTGCCCTCAACTTTGCTTCTCCCAACGCACAGATCTGCCTGACTCCTAGGAAATACTTTCCGGCTGCTTTTTCCCGAGTGCATGTATCACCATCTCAGCATCGATCTACAATTAATGCCATATTTTGCTTATTGACTCTGCCTGATGACACACGATTGATCTCAATGAAAATTTGATTGACACACGTATGATCTCAATGTTCGAAAAGTGACGCAAGTTCGACAGGGATAGGACTCTTCAGTCCAGGAACCCTTTGAAAGGAACGCAATGTTCACGGATGATACGGACTACCAGCCGCAATATCTTACGCAGGTATTGTTATATCCTTACTGTAAACCGACATGCGTAGCATTAAGAGATGGCATATCCCTGTATTCAAAAGCTTGGCCTTAAATGCCCTAAAAGATTTTTTAAGCAGTTTTCTTTTAAATACATACATTATCTAATCACCTTCGAAGTAATATTCATCGGACCACACACACTTGCTCCCGAGCTCTTAGCATTCTTGGAAGCATTGAGAAAATGGCTGTTTTGATAATTGTTGTAGATGTGTCATCCAGTTATCTTAGATGACTTGAATTGTGAAAACATGTTGACTCCCTAAAACTATTTTAGTAAGAAAGAACAGCTAGAAGTCAGAGGATAAGAGATCTGATAAAACAACGAGATATTTGGAAAAAGAGATCACTTTCTGCCCAAAGAATTCTTTAAGTGACATCGCCATGTGATTGGAAGCATTATCGTAGATCAATCCCATTCAGTCCTCAATTTTTCTCCACTCTGTCGCGCGAATATACAAGCACTTGTATGAAGCACTGACAATAAAGAACTGTTAGCCCAAAACCATTGCAGCGAATGCTCTAATTGTCAAAACGATCAACATGGCCTTGACTTTCAATCTTCTGTTTCATGCTGTTTGGGGCCTTCAGAGATGTTGGTACATGCCATTCATAAGACTGGGCTTTCGTCTTCGAATCTTAAGCAAAAAGCGCGATGATTCAACATTTTCCTTCCCAACGATAACGTAGCTCATGAAGCTAGAATTTATTGTAGTACTCTCAAATAAATAAATAAGCTTTCTTAAGAGGTTATCACACATGGCTACAGTTCCCAATAGACGGGACTTTTCTGAGAAACGAGATTCTGGTATCACTGGCTTAAACGGGAAGATTCCTAAAAAAAAGATCCCTGCTTGAAGTGAACTCCCGCCTAGCTACGGAAACAATGTTGCAGCTACGCGGGATTTTTTCAAAACTCACCGAAAATGTTTCGGCTGGACCTCAATCCCGGGTAGAGACAACCAATCAGACGAAAGTTCTGCTTCTGAAGCCTCACGTGATCTCAATCTGAGCGATAATCAATTAGTGTTTGGCGTTCAAGTCTTTGTAGTAAGTGAAAATGTTAACGTAGCTACGTGGGTTTCTTGGAAGTGTACGGATTCTGAGAATTGTCCCTTTCGACGTTAAGTCCCGCGTAGCCGAAACATAATATGACTGGGACTTAAATTGCTTTCCTCATTCCCTTTGATAATCCTTCAAAATTCGCGGAACAAATTTTCAGCGTGTTCGGCTCATTCTAAACTTTCTTACCAAATGCAAGTCGATTCAATGGAGATGTTCAACTCTTCATTTACCTTATATAATTCAACGATTAGCGCTTGCCTGTTTCCTAACTATTGTCACAATTTTTTATTCTTAAACATCCAACGATTTGCCAGAATGAGGCTCATCTTCCAGCGATTCCTGATCAGTCTTGAATTTCTCGAACCCCTTACAGACGGCTATTTCTTCAAAATATGATGTCTATAAACAGTTCTGGGAGCTTCGACTGGTTCCCTGGCACTTTTTCCTAGATTAAACATGAATCTAACGTCTGTACTTTGTTTAAGAAATGCGTCATTATGCTGGATGGTTGAAATATGCTTTCATTCCATTTGCACTACAAACCTGATCTAAGCTATCTTGAATTCATGTCTCCTGTGACTGTCAAATTGAAGTGCTGCAAAGTTTGCACACATGACATGAGTTCGTGAGAACTGAAAGCAGGGGTAGTCGTCACCATGACCTTTCGTCTTCTTTAGATTCAGAACGAGCGATCTCAAACGTTAAGACCACGCACTACGTTAATAACCTACCTGTGCTGTTTACTTCAATTTTTGCGATAATAAGATGAATCAGAGATATGTCCCGATGAAGGCAACGTGAGACCTTAGGTATAATGCACGTTCAGGTAACCTCGCCACTCATTCTTCTACGTTAAAAATGGCATGCCAAATAAAATCAGTAAAATTCTAAGAAACAATGAAAATTGCATTTATTGGATCAGTACTGTTTAGAGATTTTCAGCTGCATTGCCCTTTTCCGCTGCTGAGAAAGGGCAGTGCAGATGAGATTGCAAAAATGCTTTTGATTCAATTAATTCTTACACTAATTTTCGTTACTTCTTAGATTCTAAATATTTTTTCTTAGATTCTAAATATTGTCTACAGACTTGTTTCAGCTAATGTAATTAAAACAGCCATATTCTTCAGCAGATTGTTTTGAATATTCGGGTTTGAATGGTGGGCTTGCTACTGCGTACATCTGACTCAGCTATTAAAGCGTTTTGATGTTCGTATGCATGCCTAGTTCTAAAACTGCAATTAACATATCATTATTTCAGACAATATCTTTTAATTCAGCCCACAGTTGATGCAACGCGTTGTTGTTAGTAGCGATTTTCGGACCAACAATGTTTTGAATATTCTGTTGCCCAACATTGTTGGTCCGAAAATCACACTTTCAATTTTTCTGCTACCAAAATTATTCAAAAAACATCTTCCATTGGAAAACTAGATTTTCTAGAGGCTTTTCACATTCAACATTAAAAAAAAACTTTCTGTTCTAGTTAACGATCCTAATTCCAATCCACCTTTGCCTTCGGCCTTTAAAGAAATTATGTTTTAGTTCTGGTTTCATCAACAGATGGCGCCACTAGCTTATCTCCTGTCCTGGCTTTCTTATCTTATCTAATCATTTTATCCTATCTCGTTCATTTGCTCTTTTGCAGCTGAGGATGGTGGTTCGGTAACATCATCGAAACTAGTCCTGTGAAAATTTGAAAATATAACTCTGATTTTTGTTGTTTGACTTCTGAATTAATAGCCCTTGTTCGACAATACCACGAAATTTTCATAGCGTTGTAACAAAATATTCAGAACACGGCATTTTCTATGCAAAGCCTTTCTCAGATACGCAAACTACTTGATAGCTAAATATTTATAGAGAAATAGATAGATTTATATAGAAATAGATCGATCCTTTTAGAGAAATATAAGTTCTGTATAACAGTTTTTGCAGTTACGAGTTTAAATATTCTGATAGGCTTTTAACCCTCTGACCGGCATGGGGTTTCATTAAGAAAACCTAAACTTCCGAAAACTACCAAAAGAAAGAGGTTTTTTCTTGATTTTAAAGACAAAATGTCCCTCGTACCTTGATTTATGTACTTTTAATACCTTGCCTTAATTCTTTTGACTTATTTAAAAGTACAGGTATATATATATATACATATACGTTCTTACAGACATCACAGAAAGTATTTTAGACCATATATAGTATACACGACCTAGCCGGTTAAAGGTTAACACAAATAGAAACAAACTTTTTTTTCCTTCGCCACTGATACTTTGCAATACTTTGGAAAAATGTTTTGAAACAAAAAATATTAATATAGAGTAATATGAATTAGAAAATATTAAATGCAAGTATATTCTTACCAGTGTATACTACTTCGCCAAGACTTAAGTAGGTTACTCGATCTAAGAAAGGAAAAATGTCAGATCTTGGTTTCTCCATGCTGAGGACAACGATTCTGTTATACTTCTTGGCGTGGTTAGATAATATGGAAATCACGAAATACGTATTCAGTGGATCAAGGTCATACGTCGGATCATCCAATAGAATCATAACTACAAAGCAAAACAGTCTATTGAAGTATTACTTGAAAAAAAATTAAAGAGAAAAAAAAAAAATTAAGTATGAAAAAAGGAATTCAAATATGTTTGCATTTCAAAACTTAAGTATTCTTGTTCCAACATTTGCTTATATACTGGCCTTACTAGCTAGATTTTACTGTATCTTAATTTGCCTCTGAAAGTTTAAAACAATATTTCCTTTAATGAAATTTGATGAAATGTGAGAAAGGAAAAGTTTAATTTCTTTCACAAATATAATATGCGTACGCTTAAGTTAACGATGGGCACTATGCAAACATTACTACAAAATCTGATCATGCTATAATTTTTTGACATATTAAAACTCAGTACTAAATATGTTTTTCACAAAATCGTTGTTATTCGGTCTGGAACATACATCTTACCTTCTACTGGGCAAACTGACAAGGTTAGGTTAGGTTATTTAATTACGGCAAAACCTCGAGGGCTATCTGCCTACGGGGATGGATGCCTTCGTGGAGGACTTTCTAAGAAAAACTGGCTCGTATACACGTTAAACATGGGGAAAACACCCATGCAGCCAGCCTGTTCGCGGGATTTGAACCTCGAACCGAACTACCAGTGTTCAGCGACTTTACCGCTCGGCCGCTGGTGGGCGGACCAATTGCCAAAATTTAACGTGAGTATTTACTGCCTCGAAAGCGCGACTTAGGATATGTATTCAATTTATATATAGCGTTGTTCTAGCATAGGTATTCTGACATAAAATCGAACTTTTTCTAAAACGACATACCCATTTTTTTCCCATAGTTCGATTCTACGACTCAAACTATGCCAAGTTTTGTAAAAATCGCAGGAATAGTTTTTAACTTATCTCTCAAAGTTTTAGTTCCCTAATATTAATGGAATTTGGTATATATTTATTATCGTTTTTTATTAAACTTGATTGATTCTTTCTTTCATAGTTAGAAATTTAGATTAAGTCCAAATAAAGTGAGCAATTATTTTCTGATTTGTGCTTAAAATTGGTATTTTTGAGTGATTTTTGTATATTTTTAGAAAAAAATTTTAAATTGTTACCTTTAAAAATTTTTATTACCACCTTAATGTATGTATTTCTCGGCATACCTCAAAAACAGAGATTTTTATTCAAAATTTCCAAAGATGTATGTGAAATTATATATTGGCGCGTTTTGAAATTTGGTATATTTGTTATAAGCAATAATAACGCCAAATGTGCTTTAGGCATTTTGTTACAATTATTTGAAAGAATGAACGATTCACCTTTTTTTTTTCCCGCTCGTGCACAATGAAAAGGAAAGGAAAATAGGTTACCATAAATTAAGAATTTCGTCATGTCAATTATTCTTGACGCAAACTGCAAAAAGTGCGTCAAGATCAATTTTTAAATTTCTCGGTAAGTTTCTCACTAGATTTTACAAGATTTAATATTTGGGCATAATCTGAGTCTTAGAATCGAAATATGGAAAAAAAAAATCGGTAAGTCATTTCAGGAAACATGAAATTTTGTGTCAAAATACCTATGTTAGACCGTAGCTATATATAAATCTAATATACAGCCTAAGCATGAAAGCATCGAAGCATGAAAAATGCAAACTCAATTTCCTCAATCGGTCCAGTAGAACGAGAGATATGGAACTGTTCCTTTATATATATATATTTGAATTTAGCAAACATTCTCTATTCGTAAAAAGCAAATTTAAAATTAATTAAATTTCAAATGAAATTGAATTACAAATAAGTGATTAATTTATTGCTGCGAACTAATCTACAATACCATTTAAATTGTGTATATATATATGTATGTTACCATGAAAGACCGAAATTGGAGAATGTCGACTTTCACCGGAGAATGTCAACATTCACCAAATACGTCGGTGAAAGATCGAATATTTCTTTACATTCTTGTATATTCGGACCCTCACCGGTGTATGTCGACAATCACAGATATGCTCTGGTGTAGGTCGAAAAGAGAGGAGTATATGTACACGCTGCCATTCCAAAAGGAAGTGTTCCACAAATAAATGCAGTTGTAAAAGCAAGGGCCTCTTGTGCAATTCAAAGTGTCATAATAGTTTAAATTGTTGTAATAAATAAGATTTGAATCACATAATTTGGTAAGTTTATAACTTCTATTTTCTCATTTTGAATGTACTGTGTGTTTTAAGTTCTTATATTCTTAAGTTCTTATTCTGAGTCTCAAGTGCGTTTTTTCGCGAATGAATTACGGAGAAGGAAATATAATATTTTTATATGTTCAACATTCACCATTAGTGCATGGTGAATGTCGACATTCACCGGTTAACTCAGAAATATATTCAGAAATACAGTATTTGGAAAATATTTCGGACATACACCAAGCGACTATGTGAATGTTGACATTCACCGGTGAAAGTCGACATTCACCGGTGAAAGTCGACATTCTCCAGATTTCGGTGTTTCACCGTGACATATATATATATGTCATAATACAAGCAAAGGGAAAACGGAACACTGTAGCCATGGTTGGGTCATAATGTCCATACCTATATATACCATGGTTGGGGATTGTGGACGTAATCAGTTACGTAGTCAAGGACCGCGAACATGAACACAAGATCTAATACCCACCACAAGAAGCAGATTCCGTAGTGTGAAACGCAGAACATACATCCTATCGCAAGCAATGCCTGGCGGGACCCAGTGTGGCTGGACAATATCCACATTGACAGTGGTAAGGGTAGTAAAATCAACTACTTCCACTTTACGGACCTTGTGCCCAGTGATTGTCAACCACACTTCACCACTTCCATACCTATATGTCATAATAAAAGCAAAGGAAATAACGGAGCAGTGTAGATGCACTGTAGATGCGTGATTAGATCCATATTGAAGAAGAATTTGATTGCGTAGTATTTAAAGAACTTGGCAGTCGAGGCAGTTTTCATTCCATTTTTATTTCCAATTGATATTTGTGGCCACAATCACTTGGAACTCTAGTCGTGCCTTTCCACAGAAGATTTACATTTTTGATATTGTTGGGATAGAAAACAAGCCAGAGAAATCACATCTTAGCACAGTAGCGAGCAAAAGCTGAAGTGCGTCGTTATGAAAGATGGAAGCCCTCGAAGAGGGAAGTTTTTGTTTGTTATTTGGTGATTGGTCAAGAGGCATCTGCATTAGCGGTTACGTAAGATCGCATGATTAATTTGAATGACGCAATGCAGATAAGTTATTACGATTTTAGAATAGAGAGGAAGAATTTATGTTTATATAATTCTGATTCATACAATTTTATCTTACATATTCCTCCCTTCAAAAAGAAAAAGGCGTAGCGACAGAGAAGCCTTTTTAAAGAAAAAGAGTTAAAGTACAAGCAAATTTAAAAAAATATAAATAAATAATAAAATTTTGATCCTGTAAAGTATTATTTATAAATATCAATTTTTTGAATAAATTTTTAATTTTTAGAGTCCTATTGACTTTTTCAGCATTTTAGTCCAAAAGTCTTTTTGTTTGAGAATTCACATAATCATAATTCTTCAGGGAAGGTTCTTGTTATTACAGAATATCACAAAAATTTTTACATAATCATTACTTATAATTAAATGTAATGCACATAAATATTTATGATACTAATATCCATATTGAAAAATTATATTTTAATAGGAGTAACAGTTTCAGAAATTATGGTTTTCACCGTTATCATCTTTCATTTACAATTCCTGATTTTACCAAACTGGAAGGCCTCGCAGTACTTCTAAACAAACATATCCATCAATAGGGCTGTCCTCGTGAGCTAACCAATGTGTTCTCTGCACTGGTGGCCCAGGGTGCCTAGACAGTTACTTGAAAAGACCTCCGTTCCTTGCATTAAGGTAACTGGCCTTTGAGAACTGCATTAATACATTCCATAATAAAAAAAATATAATAATAATAATAGAAAAAAAATTACACACACTCATAAAATGAGAGCCTCCAACATTATCTTACTTGAAGAGGGTGAAGGAAACAACTGTACAGAGGTAATTACAGGCATCTGTTGAAGGAACCAGTATACCCTCATCATACTATACTTAACGCACAATAACCCATAAATTTTAACATGCATTTACCATAATTTCATATTACGTATCTGTAATAATTTCACTTATTTTTTACACCAACTTCATTTTTAGAATAATTATAAAATTTGTATTCAAAATTCTCAACAAAATTTCAAAAACATAAAAACTTATCTTAATATCCTTCCCTATGAATAATTTAAATAGCTTAAAATTAACTACTTAATTTGCTCACACATAATTATGAAAAATTAATGAACAAGAATTTCAGATTTTCTCAAAACAAATTGCAGAAATTTTAACCAAAGTTGAAATATAAACTATAGAATCCGCAGCACATTAAATAATTTAGTTCCTCAGCTAGATTCACACGAATGTAATAATTTTTGAGCTGTTAAAAGCGGAAGTGCAAATAATTTTCTGTCACACGTACTTGAAAACACTAACTCAGATCGACCTTGAACTCGCTGTAATGCTTAAATTCATAAACGGTTATTCACTGATGATTTAACTTTCACTAGGCATTCGAACTTTTTATTTTAATTTATCGAGAGATTACTTTCAATCTGTAAACACTACGCGTGATTATTTTTTTGAAGCACTTGCAAAACACCATAGCAGAAGAATGATCTGTTATTTTTTAAACACTGAAAAAACAAATTTGATGATTCACTTCTTTCACATTATCTTGGATTTATCACAAAACGATGATTTGAAGAGCTGAATTAAATTTTTCATTGAGGTTTCAGGCTGCAGGAAATTATCCTGCCCCCTTAATTGTCATAATACAAGCAAAGGAAAAACGGAACACTGTAGATGCGTGATTAGACCCATATTGAAGAAGAATTTTGATTGCGTAGTATTTAAAGAACTTGGCAGTCGAGGCAGTTTTAATTCCATTTTTATTTCCAATTGATATTTGTGGCCACAATCACTTGGCACTCTAGTCGTGCCTTTCCACAGAAGATTTACATTTTTGATATTGTTGGGATAGAAAGCAAGCCAGCGAAATTACATCTTAGCAGCAGAGTAGAGGGAAAAAGCTGAAGTGCGTAGTTATGCAAGATGGAGGCACGCGAAGAGAAAAGTTTTGGTTTACAATTCGGTGATTGGTTGTCAAGAGGCATCTGGTATTAACGGTTACGTAAGATCGGCATGATTAATTTGAATGACGCAATGCAGATAAGTTATTACGATTTTAGAATAGAGAGGATTATTTATGTTTATAGTTATATTATAATTCTGATTCATACAATTTTATCTTACATATATATATATATATATATATATTGCAGAATGTACCTGATGTGCTAGAAACTTAATACTCGTATGTAGCAAAATATCAACATGACTTGTGTATGCATTATTATAATACGATAAAATCACATTTTCTTTTCAGTCTTCAAACGGCACTAATGATCAACAATTCACACAAACCAGAGAAGAGTTTACTTTTTATATGGAACTCTTTGTAACAGTTCAAAATAGCAGATGAAGGCTGTTTTAATCACCGCTTATACTACAAAATCCTTTTTTTAATCAATATTTCGTTTGATTTCAGAATACTTAATTAACTATAATAGAACCTTTCAATAAGAACTGTGAAACAGGTCATAATGTCAGGCAGTAACTGTGAAGTCACATAAGTTTCTTTACAAAAATTAATACGAAATTCAGCTCACGAACTGATATCCATGGATTATAGCTAGTCTTAAATAATAACAAATTGCATCGAGCCAAGTTTATTTTTTTTTAAAGTTTTTAAATGAGAAACCACTTTAATGTTTTATTAAACAGTTTATTTCTGTGATAACGAAAAAAAAAATTCGCAAAATATTTTTTTGTTGCTTATAATCTGCTTCTGCTTGGCTGCAAAGAAAAATTATGTACCTAAGGAAATATATGCAAGAAAGCTTTATTTTCCGCTTATTTTCGATACTGCTTAAAAAAGTTCCCAGTTTTCCTTCCCGCATCAAATATACGAGTATTTGGTTCCTGACACAAAGGGAATTCACAAAGCGTTAAAACTGTTTCATTTATACATAATTTATTAAGTCATTTTTGAAGTTATCATACTGCTGCACTAAAAATTACTCAACCGAGATTTATAAAATTTACACTTCAATAATATTCTTGTAAAATGCTGGAATTAACATTATCATTCATTTTATCAGTTTAGGATGTCCAAAGTAATTGTGTTTCATACAAACTCCACATACCGTAGCGACAAATCCTTTAATAGCATTTTTAATTTCAGCGTTAATAAATTATTTTTCTAATGTTGCAACATTTTTATCTTGCATAATTTCTCATAGTTAGTCAAAGTACTCAAAACTGAAGGTAATTGCTAAAAACGAAATTCAAATAACTGGCAGCATGCTGAGCCTGAATAACAGAGACAGAGGGTCTATCCAGACTTATATTCGAAAGCTTTGAAAATCATAACTCCTTTGTGTAGTTCATTACCATTAATAATTTTCTCCAAATTACTTATATTTAATAAACTACACGAAGGACTTATCTTTTCTTAATATTATAAATATTGAAATATATAATAAAAAATAAAATATTTGAATAAATACACTGAAATTCTCTATTAAGTGGATAATTTACTGTGATTTATATATTTATGACTAACAGGATGGATATTAATGCTAATATTCCCTTAAGAGTGGATTTGATTATTTAGATTACGGCACAGCACACATGGCGTACCAGAAAAGATGCTTTTCTAGGCTATCATGGAGGACTTTCTGAGGGAAACCGGTTCGCATTCACGTTAGACACGTGACGAAGAACGGGGCATTTAGCGTCTGCCAGAGGTAAACAGGTGCATGATCCTCGTCCTCCACTATCCAGCGCTTGTTGAAGAATTTAAGGATTTAGGTGAGAAACATGGCTTTAGAGGTGCTAGGAGGCTAAAACTCTCATGGAGCTATTTCGTTCGCTGGCATTTCATTCTGCGTCGAACTACCTGTGTTCAGCGATTTTGCCGCTCGGCCACTTATGCTCCTGAAGGACTATTACTTTCGTTTTGCCATTTTGCGTTGAATCACTATAAATGTACGTTTCACTTTTCAAACTGTTGCCACTAAATGTTAGATTCTCGCATTATATTTGAAGAAATTAAATAATGAAAAAACAACAACCCTACATAGAGCCATCGAATTTTGAATGACGAACGAATATGGGCATGTGGAAGACCAAATTTGAAATTTGGAATTTGTTTTATGATCGATTTCATTATTTGTAAAACTTTAACGAATTTTCGATAAACAAACTCAAGGATTTCAAAGCGAACAATGGCAACACTCAATGGGAAAAAAAAAAAAAAAAAAAACTTTTTACCTCCAGCGCGCGGAACCGTGTATCGGAAATTCTAAAGATATGCTCATTTTAAAATTATTTGGCGACATTGCTATTGAACTGACTTTTATGGTTTAAGTGCAAAGAACATGATATTTAATAAATAAAGGTAACACACAAAACGTTAAAAAAACGCCCCTTTGGACGTAATTTAAAATCTGAAACCTTTCAGATTTTTTTTCTTTTGTTTTGTTAATTCCTTTGTCGTTTTTAGTTCCCCTTTTAAAACAGCTTTTGCCTGACTAAAACGCACTTGCACATATAGCAAATGAAACAAAATCTATGCAGAAAGATATGATAACTTTAAAATATTTACGATTCTATAACATTCACTCGGTATTTATTTTCTAAAAATTTAGTTTCAATAACATTAAATTCACAAACAGCCGTGTTCATCTTATAAAAGAATTACATCGACGCTATTTCTTACTTTTAAAGCAAAAAGATTTTTAAAAAAGGATCACACACAGAAAAAAAAAATCGATCTCATTCTAGATATTGAATATGCTGCTGAAAAACTCTCTCATTTTTCAAGGTAATCTATGCAGTTCAGTCTGGAAGAAAATGCATGATAACATGACGAAAATATCTTTTAACTGTTTTAAATCTATAAATGGAAAAAATTTATATCAGTTAACGAAAACTTAGACTATTTAGACACGGATTGAATACAAATTTCTCCAGCCTTCAGATTAAAAAATAAACTACTTTTACCTGAATAGAATGCTTCAAGTGCATGTCTGCTAAACAGAAAAGGTAGTTCTTTATCATTTTTTAGAAAAATTTTACCAAATTTTAATGTTTAAATAAGCATTACATTAAAAAATAAAACATACATTTCAACACAAATTTTTCAGTACTTTTTTGTGCTATTCTTCTCCCCAAGTACACATCGATCGTTTATACTTAAAAAAATCAGAGAAACGGCATCACGCAAACTCCGATAACATCGGCTATCTACCAAACGCATCGCTTCGTTGTTCCCTTAGAAATTTTGCTTCAAAATTCAGTGTTTCTGAAGAAATTTTACAGCAGTTTTTTCCAGCTGGCAAATTCCATAAAAGCATATTTTTAAACTGAGGCATAAAATATCACGATTTGTTTAAAAAAGCCGTTGGAATACAACAAAAGAAAAAAATGGCAACGTTGCTTGATTGAAGGATTGTTACGAGCATGGTTGCCTGAGGAATCGTTATGTGCCTCGTTGCCCGCATTTGGCGAATTTTGAAAATTTGGCGAGTTCTACTGAGGCGGTTGAGATAATATGCAAGTACCTTTTTTGTTACATAGCATTAATTTTTCTTTCACTATGACCACTGTAAAGATCGGGACTTGTAAAGATCGTGACTTGTAAAGATCATGACTTGTGAAGATCGTGACTTAAAGAGAACGTGAAATATAAATAATAGGACAAGAACTTGCATTTTACGGTGTGGCAACAAGAAGAGGATTCGAAAGATTTTTATATATATTTTTGTTTAGAGAGTTGAATGTTTTTAATTTTTGACTGGTTGTAAGAGTTTTAACTGCAGTAGTTAACAGTTTAAAATTTTGATAGTTTAGAGCTGCAGTATTTATTTTTTTTTGGTTCTGTTTTAAAATTTAAATAAAAGTATTTTGTTTATTCTGAAAAATTAGCTTTATTCTTCCTACAAGATTCAATATTCATTATATTGAAATGAGGAAAGGATTTTTACTGGCGCAGTCGACAGGATCGGAGTTTCCCCGCATATAATTACGAACCAAAATAACTCAGGTGAGAGCTCAATTTACCTTGGAAACGTAAAATAGTTAATTAAGATTATGAAAAGTTAATTATTGTTTCCGTCATGGAATCTTAGTTTATTTACTTGTCAAAGTAATGAATACGCCAGTGTTCAAATGTAATTTTCAAAGTAATGAATACGCCAGTGTTCAAATGTAATTTTCAAAGTAATGAATACGCCAGTGTTCAAATGTAATTTTCAAAGTAATGAATACGCCAGTGTTCAAATGTAATTTCGTTTGACTCGCCAGAGTAGGTGAACAACACATTAAGTATTGATTCTACTGATTGATTTTCGTGTCAAATAAAATTAAATTCATTGTGAATTATATTTAAATAGAAAAAGAAAAGAAAAAAAATAGCTTTTCATAAAACTAAGAGTCTATTGGCTGAATAAAATCGAGACATGGCTTTTATGGGACGTGGGAAAAAAGAGGATTTGCTGGCTTTAGCTGCTGAATTAGAAATTCAAGTAGATCCAAGTATGAAAATCGTGGCGATAAAAAATGAAATAATTCAAAGTGATACATATGATGAAGCATTTGCTAAATAAGTGTTTTTAACGATTATTGAAGAGAGGAAAAGAAAAGAAGAGGAACAGCGAAGAAAGGAGAAAGAAGAGATTGAGGAACAGCGAAGAAAGGAAAAAGAAGAGATTGAGGAACAGCGAAGAAAGGAGAAAGAAGAGCTTGAGGAAAGGCGAAGGAAAGAAGAATTAGAAGCACAGCAGAAAAGAGAGCAAATGGAGTTTGAATTGAGGAAACTCGAAATTGAATCTCGTGTTCGACTAACACAAACTCCACCAACAAATGAAAATGGACATCATAATTTTGATTTAATTAAGCTTATTCCCAAATTCAATTTAAGACACGATGATATTGTGATTTATTTATCCTTATTTGAAAGACAAGCTAAAAGGACAAAGATTAATCCTAAAGATTGGGTTTCATGTTTATTGACTTTAATGCCATCTGAAATCATTCAATTAATTGGTAGGGAATCTGAAGAAAATTTTGAAGATTATGAGTACATTAAGGCCATTTTATTGAAGAGATTTAAATTAAATCCTGAAAGCTTTAGAAAAAAATTTGTGATGCACCAAAAGAGCGCTGAAAAATCATGGAGAGATTTTTGCTACGAAATTACAAGTTATTTTGAAGAATGGATCAATGGTCTTGAAATCACAAATTTTGCCGCGTTAAAAGACTTGATTATTACTGACCAAATTAAGAAAAGAGTACCCTATGAAGTAAGAGACCATCTTCTGGACGACTGGGCGAAATTCGTTTCTCCAACCAAATTAGCTGATAAACTTGACGAATATGACAGTGTTCGTAATATCTCAAAACAGAATGGTGGTAATCCATCAGCAGACAGAACTAATAAAAAATGGCAACCTCGTTCTCCACTTCCAGAAAGAGCTTTCAGAAATAAATCGCTGTACGCTGAAAACACGCCAAGAGTGTACCCATCCCGTAAGAGTGACGAACCACAAAAGACTAATTTCAAATTAACTTGCTATAATTGTGGAAAAGAAGGTCATACATCTAAGTTATGTACCAAAAATCGGATACCAAGAAGTGCTTCTGCAACAGCACAAAACAACTTAATACAAACACAAGCACCCCTAGCAGAAAAAGAAAAACCAGAAGTGCTAACTGCCAAGATCTCTATTCCTGTCTCAAAATCAGTAGACGTATCTAGAAACATAGATGAATTAAAACTGGTCAAAGTTAAATGTGGAGATATTATTCTAAATGGAATCGTAGACACGGGAGCACAAATTTCAGTAGTCCGTGAGAAATTGGTTGACAACATACCTTGCGAAGGAGAAAGTAAAATAGAGATATCTTCTGCTTTTGGTGAAAACGAAATTACTCCACTAAAGATTTTCCAGATGAAAATTGACGATGATTTTCACGGTAGAGTGTCCATTACGTGTGCTGTTTCAAAAAAGCTAGTTACCGACTTGCTATTGAGTTCTTCAGCTTATGAAACACTCTGTGGAAATATCGAACTGTGGAACTGTGATCGTCATTGGGATGCATCCGCCTTAGAGTACAAAGAGACAGATGATAAACCCTCACCAGTTGAAGACATTACTACAAATTTGGCTGTTGTTAATCAGATTTCCCAAGAAAACATAGAGTCTCTGAAAACAACGAACAAGGTAAGACTAGAATTCAAGACACATCAAGAACAAGACGAAACTCTGAAAAAATGCTTTGAATGGGCAAATAAAAATCAAAATTCATATACTTTCGATGATGGCATATTACTTCATTCCGAATATATCTGTGGTGAAAACATTAAGCAAGTTGTATTACCTTTAGAAAAAAGAAGGGAAGTCCTAAGAATGGCACATGAAATCCCTCTTGCCGGCCACCTCGGTGAGAAAAAGACAATTCAACGAATCAAGTACTCATTCTTTTGGCCTACTATTAAGCAAGATGTTAAAAAATTCTGTGAAAGTTGTAAAGAATGCCAATTGAGGAGAACAGTTACGTACAAAGATCGAATCCCAATTCAACCTATTGTTAGGCCGGAAACACCCTTTGAAGTATGGAGCGTGGATTGTATCGGGCCATTAGAACCTCCATCCAGGAGAGGTCATCGGTTTGTGATATGTGCAGTTGACCTATGCACCAGATGGGCAGAAGCCACCCCCGTCAAAGACATAAGTGCGAAAACAACATGCAACGTTTTGATGAGGTTTTTTACTCAAACTGGATTTCCAAAAGTGATTTGTTCCGACCAGGGAACTAATTTCACAGCCAAACTCACCCGAGCCTTTGAGAACTTACTTGGTGTGTCTCCACGATTCTCCACTCCAGGACACCCCGAGAGTATGGGTGCTGTCGAGCGTTGGAATAGAACCTTAAAAGAGATGATGAACAAAAATATCCAAGAACATGGCAGAAACTGGGATTTGAATCTTCCCTATCTCTTGTTTGCCTACAGAGAAGTGCCACATAGCACCACTGGTTTGTCTCCCTTCCAGATGGTATATGGAAGAATACCACCAGGACCATTATCTTTGCTGAAAGAAATATGGACAGGTGAACGTAGCATTCCAGTTACAGCTTCCCGTTCAATTGAAAATTATCTACAAGACCTTTTAGAAAAATTAAGAAAAGCTCATGACATTGCATCAGCAAATTCCAAAATATCTCAAGAAGAGTACACTTCAAGATACAATTTACGTTCTCAAGAAAAGACTTTCAATGTTGGGGACAAAGTCCTCGTGTTAATGCCATCATCATCACATAAATTGCTCAACACGTGGCAAGGACCAGCTACCGTGATCAAACTTACCAGGCCACACTCTGCCAAAATCGAAATGGAAAACGGAAGTATTAGGGAACTCCATATAAATAAGTTAAGGCCATATATTGCTCGTGTAGATCACGTTGGTATCATTTTTGACCAAGATGAAGAGTTTGGAGATATCCACTATGCACCAGCAGATCTTATGAATAAATCTGCTGATGATATCTGGACCCATTTACAAAATTCGAAAGGTGACTTAAAATATTACCAACGGGAAGGACTATTTAAAGTACTAAAATCTTATGTAGATGTTTTCAGTAGCAAACCTGGTCAAGCCAATGTTGATGGTCATGACATCAAGGTTACAGAAGGATGTAATCCGAAAAGATTGAGGCCCTACCGTGTTCCTGTTTCACTTCAAGAGGAAGTCGATCGTCAAGTTAAAGAACTGTTAGAATGGGATCTTATAGAACCCAGTGACAGTAACTGGGCACATCCTATAGTATGTGTTGCAAAAAAGAATGGCGGCGTTAGACTGTGCATAGACTTCAGGCTTTTAAATAGCTTCACAATTCCGGACGCCTATCCGATGAAGATTGCTAAAGATTTACTATTCGAAATAGGGAAAGCCAAATTCATAACAGTTCTCGATTTAACCAAGGGATATTGGCAAATTCCTATGAAAGAAGAAGCTAAACCCTACACAGCATTTATCACTCATTCCGGCCATTACCAATGGAAAGTTCTCCCTTTCGGTTTGAAAAATGCTGGAAGTACCTTCCAAAAATCGATGGATAAGGTGCTTGCAAACCATAAGAACTACTGCCGTTCATATATTGATGATGTGGCAATATTTTCTGAAACTTGGGATGGCCACCTCTATCACATCGACCAAGTGTTTCAGACACTGAGAAACGCAGGTCTAACCGCAAATCTAGAAAAGTGTGATTTCGGAAAGAGCCACGTGAAGTTTCTAGGACATGTAATAGGTTCTGGCACTCACTCTCCAGATCCTGAGAAAGTAGAAGTCATCAGAAATCTGTCTAAGCCTACCACTAAAAAAGAAGTCAGGAGTCTTTTAGGGCTAGCAAGCTACTATAGGGATTATATCCCAAATTTTTCTGAGATTGTTTTACCTCTAACAAACCTTACAAAGAAGAGTGTTCCAAATAATATTCCATGGGACTCTGAAAAAGAAGCAGCTTTTAACAAACTTAAAGAAGAGTTGATTAAAATGCCATCTCTGCATACTCCGGACATCAGCAAGCCCTTTCAACTCTATACGGATGCATCTGCTTTCGCAATTGGAGCGTGTTTAGCTCAAAACGACGAACATGGCAAAGAAATGCCCATAGCATTTTTCAGCAAGAAATTAACGCCCTGTCAACAACGATGGTCAACCATCGAACGAGAAGCATTTTGTGTCATCGAAGCCTTGAAAAAATTTGACACATGGATTTTCGGTGCCAAAGTGCAGATTGTGTCTGATCACAATCCCCTCACCTACTTGACCCAAAGCGCCCCTCATGGTGCTAAACTGTCTCGTTGGGCCTTAGCGTTACAACGGTATAACATGACTGTAACATACCGCAAAGGAAGTTCACATGGGAATGCTGATGCTTTGTCAAGGTTAGCTGTTAACTCTTTCTCTCTCAATGAACTCTGAGCAACATTGTCTCTACGGTGACGAATGTGCTTCTTGTGGGGAGACTTGTAAAGATCGGGACTTGTAAAGATCGTGACTTGTAAAGATCATGACTTGTAAAGATCATGACTTGTGAAGATCGTGACTTAAAGAGAACGTGAAATATAAATAATAGGACAAGAACTTGCATTTTACGGTGTGGCAACAAGAAGAGGATTCGAAAGATTTTTATATATATTTTTGTTTAGAGAGTTGAATGTTTTTAATTTTTGACTGGTTGTAAGAGTTTTAACTGCAGTAGTTAACAGTTTAAAATTTTGATAGTTTAGAGCTGCAGTATTTATTTTTTTTTTGGTTCTGTTTTAAAATTTAAATAAAAGTATTTTGTTTATTCTGAAAAATTAGCTTTATTCTTCCTACAAGATTCAATATTCATTATATTGAAATGAGGAAAGGATTTTTACTACCACTCAGTGTAAACGCTGTATTACTGAGTGTCCTGAATTAAAAAATTGATCAATGAATTACGTAGTATGTCAAAAATATTTAAATCAAACTCTAAAGAAGTACCTCATGTGTAGAATGTTGTAATAGTACTACTGCAGACGTTGTACAAAATTAATTACCTGGATCTTTGACGATTTCTATTCCAATGGCTAGTCTTCTATATTCACTCGGCTTTAAAGAGCTGACTTCCCGGTTGGATACTTGATTCAAAGCAAGATCTGCCATCACTTGCTTCACCTAAGGTAGAAGTTATGAAATGTTAAAATTGCATAAAAGATAACAAAATGAGCATTTTCTAAAACATCTACATCAGCAGTTCCAAAATGTTTTCAGATATCACCTGTTGATACGTCTAACAGACCTATTTTGATACAAAAGTTATTCTTGAAAAACGTTTTGGTACAACTCTGATGTACGCCTTAATTTCACCAAATGTGGCGATATGTGTTCTGCGCTGGTTTTTAGCGCGATTGTGTGTTGTATAGCAACCCCGCTGACGTTGAAAAATCTTTCGCTGGAGCTCGTTGGTTCGCGTCATGCTCTGTGTCTGAGAAGATAGAGCGAAAGATTATTGAATTGAAGTTGGCAGAAGGAAATATCATCGTGGCCATCCTGTTGAGGGGTAGTGGGTATTTGGAGGTGTGGAAAGAGGGTCTGGGAGATTATTTTTAGTGGCTATGCATGATAGAAGTAGGGATTTGTGATTTTATTTATTTGTGAACCATAGTATGAATTTTCTGGATAGTATGTCTGGCTGTCATATAAATACGATAGTGATTACGTGGCGGGATGTTAAAGGCGGTATGAAATTGGTATTTCTGCTGTTCGAAAAAGCATTAATTCATGGTAAGTGCATTTTATTCTTGTTCTTATTTTGTAGAATGTTATGTTCATTGTTTTTTTTTTTTTTTTTTTTTTTTAGCTTGAATTTCTGTGGTTATTGTTTTTTTTTAAATTGTTTGAAATTTATTTTGCTGATTAGTGCGTAGCGTCTAGATTGTGCAATTCATAGATGTTGTTTAAAGTTGAAACAGAACTCTGTGTACATGGTATTCTTTGAAATTTATTGTTGTTATGTAAATTTATTAAATCGAGGTGTGCATAGTTCGTAGATTCGTTTGTTGCCTAGATTGTGCAATTCTAGTTGAAACAGGATGCTGTGTACATGGTATTCTTTGAAATTTATAATTATTATGTTAATTTATTAAAGCGAGGTGAGCGTAGTTCGTTGATTCGTTTGTTGCTTAGATTGTGTCATTCGAAGATGTTCTTTTAAGTTAAAACATATCGCTGTGTAGATGGATTCTTGCGAATATTTTCGGTTAGAAAATTTACGTTTTTGCTATCTAAATTTTTTGTTTTTGTTTCGGATTTTTAGCTTAAATTGTGTGTTCAAAACGTGCTTTTTGCATTTTCGAAAACCACGTTTTCGGGGAATTTTAGGCTTAAAGTTCGAAATGTAGACAAAGATTTAGATAGTAATATGGCAGCGTGCAGTTTCTCGCCAAAAATATTTGGCGACTTGAGGGCGCATATCAGAGTAGTTCCAACATTTTCAGTGATCATTTTAGAAATTTATGAAAATACAAGTTCAAATCATTGTCCGTTATGAAATATTTATTGATGCACTGAAATATCGACTGGACATATGAGGAAAGTTATTAAAGGCAATAAACGAACTTCGCTAAATGATGTTAATTTGTCATTGTTGTATTTCAAAGATCTACCCAGAATCATTTCGGGAAAAATTTACGAAATATTCAGCTTGTTATAAATTTAAAAACCGAATGATTTCTAAAGCATCTATTATTATTGGTTCAAAAATGTTAGCAGAAATGTGCTTTCAACAACATGTAGATGATTATGATTTGTCAAAAGTTGACAAACAGTCCTAAGACCATCCTCTGACAAAATTGCAACATCGCTTACATTTTTAAAATTATTGTTTGCCTCTCTACTGTGTAATTCGATACGTTGTTAACAAAACCAGCCACATACGCAATTATAGAAAAATAACTACAACTAATTTTGCATGAAAAATTTTATCACTTTACACGTTCGATTTAGATACGACTGATGTGATCGCCACGAAACTGACGTAAACAGGAATAAGAACTTAATTTTAAGGGAGACGTCTTCAATACTTTATGTGTGGATAACATATTGTCACTTACTAAGCTTAATTCTTTGATATAAAAATATTTCTTTAAGATTAAAATTTAAATATTACTTTAAGATTAAAATTTAAATATTACTTTAAAGATCGGCAAAATAGCTGTATGGATACTTTACCACACAGGATCTTCCTGTCCACAGGATTCAAGAAACTTTCTCATATATCGATAGGAACGTTCGGTTATTAAGACAGTCAAATTAAATCTGGCTGAGAAGAAATATTACGAAAATGGTTAAAATAGCGTATTTGGGGAGGGGGAGAGGAACTCCTCTTAAGGCAAGCAATTCTTTAGGGGAAAAAAAAACCTTTCCCTCCCTCTAGACACTCTTTTAATGTAGGATTAAGTTCTTCCATAATGGTCTGACAGGAAAGCAAAAATTAAGTGCGCGAATGTTTATATCTTCGAAACTGTAAATGTTGCAATCAATCTAAATACATCATTAGATAAGTAAAAAGGCACATTAGCAAACACGTTAAAAAAACAGTAATAATAATAAAAATTGGACAAAGGGTATACGCATAGTAACGCGTCAAAAATAGCGATATTCATTTTGGTGACGTCAAAGCTCCGCGCGATTGGGTATGAGTCGCAAAGTCGTCATGTTTGGGTAGTCTTTGCCGCATTTTATTTTGCCAAGTGGCAAGATCGTCTGGTGGACAGTCGCGCATAGACAGTCAGTGTGTTCGGACGGTATTTGCTGAATTTTATACGAAATGAAAAAGCATTTAATTTTATAAAATATTTTAATCTCAATATAGTGCCAAATGAATATCCAAGTACACTTGGCAATTCATTTATAGATTTAATATTTACTTGGAATATAACTGCAGACATCTTAAATTATGTATCTTATTTCTCATATCATCGACCAGGTTTGTATAGGATTATTTTGAATGAATAAATGTAATAAATAAAAAAATAAAATGTATGGGTGCGTAAAATCTTTTGTTTGTTTTATTTGTTCTGTAACATCCTCACACTTCCGTTAGTAATCTTACGCATTAAACAACAGCAGATTTTTAAATGAAAAGAGAGCCTGCTGTCAATTTTTATTTCTACCGACATTCCTGATATTCAGACTCTGAGGGAGGTTTATCAGTGACTCTGAGAAATAAATTTCCATTGATTTAGTCAAATAAAAAACATTAAATACTAGGCAATATTTCAAATTAAACGATCAAAGAGGCAATCTTTCAAATTTTAGCCTATTTGCATTTACCTATTTGCAAAATTCATTAAATACCAACCCTGTTTCTTTTCATTGACTTGGAAACTTTAGATCCGATAGTTAACTGCGCAGAATACATCAGTGTCTGACGAACGGTCAAACCCGGTAGAAGGGTCACTTGTCTGGGAACAAAGCCGCATTGTTCTTGGAACAACTGTAAGGTCAAGGATATGTCATTCAGTATGATCTGACCTCTGGTCATGCCCAAAGCCCGTCGACCTATTACTTCCAATAAGGCTCGTTTTCCGCTACCTAAAATAAATAAATGAATAAAAAGTTTTTAAAATGTTAAGCTATTATTTCAATGGCAATCTGTATCAAATCAGCTTTATTTTATTTTCTGTACCTAGAGACCCAAGCGGAAATGTTATGCAGTATTTATTATAAGGGTCTTAAGACATTTAGAGCACGCGATACGAAGAAAATTTCAAATCTTTAATTTATTCCTTTACCACTACAGAATAAAAGCATTTTAAAATTAAAAATTGTTTTGTAATAATTACGTTTCAACAATATTTTTAACGCGAACAACAAAATTCATATTTTCTTTATAATTTTCACTCTTAAGTGCTACACAATTTTTGTAATTCAGGGAAATTTTAACGAAAATTGGTTTACTTGGTTAATATAAAAATGATGAAATATTTATTTTTTACTGCTTGTACTTCCTTCCTAATTAGAGCATTCATAAAAATGGTTTAATTTATCTATTGCGCAGATCTTACGTAATAATTCATTTATTTCAATACTACTCTAGGGAAAACTATCTTTTTAAGATATTTATTTTAGTGAAAAAATAACATAGGTCAAGAAGTTCCAAATTTTTCAAATTTAAAATTTCTTAAAGTGTTTTTCCTAGGAATGGAGGAGAAATGATCATTTTCAATGAAAGAGAGTTGCAAAATCATGATTACACCACATGCGAATTTTTCTTAATGGAGCATTCAAACGAAGGCTCGTATAAGATGCACAACTTGTATGACTAATGTTTAAATCTTAGTTAATAGGGGACCGGAAAGTAATGTCATTTCTGCGCATGTCGACAGCAACATGCTAAGGGCAGAAGTGGAGCAAATCCATGTCAAATATTCTTAACCAACCTTGGTCGACCATGCAAGAACATTTCAAGCAGAATGGAAAAATAAGCAAAGCAGGTGTTTGAGTCCTCCATAATCTGTCCGAAAAGAACAAAGCCAACCTATCCATCACATGCAACGTATTGCTTCAACGGCCCCATACAGAACCGATTTTTGATCGTTTGATTAGTGGAGACAAAAAAATAAGTCCTATATGATAATCCAAAACTCAAAAGGCAGTTTTAATAGGGGTTACAAAGGGTTTACATCCCGAAAAGGCGCTTCTGGGTGTTTGATGGAGTATTCGCGGAACTTTTCATTTTGAATTGCTGAAACCTGGAAAAAATGTTAATGAAGACTTTTATTGGGAACAATTGGATCTATTTAACCAATCTTTAATCGAAAAATATCAATTGTCAACGGTAAAGGCGTCATTCTGCAACACGACAATGCAAGACCGCACTGTGCAAGACGAACACTGGAAAAAATGAATGAATTGGGGTGGGAGGTACTGCCATGCTCACCCACCATACTCGGCCGATATCGCAGCATTGGATTTCCATTTATTCGGATCCCTACAACATTTTCTTAGTGGCAAAATATTTGAAAATTTGGATGATGTCCAAAATGTGCTCTCCAGATATTTTACTTAAATACCAATTCATTTTATCGGTCCGGGATTGAAAATCTGCACATTAGATGGCAAAAGGTTATTGATAACGAGGGTGATTATATTATTGATTAAAAATAAAAACTTGTTAAAAATGTATTCGTTTGAATTTAATGTAAGAAAACGACATTACTTTCCGGTCCCCCTATTACTTAGCACTTCCTGACGTGACATAATGGTATGACTGAATAGAAGATATTTCATGTGCCTTTACAAAATAATTTAGGTTTTTGGTTAAATATCATCCATACCACCAAAGACGATTGCCAAACAAGGACAATTAGGCATCAGTACCATAAGAATATCTCCATCACTCACCTTTAGAACCCAGTACAGCCATCACTTCACCGGCATGCACCTCCATGGACACATCCTTCAGCACTGTTCCTGTTGGGACGGAACCAGTCAACTTCTGGAAACACGTTCCAGGTTCTACTTGACCGGTGTGGAAAACACTATTCAGCTCCAGTACGTGGTCACTGGATATGACAGCTGGACCTGTTAGTGATAATGCAGATAAATTAAAAATAAGTATGACTTCTTTAATTAAACGGATGAGTGTTAGAGATTCCTAAATGCACATTGCAATATTTAACACTTAGAACTATTAAATTGTCACTACTAACATTCAGAGTTGTTAAGATTGATTACTTTCCTTTAATATAAATAAACTGACGTTCACGGTTATGATGCTCTGATATCATTATTATTTTATTCCTAAAGCCAACTATATTGGGTAGTGGATACATTTTTAACGAATGAATACTAACTACGTGATGTCTGTTCATTGGCTAATTGATGAAGGCAAAGCAAAAATGGATTACCTGCCTAAGAGGAGAACACACTACTGAAGGATTGTCTTAAAATTGCCTATGTTCACGTTACACATGGGGAAACACGATATTTCGGATTTGTACCACTGACCACTGGAGAGCTACAGAAGTTACGAAAGAAGTAGAAAAAGAAAAGATGAAGAATGTAGCAATAAAAGAAGCAGTAAAAACAAATGATGTAAAGAAAATTTTACAACGCTTCTAGCGAATCAGAACGCTTCTAGCAAACTAGTTAACATGTGGCATCCATATCAAACGGTTGTTTCTAGAGTTATCAATATTTTCAATGAAAAGACCGTTAATCATTTTAGAAAAATGTTAGACAAACAGACTCAGTAATCGCTGAGCAAGTTTTTCGTATATCCTCCAAATTGACTAAATACATTAAAAAAAGCAACCGATGAGAACACAATCAAATTAATCACAAGAAAATTTTTTTTTTTTTTTTTTTTTTTTTTTTTTTTAATTAACGATTATTTTTACAGCCTTTGATAAAAAGAAAGATTTTATTAGTAAAACGTATAATTTCTACACGATTGCGTACTTTTTCTTTTTTTAATTTTTCAAAAATTCTAAATCTGGGAGAGGATTAATTGATTTCTCATAAAATAAAATGGAAAACTGGATTTCGAAATGAGGACAGGAGTGAATTAAGTTCATAAGTCGAGATACTATCGCACTATATTCCCAAACTTTAAAAGATGCTTCAAAATTTTTCCTGATTGTACTTTAGTGTTCTTGGATTAACTGTAACCGATAAATTATGCATATTTTATTCATATGTTTCGAAAAATGCTCGGGAACTAAACTGCCTTTTGTAGTTTCATGATCATTGATTTAAAAAGCTTTAGTCTTTGTTTAATAGTTGAATAAGCACTGACTGAAAAGCACTTTTTGACGAAGGAAGAAAGTAAGGTTGCCCTCCAAATTCTTCTCCAGACTGGATCATTACGCTTTAATTAGAAGAGTATGTTTATACAAGGACAACATTTTAAAAATGGCTAAGAAGTTCATATTCTCAAAGTATTTTTTTCGCTGGTTTTTATTATTTAACAACTTTTCAAATAAGTGCCTATCAGCTGACGAATGGTTAAAATTGCTGAACACTGGTAGTTCTTCTACCCGGGTTCAATTTTGGTTTAGTTTATTATATGGTAAATCACGCTACGGCTGTCTCCCTAAGGGAAGAGATTCCTTCGTGGAGAACTTTCTAAGGCAAACTTGGCTTATATACACGTTACACATGGAGAAAACCAGAAAAACGGCCATGCAGCCAGTCCGTTCGCCTGGATTCGAACCCAGGTCAGAACTACCAGTGTTCACCGATTTTACCGCTGGGCCGCTAGTGGGCCTACTCGGGTTCAAATCCTGGACAAATGGGTGTTTTCGTGGTTTTTTCGCGTGCTACGCAAATACCAACCAGTTTTCTTTATAAAGTTCTTCATGGTTGTATCCTTCGCTTTGCCATAATCTAACGAGTCCATTGCCGCCCAAACAGTGAAGTGGTTAAGCGTCGCTGACTGCCGTGCCGAAGGGCCCGGATTCGAATCCCAGAGACAGCATGTATGTTTGAAATGACCGTGCGGCATGAGGGCACTCTAAATATGAGGCGAACCGAAAGTCCTCTCGAGAGGTTGATGGTAGGGTTTCGGACCCTTTCCCCGAAGTGCTGTCCTTCAAAATTGAGCGCCGAACTTAGCTCAATCGCATTGTTACCTGTTAGGTGCGCAAGGTTGTTGCCAACGGCAAGCGTATCTTGCCATGAACAATTTCGTGGGCTTGGGCTGACTATAGGTCAGACAAATGAGCAACAACAACAATAAATCCATTCAATTATGGCAATTATGGCATCCATTCATTAATGACTTGCTTACAATTATAAGATTATGAGCAGATTTATTGCAATATCAAAATTCGTAATAATTTTAAATGCATTTAGTAAATATATTCAAGTTATATTCCTAATTTCCTGTCCGATAATTTATTGCACCGACTTTTATATACACAACCTATGAAATAATGAAAACGTTTTAAATGAGTTTACATAACTAAAAATGAAAGCAGTTTAGTCAAACAGATTTTGTCATTTGGTAATCTGTAGCAAAATTCAGAAGTTGCTGTAACTGTTTTTAAGCTAGCTTGTAAACAAAAAGATAACCGCTATTTTAAAACCTCACAAGACTTCGCTATTAAGAAATGTATCCTGCATGTTAAAAGATAATCATAAGTCTTGAGTATTTTCAAAGTCAATAAAAGAAGCACGATAGTAAAGACTTCGGAAACATTAAGGTCTTGAAGACCTTCTTAGTCTCATTCGAGTGGATCTTATTTTGGCGCATTCACTACAATGGCTACCTAAGTCAGAAGAATGACCATGAAAAATGTTTTCATTGCTTACAGACCTAATCTAACAGAGTACAGTTTCCGAATGAAGTTATGAATCCCGTCAACAAAGGGGAATGTAAAGTACATTGAAAGCTTTGCCAATTTTCTGCCTAAGAGGAGTTAAAGAATAATTCCTCGTCTTGCTTTGTCATCCGAGTGAGAGATCCCACCAAAGTCATTTTCCACTTTCGTAAACTCTGTAATCCGCTTTGCATTTGATTTTGTTTTTGTTCATTTTAGAAAGTGCGTGGGTCAAAAACTCATCGGATTTGGGATAGAAATAAAATTCACGGTCACGCAATGGATCACGGAGAACAAAGACCTTGTTACAAGTATCATAAAGTTACGTGTGTATGATTTCCTAATGTGTGCTAAGAGGAAAGGGCGCTGTAGCAAAAGGTCATCGCACTTACATTTGATTTGACTAAAAATTTGATAGGATACGGGAAGGAATTCCATTTCCGCTCTGTTTGGAATTAAGTTAAACAGACTTTTAAGATGATGTTATATCAGGGAGGACAATTAATCAAACGATTGCCGCAACTCTGTTAAACATCTGACTTAGCCGAGCGGTATTGGTAAGGGATCCTATGGTATAAAGCTACACATACTTTCTTCAGTTACAAAATTGACCTTCATAAGAATTCGGCCAATTTTTATACCAAGGCACCTTTGCATAGATTCCTGTCTTGGAGCACAGTGGCCCACCTGAACAAAGGTGCCGGTACCTTTTGTATTGGGACACCATCAAGAAGCAGCCCCTCTCAATCATTTTTATGAGTTTTTTTAAAAATTTCTTGAAACATGAACATTAAGAAGCTGCTCATTTGGTTAATCGCAATTTTCTTTATAATTAAGACTTTTGTATGGATACTCAAAAAATTTTCTCAGGGGCAAATCTAAATGAAGCCAGTAACTATGAGATTACCATTTATAAAAATGTACTGCAAAAGTCACTACTAACTCAAGATTCGTTACAGGAATAAATGTTTAACATTGAAACAATTCACATTTCAACAAATCTTTGCAGCTGATTTCTTGAGTAAAAGTATTATGAAGTGTCTTTTCCTGATTTCATTACGGGCTTGCAAAGATTTTGGTAACTACGTGAATTATCAAATATTTGTTATACAATTCTAGATAATGCATTTAAATATATTTTAAGCTCAGTAATGTCATAATATCTGTATAGTGTGCTCATAATATCTAATAATGTATGTTTAAGTAATATTGTTACGCTGATTCGTTGGACCGGCTCAGTCATTTAGGGCAACTTCACAAATATCCATCACATGTCTTAAAAGCAATTCCATGAAGAAACCTCATCAATCATCCTGAGTTAAATATAGCAGTGGGTGAGTATGTCACTTCAACCGTGACTCTAAAATCACATATCTGATGCGCATGCTGACTGTGGTCGACAATGAAGTTACGTTTGCTGTCATCGATTCATCTTATTACTAGATAAAAGGTGCTATATAACTACTGTAAATGACGCGAATCACATGATTGTCTAGATCAGGGCTTCTTAAACTTTTTTCAATCGCGACCCCTTATTATCAATGAGATTTTTTTCGTGAACCCTGGACCCCCATAATATTTACGAAAATTTTGTGGGACTTCATTTCGCAAATCCGATACATGCGTGAGTAAAACCGTCATTTTTTCACTTGTTACTGTAATATACTATTGCAGCAATACACAAAATTTCATTTTGAATGATAAATAATTGTGGAAAAGTAAATGAATCGAATGTCTCTTTACTAAGCCTCTCTAAGGTGTCCCCTACGTCTTTGAAAATGATTCCCATTTACATTACATAGAAGAGAATTCGAATGACAGAATGGATTAGATCTAAATACAGGGTGTCGAAATCTGCATGGCTTATTACAAACGCCCGAATTTTATTTCAAATTTTTCATTTTTGAAGCCAAAAATGTACCACATTTATTCAAGCATTTTTCCCTCTCGTTTTCTAGCAAAAGATTCTGAATTTTTTAAAAATTTTTACGTGTTTTTCTCCATTCTCAAGGCGAGCTCCCCTAAATTTTAAAATAGATTCGTTCATGTAATGATATTGTTCTTGCTATAGTGATTTTCTTGGGAATTTTCGATGCATGGGTTGGGATTGATGAAGCAATAACAGTGATAAACTTCAAAGAAACGGGACATATCTAATGCTGACACTGGCTAAATCTAATGCTGTTGATAATTTTCAAGACCAGTTGTAGACTGAAGACGGTTTATAACTGTCTTCGTCACCGTGTTGTGATGACGATGGCGACGATTGACAGTGATGATGACAACAGTGACGATGACGACGATTTGTAAGCTATAAACAGCCGGCACAGACACCATCTGCTCTTGTTACAATGTACATTTCTTTGAAATAATTAATATTGTGATAGTTACCGGCAGTTTATATGTGGAAAATTAGTAACACAATAACCTTGAGTTTGGCCGCCAAACCAAAAATCAGTCAAATCTCTACGCCAAACTCATGGTTGTTGTGCTACTCATTGTATGTTTCACTTAGTGTGTTTCTCTTCGGCTTCCGTTTTTTATTTATGTTAGTGTAACCGTGTCTCTTGGAAATTAAATTATTCGCATAATTTTCCCCTGTCGATTTTCGTACGATAAAAATTAGCAAAAACACGGGGGGATACGTGAGTAAATGCGGTATAATAATCAACTTACCATAACGCAAACTTAATCTAAGCTACATGCTTACGTAATGCATTTCATAAAACTGTTGCGGTTCAGAGATCTTTGATTGCAAGTAAATCTTTTACTCTTGTCAACGAAGCGTCAGTGCATGCTACAAAGAAAATCCGATATGTCTCAGTAGCCTAGCAATTTCCATAGTAAATTATATAAGCATTCGGAAATTGTACCTAATTTTAAATTAAAATAAGGATTAAGAATTACAGAATTCGATAATTGTAAAACTTCGCTAGCCCCATTATTACATTTATTCTATTTAAAAATCAATTACAAAATTTTGCAGACTGTTCCACTTCCCACGCATATGTCAATCATTATCTTATAAATCAATTCATAAAATAAATATCTGAACCAAGAAGTGCAACGATCTTGTTTTCATTTTCCTAGATTTATATATCCAATGTATAATTTTCATCTTTAATATTTGAATAATTATTTTGTCTCATTTAATTTTAAAAAAATCTGAAAGCTTTCAGATTTTATATTACGCAAGGACGTAATATAAACGTTATTTATATTAATGTTTTGTACGTTACCTTTAGTTATTAAATATCATATCCTTCGCACTTAAACCATAAAATTCAATTCAACAGCAATGTCGCAAAATAATTTAAAAAGCGCATATTTTTAGAATTTCCGATACACAGTCTCGCGAGCTGGAGATATTTTTTTCCGTACAGTGTTACCCTGCTCGCTTTGAAATCGTTGAGTTTATTAATCGAAAATTCTATTCTAAAATAGTTTATTACCTATTTCATATTTACAATATACAGATAGATATATTTTATATTTACAAAATATGAAATAGATAATAAAAAAATTCCAAATTTGGACTTCCAGATGTTTATATTCGAGTGAAGGACTACGTTATTCAAAATCTGATGTTTCTAGCTACTTTTTTTTCCTCAGCGCGAGAAACATACACACATTCATGCAGATTCTTCATTATTTAATTTCTTTAAATATAATGCAGGGCACTAATATTTGGTGGCAACAATTTGAGAAGTGAAACGCCGTTCATAGTGAACCAACGCAAAATGCCAAAACGAAATTAATAGACCTTCTTGGCAAATTGCCTCATTGGTCTAATAAATAGTCTTTGTTGTGAAAAATTCCACAATTATAGCTCGCACTACTGAAATCGTGAAAGGAAAGTGCTTACAAAATCTACTTTTAATGTAATGTATTTATATGCTTGTTTCAAATAAGCACAATGGTGTGAAATTTCATCATTAGTTTTGCACATAATTGTAGACTTAACATTTCTCAGTATTAAATATTGTTTATTTTCATTAAATGACGCACCTCATTTTCATCAAGTGATAAATAAATACAATGGAGGACTTGTGGACATGTGGTAGAATTTTCATATTTTAACCAACTGGTTATTTTCATAACTTAGAACTGACTGAATTTTGTTTGCTTCCAAATTTTCTTGATCTGCAAAACCGTACAACCATATCATTGACCATTACTCAGGAAATGGGCATGTTTGAAGCACGCCCAATATCCGCACGCACGGTGCGTTGATGTTTGCAACAATGTGGACACGTTGACCATTACTTCGTCTTCAATTGATAATGCAAGCACAGAGAGAGACGGCGAATCTGGTGCGCCGAACGACAAAGCGGCATACCAGGCGTGGCACAACGTCATCTTTTCAGACGACTCTAGGTTCTGAACGCAGTATTCTGATGGCCGTATACGTATCTGGAGACTCCGAGGAGACCTCACGTCCCCTGCTTGCATTTGATATCGTCATAGGCGCCCTGCTCCTTATGTTTGAGCAGCCACTGGGTACACGACACGCACATTTCTGGCTCGGATCGACGGCAATTTGAACGCAGATCGGTACATTTCTGAGGTCTTATGTCCAATGGTTGTGCCCTATCGTCGAGGCCTGCCAAACGCCATCTTCCAACAAGATAATGCAAGACTACATGTTGCACGTCGTGTTCTGATCTTCCTCGATACACAGGGTATTCGATTGCTCTGGCCTGCACGGTCACAGATCTGTCACCCATTGAAAACATCCGGTCATGGGTTGCTGAGAGACTCGCCGCCACCCCTCTCCAGCTGAAGTTTGGCATAAACTTGAAAGCAGCATGGAAGGAGCTGTCTGTTTCTGTCATCCAAGCCCAGTTCGACTTAATACCTAACCGGGCAAAGGCTGTTTCTACTAATTTCGCCCCCCTTAAACCCCCAAATTGCTTACAAATTTAATCATTTTGTCTTCATGCTGTACTGCTTACGTACATAAATATCTTTTTTGTATTTGCTTTCCTTCATGGTGTTGCAATTTTAATGGCCAGCAGTGTACTTCTCTTTGACTAGCGTCGGTTGTATTCAACATCTACCAGATGCGTTACATTGGCACAATTAGGTCAACGTGGGAGAGTAACGACGTTTGATCAAATACTTTTTTATATGACGTATGTGCCTATGGAATGATTTGCTTAGATAAATTTTAAACTAGTGAGTATAATTCCATGGCACAACTCCATTTAAAAGTTAATCGTGTGAATACTGACAAAATATCACAAGGTAAGGATGAGAGATTTTACAAATTGTTTTACAAATTAATGAGATATTTTACAAATAATAATGTATTAAGATTAATCGAAAAAACCATTTTCTACTCCAAATACATCTGCATAAAAAATAATATAGAAGATCCGTTGTTTGCAGCAAAAATGATAAAAGACGTGAATCACGTAATCAGTGCGATGAATGTGAAGTTGAATTGGGTGTGTACAACTGTTTTACAGTTTATCATATACAAACATTTTACTAAATTACATCCATCCTTGTTTCGTAATTTTCAATAAATAATGTCGATTTGTCATTGGATTTATTTTGAAATACAAAACAAGGCCTCAACAATAATTTTATCCAATACAATCTCAAGTTCTCTACTGTCCAAACAAATCCTCTTCAGATTTTACATGGACACAATGGGAGCTCCAAAAATGCAGTACACTCTTAACATATGCGGTATTCGCTAACGGAACGGTGACCCTTCATTCGTATCGCACTGATAGCTAGTTAAACATTAAACTACGGTGCGTGTTCTCTGCCAGATAATGTCTAGAAAGTATTCGGCAGAAATATGGGTTTGCAAGAATTCTGTTAAAGTCTGGAGAAACTTTTTTTTTTTAAATTACGTTACATCATTATTCTGCATATTATAGGCAATACATAACTATAATACACATGCATGAGTGAACTGTAATAAGTAATATCAATGCTATTTACTATGCTGATTTGCATTATACCAAAAAATTATCTATAACTAATTTGCTTGTATGCATACAATATTCAAAAGCTAAATTATTGATCAATAATTTATTTTTATTATCTAAATATCAATTCAAGCTTTTTACATCGGGCAGAATAAATTTTCGACTCGGCAATGTGAGAGAAGAAGACCGCTAAATGTCAACAACTTCGGTCTAAATTACTAAGTATGTCATGGAATGTACCTTTTGTATAACTATTTTTGTAATTTTCCTATGTATAAGGAAAAAAAATTATTCAATATTCCCTTCTCTATGAAGACATCTTCCCCAGATAGACGGAGAACACGCGATTTGCTGGAAAAATGTTTTTACTGAAGACCATTTTTCATAAATAAATTACCTTAGCAAGGGAATACTATTATTGAAACTATATGTATATTAAATGTGCTGAAGAATTATAAAATTTCTTTTGGTTATGAAGCTTCTTTTGTACACGTTTGCCTATTTTTGTGAGGACTGTCAATTAAAGAAGAAAATTTTTTAAATAATGCGTATAATTATATTAAAATACTGCGTATAATTATATTAAAATACTGCGTCAAAATTTACCGTAATCTTGATTTTTATCCAAAGTAATTAACACATTGAATAAATACATGTTAAGATCCATCACCGTTTTGCTAAAATTCAATGCATTGTTAGCTTACCAGCAAACAAGAGAATTTTTGTCTGAAGCTTCAAAATGCAAACTGTTTCTTTTTTAGCTAAATTAAACTTCGCTTAATTTAACTTAAAAGCCCAGCAAATTTGTATTGAATCAATGAATCCAAAACCAATTATTTTATAAATTTTTAATAAATTTTTCAATGATTGGTTCTTTTTTTTTATCTCTAATACATGCTTCATAATGAAAGCAAAGCGCACCCAGTATATTTTAAGGAAAAAATAGAAACAAATAAATCCCTGTTGTGAGATGGATGCGATTATTTAAGGCATTTCAAGTATCTGTTTAACAGCAATTTCAAGTATCTGTTTTCGAGGAAGATTTTTTGAAGCGAAAACTGGCTCATATTCACGTAACATACGTAAAAAAACACAAAAGACACCTACGCAGTCAAGCCGTTCATCGAGATTTTAACCCGTTTCGAACTACCATTGATCAACGTTTTTATCACTCGTTTATTGACTATTCGGTTTGGTCTAGTTTAGTTTGCTTGACTATGGCAAAGCACTCCAGGGCTATCTGCCTAAGGGAAGGGATGCCTTCGTGGAGGATTTCTAAAGGCAACTAACTGGCTCGTATACACGCTACGCGTGGGAAAACCTCTAGGCTATTCGAAATGGATTTCAAGCGTCTATGTTTTCCCGACAGATTATATCAAAATTTGCATTATAGAAAAATATTTCTTGAAAACTATTAAACGAGTGGAAATGGATCATCAAAGGTTTCAATAAGTTTCAAAAATATTTTGCTCCCAAGTGAATTTTTGCCATTTTATAAGAAAAAATTTCAATCATCAAACAGGCGATGCTGACAATATTTTCCGTAAAGATACCGAAAACTGTAAAACTAGTTACTACGCAATTTTTTATATGAATTCCATTTTTCTGCTGTCTGCCAAAAGGCTGCCTTCGTAGAGAATATCTTGAGGAAAATCACCTCATATTCAAATTTAATTATGGGAAAATCCGCTAAAAATCCATGCAGTCATCCCATTCGCCGGGAGCAGAAACCAGAATGAACTACCAGTAGTCAAACAGTTTCAGCCATTCAGCCATGCAAATGTAAGTAATAATGCAGTTTAAAGTACAGAATTATCATTAAGACACAATAACACGCCGAATAAATACTGATTCAGAAGTCAAACAACAAAAATCAGCGTTAATTTGCAAAATTTTCACAGGACTAGTTTCGATGGTTTTACCGAACCATCATCTTCAGCTGCAAAACCGCAAATGAACAAGATAGGAAATAATGTTTAGATAAGATAAGAAAGCCTGGACAAGAATAAGCAAGTGGCGCCATCTGTTGGTGAAACCAGAACTAAAACATAATTTCTCTAAAAGCCGAAGGCAAATTTGGATTGGAATTAGGATCGTTAACTAGAACAGAAAGATTTTTATGAATGTGAAATGCCTCTAGAAAATCCAGTTCTCCAATGGAAGATGTTTTTTGAATAATTTTGGCAGCAGAAAAATTGAAAGTGTGATTTTCGGACCAACAATGTTGAGCAACAGAAGACTTCTGTGTTTCCTTTTTTCTAACATATGCCTCATGTTCTTTGACGCGAAATTTTAAGGCTCTCTTAGTTTGGCCAATGTAAATTAAACCGCACTGGCAAGGAATCCTATAAATACCCCAGGAATTCATATCCGGAATGGGGTCCTTGAGTATAGAAGTTGGAATTTTATTGATGGGAGAGTAAACAACCCGAAAGTTAAATTTCTGCAAAATATGTGCAACATAATAGCTAATTGATGGAAAGAAGGGAATGACAACAGAATTTTTATAATCTCCTAAAATAAGAGTGTGGCTTTTAGTGTGTTGAGATGAGAATTTTTTAACTGCTTGATTAATAATGTTGGGTGAAAAGCCCCTGTCAATAGCTGTTGCTTTTAAATAATTTAGTTCTTCATCAAGGGCTAGTTTGGAGGAGCAAACTTGAAGAGCACGGAAAACATAGGAATAAAATGAAGCTAACTTTTGTTTAGTCGGATGACATGATTTAAAGTGTGGTGGAAGGCAAACCGATGAAGGTTTACGGTAAACTGTAGTACTGAAGTTGGATGTGTTACGTGTGACCAGAATGTCGAGAAACGGAAGAGAATTGCAAGTCTCAAGTTCAAAAGTGAACTGAATAGCAGGATCAATAGAATTCATTGTTGAAAGAACTCTATTTAAATCATCTTTATTACCTTCAAACAGGGTAAACGTATCGTCTACGTAGCGGAACCATGCCGGGAAGTTTAAAGTTTCAAACAATTTTGATTCATAATAATGCATGTAGATATCAGCCAGGATGGGACTGAGGGGGCTTCCCATGGCTAATCCCTCAGTTTGCTTGTAATATTTATTTTGGAAAACAAAATGTGTTTGTTTCAAACAGAGTTGAGTGAGAGAAATTAGCTCATCAATTTCGATGCAAGAGAAATGAAATTCGCGAAGTCTGGTTTCTAGACATCTTAATGCACCCTCCACTGGGACATTGGTGAATAATGATTTTACATCAAAAGAAACCATGAGTAAATTACGAGGAGAAATGTTTTTAACCTTTTCTACAAACTCTATTGAATTTTTTATGGTGTAAATGTTATTGTCTAATAGAGTGGAAAATCTAGAAACTAAATATTTAGCTAATGGATACGAGGCAGTACCTAAATTTGATACAATAGGGCGGAAAGGAATACCACTTTTATGAATTTTGGGAAGAGCATATAATCTGGCACAATTCGCAACAGATGGAATAAGCGAATGTTTTAAGTTGCTTGAAATGATTTGCGAAGATTTGATCGCAGTTTTTATTTTGGATAAGTCCGAAGGTGAAGGATCTTTAGGGATCGGATTATATGGTCCTTCGTTTAAGAGTTTAGTGACACCATCGATGTAAGTGTTCTTATCCATGACGACTATCTGGCCACCTTTGTCGGCCTTTGAAATGACAATATCCGGGTTAGAATGAATCTCGCGCATTGTAGCTCTTTCTCTCGCAGTTAGATTTGGTTTCAAAGGTTTATTATTGAATTTCACATTATGAGCGATAAGATGCCTAATCATTTCTTTCTGTGAATCTGAAACTTTACTGAACTTGAAAGCTTTTTCGATAGGAGCCAAAATCTTTGGAATCGAGGGTTTACAGGTTTGTGAGAAGTTAAAATTATATTTTAGAATTCTCTCTTGTTCTTCTGAAAGACTAACATTAGAAATATTAACTATTGGCTTGATGTTTACAATGGGAAGATTTTTTGAACTACTTGAACTGGAAGACTGTAAAAGAAGTTTTTCGAATTTAACTGCAAGGGTGTTTTTATGACGGTTAACTGCATTCTCCGTTCTAGACCAAGACTTTTGTTCAAGGGCAGTGAATTTTGGATATGTTTTAGCGAGTTCCAGATGAAGCTTATAGAGTTCATGTTCAATTTTGGACAATTGTTGACATGTATCCCTTATCACGGACCGAAGTAAGGCAAGTTTGCAATTTAACAGAATTCTTGAAACGCGACTCGAAGGTTTTTGATTAGATTTGATTTGAATAAAATTGGGGATCAATTTTTTACATTTACTTTTAAGTAAAAAGTCAAGATGATTCAGGAATTTTTGCCGTTTTAGGCGTAATTTAGTGAAACGATTAACGGATGAAGGCATGATAAACAATGCAGAAAATCAAACTAAATTAACTGAGCAATAATAAAGTACACACAAAATAGCAGAAAAATCCCTCACTGAAATGAATAGAAAACAAAATGTTTGTAAGCAAAATGCATGAAATCAGACAAGCAAAGCACAATATCCAAATGTACAAAACATAAACATAACTTGAAAATTGCAAAAATGTACTCACCGAAACTCCTACAATCACAAAATGGCGGCCACACCCCGTGCAAAAAAGAAAGCAAAATGTAAGCCTGTTTGGGGCTTCTATAATTAAGACACAATAACACGCCGAATAAATACTGATTCAGAAGTCAAACAACAAAAATCAGCGTTAATTCACAATCAGCGCTTTCTTTTTTGCACGGGGTGTGGCCGCCATTTTGTGATTGTAGGAGTTTCGGTGAGTACATTTTTGCAATTTTCAAGTTATGTTTATATTTTGTACATTTGGATATTGTGCTTTGCTTGTCTGATTTCATGCATTTTGCTTACAAACATTTTGTTTTCTATTCATTTCAGTGAGGGATTTTTCTGCTATTTTGTGTGTACTTTATTATTGCTCAGTTAATTTAGTTTGATTTTCTGCATTGTTTATCATGCCTTCATCCGTTAATCGTTTCACTAAATTACGCCTAAAACGGCAAAAATTCCTGAATCATCTTGACTTTTTACTTAAATGTAAATGTAAAAAATTGATACCCAATTTTATTCAAATCAAATCTAATCAAAAACCTTCGAGTCGCGTTTCAAGAATTCTGTTAAATTGCAAACTTGCCTTACTTCGGTCCGTGATAAGGGATACACGTCAACAATTGTCCAAAATTGAACATGAACTCTATAAGCTTCATCTGGAACTCGCTAAAACATATCCAAAATTCACTGCCCTTGAACAAAAGTCTTGGTCTAGAACGGAGAATGCAGTTAACCGTCATAAAAACACCCTTGCAGTTAAATTCGGAAAACTTCTTTTACAGTCTTCCAGTTCAAGTAGTTCAAAAAATCTTCCCATTGTAAACATCAAGCCAATAGTTAATATTTCTAATGTTAGTCTTTCAGAAGTACAAGAGAGAATTCTAAAATATAATTTTAACTTCTCACAAACCTGTAAACCCTCGATTCCAAAGATTTTGGCTCCTATCGAAAAAGCTTTCAAGTTCAGTAAAGTTTCAGATTCACAGAAAGAAATGATTAGGTATCTTATCGCTCATAATGTGAAATTCAATAATAAACCTTTGAAACCAAATCTAACTGCGAGAGAAAGAGCTACAATGCGCGAGATTCATTCTAACCCGGATATTGTCATTTCAAAGGCCGACAAAGGTGGCCAGATAGTCGTCATGGATAAGAACACTTACATCGATGGTGTCACTAAACTCTTAAACGAAGGACCATATAATCCGATCCCTAAAGATCCTTCACCTTCGGACTTATCCAAAATAAAAACTGCGATCAAATCTTCGCAAATCATTTCAAGCAACTTAAAACATTCGCTTATTCCATCTGTTGCGAATTGTGCCAGATTATATGCTCTTCCCAAAATTCATAAAAGTGGTATTCCTTTCCGCCCTACTGTATCAAATTTAGGTACTGCCTCGTATCCATTAGCTAAATATTTAGTTTCTAGATTTTCCACTCTATTAGACAATAACATTTACACCATAAAAAATTCAATAGAGTTTGTAGAAAAGGTTAAAAACATTTCTCCTCGTAATTTACTCATGGTTTCTTTTGATGTAAAATCATTATTCACCAATGTCCCAGTGGAGGGTGCATTAAGATGTCTAGAAACCAGACTTCGCGAATTTCATTTCTCTTGCATCGAAATTGATGAGCTAATTTCTCTCACTCAACTCTGTTTGAAACAAACACATTTTGTTTTCCAAAATAAATATTACAAGCAAACTGAGGGATTAGCCATGGGAAGCCCCCTCAGTCCCATCCTGGCTGATATCTACATGCATTATTATGAATCAAAATTGTTTGAAACTTTAAACTTCCCGGCATGGTTCCGCTACGTAGACGATACGTTTACCCTGTTTGAAGGTAATAAAGATGATTTAAATAGAGTTCTTTCAACAATGAATTCTATTGATCCTGCTATTCAGTTCACTTTTGAACTTGAGACTTGCAATTCTCTTCCGTTTCTCGACATTCTGGTCACACGTAACACATCCAACTTCAGTACTACAGTTTACTGTAAACCTTCATCGGTTTGCCTTCCACCACACTTTAAATCATGTCATCCGACTAAACAAAAGTTAGCTTCATTTTATTCCTATGTTTTCCGTGCTCTTCAAGTTTGCTCCTCCAAACTAGCCCTTGATGAAGAACTAAATTATTTAAAAGCAATAGCTATTGACAGGGGCTTTTCACCCAACATTATTAATCAAGCAGTTAAAAAATTCTCATCTCAACACACTAAAAGCCACACTCTTATTTTAGGAGATTATAAAAATTCTGTTGTCATTCCCTTCTTTCCATCAATTAGCTATTATGTTGCACATATTTTGCAGAAATTTAACTTTCGGGTTGTTTACTCTCCCATCAATAAAATTCCAACTTCTATACTCAAGGACCCCATTCCGGATATGAATTCCTGGGGTATTTATAGGATTCCTTGCCAGTGCGGTTTAATTTACATTGGCCAAACTAAGAGAGCCTTAAAATTTCGCGTCAAAGAACATGAGGCATATGTTAGAAAAAAGGAAACACAGAAGTCTTCTGTTGCTCAACATTGTTGGTCCGAAAATCACACTTTCAATTTTTCTGCTGCCAAAATTATTCAAAAAACATCTTCCATTGGAGAACTGGATTTTCTAGAGGCATTTCACATTCATAAAAATCTTTCTGTTCTAGTTAACGATCCTAATTCCAATCCAAATTTGCCTTCGGCTTTTAGAGAAATTATGTTTTAGTTCTGGTTTCGCCAACAGATGGCGCCACTTGCTTATTCTTGTCCAGGCTTTCTTATCTTATCTAAACATTATTTCCTATCTTGTTCATTTGCGGTTTTGCAGCTGAAGATGATGGTTCGGTAAAACCATCGAAACTAGTCCTGTGAAAATTTTGTGAATTAACGCTGATTTTTGTTGTTTGACTTCTGAATCAGTACAGAATTATCAGTTTTTATAAGAGCAATTCTCAACATCATTCATACATAATTCAGTTATTACAAAATATAATATTTCAGTAGGTAATTATAATATCATAAGAATAAACAGTAATAATTGAATAAAAATTTAACACTTGTTGGAGTAACTATTAAATTACATAATTTTTAATGCAGTTTCACTGAAAAAGGTTATAGTTTTGTTAGGTTATAAAATATATCTTCTCAAAACTATTGGCCCACAGCGGCCGAGAAGTAAAGTCGCTGAATACTGGTAGTTCGGCCCGAGATCCGAATCCCGCGGACGAGCTGGCTTCATGGGCGTTTTCGTGATTTTCCCCATGTGTAACATGTACAAGTGCTAATTTCCCTTAGAAAGTCCTCCATGAAGGTATCCATTCTCTTAGGCAAATAGCCCTCGAGGCTTTGCGGTAATTACATAAACCAAACCTCAAATCTCTCCAGACTATTTTCACATTGGGCAATAATATATTCTAAAATTGAAAGGAAATAAATCAATCTTTTTTTATGAAAATTTGTTTGATGTAATAAATAAAATAATAATGTCCTGATAAAGTGGATATTGTTATCGTGTTGCAGGGATAGTCAAAAACGGAACTAAAAAAAAAAATTATACGTATGTGAAAGAATTCACATATAAGCTACTGTCATATATGCATTTATTTAACAGTATACTCTTACCCTCGGTTGCTAAAGACAGCTGCCATGGATTATAGAAAAACGTTATGTTATCTGGTTTCGTTTGGTGGGAGGGACGCCTTCGTGGAGGACTTTCCAAGAGAAACTGGCTCGTATACATGTTAAACATGGGAAAATCACGAAAATACCCATGCATTCAGCCCGTTCACGGACCGAACTACCAGTGTTCAGCGCTCGGCCGCTGGTGGGCCATATGTAATCTGGAATGCTTCCACTTGTATTAATTCGTATAAAAGAAGTTCTGTATTGTCGAAATTTTTACTTTTCTAAAGAAGGTTAAGAGCTTGAAAATCAGTTTGCGCTAAAGTTTCTTCAAATATTATAATCTCAAAATTTTCTTATATATATTCAAGAAGCTTGAAATACTGCCAATGTATATGATTGCAACAAGATCGTAATATAAAACCGTTCAGTTTACTGTTTAAGAAAATGATGTAAGAAATAATTAAATCATTTCTTATCAGAAAGAATTCTGTTAGAATTAAAGCAACGTTCTTGAAACGCAGGGTTTCGAAAGTTGATTGCATTGAAAGAAAGCCTTTCGCATTTCCAAAACAGTTCTCATTCAGTTCATTGCACTAATTTCTTATCACCACTTAAAAATCTTTATGCGGGTATAATGTTTTTTGAATGTAAAGGATTTCGGTAAATTGTTATTCGAATAGTGTATTTCCTTTGGTAAAAAGAAAAAATCAGAAGGCGTCCATAATCATCTCTGTAACAAAATAGGTTATCAATTGTAAGACTTTCGGAAAAATTTAAACTTTCTCTTAAGAGGTCACTGATGGAATGATTAATCTTATTTTGAAATAACGCAGTTATTTCACCAATAATGGATTCACCCACAGTATCGATGTTTTGTTTACTTTAACCTACTCAACCTGACCTCAATTTTCCACACAGAAAGAAAGTACCTTGAAATCGCCCAATCGAAAGGGAAAATAAGGCAGTATTACAGAAACCTACGCTTGTGTTGTTAAGGGAAAGTACTAAGAACACGCCTTGGCATTGATTTGAACGACTCAAGGTGGGTTGATCTTGTTTGAATGAAAACGGAAAATATGTATTTTAAAAAGCTGTTTTGTTTTACTCACTAAACACATGCTCTGCATGTGATATATCAGCATGAGACTCAGTTTTGATTAGCAGATTAACAGAGATGGGACGAATCCTACTCCCTAAAGGTCCTCGAATCTGAAATATCTCGGCTTCATTTAAGAAGGTAGGGGGTTAAAAATAAAAAACATCTATTTAAATTTTTAATTAAGAAAAAATATGTCAAGTACGTTTAATGAAAAACAAATTTAAGAATACAGTTTCTATAAATCCATCTAATTACGCCGGTGTTCAATATTAAAGGAATTTTCATATCTGGTCAGTTATCTCCAGAACTCATTGACAGATCTTGAACGAAATTTGGCACGACATAGACAATGGAAACATACATTTTCTTCAGTTCTCCTTTAACAACTTCATTAAATTCGAAAATAATATGTACCAGCAAATTAATGGAATTCCCATTGGCACGCGTGATCCAACTAGTATCTTACCGTTATCTTTTTACCAAATAATTTGAATTTACGAATCAATTAAATGATAGCACCAAAGACAAATTTAAACTTACCTTCAGATGCGTAGATATTATTTCTATTAATAATGACAGACCTTTAGAAAAATGTGTCATATACCCACCTTTTGCCTTAATAAAACTAATAAAGCACAGCACCTGTTAACTATTTGGGTGTTAATATCATTAACTTCCAAACAAAAAATCACAGTTTTGGATAAAAGAAGATATTTTGAATTTTGTACCATCAAATGTATTCACTGGCACTTCAGTATTTCTCATAAGGGTTTGACTGACACAATTATTAACGAAATACGTAAGATAAAAATATTTGCAAGAAAATTTTAGATTTTGAAAATGAACTATATATTCTTACCAAGACATTTTTTGACAACCAAGCTCCATTTCATTTTATTAAAAAACAATTTGAGAAATTCGGAATTAATTACACACAATAAAACTATTAATAGCATAGGAAACTAACTTAAACCGAGATGAGGTTATTTGCTGATGAGTAACGTAAAAATATAAATATTTTTCTCGTCTTTAGTTCTTCTCGTCCTTTGGTTTTCGAAGTATGATTTTTTATTAATGAATTTCATTTTGTCACAACGTGGTTTTCATAAAACATTAAACTTTTTTTTCCAAGGTGTAAAAAAAAAGTACGTATATCAGTTATTGCAGAATTCGTGTTTTCAAACACAAGCTTCAAAAATTAAGACACATTCATTTGCTAAAACAAATATTAATTGTTAATTAAAGACAAAGTACGCTAGGTAATATATTTTTTCAGGTATGAAAAGAAATTGCAGTATCCAAACTTCTATAAAATAAAAACTTTGAATTGCAGAGGCCAAAAAAGGGAAAGAAAGGTCAAAATAACCCCAACAGTACACGTCAACACAATAAATAAGTTCAACCATAAACAAATCCATTTTTGCATGCAAACGTTAATTCTTTCGCAATCAGAACTACCTCAAAACAAACGTTTCCTAATTTTTAAATAAGCATAAACCCATAAGGTTTATTCTATAGGCAACTCGAGTGAATCACAAATCATCTTGCAAAACTCATAATACGTGATTCCCGTTAAGTGAGCAGCACGAATTCCGACACCATCTCTATAAAAACTGGCTCGCTCCAGAATTTAATTATTTTTATAAATGAAGTGTTTAAAAAGAGAACAAAAAAAAATGAGGTAATGTTTGCATGTTTCTGCTCGACATTATTGACCTTTTGCTTTGAGCGCTACAACGTGCCTTAGTATAATTAATATCGTAGGTAGTTCTTCCCGACTGAACTATAGAAATTTTTTTGTATTCTTTCTTAATTGTTTCGGAAGTAACGTAAAGCAACAAGTGGTGAAGTTAAATGAATATTAAATTTTGATATTATGTATTAAAATTTGACGTACTTAAAACGCCTCGATGTAGAAAAAAAAAATAATAATTCTTTAATTAAAGTGAAGTCTGAAAACCGTTGTCACAAAAATGTAGAATTATACGCTTGGATGAGGATTATTTGGGCTATGACAAGGCATTAAATGCAAACTGGACCAAAAAGTGCATTTTTGCTTTTACCAATACGAACTTCAGCTGTACATATTTAGAATGCCTTTCAGGAAAATTTGAAGTTACGGTATTTTTCCCTTACCTGTTCTCAAAATATTATTGCCAGAGCAGAAAGTTATAGGAATGCCACATAGATTGAAACTGTTTAAATTCACATATAATTGCAGAAATGGGAAAAAAAAAATGAAAATCTGAAGGGTTTCATATTTTAAATTACGTCCAAAAGGGGCGTTTTAAAAATATTTTGTGTGTTACCCTTATTTATTAAATATCATGTTCTTCGCACTTCAGTTCAAGAGCAATATCGCAAAATAATTTTAAATTGAGCATCTTTTTACCTTAGAATTTCCGATATACAGTCTCGCGCGATGGAGATAAAAAGGTTTTTTCTGTATAACGTTGCCATTGCTCGCTTTGAAATCCTTGAGTTTGTTAATCGAAAATTCGTTAAAGTTTTGCAAAATAAGAAACAGATAATAAAACAAATTTCAAATTTGGGCTTCCCGATGCCCATATTCACAGTAGGATTACGACATTCAAAATTGGATGGTTCTAGGTACCGTTGTTTTATCACAATGCGAGAAACGTACATACATGTATGCAAATTCTTCATTATTTAATTTCTTCAAATATAAAACAGGGCAATAATATTGGGTGGCAACAGTTTGAAAAGTGAAACGCACATTTATAGTGATTCGAAGCAAAATCGAAAAACGAAAACAATAGTTCTTCAGGGACAAAGTCCCTTTGGACTAATAACTGATTATTAAATAAGCATGCTGTAAAACGATCTCTATTATAATTTGGAATGATATCTTCAAAAATATTTGCAGCTCTTACGTTTTCTCGAATTCTAATATGCAGCTCTTACTAATATAAAGTTTGGTTACCTTCTTGGTTTTATAGAATCTACTAGAAATATTACCACATTATGCTACAATACAACTTCAACTGTCTCGCTAATTGGATGTCTTGCTTGTTTATTTTAAAATATAGATAATGCGCAAAAGTGAAGAAAAACAAAATACTGCTATGACTCCAAGATACTATTTTCATCCGCTCTTAGCTTGGGCGTAGACTAAAACTGCGAGTTCAATATACCGTAAAAATTCTTAACAAAACCTTTTTCATTTATAAACTCTTTTTACGTTACAAAAGAGTCTATAATTATCTACAGTAAAACAGTTTCTGTTACTTCCCATAAATGCAGACTACATTTTTATCCTCTCTTTGTTACTACACCTCTTTGAGAACAAAGCTCAAAGTCTTGATCCAAGATTAGCTCCAGGATAAATGTTTTCAGCCCTTATAGGCGTTGAAGTAAAACAACATTAACAATCACTTACGACTATTGTACATTACAATTAACTGCCTTCTGTAAGTTAGATAATTAAAATGCATGTACTTTATTTGTGCTGAGTCATTTACCTCTAATTGTAAGTTTTTAATGAAGCACTAACATATAAATTAGAGATAAAATTACACAGAACACTTCATTAATTTATGCCACAGGTTCATTATCTTTATTTCTACGTTTCTCTTTCGTTACGAAGTAAAGGAAGTATTGTAATCAGGGAAAATTTCGGGTATCGTATTTCAACGAAAATATCCATTTTGACATCTCTTGAATCCATCTGAGCGATGTTTTAAGTACTGTTAATAATAAAAGATACTTTTCCCCAAAACGGATTGCAAAATGGATTTAAAATGGATTGAGAAAACATTTTGTGACGCCTCTACATACGTACGTATGTATCTCGCATAACTCAAAAAGGAGTTGTTTGTAATCGGTCGCACTAAAAGTATATATATGTGTATACTCCCTCTGTTACCCAGCTCGGCGAGCTCGTTTTTTCTCATTCTTATATGTTCGTAAATTGTGCATTTTTTGCTTTAAAAGTGAATTAATTATGTTGTTCGCATGTTTCGGTTAAGGTTTTTATACCTTTAATTAATCTGCATGCAGTAGCTGTAGAATTATCAACAATTTAAAAGTTATTTAAGTACTACTGAGCCTAACGTAGCCGCAGTTTGTTTAGATTTGAAACCCTTTAGTAGAACAGTAAAGTAAGTCAGTTTTTGCATCTTGAGCGTCTTTCTGCCGAGTGGGACTAAGTAAACTTTCAGTTTTGTGCATCGCAAAAATCTGCCTTCTTGCCCGCGGGCCGAATTGCTTGTTTTTGCGTAGAAAGTCTAATTTTAATAGTAAAAGAATTTTTTTTTCTTTTGCTGTTTTAACTGCATTTGATGTTTTACATTTTTCTGTATTTTACAGTTTTTAATGAAACTGTTTTGAAATTTTATATATTTTTGCCTTGCCGCGAAGTGGGAACTGAATTAAATGAGTGAGAAATATGTCTCTAATGAAATTCGAGGAAATATATTTAAATGGAATGCAGCAAAAAATGTGTATAATTTAATAAACTGTAGAAGGAAGTCACGTGGTGTCCATGTCAGATATTTTACATGCTGCCATATCATAGGCTCATTTTAAATGAAGTTGAGCTGAATCGCAATACGCTTTTATCCTTTCTTTGTTTTCGTCTCTTCTTGCAATTCCGTTCATTTATTAAGTTGTTTTTGCACGTTTAGTTATTTCAGCATTTGAAGACCTAGATCATCACTGTGGCAGTTATTTTTATTTATCTCAAATTCTATTTCTTCCACAATAAGGGACGTGTTTTGGTTTGATTACGGCAAACCACTCGAGGGCTATCTGCCTACTCGGAGCGATGATTTCGTGAACAACTTTTTAAGTGTTTAGTTTACATTGATTATGGCAAAGCACTCGAAGGCTACCTCACTAAGGAAAGGTATGCCTAAGAGAAACTAGCTCATATACACGTTACACATGGGAAAAAAACACGAAAACGCTCATGCAGCCAGGCTGTTCGCCGGGATTCGAATCTCAGAACGAACTACTAGTGTTCAAGGACTTCTCCGATCGGCTGCTAGTGGCCCAATAAGAGATATGATAGTAACATTATTTAAATTCTATTCTGTTATCCACGAAAATTTGCATAGACATTTTGCGGAAGTAGCCAGTAATGGAAGAAATTAAGTAACATTTCTGCAGGAATATAGCATTTTACCACAAAATTACTGAAGAATATAATGATGTGTTTGGTAGATAGCAAGTGCACAATGCCGAGAGTACGCAATTCTCTGATTTTTTTTAAGAGTAAACGCATTGATATGTAGACGGAGAGAAAAAAAAATTACAGAAGGATTTTGCGAAAAATGTAAATACTTTATTTTTTCATTTATCATATAATCCTTATTCAATAATTAAAATTTGCCTTTTAAACAGCTAAACTGTGTTTTCTTTTGATATGTTGATCATGTTTGCCCAGTTACGATAAATATCGATAGCTAGCAATCTTTAAAAAAAATCACGAAAATCGCCACACGTTAACCGAGGTGGTTGCGTCAATACGTAAGTTCATTTATATAAGACGAAAAGAGACTGTCTTAGGTCTAACTACCTGTGCCAGAAGACACGAACTCGATCTCTGACTTGCTTGCATGTTAGTGACGAACGAAAATACAGAGATTCAGAACTTATAACTTTCATGTAAGGAAATGGCCCATAAGCTGCCGAAGGATAAAAAACCGCTGGACGCTAGTAGTTCGATTCGGGGTTCGAGTCTGGACGACTGGGTTATCTGCATAGGCAACTTGGATAAGAGCCAGTTTTCCTTAAAAGAAAGGCAAACCTTTCGAGGGCTCCGCGGGGTGCCCCCTTTTTTTTTGCTGTAGCCCCTGAGAGCGGAACAAATAATAAATTTTTTAAAAAAAGTAACAGAATGTATGCCTATACAGTACAGTTCATATTAATTAAGAAAAAAAGCACTTATACATATTTCACCTAGAAGAGCTTCGCATTCTCTGCTACAACTGTACAGATTGGTTTGGTTTATATGATTACGGCAAAGCCTCGAGGGTTATCTGCCTAATGGTATGATTACGGCAAAGCCTCGAGGGTTATCTGCCTAATGGGAAGAATGCCTTTGTGGAGGACTTTCGAAGCGAAACTGGCTCGTATACACGTTACACATGGAGAAAACTACGAAAATATCCAAGCAGCCAGCTCGTTCGTGAGATTCGAGCCTCGGTCGGAACTACCAGTTTTCAGCGACTTTACCGCTCGGGAGCTGGTAGGCGCTATACAGATTGTAGAATTTAACACTTATCATAAATGTAAATGGAACAAAATGAACTGATCAGGAGTTTTTAAGAAACTTAAACTTCGTTTAATTTACTTTTAGAGTTAGGTAAAACATTTAAATTATAAAGAAAATATTCAGAATTTTGTCCCCTCTGAGAAAATTACTCACAGCGGTAGATGGAAAAAGAACTCCATACTTTTTGTTCTTTATTTACCTTTTTTTTTTTAATTCTGAAGATGAATTTAAATTGAATATCCTTATAGGTTTATTTCATGCACACATCGGAGCATTATAAAGCTTTTTATAAACTAATAACTGCTAAAAATATTTCAGAATTAATTTAAATAACGTTTATGAATTAAAACTAACACCAAACTATCCTTTTTATTAGACATATATTCGGCCTGTGTTTTCGCGAGAACAAACTCTCATGATGAGAAAATAGGATATTCTTCCATTATCGGGACCTGATTCAGAAATGTATAGATGTATACACGTGTGTATATGGATTCATGTGTTCATGTATGCATATGTGTATGAATGTATGTGTTCATGTATGTGTGTGCTACACAGACATACATACATTTGTGAATCCGGTCCCGATAACAGAAAAGTATCGAAAAAAGTTACGTAAAAAATTTTTTATGGGCATTCCTACATAAAATGTCATTCCTACATAAATCAGAAAAACAAATTCGGCATTGAGATGAATCTGAAACGACGACAGGAATTTAAATTAGAGAAAGCTCAACGATGCGCAGAACAGAGCGTTAAATAAAATCGAGCATAGCTTTTGACATCAAGGCTGAAGCCTTTCCCCCCCCCCCATCAAGGATGCATTATTTTTGATACAGTCAAAGATACGCATTTTATATTACAGAGAATTTTTAAAAAATATAAAATGAATAATTGAAGATTAAAATGACAAATTCTTTATAAAGAACTAACCACAGCCACTGTAAGAATTAGCTATGTCTGAAGGCAAAAATAAAGACCTCGGTGAAATAAAGTATGAAAAATGGAACGCATCCTACACGCAAGGCATGCAAACACAGGTGGAAAATCCTCCTTCCTGAGCCAAAACAAGTGTTAAAAGAACCACTTTTGTACGAACCAAACAAATAAAACACTCTTTCCGTAAAGGAGGTCAAGCCAATAGCTTGCCTACTACGTGCATCGGTGATTATTCTAAATGCACAATGTGGCATCTACTTACTCATGGATGACAAATGGCTCCGAGATTCAACCATTCTTGGCTTTTATAAATAATGCAAATAGTCATACTATTTAGGTCTAAACATGAAGCAAAAACACTTTTTTGCAACTATTTACAAATTCTAGAAAAGTGAAAACACGTATTTAATGAGATTGGAGATTTTTGAGAGAAAGAGAAACTTTTGGAGAAAATTGAGAAATATTACAGTAAGGCAAATCAGAAAAATAGTTAAAAATACGTGTGAAAAAAATTTTACACTCTTTACCTGTTCATAAAAATATTTTATAAATTAGTTTACCTTATTATCCATACGTCACTTAAGGCTCAGTGTAGAATTAAATAAAAGCAATTTAAATTTGACACAAGACTCATCATAACATTTGACGCATAAGAATTCAACATCCGGTCATAAAAATATTTTTATAAATTATTTTTCCTCATTATCCATAAGTCATTAAATAAAATTAATAAATTAATTAAATAAAAGCAATTTAAATCAATTAAATGAAAGCAATTTAAATATGACACAAGAATTTAAAATCATAACATTTGGCTCATAAGAATGCGTTATTTTGAGCCAAAAATACCTTGAATGACTATTGCTTCAACAATCTTTCGACTGCATAGGTAAATGCAACTAAATAGATATGCAAAAGCAATTTAAGATGAAGATCTTTTGATAAAATCAATATATAAATATTAAAAAGGTTGTAAAAAATGGATACATGTTATTATTAAAAAGGAACGCTACACTATCTTCAGTTTCATTTCTAAATAATTTATTCTTTTTACTATTGGTTTACTTGATTATGGAAAAGCGCTCCAGAACTATCTTCCTAAAAGGAGAGATGCTTTCGTGGAGGAATTTCTAAGGGAAATGAGCTCTTATACACATTACACAGGGGTGGAAACCACGAAAATTCCCATGCAGCCCGTTGGGATTCAAATCCCGGACCGAACTGCCAGTGTTCAGCGATTTACCGTTCGGCCGCTGGTGAGCTCTATTCCTGTTAGAGTTTTCTAAATTTTCCGAACTCTTAAAAAGTATCTACTTCCGGAAAGTGTAATCTAGGTTTGTATCATAATGTCTATGTTCAAGTAATTTGAAACGGTTCTTAACAAAAATATTCTATCAGCTGCATAATAATTTCAAATGCATGTACTAATTATAGTTATGTAATATTCCCTTTACTCATATTTTGTCTTTTTGCCAATAAATATCTCTCACGCTGATGCCTTTTGAATCCTGGTAATAAACTTATTTTTTAAAAACCCCACGGCATTATTTACCATTTCTTTGCTTTATGATAAAGCCAAATAATATATAAATACGTTATCGTCAAAAAATTTCAAATATTTAGTGACAGAAAAGAAAACATTACCTAACAGTTTGTGTACATAACGTTATCGCCATAAACAATTTAATTAGAACAGAATGTGTTAAAATAGAAAAAATATACGTCGCAGGAAAAACGACTTCGCTGCGGAACAATCCAGCGTGAACGTTTCCCTTCTGCCATAATAAGAATTATTATTCAGGTATTATTCAGAGCAATGGGATAAATACCTATTCCGATACTACAAAAGGCTTCATTGGCTTGGAAATTACGGTGTATAAAGTTAGAATATTTAAAACAAATATTTTAGGTAAAATGTATATTATTACAATGAAGTTCGTTTAAAAGTTGTGCGAACAGCATTTGTGTCCCCAACAGAAAGTTTTCCAGGAGTTAAGGGCGTTTTGGAGAACACTGCAAAAATTACGCTTTTGGATATAAACGGAGCAGTAAAAATGAAAGAAATGTGCTTTATCCATAATGGTATGTTTACGTACAATGGTATGCACCATAGATTCAAAATTGTCCAGAAACAGATGGTCTCTCTTTTGTTTCCATGACAAGCAAATAAACAAAGAATTCAATTAACCGGTACTTTTGATCGAACTTTCACGATTTGATCAGATTTCATTATTCATTTAAAATAACTAAGTTTTTAAATCCCTTTTATTACTGTTATTGAGATTTGAAAAATGTTAAAGAACTTACCTAAACGTATGTAATGTAAAAACAGATCGAAACGCATGTAATGAGGCTATGCAGCATTTTTATCAGTAAACCTCTTTAAGTAAGTTTCGTTATATACTAGATCAGAGTTCCTTAAACTGTGGGTCGAGACCCCAGTTGAGGTCGCGGGACCTACAATAGAACGGTCGCCGAAAATTTTAGCAATTTTGATTATTTCATTAACTTATTATAATAATTTTATGATTACCAAATATTTTTACATAATGTATCTGAAAATAGATAAAAATAAGACAATACACACAAAGGAAAAAACGAAAACGTTTCGACGCATTTGTTTGTAATATAAACTTTCATTTTATTTTTAAAATTGAAGTTAATGACCTAAAACTGCAATAGTTTATTACATTACAAGTGCAGAAATTAACAGTTTCACTACCCGTGTGTCGGATTTGCTCAATTATGGGATCCCATAAAATTTTCGTAAATATTATGGGGTCCTCACTCCAAAAAGTTTAAGAAACCCTGTTCTAGATCATACGCAGATGGCAAAGTAACAGCCATCTGCTTATGTATGTGTCTAGACAGATAAATAATCAGGTTTAGATAAATTATAGAATAGAGTTACACAAAGTTATTTCTCACTGGATTATCTCTATTCTGAGATCGGGTGTAGGCTACAGTCCCCGAGTGATCTTTATGTCTTCTTTACGTTAACCAATCTTTATGTCTTTAAGTTAATGTCAATCTTTGTGTCTTTATGTTAATGTCAGTCTTTATGTCTTTATGTTAACCAATCTTTATGTCAATATTAACCATAAAACTGACAATCATAAGACTGAAAACGACTTATCCTTAAAATTACTATCGTGCTGCTTTATAAAAAGATCATAATACATGAAATGTAAATTTTTTAAATAAAACTGTTAAGCCTGTTAACCAATCTTTATGTCAATATTAACCATAAAACTGACAATCATAAGACTGAAAACGACTTATCCTTAAAATTACTATCGTGCTGCTTTATAAAAAGATCATAATACATGAAATGTAAATTTTTTAAATAAAACTGTTAAGCCAGATTAATTAAAACAAATATAATACATGCACAGGGTACCAGAGGGTATACCAGGGTTCACTATTCGTCACTCAGTTACAGATATATTCATGCTTTTGAGCCCACCAGCGGCCGAGCGGTAAAGTCGCTGAACACTGGTAGTTCGGTCCGAGGTTCGAATTCCGCGAACAGGCTGGCTGCATGGGCGTTTTCGTGGTTTTCCCCATGTGTAACGTGTATACGAGCCAGTTTCCCTAAGAAAGTCCTCCACGAAGGCATCCCTCCCCTTAGGCAGATAGCCCTCGAGGCCTTACCATAATCACACACACACACACACACACACACATGCTTTTGAAATAAAATAGCGATTTCCTTAACTGAAAATAGGGAAGTTTCGGATCTGTCATGTTTAAGAAAATATTAGTTTAAAGAGGTGAATTAATTAAAAATTAAAGAAAAATAATTGCATAAAATCATGATACGGAATTGTGATTTTCGCCGTATTCTGATTTACTATGAATTACTCTTATCAGAATACTTCTGATATTCTGATTTACTATTTAAGTAAAAAAGCACCTAAAGAAAAATTTATTCATATCTGCGTAAGGTTTTTATGTTATTTCAGTCTAATTCTTAAAATCTAAATCAAAATTTTGTATGGTAAAGCAGCTATCTTCAGTTAAAAATTTTAAGAAAACTGTAATCAGAGTAATAAAAAGAATTTTTGAACATATTCTTGGCGTATCTGTATCAAAATTTCGGAATTTACCGGTATACCATATCAATTTTCTGTTGTTTTTCAACAATCTATATTAGCACATTTAAACATTTAGAGTAGAAAATTACTTTTTCATCAAATCTCTCTCAAAAATCTGACGATTTGTATACTGCTGCTCTTTGAATATGTTTACTTTCTCCAACTGCACTTCTTTCCATCAAAACAGAAATTTGTTTCAGAAAAGTAGATATGCTAAAAGCATTTATAACTATCAACTGACATTCAGAGCAAAAAGCGTATTATTATTTTTACAGTTTTTTGATTATTCGAAACATAATTCGATTTAAATTTTTAAAACTTTACAGAAACTCAAAATAATCGACGGAAGTATGGTGCTCAAAATTTTTAGCTGAAAAATGAAAGAATGCATACCTAAATCGAATTTTATGAGCACAAAAATTGAATAAAAAGATTACTATCCTCTCTCTCAAGAAGAAACCGGTTTTCCAACAGGAACTAAAACCAGATTAAAAGTATAGAAACGGAAAGTGATCCTCTCGTCGGGATATCCCCCCCTTTTCCTCCCTCTTCCACCTCACCGTGGTGAAACAAAGAATACTATTATTTACGCATAACTTCTAGGACAGATGCGTTAAGTAAAGTATTTTCTCATATTTCGTCTATCAATCTCTTCCAGAGTTCTGAAATTTTATTAAGTGCACTAATTTTTAAAAAGGTTTTATAGATCGCCATTGTTTTTGAACGATTAGAGTACACCGTCGCCAAGCGCGGGTTTGCGAAACGCAATTTTTTACAGACGTGCTGTTTCAATTTAATTTTCTAACACTAAGAATTTCATTCGGCCGCGGTATGCTGCAGAGGGTCGGCCTGCATCCAGCTGAAGAGGCTTTATTCCTCTTTTCTAACACCACCTCTTTAATCTTACCGTTGGTTCAAGGGATAACAAAAATCATTCAAAACCTATTATGTCAGGCATGTTTACACTTCATGTATTTACAAGCATATTTACAAATAAAGCATGGCTTTAAACTCCCATCGGATTAAGGTTTGGTTTGATTTATGTCACTATGGCAAAGCCTCGAAGGCTATCTGCCTAAAGCAAGGGAGCCTTCGTGGAGGTCTTTCTAAGGGAAACTGGCTCGTATACATGTTACACATAGGGAAAACCATGAAAACGCGCATAAAACAAGCCTGTTCGCCATATTCGAACCTCGGACCAAATACCAATGAGTGCTCAGCGACTTTACTACTCGGTAAGCTGGTGGGCCCCCGATTGGAATAAGGAACAAGTGAATTAATTCATCAACGATGAACACTTGCTGATATCAGCTCTGGCAAGAAACTGTAAACAATTTTAAAGAATTTTAAAGTATTCATCGATTGAGAATGGAATAGTATGCAAAAGTAATAGGTGGCGAAGGATGTCGATACATGAAAGAAGGAGAAGTCGGAGAATCAATCGAGAATGATGATCGAGAATGCCGAATGAAGAATTCGATAATCTTATGTAACACCAGCCGAGAGTGCAAACATTAATAATGAAGATGATAAAGCGCCGTTAACTTGCAAGAAATTAAACGAGTTATTAAAAAAGGCAAACGAACTGTCTGATTTTGCAATAGAGGAATAAGAGACAAGGAAGGAAATAAGAAGACAATTCATTGAGAGGCACTGAAAACTCTGACTCGGAACCGGGAAACTTTTAAAGACTTTCATCAGTTATTGTCCCAAGCAATAATCACCAGCTTGCTAAGGAAAAAAAATAAATGCAACATACACAAACTTATTAAACAAAAAAACAAAACAAAAAAAAAATCTGAAAGGTTTTTAATCTAAAGGGACGTCTAAAGGGGCGTTTTTTTAACATTTTGTGTGTTACATTTATTTATTATCACATTCTTCGCACTTAAACCATAAAATTAAGTTCAACATCAATATCGCAAAATAGTTTTAAAATGAGCATATCTTTAGAATTTGCGATACACAGACTCGCGAGCTGCAGATAAAAATGTTTTTCTGTACAACGTTGCCATGGCTCGCTTTGAAATCCTTGAGTTTGTTAATCAAAAATTCGTTAAGTTTTACAAAATATGAAATCGATAATATAACAAATTCCAAATTTGGGCTTCCACATACCCATATTCGCAGTAGGATTACGTCATTCAAAATTCGATGGCTCTATGTACCGTTGTTTTAACACAATGCGAGAAATATACATACATTTATGCAGATTTTTCATTATTTAATTTCTTTAAATATAATGTAATGCAGGACTCTAATATTTGGTGGCAACAGTTTGAAAAGTGAAACGGACATTTATAGTGAACGATCGCAAAATGAAAACAATAGTCCTTCAGGGACAAAACCCCTTTGGACTAATAATAAAAATCTTTTCAGCTGGCATTTATTTCGTATTTCTCTCTAACAATATTAACTGTATATTAATATAGTTATATGTTAATATAATATAATATATATATATATATATATATATATATATATATATTAATACAATACTAATATATATGCAACTGTGCTGAACCAATTGCTTAATTTTAATTTCCTTCACGAAGTATTTTGTCAGACAAACTTTTACATATGGTGATTGGCAGCGTACGGAAACTACCCCTTCCACTATATATAGCATTTTGCCCATCAGCCTGCAATCTGAACTCGAGTCGAACTACCAATGCTTACTTGCTCGGCCTCTGGTGGGACCCTAATTTACTGAATATTGTGAGATTTGTTTTGAAATATGCCACCGATTTTGTTGTGTTAGGATTGAATTAACATTTAACTAACTGAATTAGGTCATAACAAGTAAGATTGGATTGGATTGGATTATTGTAATTTGGCACAAAACCTGTCAAGGTTATCTGCGCCAGACAAATGGTAACAATGCAATTAGTCATTTGTAAAAGCTTCTAGCTTAGGTAAAAAGAGACAGATTACAGTCTATGATAAAAGCTGATATCTTTTAAAAAACAGGTTAAAGTCTATTATAAAAGCCAATATCTTTTAAAAACAGAAACAAATTACGATGATGTGTTTTTCCAATTAAATTTTCTAAGTCGAGTTCTGAACAATTAAAATGTTTTTGGCGAAAATAATTAAAACTCTGGCATTCCACCAAGATGTGATGGACTGTCAGGTCTGCATTGCAGTTTGGGCAGCTGAGATTCTCTTCTCCCTTCAAAAGATACTCATGGGTCAGGCGACAATGGCCTATTCTCAGTCGAGTCAAGAGGACATCCTCCCTTCTATTAGCCATACATGGCCAGTATCCAATGGTGGGTTTTACATTTCTTAGCTTGTTATATACTTTGTCATCCCATTGCTTCTGCCATTTGCTGAGAATTTTGCTTTTGACAAACCCTTTGATGTCTGCTAGTCGAATCTGAAGATAGTACATTGTGGTTGCAGTTTTAGCTGCAATATCCGCCAATTCATTCCCCTTAATGGCAATGTGTCCAGGGATCCACGAATAAAGAATCTGGTATCCCCGAATTTTTAAAGAATGATTCAACTTCAGGATTCTGGTTGCAACTGGGTGAGTACATTGAGCGTAATTTTCCAATGACATTAAGGCACTCATAGAATATGTGTAAATAATAAACTTTATGTACTTTTGTTTTGAAAGGTAAGTCAAAGACAGATGGATTGCAGTAAGCTCAGAAGTAAGCACAGAGCAAACTGTATGTAATCGAACCCCCACTATTGTTTTCTCTGTGACGAAAGCGGCCCCAACATGATCCTGGGATTTTGATCCGTCTGTATATAGAGGGCTATATTTGTTTCTATGTTAAAAAAAAAATCTGCTTGTAGATGATTTCGTTAGTTTGTGATTTACTCCAGTGTCGAAAAGTATCCAGAGAATGGATTCTCCAATCCTCCCAGGGAGGAATTCCAAAAAAATCCTCCACCTGTATATCTATATTGGACAAATTATACTCCTCCACCAAAGCACTCATCCGTAAGCCGAAAGATGGGACACATGATGGTCGTGCCTGATATAAACTGGAGTATTGGTCATTAAGCAATTTTGACCGCGTAGAATTTTCGGTTTGTGATAAGACTTTGAAATAATGCTTAAAACAAAGATTTTCACTTCTTAACCGCAGGGAGGTCTCGTTACTTTCCACATATAAGCTTTCCAGAGAAGTTCTAAAGGCACCAGTGCATATCCGAAGTGCTTGGTGATGTATCGGATCAAGTTTGGCTAATACTGAAGGCCTTGCCGACCCATAAATGATTGATCCATAATCTAGTTTCGAACGAATGAGAGCTCTATATATAAGAAGCATTGAGCCTCGATCAGCACCCCAAGAAGTATTTGACAGTACTTTCAGAATATTCATAGTTTTTAGACATTTTTTTTTTTTTAGATAGGTAATATGGGGAAGGAACGTAAGCTTATGGTCAAATATCATTCCTAGGAATTTTATTTCCTTTTCTACAGGAATCAGCACATCTTGCAGATAAAGTTCGGGGTCAGGGTGAGGAATTTTCTTTCGACAGAAACGTACACACACAGTCTTTTGAATAGAGAATCTAAAACCATTTTCCTGCGACCATTTAACAATTCTATTGAGAGATGTCTGCAGTTTACTCTCAATGTCTTTCAGGTCTTCTCCCTGGCAACTGACTTCCAGGTCATCGACGTAGAGCATACCCTGGACTGCTGGAGGCAGTTGTTTTAAAATAGAGTTAATTTTTATACTAAATAATGTAACACTTAATACACTTCCTTGCGGAACGCCCTCTTCTTGATGGAACATGTCAGAAAGTGTATCGCCTATCTTCACTTGAAACCTCCGATCCTGTAGGAAATGTTCGATGAATATCGGTATATTTCCTCGTAAACCATTGCTATATAGGTCACGAAGGATACCGTATTTCCAGGTGGTATCATAGGCTTTCTCTATATCAAAGAAAATGGAAACATAATGATTTCTTCTAACGAACGCTCTACGGATACCTGTTTCTAAGAGTAGGATATTATCGACAGTTGCTCTGCCTTTTCTAAAACCGCTCTGATAAGGGAAGATGCGATAATTTGTCTCTAAATAATAGACCAGACGAGTGTTGACCATCTTTCCAAAGAGTTTGCAGAGGCAGCTAGTTAGAGCGATGGGGCGGTAACTTGACGGATTAGTAGGGTCTTTTCCCGGTTTAACAATGGGGATGACAAAAGCTGTTTTCCAGGCATTTGGAAAGACTTGTTCCTTCCATACTCTATTAAAGAGAAAGAGGATGGCTGCCAATGACTTGGAAGGGAGATGTTTCAGCATAGCATAGGCAATATCATCTGGACCAGGACATGAATTTTTTGTCTGCATCAGAGCTCTTTTCAGTTCAAGCACAGTAAAATCCTGATTATATGGTTCAGTATTGGGAGATTTAAAATTAATTAGTTGTTTTTCAATGCATTTTTTTGCGGAAAGAAATTCAAGAGGGTAGTTACTACTTTGTGAGACGGCTGAGAAACTCTTTCCAATAGCGTTGGCAATTCCTTCCCTACTAGTAACTGCTTCACTACTTATCTTTAAAATAGAAAGTGTGTGCTCTTTGTAGATACCGGACACTTTCCGGACTCTCTCCCAGACCTTTTACTCGAAGTTGAAGAGCTAATTGAAGATACATACGAGATCCAAGAATTCTTCTGACTTTTCCTTCGCACCTGCCGAGATTTTGCTTTAGCCCTTTTGAATATTATGAGATTTGATTCTGAAGGATATCGCCAAAAAATGCTCCAAGCTTTTCTTTGTTTTCTGATGGCATCCTGGCATTCAGGATTCCACCAGGGCTTTGGGTATTTTGGCTGTTTTATCGACGTTTTTGGTATACATATTGAAAAGAGCATAATGTATGAAAGAGTCCCAGTCAGCTTTGTCCAACAGAAAGCGTGGTGTTCTAGGTATAAAAACACTCCTATTTCCTGTAATGCTTATGATAATAGGAAAATGATCGCTATTATATAGATAATTCTCGACATTAAAGAAACAAAATGGCAAAAGCTGTGGAGAAACAATAGCAAGGTCAATGGAATGGAAGGTCCTTGTTGGCTGATGAAAATAAGTGCTTTCTGCGTTGTTGAGGATACAGAGACAGTGGCCGTGGAGTAGCTGTTCAATTTGCTTCCCTCGTGAGTTTGTCTCTTTACTACCCCACAAGGAATTGTGTCCATTGAAATCACCGACTAGAATAAACGGAGCTGGTAGTTGGGCAATTAGATCCTCTAAATCTCTTAAATTTATGTTCTCATTAGGTGGGATGTAAATACTGCAAACAGTAGTCAGTGTTCGAATGCTCAACTGTACTGCAACTGCTTGGAGAGGAGTATCCAAAAGGGAGAGCACTTAATTGAGGCAATTAATTGAGGGCAATTAATTGAGGTAAGTTGACAGACACCACCACTTGCGCGTTCACTGAAAGTCTTATCCTTTCTTATCATCGAGCATCTACGCAGCTTTGCAAAATTACCAGGTTTGAGGAATGTCTCTTGTATCGCTATACCAATAGGTCGATATTTATTAATAAGTTGCTTAATGCCATCAATACCCTGATAGAAGCCCCGGCATTTCCACGAAATGAGAGTAGCCATTAGGAATGTTTATTGCTTCGATGCTGTTTCTTTGTTTTATGAGGTAGAACATTTTTCGAGAGATCTCTGCCTTCATCTGTTTCCATTTCAGATTCGATAAAGTTTGAAAAGACCCCTTCAATAGAGCTTCGGCTTTCCGGACTCTCTCCCAGACCTTTTTCTGAGCTTCTTTTTCTGACCTCTTTTCTGAGCTTTTGATTTTCTTTTTCGAACTCTCTGTTTCTTGTGTTTTTATTTCTCGACTTTCTATTGTCTGTTTGGGAGGAGGTAAAGGAGAAACTTTTTCTTTGTCATTTGTTTTTTGGTTCAGGTGTCTTCTTCTGTGTGCTATACGATGTTTGTGTACTTATTGACCGATAGGATTTAGTGGCTTGAGCATAGGAGGCATTTACTTTTGACTGACCAGTGCTAAAAAGTTTCTTAGCTTCAGGATAAGAGATTTTTCTTGTAGTCTTAATATGCTGTATTTCTTTCCACTTAGGGCAGTTTCGTGAGTATTCTGGATGATCGGCATGACAGTTTACACATTTTGGATCAGCTACACATTCCTGACTTTCGTGACCACCTGCAGAACAGCGAGCACATGCCAGGTTCCCCCGGCATGCGGCCTTCGCATGGCCAAACCGTTGACACTTGAAGCAGCGCAGTGGGTTCGGCACGTAAGGTCTGATGGGGCAATTCAGGTAACCTGCTTTAATGGCTTTCGGTACCTCTGGAGATGAAAAAGTCAGAATAAGATGTTTTGTGTTGACGAGTTGCCCGTCTCTACGGACTTTTATTCGGCGGACCCCACACACATTTTGCTCGGCGAGTTCTTTTGAAAGTTCATCCTCAGAGACTGATATCAAGTCTATTTACGAAATGACACCTCTTGACGTGTTCAAAGACTTATGTGGGAATACAGTAATAGAATGTTCCCCCATTTTGGTCATTTTTAGGAGAGAGGAAGATTGTGCATCAGATGTAATCTCGATGAGCAGAGATCCTGAACGGAGCTTTTTTATGTGTTTTGGCTCGCCTGCTGAGGTCACAATATGCTTATGGATGAAGAATGGTGATAAATTTTCTAGCTAACGAGTAATAACTAAAAGCTTTGGACATTTGCTAGTGCTAACTAAGGTCGAAGTGCAAATTCTTTTAGCAGCTCCAGAATTTTTCGTATTCATATAGTTAGGAGAAGAAGTTAAAGTTTTCATATTGAAAAGAGAGAAAGTTTCGGGCCCGACCGCCCCACCCACCATGGAGCCCAACAAGGGAACACAAATTCCTGTGTTAGGGCTAGCCGAGCCTATACGCAAACTGAAGCCCCACAATCGGCTTTCCCGAAAGCGGAGACTTCCGAGAGCTTATCCCCTAGCCACTGACCTATAGGACAAGTGACCAGCCGATTGACACTAGCGGGGACAGCTAAGTGCATCCCGTTTTATGTAGAAGCAGAGGCCAAAGCAGTGTGTTGGGGACAGTACCTCGCCCCTCAACAGCCAGGATCGTCCTTTCCTACCCTACGGGTCACCATGCACGGCAAACGCATAGGCGGTATTCTCACCATGGTGAAACAGGAACCAGAGTAGTAGCTGCATCTTACAGTGTGCCCCAACCTCCAGTAGAGGAAACCACAAGGGAGAGAAATAGGAGAGAGAGCTAGACAAGAGGAGAGGAAAGAAAGAGGAGGAAAGGTCACTGGGGCCCCGGGAGTGTGACACCCGATCACCAAGACTGCAATCCCCTGAGGGTTCTTCACCTGCTATGCTTTAGCTGGGCATGTTACGGCCTTCACGCATAGGGTGGCCCTACCAGGAGCTATGCTCCCGACGTACTTCGCCCGTTCCGCCCAGTGACACCCCCCCACGCCACGTTTAGGCAGCATAGCAGGACTTTGGGGGGTAACAAGTAAGAAAACGGCGAAATAATTTTCCCCCCTCTCTCTGGTCTATAAAGAAAGTATTGCAAAACAGTTATACAAAAAATGCGTAAGTTAACTACGCATTTTTTGTATAACTGTTTTGCAACTATATTTTCTTCTCTGTATTTTACACGGCTAAAAACTGAAAATCAAGCAATTAATTCTAGCTGATGTGCAGAAGATACTACACCAAGCTTATAAACAACTTTTTGGCACTTACGTATTATCGCAAACATCAAAGTAGAAGTCGCCAAATTACGAGAATGTACCAAACTTTGGCAGTCGTGAGCATACGTATTCTTCATGCAACCATACTTATAACAAACTGAGTCAAACAACATTGCCATTTTCGTACGCGTTTTATATGAAATGTATTTCATAAATAGCCTGTTGACAATGCCGAAGTTGTGCAAAATGCCAGGTTTGTGCAGTTTCTGATTCTTTTTTTAAAAGCGATCGCTATGTGCGCAGAGAGAAGAACAAAGAAAAAAAATCTATAGAACAATTTAGCAAAAAATGTTTTTTGTACCATATAATCCTTATTTAGTAATTAAATTAGTAAGTGTGTTTTCTCTTGATATGATAAAAATTTGCCGACTTACAATAACAGAAAATATGCAAATCAATTAAGGAAATCTTTAAAAAAAAAATTGTTAAAAATCATTAGTACGCAGCCTATATGGCTGTTTTTAATCTTTTCAACAGTAAAAGATCGCCAGATTGCGCCAAGGCGATTGCATTAATACCTCAGTACCCATTTTTTCAACCACTTCTGCAATGTTCATATTCTTTCAGCAATAATTCTGATTCACATTTGATTCCAGTTCTCCTTAATCCCATGCGCAACGTCAATACAAACCAGTTTCAGTTGTAGAGTCTTCCATGACGGCATCCCTTCATTTAGACAGACACACATCATTACTGCATATAATCAAAATAAGCTAAAAAATGTTTATAAGTGAAAAGGTTTCATCTATCTTAAAAGGAATTATAATGATCACTTTGGACACTTTTTGTGATGGCAGTGCAGCAATATATTCTAGTAATTTATATAGTAGCTTCCTCAAAACAGAGTTTCGATAATGTAAATGTTATAAACCTCAGTGGTGAGAAATGACAGCATTTCACAATTATTTTTGCATTTACCGCTAATAAATACATAATATACCGTGGGTTAAAATTCTTCCTAAATAGTATTTATTTGCTGTTTGGCTTTTAGCGCTCGAGACATTTTCGACATACTGAGTTGTTACGTTATGTTGAAATTCCCTCGTCAATAAAAAATACTTATCTGAATTGTCCTTCATACTAAGTCCTAATTAATTCTGGACCCACCAGCGGGCGAGCGGTAAAGTTGCTGAACACTGGTAGTTCGGTCAGAGGTCTGTGAACGGGCTGGCTGCGTGGGCGGTTTCGTGGTTTTCCCCGTATGTAACGTGTATATGAGCTAGTGTTTTTAGAAAATCCTCCACGAAGGCATCCATCCACTTAGGCAGATAGCCCTTGAGGCGTTTACCACAATTACATCAAACGTAAACCTAATTAATTTCCAGCCTCTTGAATAAATTTGTAATAAATAGAAGGAATAAAACCAAGCTACCTGATATATGAGAATATTTAACGTTGTAGTTGCTATCTAGGACTGAATGATGACAATAAGTGTTTCACAATCTTCTTAACATTTTTTCGACATTCCTGTTTTTTGTTTAGCATAGTTGGGTTGCACTGTGAATGTACCTCACTGAATTTTGTTTTATTGTCATGATATGCAAAATATTTAGTTCATTATAATAAAGCACTAGAGAATTATTTGTTAAAAGAAAGGGATGCTTATGTGCCGGATTCCAGTTACACATGGAGAAATCGCAAAAAATGTGGTAAGAGTGTAGTAAATTTACTAGCGCATAACCTAGAAGGTTATGATGCGCCATACATATTTGTGAAGCTGCATCATATTGCATAATAATGTAGGGAATTCTAAAACCAAAATGATATAACGGCACAATAGATGAATGTTATGAAATGATGAGAATACATGAATATTATAAAACAATTGAACCAAAGTAAAAACATAAAAACCAATTAAGATATACCAAAAAATGAATAGGGGTACTGGCATAAGGAGATGTAAAGCATGATATGCATGACATGATGAGGCATAGTGGTGCATGCCATGATAAGGATGAGTAATAAAACCCAGTTTCTTCTAAATGCTGAAATATGCCCGATTATACTATGAAGATTCACTCGACAACCATTAAAATAATCTTTGTACAGAGCTCGTTAAAATCAGGGCAAATCACAAAAAAACCTCATGCAGCCAATTCTCAGCAGAATCGAATTATCAGTACTCGACTATCTTATCTACTCTAGCTACTGGAAGATTGATTTGTAAAAAAATAATGCTTACTGATGAAAAGCAAACTATTAAAAATATCATGTAAGTCAATGAATTTTTTTTCGCATCCGTAACTGAAAATCTAACAGTTATTAACTTGAAAATCACTATAAATGCAACGATCTGATAAGAAGCGCTGCAATCTACAATTGCCTATAATTAAACCAACTTCTTTTATTAAATTCCTACTATTAGCTCACACTCTCTCTATATCTTATTCAAATTTTCACTCGTCAATATAATACTTTTTATTCATCCACTCAAGTTCTAATCCATTTTTTTTTAAACTTGTAGTGGATGATGTTAATACAATTTTCCCACATATTAAAGTCAATTTCTACTTATTTATTCCTGTTTATCGGAACTAAAGATATGCTGTTTTTATTAAATATATCATAAGACTTACAAATAATAACCAGGAATTCTCACGTGTTGCAAAAATTAATTTTATAACAACTTATAAATAATAGTACATGACTGTGATAAATGGGATTGTAATATTTAACAAAAATAAGTGGCAACAGTAAGACAAGAGTTCTAAAGATTTTTAAAGTGTATGGAATTAAAGAGTTGTAGTTTTATAGAATTGGATGAAGCGGATGTAATATCCCATTAATGTAGCGAAAATTCTCCCCATATTTCTATGTTAACGTGATAATATACGTTTAAAATATAACCCTTTAAAATGTTCCTTGCTTCACAAACGGAGAATGCGAAAGGAAACCACCACATAATGCAAGCAACGATTAGAGAAAGAATTATAGAGTACAAAGTCCGTAATCCGGACTCGTCGGGACTTCGGCGATTTCCGATTAGGGGTTTTTTCCGGATTATAGATCATTAATTTAAATCTGGTAAGATGCCATGCAGAAATTATACAATTATAAATATGAAATCGAAATTTATGAAATAAAGAGCAATTATGATCTAAAGGGTATCAAACTTTACAAAAAAAAAAAAAAAAAAAAAAAAAAAGCTTAATATTTATTTGTTTACTTTATTAAACATTTCTTTCAACGCGCGCATGCGTGATGTATGCGCATTTTCTATGCTCATGTGTAATGAATGCGCATTCTCTGCGCGCATGCGTAAAGTTTGTGGCTTTGAGGTCCGGATTACAGACTTTGTAATGAAACTTTGTAATGTACTTTCGTTTCTGTCAAATGAAACAAAAGTAGATTATGCAGTAATCAATTATGGAAAACTTTAAAAAAAAAGTGGTTGAAAAGGAGACGAAAACCCTTCGCAGCAGGTCAAGCATATGTCGCCTTCAGTCGTGTGAAATCTTTAGATAGAATATTAACTGAAAAACTGGACTGCTCCAAACTCACTGGAAAGGTTCCTTCCACGAAAAAATGTTAATAAAAAGTAACTAAAATAAAATTTTTCTTTGTTGACCTAAGTAGGAATTAACTTCAAAATATTTTTTTTTTATATTGCTTGTTTTCATTGGATGGTTAGTTACTGATCATGCCAAGGACGATTTGCTTAAGGGAACGTACGCCTTCGTGAAGAATTGTTTTTAATGGCCGGGTGCTTTATTTAATAGCCATTAGGTTTGGGCCACTACACCGTAGCGTCCTACGAAAAGACAGTTACAACCATAACTTCTCCGGGACTCGAACCCGTGCCCATCGCTACGGTAGTCAGGGTCCAATAACCACTATACTGGCTGCGCAGCCCTTCGTGGAGATTATATCTCGGAAAAACTAGTTTATGTTACACATGAGATAAACCCCAAAACTTCATATAACCAACCCGATTCATCCCCACCAAGAACAAAGTCCAGGATGAATTACCAGTGCTTCGTGGCTTTAACCACTCAGCTTTTGGTTCCAAACAAATAAAAATATTCACATAAAGTTTGAATTCGTGACTTAAAAAGAAGTGCAAATTGTATAATATATTAAGAAGAAATTAATTTTCAAAAAAAAAAATTGCATTGGAATCAATATCTAGAATGCAGCTGATAATAAAAATCTGAGAGTAAAAAAATTTTACTTTCATTGCGTAATTTTTTTTAAACTATACCTTCATTCCTACTATGGAAATGAAAAATACACAAAATGTTATTTCCGATCTTTAGACTGAAAACGCAAACTTTTTTACAGTCCCTTTCACTTTCTTGCTCTGTTCAGGATAGCAAGAGTTTCAAAGTAAGCGGTTTCCATTAAAAAATTCTCTTACAAAGTTAAGGGAATTTTTTGTATTACTGGCTTTATTCTGCGATCGTTATGTGCAATCGGAATTCCAAACGATTCTTGTAAATATCGTTTTATCTACCTCATACTGAGAAAGAAGTCCGAGATGGGTCTATGCCTAGATTTTAGGTACTTTTCTGTTATCGAAACCGGATTCGTAAATGTATGTACGTATGGATGGATGTATTCATGTATGCATGCATATGTATGTATGTGTGTATACACGCACATATTTATACGCTCCTACATAGATACACACGTGCATACATGCATAAATTTCTTAATCTGGTCCCGATAACAGAAGAGTACCATATTTTTATTTCTGTATGCGAATATTTTAATCTTTCAGTCTGTTATATCGATTTTGCATTTTGTAGAATGTCACAAGAAAACCATCAAGAATAATTACTTGTCTACGTATTGTTACATCTGAAGCATAATTGTTTTGGTATTCATGTTTCCTTATAAAATCAAATGAAAGTTAATAAAACCAAAGCTGTGGATCAAAGTCAATTAAAAAAGTCATAGATTAAGAAAGAATTATCCACTTACCCATTGGGTCAGGAACTGCTTTCAGATCCTTCATGGTGGCAGACTACACAACTCAGTTTTACACCTAAAAAGTCAAGAACTGAATTGAAAAGGTGTGCTTAAATATTTCATATATTTTGTATGAAATTTAATTTTTTTAACATTATTTTAATCAAATCTCAGTAATTTAACACTACGTCACGGAAGACGCATCAAATCATATATAAAAATTAGCCATAAATTCGTCCGGTTTTCGCTGTAAAAGGTTTGTACTCACTCATGATAGATGCTTAATTATAAGTCTCACGCTAGTTTTGAGCTTTACCGCAACCTTTCTTGGTTCAGTTTGCCGGATTTTATGGATAAAAATGTACAATTACTGTTATTCTTAAAAATTATGCCTTATTTCCAAACTACATATTCTCAATTTCAACTATATATTCATTCCAGAAGACGATCAGTAAACCTAGTTATAAAAGGGGTTTTTGATTTTGTTATGATGGGAATTTCGTGCGATCCCTTTGAGAGAGTTTTGGTTTATGTGATCATGTCAAGGCTTCGAAGGCTATCTGCCTAAGGGAAGGGATGCCTTCGTGGGAAACTGGCTCGTATACACGTTACACGTGGGGAAAACCACGGAAACGGCCAATAAATGAATGATGTTTAAAAAGGGGTGCCATCTTCGAGATGTTTAAAAAGGGGTGCCCTTTTGCGGAATTCGAACCATGGACCGAACTACCAATGTTCAACGACTTTACCGATCTGCCGCTGGGTGGGCCCCTTTTGAGAAAGAATTCGATGCATTGTTCTTTCAGCGATTTTGCTATAAAATAATGTATTCCTGCAGAAATTTCACCTCTCTTGTATTAAAGAACAGTCCTGCAAGGACAAATCTAAAAATCGAATTTAAGACAAAATATAACGATAATTTCTATAAAAAACCATTGGAAATCGAAATACAATAAAAAAGAAGGCATACGAGAATGGCGACATTGGAAACTGGCTATTTACGACGCCCATGGTTGCTTAAATAATTGTTATGCGCGTAGTTACCAGAGTGTGATGCCTTCTGAAGCTTTGGCGATTTCTACTAAGGTAGTTGCGATAAAACGTAAATACCAATTTTCATTATGGTATAGGGTTTAGTGATTACTTAAATGATGCCTTAATTATTAAAATGTATTCAAAATATGAAAGTTGAAACGAAACTCATAACTTATAAACGGTATTTTCTGTAAAACGTCAAGCTTCGACGTACCGAGTCCCGTAAAACGATTGTTATTCAACAACCGAATACAGCAGACCGTCATTATCTTAAAATAAATATGGAATTTCATGATTATCCAACGCAGAAAATTTAGTAAAGTTAATATTGTAAGTTTTATTGTCTAGGTTCATGCTTTCTATAGCTAAGTATCTTAATGTTTCATTAGGTACAGAAGGCTCTTAGGCATCAGGTGACGTTACAGCAAAATTTTGTATGAATTAGTGTTTTCGTATACACTAACTTCTTGCACACAGAAAGAAATTGCAAACTAACAACTTCAGATTACAATCTAACAATACCTCGAATCTGATCTTGGTTAATTAACTTTATAAATTTTCACACACACACACACACACACAAACAAAGTTTTAAGCCAAATAGTTGTTTACGCCTTCCTACCAAGAAACTGAAGATGCAGAATAAAATCCTTTTATTGAAAACAAGTTGTTCAAAGTGAGACAGCCAAATGGAATACAAAAATACTGCCACATTGTTTCTTTATAAATCAACGTCACGCTGAGACTTATTTAAAAAAAGAAAACGTTTATTCAAAACGTAGCTCTGCATTTATTTCGCTAAACTGCTTGAGAACGAACGAGTCTTGCAAAGAATATTTCCTACATGTAGGAATAATTGTCATTTTTCCTACATACCTCAGTTTTTCTCTCATGTAGTTAAAAATGTTATTTTGTTAGGGCGCAAAAATTTCATTTATTGAAAACAGTAAACATATCTTCGAGATGTTTAAAAAGGGGTGCCATTTTCGGTTAAAAATCTTTGACTTTTAAATATGTTATTAACTTTGGATATAAATGTACTATTTGATGAAGTAAATAAAAGAATTTACAGTACTTTAAATTTCGATAAAGAAGTTTGCAGCTAAAAATCGTATCATAAAATTCAGAACACGTATTGCTGGCAAATGCTAAGACTATGACGCGACGCCATGTGGTGTCGAGCCTTCCAGTACTTGTGCAAGTTCATCACAATCACAAATGCAATACACGCATCCAAATTTGAAAACGATTTGGTACACAAGTCACTCGACAAAAAAAAAAAAAAAAAAAAAAAAAAAAAAAAAAGAACCATCCAAGCCCATCCGATAGAGATGAACTGGCAAACAGTGATGATCCGTTAAAAATCTAAAATGGGCAGCAGCACTAGACCTTGGATAATTCGAGACTACATCCTTTTCCTCAAAAAGTGTTCTTTATTTGTTTTTTGTCTGTTACCTTAGAAAGTCTAAATACTGTCTTCAGTTTTATTTTACCGCCGTTATTTAACTTGGCAGAATGAAAGAACAAATTCTAAATGACCCGTGGAGGATAGGGCGATAACCAACATTACAATGAAATCTGTCATTGTTGAAGAGTTGTCGTTGCTAAGAGCTCCATGATGACTCAAGATATATTGCAACGTCACCCGGTTAAATACAGATCTCCTGATTCTTTTACAGTCTAGGTTACAGCTGCAGTCCGTTAGCATTTTATTCGCGTAATTCATTTATATCCAATAAAATATTGCCCGCATGAGGTTTAAACTTGATGGCAGGCTTTTCAGCAAATTTTGAACTTGATGATCATGGCTTTTCCATAGGGTCCCATCAAAGCCTGGGTACTGTTTTTTTTTTTTTTTTTTTTTTTTTTTTGTTTGTTTGTTTGTTTGTTTGTTCTGCTGTATTTTTATTTGGGGGGAGGATGTTCCAGGTGTCGCCAGTTTCTTGGTTGTAACTGCTTTTATAAATGTCGCCCGCGCAGCCACGGTTTTCATCAAATCATTTTTAATCTTTTTTTCTTAACGGCAATGGATTTGCCAACAAGTGAACAAGTAGCTACCGTGTTTTTTTTTTTTTTTTTTTTTTTTTCTTCAAGGAAAAGATATTCTTTACAAAGACGGATTGCATTGGAATAAATACTTCATGAAACTAAAACGCGACTCGCAGGCGAAATGGCTACGTAGCATTCGTTCATGCCAGGAAGAAATGGTATTCTGAACACGAAGTGTTGGATCATGCATTCCATTCACTAATGCCAAACAATTTCAGTTATGTATTATATCAGAAGTTGTCTATTCAATTTTGCAAATCGAAGCTTGCTTTAAACGAATCATAGCACAAAAGTTGATTGATTTGATTTATTTGGTTACGGCAAAGCACACTAGGGCTATCTTCCTAACTGAAGAAATTCCTTCATGGAGAAATTCTAAGGGAAACTGGGCTCGTATACAAGTTACACTTAGGAAAAACCACGAAAAAGCCCAAGCAGACAAGCCTGTTCACCTGGTTCGAACATCGGACTGAACTCCCAGTGTTCAACGACTTTACCGCTCCGCCGCTGGTGGATTCCAACAGCTGACTGGAATAATTACATTACAGAGATATGTGTCAATTCTTTGTTATTTCATCTAACGTTAAAATCAAGGGCAGTAGCCAAATTGTGGAAAGCGACGAAAGCTTATTCACAAAAAGGAGGGGGGAAAAGTAGGCCGTGTTCTCTCCCCTCCCCATATTTTTTTTTTTTTTTTTTTTTTTTTGGAGGATTCTGTCGTGAATTAAAGAAAATTTTTTTCTTATTCTTGATCGTTCCGTTTCATATGGTATTGAACTAAAGGTGTGGGAAAGAAAGGAACGCCGAAAATGTATTGTATGGCTTTAACAGAAAATTACATCAATAGTTACTCTTTCAAACTTCACATGAATTCAAGCTTTACTAGAATAATGTTTTTTTAGGTGACTGATAATGATTGAATGATGACTAATGTGTAATAATACGACATTGCCGAGGGCTTTAAAATGGAAGTTTGACATTTTAAAAACTATAAAATTTTAAAAAAATTTAAAACTATTATTCTGTTCGCCATTCGCTTCACTTTCCTTGTAATCTTATATACAACTTCATACGCAAATGACAAAGGCCTTGAATGAGACGAATACAAGCCATTTTTTTCTCAGAAATTCCTCCGTGAAGACATTCCAAGTGGCGTGTTCAAATAATCAGTAATACAAAGGTTATTGTTATTTGAACATGCCAAATACAAAGTGATAATACAAAATAATTTATTTAATACGGCTAGAAACGGCTAGAAACCGCCAATGGGGGGGATATTTTCGTTATTAAATAAATGTATTATTTTTGCGTTGCGTTTAAATAAATGGTGATGAACTAAATCACAAATTTTTGCTCCCCGTGCTGTTTGGAGCGCTATTCTGTTATCAGAGAATAGGATCCAGAAATGCACGTATGTGTTCATGTGTGCATGTAAGCATGAATGTATGTATAAATCCACACGCGCAGACATTTGTGAATATGCTTCCAATAACAGAATAGTGCCGTGTTTGGCTCTGCGATTTCGATTTAGTTTGGTTTATTTGATTTTGGAAAAGCACTTGGGGGGGGGCGGCTATCTGCCTAATAGGAAGGATGCCTTCTTGAAAGTTCTTCCCAAGATAAAATTACTTTCATTCACATTACACATGGAAAAAACTACGCAAACTACTGCATAAATGTGAAAGCGCCTATGCAACCAGCACACTCGCCGGAATTTGAACCAGGGTCGAACTACCACTGTTTAGCAGTCGTAACCGGTCGGGCACTGGCCGGGTGGGCTCAGCTTTGCCTTTTTGAATACGTGAGCTCACATATAAGCTTTTGAGGTTTTCGGTTCTCGGGGATTAATTTTTAAAGAATATAAGAAATAAATAATTTAAAGAAATAAGTCTATTATACCTGCATTTTAACTTAGAAATTTAACTTGCACACTGATTCTTATCTTTCTGATATTTGAAATATATATTGGCCAGATATGCACCATTTAATAGGAGTTATATTTATTTTTAATTGCATTAAAATGTTTATAAACATTATCGCCAAAATTTATTTCAATATTATTCCCGTGTAATATGCTGCTGAAAAATTAATCAGTTACAAACAAAATACTAAGAAGTTTAGAACTAAAACCACAAAGGCATAAAAAGAAATTAAATTTAAACCAGTAAAATCCCTAAAACTCCCAACAAAAAATGTAAAAAAAAAACCCCCATCAACTCCGTGTTTTTAAACCAGAAGAAATCCCGAAAACAATAGAAATACATAAAAGTACATATTAAAGAAATACGCTTAACCGTTTGAGTCCGGCGAAGCGCTATCGCGCTTCACTTGTAGTATGCCAAAAATACGGCGCAGCACGATAGCGCTTCTCTTGTTTTGTATCGAGAATGCGATGATGCTGCTTTTGGTTAGTATACTTTACGCAATTATTGAGAGCCAGTTGTAGTGATATCAGTAGCAGTTGTTTTATAGGAATTGGAAATTGTTTTCATTTTTTTACCAAGTGTTATACTAATAATTACGAAATAACCCATGTCAAGTTCTGATTCATTTGAAAGTGACTATGTTATGTATGAGAAGTGATAATGAAGAGTATAGTAATGACCTTGAAAGTGATAGTGGAAGTGACATCATCATTCGTTCTAAGAGATTACGAGTTATTAGTGATAGCAGTGATGATGATGATGAAGTAACTGCAGGTACCTCCGATGACGATATTATTGATGAGTTTTTACCCGTGGATACAATTTTTTCGAACGAATCGAATACTTTTTCTGAAGTACATGGAACAAGGCATGCTCCTCCTCCTGATGAGAAACCAATTGAATATTTCAATAATTTTTTTTTCAATTTTCAATAATATTTGTTTCATGTATACTAACCAACAGCAGCGTCTTCGCATTCTCGATACAAAACAAGAGAAGCGCTATCGCGTTGCCTCGTATTTTTGGCATACAACAAGTTAAGCGCGCGCCGGACTCAAACGGTTAAATTCTGATTCGACGGTTATCAAAAAGATGTAAGATCAGATTCAGTTGAACACCTCGTCCGAGGAAAACCACCGTGTTTCTGTTCGTCCAAAATTAGCTGATGAACCATTTTTAATTATTTGATTATAACATTTCATCCGATAATTCTGAATGTCTCTTCTACACAGTCGCTTTCCTTTCATATGAAATAAAAATACACAGAAACAAATTTAAATGAAATTAATTCAATACCTAATACAGCAAAAGTAATATATTACTATTTACTAATATTACAATTCAAATAAAACGTAATATCATTTCTTTCATGTCTGTTCCCCCGCCCCCCCCCCAACTAGCACTGCTAAAAGAGTAACTCTAATAGGCAACGCTCGTAAATCCATTGCAAAATATCACACCATAGTAACAAACTTTTAAGGCAGCTCGCATATAAGCATTCTGTACCGCGCCACGCACATAGGTAATGCTTGTGACTGGACATACTTTCCTATGACATCATTTTCTCTTGGCGTATTGACGTTTAGGAGGGATTCTTACGGTTTTGTTTTCGCTGAATGACGCGCATGAGTGACACGGAAATGTAAAAATTACCTTTTGTTTTCTTTTAACAATAATGCCAGACGAAAAGACTTACAGCGTTCTGCAGATGGCTTCCTGTTTTATGGAATAATAAAATTATAAAATCCTTTTAAAGATGCTGTTAATACCAGACGCACACTTAAGCACTTAGATTGTATAAATAGCAAGTTCTAGAATTTAGCACAAAAACTAAAACACACTGGATTACCCAACGATTTCGACCCAACTGTAAAGCAATAATATACTTACGAGCAGTGTGTGCTCGTAAGTATATTATTATTGCAATTTTGTTACGTTTGTTTCCTTTCACATTGCAGAAAATATTTCCTTTGCAAATGCATATATTATTTCCATGTTAGTATCCATGTCTTTCCCATTTCTAGTATTCTGTTCCCTTAAATTAAAGAAGAAAGTGCATTCAGTATAGTCGCTGAATTTAATACACGTGTATAAGGAATGGAACTTCCTTTTCTGATAAACACAATTTTTACAGAAAGGTACGAAAGATATTACACATTAAAAATGGGCAATATTCATAAACTAATATTATTCAATTTAAACATACGTATCTTTATTTCTCTAATACAAATCTATAGTAGTCTAACTTCAAAAATAAATTTTACTTATCCTGACTAATTACAAATATAGTGAACTATGTATTATGTTAACTCACAATATTTTTGCAATCTGCGACAACTGACCCATATTTTCGGAGATTGCATCTGCAGAGAATGGATATATAATGAACATGAAATAATGAATTAGATAATAATCCCCACACCTTTACTATGAACAGTTTTAAATTAAGAATACATTTATTAAAAATTTCTGCATCGAATACTAATACACATTCACGGATTTAGCACACTAGAAGAAATGATACTTTTTCTCTCTAGGGAAAAAATTCATTACAATTTTTTAATTTAATTCATCATACTATGTGCCGTACGATGTGAAATCTCATGGCACCAAAAATACAGCGCGCGTCATTAACAGTAATAATCTTTTCGATACTGCTACCAAAATGTAAACAAATGGTATAGAGGTGTACTCTCGCCCCTAAACCCAGTCCCGAGAATGTATTTTCCCTATGCGCGTGGTGCGGTACAGAATGCTTATATGCAGACAGCCCTTTACCTTTTATTCAATAAATCGAAAATAAATAAGAAGTGATAGAATTGTGCTTGGCAGAGATTATTCTGTAGAAATGAAATCACTTAAATTGAGGGTACTAAAACAATTATCAAGTTTTAAAAGTTTACAAACAGGAACATCTGGAAATTAGCAGAATGATTTCATGAATGAATATCTTGAAAGTAACGCGTTAAAAAATTCATTTATACATCGCTCTAGGCAGCAAGCAAAGTATTTATAACTATTAAATTTAAAAATTAACCCAACATCCTGACTGAAGTTTTTCTCTAACACTCGTAAATTTATGCGATCTGAGCTTTGTTCGAGAGTGGTGGTTGTAGTAGTAATTTGTAGTGGTGGTACTAAAAGTTTTCAGTTTTTGTTTAGATGGTACGCGTTAGTCAAAAGGTTCAGAACCACGGCTCTAGTGTAAATAAAACTTATATTTATGTTGGTACATTGATTTATGGTATTTTGATAAGATTCTTAAACAATTTAAAACACTCTGAGTGATATCATTTTGATATATTAATTAGTGGAATATATGCAATAAATTTCACAATTAATTCTTGACACCTCATTTATAATCTTATGACGAATATTATTTAAAGCGCGTTTATATTAATACAAAATTTTAAGCAATTAAGTAAAATCCAAAAAGGTTTCTTTTTCCAAAATTCTGGTTTTTCGAAATTCCGCTTCTGGTTCAGAATTTACAATCGAATTTCAAAGAATTCTAAAATTGTGGTAAACAGTAAGTTTTCTGTCCACCACTCTGAATGTTTCGTTTTTCGTTTAAATCATCTCGACAGACTTCATGCGTTTACTGACCAGCATCTATTTACATATTATGCAGATTCGGCATTTACATGCAAACAGATTGCAACGGACATTTTCTTTAAAATATTGTTTTGGAAATACCATTATATTATTGTATATTGTACAGAAAATGTTTTATCAAATTTATAAACAAAATCGTAATGAGCACTTTAACACTATAGAATAAACAAACACATTTTTAAATTGCATACATCTTTCTCTTCTACATGTTTAACAATACTACTACCTACAGAACAAATTTTAAAACAAAATTGCCTTACCTACGGAACTAAAACGCCAAAGCAAGCATTTATCTCGTCCAGAAAATAGTCAAAATAAAGGCGAAAAAAAAAAGTATCCTTCACGATGTTGCTAACATGAGGAACTGAATAATTGTCACAGCATAAATATTCGCATTAGAATTCAGTATTTATTTTATTAAAACACCACACCGACCAGCATAGAACAGCGATTAAAGAGACATTTCAAACTACACACGTCAGTCGATCCACAACAGAAGCGTACGTGTAGATTCTGGTTTGATCTCTCACCCTATTGGCTAAACGAAGTTGCGAGTAAAATCAAGCGTCGCCGAAACCTGTCCTTCGTAAAAAAGAGACGGGGAAACAGTTTGTATTTACCGCATCGGAATGCACGACGAAAAACCGGTTTTCGGTTCCTGTTCCGAGGAGAAATCTCAGTGATTCTGTTTTTTTTTTTTTTTTTTTTTTTTTTTTTTTTTTTTCCATATTGTTAGCTGTGCCTCAAATCGGGTTACTAGAAACGTGACTCTATCGCTATTGTAGAGATTTTAATGGATTCCAAAATAACAGTTAAATCTCATCTCAGTGGGATGGACGGTAAAACGATGGGTGAGGGAAAATGATTAAATCATTTTAAAAGTTAAAAAAAAATCAAAGTTAAAAAATACTTTTTAATTAAAAAAAATCCATACTCTCCTTTGCTTCTTGGTTGAATTTTGTCAATTGTTTGATATGTAATACTTCTAAGAATTATTGATTTAAGAATACTATTCTTAAATTAATAGTAATTATAAATAAAGAATATTTATTACTTTTAACATATAAATTGTATCAGAAACTACTTTCTAGTAAAACAAAACTTACTGCCCTTTAACTTTTTGGCGGAATTTTCCTTTAACTGAAGATACGACTTTTCGAAATTTGAAAATGCTTTTAATGTCCGCCCCGCCTCCACTTAGCGGGAAGAAATTGCTTTTTGTAAAACTCTGCATAATATCATGGTTATTGACATCCTCTTTGTCTTCTTCATCCATATTCTTTGTAAACTTATACTGAAAACTACCCCGAAAAATCTAGTGGAAGATTTCCGCCAATGAGCATGAAATCAAGAGAGCCTCAAAATTCAGGTTTCAAAATAAAAATCTCCTTCATTTTACTCATTTATTTACTAATTATTTTCTTAATAAAAATAATTAAGAGTTTAATAGTATTCTCAAATTCAATCGAAAAATAAATAATGCCATCTATGGCATATATTTTGTGGCGAGCTTCCCTACCGAAGAAAGGGCCCATCAGCGGTCGAGCGGTAAAGTCCCTGAACACTGGTAGTTCAGTCCGAGATTAGAATCACGCGAAAGGGCTGGCTGCATGGGCGTTTTCGTAGCTTTCCCATGTGTAACGTGTATACCAGCCATTTCTCTTAGAAAATCCTCCACGAATTCATCTCTCTCCTTAGGCAGATAACCCTCGAGGCTTGCAGTAATCACATAAACCAACCATCTACTAACGAGATAAAAATAAAGTGTCCTTACTGGCTCACTGTTGGTAGAAATGTTTTCCTGATTTTCCGCTTGGGATACATTTCGAATTTGACAGAAATAATCGTACAGTTTAGTTCTGTAGTGTTTTAGTTATTAACACTATATTTGTTTCGTTTTTAAGTAAGTATATGTAATAACTGAACAATATTATTAACATTTATCCACAATCAATATAAAAATATCAAGTTTGCCGATTCCTAACATTTTTCAGGTTGACTTATAAGTCATTCTTAATTTTTTTATACGTCATTTTTCATTTATTCGTCTGTAATGACTTTATAATTTCATGGATGACAAATGGAGTTGTATTACTAATGAGCGATAAAATATGTAAAGTCGCCTAGCAACACTATCATATATAATGTTAAAGTAGGTTTTAAAAATCGGATGCGGAAACCACACAACTTAGCTTGAAGAATTTACTTTTTATTTTATTTCAAATTTTGTTGCTCAAAACGCAAAATTCTTGACCTCGCAGGTCCTTTTAAGTTTAATTAGTTTGCTTTTCTTACATTATTATATATATATATATATATTTTGGTACTGCGGATTGCAGTGAAAAAGGGATGTTGCAGCAGCTTCATACAAAATTCAACGTCTTACGGCTAATCGTTTTTGAATTATGTGAGATACATACATACGTGTACTCATACGTGCGTAAAGAGGTCATAGAAAAAGTCTTTTTTAATGCATTTTAAATCCAAATTATAATCCATTTTCGAAAAAAGAATCCTTTATTCTGTCCGTACGTACAGTACAGTATACTAGGGAGAAGTTGCACCCAGACCTTGGTAGCTCGGCGGCCCTACTTACATAGTTAAACACCCTAACTTCTTGAGGCAATCCAAGGAGGCATACACCCCGGGTCATTCCAGAGGGATAATTTTTGATTCGTTTACTCTGGGTTTATGAGTCACAAAGTCAGTGGTGGACGGTTGTACATCCACCGAAAAAGCATAGTACACAGTTAGACACCGACCGTCTCGCAGTATTGACCAAGGGGAGCCAACCCCCCCCCCAAGAAAAACCTTCGATATTTGACCATGTAACTTCCCCAAAACCAAAGGGCAGACAAGACAATACCATATGGTCCCTGCCGAAGCTGAAAGAATAAACGATGGTTCTAGTCAGTGGGAAGACGATTAATGTTTCTCTATGAGTCCTTCTATTGATCTAACCAAAACTGTGGGATTACTCCCAGTCGACCGCCGGAGGGTGTTCGTACGTACAGACGTCACGCAAAATAATCGTCCAAACGGATTCGGGAATGATCAAAATGGATATTTCCGTTGAAATATGATACCCGAAATTTGTCGTAATTTATTTCGTACAAGGAAGTAAAAATGATGCAGCTGTCAAACACTTTAAAATTTATATTGGCAATAAAACAGCTTACATATCTGGGTGAGAGCTTATTACAGATAACAGGCTCCGATCTGATCTCTGTATCTGACCTCGGAGCTTCGCCTCTCTCTGGAAAACGAAAGCCCTCCGGCTGTAATGAAAGAATGAAACATATTCCACCTTCGGGTGGCATATACCTATTGTATAGTTAATCTGTCACTTCCCAAATAGTAATAACTATAAAATCAATAAATTTCTTTTAAATCTAAATTCTCATACGTTTCTATCGCATGTAGATATTTACCTATATGGCCTACTGTTAGCAACTCTTTTATAAACTACATACAGCCTACTTTTATCAGCTACCTGCACTATATACAGCCTACTTTTATCAACTCATATTCCTATGAATTCCTGAACTTTTTGTTAATAATTACTATAATTGAATTAGTAACTGGTTTGAAATAAAATTTTGCATATATTATATCGAACGAAAAGCGACTTTAAGAGCCTAAAAAGTAAATCCGAGCTCGAATGAAATAGAATGTGAATTCTAAAACAGCGATCTGAAACTGAAACTGCATGCGGTTGAATTCTCATTCTAAAAGCAGCTGAGGAGCCAGATTATTTTTTAACAAAATTTAAAAAAAAATATTAAAGAACTAAAAAATAATAATTTTTTTAAAATCAGGTTTCAGATTTTATACTACGCCTAAAGGACGTTTTTTTAACGTTTTGTCTGTTACCATTATTTATTAAATATCATGCTCTTCGCACTTAAACCATGAAATTCAATTCAACAGCAATATCACAAAATAATTTTAAAAAAGCGCATCTTTAGTATTTTCGATATATAGTCTGGCACACTGGAGATTGGAGATAAAATTTTTATTTTGTTTTCGTAGAGTGTTGCCACTGCTCGTTTTGAAATAGTTGAGTTTCTTAATCAAAAAACCACCGTTAAAGTTATACAAAATATAAAATAGATAACACATAATCATGATACACTTATCATAATTCCTTATGGTACTGTATTAAAGATATCATATGGAGTACAGCATAAATGAAATACTTCGTATAGTTAAACTCAGCGTCATTAAAAATAAATCAGTTTCGATTGAACGCATACTTTATTATTATTCAAAGCAGCAATAAAACAATCGTAGACCAGAAAGCGAATTATTAAGTGATGATGTTCATTTTCCGACGTGTCCTCTTAAACTCGTTTTTTTACCGTCACCTGTTGTTTTGACAATGATTTCAGCTCTTAAATTTTTTATAAAGATATGATTTCATGTTTGCTTACAAAAATCTGCCTTTTACGGGCACTTTTGTTTTTTGATGTCTGTATCTGTATCTGTGTGTATTAACAAGAGAGTAAATATTCATCTTCGACCTCTTCCTGTTGTTATTTTCATCCATTAAATCGACGGTTTCGGGCTTTATGATATTTCAAATTATGCATTTATAAAGTGTATAATGAGAAAAAGAAGTCATGGAAACCTTGCAATCAAGTGCAATAATAATGAAGCATAATTGAGTGCAAAACTCTGATAGCTGAATGTAAATTTCACAAATTCATTTTTTTAGATAAATTAGCATTTTCAAAGCAAAATTAATATTTTTCAGCCATTGTCCTATTTCGTGCAATTTTATATTTCCTGACTTTGCAATTTTATCCCTTATGCCTACCCAAGGCCGAACAGATAACACTGCTAAACACTGGTAGTTCTGTTCACGATAAACTCCGGCTAGCGGGCTGGCTTCACGTCCGATTTGGGGATTTTCCACTGTATAATGTAAATGCGATTCAGTTTCTCTTTATAGACATATCCCAGGAAGGCATGCTCTCCCCTTTCCAGTTTTGCAAGTAATCCATTGAATAACAGTTTAACATAGCATAAGCTGGGGAATTAATTCTCTTGAGAGCAGTTTATCTGCGGCGTTGCTCTATTCTCCCCGTTAGAGTTCCTACCGAGTTTAGGTATTACGATTCTCTACCGAGTTTAGATATAAGTCAACATGAGCGTTTTCTGACCGTGTAGTCTTTGATTTCTAACTACATTTTATTTAGTTAAATTCGTTACTTTTTATTTACACCATGAATACTGGCTGTTTCTGATTTACGCCATAAATACTGGTTGTTTTTGATTTACGCCATAAATACTGGCTGTTTTCGATTTACGTCATAAATACTGGCTGTTTTTTCAAGCACAAGCTGGGCCTTCTGGTAAACTATCTGAGTTAATAAAAGAGTCTTTTACAACCTTTCTAAGTCTCTGTTGTAATTTCTAACACGTAGCGAGAATTTGCTTAAATCTTCAGAGTTTTTTCTCAGTTTATGTCACCAAAGAAAGTGAAACTCTGTACTGCAATATGTAGGAATGTACTTGCCATAAAGTATATCAAATTTTATTATTTAAGAGAACTTTCTGGAGTAGATATAGCTCTAGATGTTGTTATGTTAGCCACACAGATCTTCATGCATAAAAAAGGTAAAATAAGTTATAGAGTCTCGTTCTTTTGGGTAGCATAAACTAACAAGCTCTCAGAAGACTGTATGAGAAAGTATCCTCAGGTCTTAACACAACAGAAAAGTCAGAATAAAGGTGTAAAGAACCTTTTATTCAATCACATGTAGTTAAACAGTTGACCCCCACTTGGGATTACCTAAAGCCAGTACTCCTGGCTTAATTCAGACAGGTAATGTTAAACTTAAAATGTAATTAAATAGCCTAAGGCTCACACTATAATTTAACGCGCAGGAAGGCTCTGTCTCGTAGAAATTGGCGGAAACAAGCTTGATGGCTAGAAGCACTCAGGGCCACAGTGTATGTGTGTGTGAGATTATGGCAAAGCCTCGAGCGCTATCTGCCTAAGGGAAGGGATGCCTTAGTGGATGACTTTCTAAGGGAAACTGGCTCGTATATACGTTACACATGGGGAAAACCACGAAAACTCTCATGCAGCCAGGCCGTTCGCGGGATTCGAACCTCGGACCGATCAGTGTTCAGTGACTTTACCGCTCTGCCGCTGGTGGGCCACAGGGCCACAAAATCAAGTCATTAGTAATTCAAAATAACAACGTAGCCTTCAAGCGCGCATAACACACTGTAAAAATCCCCTTCCAAATCCTTCGTTTAAATAGATTTTATTATTTATTATAAAATCTATTTAAATAAATCCTTCTTTTTCCCACAATTTGAATACACGCGCTTTACCTCATCCCCATTCTGGCAGGAAAGCATGGTGAAAACGAGACTGAAATCAAAGTTGCTTTAACTAATTAAAATTTAAAATTTAAGTAACTAAAAACTGAATTAAAAAAAAAAAAAGAAAATCTGCAAGATTTCAGATTTTCAATTACGTCTAAAGGGGCTTTTTTTTAACATTATGTGCGTTACCTTTATATATTAAATATCACATTCTTCACACTTAAATGCTAAAATTCAGTTCAAGAGCAATATCGCAAAATATGTAATTTTAAATTGAGAGTATCTTTAGAATTTCCGATAGTCTTCCACGCTGAAGATAAAAAGTTTTTTTTTTTTTTTTTTTTTTTTTTTTCTGTACAGCATTGTCATTACTCGCTTTGAAATCCTTGAGTTTGTTAATCAAAATTCGTTTAAGTTTTACAAAATATAAAATCGATCATAAAATAAATTCCAAATTTCAGATTTGGGCTTCCACATGCCCATAATCGCAGTAGAATTACGTCATTCAATATTGCATAGCTCTAGGTTCCGTTGGTTTATCACCGTGAGAGAAACACACATACATTTCTGCAGATTCTTCATTATTTAATTTCTTTAAATATAATACAAAGGGATAATATTGAGGCAATAGTTTGAAAAGTAAAACGGACATTCAGAGTGATACGACACCAAATCGCAAAACGAAAACAATAGTCCCTGAGGGACAAAGCTCCTTTGAACTAAAAATTACCGTTAGTCAAAATAAATCTCCACAAACTTATAATAAAGGTTGCATGTGGCAGCCAATATTACTGAATATTACTTGAAGACGAACTAAGATCTATGACAGTAAGAAGCAACGTTTCTTTTGGGACTTTTAATAGCGTTGAATCGTAATGTCTCTAAATCCTTTCAGTGACATTGTGTCTTGAGTGCCCAACAACACTTCCAACCTCGCTACTAAAGCATTCCACATGCAAACTTCTTTTAAGACAGTGGCAAACCCACTGGAATGATGCTACAACGGGTGGACGTACACATGCAATGCTCCCAAGTCTAAGCATGGACCTGCAGAGCAAAACTGGCAGCATGTCACATTTCCTAACAGGACATGGAGCGTACAAAGCCTATGTGCATAGGTTTGGTCTATCCAACACAGACATCTGCGACTGTGGGAAAAGTGGGTAGTCCAGACCACTATTACTTTGAATGCCGCTTGAAGGCGAAGTTCCATTTAAAAAAAAACCAGCACCCATGTTTCGCGCAGCGTGGTGGAATAATGTTCAAAATAACAGTGTTGCTCTATCGAAACTACATGTTATCACTACCTACTGCACTGCAAAAACGCAGTAACGTGGAACAGCTCTCATCACAGTCATTCCCCAAATACCTAAATTACTGTTTCAGCTCCTGTAATATAAGTATTTATATATATATATATGCGCAAGTAGTAATAACTTGTTTTCGCACTAAATGGATTTAAGATCATACAACATAGTATATATATATATATTGAAAAAGAAAATGTAAAGCGAACTGGCAATTAGACGTAAGACCTATCTGGTCTCAAAAACTTTTGCGCATAATGCTGCAAAAAGATTTGTAAGAATAGTAGTAGGTAGGAACATATATATATATATATATATATATATATATATATATATTATTTATCTTTTTTTACATATATATAGTTATTTAACTCTTTTGTTATAGAAATATTTGTTCCATCGAATCAACTTCTTGCCATATACAAATATTTGTACTCATCCGGTGTAATACACTGTTCAAACAGTTATCTAACTTTCGTAATATAAGTATTCATCCCAATATAGTAAATATGCCAATCTAACACATGAAATACCAATAACAATGTTGCATAGTGTCATTTATATATTTTTGTAGTGTAAAAATCTTTCTTCCACATTGATTGTCATCACTTAAATGTATCACATTTGATTTATTTATACACCAAATGTAGTTAGTACTCATTTAAAATGTAGTTAGTACTTCACTGCCAAATGCATATATGTGTATACATACAATATAATTTCACTTATACATAGTATTGATTTATGTTATAAGAGTGTTCATATGTAATACTGTGCTATTCAAAATATCTTGTAACAAAAAAAAAAAAAAATAATATGTACTGAACAACAGGCCTTGTATGCCAATGTAACTGATTTCCGCAGAAATGACGTTCAACTCCGTACGGCACGAACTAGGACGGATGTCATCTTCGCGGTGTATAGTGACATTAAGCGATTAATCTGTACGAATGATCTCCGACTTCATAACAGATTATTGCAGCGTTAAAGGTCTATGATCAGTCATCCTGACAGTGAGCAGTTCATCACTAGATTCTGTTAAAAAAAGTAAGACTAAAGGTTGTTGAGAGAAACGGCAGTTTGGATGGATTTTCCATCCTGCTTGAATGTCACAAAATATAAGTTTTTATTTGCTTTCAGGCTAAGGACAATGCTGCCGCGAAACAGATTAACGTTATGCACAAATAGAGTTGTAACAGCAGAGTCTCTGTTCGTAAATTTAAGGTAATAATTTCATTTTGGCATTTTGCTTTGGTTCAGCATAAACGGCATTTCGCTTTTCATATTGTTGTCACCAACTATTGTAGCCCTGCATTATATTTAGAGAAATTAAGCAATGAAGCATCTGCACGTATGTATGTATGTTTCTCGCATTGTGAAAAATCAACGGAAACCGAGAGACATCCAATTTTGAATCACGTAGTCCTCCACTCGAAAATGGACATCTGGAATCCCAAATTTAGAATTTGTTTTATTATCTATTTCAGATTTCGTAAGGCATTTATGAGTTTTTCATTAAGAAACTCAATGATTTCAATGCGAGCAATGACAACACTGTACGGGGAAGAAAAAATTATCTCCAGCGCGCAAGTCTGTGTATCGAAAATTCTAAAGATAAATTATTTTGCGATATTGTTGTTGAACTGAATTTTATAGTTTAAGTGCGGAGAACATGATATTTAATAAATAAAGGTAACACACAAAACGATAAATAGAAAGCTATTAATTTCATTTCATGCCAATCAAGGTAATATACAAGGCGATATATTATTATTAAATTCCTTAGCTTTTACCTTGGTTGGTCCTAGAATTGTTTTAATAGCGTAAATGCCATGAGTAGGTGGCGAAGTCTGGAGATTCATCTGAAGAAAGTGATACTTCGTTAGCATAAAAAGTTATTCCAGAACTAAGAGAAAAATCGTTTAAATTTCGACGTAGGATGTACGTAAAGGTCATCAAAGCATTGATGGTACAAAAAGGGCGTGATGGCCAAGGACAGCATTATCTAAACATCAGACGATGAAAAGACACCAAATATGTTGACAATATCTCTAGTACCAACATATGAGTAATGTTTTAACCGTTTACTTACCCAAACCCTCAATGGAAAAATTTTCTAATCAACTGTTTTTTTTTAATATTAAATAAGAACGCAATTATTTAAATTACCCCATGAATAGAGCTGATTTTTAAAGTACTTTACTTCAGCAGTATAACAATACATTACCTATTTAAAATAAATATCTGGGGTCCTAGATTTATGTTAAATTTCTTCAATGTGAAAATCGAAAATGAGAGAAAAAGTTCAAATTTATTCAACATAAAGTTGCTTGGTGATTTTTTATACAGAGATTAAATTGATGAATACATAAATAAATTTAGTTGTGAAAGAATACGAGTGAGAAAAAGTAGATAATTTCAAATCGGAATACGCTGAAACAATTCATAATGATTTCTCCCATTATAGATATGTTTTCCGTCTGAAAGTTTAATAATGTTGTAGAGACATTAGGATTTTTGTGAGCAAGAGAGATGAAAAATTAGCAACTGCCTTCGCCGGGAATCAAACCAAGGACCTCTGGAATACCGGCCCAGCGAGCAGGATTGGATTGGATTATTCAATTATGGCAAAGCACACGAGGGCTATCTGCCTAAAGGGAGGGACTACCAGGGACCTCGGATTGAACTACCAGTGTTCAGCGTCTTTACTGCTCGGCCGCTGGTGGGCCCCCAGCGTGCAGAACCACTACACCACGAAGGCACGCTAGGAAAGTGGGAGAAAAACCTTATTATGTAATAGAGGGAAAGAAAGTTTAAATATAATAAAAATCTGAAAGATTTCAGATTTTATATTACGCCCAAACGGGCGCTTTCTTCATTTACATACACATACAGATTTGAGAGCATTTCGGCTAATGTCCCAGTGAAACTTTTTTCTTCGCGGTGGACGGCTAACAGACAGATTCTGTCGCATGAATTCATAAATCCAGTGATTTTGCTTTTAATTTAACAAACAGCTTTAGCAAAGCAACATAATTTATTACTATTTGCAAAGAATTAAAAATTATGCACCTGTTGTTACCATTTAAGAAAATCTTTTTCTTTTATTTATAACTGACGATCCTTACAGTCCCTTTGTGCTAGAAATATATAAAAACGGCATATCTTTAGAATTTCCGATAGAAAGTCCCGCTCGCTGGTGATAATTTTTTTTTTTTTTTTCTTTCCGTACAGTGTTCCCACTGCTCGTTTTGAAATCATTGAGTTTGTTAATAAAAATTAGTTAAAGTTTTACAAAATATGAAATCAATAATAAAACAAATTTCAAATTTCAAATTCGGGCATCCAGTTGTCCATATTCGGATGGAGGATTACGTAACTCAGAATTTGATGGCTCTAGGTATCGTTATTTTTTCACAGGGCGAAAAAGATGCATATATTCATGCAGATTCTTCCTTATTTAATTTCTTTAAATATAATACAGGGCTATAATATTTGATGGCAACAATTTTAAAAGTGCTTCGCCGTTTATAATAAACCGACGCAAAATGCCTAAGATTAATAGCCCCTCTGGGCTAATGTTCCTTTGGGCTAACAATACAATAACTGAAACTTAAATTGGTAGGTATAAAGTGCTTGTAACAAATATTTTATGTTGTCAGACACAAAAATGCTATTATCATTAAGCTTTTAGATGTAAAACCGAAAGCTTTTCCCTACGTTGGAGGAAAAAATTAGTTACATAAACTGGAACTTTAGTTAATTTTTTGCAATTTATTTTTTCAATTGTAAGGCTTTATTTTAATCAAACAGTTATCTTATCATTTTGCCCTTCCTATTTTACCAAAATACAAATCATTTTAAAGTATAAATAACAATCAGGTTTTGACCTTCATTAGATAGCATTTGGTAGCGTAGACTAATTATCACTCAGAATTTTTGCAGTTTGCAGAAAAAGGCTTGGGGGGCCAATAGTTGCTTGCTATGTTTTTCCTCGAGTAATTAGTCAACAGAACACAAGATTTAAATTAGGCTTTGCTGATGTAGTAATAACTTGAGTTCGATTTAACTTGAGTTTGTGTTGAAAAATCTGTTATTCTACCCCCAAGCCAGTGAACGTTTTATTCTGCTAATTTCATTTTGTAAAACAGTCAGGTCGATTTATGTTAACAAATATTTTTATTTGGCTTTAACTTTGGTTATACTTCTTCTAGCTAAGAAGTAAGATGGAACGAAAGGTCACTCGGTAGTGTTTCGTAATTATCTTATTGAGGTGAGAATTTACATTCAATAGTTCAACGGATTCAATTACTTTAAGCTAACAAACCTCCAGTTGAAAATTGCTTATTCTCATTCTGGATATATTTGCATGGTTCAGTAATATAAAGCAAATGTTTAAACTATTAACATAAACAAATGTAAAATTAACGTAATGCAAAAGTTTCATTAAATGCATTATTTGTGAAATAAAAACAATACATAAATTATAAATACTTTATAAAATCGTGTACATAATCGTTTGTTTAACTGAATATGCAGCAGTACTTCGGAATTGAATTTTATTGAAATTGCTGGTTTAAGTGCGAAGAACATGATATTTAATAAATAAAAGTAATACACAACACCCCCCCCCCTAAAAAACCTTTGGGCGTAATGTAAAATGCGAAAGCCTTCAGATTTTGTTTTTGTTTTTGCCTAATATATGCGAATTGGATAGTGCAATTTATTGAAATGAATGTGTGTTGTCACATGGCTCATTTTTAAATTATGATATACATTTTACGGAGTTATTCAAATACTTCTTGATGTACGGTATGATTTAGTGTTAAAAATCTCTTTCAGACAGCTGAGAGCAAAATGCGCGTTTAAAACAAACATTTCTGGTTGCATGTGGATTTATGTCTATGCAAATTGCATAAGAACACATAGGATATGTAAACATTTATTTACATGCATGTTTGCACTGAAAGGAAACAGAAAGTTGTTGAAACCAATTCGAAAGCAGACTTCACGCTAAGTGAAGCTGCTTTTTAGCAAACTATGATTTAATAGCTCATCATTCATGCAAAAGAAGAAGGGCTAAGTTTTATGTGAGAGGTTTTAAACTATGTTTATATTTATGGCTGTATAGTTCAATTTAATTTGCTGTCAAGAAGCGTGTTCATTGGCCCATATATACTTTCGGTTGTTTCAAAATGGAAATGCAATCATATCTTCAATATTCCATGCAACCGCTAATGATATGTTGCTAAAATTTTAATTTTCTCTGATCAAACAGTAAAGAACTAAATAGAAAAGTGCAGATACAGTAAGAAAAAGTTCAGATACCAATAAGATAAATCTTCCCATTTTTTATTTTCTGTTTGATAACTTATAAAATTCAATACATTTCAATAGATAACAACTATAATCTAAATATAATAAATTTAGATAATATTTCCGAAAAATATTTCTGAGTTGATCTTTTGAATGTTAATGTAAATATTACCGGTCAGTCCGACATGTAGTGTTATGTGTTATCCAATAAAAGAGATGTAAGCTGTAGAATTGATTTAATCAATTTCAGCAATTTACTTTCATACTATTATTATACAAGAAACATAGGCCTTATTAGTATCATTGCTGTAATTATTTTATTCATCAGCTTTGTCTTGATGAGTTTGCCTCAGTGGGCGCTTGAAGTACAGTGATTACTTGGTCAATGAGTCCAAGAGGACAGCTAGAATGGATGAAGGGTGAGTAATTGATTCATAAAACAGTCTTATAACAGTCCTGATGGCTATGCAGATTAACTTGGATAACAATAATGATGACAGCATATCAAATCAGAGTTCCCGATCGCGTGTATCACGCGATTTGGATTGAATTCATCCAAGGGTGCAGTAAACAAAATACAGTACAGCTGTCTAACTTTCTCATTTCGCCTGTTTAAATACTCTCTTAATCTGTATCCTGGCGAGGAAATGCGAGGGGAAATAAAGAAGTTCAGAAAAGATACCAAAATAATAATTGGTTACTCAAACTAAGGAAAATCCTAGAAGTAGCCAGTATTTAAAGTATGTTCAGAACTTAAACTGCGTAGGAGTCCGGCTGCGGTACTTCTTAATTTTTTAGATAAACTGTACGGCACTTCTTTTACGTAATTGAACTACAGTTTTTCAGAAAACGTTTTTGATTTCGGAAATTTTATTTTGGTAATAAGTTAACCTTGAAAACTGATTCTTTCATGTGCTGCTTGACAACTAGATTTACGTCGGCAGGGGATCATCGTGGTCTGAAAGTGGTTGCACTCTTTTCTCTTTGTTCTGATGCCTCTTTTAAAATTTCCTTCCATAATGTGGTACGGTTTCTAGCATTCTATCTATTCTCTTTAATGACGCTTTAGCAGTTTTAATTTTTTTTTCACTGGCGTGCTGGGAAAAGAATGATCTTTGTTTCTAGTCACCTCTTAAAATAACCTATTATATCTTATATGCAGGGATTACTTTCAGCTCGGAGTTCGAATGAGCTGTTTCTTAGCTTTTGGGTGAAATGGTAATTCCAGCCGGAGCCTCAAATAAGACGAGGTCAGATGCTTTATTTTATTTTTCATTATTAATTATTGATTTAAAAATTTTTAATTATCTCTTTACATTGCATTCAGTTTTAATTTTATTTATTTATTTATTTTAGTTAAATTTTATTTTATTAATTATTTGATTCATTTACTTTTGTTCATTTTTCATGACTGCCTTTCATTAGTTAGTAGTACCAGGGCTCGAGTGCTACTAACTTTAGAAAATAAACTCTGAGCAACTATATATCAAATTGAGCAAATTCTTTCAATCACCGGCCAAGAATGTGCTTTTTAGAGCATCATCCGGCTAGGGCCGTTGCAAAGTGTGATAGTGCTTGTATGAAGAGCTTTTGTGGTGCCCCTATTGTTTGTCAGAAAGCGATGGGAGCGAGTCATTATTTTTATCTCAACAATATGCATGTTTCATTGCTTAATTTTTAAATTAAAACTATAGAGACATTAGGTTTTTTGGAAGCAGGAGAGATGAAAAATGAGCAAACACCTTCGCCGGGAATCGAACCACGGACCTCTGGAATACGCGCCCAGCGTGCAGACCACCACACCACGAAAGCACGCCAAGACTGCGGGAGAAACCTTATATACTCCCCCTTTTAAAGGACGACTGGGGTTTTTAGGGGACCCATTTGGGAAATCCTGGGTGGGGAGAATCCTCATCCACCACCCTTTTAGTTCGGGTGTCACTTGCAGAGACATTAGGTTTATTTCGGAAGCAGGACAGAGGAAAAACATGCAACGCCTTCGCCGGGAATCAAATCGCGAACCTCTAGAATACGCGCTCAGCGTGCAGAATACCACACCACGAAGGCTCGCTAAGAAGGCGGGAGAAATACCTTATATATTTCCCCTTTTAAAGGGCGACTAGGTTTTTTAGGGGACCCAATCGCTAAGTGTGTGGAGAATCATCATCCACCACCCTTTTAGTTCGGGCGCCATTGTAGAAACATTATGTTTTTTGGAAGCAAGAGAGATGAAAAATGAGCAACCGCCTTCGCCGGGAATCGAATCACAGACCTTTGGAATATGCGCCCAGCGTGCAGACCACCACTCCACGGAGGCAAGCAAAGAAGGCGGGAGATATACCTTATAAAACAGCCAGAAATGATAGAACTATATCCTTCGGCAGATGCGCATGCTTTCTAGCATATCTAGTGTCCTCGACTCAGGCTGAGCGCTTACATGGCCACGTGTATATGTACGCATGTACCCTGTAACAACAGATGTCCACTTTCGGAGATCCGCATACAAAATCGAGTAGGACAAAGACGAAAATGTCCCTGCAAAATTTCATGAAGTACCGGATTAAAAGCAATTAATACCATAGGCTAAATCTGACTTCCCCTCAAATGAATATATAAAGAGTGTTAAAATAGTTTTGTTCTTAGAGTTTCGAAACAAAAACGGATGAAAAATGCCTTACCTATATTTTGATGGTAAGTTTTAGAAGCGGCATTAAATTACGGCAGAATACCCTCAGTCTGAGAAGCATGAATTGAAGTAGCAATAAACAAAGCATTTTTTTTTTTAATAGGAAATTTCTCTGAAGCTTAAAAAAAAAGAAAAAAAAATAGAGTTTAATCTTGTGGCAGATGAAAATCAATTCGGGGAAAGGAGCAAAAAGAGGTGCCAAACCTTATTTGAACATCGCAACTGTCATAGGATGAACAGACTGACTCACTTACTTCGCTCTTAGTTAATAAAAAATATGTAACACTATAAGGTATTTTCTCCCTCCTTTCTGCATACCTTCGTGGTGTAATAGTAGCACAATCGGCGCGTATTCGAGAGGCCTAGGTTCGAGTCCCGGAGAGGGCATTGCTCATATTTCATGTCACCTGCTCAAAAATCCTTATGACTGTACACTGGCGCCCGAACTAAAAGGTGTTGAATGATGATTCTTCATCACCAGGATTGGGCGGTAGGGTCCCTAAGCCCCAGTCACCCTTTTAAAAAAGAGAGAGTATATAAGGTATTTTCTCCTCCTTTCTGCATGCCCTCATGTTGCAACGGTTAGCACACTCGGCGCGTGTTCGAGAGGTACAGGGTCGAATTCCGGCGAGGGCATTGCGGAATTTTTCAGTTCCCTGTTTCAAAATAAGCCTTGATGTCTCTACAACACATAATTCTATTCTCAGCAAGTGCAACACATAGACAAATCCGACTAAATGTCTAAACGTCAAAAAATATGTAAGCTTAATTATGATATACTCTATGCATAATATAGAAATGATGATAAATATCTTTCCTGTAGCCTCTAAATAGGCTGGATACATGTAATTTCGTGCTTTATATTTGTGTGTGCTTGTCACATGCCTACAGTCTCTTTTGTTGTACGGTCAAATTCACGAAGACTGCCGAATACACTGTATTAATAGAGAAAATAAATGATTTCAGCTTCTTGAAACTGCTTATAGTCTAACTATTTCATGATTTATAGTCTATTTACGCGTTTTATTACTGGGTGAAATGTGAATATTTGATTTTAAATATCGTTGCAAAATTTTAATAATTACTTATTTGTAAGGAAGTCTTTCGAAATGAGTGAAAACAAATGGCTCGGTGTTTGAAGGCGCATAACTATTTCAGATTAAAATTAAATGACAGGGAATATACTTTTATTTTTCTTCAAGAGAAATTCTAAAATTCACTGCAAGAAAAATAAGCGTCAGACGAAAGCAAATACGGTGAGTGACCTCATGCTGCCAGATGGTTCAACATCCGGCCATGTATGTACACACAGCAGAGCAACGCTATCGCATGTTTTAAAAGGGGTATTTGCAATTTATATTCTGGAATAATTAGTCAGAATTTTTCCACTTCTTTTTTTACTTCCTTTCCACGAGGCTTACAGCTTGTAAAATAGAGGTAGGCTATGCATATTTATGTTATTTTTGACTCCATAATAGCAGTTGATAAAGTAATTTCTATTCGAGATTTATCATATCAAGTTTCACTTTCTTTGCTAGCATAAATTAAGTCCAAATTCCTAATAGACTTGCAGCGAATTATTGCTTCTTCTGAATAAACCTACAAAGTCTTAAGAAGGTTTTAAAACAAACCTTTTTATTAAATCAGAACCGGAACATAAATAAAAGAACTCGTGCTTACAAATCAGCCGACCATTTGCGGCGATGAAACTTAAATAATAGACAATTAATTTTTCTTCCAATAGGCGAGCACTAGCTATTATAGGCTTTGGCCTCTAGTATTAAGGCTTTGAGAGGTGGTCCCTTACTATGGAGGCACTCTATTTAAAACCATCCGAATTGCTCCTTGCCATCGCTACGAACTCTTCCGTTGTGGCGTCGGTACAAATCAACTTCTTTGGCAACCGCAGAAGCATCTGCATCAATTTGTTGTTCGATTTGGCGTTGGACGGCAAAAATTCTTCCTTCGATTCGTTGTTCCACAACAGAAACTCAATCTTCTATTTGTTCTTTGACAGAAGAAACTTTTTCTTCGGTTTTTCCAACTCTATTTTCAACCGCGTCCTTTCTGCCTTCCATAGCCTCAAATTTATTCTCTATTATGCGAGTAATTTCTGTTTTCATCACTTCTTGTCCTGCTTCAATATTTCCTTAACCAACTTCCATCTCCTCTTTAACAAACACCTTCTCCGGTTTAATCTCTTCTTTAAAAGATGCTTGGCCAGCTGCTAATTCAATTTTCTTGGAATGCAGCAAACGCAGTGACGAGCTGTCTCAATTGTTCTTCCATCGCTCTTGTGTTTGGCATTTAAACTACACTTCTGACACCAAAAAGTGTTGCGTGCGTACAGGCTCGTAATAGATTGAAGGCACAAGTCGGATAAAAAGTTAATTTATTCCTATCACAAGAAATTTAACAAAATGCCAAAATAATTCCTCACAGATATTCATACAATATCACAATATCACATAGTAGTTATATTTTAAACTACTGAAACATTAAATAGAACACAATTCAAAGCGCAGAGAAAGCTAATCCGATCTCAAAATTTACAGCATCTAAGTAAACAACAACAGCTCACTAAAAAAAACTGAACTGAGATTTTTTCTCCGGCTTTTATAATCTTTTAAATTAGTTATGTGAATCTTCTGGTAATTTCTATTTCCTCGAGGTTTCTGGAAATCAAAAGCAATTAAGAGATATCTATTTATTAAATGTGTGAGCTGCTGTATTTTTAACAGGCTTAGCTTTCTCTTAAAAAGAATATATACTCCCTCTTTTAAAGCGTGACTGAGAATTAGGGGACCCAATCGCCAAATCCTGGTGGTGACGAATTATCATGCACCACCTTTTAGTTCGGGTGCCACTGTAGAGTCATTAAATTAGTTTGAAGGAGGACATGTGAAAAAAATGCAAAATGCCTTCGCCAGGACTCGAACCTGAATCTTTCAAATACGCGCCTTGTGTGCTACCGTTATACCCCGAAGGCGTATTGGAAGGAGGAGGAAACACTTTATTTAATTAAAAATTAACACTTTCTTACAAAAATAAATAAATAAATAAATAAATAAAATAAAAATAAAAATTTATTAATGTGAAGCATGACAAAAACACGTTTAAGAAAAATACATTAGTATTTAAACATGCATGTTTTTTTTTTAATGTTCTTATAAATACTAAATTTCGTTTAAGATTAATTAAGCATCCGAAGTTTCAATATTATTTGCAATATTACATATAGAGATGCAGATTGTTACTGCATTAATCTTTAAGAAAATATTTTATACCAGTAAATATAATTTTAAACAACCTCGTACAGGACTGGATAGGGTTTATTCGAATATGGTAAAGACACTAGGGTTATGGTTACCTTCATGAGAGAAGGGTGTCTTCGTAACAGTTTTTACTCTGCAGTATTTCTTAGATAATATTTAGAGTTTGCAGTTTCTATTTCTTGAGCGTAACTGATGGAAGAATATATACTGAAAATCTTTTTATGTTTTCATTATTATTTTGTAGGTACTTATACTTTTTAACAAACTAGCGGAAGTACCCGATGCCAGTTAAGTTAGATTGAGAGTAATGCATCTAACAACAGAGAGAACGATACTGCTGCAATTCTTCTTTAATGACGATGCAAAATATACGATTCATAGTCATACATTTTTCAGTCTCATACGATATGGAACCCACATAAAAAATTTCGATAGAAAAATAAGCTCCCATTATATCAGCAACAATGGCACGGAGTTTTTAATGATTTTCGTCTTTTTAATCAAGTTCCATCCAATATTTCTCCTATATTCAATTTGAGTACATTAAATGTGGCAAAACATCGATCATAATTGATCAGAAATAAATAACGCGAACAAACAAACAAACATACAAACAGATATTCTTCTTTATATGTATAGATTTTGTAAAACTTACAAATTGTTGATTAACAAACTCTACGAAGCGAGCAGCAGCAACACATTTCGAAATAAAGCATTTTTTATTTCTGTCATTTCATTTTAATTTTCGCACTCATTTTTCCGAGTGGCGATACTGTTGCCACACGGAAAAATGAGTGCGAAAATTAGCGCTTTCAGAATTTTCGGCTGATTAAAGTAGTACGAAGATGGGAAAAGTCGAAATAGCTTCCCACGAATTTTTTGGAATAATGTACTTAATGTTTGGCAAGGCTAATTTTATTTCATTGTAAAATTTATAAATTCTTTATTAACAAACTCTAGGATTTGAAAGCCAGCAGTGGCAACAACTTTCGAAATAAAGCAGATTTTCATCTCCAGCTTGTGAGACTGTTGCCACTTGGAAAAATGAGGGCGAAATTTATAGGTTTTCTGAGTTTTTAATTAATATCTTTGATTTTAGCTTTTTTTTGAAAAATAAGGACGTCGACCTTTTCCAGGACCCAGAAAAGAATTGTAGAGAGTTTGTTGACGATAGCTACAGTAGCGACTGAGTTATTAGCGGACAATCAAACACACAAAATTTCTTTATATATATATCACGTTGTTGGTTTCTACGCCTCATAAAATTCGATTCAACTGCAAAATCACTAAATATTTAAAAACAGCATATCTTTAGAATTTTCGATAGAGAATCTCGCGCAAATGTCTGAAGAAAAAAATTATTTTTTCCGTTCAGTGTTGCCACTGCTAGCCCTGAAATCATTGAATTTGTCAAGCAAAAAATCTCTAAAGTTTTATAAAATATAAAAAAAATAATAAAACAAATTCAAAATAAAAAAAATCGGGCTTCTAGGTGCACATATTCGAAAGGATGACTATTTTATTTAAAATTCGATGGCTCTAGGTACCGTTGTTTTTTCACAATGTAAGAAACATGCACACATTCATGCATATTCTTTATCATTTAATTTCTTTAAATCTAATACAGCCCGA